>NW_026948772.1:1347500-2695000 GCF_035770615.1 Melospiza melodia melodia
GTGATCCATGCTGGGAAGACAGCTGTACCTTTTCCTGCCTCTGCCAATTATATGATGTGGGATGGAAGAACATGAGGGTCTGGCCATAGCCCTGTCATTACATTTACTCCCACCTCAGGTCATTGCTAGGGGCAGGAAAGGGACTCTCTCTCTCCCTGAAGAGAAAGGTGTCCTTTCCAGGCAGGGGAAATTGTGGCCAGGCAGACCCAGTGAATTGCGTTTAGTTTTCCCTGTAAATAGTTTTTCTGTTATCAATAAAATTTCTGTTCCATTTGTTCCTTATATTGTTGCTGTTCCCAATAAATCGTTCCTATCCCAGCCCAGGATCTTTCCCTTTTGTGCTTTCCAGGGGAGGTGGGAGGGCAGCAAGGGCAGCGCAGTTTTAGTGGGAGCAGAAAATTGGGGTACCCAACTCCTGAATCCTGGCTCGTGGAAACCGAGCATCCCAGATGGTCCCAGCCCTGGTGGTGATGGCAACAGCCTTGGGAGCGGGTCCCTGGCTGGGGCTGTGGGAACCTCTTCCCTCTGGTGCCCAGGGACGGGAGTGGAGGGAACGGCTGCAGCTGAGTCGGGGCAGGCTCAGGTTGGATGTCAGGGAAAGGTTTTTGCCCAGAGGCTGCTGGGGCCCTGCCCAGGCTCCCCAGGGAAGGGTCCCAGCTCCAGGGCTCTCTGAGCTCCAGCAGCGTTTGGACAGCACTGCCAGGCCCAGGCTGGCATTGTTGGGGTGTCCTGTGCAGGGCCGGCAGTTGGACTTGAGGATCCTGATGGGTCCCTCCCAGCTCAGCCAATTCTGTGGTTCTGGGATCCCATGAGCCTGGGGATGGGGCTGCAAATGGTTGCCATGGCAACGGGCTGTGGCTGCAGGCCTGAGCTGGTGTCCATGGAAACCACCCCGGCATGGGGTCTCCATGGAGCTGTTGAGGGACTGAGCATAGCAACAGGGGTCTGGTGATGGTTGCCATGGAAACTGACCATAGCAACAGGGGGCTGGTGATGGTTGCCATGGAAACTGACCATAACAACAGCATGCTGCTGATGGTTGCCTACTAAGGATCAGATTCATCACAGGCCCTCAGAGGAGCTCCATGGGGACTTTCCAAGAGTCTCCAGGCTCTTCCAGAACTGGAATGTCACAGGCAGAGACAGGGGCTCCATGGAGACCTCCCAGGGCTTTCTGGGGATGGTAAAGAGCCCTGTGGTCAGAGGCAGTCACAGCCATTCCATGGTGACATCCCAGGGGACCTTGGGCTGCAAAGGCACCAATCTGTCACAGGCACTCACAGGGGCTCCACAGTGAAATCCCAGGAGTCCCCAGGCTGCGAAAGAGCTGGGATGTCCCAGACACTCACAGGGGTTCCTGTCATGGGCACAGTGGAAGCTTCAGGCAATGTTTATTAGAGACGCTCATGTTGGGTCACGAGGTGCAGAAAGGAGCCCCAGTAGCCCCCACAGATCCCAAAATACCCCCAAGGACCTCCAGGCTTTCTCAATGTCTTCTGTGAGAGTAGCCTTGGAGCAGCGGTTTCCAATCTGAGTTCCAGACTTTTACAGAGTTTGTGTGTAAAGAATTATAAAGTTGGAATTAAATCTTTGTAGAATTTGTCCCACAGGATTAGGGATGGCACACCAGATATTTTTATATAAATATGTATGATATATTATGGTAATGATTAGAGAAAATTGCCTAAATCATAAATATAAGAGATGTATAATATATTATATAGGGCACTAAGAAATTATTTCAAAGGAACTGCATTAAAGCAAAATCTGTAATTATGCAGAGCTTGATGTTACTCCTGCAGACCAATGACTGTGTGCAAATCCCTTCGACTCAGGCTGGAGCAGTGACCTTGAGGGGTGTCCCCACTGCAGTGAGGAAGTTCCACACCCCCCAAGAAGGGAAATGTCAAAAGATGCTGCCATTAATATTTGGGACGGGGCTTTTCTAGTCTGAGGTGCTGCCCTGTCAGTCAGATGTGCCCAGGCTGGGCCAGCTCAGCAGCTCTGCAGAAGCTCTCAGTGGTGTCATTTGGTTGTTCCTTTCTCGGGGGATTTTTCCACCTCTGCCACAGCTTCAGCTCTCTCTGAGGATGTTGAACTTTGGGATGGAGGAGTCAGGCCGGTTTCAGCATTATTCACCCCAAAAGCAGTGTGACTCCCCTCCTTAATTTCCCACTGGGGGCTTTGCAAACAGGGCCTTGCCAGAGTTGTTGGAGCCCATTGCAGGCAGAGCCTCCTGCTCCAGCAGGAACTGCCTTTTCAGTGCCATCAGCAGGGCAGGTCCCGCTGCAGGAAAAGCCCCAGGCCAGCCCCAGCACAGGGAAGGGTTCGGGTACAAGGGCAGAGTGCTGTGCTGGGAGCTGTGCCAGGGAGAGCCTGAGGCACCAAAGGCACCTTGGCAGCAGCAGCTGCTTGCAGGCCATGGCCAGAAGCCTCCCTTGGCGGCCCGTCCTGATGCCACCACTGCAGAGCTGCTGCCCCAGGGCTCATTCCTGGCTGGGCTCTGAAAAGCCACTTCTGCTCCAGAAGCCCGACTGGGAAGCCATTGGCCCCAGCAGCTTGGGGACAAGACATTAATGACAAAACTCTTCATGGCAGCAGAGACAAGGCAGGGGCAGAGGAAATGGGAGAGCCAGGCCCAGGGGACAGGGCTGCCATGGTGATGGCTGTGAGGTCACTGCCCCTGCAGCAGCCTGGCTGCCCTCAGCAGACATTCTGGCCAGAAGCCTTGTGAGGGCACCCAGCACATCAGAGAACCCACAATGCAGGAATTCTGTCACTGGGGATGAGAGGGTTTCAATGGGCAAGGCTACACAAATCTCCTGCTCTTGGACAATTCCAGGGATGGGGAATCCACTTCTCTGGAAAAACAGCTGCAGTTTCCTGCCACTTTATTAATTGTAAAATATTTCCTCCTTCTAACAAATGTTAATTTGTCCCCATTCAGTTTAAAAATACTGACCCGTTTTCTGTCACTGTAGGATTTAGGAGAAAATAACTTCGAATGCTATTTTTCCCTTTTCACAGACCTTGGAGAGGACTCAAAAATCTCCCAGAATGGGGTTTGGAGGCCTCATCACAAAACCAGCAGGGAGAGTTTGCGGCCTCTGTGGTCAGTGGTGTAGAGACTGAGGACTGAAAGGCAATAGGCTTGGAGGGATGGATGGGTGGTTTCAGAGAGGCTGGAGCTTTTCTTCATAGTAGGAATAAGCCTGAAGAAGACCTAATAGCACCAAGTGCAGCTTGGGAGGTCCAGACTGAACACCAGGAGAAGGGAATTTCCCTATCAGGGCAGGGCTGTGGTGCAGCACGTTCCCCAGAAGGAGCCTGGAGCAGCCCAAGGCTCTGTGTGGGCAGGCAGAGGCAGGCAGGAGGCAGAGCTGTCAGCAAAGGAAGGGCCCAGCCAGGTGGGGCAGCCGGGGGATGCCGACAGCCTGCAGGGACAGAGGCGCAGGTTTCCTTAACAGCAGAGACACCTTTCCCTTGCTTGTCCCCGCCTGTCATCACTGCCACCAGTGTTCTGCTCTACCTGGAACCTGGGGACACTTTCTCCGTCCTGTCCCTCAGATGGATCTATTTAAAGTATGAGAAACTTCAGTGTTTCACCCTCTTTTTGAGTCCCTGAGAAGGTTTTTTGAGCACACTGTGAGGGACTGAGTCTGATGCAAAGAGCAGCAAAGCCCCAGAGGCTCATTAAAGTCCCTGTGCTGTGTCTGTGCTGCTGAGCTGGGCCGGGCTCCTGGCCCAGAGGCAGCTCCTGGCAAGGGCAGCGCTGCAGAGAGACAGCTCTGGCCAGGAGCAACTCCTGTACACAGAGCTGTCTGTGACATCATACGGTAGAGTGTGTGGCCATTGAGCAGATCCTGCCATCATAGAGGGTGGCTCTGTGACTTCAGAGAGTGGGTTGTGACATCACCAATTGGCTGTGTAAATTCATAGAGTAGGCTGTGATGTCACAGAACAGACAATGACATCAGAGGATGGTTTTGTGACATCACATTCAGCTGCATGACATTCCAGGGTTACATCCCAGAGTTAGATCTGTGACATCATAGGAGGCAGTGTGACATCACAGGGACTGTGTGACATCACAGGGGCTGTGTGATATCACAAGGGCAGAATGACATCACAGGGGCTACATGAGGTCACTGGGGAGGTCACTCTGCCCCAGCCCCCCCCACAGCTCCCCCCAGAGCAGTCCAACCTTGCTTGTGCACAGCGGGGTCCCCTGTCCCCCCGGGTCCCCCCGCCCCCGGCCCCGCAGCCTCCCCCAGAGGATGTTCCATGAGATCGACCCCAGAGCCTGATATGGGGACGGGGGACAGGGGCCCTGGAGGTGGCACAGGGGGACAGGGACTCCCCAGCAGCGTCCCCGTGTCCCCCAGGGCCAGAGCCTGGGCCAGAGCTCCTTCACTCTGGTATAAGCGAGGACTTGAGAGCACTGAAAAATCCCTGGCAAGGGATCAGCAAAAACCAGATTTAATATTAAGTGACAGCACCACAGAGTTCCTCAGCAAGAACCACTCTGCTCCTGACTGGATACTTCAGGCACACCAAGGAAACAAAGCAACAACACAACCAAACAAATTCCAGGCAATCAATCCAGAAATCATCAGAGAACTCTCCCTGTCAGTGTGTGACACAAGGACAGTGAGGGCAAGGATGAAAGGAATATGGCCTAAAAGCCTAACAGAGTTCAAATTTAACAGGACTTAACCTACAGCTTTACCTTTACTGACACTTTCAACTTCACAATTTAGCAAAAGAACAGAGCTTAACAGTATTTAACCTTACTTAAAACTTTTGATTTAGCAATTTAAAAGAGGAATAACGCAACAATATTTAACTTAGCTAATAACTTAAATTAAACTCAACAACTTTGCAAAACAACTCTTAGCAGCATTTAACTTAGCTTAGACCTTGTGATTTAACCTCACTTACAGGCCTGACTGATTCAGCTATCCAAGGCATTCCAACCCCTCCGAGAGCAGCATTTCTGCCACATTTCCCCAGCACAGGCCCTCCTGTGTCCACACAGACACAAACACTCAGTGCAAGGCACCTGTGAGAAATTCCCCTGAGGGCAGGAAATGCTCCCTGTGGATACGTTGGCATCTCCCCAGCAAAGGACAAAGGGTTGAGCCTGGAGGAATGGGGGCATTGGCCCAGGCTCTGTGGTTGTTGGGGATCCCTGTGTGCAGCAAATGGGAGAGTTCCCGGCTGGGAGAGGCCCCACTCAGAGGGAGTCGCTGGCCCAGGAGAGCTCCAAGGGCTCCTTTTGGAGTGCTGTTTGCAGGGCCCCAAGAGAGGGGCTTCAGTCCCAGCAATGGTTCATCCTTGCCGCACTTGGCATCAACACCTTTCTTTGGCACTGTGAGAACAGGGATGTTATGCCACAGAGGGAACAAAAACAGTTCCCAGGGCTGGTCCTACAGAAACCAGGAGCTGGTTGGGCAGCAGCAGTGCCTGGAGCAGACAGTGCTTGTGATGAGCTGCAGAGGAGCTGAGCCCAGGGCTGTTGGCCAAGGCCGAGGCCCAAGGAGCATTTCTCAGCTGGCAGGGTGGCCTGAGAAGGGGAGGGGGGAATGCAGCAGCACAGGGCCATGGAACCAAGGAACGAGTGTGACACTGTGGGGTCCTGTGAGACCAAGGGACCATTGTGACACTGTGGGGCATCATGGAATCATGGAGAGCACTGTGACATTGCTGGGCCTCATGGAACCAAGGGGACTGTACTGATGCCGTGTGACCTCATGGAACGTAGGAATCGCTGTGGCACTGTGAGGCCCCATCAAACCAAGGATCCATTGTGACACTGCGGGGCCACATGGAACTGTGGAGACCATTGTGACACTTTGGGATATCATGGAACCAAGGGGCCATTGTGGCACTGTGAGACACCAGGGAGCCAGACATCCATTGTGACTTTGCAAGGCCTCATGGAATCATGAAGAAACCACTAAGACACTTCACAGCCTCATGGACCCAAGAGGCCATTGTGACACTGTGGGGCACCATGGAACCAAGGGGCCATTGTGACACTGAGTGGACTCATGGGATCATGGAGACCTTTGTGAAACTATGAGGCCCCATGGAATAAGCAAAGCATTGTGACACTGTGAGGCCTCATGAAACCAGTGAGACCATTGAGACCCTGGAGGTCTCCACAGAACCAAGAGGACCATGGTGATACTGTGGGGCCTGGTGAAACCAAGAGGCCTTTGTGACACTGCAGGCCTGCATGGACCATAGGTCCATCGTGACATTGCAGGGCTTCGTGTCGTCAGTGTTCCATTGTGACACTGGAGAGCCAAAGGAGACCATTGTGACACTGCGGGGCTGCATGGAACCAAAGGTCTATTGTGATACAGAGGGGCCTCTTGTCATCAATGGTCCATTGTGACACTGTGGAGCCAAAGGAGACCATTGTGACACTGCAAACACCCAGGATCCAAAGGTCCATGGTGAAATTGCAGGACTCATGGAATAGAGGAGTCACATTACATTGTGGGACTTGTGGAACCATGGAGACCATTGTGACACTGCAAGGGCACATGGAATCAGTGGGACTATTGTGACACTGCAAGGCCTTCTGGAACCTAGGGGCCATTGTGACATTGTGGGACTCCAATGAACTAAGGGTCCATTGGATCCAACTGCAGATCTTCCTGTAATCAACAAGTCCTTGTGACACTATGCGACACCATAAAACCAAGGGAACAAAGAACAGATCTGTCTGGTTTGGCCTCCCAGGAGCCACATGACTGGTCCAACTGACCTTGACATATTTAGGATCTCATCTGCTATTGAAACAATGGGGCTCCATGTTTTCCTTCCTATGGAAAAGATCTGTTCTTCTCCTCCAGGCATGCTTGGCTGTTGTGGTGTGCTGTATTATCACATTTTGGCCTTCCAGGTCACTTTCCCAGGTGTGCCTATACCTCTCTCCCTTCCCCCTTACCCCCATGCTGAGTGAGTCCTGTCACTCAGACTTAACATTCCAGCAAGGCGTCGTGTGGTTGGTCAAGTTCAAAGGATGCCACTCAGGCCCAGGGGTCATTGGCCTGTCTGGGTGTCATCTTCCCCTGAGACCCTGCCCCTCTCACCTGGTTGGTGGCTCACCTGTACCTCCCCTCCCCCTGTCCCTGAGCTTAAAAAGGTCATGAGACCATGCGGTCTTGTTCTGTTGGAGCAGGTCCTCACGTTCAAACCTCTGTAACCATGGAATAAACCTCTGGACATTAAACCCTCCAGCAGAATCCATCTCCTTTTTCTCTTCACCATCGCCTGAAGCTATTCCTCTTGAGGTAAACGGGGTCCTAACAAGCCTGGACTTGTTCAGTGCCCAGCTGCAACCACCAGCAAGGCAAGGTATCTCTGGGGTGATACACCGCAGTTGCTGCCTTTGGCCCAGCAGCGAGGGTCAGACCGGCCCAGGCACAATCTAACTGGTAATATTGGGAGCCATTTTTCCAATACTTGGCCAGAATTTCCGTTTCACCTCCAAATTTCCTTATATCCAGGGATTGTTGCCATAGGAATATTGCTAGGACAAGTCTGGCTGGCAATGGGCTCACAAGGGTCACCTCCCATCTGACCCAAAACACTTGTCAAGTCTCTGTGCTTTCCTTCCTATGGGAAAGAACTGTCCTGCTTCTCAAGATGCCCATGGCTGAGTTTGGGTTTCCACCTCCAAAATTGCCTATATCCAAAGACTGGTCCCAGACAAAATCTGCTATTACTGACAAATCTGGCTGGCCTTGGCCCAGTGAGTCTCTCACCCACCTTCCAAACACTCGGGCTCTGTGCTTTCCTTCCTATAGAAAAGAGCTGCCCTTCTAGGGCAGGTGCCCATGGCCAGAATGGGATTTCACCTCCAGCATTGCCTGTTGTGACAGACTGGAGAAGATTGTTGGATCAAAATATGTTGTGTGTGGGGGAGGAAGGGGCAGGTCTAGCACTGCCCTGCCCTGTGACCCCAATCCCCCCAGAGCCTCTATCACAGCCCAGCAGTGTCTGCCAGTCCCTGGCACAGCACAGGCAATGCTCCACAGCCACCTCTGCAGCCCCCAGCCCAGCTCCTGAGGGACCAAATGAGCCCAAGTCCCACCTGGGGGAAGGGCCCAGGAAGACCAAGGGGTATTGAAGGCTGACCACAAGGAAAGCACACGTCTTGACCCTACCTCCTCTTAGAATTTCTGTTTATTTTAACACCATTGGAACCCAGGAGTTGGTAGCTCTGTGTGTGCTTCTATGTATCTGTTTTGTCTTTCTCTCTTTCTGTGTCTTCTTCTAATTTTGTTCTCTTGTAAATTTTAATTGACATAAACAAGAACAGGATTACAATTTGTGGAATTGGATGAGCCAAGGTATTGCTTTGAGAAGTGTTTCTGTTGATTGTTTGTCGTACTGAACATTTTGCAAAAATTTTCTTGATTTTCCAGATTGCCAGTAAAGGCTGGTTTATTGTTTTGAGTTCCTGAGAATCTCTTGTTGGTATTTCTCCAGTGCGTCCAACTCAGAGTACACAAACAACAGTAATTCCTTTTAAATGTCTCCTTGAGAGAGTTGTTTGGGGGATGGCAGTCAGTCAGGGCTTGTCTGTCCTGCTTGGCCCAGCCCAGACAGGGCTTTCCCAGCCACATTCCACACTCCATTGCCCAGCTGGAGCCGCTGGTGCCTCTGAGTTGTGCTGTCCCAGCCCCAGAGACGCTCTCCTTGTCTGCCCATTCCCCCACGGTCTCTGGGCAGCGATGGCCTCAGTGGGGGCTGCTGACATCCTCAGCAACTTGGAGACTGCTGCTGAATTTTCCTGCTTCAGAGGCTTGTTCAGCCTTCAGCTCTTGAGTGCAGGAATTCAGTTTCCCAGGTCTCATTAACATTCAGAACACCTTAACAAGCCAAGCCATTGGGAATATTTTGATTAAAGTTACAAAATATTTTGTAGTTAAGTAGCTCTCAGTCGTGTATTCAAAGTGAATACATGATATTTGAAAAGACAGAGAGAAAATATTTTTTTAGGACAAGTTTAGTTTAATTTCCTGTTGATTTATTGATATGTGCAGTCTCCAATTGACACTGAATCCAAGAACCTCCTCATGTAATTTGAATAGATATGAAAATCAAGACCCTTTATCACTGACAATCAATCAGACTCTGTCCCTACCCCTACCCCACCATTTCCCCCATCCAAGACCTGGCACTCAGAACAACCTTGTGTAAATCTGAGCTCCCTCCAGCCCAGGCTGCACCTGCGACTTTCAGCTCCTTGGCTCCAACTCCCACCTGCTTTCCTTGCAGAAGGAGCTGCCCGAGACACAGAGGGATGTTCATTTCTTGTCAGCCAACAAAGCCAAGGGAAGGCACGGCTCCATCAAATGCAAAAGTGATTCCTCTGGTGGATATTAAATCTACTTTCCACAGCAGACAGTCTCAGAGCAAAGGAAACACCTTCTGTGCCCAGCATAGATGCCAAGGTCCCCCAAAACCTTCCTGCCCCAATTCTTCCCCGAATTGCTCTTTGCACACACAAGTCACAGGCTGAAGTCAGGAGCTCCCTCCATGCCCAGAGGGAGAAAAGAGAGAAAGGGGATGAAGAGCTCTCCGGTGCAGAGCCAAGGTCCAAGTGCCCCTGTAGTGGGAGCCACAACTCATCAGGTTTGTGTCCTTTGGGCTCAGGGCCTGGTGACTCTCAGAGGCACAGAAAGGTTTTGTGCCAACAAACACAAGTCAAACATTTGAACAGTTTAAAATCCATTACAGCTCTTCCCTCAGCTCTCTGGGATGTCCCAGCAGCATCTGACATGTCCCCAGTCTTCACTGCTCCAGTCTGAAACAGGGCCCAGCATGGTGCCAGCATCATCAGAGAGCCGAGGTGTGTGCTGGAATTCAATGCCTTCCCTACCCTGCAGCAGCCCTGCATTTCCCTCCTGCAGCCTTGGTCTCCAGCACAGCCATGGAGGCTCTTTGGGCTCAGGACTGTTGCTGCAGCCCCCAGGGGCAGCTGAGCTCTGCCTTTGGCACAGTCAGGCCTGGCCAGCGCAGGCCATGCTCAGCAATTGCTTGTGTGTGCCTGGCCTTGCTGTCAGCCCTGGCAGCGGCTGCGTGGCCCCTTTGTGGCCCTGTACTGGCCCAGCCATGGTGGCCCAGCCCCTGTGCAGGCCCAGCCCAGGCCAGGAGCATTGCAGCTGGGAACGGCCCCTGTGCCGTGGTGCCCACAGCAGCCTTGGGGCTCTGTGCCCCATGGTCTCCCTTCTAGGCAGCCTGTGCCAGCTCCTGCAGAGCCCGTGGCACCTGTGGGGCTGCACAGACAGCCCTGCCCCGGGCTCTGCCGACCTCTGGGCCAGCAGAGAGGCAGCCAGGGCTGGCCATGGCCGGGAACAGGCCCTGAGCCCCGCAGGAGGATGGAGCTGGGCCGCAGCCAAACTCAGCCCAGGCCAAAGCTGGGCTCAGCAGCCAGGGCTGCTAAGGCCTGGGCACAGAGGCTGGCACTGACAAATGTCCTGGGCCCCCTCCCTGCTCTGTCCATGCCACCCTGGGCACAGAGCAGCCTCCTCTCTGGGCCACTTGCCTGTTTGCATAGGCGCTGGCCCTGCCCCAAGGCCTGGCCTGAGTCCTGCCCCTGCACGCTCATCCAGGCTGAGGGTTTCTGGGCCAGGCTATCTGAGCCCAGCCCAGCTCCCTGCAAGCTCTGCCAGCTGCCCTGAGCTCTGGGCAGCACAAAGGGCCTCTCCCCAGCCCAGTCCAGCTGGCTCTGGCCCCACAGCTCTGCTCAGGCCAGGCTGCTCTGGGCACTGGCGCCATGGCCTCAGCCCCTGGCAAGGGCACAGCAGCAGCTGCAGCTGCCACAGGACTCAGCCCCAGCCATGGGGGAAGGCGCTGGGCCAAGGCCAAAGGAGGCTCCCTGGCTGCCCTGCTCCCCTCTGCTTGAGGTGCTGAGAGCTCTGCAGCCCCTGCTGCCATCCCATCTGCCCAGGGCAGCACAAGAGCCCCGGCCTTGGGGCCCTCAAGAGCTGCTCCTGCTCCAGGCCCAGGGCCCATGCCAAAGCTGGGGCAGCCACAAAGCTGTGCCCATTTCTGTTCATTGCTGCTCGGATGGGGATGGATCCTCCGCCACTTGGAGTTTGGTAATGAATTTTCTTACTCCAGAGGCCTCTTCTCTCTAGAGATGTTCTGTTCAGGAATTCAATAGGAAAAGCTCATAAACATTTGTTCAAATCTCCCAAAAAAGAAAATTCTCTGAAAATAATGCAATATATTTATTCTTCTATTAATTAGAGAGATTACAAAAGTGTATTCAAAGTGAATATACTATACTGAAAACAATGCAGAGAGAACTGTTTTGTCCTGTTTTCTTTTCCTGTTTATTGCTTGGTATCAGCAATCCACAGTTGATATTGGCCCCCAGTTCCTTCTAATGCAGTCTGACTAGATATGAAAATCAAGACCCTTCATGGCTGCCAATCAATAACAATTTGTCCCCACCCCCTCCCCACTGTTATGAACAAAAATTTGGTTAATATTTTTTTTGTGAGAAAAAGTTACCTCTACTGCTGGGCTGCTGCCTTTGTTTTTGTAATCACGGGTCGTTGTCGTTAATGGTTGTTTTTGTATTAGTAAAAGCCCTGGCTGGGGTGAGGTGATGGCCCTTCTCCTGGGTGGGGACCTTGCCCGAAGCTAAGTTTTACCTTTCTCAGAATAGGGAAGACACCTGAGAAGGTGGGGGGGGTTATGCAAAGTGACTCGCAAGACCAGAATGCTTTGTGGGACCCCCATCTCCAAACTCATGGAGAAACCCCAAAAACAACAAGCCACCTAAGAGTTGAGAGACTGGCATGATGTCTGGACGTGAGGAGCCGAGTGCTGAGCCTGCAGAGACGCGGAACACCTTTGGACCCTCTCGCCCTGACCAAGGGAGTTGACCCCGGCGGTGAGACCAGGCTGACTGAGTGGGAGGGGCACCATCTGACAGGGATCAGGAGGCCCTAAAGGCTCCCAAGAGGATCTGATCCCCAGCTCTGCCCCTGGTGGACAGAGCTGTGCATATCCTCCTCCTCTGAGCTGCTTTGGGAGAGACGACGACGGACGCTGCAGACCCGTCGAGCCACCCAATCCTGAGCTGATCACTTTTAATAAAGGCATTAAAAAGGAGGAGAAGAAGTCTCCTGGCCCTTTGTTTATTTCAGAGATCACCCAAATTAACGCAAAATTAACCCAAAATACACTAAAATTAACCCAAAAATCCCACAAATCACCCCACAATCACCCAAATTAACCCCAAATCACCAAAATTTACCTAAAAATACCCCAAATTAACCCACAATTAGCTCACAATTTATCCCAAGTCACGAAAATTAACCCAAAAATCTCCCTGAAATCACCCAAATTGACCCCAAATCAGCCAAAATTAACTCTGAAATCCCCCCAAATTCACCCAAAGATCACCAAAATTCACCCAAAATACACCAAAATTAACCCTGAAATCCCCCCCAATTAACCCAAAATTAAACCAAAAAGCACCAAAATTAACCCAAAAATTACCCAAATTAACCCCAAATGCACCAAAGTTCATCCCAAAATCCCCCCAAATCCCCCCACAATCACGCAAATTCACCTCAAATCACCAAAATGTCCCTAAAAATCCCCCAAATTGACCCAAAATCACCCAAATTAACCCAAAAATCAGCAGTCAACCAAAATACCCCAAAAATGTCTCCCAAGTCACCCAAAATATCCCAAAATCACCAAAATTACCCAAAGTTCCCCATTTACCCCAAAATTCCCCTTTTCCCCCTAAATTACAAAAAAAGCCCAAAACCCAAAATCACCCCCAAATCCCCAATCCCAAATCCAAATTCCCAAAATCCCCCAAAATGCCCAAACCCCAAAAACCCCAAATCCCAAAAATCCCAAAATTCCCCAAACTCCCCCAAAATCCCCAAGCCCCAAACATTCCAAAAACCTCAAAACCCCCCAAAATCTCCAAAATTTCCCATTTTACCCCCTCAAAAACCCCAAATACCAAAACCCCAAAAAACTTCAAAAACCTCAAAATTCCCCAAATCCCCCAAAGTGCCCCAAACACCCAAATCCCCCAATCCCCCAAAATACCCCAAATCCCCAATACCCCAATTTCAGCCCAAAATTCCCCATTTTACCCCCCAAAAATCCCGAAGTCTCCAAAACCCCAACATGTCCCCAAATCCCCCCAAAACCCCAAATCCTCCAAGTCCCCCGAAATCCCCAAATCCCCCCAAAAACCTCCAAATCCCAAAAATTCTCCCCCCAAATCTCCCAAAAACCCAAATCCCAAATACCCCAAAACCCCAAACCCCCCAAACCCCAAATCCCCCAAAATCCCCAAAATTCCCCCAGATCCCTCCCAAAATCACAAACCCCAAAATCTACAAAACACCCAAATCTTAAATCCCTAAAAATCCCAAAAGCCCAAAAACCCCCCATACCCCCAAAATTCCCCAAAATCTTAAACCCTTAAAAACGCCAAAAAATAAATCCCAAAAACCCCAAAATCCCCAAAACTGCCAAAACTCCCCCAAAACCCCAAAATCCCCTCAAATACTCCCCCAAAACCCCCATTTTATGCCCCAAAAACCCCAAATCCCAAACATCCCAAAATCTCAAACCCCAAAATCCTCAAACCCCAAATCCTAAATCCCCAAAACCTCAAACTCCCCCAAATCCCAAATCCCCCAAACTCTAAACCCCAAAAAACCCCAAATCAGAAACCCCAAAAAAACCCCAAACCCCAAAATCCCCCAAAAAACCCCCAAAATCCCGAATCCAAAATGTCCAAAATCTCGAATCCTCAAAATCCCAAATCCCAAAACCCCAAAATCCCAAAATCCCCCAAATCCCAAAACTCCCCAAAAAACTCCAAGGCCCAAAACCACTAAAAAAAACCCCAAAACCTCAAACCTCAAATCCCCCAAAATCCCCCAAATTCCCAAACCCCAAATCCCTCAAAATCCCAAATCCCCCACCCCCAAAATCCCAAACACCCAAAATTGCCCCAAATCCCCCAAAAGTTCCGATTTTATCCCCCCAAAACCCCAAAATTCTCAAATCTCAAACCCCCAAAATTTCCCCATTTTACCCCCCAAAACCCCATAAAAACCCCGAAAAACCCCATAAAACCGCCAAAAATCCCAAAAACCCCAAATCCCAAACCCCAAAACTCCCCATTTTATCCCCCAAAAACCACATAAAAACCCCCAAAAAACCCCAAAATTTCCCCCAAAATTCCCACACTCACCACTCGGCGCCTCCCCCTCCACAGCTGCTGCCGGAGCTGCTCCAGGGCCGAGTTTGGGCTCAAATCCGGGGATTTTGGGGGCAGATTTGGGCATTTAGGATCCAAATTTTGGGGTTTTGGGGCCAGATTTGGGCATTTAGGATCCAAATTTTGGGGTTTTAGAGCCGATTTTGGAGCTGATTTTGAGGCCAAATCTGAGGATTTTGGGTCCAAATTTTGGGATTTTTGGGGCTGAATTTTGTGGATTTTGAGGTTTTGGGGCCGAATTTTGGGGTTCCTGGGGTGGATTTTGGGGATTTTGGAGCTCCTGCTGGAGCTGGGTCAGCGCCCGGCCCAGGGAGGCCCGGTAGGCCAAGAGCCCCTCCCGGAACAGGAACAGCCTGGGGAGGAAATGGGGGTGAGAAATGGGGAAATTGGGAAAATGGAGAGAAATAGGGGGGGGGGAATGGGGATTTTAGGGAAAATAGGGGGAAAAATGGGAATTTTGAGAAAAAAATAGGGGGAGAAATGGGGGGAAAATGGGAATAAAAATTGGGATTTTGTGGTCAAATTTGGTGATTTTGGAGCCAATTTTGGGGATTTCAGAACAGGTTTTGGGGCTGAACTTGGGAATTTTTGGGGCAGAATTTGGAGATTTAGAGCCAAATTTTGGAGTTTTGGGGCTGAACTTTGTGATTTTGGGACCCAATTTGGGGCCAATTTTGGAAATCTTGGGGCTGATTTGGGGCTCAATTTTGGGATTTTAGAGCTGAGTTTGGGGCCAAATGTTGGGGATTTTTGAGGCCAAATTTGGGGATTTTGGGGCCGATTTTGGGGAATTTGGGGCTGAATTTGGGGCTGAATTTGAGGATTTGGGGGCTGAATTTGGGCATTTTAGAGCAAATTTTCGGGATTTTATGGACAATTATGGGGCCAAATTTGGGAATTTTAGGGCCAATTTGGAGCGGAATTTTGGTGGTTTCGGGCAAAATTTTGGGGTTTTTTTCTGGGGGTTTGGAGCCAAACTTGGGGATCTGGGGACTAAATTTGGAGCATATTTTGGGATTTTAGAGCAGATTTTGGGGATTTTGGGGCCGATTGTGGGGATTTTAGAGCCAATTTTGGGGCTGGTTTGGGGGCTGGATTTTGGGATTTTGGGGTGAAATATTGGAGATTTTGGGGTGGAATATTGGGAGTTTCGTACCAATTTTGGGGCTGATTTTAGGGCAAACCTGGAGAATTTGGGCCAAATTTCGGCGATTTTGGACCAGATTTTGGGGCCAAATTTTGGCGATTTTGGACCAGATTTTGGGGCCAAATTTGGGGATTTGAGAGCCAATTTTGGGGTCAAATTTGGGGCCAAACTTGGGGATTTTGGGGCCGAATTTTGGGGTGATTTTGGGGGCCCAGGGAGCCCCAGAAGGCCGAGAGCCCCACCCAGAGCAGGAACAGCCTTGGGGGGGGGAGCGCAGGGAAATTTGGGGTGAGAAATGGGGAAATTGAGAAAATGGGGAAAAAAATGGGGAAAAATAGGGAGGGTAAAGGGGGATTTTGGGAGGAAAATAGGTAGAAAAATGGGAATAAAAATGGGAATTTGGAGGGAAAAATGGGAATAGAAATAGGGATTTGGGGGGATAAAATTCGGGAAACAGGAGAAGAAAAAAGGAGATTTTGAGGTGAAAAATGGGGATTTTGGGGAAAAGGCAATAAAAATTGGGAATTTTGGGTACATTAGGACAAATTTAGGATAATTTTGGGTATTTTAGGACCAATTTCAGGGAGTTTGGGGTGGATTTGGGAATTTTTTTGGTACATTTTGGGCTAGATTTCAGACATTTGGGGATAATTTGAAGTATTTTAGGATGGATTTGGGATATTTTAGGGATATTTCAGGGGATTTCGGTCTCACCTGGTAACTCCATCGTTGCCCATCCCCCGCTGCAGGTGTGTCCCAGGGGATTTTTGGGAGCATTTGGGATTTTTGGGGTATTTTGGGCCGGATTTCAGGGATTTTGGGATATTTGAGGGTAATTTAGAATATTTTAGGATAATTGAGAATATTTTAGGGATAATTCAGGACATTTTGGTGTTACCTGGTGACTCCATCGGTGCCCATCCCCCGCTCCAGGTGCGTCCGCAGCTGCCCCCTCAGGTGGGACAGGTAGGACAGGAGGGGGGGCAGTGCCCCCCACACCTCCCCCATGGCCCCCCAGCACTCCTGGGGACCTCAAAAGCACATCAGGGACCCCAAAATGGCCTGGAGACCCCAAAATCCCAAAAATCCACCCCAGAAATGAGCTCAGAAACACCCAAAAGCCCCAAATCCACCCCAAAAACGATCCTGGGATCCTGAAAATGGACTCGGAAACCCCAAAACCCCACCCAAAACCCCAAACTACCCCAAAACCAGCTAAGAAACCCCAAAAATGGACTCAGGGAGCCCAAAAATCCCAAAATCTGCCCCAAAACCCCCCAGTACCCCAAAATCCACCCCAAAAATCCCAAATCCACCCCAAAAACACCTCAGGAACACAAAAGAATGGATTCAGGGACCCCAAAAACTCCAAATTCACCCCAAAACCCCAAATCCTGACCCCAAAATTGCCAAAATCCCCCCAAAAATCCCAAATCCCCCTTAAAAATCAAAATCCCAACCCTAAAAGTTCCCAAAATCCCTCAAGTCCCCAAGAAAGTCCCCAAAATGTAAATTTCTGACCCAAGAAATCCCCAAAACCCCCAAATCCCCCCCAAAATCCCCCAATTTCAAAAACTTGACCCCCAAATCCCCCAAATCTGAAGTTTTGACCCCCAAGAAGCCCCAAAATCCCCAATTTTGACCCCAACCCCATTCCCCTCCCCCCTCACCTGCAAGAGGCACTTCAGGGTGGGCGGGGCCTCGGCTGAGTGGGCGGGGCCATGCAGGAGAGCTCTGTGATTGACAGGTGTGAGGCCACACCCCCAACAGCAACAGAAATCCCCTCAGGGACCCCAAAATGTCCTAAAAACCCCCAAAATTCCCTCCCACCCCATTAAGCCCCACCTTAGGCCACACCCATTCCTTTGGCCACAATCACCCCATTATGCCCCACCCACCCCTTTAAGCCCCACCCATTGCTTTTGGCCACACCACACCCATTTAGGCCACACTGACCCCTTTAAGTCCCACCCACTACTTTAAGCCCCACCCAATCCCTTTCAGCCCAATACACCCCCTTAGGCCACACCCACCCCCTTAAGGCCTGCCCATCCCTTTAAGCCACACCCACTTCTTTAAGCTCCACTCACCCACTTAGGCCCCACCCACCCTTTTAAACTCCACCCATCCCTTTAAGCCCCACTCACCCCTTTAGGCCACACCCACCCCTTTGGCCCCACCCACCCACTCAAACCCCATCCATGCCTTCAGCTGCCCCATCCCTTAGAGCCCCACCCACCCCTTGAAGCCTCACCCATCGCTTTAAGCCACACCCACCCATTTAAACCACACCCCTCTGTGTAAGCCCCACCCAACATTTAGCCCACCCAATCCCTTCAAGACCCACCCACACTTTAAAGCTCCACCCACTCCTTTCAGCTCCAATCATCCCCTTAAGCCCCACCCTTCCTTTAGGCCCCACCCACCTTTTTAAGACCCACCTATTCCTTTAAGCCCCACCCACCTCTAGTCCCCACCCACCCTCTAAGTCCCACACATCTCTTTAAGCCCCACCCACATCTCTAAGCCACACCCATACCCTTTAAACCATACCCTCCCCTTAAACCCTGCCCACCCTTTTTAAGCCCCACCCACCCCTCTAAGCCCCACCTACATCCTAAAGGTCAACCCACCCCTTTAATCCCCACCTCCCTATTAAGCCCCACCCACCCATCAAGCCCTGCCCACCCTTTTAAGCCCCACCCATCCCTTTAAGCCCCACCCACCCATTTAGGTCACATCCCTCTAATCCCCACCCAACATTTAGCCCACCTAATCCCTTTAAGCCCCACCCACATTTTAAAGCCCCACCCACCCACTTAAGCTCCACCTACATCTTTAAGCTCGACACATGCCCTTAAGCTCCACCCTCCCATTTTATGCCCCACCCTTCCTTTAGGCCCACCCACCTTTTAAAGCCCCACCCACCATTTTAAGCCACACCCATTCATTTTGGCCCCAGCCACCCCTTTAAACCCTGACTACTCCTTTAAGCCCCACCCACCATTTAAGCCCCATCCTGTCCCCTTAAGCCCACCCTACCATTTAAGCCCCACCCACCACTTTAAGCCACACCCACCCCATTAAGCCACACCTATTCTCATTAAGTGACACCCACCCCATTAAGCCACACCTATTCTCATTAAGCCACACCCATCCCTTTAAGCCCCACCCACCTTTTAAATCCCCCCACACCTCTTTAGGACCCACCCATTCTTTTAAGCCCCACCTACCACCCTTTAAGCCACACCCATTCTTTTAAGCCTCACCCACTCCTTAAAGCCACACCTATTCCCTTTGAGCCACACCCACCTCTTTAAGCCCCACCCATCCTTTAGGCCCCACCCACCCATCCCTTTAAGCTCCATCCACTTATGGCAAACCCACCCACTACTTTAAGCCCACCCCATCCCTTTAAGCTCCACTCACAATTTAAGCCCCACCCACTCATTGAAGCCCCGCCCACCATTAAATCCAGCTAATCCCTTGGAGCCCCACCCACCCTTTTAAGCCACCCCCACCGTCTTAAGCCCCACACACTCTCTTACCCTCTTAAGCCCCACCCACCTTTTGAGCCCCCCTCACATATTAAAGCCCCCCCACCCTCTTAGGCCACACCCACACTTTAAGCCCCACCCATCTCTTTAAGCCACACCTACCCCTTTAAGCCCCTCCCATTCTTTTGGCCACTTCCTCCCCTTTAAGCCCCACCCACTTTTTCAGGCCCACCCACCTTGTGCTCTGATTGGCCAGGACCTCCAGCGCCCAAAGCACCGCCTCTGGGCTGTGGCCAATCAGTACAGCCTAGGGGCACCACGTGTCCGAGCAGAGGGCGTGGCCTGAGCAGAGCCACGCCCCCTCCCCAGCCAGCCACGCCCACCTCAGCCTGTTCCGAACAATCCGGAGCCTTCTGAGCCTTCCCGGGATGATTGGCAGCTCTGGGGTTCATTAATTAATTGATTAATTGAGGGGTTAATTAGGGGTTAAGGACGAAGGGGTGTGGCTTACCTGTGTGGGCGTGGCCTGTGGAGCTCCGCCTCCCTGGCCTTGCACAGGGCCTTGATTGACACCTGTGGAGGGGGAGGGGTTGGGGGAATTTGGGGATTTTGGGGGGTTCCTGGGCTGATTTTGGGGTCCCTGAATTGTCTCCAGGCCCCGCCCACCATGTCAGGCCCCGCCCACTCACCAGCACTTCCGGCTCCGCCCCTGCAGCCAAGATGGCCGACAGCTCCGCCCAGGATTGGCCTGGCCTGAGGGGAACCAAAACTCTTTTAAAATACCCAAAATCTCCAAAAACTGCCCCAAAATCCCCCAAATTTACCCATAATCCACTCAGGAACCCCAAAAATCTCATCAAGAACCCCAAAGTCTCCTCAAAATCAACCAAAATCCCTCAAAATTTCTTCAAAATCCCCCCAAATCCTGTTAGGAACACAAAATCCCCCCAAAATCCCTCAAGTCCCCTCAAAATCCCTCAGGGACCCCCAAATCTCCCCAAAAAATCCCCCAAAATCCACTCAAGGACCCCAGTATTTCCCTTATAATCCCCCAAATCCCTCAGGAACTCCAAAATCTCATTAAATTCTCCCAAAATCCCAAAAAAATCCCCTCAGAAACCCCAAAATTCCCTTAAAATGCCCCAAATTCCCTCAGGGACTCCAGAATCTCCTCAAAATCCCCTCAGGGATCACCAAATACCCTCAAAATCACTCAGGGACCCCAAAATCTCCTCAAAATTCCCTTAAAATGCCCCCAAACCCAAAAATTCCCACCAGAGACCCCAAAATTTCCTAGAGTTCCATTACAATCTCCTCAGATTCCCCCAAAATCTGATCTAAGTTGCCCAAATCCCCACAAAATCCCCTCAGGAAGCCAAAATTTTCTCAAAATCCCTGAAGGAACCCCAAAATGTCCTCAAAACCTCCCCAAAATCCCTCAAAATTCCCCAAAATCCCCTCAAATTCCCCAAAATATCGAAATCTCCTTTAAATTCCCCTCAGAGACCCAAAATTTCCTCAAATTCCCCCAAAATACCCTCAAAACCCCCAATAATCTCATCAAATTGCCCCAAAATCCCTTCACAGACCACAAGATCCCCCCAAAAATCCCCTCAGAGACCCAAAATCTCCTCAAATTCCCCCCAAATCTCCTCAAATTCCCCCCAGGAACCAGAAATTCCCTTAAAATGCCCCAAATTCCCTCATGGACCCCAAAATCTCTTCAAAATTCCCTTAAAATGCCCCAAAATCTGAAAATTCCCACCAGAGACCACAAAATTTCCTTGAGTTCCATTAAAATCCCCTCAAAATCCCCCCAAATTGATCAAATTTGCCCCAAAATCTCCTCAAAATTGCCCAAGTCTCCTGGAAATCCTCTCAGGAACCCAAAATCTCCTCAAATTCCCCCAAAATATCCTCAAATACCCCCAAAATCTCATCAAAATCCCCTCAGTGACCCCAAAGTTCCCTTAAAATGCCCCAAATCCCCTCAGGAACTCCAAAATTCTCTCAAAATCTCCCAAAATCTCCTCAAATTCCCCCCAAAATTCCCCTCAGGCACCACAAAACCTCCTCAGAATTCCCTTAAAATCCACCAAAATCTCAAAATTCTCCTGAGGGACCCCAAAATTAACTCAGAGGCCTCAAAATCCCTCAGGGATGCCAAAATCTCCTCAAAATCCCCCAAATTCACTCAAAAATCCCATCAAATTCTCCAAAATCCCCCAAAAATCCCCTCAGGAACCCAAAATCTCCTTAAATTCCCCAAAACCCCCTCAGAAAGCCCCAAATCCCTCAGGAACCTCAAAATCTCCTCAAAACCCATTAAAATCCCCTCAAAATCCCCCCAAATTGATCAAATTTGCCCCAAAATCTCCTCAAAATTGCCCAAGTCTCCTGGAAATCCTCTCAGGAACCCAAAATCTCCTCAAATTCCCCCAAAATATCCTCAAATACCCCCAAAATCTCATCAAAATCCCCTCAGTGACCCCAAAGTTCCCTTAAAATGCCCCAAATCCCCTCAGGAACTCCAAAATTCTCTCAAAATCTCCCAAAATCTCCTCAAATTCCCCCCAAAATTCCCCTCAGGCACCACAAAACCTCCTCAGAATTCCCTTAAAATCCACCAAAATCTCAAAATTCTCCTGAGGGACCCCAAAATTAACTCAGAGGCCTCAAAATCCCTCAGGGATGCCAAAATCTCCTCAAAATCCCCCAAATTCACTCAAAAATCCCATCAAATTCTCCAAAATCCCCCAAAAATCCCCTCAGGAACCCAAAATCTCCCTAAATTCCCCAAAACCCCCTCAGAAAGCCCCAAATCCCTCAGGAACCTCAAAATCTCCTCAAAACCCATCAAAATCCCCTCAGAAACCCCCAAATCCACTCAAAATCCCCCAAAATTCCCTCAGAAACCTCAAAATCCCTCAGGAACCACAAAGATCCCTCAAAATCACCACAAAATGCCCCAAAATCTCCTCTGAATTCCATCAGAAATCCTAAAAATTCTTTGAAATCTGCCAAAATCCCTCAGGGACACAAAAATCTCCTCTAAACCCTTAAAAATCACCTCAAACTCCTTCCAAATCCCCTCAAGGACCCCAAAATATTTCCAAAACCACTTTAAAATCCCCAAAAAACCTCCTCAGAGACCTCAAAACTCCCTTAAAACACCCCAAAAATCCCTCAGGGAACCTAAAATCTCCCCAAGATCCCAAAATCCCCTCAGAAATCCCCCAAAATCCCTCAGGGACCCCACAAATCTGTCAAAATCCCCACAAAATACCCCAAAGTCTCCTCTAAATTACATTCGGGACCCCAAAAATCCCTTAAAAACTGCTAAAACCCCTCAAGGACCCCAAATTCCCTTAAAATGCCCCTAAATCCCTCAAGACCCCCAAAATATCTTAAAATCCCCCCAAACCCTTCAAAATCCCCCAAAACACCTCAAAATCTCAAAAAATCCCCTCAGGAACCCAAACTCACCTCAAAATCCCCCCAAATCCCCTCAGGAACCTAAAATTTTTCAAAAATACCCTCATGGACCCCAAAACCTCCTCAAAACCCCTCAAAATTTCCCCAAATCCCATTAGGAACACAAAATCCCCTCAAAAACCCCCCAAATCCCCTCAAAATCTCCAAAAATCTCAAGTTCCCCCAAAATCTCCTCAGATTCCCCAGAATTCCCCAAAAATGCCCTCAGGAATCCAAAATCTCCTCAAATTTCCTCAAAATCCCCTCAAATTCCCCTCAGAGATCCCAAAATTTCCTTAAAATGCCCCAGATTCCCTCATGGTCCCCAAAGTCTCCTCAAAATTCCCTTCAAATGCCCCAAAATCTCAAAATTTCCACCAGGGACCTAAATTCTCCTTAAAATCCCCCAAAATCTCCTCAGGAGCCCCAAAGTTGCCTGAAAATCACTCCAAATTTTCTTAAAATCTCTCAAAATTCTTCCCAGGGACCCCAAAATCTCTTCAGATTCCCCCCAAATTCCCTTAAAATCCCCCAAAATCTACTTAGGGACCCAAAAATCCCCTTAAATTAAAAAAAAAAAATCCCCTCAGGAACCCAAAGTCTCCTCAAATTCCCCAAAATCTCTGTGAAATCCACTCAGAGACTCAAAGTCCCCCAAATCCCTCAGGAATTCCAAAATCTCCTCAAAACCTCATTAAATTCTCCCAAAATCCCCACAAATTCCCCCAAATCCCCCAAAAATCCCCTCAGGAACCAAAAATCTCCTGAAATTCCCCCAAAATCTTCTCAAAATCCCCTCAGGGACCCTGAATTTCCCTTAAAAAGCCCCAGATTCTCTCAGGGATCCCAAAATCCCAAAAAAATCCCACAAAAATTCCCCCACAGACTCCAAAATCACCTCAGACTTCCCCCAAACTCCTTTGAACTCCCCCAAAATCCCCTCAGAAATCCCAAAATCACCTCAAAATCCACTCACGGACCCTGAAATCTCCCCATAATCCCTCAAAATTCCCTTCAAATCAGGCAAAACCCTGAAATTCCCTTCAGGGCCCCTAAAATCAACCCAAGAACACCAAAAATCACTCAGAGACCACAAAATCTTCTCAGAATCCCTCAAAATCACCTCAAAACCCTCTCAGGGACCCCAAAATGTCCTCAAGATCTTAAAATTAACTCAAAATCCCCTCAGGGCCCCAAAATCCATCAAAATCCTCCAAATTACCTCAAAATCCACCCAAAATCTTCTCAAAATACCACAAAATTTCATCAAAATCCCATCAGGGCCCCAAAAATCCCCTCAAAATCCTTCAAATTGTCTCAAAATCCCCTTAGGAACCCAAAATCCTTAAAAAACTCTTCAGGGACCCCAAATCCTCCTCAAAATGCCCCAAAATCTCCTCACAACCCCCGAGAGACACAAAAAAATCTCTTGAAAACCCTTCAAAATCCTCCCAAGTCCCAGTGAATCCTCCAAAATCCCCTCAAAAATCACCCAAAATCCCCTGAAGGGCCCCAAAATTCAGTCAGGGACCAAAAAATCTAAAAATCCCCGAAATTCTCCCATTGCCCATATAAGGAAACACTGCAAGGCCCTGCCCCTTCCACCCTGCCCCCTTCAGGCCCCACCCCTTTTACCTTTTATGGATTGCCATCAGAGCCCCCTCGTGGCCGTCCCACAGCCCAGCCGGGCCCGGCTCCGCCCCCAGCAGCCGAAGCTCCGCCCCTCGCTGAAGCTCTGCCCACCACCGGCTCTGCCTCCTCCAGCGAGGCCTCTGGGGGGGGAAATGGGGACCCCAAAAGTTTGGGGTGAGAACCCCCGAATTTGGGGTTTGGGGGGTCTGGGACCCCAAAATTGAGGGTGGAGACCCCGAAATTGGGGTAAGAATCCCAAATCTGGGGTTTAGGAGGATCCTGGGACCCAAAAAATTGGTGAATAGGACCCCAAAATTGGGGTTTGGGGGGTTCAGGGACACCAAACTTGGGGTTTTGGGGGGGTCTGGAACCCTAAAAATGGGGAAAGGACCCCAAAATTTGGGGGTAGGGACCCCAAAATTGGAGTTTGGGGGGGTCTGGTCTGGGACCCTAAAATTGGGGAAGGGGACCCCAAAATTGGGATTTAGGGGGATCAGGGACCCCAAAATTGATGAAGGGGACCCCAAAATTGGGGTCTAGGAGGACATGGAACCCAAAAATTGGGATTTGAGTTCATCAGGTGTCGACGGAAGGAGACCAGGACATCAATTAGATCATCACAGGTCTGATTTTATTGATCGATACAGCAGGTTAAATACAGTTCATAATGGGCTTCATACATACTGCAAAAGTTGAGCTCAGGATTGGGTAGTTACATATCAGCAACTACGCCTACTCCTATATTCTTATGGTTCTACTTTTGATACTTTCTACATATTCTCAGGGAGAATCTCTCTTCCCTATTCTCATGTTGCGGCAAGGGCATTCTGTCCTTGCCTGTCATTGGTCACCGACTGCTGACTTCTCTTTTCAGCTTACTGACTGCAGACTTCCCTCTCTCAGCTTGACCAACGGCATTATGTCAGTATGGCCTTTCTCAGCTAACCAATCATTACTAAAACTCTCCACATTTCCCCCATTTTCTTCTTGACCAAGAAGACTACATTTCCCCTGTTTTCTTCTTGAGCAAGAAGACTAGTCTGCAGGTTTTTGCTATTGTACGGCTGACCATGTTTTGAATACAATTAAAGACACAAGGCAAAATAAGCAAAAACATTAAAATTACACCCAGTAGCCCTATAGCATATGTCACAAGGTTTCTCAGCCATGGTCCAAGTCCTAAGCCTTTAAGCCATTCGTCAATTCCTAAACCTTCTTCTTCATTGAGATGGTGAAGTCCCTGTTGCAGTTCTTTTATCTTAGTGTGCATGGACACCGAATGATCAGACAGATTCATGCAACACATTCCCTCAAACTCTTCACATCCATGCCCTTGTGCTAAGAGCAAAAAATCTACAGCAGCTCTATTTTGCAAAACAGCATGGTTAACACTTTGCACATCTGCGGTTAGCGTGTCTAGAATTTGTGATGTCTTGTTCAGCTCATCCCTTGCCCAGCATCCTAATTGTTTTGCTAAATTCATGGCTTTATTGGCAGATCCTCCTGACAAGATAGTTGAAACCACCACTTGTTTGAATGTGCCCCAAAACCGTGGATCTCCTATCTTGCTGCAGTCTAAGTCATGTATGCTACGTTTTCTCCTGTTTGAATTTTGACTCAGCTGCATTAGCAAGGACACATTAGGGTGAAACAGTGACAATTTTCCCAAAAAACAGGGTCCACCCTGTGGTTTAGCTTGTATACCATTCCACGCCTTGTCTCCACAAATCAAGAATATTCCTGCGGGTAATTTCATTGGTGCTGTGATATTTGTGCCGTTACATTGACTGTAATGCTGTGGAGAGAATTCACTCACATTCAGGGATGAATCTAGGGTAGCCCATGTTTCTTTAGGTTGGTTTAAATTCTGAGCACCCGAAAGTTTGAAGCTAAACCATCTGCCAGCTGTAGTATTAGATATACTGGCATTTGTACTTCCAAAAAGATCCAATTCTTCAGGAGGAGAACGCAAAGAGGTGTTAAGTGATTGGATTAGTAAGCATTGATGATAGCCATCACTCTGACCTGCAGTATACCCTTGTTGCACCGGCAATGTGATGTTTGACATGTTAGACATACATAAGGTTTGATTGTTTATCAAACTACAAAATTCTCCAGGAGACCACACCGGAAGTCCCACCAGGCATGTTCGAAATGGGTTAGTGACTCCTCCAAGGCTAAGACAAAGTGATGATTGGTTAGTTTGATTAGCAAGTGTCACCCATAAATTTTCCCTTGGTTGACTAAAGTGTGTTATTCCTACTGCTTCACTTGCTACAGCATTGAGCAGTATAACAAGAACAAACCTCATTTTTCTTTCTGCTTGCTTTGCTTCTCCTTTCCTTCCTTCTGCTTGCTTTGTTTTTCCTTTCTTCGCTGTCTTTTCCCTGGTTTGCTAGATTGTCTATTGTAAGGCTGAGTCAATTTTTGATAATTCTAAATCAGCATCCTTGCTCACAGGTATAGCATGAGATAAGTTTGAAGGCAAATCAGCTTTACAGCGAGCTGCTATGATGCGTGAGGCTTTATTAATTTCAAATATTCTAAGGTTTTCCTGCAACTTCCACCTAAGATATGCTATAACCACTTGTTCTGCACTCTCAAAAAGCTGTAATCCTGTCCGTCCTGGCAGGCCACTACTTTGTTCAAGAGCTCTAACCCAGAAAAAATTTCGAATCCACCTTCCAGAACAAGATGTACACCATAAATATCCCAATGACCTCTGTGAATACCAATAAACCTGATTGCAATCTGCACAATGCAAAGCTACCCATGCATAGCACTTATCTTTATCCTTTTTGCAAACATAACAAGGAAGCGAATGTAAGTAAGGACCAGTATAAAAGTCTGGTTCTTCAATCCAAAGCAACCAATTCAATGGTGGTGGTCGCAAAGCCTCTTCAGCCTTTTTACTATATGAGGCTAACAGCTCAAGGTCTTTCTTTAACACAAGGCGTATCTTATTTCGTAATCGTAGTTCTTGTTCGTTATCCTCCTCAACAACTATATCCTCCTGAGGGTCCCACAACTGTAAAATTGTTCTAATCATAGAAAATTAATTAGCAATCACTGATATCCTTATTCAAATGAGACTGTTCCCTTTTTGCCTTCCTTTTCTTATCTGTCTTCAACCTTGCTGCTCCTAATTTTACTGGTCCTGCCACTTGCAAACTCAATTTTTGCAAATTGTCAATGCAGCAATCTAATGCTCTATCAGGATCCCCTTCGAAGGGTCCTACAATTGAATGCTGTGTTAAAGGCACTAATTTCCTACACCTTATAGAAACTATACATGATTTACTTTGAACCTTAATTCTATTCACAATACATTGTACTTCCCATCAATAATAAGCAAGAATTTTCTGTTCAGGAGACTCATAAAGACTTAAAGCTATATATGCGTTTTGCCCTGTTTGTCTCCTTAATTCATCTTGCCAGCTTTTGGCCCACGTGTGCTCGTGTTCACAAGTGTGCCACCACAAGTCCCACAGTAATGATTGTTCTATCCAACAAGTTCTTTCACAACCCCCACAACGTAGAGCTATCCAGGCAGCACAATGTGGATTGTGACAGTCAAGGCAATGTAGTTTCGCTGGATTTGTTAAGCGAAAAGTTGATAATGAGTCAATGAAACCAATCAACTCCCGGGCTGTCCGATAGTGACGTGTCAGTGCTCTGTCCACCGCTTCCGAGTACCCCTTCAATTGTAACAGTAGTGGTCGTAGGACTAGAAGCAGTTTCTTCCCCAGTCGCTCCTTGTCCTCCTCCGTAAGGCAATCCACCAGAGACTGCATCAAAAACAGGTTTAGTCCACTTAGGAGGCACCTACAAAGGCCCTGTAGGTGAGGAAACACAAAGATACCCCCGACCCCAATATAATACTTTTGCAGGTTTTTCCCATAATCCTGTACTTGGGTTCTTATACTTAACCCAGACCTCTGTTTCCTTAGTATTTTCCTGACCTGACCTCGGATGATGTTTAATTGCAGGAGGGGTATCGTCTTCCCCAAAAATGCATAAATGGTTAATCACATAAAAAACCTTAGCCAAACATGCTTGTGGATCTCTCAAATCTTGATGTTTTTTCAATATACTGCTTATAGGTACCGTTTGCTCTTTCCCGTAAAGCTTTCCTTAACTGTATCAGTAACTCATACAATCGTTTATTATTCACTTCCTTAATTGCTGCTTCCTTTATTCGTCTGACTACTCCTGCAACATACATAGAGTCTGTGACTACATTTAAAGGTTCATGTAAGTTGGACACTGCCCATATTTCTGCTAACAATTCCAGGGTTTATAAGCTATCCCTGTGTGTATTGTTCCTTTACCAATTCATGGGCATGATAAGACTCTCCCCTTTTAATGGCCATTGCTTAACCACCACCGGTGTATCCGTTTTCCAGGTGAGTGGAATGGGGAAAGTCCAAGCAATGGCAATTACCCCAAAGGATGCTGATTAGTTAACACCACTCCCAATTATGTTAAAATGTCCCTTCCAATTAAGCAGGAAACTGTAGGAGGCAGTTGAACAATTGAAAACACAGCAGATATTTGTTGATTCTCAATGCACACAGACAAAGATGGCGATCTGCTTGCCAATGTAAATCCTCCCACTCCTGTCAGCGTGTTTGATGATGGGAAGAGAGGCCAATGTTGTGGCCACGCTTCTGGAGAAATGATGCTGGTATCTGCTCCTGTATCCAATAATCCATAAAGGGTTATGCTTTGATGCCCATAAGTAATTTCAACTTTTTGCTTTGGTCTATTTTGTAAATCCACAGTCAAAAGTGTAACACCAGTAGAACCAAAACCTTTTTCATTCCGTGTTTGCCCAGTAAATGATTGTATTCCCGATGTCATTTGTGATAGTGGTACCAATTGTGCAATGCGTTGTCCTTTTGTAATTTTAATCGGAGGATAAAGGGTGTAAATCATTATTTGTATTTCCCCTGTATAATCCGAATCAATAACACCAGTCAAAACAAATAATCCCAACATAGTTGTAGAAGAACGTCCCAGCAATAATGCTCCACATGCTTGTCCATTTAATATAAGAGGACCCTTTACTCCAGTGGGTATCCTCTCAGGCCGATTCATCATTAGTGTGACGTCTACTGCTGCTGATAAGTCCAAGCCGAAGCTCCGTGTTGTTGCGGGTTGCAGACAGGAGGTAGTAACGATGTTACGGCAGCAGCTGGTGTCTCCGATGTCATGGCGGCAACTTGTGTCTGTCCCTCATTGCCGCATCGTTAACACTTGATGAATGGTGTCGAAACTCCTTGCGTGACTGCCAGTGAGCCGCTTCGGAGAGGAGCAAGAGCAGCTAACACCTGATTCTGAGTAGACTCTGCTTGCTTTTGTAACCCTAATCCTAACTCCTTTAAGGCTTCTGCTATAAATGCCTGTGAAGCTGTTGGCATTAATGCCATTCGCTCTAATGCTTCTTCAATAGTCCAATTTGCCCCTAAAGTAGCTAACACTCTTTGGGTTGCTGGATTGCTATTTTGCAAGGCACACTGCTTCAATAGCACCCCGTTCATGTAGTCTGCAACACCAGCCCGATCGATGGCAGTAGCTGCTCTATCAATAAAATTTCCAAATGATTCTTCCCTTCCTTGCTTAATACCCATATAAGCCGGTAACCCTCCTGGCTCTTTAACCATATCTATTGCAGCACGCACTAACCACATAGACTCTGTAAGTTTATCTGCTCCCGATATCATCTGTGCCTCTGTACATAAAAATGCCCCTAAGCCCGTGAGCTCCTCTACTATTACTCCATGTAATTGGTCATGTGCATTAAACAATAACTGCTGATGCTGAGTAAATATCAACCGAACTATTCCTCTTAAATCATTAGGACATAAAACCTGAGTATTAAAAAGATAATCTAGCATTTGCCTAACAGGTTCACTTTTTACTCCAAACTGACTAACCGTAGAACGTAGCTGAGTTAACAGCTTCCAATCTAAGGGAGTATATTCTGCTATATTATGCGTAAGGTTCCCCTGTGCATCATACTGTGGTGTGTATGTGACTGGACATGCAAGACTAGAAGCTATTTCCACCGCCTCACCATCCCCCATTTGCATTACTTCTTTCGCCAAAGCAGCCCAAGCTTCCCTCCTCTGTTTAGCCATCTCCCCCCATGGATCACGGTGTGCCCCTGGGATGGGATCTGACTCTTTAAGGGTGCTATGCTGCTGGCGCTTCGGTGCAGACACCGAGTTTTCGCGCGGGGGGGGGCAGTGAAGCAGAGGCTGGCTCGCGCGGGGGAAGCAGGGGCCCTCCCTCCCCCGCTGGAGCTGACAGTGAAACCGGAGCCGGCTCGAGCGGAGCCGGCTCGCACGGGGGAAGCCGCCCCCCCCCCGCTGAAGCCGTAACCGGAGCCGGCTCACTCAGGGGAAGCGGCGGAGGCAAAGCTGGCAGTGGAGGCGAAGCTGGCTTACTCCCACCCCACCATCCGACACGCCTGAAGTTGGTGGCGGAGGCAAAGCTGGTTTACTCTTACCCCCACCATCCGACTCGCCCTCCCCCTCTGACAGGAAAGGTGCAGACGGTTCCACTGTGCCTATAGGAAAATCCTCCACATCACTTTGCTGGGGACTCTTAGGCATAAGTACCTTAGTTACAGAAGGTGCCAGGGGATCATCCTCACGACCATACTCTATATTCCTCTTATGAGCTTCTGTCGCCCTTTCTGCTGCCTTTCTCTCAGAAACCTGCTGAAGTAACGTGTTATACACCACCCGCCATAACTTTCCTAATTTCTTTGCTGACTTATCATCGTCTAACACTGTATCCCACAGTATTTCCCCAAACTTGTTCCACTCTGCAAGCTCATGAACTGTATGAGGGTTAGAAAAGATACCCTTAGCATGGCCATAGGCTAATAACCCTGGTAACTCCTTTTTTAAATCTATCCCTTTTATCCCACGCCGCTCTAAATACGTGGCGAATAAATCATATGCCGCTTGCCTATCCATACCTATTAATCAGCGCGCGCTGTTGCAGCTCTCCAGGCTCCGGCGGACACGTATTGGCTTGAGTCACCGTTGTGATCCTCAAGGGTGCTTCAAATTCCAGCACCGTCCTGGCTGCAAGGACCCAAACCCAACTTCCTCGACCGTGGCGTAATCCCCTTTTTCTTTTAATCCGAGAATAAAGGGCAGAGATTCGGTTTTGCCCGCATTCTCCACCACTTGTCGACGGAAGGGAACCAGGACATCAATTTGATCATCACAGGCTCAATTTTATTGATCACTAAGGCGGGTTAAATACAGTTCATAATGAGCTTCATACATATTGCAAAAGTTGAGCTCAGGATTGGTCAGTTACATATCAGCACCTACGCCTACTTCTACATTCCTATGGTTCTACTTTTGATACTTTCTACATATTCTCAGGATATATTCAGGACTAATCTCTACTCCCTATCCTCATGTTGCAGCAAGGTCACTGCTGAACTTTCCTTTCAGCTTGCTGACTGCTGACTTTCTTCCTTCAGCTTAACCAGTGGCATTATATCAGTATGGCCTTTCTCAGCTAACCAATTATGAATAAATCTCTCCACAAATTGCTTTTTAAAATTCCTCTCATGTCAAACTACAACAGACATTCAATCAACAAAAAACACTTCTCAAAGCATTCACTTGGCCCATTCGACTTGACAAACTCTAAGCCTGTTCAATTTAATGTTAAAAAAAATTTGCAGGAGCACAGAAACAGAAGACACAGAAAGACAGAAAGACAAAAAAGATATAGAGAGGCACACAGAGAGCTACCAGCTCCAGGATTTAAGTGGTGTTCAGATGGAAATTCCAAGAGGTCGTAGGGTCAAGGTGTGAGCTGGCCTTGTGGTCAGCCTTCAATACCCCTTGGTCTTCCTGAGCCCTTCCTCCAGGTGTGACTTGGTTTCATTTGGTCCCTTAGGACCTGGGATGGGGGCTGCAGAGGTTGCTGTGGAGCATTGCCTGTGCTGTGCCAGGGACGACAGCCTGCAGGGACAGAGGTGCAGGGCAGGGACACCATAAGACAGCCTGGGCTGCACAGGGCACAGGGATGGGCAGCAACTGCAAGACAGCCCTGCCAGAGCCAACTTGGGCAGCACTTTGGCCATGGCTGCTGGACCTGGGCCTGAGGCCACAAGGGGACAAGTGACCCTTGCAAGCTGGGGCCTCATTGCCTCCTTTTCCCTGCTCAGCAGCCTGGCAGGGGCCGCCCCATGCTCCTGCCCTTGCCATTGCACATCCCCACATGCCAGTGCCCATCCTGGCAAGAGCCCTGAGCAAGGAGTGGGGGACAGGATCTGCCTGGCCAGGGGCTGGGGCTCAGGCCTTGGCCTTTTTGCATACCTGAAACACATCCATGTTTGCTCAGCACCAGAGACACCTTTGCCTTGTTTGTCCCCAGCTGTCATCACTGCCTCCAGTGTTCTGCTCTACCTGGACCCTGGGGACAAGTTATCCGTGGTGTCCCTGACAGGAATCTCTTCAAAGTGCAAGAAACTTCAGCATTTCAATGTAACTGAGTTCTTGAGTTTTTTGTGACATCACTGAGTGAGTTGAGACATCAGAGAGCTGGCTGTGACATCACAGAGTAGGATATGTGGCAATAGAGCCGACTCTGTCATCAGAAAGTGTGAATCTGTGGCATCAAAGATTGGTTTGTGACATCACTGGGTGGCTGTGTAACATCATAGAGCAGACTGTGATGTCACAGAACAGACTGTGACATCACAGAAAAGACAGTGACATGTCGCAGACATTTTTTCACAGAAATCCTTTCTTTCAGATTTCTGCGTCTTCTGGAAAGCAGAGGCCTCAGAAGAGAATGTAAACAATTGTTATCAGCTGCTGTGGAATTCAATAGGATGCACCTGATTGGCTCCTGCTCCTATGTTTATAATTAAGGGCCAATCACAAAGTGCAAGCTAGGGACAGAGTCCCTGGACACAACTTTGTTATGAGATTCTTTCTTTCTATTCTTAGCCTAGTTAGCAACATCTGCAACTCCTCTCTTTATTCTATGTAGTATAGTCATAATGTATTATATATGATATATCAATAAATCCAGCCTTCTGATCAAGAAACAAGATTCACCGTCTCTCTCTCTCACCCTCAGCGACCCACTCAGGATGCTGTAATAGTGACATCACATGGTGACTTTGTGACATCACAGTGTCTTGTGTGACATCACAGAGATGGCTGTATCACATCACAGGGTGATGTATCAGATGACTGTGTGACATCACAGGAAGGCTGTGTGACATCACAGGATGTTGTATGACATGACAGAGGGTGTGTGACATCAGAGATGGCTGTGTGACATCACAGGGGCTGTGTGAGGTCACTGGGGACGTCATTCTGCCCCGGCCCCCTCACAGCTCCCCCAGAGCAGTCCAACCCTGCTCATGCACAGCGGGGTCCCCTTTCCCCCGGGTCCCCCCGCCCCCGGCCCCGCAGCCTCCCCCAGAGGATGTTCCATGAGATCGACCCCAGAGCCTGACACAGAGACTGGGGGCTGGAGCCCTAGGGGTGGCACAGGGGAACAGGAACCCCCCGGCAGCGTCCCCATGTCCCCCAGGGCCAGAGCCTGGGCCAGGGCTCCTTCACCCTGTTACAAACGAGGGCTTGAGAGTGCTGAAAAAATCCCCAGCAAGGGATCAGCAAAAACCAGATTTAATATTAAGGGACAGCAGCACAAAATTCCTTGGCAAGAATCATCTGCTCCTGACTGGACACTTCAGGCACACCAAGGAAATGAGGGAACAAGAAAACCAAACCAAATCCAGGCAATCAAACCAGAAATGAACTGAGAACTGTCCCTGTGTGTGTGTGACACAAGGACAGTGAGGGCAAGGAAAAAAGAAATAAAGAGATAAAAGCTGAACAGAGCTCAAACTTAACAGGACTTAACTGATACCTTAAATTCACAATTTAGTCAAAACCAGCAGCTAACAGTATGTAATCTAACTTATAACCTATGACTTAGCAATTTAACAGAGGAATAACACTTAACAGTATTTAACTTAGCCTAATAACTTACATTAAAATAACAACTTAGCAAAATAACAACTCTCAGAAGCATTTAACTTAGCTCATACCTCATTACTGAACATTTCTCACAGGCCTGACTGACCCAGCTATCCAAGGCACTCAAGCCCTCAGAGAGCAGCATTTCTGACACTTTTCCCCAGCACAGGCACTCCTCTGTGCACACAGACACAAAGAGGCAGTGCAAGGCACCTGTGAGTAATTCCCCTGAGGGCAGGAAATGCTCACTGTGGATCCTTTGGCATTCCTCCAACAGGCGAAGGGTTGAGCCTGGAGGAGTGGGGGGATCGGCCCAGGCTCTGTTGTTGTTTGGGATCCCCGAGTGCAGCAAACGGGAGAGTTCCCGGCTGGGAGAGGCCCCACTCAGAGGGAGTCGCTGGCCCAGGAGAGCTCCAAGGGCTCCTTTTGGAGCGCTGTTTGCAGGGCCCCAAGAGAGGCTTCAGTCCCAGCAATGGTTCTTCCTGGCCGCACTTGTCATCAACAGCTTTCTTTGGCAGTGTGAGAACAGGGATGTTGTGCCGCTGAGGGAACACAAACAGGTCCCAGGGCTGTTCCTACAGGAACCAGGAGCTGGTTGGGCAGCAGTAGTGGCTGGAGCAGACAGTGTTTTTGATGAGCTGCAGAGGAGCTGAGCCCAGGGGCTGTTGGCCAAGGCCGAGGACCAAGGAGCATTTCTCATCTGGCAGGGCAGCCTGAGAAGGGGAGGGGGGAATTCAGCAGCACAGGGCCCATGGAACCAAGGGACCATTGTGACACTGTGGGGCCCTGTGAGACCAAGGGACCATTGTGACACTGTGGGGCCTCATGGAATCATGGAGAGCACTGTGACATTGCTAGGACTCATGGAACCAAGGGGACCGTATTGACACTGTGTGGCTTTATGGAATGTAGGGATCATTGTGTCACCGAGAGGCCCTATCAAACCAAGGATCCATTGTGACACTGCAAGCCTCATAGAACAGTGGGAGCCATTGTGACACTGTGGGGCACCATGGCACCGATGAGTCCATTGTGATACTGAGGGGACTCATGGGATCATGGAGACCATTGTGACGCTATGAGGTACCAAGGAATAAGCAAAGCATTGTGACTCTGTGAGGCCTTATGGAACCAGAGAGACCATTGTGACCATGGGGATACTTACAGAACCAAGAGGACCATTGTGATACTCTGGGGCCTCATGAAAATAAGAGGCCTTTGTGACGTAGCAGGGCTGCATGGAACCAAAGGTCCATTGTAACATTGCAGGGCTCGTGGAACAGAGGAATTACTTGACATTGTGGGACTAGGGAGCCGTGGAGACTATTGTGACACTTCAGGGCCTTATGAAATGTAGGGGCCACTTTGACACTGCTGGACCCCATACAACCAAGGGGTTTTTAATCAAGGTGCCATTGTGACACTGTTGGACCCCATGGAATCAAGGCACCGTTGTTAGGCCCCATAAAAGCAAGGGAACATAGATCAGGTCTGGCTGGTTTGGCCTCCTATTGACTGCCTGACTGGTCCAATTCACCTTGGCATCTTCGGAGTCTCTTCTTATCAGCTGCTGAAACACTGGGGCTCCATGCTTTCCTTGCTATGGAAAAGAACTGTCCTTCTTAGCCAGGTACCCATGGCCAGAATTGGGATTTCCACCTCCAACACTGCCTGTTGTGAAACACTGAAGAAGATCGTTGGCTTGAAACATTTTGTGTGTGGGGAAGGTAGGGTCAGGTCCAACCTTGCCCTGCCCTGGAACCCCAGCACTGCCCTGCCCTGGAACCCCAATTCCCCCAGAGCCTCTATCCCAGCCCAGCAGTGGCTGCCAGTCCCTGGCACAGCACAGGCAATGCTCCTCAGCCACCTCTGCAGCCCCCAGCCCAGCTCCTGAGGGACCAAATGAGCCCAAGTCTCACCTGGGGGAAGGGCCCAGGAAGACCAAGGGGTACTTAAGGCTGACCAGAGGGCAAGTACACATCCTGAGCCTACCTGCCCTTGGAATTTCCATCTGAGCACTGCTGGAATCCAGGAGTTGGTAGTTATGTGTGTTTGTTTGTGTGTGTGCTTCTCTGTATCTTTTTTGTCAGTCTTTCTGTGTCTACTTCTTCTATATATGTCCTCTTGCAAATTTTGAGTAACTTAAAACTGAACAGGCTTAGAGCTTGTGAAGTTGAATGGTGCAAGGTAATGCTTTGAGCTGTGTTTTTTGTTGATTGAATGTCATATTAAACCTTTTGCCAAAGTTTCTCTGATTTTCTAAATTTGACAGTAAAGGTTGTTTTGCTCTTTTGAACTTTTTAGAGTCTCTTGTTCTAATTTCTCCAGCACACAAAACTGAGAGGATGCAAACAATTGAGTTTCCTTTAAAATGTCTCCTTGAGAGAGTTGTTTGGGGGATGGCAGTCAGGGCTTGTCTGTCCTGCTTGGCACAGCCCAGGCACGGCTTTCCCAGCCACATTCCACCCTCCATTTCCCAGCTGGAGCCGCTGCTGCCTCTTGAGTTGTGCTGCCCCAGCCCCAGGGACGCTCTCCTTGTCTGCCCATTCCCCCATGGTCTCTGGGCAGGGATGGCCTCAGTGGGGGCTGCTGACATCCTCAGCACCTTGGAGGCTGCTGCTGAATTTTCCTGCTCCAGAGGCTTATTCAGCCTTCAGCTCTTCAGTGCAGAAATTCAGTGTCCCAGGGTTCATTAACATTCAGAACACCTTAACAAGCCAAAACTCTGGGGATAATTTGATTTTAATTTTCAAATCATTTGAGGTTAGGTAGATCTCAGTAGTGTATTCAAAGTGAGTACATGACATTTAAAAAGACAGCGAGAAGAGATGTTTTAGATCCTATTTAGTTTTTTTTCCTGTTAATTTATGGATATGTGCAGTCTCCAATTGACACTGAATCCAAGTACCTCCTCATGCAGTTTGAATAGATCTGAGAATCGAGACCCTCCATGGCTGACAATCATTCAGACTCTGCCCTTACCCCCACCCCACCATTTCCCCCATCCAAGGCCTGGCGCTCAGAGCAGCCTTGTGCAAATCTGAGCTCCCTCCAGCCCAGACTGCCCCTGAAGCTTTCAGCTCCTTGGCTCCAACTCCCACCTGCTTTCCTTGGGGAAGGAGCTGCCCGAGACATAGAGGGATGTTCATTTCTTGTCAGCCAACAATGCCAAGGGAAGGCACTGCTCCATCAAATGCAAAAGTCATTCCTCTGCTGGATATTAAATCCATTTTCCACAGCAGACAGCCTCAGAGCATTGGAAAACACCTTTTATGCCCAGCACAGATTCCAAGGTCCCCCCAAACCCTCCCTGCCCAGATTTGCTCTTTGCACACACAAGTCACACACTGAAGTCCGGAGCTCCCTCCATGCCCAGAGGGAGGAAAAGCGAGAAAGGGGATGAAGAGCTCTCCTGTGCAGAGCCAAGGTCCAAGTGCAGCCCCTGCAGTGGGAACAACTACTCATCAGGTTTGTGTCCTTTAGGCTCAGGGCCTGGTGACACTCAGAGGTACAGAAAGGTTTCTTGCCAACAAACACAAGTTGAACATTTGAGCAGTTTAAGAACCATCAAAGCTCCTCTCTCAGCTCTCTGGAATGTCCCAGCAGCATCTGACATGTCCACCATCCCCAAAGGATTCCTGTAGAGGAACAGTTTTAGACATTGATATAAGAAAAGGTAATTTGGTGATAGATATAAAGACAATTAAGATTTCACCGTATGTGATATTTATTTAAACTTCAGAAAGTTTGGACAACTCCCTGAAACTCAAAGCACGAAACAAGTAAGTTGAGAGGCGCTTGAATGACTGGAAAGCATCTGGTGGAGAAAATCTGGGACCAATGGAAAAACAAATATCCAGATGATCTAGTGAAGAGATGTCTTTAGACATGGCAATTTAACCAGGAGAAATGGAAGCACTTGATGGAAAAGAGAGAGATTAAATAATAGACTGATTATTGGTGACACAAGTAGATGGGAAGATCAGTATTTCTTCTCCTGCCATCAGTACACTTCCAGGAAATCCCCGTTTCTGGTGGGAAAACATTGCCATTCCTTAAGAGTACTCAAATGACCGAGATAATAAAAATTTGCTTGTATAGTATGAAACTAACAGGTATTAAAACCTGTGCCCCTTTCCTGGCAGATATCAGCTGTGTGCCCATGAACAGGCAGTGCCACTTGTGCCCGGAGGTGCCCAGCTGGGATTGGATCTCTCTGAGAGCACCTGAGGGAGAGCAGAGCACCTTGCAAGCTGCAGGTCCCTGAAAACCCCGCAGGGCTCCTGTCCCATAAACATCTGCTCTGCTCCAGTCTGAAACAGGGCCAAGCATGGTGCTGGGATCATCAGAGAGCTGAGGTGTGTGCTGGAATTTAATGCCCTCCCCATCCCACAGCAGCCATGCATTTCCCTCCTGCAGCCTTGGTCTCCAGCACAGCCATGGAAGCTCTTTGGGCTCTGGACTGTTCCTGCAGCCCCCAAGGGCAGCTGAGCTCTGCCTTTGGCACAGTCAGGCCTGGCCAGCGCAGGCCATGCTCAGCAATTGCTTGTGTGTGCCTGGCTTTGCTGTCAGCCCCGGCAGCAGCTGCATGGCCCCTTTGTGGCCCTGTGCAGGCCCAGCCCAGGCCAGGAGCATTGCGGCTGGGAACGGCCCCCGTGCTGTGGTGCCCACAGCAGCCTTGGGGCTCTGTGCCCCATGGCCTCCCTGCTGGGCAGCCTCTGTCAACTCCTGCAGAGCCTGTGGCACCTGTGGGGCTGTACAGACAGCCCTGCGCCGGCCTCTGAGCCAGCAGAGAGGCCAGCCAGGGCTGGCCATGGCTGGGAACAGGCCCTGAGCTCCACAGGAGGATGGAGCTGGGCCACAGCCAAACTCAGCCCAGGCCAAAGTTGGGCTCAACAGCCAGGGCTGCCATTGCATGGGGACAGAGGCTGGTGCTGACGAATGTCCTGGGCCCCCTCCCTGCTCTGTCCGTGCCATGCAGGGCACAGAGTAGCCTCCTCTCTGGGCCACTTGCCTGTTTGCAATGCCTTGCACAGGTGCTGGCCCTGCCCCACAAGGCCTGGCCTGAGTCCTGCCCCTGCACGCTCAGCCAGGCTGAGATGGACACTGACGGTTTCTGGGCCAGGCTCTCTGAGCCCAGCCCAGCTCCCTGCAAGCTCTGCCAGCTGCCCTGAGCTCTGAGCAGCACCAAGGGCCTCTCCCCAGCCCAGCCCAGCCAGCTCTGGCCCCACAGCTCTGCTCAGGCCAGGCTGCTCTGGCCACTGGTCCCAAAGCCTCAGCCCCTGGCAAGGGCACAGCAGCAGCTGCAGCTGCCACAGGACTTAGCCCCTGCCATGGGGGAAGGTGCTTGGCCAAGGCCAAAGGAGGCTCCCTGGCTGCCCTGCTCCCCTCGGGCTGAGGTGCTGAGAGCTCTGCAGCCCCTGCTGCCATCCCACCTCCCCAGGGCAGCACAAGAGCCATGGCCTTGGGGCCCTCAAGAGCTGCTCCTGCTCCAGGCCCAGGGCCCATCCCAGAGCTGGGGAAGCCACCAAGCTGTGCTCGTTTCTGTTCATTGCTGCTCTGATGGGGATGGATCCTCAGCCACTTGGAGGTTGCTGATGAATTTTACTATTCCAGAGGCCTCTTCTTTCTTGAACTCTTCAGTTCAGGAATTCAGTGAGAAAAGCTCATAAACATATGCTCAAAACACTGGAACAGGGAAAAATCTAAGTTTTCAATATTTCTGTTGTTAATTCACAAGCGTATTAAAAGTGAAATTGCAATATTGAAAAAAAAGCAGAGAGAACTGTTTTGTCCTGTTTTCTTTTAATATTTATGGATTGATATCAGCAATGTCCAGTTGATATTAACCCTCAGAACCTTCTAATGCATCCTGAACATTTATGAAAATCAAGACCCTTCATGGCTGATGATCAGACTTTTTCCACACCTCCTCCCCACCATTTCTCTCATCCCACCCCCGGAACTCCTATGGATCAGGAATGGTGTTGCCAGCAGGAGAAGGGCAGTGATTCTTCCCCTGTGCTCAGCACTGGTTGGGCAGCACCTCGAGTGCTGTGTCCAGTTCTGGACCCCTCAATTTAAGAAGGACCTGGAGGGGCTACAGCGTGTCCAGAGAAGGGCAGCAAGGCTGGGCAGGGGTCTGTGTCACAGACATGTTTTATGAAAAATCCTTTCCTTAGGATTTTTTCCTTCTGAGAAGCTGAGAGGCCTCAGGATCAAAATGTAAACAATGATTATCTGCTGCTTTGGAATGCAACAGGTGGATCTGTATGGGTCTCATGTGGTTGTTTCTAATTAATGGCCAATCACAGGCCAGCTGTCTCAGACTCTCAGTCTGAGACACAAGCTTTTGTTATTCATCCTTCTTGCTTGCTAGCCTTCCGATGAAATTCTTTCTTCTATTGTTTTAGTATAGTTTTAATATATAATTTACTTTTGGTATAATATATCATAAAATAATAAATCAAGCCTTCTGAAACATGGAGTCAGATCCTCATCTCCTCCCTCTTCCTGGGACCCCTGTGAACACCACCACAGGTCTGGAGCACAAGTCCTGTGAGGAGCGGCTGAGGGAGCTGGGGTTGTTTATCCTGGAGAAGAGGAAGCTCAGGGGTAACCTCATCACTCTCTACAACTCCCTGACAGGAGGCTGCAGCCAGGTGGAGGTCAGGCTCATTTCCCAGGGAACAGTGACAGGATATGAGGACACAACTTTCAGCTGCACTAGGGGACATTTAGGCAGGACATTAGGGAATATTCCTCACACAAAGGGTGATTGAGAAATGGAATGGGCTGCCCAGGGAGGTGTGTGAGTCACCATCCCTGGAAGTGTTAAAGGAAAGACTGGATGTGACACTGAGTGCCATTGTCTGGGTGACAAGGTGGTGTTGAGTCCCAGGTTGGACCTGATGCTCTACAAGGTCTTTTCCAGCCTGGTTGATTCTCTGATGATTGCAACACTGCAAGGCCCTGGAGAAGCAAGGGGCCATTGTGACACTGCAGGGCCTGGTGGCACTAAGAGGACCATGGTGACACTGTGTACGACATGGCAGAAAATAGCCAAGGGGCCATTGTGACACTGTGGGGCTGAATGGAAGCAAAGAGCTCCATGGTGACAGTCTGGGTCCTAGTGGAACCACAGAGGCCACTGTGACACTGCAGGGCCTTGTGGAACCAAGGAGACCCTCGGGGGAGCCTGGGGACAATGAAATCAAGGGGCCATTGCTGCATTGCAAGGCCTGTGGGGCTGAATGGAAGCAAAGAGCTCCATGGTGACAGTCTGGGTCCTAGTGGAACCACAGAGGCCACTGTGACACTGCAGGGCCTTGTGGAACCAAGGAGACCCTCGGGGGAGCCTGGGGACAATGAAATCAAGGGGCCATTGCTGCATTGCAAGGACTCTGGGAACTGAGGGAACAATTGTGACACTGGGGTGACCCATGGAACCAAGAGTCCCTGATGACACTGCAGGATCTTGTGTCCCTAGGGCTCCATTGTGACACTGCAACACCAAGGAATTCATTGTGGCACTCTGAGGCCTCACGGAGCCACAGAGGCCACTGTGACCCTGCTGGGCTTTGTGGAACCACACAGAGCATTGTGACAGAGAAGGACCTGGTATCATGATGGAACCATTGTGACACTGCAGGGCCCCATGGAATCAAGGGGCCAGTGCTGCTCCTCAGGGACTCCTGGAATGAAGGACAAATGATTGAGACCTTGGTGGCCCTTGTAAACAAGAGGCCATTGTGACCCTGTGGAACTAAGGAGAGCATTGCTGCACTGCCAGACCTCAGGGAACCAAGGATGCATTGTGACACTGCAGGGCCTTGGGGGACCAAGGGCCACTGTGACACTGCAGGGCCCTAGGATCCCAGGGATTCTGTGACACCCAGGGGTCCCATTGAATAAAAGGGACATTGTGACTCTGGGAGGCCTCATGGACTCATGGAGACCATTGGGACACTCTGGAGCCTCATGGAACCATGGTGACACTGAGTTGGCTGGGAATGTGGATCTGCTGGATGGTAGGAGGGCTCTGCACAGGGTCCTGAACAGGTTGGATCCAGGCACCAAATCCAACAAGGTGAGGTTGCAAAACTCCAAGTGCTGGGTCCTGCATTTTGGCAAGAACAACCCCTGCAGCTCTAAAGGTTGGGCACAGACTGGCTGGAAAGCAGTCAGACAGAAAGGGACCTGCAGGGTCTGATGGACAGCAGGCTGGACATGAGCCAGCAGTGTGCCCAGGTGGCCAAGAAGGCCAATGGCTCCTGGCTTGGATCAGGAATGGTGTGGCCAGCAGGAGCAGGGCAGGAATTCTTCCCCAGTGCTCAGCACTGGTTGAGCAGCACCTCGAGTGTTGTGTCCAGTTCTGGGGCCCCAATTTAGGAAGGATATTGAGGGGCTGGATCATGTCCAGAGAAGGGCAACAAGCCTGAGGAAGGGTCTGGAACACAAGTCCTTTAAGGAGCGACTCAGGGAGCTGGGGTTGTTTACCCTGAAGAAGAGGAGGATCAGGGGACACAAGGCAGTGTGAGGGCACAGGTTGGACTTGATGATCTCCAAGGTCTTTTCCAACCTTGCTGATTCTGGGATTCTCTGAAACCACCCTTGGAGCATTTGCATGATGAGCCCTGGGCCTCCTCTTCAGAAGCTCCAGCAGCCCAGGTCCCTCACCTTCTCTTGCCAGCCCCAAAGCCCATCCGGTCAGTCCTGCAGCTCCTCCTCATTGCCCAGAACAGGGAGCCCCAGAGCCAGACACAGCAGCCCAGATGTGCCCCCGTGGCCTGGGGTGACTCTGGCAAGGGAGCAGCACCAGGCACTGTAGGAGCCTGCAGAAAATTCCTGCAGCACTTGTAGGATGATCCTGCTCCCTAAGGGACGTTCCCATGGGGCCAAGTCAGGAACTGCAATGGGGAGTGGGGCCAGACAGGAAAGGGTGAATAGGGATGGGCTGTTTGCAGGGAAGGGCACAGGGGTGGGCAAGAAGAAAGAAATTTGAAGCAGGAAGAGTAAAGAAAGCAAAGGTAAAGCCAAGGAAATGCTCAGGGCACATTGGGGTTGGCTGCCAGGCAGCCCTGGCTCTGAGCAACAGCGTCTGCAGTGGGACAGGAAACTCCCAGCTGAAGGGAACAAACTTTCTGTCTGGATGCAAAGGCCAGGCCGAAGCTGAGTTGTTTCCCGGGTGTCCCCCAGCCCTTGCTGGCCCCAGGGGCTGATGGCATTTGTGCTCCCTCAGGTTCATGTCCCCACACCAACAGCATGGGGGTGCTCCCCCTGCTCTGTGCAATGCAAACAGGGGCTGCTGAGCCAGTGCTGCCTTGTCTATGCCTGCAAGGATGGGGCACCTGTGTGAGCTGGGGGAGAGGCCAGGGCTGCAGAGCGGGGATGTTGTTGGCAGCTCCATCAGGATGCTCTGGGACGCTGTCCTGGCCTGTGCAGCGCACTGGGGATGGATCAGTCCCTGCTCTGCTGCTCCTTCCCATCTGCCCCAGGGCCCTTGCAGAGCACCAGCCATGCTGTTTGCCTCCAGACTGCCCACAGCCAGCCTGGGGCTGCTCACAGGGCTTTTCTGTGCTGAGCATTGGCCTGGCCGTGTTCTTGAGAGAGCCTTTGCAAGGAGCCTGGAGCCCCCAGGCCCTGGTTTGAGGCGTCAGTGCTGCCCCAGCAGTGCCCATGGCCTGTCCCTGCTGCAGCCCCGGCACTGCCACCCCCAGGGCTGTGCCCTGCCCCGAGAGCACTCAGGCCCTACAGCAACACCAGGGCCATCAGGGCAGCGGGGCAGGGCCACGGCAGCAGCACTGGCAACACCAAGTGCTGCTGCTGCTGGGCACAGCTGATGGGCCAGCACTGATCTGCCACCAGCTCTGCACACAGACATTGCTGCTGCAGCTCCAGAGAAGGCAACAAAAGGGGGATCCCTGGTGAAAACTCTTCTGGGAGATCTTTTACTTCAATTGAAGCCACCGAGAGTACAGCTCCTTGTTGACACAGTCTGGGGCCACAGGGAATGTGGTAAGAAACAAAATGAGAAACTGCAAAACCAGTAGCATTTCTTTTGGACAGTATTTAAAAAAAACTAAAAATGAATGAGAAGGTTAAACCAACCACTGTACACCAAAAGAAAAATCAAAGATGACTTTTATTACAAGTGATTTGCAGAAATTGGCCAGCAGTTTAATTTTTCTGATACCGTCCAGTCACCAATCTCCACACTGCAGCCTTGAGCTCCTGGTTCCTCAGGCTGTAGATGAGGGGGTTCAGGGCTGGAGGCACCACTGAGTACAGAACTGACACTGCGAGATCCAGGAATGGGGAGGAGATGGAGGGGGGCTTAAGATAGGAAAATATTCCAGTGCTGAGGAACAGAGAGACCACAGCCAGGTGAGGGAGGCAGGTGGAAAAGGCTTTGTGCCGTCCCTGCTCAGAGGGGATCCTCAGCACAGCCCTGAATATCTGCACATAGGAGAAAACAATGAACAGAAAAAAACTAAAATTTAAACACGCACTAATAGCAATTAGGCCTAGTTCCCTGAGGTAGGATTTGGAGCAGGAGAGCTTGAGGATCTGTGGGATTTCACAGAAGAACTGGCCCAGGGCATTGCCATGGCACAGGGGCAGGGAAAATGTATTGGTCGTGTGAATCAGTGAAAAGAGAAAGGCACTGGCCCAGGCAGCTGCTGCCATGTGGGCACACGCTCTGCTGCCCAAGAGGGTCCCGTAGTGCAGGGGTTTGCAGATGGACACGTAGCGGTCGTAGCACATGATGATCAGGAGAAAATACTCTGCTGAGATGAAGAACAGAGAGAAAAAGAGCTGAGCAGCACATCCTGAGTAGGAGATGTTCCTGGTGTCCCAGAGGGAATTGTGCATGGCTTTGGGAACAGTGGTGCAGATGGAGCCCAGGTCGCTGAGGGCCAGGTTGAGCAGGAAGAAGAACATGGGCGTGTGCAGGTGGTGGCCGCAGGCTACGGTGCTGATGATGAGGCCGTTGCCCAGGAGGGCAGCCAGGGAGATGCCCAGCAAGAGGCAGAATTGCAGGAGCTGCAGCTGCCGCGTGTCTGCCAATGCCAGCAGGAGGAAGTGGCTGATGGAGCTGCTGTTGGACATTTGCTGGGGTTGGCAATGGCGAACTCTAAGAAAAGCAAACATGGAATAGTTGGGTTTGGAGAGGACTTTAAGTATCCCAGCACAGCCTGGGGGCACTTTCTCCCCACTGCCTGCCGGGGCTCCGCTGCCTGGAGCTGTCCCTGCCAGCAGCTGCTTCCCTGTACCCAGGGCTGGGCCCTGCCAGTGCTGCCAGAGCCCGGCCCAGCCCTGGGGGCTCAGCTCTGCCCTGCAGAGCCCTCCCAGCTCAGACACTGCCCAGGGGCAGCTCTGGGTCTGCAGGCTTTGATCACAACGTCAGAGCAACCCTGAAGAGGTTGGAAAAGTAGCACTGATGCTGCCTCCAGGGGGCACCGCGCTAATTTCTCTAACTGCCTGGTTTCGTAAGATTTCAGAAAAAAAATAATTCTCACTCTGAACTGAGAGATAATTATTGATGTGCAATTTCCATCCTGACGACTCAGAGCAGTAGACTAAAAAAGCAGCATTTCCCCTTTTATGCAGCCCCTGCCTTGCTGTGCTTCCTGTATAATCTACCCGGAAATGTTCTGGAGTTAAATGCCATGCTGGGAGCAGTCCTGAACAAAGCAGCATCTTCACCACATAAGGAGAACACTTCCAAGCCTTAAAAGCTGTCCCCTCCCACCCAGACCTTGTCCCCCAGTGCTGGGAGCAGCTGCCAGGGCTGGCTGAGAGCTGTCCCTGGCAGGCAGCAGAGTCCCTGCCCCAGCACAGTGCCCTGAGCTGCAGAATCCTGCTCTGCATAATAGCCCTGGGCTCCCCTTGCTGCTCTGCACAAGAGACAATCACAGAATGTACTCACAGGGTCTGTAGGCATTGGGATGTTCCAGCTTTAGGAGATCACTGCAGGAGCTGCAGCTGCATTGTCCTGCAGCCAGAGGTTCCTGTGCCAAGGGCTGGCAGTGATTGTGCCCCAGGCACTTCTCAGCACCTTCCCAGCCCTGACTGATTGAAGCTCTCTGTGCCTCTGTGCTGTGCCTGAGGTGGCTGCAGGCAGGTCCCCAGCCCTGCTGGGCTGGCAAAAGAGCTGCTCATCAAGAGAAATGTGCTTTTGAAGCTCTTCTTGGTTACCAGGAGCTGCCTCTGTGCCAGGTGCCCAGCCCAACTCAGCAGCACAGACACAGCACAAGGACTTTAATGAGCCTCTGGGGCTTTCTGCTCAGGCCCTGAACATCAGTCCCTTAGAGGGAGCTGAAGAAACTTATTCAGAACTCCAAGCCAAAATCACACTCCAAAGTTTCTTGGACTTTTAATGGGTCCCAGAGAGGGACATGACTTAGCAACTGTCCCCAGGCCCCAGACAGAGCAGAGAACTGGAGACAGTGCTTGACAGATGGGGGCAAAGAGAAGCCAAGTCTTGGTGCCCTGGGCCACAGCAGGGTCTGTGCCACCAAGGGCTGGGAGGAGACACCTTGTCCTGGGGCCCTGGGGCCTCCTGGCACAGCCCCAGCCAGGCTGGGCACTGTCAGCCCCTTGTCCTGCCCTCAGCATCCCTCCCCTAGCCCACATCCCAGTGGCCTCAAGGATCTGCTGGAAGGAGTCCCTGGGGAGCCTTGCGCAGCAATGGCCCTGGGGGTCTATAATGGTCCCTGCAGGGACTGTAGATTTTTCAAAGGACTTCGGGTCTGGCTTTTGCCTTGGAGTCTCTGAGAGTTTTGTGCAATCATGACCTCCAATTATCTGCTGTAATTAGTCCCTGGAGAGGCTTTGTCAGTAACAACACTCAGTGTGGCTCATTAATGCTTCAAGGTACTTCAGTTATTTTAAGGTACTTGGTGTTTCCTTTTTGATACAGACTCTGTGAGAGGTTTGTGCAATCATGGCCCCAATTATCTGCTTCAATGAGTCCCTTGAGAACTTTGTACTGCCACTCAGTGGGGGTCATTAATGTTTTGAGATACTCAAGGTTTTTAAGATACTTTTTGGATTTAAGAATACTTTTAGGTACTTTTAAGGATTTTCCCTCCTACACTGAGTCTCTGAGAGGTTTTTGTGCCACCCTGGCCTCCAATTTTCTCCTCCAAGGAGTCCATGAGGATCCTGTGTTTGGTATCTTTCTCTGTTCTGCTTTACAACAAAGATGGAACTGAAAGAATTTTGTAAGGCTTTCTAAAAGCATCCAAACAAACATGGGAGAAATAACAATACAACAATCACTAAGAGAACAAATAGTCCTGTTTTAGCTCGACATCATCCATCCCTTCAATTCCTTGGATTGGAAGAGTTTATTGAACCACTCTTTGTTTTCCACTTGAAGCTTCTTGAACCCCTCCTTCAGTACCTGAATGCTCCTGTGGATTGACTCGCTGTGGCTGGAGAAGTTCATGTAACACTTCCTGCAGAGTCTACACATAGCCTTGCCTATGTGCCCAGAGTAAAAACTCTATCACTCTTCTGCAATGTGACATGTCTGATGGTCTCTATGTCTAAGAGGAGGTCACTCAATGTGTGGGAGGTAGCATTGGTTTGCTTACTTAACAGGCACCCAGGATGGTCTAATTGTCCTAAAGCTTTAGCTGCAGCCACCCAAGGTAGTCCAAACTGGGGATGCTACCATCCGGCACCTGGATTAAAGCTTTCAAAGCCATCTCTTTGATATCATCCAATATTTCTCTGCGGATACCTGCTGCTTGATCATCTGGTAGGCTGTGTTGTCCTTCTCCAGCTAGATGGTTGATTGTGGATTCTGCCTGTGCCTCATTATTAGCATAGTCTGCTATTAATTGATTTAGTAAACACTTCTATCCCCCTTCCACAGAGTGTGTTCTGTAAGTGACAGAAACTTGGTTGTAATATATTTTAAATCATATGAGGTTAAGACATGTGCTGTAAACATGGCCCTCATTAGGCCATTAAAACAAATTAAGTCCTTCCTATGGTCTTTAGCTGCCCTACACAGATCCTTGATTTCCTTGTAAACCAATGGCTGATACCTGGGATTCTGCCCCCTTCTTTCATAACATATGGGCACAATAACGAGTTTTGTGACTATTTGCCAGTCTCCTTCCTTAACTGCTTCTTTCCAGATCCTTTCCTAGGGATCTTCTGGGGTTGAGGGGAGAGGTGGCTCTGGGGAATCCAAACTGTCTTCTGGGGAGGAAAAATAACTTGGAACAGAAACAGTTCGATTAGAAATAGTGTGACAGTTGGGCTTAGTATCTTTGATCATGGGGTTATATTGTTGCTGGAGGGTGAGGCAGAGGGCACTGCCATTTTGTCAGGTGTTGGGGAGGAAGGCCTTGATTTAGGATGGTGGTCTTCCAGAGTGGAGTTCTGGAGGTATGACCTAGGATGGAGGTGAAATGATTGACAATGGGGCCTGACCCACAGTCATGGGGGTGGAGTCTGGAGGTTTGTTCAGGGCGGAAGAGAAGGTTGTGGTTGCAGGAAGTGGAGGAGCCAAGATGGAGGGAGGATGGTTGGGCTCCTGAGCCGCATTCGGACTCCTTCCATCTTGAGTGTCCCGGGTGTGATGCTCCAAGGCCACACAGCCATTGCCATCTTGGACCATCGTGGAAGGTCTGAGAAAGGCAGGTTTGAGGGGAGGTCCTGAGTTAGGAGTGACCAATGGATTGAGTTTTCAACACACTGTTTTCTGGCGAAGGGTCTCAAGGATGGTGTGGAAGATGGGTAGGATGCCGGGTGAAGTGGGGCCCCTTTTGATCATAAGGTTGTACAATTTAACTCCCACTGAGTCCCAAAATTCAGTGGTATGGATTTCAGCAGCAGAGGCGTCTGGAAAATTTTTAATGATCCACCTCATGATTGATTTTAATTCGTTCTTTGAAAATATTATGTCATGATCAGTGAGAATTAAAGCATCCATATATGCTCCTTTCTACTTTGGACATCTGGCTGCCTATTTTTCTCCTTCTCTACCTTATGGGGAAGAGTCACCAGCACACCCCAAATCAATTATGGGACATGGGTGAATATTGTAAGAATACAGTGGCAAAATGGGCACTAAATGTCTTGCATTTCCCCAAACCCACCTGCAATCCCATGCCGGTGAAACCATCATTGTCCCTGCCGATCCTGGGGAAGGTCCCTTGAAACAACGATGAATCCACTGGGCTCAGCACATTCCAAAATCCCATGGAGCACTGGTCTATCCATCAGCTAACCCCAGCTGATGTGACTGACACAGGGAGCCCTGAATGTCATGGTCCCTGTTCGGGCGCCAAAGGTCACAATGCAGGTGGCTGCAATAAACCTCTCTGGTTCCCTGACTTCAGGGTGAGGGTGGCAAAAATGAAAAGGAGCAGGATCAATGGAGATTTTAAAAGGGACTGTAATAACAGGGTGAAAAACAATAAACATGGAGAAGTCGAGAACAGTATGAGGGGCAGGATCCAAAGACCCAAGACATAGGGGAAGCAACATGTACACTTGGGGGTAGAACTCTCTAGAACAATAGCCATAGAGGGGAAACAAGTAACCAATAGAGGAAGAGAACTTGGACAACTTAGCATAACAACATTAAAGGCTTATGGGGGAATTCTCAAGCTTACCCTAACTTAAACAAATTATTTCCAGGGCTTGAAACTCATGCCCAAATCTTTTGGGGTAAAATCTGGCTGACTCTGAGTTACAGCCAGGCTAACTCCCACACCGCTGCTTTGCACTGGCCCCTTGGGAATCATGTGGCCCAACAGAGCCAGAATGATGTCCTTGGTTCCACGAGGCTCTACAGTGTCACAATGGTCCCTTGGATCCATGGTGCTCTGCAATGTCACAATTGCCCCTTCATTTCACAAGGCTCCCAATCTCACTTTGGTATCCATAGTAAGGAAACCACGGAGCCCCCATGTTTCAGAGGCTGATGAACGGCAGCCACCAGAGGCCAAGGCAAGCCTGACATATCTGTCCTGGCAGGTTTACTTGGAGCAACCCTTGGAAATTTGAAATTATGAATGCAGAGTCCTAACTTCAGACATCTGTGTCTGGAGAAGGATGATTTCTTCCATACAAAGAACAGCACAGAGCCCTTTCCAGTGTTTGGAAAACCGGTGAGTCCTGGAACTCATGAGTCAAAGACCAGCCAGACCTGTCTGCCCTGGCAGCTTTTGTCTGGCAGCAATTCTTGGATACACAGAAATTTGGAAGTGGAATCCTAATTTTGGCCATTGATACCTGGAAAAGATGGACAGTTCTTTTCCACACAAGGGAAAACCCAGAGCCCCAATGTTTCAGGGGCAGGTGGGAGTGGTCTTCCATCTTCCACATTCCAAAGTCAGCCAGACCTGTCAGGTGATCCCTGGGAGGCCAAGGCAGCCACACCTATTTCATGTTCCCTTGGTTCCACAGGGAACACGTAGCTGCTTTCAGTGTCACAGTAGCTCCTTGCTCCCATGAGGCCTTGCAATTTCACTATGGTTGTCTTGCTTCCATGATGTCCCGTGGTGTCATAATGGCCCCTTGATTACACAAGTTCTTAAGGATCTTAATGGTCTCCATGGTTCCACAAGGCCCCACAGTGTCCTAACAATCTCTTGGTTCCATGAAGTCTCACTGTGTCCCTTGGTTCTATTGGGGCCCAGTAGCGCAACAATGATTCCCTTGGTTCCACAAGTTCCCATAGTGTCACAATGGCCCCGTCCTTCCATAAGCCCCTGCAGGGTCACAATGGTCTCCATGATTCCACGGGGCCTTGCAATGTCACAATGTTCTCCATGGATCCACAGTGCCTTGCAGGATCACAATGGCCCTTTGGCTCCACAAGGCCCTGAAATGCAGCAATGGCCTCTTGGTTCCACAAAGCCCCGCTACTTCATACTGGCCACTTAGGACCATGCAGCCCAACAGAGCCACAAAGATGTTCTTGGTTCCACAAGAACAGAAAGATGTTCTTTGTTCCACGAGGCCGCACAGTGTCACAGTTGCCCCTTGGATCCATGGTACCTGCAGTGTCACAATGTTCTCCTTGGTTCCACAAGTTCCTACAGTGTAACAGGTTCCACAAGGGCCTGCAGTGTCACCATGGCCCATTGGTTCCACAATCCTGCACAGTGTCAAAATGGTCTCCGTAGGAAGGAAACAAGTGAGCCCCAGTGGTGCAGGGGCAGATGAAAGGCAGTCACCAGAGGCCAAGTCCAGCCAGACTTGACGGTATGGGCAGATTTTGTCTGGGACTAACCCTTGTGTAATGGGTTAATGTCTCAAGTTTGTTCATCAAGTTGCTAAAGTCTATGAAGAGAAGGAAGCCTAGAATAGAAAACCCACAAAATAAATATAATGGGCTAAGATGTTGCAAAATGAATGTCATAAGGCTTAAACCACAATATGTCACAAGCTAATATGTTGAAAGTCTGGATATGCAATATGTAACTATAAGCAGCTACATGGCTATATATGGTAAAGGCTATTGCAGAGTCCTCAAAACCTTGAAGAAGAGGCCGGAACCTTCCTCCAAACGACCACCAGAAGGCAGAAAAAGACCCCCTAGCAACTATTGGCACAGATGCAGAGTACACCGGAAGAATTGCATCTCCAGGAAAAAGACATATAAAAAGCCTGTGAACTGTCGGGCGGGGTCTGGGCCGTTGGCGGAGTGGTGACTCCCTGGCCACACCCAGTGCTCCTGGGTGGGTGCAAGTCCTTGGCTTCACCCAGCACTGTAATTTGCCTATTATCAGCTTACTCTGCTAATTCAATAAATTCTCTACTGATTGAACTTAACGAGTGGTGGCTCATTTCCACTACCAACTTATAACAGAGACTTTCACATAATCTTGTGTACTTACCTGCAAGAAATGTATCATTCTAAGAAATTTTCCCAACTGACATGAATAGAGTTTTGTAGGATATTTTAGGGGAAGCCCTCCAAGCCAGGGACTGGGTACTGGCCAAGCCCTGGGCCCTCCTGCTCAGGAAACATTCCATGAGTTCTGCGAGTTTATGTGCTAAAAATATCATCAAGTCATTTTGGCTTACCCATTTGGGTCGATGAAAGCTGGACCCACTTTTGTAGCAAATTCAAAGACCTCACCTATGGGTGGATGCACCACGTAGGATTTTCCCAAGTGCTTGGAAGAATTCTCCAGGTCCTCACTGTGAAATTGAGCTCTCCAGCAACTGCGGACTCTGGATGATGGTAAAGTATTTAGGCAATTCGGGATGTGTCTTTCTCAATCCCTATCCTTTCTCTCCTGTAATAATGATTAGGTGCATTACCTTGCTTCTTTTTGCTTGTTGCTAAAGCCAAGCACGTAGTTGTACTGAATGTATAATTTTACTTTTGTGTTGCCTTAACACTCACAGTAAAATAAGACCATTCTTCCCATTGGTTTCTGTGCTCTTTAAATCACCCCCGCCAGCTGGCAGAACAGGTATCAGAACCTGATAAAAGCCAGGCTCTGCTGTGATCTAGCTGGGCGCATGGAATGGAGAGGGCCACTGTCAGTCCATGGAACCCATGGGAGCAAGGCTCAGATGTGGAAAAGATGTGCACCATGGAACCCCAGAGACCCCGATGGAGCCAGGGCTGCAGTGTGTCACAGAGGGAGGGACCTCATGGCAGCAGGAGAGCATTGTGAGGCTGTGGAACAATGTGGCACCAAGGTTCCACTGGGACTTGACAGAACCCCATGGATGTGAATGGCCCCAAACAGGGCCAGGAGACACTTTCTAGACAAAGCCCAGGGAGGGGGATTTGCCATTGTGACCCTGTGTGGCACCATGGAACCAAACAGAGCACTGTGACACTGCAGGGCTCTGTGGAACTGAGAACTTGTGTGACAGCGAGGAGCCCAATGGAACCAAGGGGCCATTCCATCCTTCAGGGCTTCACAGAACCAAGTTGCCATTGTGATACTGCAGAACCAAAAGAGACCACTGTGACACTGAGGGGCTTCATGGAACCAATGAGACTATTCTGACACTCCAAGTCCCCATGGAACCAAGGGGCCATTGTGACACCACAGGGCCTCATAGAACCAAGGCAACCACTGTGACACTGCAAGGCCTCATGGAAGCAAGGGGCCATTGTGTCACTGTGGGTCCCCAAGAAAGCAAGGGGCCAGTGTGACACATCCAGGCCTGGTGGAACCAAGGGGCCATTGTGATCCTGGGGAACCCAATAGAACAAAGGTGATGAGAGCACAGACACTAATAGCGCAGAAAGCATACAGGCCTGGCTGATAGAAAAAGGGCACGGTTATCTGCAAGGCATAAGTGCATAACCAGGCCTGAAGCCAGCAGACAGTCCATGAAATGCCCTTGGCCTGGTGATAAAGAGAAGTTGGTCAATTACACAATGCCTCCAGGCCTGCTAGCAGACTATCAGTAAACCGCAACGCAGAACTATTGCAGAAGTAAGCAGAAGCATGAACAGCTGGCGTGCACCAAACATAGCATTAGTAAAACCGTATGAACAGATATTTGTAACCAATAAAATGTAAGCTAAAGCCACATGGACAACTAACAATAGTATAAAAGAATGTATAAAGCAGTAATAAATCGAACAAGATGCATACCACATATTGAGTCGCTTCTTGATTCCAGACTCCTGCTAACCCCTTATCTCTACACCCTGCTCCATCCCACAGGAGGCTGCTGGTCTGTGCCAGTGTCCCCTGTGTGCTGCAGAGCTCTGGGGACCATCAGAGCAGCAGCTCCATGATACAGAACATCAAGTCTTCCCCACATACAAGTGCACAGCTGCAGCGTCTCCTGGTACATCACAACAAGGTAGGTGTGATGATGGTGGGGACTTAGAATGGTGACTGAGGCTTGATTGTTGACTATCCAGGGGGAATCTGTGCCTTCAGTCCCCAGGGAGACCTGGGTTGGGAGAATTATTGGGGGGTGCTGGATTGGGCACTGTATTGCAGCCAGTTGCCCTCTCCTCCTCAGCCCAGTGTGACCCTGCTGCACAGTGATGGACACATCTCCAGGGGCCTTAATGACCAGCATCGCACGGTGATCAGGACACAGGATGCGTCAGGTATGGCCCTGTCAGGGCAAGGGAGTCAGTGAGGACAGGGGGCTGATTATCTGCAGGGTGCTAGCTGGGGGATGACTAGGGCTTTGTGTACAGAGATGGGTAATGTGGCATGGGTATTTTGCGTATGGGGTAAGAAGGAAGGGGCAGAATGGAGCAGGAGGACTGGCACATGGGGCAACTGAGCTTGGAGCTGGAGTAACGTGGGAGAATGGCCATGCCCAGTGTGGGACAAGACCTGGTGCCATGCCCAGTGTGGGACAAGAGTCCTGGTGCGCTGGGGCCAGCATCTGTGGCAGCTCACCCTTGTCCTTCCCCGCCCAGGCCCTGCTGCCTTAGGACAGCACTGGCCAGGCACAGCTCCTCGACAGGTCTCATGGGCCCCAGGGCTCAAGCAGTCTCTCCAGCCCTGCCAGACATCAACAGCCCCCAGCCAGCTGGAAAGGACTCAGCGCCCAATGCTCAACCTGGGACATCATGTCCGAAGCGAGAAACACCTGTGACAATTGTCATCAGGAGCTTGACTATTTACTTGAATATAGTTGTTAAGTTAGTTGTATATAGTTATTAGGTTAATAAAAACTGTTAAAATTATAGGCAGAGTCTTGTCTCACAGCCTGTCTCTCCCCGGGCTCCCTGGTGCTCCTTCAGCTCCTTCCTCCCTGCTGTGGCTCTGCCCCCGGGCTGAGCAGATCGAGCCCTGGGCCAGGCCCTGAGGCCACTGCTGCTCCCGCGGCACCTGCGGGGCAGCCCTGAGGCTCCGGGCCAGCTGTGGGAGCAGGAGCCGCACTGCAGAGCCCACGGCCCTCACGGGCTGCGAAGGCATGGGCGAATGGCCATGGGGCCTGGCTGGCAATGCAGCGCTGTTGCTCTCAGCTGCCGCCTCCAATCCTTACAGGCAGCCCTGACGCCGGCTCAGGAGCCGCTCGGAGCCGTGTCAGAGGGCTGGCCCCGACCCGCGGCCCCCAAGGGCACTTGTCCCTTCATCTCTGCACTGCCACATTCCGAGCTCATTTGTCAGCTCCCTCGTTCCCTTCCTTTCTGTGGGGCAGCGTTAGGGGCCGGCCCAGCGGCTTTTCTCCCACACAGCCAGCAGCCCTTTGCCCACAGCTCCCCTGGCGGGAGCCAGAGTTGCTTTCCAGCCGGACAGCCCCGCTGTGTCCCGCAGCCCGGGCCGGCTCCTGCCTGCTGCTGGCGAGGCCTGGCGGCTGGGCCCGGCCATCCCGGGCCAGAGCAGCTCCCTGGCCGGGGGAACACAGTCAGACATTGGGGGACACATGGCAACACAAAGGGGACACACGGTGGGCACCGTTTCCCTGTGTCCCCATTGCCGCAGAGCAGTGCCGTGTGCGGTGCTGGCACAGATCCGGGAGCAAAGGAATGTCTGTGCTGTCACCGGAGAAAGGACACTGCAGGGATGCTGCTCACCACTGAGGGTGCTCGGGGGTGGGGGGGCTCTCTGACCTTCTCAAACCTGGGGAGGCTGGGGGCGTCTCTGTCCCTCTCAGCTCTGATGTGACCCCACCCAAACATCATCAGGCTCAGAGGGACAGAGACACCCGCGAACCCCCAGAAGGGCTGAACTCGGGATTTGATTTGGGGCTGAGGATTTAGGAAGGGGCTGGAATTGGGGCTGAGGTTGGAGTTGGGCCTGAGATTTGGATTAGAGCTGGAATTGGAGTTAAGGCTAGACATGGGATTGGCTTTAGGCTGGAGCTGGGATTGTGTCTGGGTATAGACAAGTCTGGGACTTGGATGTGATTAAATACAGAACTGTGAGTATGTCTAAACATGGAGTGAGATTGAGACCAGGATCAAGGTCAGGTTTGGGACTGAGCTCACCCAGAGCAGGCCAGGGGGGTTGTCACTGCAGGATGTCCCTGGCATCATCCCAGCCCTCCTCAGGCACCTCCAAACATGAGGGGCAGATTGGTGCTCCATGATCCAGGTGCTCCCACGCTGCCCCTCAATACCAGGCAAGCATTCCCTGAGAGCAGCCCTGACTGTGACCCTTGGGGCTCTGGGATCAGCCCTCATATCCCTGTGGGAGAAGCTGCAGACAGGATGAGAGATTCCCTCCCCCATTTTTCCTGTGGAAGGGTGAAGCCCAGCTGCCCTTTTCTTCTGGTGCCTCCTCCTCTCCTCAGCTGAGGATGTCAAACTTCCCAGGAGCAGGAAAATCCCCATTCCCTGTTTGCTTGTGGCTGCAGCCTGGAACATCCACCCAGAATGAAGAACTTTCTGACAGCCTGTGGAGCGTTTTGTCAAAGAGTGGCTTGAGGAGAGAGGACACAGCCGAATTAATTTGGTAAAGATGTCCTAACTAGGGCAGAGGCCTTTTTGCAGGCAGGGTGTCTGTTGAGAAAGTAGCAGACTAAAGAATGGAAAAGTACAAGACCGTGGCTAATTCCAAATCTTGCACCTGCAAAGATAACGTGTCCTTGGGCCTAGCGGAGTATGATAAAGAAATAGACAGCGAGACGTGAGAAGTAGAGAACGTAGGCCCAAAGGAATGAGGATGAGTTAATGGTATAGTTTAACCAATAGATTGCTTGGCTTACAGAATATTCATAAGCTTATTATTTGCTGTATAAGTGTTTGATGCTTTCTTCAATAATCTGGACCTGTGATGAACCATCTGGTGTCCTGGTCTCCTTCCCACGACACATGGTGACCTCGAACACTGACCCCTCGTCTCGCACTAAAAGAAAAAGGGAAAGGATGTGCCACAGTCGAGGAAGTTGGAGCTGAGTCCTGTTTGCAGCCGGGACGGTGCCGGAATTTTGAAGCACCCTTGGGGTTCACATCGGTGACTCAAGCCATTTATGCGCTGCCGGAGCCTGGAAAGCTGCAAGAGCGCTCATGAATAGGTATGGATAGGCAAGCAGCATATGAATTATTTGCCGCGTATTTAGAAAGGTGAGGGGTAAAGGGGATAGATTTAAAAAAGGAGCTGCCAGGGTTGCTAGCCTACGGTTATGCTAGGGGGGTTTTCCTTAATCCACATACGGTTCATGAACTTGCTGAATGGAGAAAGTTTGGGGATATACTGTGGGAGGAGGTGTTAGAAGATGATAACACAGCACAGAAATTGGGCAAGCTATGGCAGGTGGTACACAACGCACTGCTTCAACATGTTTCTGAGCGTAAGGCGGCAGAAAGGGCGACAGAGGCTCATAAGAAGAATATAGGGTATGTTTGTGAGGACGATCCTCTCGCGCCTTCGGTAAACAAGGTGTTCATACCGATGGGTTCACAACAGTCTGGGATGGAGGATCCTGCACAGGCACGGGGGGGTCATCTGCACCTCCTCCTCTGTCGGAGGAGGATGAGCTGGATGATGGAGGAGAGCGCGGACAAAGCCCGCCACCCCTCCGCAGAGAGAGTGACCTAAGTCCGCTGCCCCCCCACAGGGAACGCGGGCTAAGCCTGCCGCCCCCCTGGAGGAAATGCAAGCTGAGCCTGCCACCTCCCCACAGAGAGTGCGAGCCGAGCCTGCCACCTCCCCCACCCAATCGGCCTGCGCAGAGGCGCCAACAGCGCAAAACTCTCGGAGAGTCAGTTCCTATCCCAGGGGCACTCAGTGACCTATGGGGGGAGATGGCTAAACACAGGAGAGAGGCTTGGGCTGCTCTGGCAAAAGAGGCAATGCAAATGGGGGATGATGAGGCAATGGAGGCTGCGTCTGCTCTTGCCTGTCCAGTTACATACACGCCATAGTATGATGCTCAGGGGAACCACACACAGAATCTGGCGGAGTACACTCCTTTTAGACTGGAAGTTGTTATCTCAATTGTGGTCCACGGTTAGTTAGTTCGGGGTGAAAAGCAAACCTGTTAGGCAGATGCTGGATTATCTCTTTAATATGCAAATTTTGTGCCTGAATGATTTGAGGGGAATAGTGCGGCTAATATTTACTCAGCATCAGCAATTGTTGTTTAATGCACATTGACAAACTTTGGTTAATGAGTCGGTTGCAACACAGCGAGCTCGAGGGACCCGTTGCATGGAGTGACGGTGGATGAGCTCATGGGCTTAGGGGCATACTTGCGCACGGAGGCACAGTTGATATCAGGAGCAGATAAGTTTAGAAAAGCCATGCGGTTGGTACGTGAGGCCATAGAAAGGGTTAAAGAGCCAGGAAGGCTGCCGGCGTACATGGGCATAAAACAAGGTAGAGAGGAATCGTTTGGGAGTTCTATTGACAAAGCAGCTGCAGCTATAGACCGGGCTGGATTTGCAGAGTACATGAAGGAGGCGCTATTGAAGCAGTGTGCCTTATAGAATAGCAATCCGGCCACGCAAAGGGTGCTAGCCACTCTGGGAGAAAATTGGACCATTGAGGAAGCGCTCGAGCGAATGGCATTACAGCCAGCAGCCTCACAAGCATTCTTAGTGGATGCAATAAAGGAGTAGGGCTGCAAAAACAAGCCCACTCAAAACCAGGTGTTAGCCACTCTTGCTCCTCTCTGAAACGGCTCAATGGCAGTCACGCAGGGAGGCTCGAGAACATACCCCAAATGTTACCGATGCAGCAATGGGGGACACACGCGCCCAGAATGTAGAGCAGCCGGCGTGTGGTGCCAAAGCTGCCAATCCAGCTCCCACAACACTACGGCTTGCCGGCGCTGATCGGGAAAGGGTCGACGAACCGCATTCAGTGGCGGCGCCCAGACACAAGTTGCCGCCGTGACATCAGCGCCACCTCCTGTCTGCAGCCAGCAACAGCGGGGAGCCTCGGCTTGGACATAGCAGCCGCAGTAGACGTCACTTTAATGACGAACCGGCCTGAAAGGATACCAACTGGAGTAAACGGTCCTCTCATGCTACAAGGACAAAAATGTGGAGCATTATTATTAGGACGTTCCTCGACATCCATGCTGGGACTATTTGTATTGCCTGGGGTCATAGATGCGGACTATACCGGAGAAATACAAATCATTACACCCCTTATCCCCCAGTTAAAATAACAAAAGGTCAACGCGTTGCACAATTGGTACTGCTACCGCAGATGACATCGGGTATTCCATCCCTTACTGGACAGAAGCATGATGGAAAGGGTTTTGGCTCTACCGGTGTTACACTCCTGACTGTAGATCTACAAGAGAGGCAAAAACAAAGAGTTGAGATTACCCATGGATATCAGAGCATAACCCTTTATGGATTATTGGATACGGGAGCAGACACCAGCATTATATCGCCAGAAGCATGGCCACAGCATTGGCCCCTGCTCCCATCAATTAATATGCCCAAAGGAGTAGGAGGACTTACTTTGGCAAGCAAAACACCGCCTCTGTCGGTGCGCATTGATGGGCAACAAGTGTCCATTGTGTTCTCAGTCATTCAGTTGCCCCCTACAGTCTCTTGCCTGATAGGCAGGGATGTTTTAACACAGCTGGGGGTGGTGTTGACCAATCACCACCCTTTGGGGTAATTGCCATTGCTGGGACTTTCCCCATTCCACTCACCTGGAAAACAGATACACCGGTGATGGTTAAGCAATGGCCCTTGAAAGGGGAGTCTTATGCATGCCCATGAATTGGTGAAGGAACAATACGAGCAAGGACATTTACGACTCTCAACGAGTCCGTGGAACACGCCCATTTTTGTGATGAAGAAGTCAGGGAAATACCGCCTGGTACACGATCTGCGAGCTGTGAATGACCAGATGGAACTGATGGGGGCCTTGCAGCCTGGTCTTCCGAATCCAGCCATGATCCCACAAGATTGGCCACTTCTAATCATTGATTTAAAGGATTGTTTTTTCACTATTGGGCTGCATCCCGATGATACGAAGAGGTTTGCCTTTACCCTACTAGCAATAAATCGTGGGGAACCAGACAAAAGGTTTGAATGGACGACATTGCCGCAGGGGATGCGGAACTCCCCCACATTGTGCCAGCTTTATGTTGACGCTGCATTACAGCCATTACGTCAGCAGTGGCCAGCTACCATAATATATCATTACATGGATGACATCTTGTTTGTGCAGCAACAGCCATTTTCCCCTTTACAGGTTGACAGCATCAGAGACACTCTTGCAGCATCTTCACTTGTTATTGCCACAGAGAAAATTCAGACCACGAAACCATGTAAGTATTTGGGATGGATTCTAATGGACCAAACAGTGGTACACCAAAAATTAGAACTGCGCTTGGACATTAAGACTTTACATGATGCTCAAAAGTTGCTAGGAGACTTACAGTGGCTTAAACCCATTGTGGGAATACCAAATCGCTTGTTGGAAACCCTGCGACCCTTGTTAAAGGGCACTGACCCCACTACCCCTGTGTGCCTCATGAAGGAACACCATCTTGCCTTGCAGCAAATCAGTAATTGTGTACAATAAGGATATGTGTCTCGTCGACAACTAGATTGCCCTATTGACCTCACCGTTTGGAATAGCCCTTGTCACTTGCTTGGCCCTGTCTCCCAATACGAGAACAAAACGGGGGAGATACGGATATTGGAATGGCTGTCACCACCATTACAACATAAAAGAACAATATTTTCAAAAATTGAACAATTGGCTGCGTTGATTAAAAAAGGCCATCTCAGAATTAGAAGTGGACGGTCGAGAACCTGCCACCATTAGGTTATCCATGGAAAAAGAGATGCTGTACTGGTACCTGGTTAATTCAATGGACTTACAGGAAGCATTATCGACATCATCTGCAAAGGTAGAGACGAGCAAGTTAGTGCCCAGGGTCCTGCAATGGATGGCAGAATGGGACTGGATCACTCAGCTGCTGAGAAGAGAGCGCCCCATAGAAGGAGCCACCACAGGCTTCACAGACGCAGGGAAGAAATTGAGACGTGCTGCTGTCACTTGGCAAGAACAAGGACAATGGAAGCATCAACTTCTTACAGCAGACCCTGCAGACAGCCTACAAACCTTAGGATTGTTAGCAGTAGTATGGGCAATGTCTAACCTGCATGAGCCCTTGAATGTGGTCACAGACTCCATGTATGTCGCTGGAGTAGCCAGACGTATAGAAGGAGCAGCAATTAAGGAAGTGAATAACAAACAGCTGTATGAGTTACTGGTTCAATTAAGGAAAGCTCTCCAGGATAGATGTGCAGTGTATTCTGTAATCCATATGAGGAGTCATAAGTGGTCTGAAGGTCTGGGGGAAGGGAATGAGCATGCAGAGAAGTTGGTTACCTTACCCATTGATAACTCTTGTCCTGTTGATAAGCATACATTGGCAAGAGAAGCCCATAGTAGATATCATCAAAATGCAAAAGGGTTGGTGAGGAACTTTGATTTGGACTTATCAGAAGCTAAAGCCATTGTCTGGGCATGTCCAATATGCAGTTATCATAATGGGGGAATAGGTCTGGGCTGCGGAGTTAATCCTCGAGGTTTAGAAATGAATGAGAAATGGTAAATGGATGTCACGCATGTAGCTAGGTTTGGCAGGCTTAAGTATGTGCATGTTACGATAGATACATATAGCCATTATATATGGGCTACAGCTCAGGGAGGAGAGAAAGCGATACATGTGATCAGGCATTTATTGAGTTGCTTTGCTGTTATGGGAGTCCCACAAGGTATCAAAACGGATAATGGTCTGGCTTACACAAGTGGTAGAGTCCGAAAGTTTTTGGACCAATGGTCTGTCAAGCATGTGACAGGTATTCCGCATTCCCCCACAGGACAGGCGATAGTAGAAAGAGCAAATGGTACCCTCAAACAATATATTGACAAACACCAGGATTTAAAGGATCCACAAGCATGCCTGGCTAAGGTTTTGTATGTGATCAATCATTTATGTATTTTTGGGGAGGACGATGCCCCCCCTGCAGTTAAACATCACCCGAGATCAGGTCAGGAAACTATTAAGGAAACAGAGGTCTGGGTGTAGAACCCAAGCACAGGGATATGGGAAAAACTCTCAAAAGTGCTATATTGGGGTCGGGGATATCTTTGTGTTTCCTCACCAACAGGGCCTTTGTGGGTGTCTGCCAAGTGGACTAAACCTGTCTTTAATGCAGCATCTGGTGAACAACCTTAAGGAGGGGGACAAGGAGTGCCTGAAGAAGAAGCTGCTGCTGATTTTACAACCCTTATTGCTGCAGCTGAAGGGACACTCGAAAGCAGTGGACAGAGCAGTGACACGCTGCTACAGGATGGCCAGGGAGCTGATTGACAACGTTGAAGCACTATCGACCTTCCACATAAAAGGACCAGCAAGGGAGCGCTGCCTTGAGTGTCACAGCCCCTGTTGTGCTGCGTGGGTAGCTCTGTATTGTGGGGGTTGTGGTAAAACCTTTTGTTAGAACAGTCCGGGATCTGGGGTTTATGGTGTAACACCTGCAAGCATGACTACGCATGGGGGGAAGACTGGCAAAGGGAACTAAGGAGACAGATGGGACTAGGTACGGCTCTAGCTTTAAATCTTTATGAGTCTCCCGAGCAGAAAATCTTGGCCTATTACCAGTGGGAGGTACAGTGTATTGTGAAAAGAGTTAAAGCTCAAAGTAAGTCATACATAGCTTCTGTGCTAGGTGTAGAAAATTGGTGCCTTTAACACAGCATTCGGTTGTAGGACCCATCAGAGGAGATCCCGATCAGGCATTGGACTCCTGCATCGAGGCCCTACAGAGACGGAGATTGCAAGAGTTAGGATCGATGAGGTTAAAGACAGATAAGAAAAGGAAAGTGAGAAAGAAAACAGAAAAATGAGGCTTATTTTTGTTATACTGCTCAGTGCTGTGACGGACGGGGCAGTAGGAGTAACACGCTTTAATCAGCCAAGAGATAACATATGGATAACGCTTGCTAATCAAACTAACCAATCATCACTTTGTCTTAGCCTTGGAGGAGTTACTAACCCATTTTGAACATGCTTGGTGGGGCTTCCAGTGTGGTCTCCTTGGGAATTTTGTAGTCTGATTGATAACCAAACTCTATGCATGCAGAATATGACAAACATTAGGTTACCCACACAACAAGGGTACACTACAAGTCAAAGTGACGGTTACCGCCAGTGCTTAATAATCTTATCACTTAATACTACTTTGTACTCTCCTCCAGAGGAGTTGGATATCTTCGGAAGTGCAAACGCCAGTATGACTAACACCTCAAATGGTGGATGGTTCAGTTTCGATCCCTTAGATCCCCAGAATTTAAATCAGCATAGAGGAGCATGGGCTACCCTAGATTCATCCCTGAATTTGGGTACAGTGTCTCAGCAGCTTTATAGCCAATGTAACGGCACTAACATCACGGCACTGATGAAATTACCCACAGGGTTATTTTGAATTTGTGGAGACAGAGCTTGGAATGGTATATCAGCCAGGCCACAGGGTGGACCTTGCTATTTGGGAAAATTGTCATTGTTTCACCCCAATGTGTCTTTATTAATGCAATTGAGTCAAAATTCAAGCAGGAAGAGACGCAGCCTGCATGACTTAGACTGCAGCCAGATAGGACCCACAGTTTTGGAGTGAGTTAAAGCAAGAGATAGTTTCAACTATCTTGCCAGGAGGAGCTGCAAATAAAGCTATGAACTTAGCAAAGCAATTGGGATGCTGGGCCAAGGATGAGCTAAACAAGACGTCACAAATTTTAGATATGCTAACCGCAGATGTGCAAAGTGTTAATCATGCTGTTTTGCAAAATAGAGCCGCTATAGATTTTTTGCTTTTAGCACAAGGTCATGGATCTGAAGAGTTTGAGGGAATGTGTTGCATGAATTTGTCCAATCACTCTGTATCTATTCATGCAAAGGTAAAAGAATTATAGCAGGGACTTCACAATCTTAAAGAAGAAGAGGGTTTAGGAATTGACAAATGGCTTAAAAACTTAGGACTTGGACTGTGGCTGAGAAACTTTGTGACATATGCTATAGAGATACTGGGTGTGATTTTGATGCTTTTGCTTATTTTGCCTTGTATCTTAAATTGTATTCAAAACATGGTCAGCCAAATGATAGAAAGAACCTGGCAGACTAGCCTCCTTGCCCAAGAACAAAACGGGGGAAGTGTGGAGAGTTTTGTCAAAGAGTGGTTTGAGGAGAGGGGACACAGCCGAATCAATTTGGTAAAGATGTCCTAACTAGGGCAGAGGCCCTTTTTGCAGGCAGGGTGTCTGTTGGGAATTTAGCCGACTAGAGAATGGAAAAGTACAAGGCCGTGGCTAATTCCAAGTCCTGCACCTGCAAGATAGCGTGTCCTTGGGCCTACCTGAGTATGATAACGAGTGGACAGAGAGATGTAAGAAATAGAGAACGTAGGCCCAAAGGAATGAGGAAGAGTTGATGGTATAGTTTACCCAATAGATCGCTTGGCTTACAGAATATTCATAAGCTTATTACTTGCTGTATAAGTGTCTGATGCTTTCTTCAATAAAGGGGACCTGTTGATGACCATCTGGTGTCCTGGTCTCCCTCCTTCGACATCTTGCCAATTGTTTTGGGAACAGATGAGTGGTGACCCTCATGAAACCACTGCCATCCAGACTTGTCCTGGCAATATTCCTATGGGAACAATCCCTGGATATAAGGAAATTTGGAGGTGAAACTCCAATTCTGGCCATACGTGCCTGGAGCAGAATGTCAGATCTTTTCCATAGGAAGGAAAGCATGAAGCACCACTGTTTCAATAGTGGATGAGACCCTCAACATGCCAAGGTCAGCCTGACCTCTTGGGTGGTCAAACCAGCCAGACCTGTACTGTATTCCTTTGTTTTTATGGGGCCCTGAAGTGTCACAATGGTGCCTTGGTTCTGTGGGGCTCCACACTGCCACAATGGCTCCTTGATTACAAGAAGACCTGAAATGTCACAATGGACCCCTTGTTCGATGGGATCCCACAGTGTCACAGTGGCTCCCAGGTTTCACAATGGTCCCACTGATTCCATGAGGCCTTGCAGTGTCACAATGGTCTCCATGGTTCCCCAGGCTCCACAATGTCACAGGGCTCCTCTGTTCCATGAGCCCTGCAATGTCACAATGGACCTTTAGACCCTGGAGGTTTGCAGTGTCACAATGGTCTCATTTTGACTCCACAGTCTCACAATGGTCCGTTGATAACAGGAGGACCTGCAATGTCACAATAGACCTTTGGCTCCATGCAGCCGTGTAGTGTCACAAAGGCCTCTTGGTTTCACCAGGCCCCATAGTATGAAAATAGTCCTCTTGGTTCTGTGGTGACCCCCAGGGTCACAATGGTCTCACTGGTTCCATGAGGCCTCACAGTGTCACAATGCTTTGCTTATTCCATGGATCCTCATAGTGTCACAATGATCTCCATGATTCCATGAGTCCCCTCAGTGTAACAATGATCTTCTTGGCTCCATGGTGCCCCACAGTGTCACAATGGCCCCTTGGTTCCATGAGGCTGTGAAGTGTCACAATGGCCTCTCCATGATTACATAAGGACTTGCAATGTCACAATGAACCTTTGGCTCCATGTGGTCTTGCTGTATCACAACGATCCCTACATTCCATGGAGCCACACAGAGTCAGCACGATCCCCTTGGTTCCATGAAGCCCAGCAATGTCACAGTGCTCTCCATGATTCCATGAGGCCCCACAGTGTCACAATGGTCCCTTGGTGTCATAGGGCTCCACAGTGTCAAGGTAGTCCCATGGTCTCACAGGGCCCCACAGTATAACAATGGTCCCTTGGTGTCACAGGGCCTCACAGTGTCACAATGGTCTCTTGGTTCCATGACCCTGTGCTGCTGCATTCCCCCCTCCCCTTCTCAGGCTGCCCTGCCAGCTGAGAAATGCTCCTTGGGCCTCGGCCTTGGCCAACAGCCCCTGGGCTCAGCTCCTCTGCAGCTCATCACAAACACTGTCTGTTCCAGGCACTGCTGCTGCGCACCCAGCTCCTGGTTTCTGTAGGAGCAGCCCTGGGAACTGTTTGTGTTCCCTCAGTGGCACAACATCCCTGTTCTCACACTGGCAAAGAAAGCTGCTGGTGCCAAGTGCGGCCAGGATGAACCATTGCAGGGACTGAAGCTCCTCTCTTGGGGCCCTGCACACAGCGCTCCAAAAGGAGCCCTTGGAGCTCTCCTGGGCCAGCGACTCCCTCTGAGTGGGGCCTCTCCCAGCCGGGCACTCTCCCGTTTGCTGCACTTGGGGATCCCAAACAATGATGGAGCCTGCGCTGATCCCCCCATTCCTCCAGGCTCCTCCAGGCTCAACCCTTTGGCCTTTGCTGGGGAGATGCCAAAGGATCCACAGTGAGCATTGCCTGCCCTCAGGAGGATTTCTTACAGGTGTCTAGCACTGATTTTTGTGTCTGTGTGTACATGGGAGTGCCTGTACTAGGGAAATGTGGCAGAAATGCTGCTCTCTGAGGGCTTGTAGTGCCTTGGATAGCTGAGTCAGTCAGGCCTGTAAGTAAGGTTACATCATGACAAATAAGTTATGAGGTTTTTTTTTTGCAAAGTTTACTATGTTGTAAGCTAAGTTGAATATTGTTTAATGTTATTCCACTAATAAATCTCTAAGTCATTGGTTGTAAGTGAGGTTAAATTCTGTTAAGTGCTGTTCTTTTCCTAAATTGTGAAGTTGAAGATATCAGTTAAGGTTAAGGTATCAGTGAAGTCCTGTTAAGTTTGACCTTTGTCAAGCTTTTATTTCTTTATTCATTTTATCCTTGCCCTCACTGTCCTTGTGTCTCACACACACTGGTACAGTTCTCAGCTCATTTCTGGTTTGATTGTTTGGATTCTGTTTGGTTTTGTTGTTGCTTTGTTTCCTTGTTGTGCCTGAAGTGTCCAGTCAGGAGAAGAGTGACTCTTGCCAAGGAACTTTGTGCTGCTGTCCCTTAATATTCAGTCTGGTTTTTGCTGCTCCCTTGCTGGGGATTTCTTCAGCGCTCTCAAGGCCTCGTTGGTAATAGGGTGAAGGAGCCCTGGCCCAAGCTCTGGCCCTGGCGGACATGGGGACGCTGCCGGGGGGTCCCTGTCCCCCTGTGCCACCCCCAGGGCCCCGTCCCCCCGTCCCCGTGTCAGGCTCTGGGGTCAATCTCATGGAACATCCTCTGGGGGACGCTGCGGGGCCGGGGGTGGGGGGACCCGGGGGGACAGGGGACCCCGCTGTGCACGAGCAGCGTTGGACTGCTCTGGGGGGAACTGTGAGGGGACCGGGGCAGAGTGACCTCCCCGGTGACCTCACACAGCCCCTGTGATGTCACAGCCCCTATGATGACACACAGCTCTTTTGCAATGTCACACAGCCACCAGTGATGTCACAGCCCACTCTGGGTTGTCACACAGCCCCTGTGATCTCACACAGCTAACTATGAGATGCCACCCTATGATGTGCTACATCTGCTTTGTGATGTCACAGAAGTCTCTGTGATGTCACAACCTGCTCTATGATGTTACACAGCCACCAGTGATGTCACAACCCACTCTCTGATGTCACAGAGCCACCCTCGATGATGGCAGAGACTGCTCTATTGCCTCACACTATGATGTCACAGACAGCTTTGTGATGTCACAAACCCCTCAGTGATGCCACGAGACCTTTTCTGTGCTGTCATACTGGCACTCTTTAATGTCACAGCACATACTTTGAACCTCACGGTCAGCTCTATGATGTCATCCAGCCATGCCATGGTGCCACAGCCTGCTCTGTGATGTCACAAAATCTCCTCTATGATGCTGTAGCTGCTCAGCGACTTCTACAACAAACTCTCAGATGTCATAGACCAATCTGTTGACTTCAAAATTGCTTCCTAGAGCACTATATTCTAATACTTGATAAAGATCCTGAACTGTGGAGTAAATAGCTCAGGTTAAAATCTTTCTGTCCGATCATGATCAGAATCAATCAGAGCTGTATTTATACAAATATATCTGGTATTCCATCATTAATCCTGTGGGACAAATTGGGGTAAAGTTCAATTCCACCTCTCCAATCCTTTACACATTAACCTTTGACAAATTCTTGGGCTGGGATTGGATCCAGCTGTTCCCAGTCTCCTCTCTTAGAAGGAATTTTAGTAGTCTAGGAGCCCTGCAAGGGTTTGAGGATCCATGGTGGCTGTTGGGTGTACTTTCTGCACCTCATGTATCAGGAGGAGTTTCTCCAATAAAGAAATAAAGCTTTTTGCTGAAGCTCCCACTGTGCCCATGACAGGAACCCCTGTGAGTGTCTGGGATACCCTGGCTCTTTGGCAGCCTGGGGACTCCTGGGATGTCACCGTGGACCCCCGTGAGTGCCTGTGACAGATCGGTGCCTTTGCAGCCCAAGGTGACCTGGGATGTCACCATGGAATGGCTGAGAGTGCCTCTGACCACAGGGCTCTTTACCATCCTCAGAAGGCCCTGGAAGGTGTCCATGGAGCCCCTGTCTGTGCCTGTGACATTCCAGCTCTGGAACAGCCTGGAGACTCTTGGAATGTCCCCACGGAACCCCTCTGAGGGCCTGTGACAAATCTGATCCTTAGCAGGTAACCATCACCAGGCCCCTGTTGCTATGGTCAGTTTCCATGGCAACCATCACAAACCCCCTGTTGCTATGCTCAGTCCCTCGGCAGCTCCATGGAGACCCCATGCCAGGGGTGGTTGCCATGGACACCAGCTCAGGCCTGCAGCCACAGCCCGTTGCCATGGCAACCATTGGCAGCCCCATCCCAGGCTCATGGGATCCCAGAACCACAGAATTGGCTGAGCTGGGAGGGACCCATCAGGATCCTCCAGTCCAACTGCTGGCCCTGCACAGGACACCCCAACAATGCCAGCCTGGGCCTGGCAGCGCTGCCCAAACGCTGCTGCAGTTCCGAGAGCCCTGGAGCTGGGACCCTTCCCTGGGGAGCCTGGGCAGGGCCCCAGCAGCCTCTGGGCAAAAACCTTTCCCTGACATCCAACCTCAGCCTGCCCCGACTCAGCTGCAGCCGTTCCCTCCACTCCTGTCCCTGGGCACCAGAGGGAAGAGGTTCCCACAGCCCCAGCCAGGGACCCGCTCCCAAGGCTGTTGCCATGGCCAGCAGGGCTGGGACCAGCTGGGATGCTCGGTTTCCATGGGCCAGGGTTCAGGAATGGGATTCCTCAATTTCCTGCCCCTGCTAAAACCGTGCTGCCTTCGCTGCCCTCCCGCCTCCCATGGAAAGGACAAAAGGCAAAGATCCTGGGCTGGGATAAGAACAATTTATTGGGAACAACAATGAGATAAGGAACAAACAGAAAAAGAAATTATATTGATAACAGAAGGGATAAATGAAACAGTTTACTGGGAAAACTAATACATCAACAACAGGCTCTTCCTGGCCACAATTTCCCCTGTCTGGAAAGGACACCCTTCTCCTCAGGGAGAGAGAGGGAGTCCCTTTCCTGCCCCTGGCAATGTTCTGAGGTGCGAGTGAATGTAATGACACGGCCATGGCCAGACCCTCATGTTCTTCCGTCCCACATCATGTCTTTGGCAAGGGCAGGAAAAGGGACAGGTGTTTTTCCAGCATAGACCACAGGGAAACTGGATCACCAGGGTTCTTCCCAATGTGGGCCCTCTAATGGGGGATGAAGCTGGAGTGGTGCATGAAGCTGTTCCTGCATTTTTGGCATTTGCAGGGCTTCCCTTACTGGTGGGTCCGTTGGTGTCTGGTCAAGTGAGAGCTACTGGTGAAGCTTTTCTCACACTGGGGACACTTGTAGGGCCTCTCCCCTGTGTGGATGCGTCGGTGGGTAATGAGGGTGGAGTTGTGCTTGAAACCCTTCCCACAGTCGGGGCAGTGGAAGGGCCTCTCATCCGTGTGAATCCGCTCATGCAGGAGGAGATGGGAGCTTGTCTGAAACCTCTTCCCACATGTGGCACACTGGTAGGGCCTCTCCCCAGTGTGGATGCGCCAGTGCTTGATGAGGTTGCAGTTGCGCTTGAAGCCCTTCCCGCACTCAGGGCAGAGGAAGGGCCTCTCCTCAGTGTGAATCCGCTGGTGCTGGAGGAGATTGGAGCTGCTCGGAAACCTCTTCTGACACTGGGGACACTCGTAGGGCCTCTCTCCAGTGTGGAGACGTTGGTGGGTCACAAGGTTGGATCTGTAGCTGAAGCCCTTCCCACATTCCCCACACTCGTAAGGCCACTCCCCAGTGTGGATCATCTGGTGGCTGATCAGGTTGGAGCTCCACCTAAAGCTCTTCCCACACTCCAAGCACTTGTGGGGCTTCTCCCCATCATGAAGCTTTTTATGGACCACCAGCTCTGAACTCTGGCTGAAGCTCTGTCCACCTTCCTGGCTCAGGGTGGCTCTTTCTTCTTCAGAGCACCCTGAGCTGGGTTTGGAGCCCCTCCTCATGGGGGATTCCTGAGGTTTTTCTTCCCTGTTGGATTCCTGTGTGCTAGAATCACTCAAAACGGTCTCTTTCACGAGGTTCTGCCATGCAGATTTTTCTTCCCTGGTCTCCATCCTCAGTTTCTTCCCTGGGGAAGGAAGGACAAGGAGAGGATGGGATTTGCCTCCATGCCAGAGGGAAGGGGAAGGAGATCCCTCCAGTACATCCCTGGCAGGACAGGGCTGACAGCAGATTTGTCCTGCAGCCGGGGCCTGTGCTGGGCGGGGAGATGGAGCAGGAGAGAGGGGGAAATAGAAACTGACTTCCTCCTCACCTATCTGGGTGTCCCGGGGCTCCTTCGTCTTCCTCACAGCCTCCTTCTCCATCCAATCAAGGTTTGGGAATGGGAAATCCTGGTTTGGGAAGAAAACAAAGGGTGCGCCCATTTTCTTTTGTACTGGTTTGAAGGCAAACCTTTGGAGCGTCTTAAGGAGAATTACAATTTAAAAGAAAACTAAGATCAAGGCAATGATACAGAAACACTGCCTTAAACTGACAGAGTCAGGATATAACCTGACACCCTGTTGGTCAGGGTGGTGGCAGCTGTCCCAGTAAATGGTGACTGCAGTCCTGTTGGAGAGATGAAGGTGATTCTGTTGAAGCAGTGATCGTGCAGAAGGGTCTGGTCTTCCTTTGGAGGTCCAGTGGTGGTTATGGAGCTCTTGTCCTCTGGCAATCCAGTAGGCAAGCTGCTCCTGGTGTGGCAAGTCTCAGCTTATATCCAGGTAGGAATGCTTGGATCCTCCCCCTGGGCGGAGCATCCCACAATGGGAGGATGGAATTTTATCAGTCCTGCAGTGACAATCAATGACCCATTCACATAAGATATCTCCCCTGAAGGGTGTTATCAGGGCTGAGTCATGGAAGAGATAAAGAACACTGCCCCACCTCTTTATAGCAGTTGCTGAAGGTGGGGATTGAAAACATGCATTTGGTTACATCTTGCATGGCAACCTGAAACAGTGGGGTAATCCCTGCTCAGGGGGTGAACACCACCCCCCTTACCCAAACTGGCTCAGCTGTAAAACCCCCACCCTGGGAAGGGCACACACAGAGGACAATGTCACACTTACCCTGCCCCAGGGGAGCCCTCTTTTTCCTGTCATTCCCTTCCTGTCCCCCCTTTTCTATCCCATTTACTGTTCAATAAAATTCATTTTGGGTTTGGTCTCATTATCACCTTAATTGGGGCAGAGGAATCTAACACTTTTCTTAACCAGACTCACCAGACTGTGAAATTATTTTGGCACAGTGAGTTTAGGCACTGTTCTCTGACCCCAAGTGCCTTTGACAACACCATGGTTCCCTCCTCTGAGGAGGTTGTGGTTCTCTCTGGAGGAACTCTTTGAAACTGGGCTGCAGCTTCCTCTGAGTGACTTATGGGAGAACTGATGAGGTAAATTGCCTTTGTGGGCCTGGAGTGTAAAGAAAATATTTTGTTGTCCTTCTATTACAGCGACCTGATGAAGGTCTTCAGGGTGAGAAAAGTGGACCAGAGTCTTGGTTCATGATCAGAAGGCTGGATTTATTGATATATGATATATAATACATTATAACTATACTAAAAGGAATTAAGAGAAAAGTTGCAGAGGCTTGCTAAGCTAAGAATAGAAAGAAGAGAATGAATAACAAAGTTCTGTGTCCAGCAGAAAGCAAGGACCAACTCTCCCGTGAGTGGTCAGCAAATCCAAACACTCACAGAAGACCAATCACAGATGCTCCTGTTATATTCCAAATCAGCAGATAATTATTGTTTGCATTTTTCTTCTGGGGCCTCAGCTTCCCAGAAAGGACAAATCCTAAAAGAGAGGATTTTATGAAAAAATGTCTGTGACATCCTTCCTTGAAATGTTTTTTCAAATCACTGGAGGAAAGGGAGCAAATGATACCAGCGAGACTGACAAGGTTCATTCACCCCATGGTGAGGAACACAAGGCTGCTAAAAGTCCTACAAGAAGCTCAGCTCAAGTAGCTAAATTCCCAAATAACTCCTGAATTCCCAGGCTTGAGTTCTTTGTGAAATGTGAGAATCATTTTTCTCTTCATCCCTGTCGCCTTTGTGACAGCTACAAAGAGTTTCCTTTCCTTTTAATGATATCTGTCTTGGGCTGAATTCACACTTTTATCAGAATATGCTAGCAGCTGAGCTGGAGCTGTGCAGGAACCAGTGGAACTTGGAATTGTCAAAAATTGCTTGTACAGTCAGTTTATTAATGTTTGGGATTTGTTTGCATTTTCATCACATCTGACTTGTGGGAAAATCAAATATTCATCAAAGTGATTTATGCAGAGTCAAGTTTGATTTCTGCCAAATTATTTTGTCCAGTGCCCAGGGGATGCTCGAGGGGTCTCTGTGCCTCTCGCCCTGAGGGATGCTTGGCAGGGGTTTGGGGGGCTTGTCCCTGTCCCTGTCACCCCAGGGCATTCCCCCAGGAGTGTCCCTGTCCCTGTCACCTCAGGCCCTTCCCCAGGGGGTCTCCGTTGTTCTCACCCAGGAAATGCCTGGGATTTCTCCCTCCCTCTCATACCCTGTGCCAGAGCGTGCTAGGGGCAGTCTCTGTCCCTCTCAGCCCAGGGGATGCTTGGGGCTCTCTGTCCCCTCACTCTGGGGGATGCTCGGGGGGTCTCCATCCCTCTGGCCTCAGGGAATGCCTGTGCAGGGCTGGGGACCAGGGGCTCTGTGTCCCTCTCACCACTGAGGGTGCTCGGGGCTGGGGGGGCTCTCCGACCTTCTCAAACCTGGGGAGGCCGGGGGGGTCTCTGTCCCTCTCAGCCCTGCTGTGACCCCACCCAAACATCATCGGGCTCAGAGGGACAGAGACACCCCCAAAGCCCCAGAAGGGCTGAACCTTGGATTTGGTTTGGGGCTGAGGATTTAGGAAGGGGCGGGAATTGGGGCTGGGCTTGGAGTTGGGGCTGAGATTCGGATTAGAGCTGGGATTGGGGTTAAGGCTGGACATGGGATTGGCTTTAGGGCTGGGGTTGGGATTGGGTCTAGGGCTAGACAATTCTGGCACTGGGATGAGATTAAATACAGAACTGTGAGTGTGTTTAAACATGGAGTGAGACTGAGACCAGGATCAGGGTCAGGTTTGGGACTGAGCTCACCCAGAGCGGGACAGGGAGAATGTTACGGTGGGAAGGTTTAGGGAAAATCCTGGTTTGGGGAAAAACAAGCTGTGAATGCCTTGTGTTGGGGATTCCTCCCACCCATGTCCTTTTCTAGAAGTCACCTGATGTCCAAAAATCAAGAGTGAATCACAAAACCTACCAGGAGTTTCCCATTTCCAGTCTCATCCCTCTTGGGTTATGGTTGGTCCCCCATCTCAGGGCTGGTGGGGATCCCATGGGTCCTGGGGATCCCCCCTCTCCAGGGTCCTGCTTTTGGATTTTGGGAGGTTCTGGGGTCCCAAGGTCCCCCTCTCCAGCCTCCTCTCAATCCAGCCACTTGGGGTTCCCCTTTCTTTCCACCACCCTGTCCTTGTTTAGGGCAAATTTGGTTGAAACCCTCCAAAAGGAGTTTCCTCTAGAATGCCGATTCAGCAGCCCCACCCTCAGCCAGCCCGGGAAAATATTTCCGGGGAGAAAAGTGGAAAAAAACTTTATTCTACAGGCAAAGTATTCACCAGCACAAAAATTGAACAATATTAAGCAATAAAACCTCCTGCTGCTCCAAAATAGATGACAAACTCCGAAAGTCCCTCCTTGGGTTGTAGCTCCGTGCACTCAGTGTCTTATCAGTCTCTTATCAGTCTCTTTTCAGTCCCTCCAGCACTGGAAATGCTGGCCCAGGCTCAGCCAGGTGGGCCACAGGTGCGAGCTGCCGGTGGTGTTCTGGCTGTTCAGTGCAGAGCAGATTTAAACAGCTCCAAAGAAAAAGAAAAATCAAAGTCCAGGGAACTTCTCTGCCTCAGCGAGCTAAAAACTAACTAAAAGCAAAGGAGAGCTCTGTCCTGCTCTCTGTCCATCCAGCAGCTGGAATGTGGAGGAGTGAGTTCAGTGTATGAAAACAAACTGCAGCTTCTTCCTCCTCCCCTTCGCTCTCAGAACCAGCCTTAAAGGTGCAGAACTCATTTCTGGGCTAAACAGACCGATGGGGTACGAGCATCATGAAGTCACCCCAGGACACGCCCCTGTCAGGGTCAGGGGGTCCCGTCCCCGCCTCATCTCTGGGCTGCCGGGGGTCCCCCAGCTCCGGTATCGCCCCTTCCCCTCTCCCCATCCCGGGGGTCCCCCGTTCCACAGCCCCGGCTCTCACGGGGATCCCCAAAACCAATGTCCCGCCCCGTCGGCACCGGGCCATCCCCACGTGGACCCCCGGGACCCTCCCGAGGGGCGATCGCGGCTGCTCTCCCCCCGAGAAAGCTCCTCTTGGGGAGCCCGGGGATATCCGGGGCTCGAGTCCGGGATCTGCCGGCTCCGAACACTCTCCAAAAAAACCTCCCGGATACCCCTGGCTGGAGCCGGGGCGAGCTCGGCCTCCGCCCTCACCTGCGGCTCGGGGCTGGGGGCGATGCTCCCGGGGCAGGGGGTGCTGCAGGCTCGGCGTGCGGGCGCTGCGAGCGCCGCGATTCTCCCCCTCCTGCTCCTGCTCCTCCTCTCCCTCCTCTTCCTCCCGCATTTCCTCCGCTGCCAGCCCGGACCCCCCTTTCCCACCGCTCTGCCCCGCGGCCCCGCAGCACCGGCTGCTGGGTGGGGGAGCCCCCGATCGGCCCCAGGGCTGGGCAGGGGCTCGGGGACCCCCCCCGGGCGGATCCGTCCCCCCGGCCCGAGCCCCAAATTCCGCTCCGGGGCCGCGGGGCTCTGCGGGCCCGCCTGGCAACCGGTGAGTCATCGGCGAGAAAAGCTTTGGTTGGCTGGAAATTGTTTACCGCGTCCTCTGATTGGCTGGAATTGTAAAAGGCGCTACGCCCTGCGGGTGTTGCTGGGAGCTGCGGAGGCCGGGCGGGAGCCTTTTCCTGTTTCTTTCTGTTCTCTGAGACCTCTTTCCTTTTTCTTTCTCTCTTTGAGACCTCTTCCCGCTTTCTTTCTCTCCCTTTCTCCTCCCCATTTCTTGTTCCGTTCAGTCCACGCTCAATAATCGTCGGTTGCTTTCCCACGCTCTCATTCGCTCCTTCCCTGGGGCAGAGGCGTCTCTCCCTCGCGGGGTCGTAATCCTGGACAGGGTCCCTTCCCACCCCAGTCTCTGGAAAATGTCCATCAAAGCCACCTTTGCTGTGTGCTCTGGGAGCCCACAGAGCTGCTGGATCTTCTCCCCTTGGGAGGCACGGCAGGAGCAGCACCCTGGGAGCCTCGGGAATGCCCCTCTGGGATCCACGGCACACACTGCCAGGGTCTGGAATTCCAGTTCTCAGCTATGAAAAGATGTTCCTGCCCTTGAGGGCAAAGCTGTCAAGAAGGAGCCAAAAGCCAAGTGGAACAAGATCTTACAGTGGCATTTCACTGCGAGCCTTCATAACTTCCCCCATGGTTGTTGTAGCTCCTGAATTGGGAATTAAATCTGGGCACGGTCTTTGGTGTGAGCTGCCCTGGGTCAAGGGAGACACTGAGAGAGAAACAGAGCAGGGAAAGAGAGGCAGGAGAGAAAAGAGGGCACAAACACAGTCAGCTGAGAAGGTGGCACTCTGAAAACAGACCAGAACTGACTGAAAAGGAATATAACAGAAAGGAATAATTTTGCACCTTTTTTTTACTATCAAAATACAATTTCAGCCCCTTCTCACAAACCTCTTGCCAGTGTCATTCACCAGGGCTGCCAGAAAGTCCTTCATTCTGGGTGGATGTTCCAGGCTGCAGCCACAAGGAAAGAGGGAATGGGGATTTTCCTGCTCCTGGGGAGTTTGACATCCTCAGCTGAGGAGAGGAGGAGACACCAGAAGAAAAGGGCAGCTGGACTTCACCTTTCCACAGGATAAACGGGGCGGGGGAATCTCTCATCCTGTCTGCTGCTGCTCCACAGGGATGTGAGGGCTGATCCCAGAGCCCCAGTGGTGACAGTCAGGGCTGCCCTCAGGGAATGCTTGCCTGGTATTGAGGGGCAGCATGGGAGGACCTGGATCTTGGGGCACCCAGCTGTCCCCCATGTTTGGAGGTGCCTGAGGAGGGCTGGGATGATGCCAGGGACATCCTGCAGTGACATCCCCCCGTCCTGCCCTGGGTGAGCTCAGTCCCAAACCTGACCCTGATCCTGGTCTCAATCTCACTCCATGTTTAGACACACTCACAGTTCTGTATTTAATCTCATCCCAGTGCCAGACTTGTCTAGCCCTAGACCCAATCCCAACCCCAGCCCTAAAGCCAATCCCATGTCCAGCCTTAACCCCAATCCCAGCTCTAATCCGAATCTCAGCCCCAACTCCAAGCCCAGCCCCAATTCCCGCCCCTTCCTAAATCCTCAGCCCCAACTCCAAGCCCAGCCCCAATTCCAGCCCCTTCCTAAATCCTCAGCCCCAAATCAAATCCCGGGTTCAGCCCTTCTGGGGCTTTGGGGGTGTCTCTGTCCCTCTGAGCCCGATGATGTTTGGGTGGGGTCACAGCAGGGCTGAGAGGGACAGAGACCCTCCCCGGCCTGCCCAGGTGTGAGAAGGTCGGAGAGCCCCCCCAGCCCCGAGCACCCTCAGTGGTGAGAGGGACACAGAGCCCCTGGTCCCCAGCCCTGCACAGGCATTGCCTGAGGCCAGAGGGATGGAGACCCCCCAGGCATCCCACAGAGGGAGGGGACAGAGACCCCCGAGCATCCCCTGGGCTGAGAGGGACAGAGACTGCCCCAGACATCCCCTGGCACAGGGTATGAGAGGGAGGGAGAACCCCCAAGCATTCCCTGGGTGAAAATGATGGAGACCCCCTGGGGAATGCCCTGGGGTGACAGGGACAGGAAAAACACCCCCAAACCCCTCCCAAGCATCCCCCAGTGTGAGAGGCACAGAGACCCCTTGAGCATCCCCTGGGCACTGGACAAAATAAACTTGGCAGAAATCAAACTTGACTCTGCATAAATCACTTTGATGAATATATCCTCTTCCCACAAGTAACTTGTGATGAAAGCGCAAACAAATCCCAAACATGAATAAACTGACAATCCAAGCAGTGATGTGGCAATTCCAATATTCATTGCTTCCTGCACAGCTCCAGCTCAGCTGCTGACAGGTTCCGATAAAAGGAAAGTGGAAATTTGGCCCAAAACAGGTTATTAAAAGGAATGGAAAGCTCTGTGTAGCAGTCACAAAGGTGACAGGGATCAAGAGAAAAATAATTTTCACATTTGGTAAAGCCCCCAAGCCTGGGAATTCAGGACTTATTTGGAAATTTAGCTCCTTGAGCTGGGCTTCTTGTGGGACTTTCAGCTGCCTTGCGTTCCTCACCATGGGGTGAATGAACCTTGTCAGTCTCGCTGGTAACATATGGTCCATTTCCTCCAGTGATTTTAATAACTTTATAAGGAAAGACAGCAAATTATTTTCTTTACACTGGCCACCCATAAAAGCCATTTCCCTCATCATTTCTCCCATAAAGAAATAAAACTTTTATAAGTTCCATAAGGTCCCCAGGATGAAGGAGGCACTGTGTCCAAGTTTCCAAGAGTTCTTCCAGAAAGAACCACAACCTCCTCAATGGAGGGAACCATGCTGTTGTCAAAGGCACTTGGGGTCAGAGAACAGTGCCCTGAACTCACTGTGTCAAAATAATATGGCAATACGGTTAAGAAAATTGTTAGAGATATGCCTCTGCCCCAATTAAGGTGCTAACAAGACCAAATCCAAAATGGATTTTACTGAACAGTAAATGTGAGGTAGAGAGAGAGTTGGAAAGAAAGAGAAAAGAGGAGAGAGCAATGGAATGACAAGGGACAGAGACCTCCCCTGGAGCAGGGCAAGTACGACATTATCCCCTGTGTGTGTGGCCTTCCCAGGGTGGGGGTTTTACACCTGAGCCAGGTTGGGTAAGGGGGGTGGTGTTCACCCCCTGAGCAGGGATTACCCCACTGTTTCAGGTTGCCATGCAAGATGTAACCAAATGCATGTTTTCAATCACCATCTTCATCAACTGCTATAAACAGGCGGTTAGTGTTCTTTATCTCTTCCATGACTCAGCCCTGATAATGCCCTCCAGGGCATTATCATTAGCATCTTCTGCTAATGGGCCATTGAGTGTCACTGCAGGACTGATAAAATTCCATCATCCCATTGTGGGATGCTCCACCTGTTGCCATCTGATGCAAGGCAAGGCGACCTGGTTCTGAGGAAACGGCACTGCTACCCAAACTCTCCAGGGTTGATCGGGCCAAGAACATGCAGACACCAACGTGGTGGACGGTCCAAAGGCCTTTATTGCCCCGTCTCGTGGGATTTTGTAATCTGGGAGGTTTTTCTCTACGTCAGGGGGTCTTACCTTACTGTAATTGGTTAATAAGGAGTGGAAAGTTACTAGTGTTAGGGGGGTCTATATTCTTGGGTGATCCCTTATCACTATGCGTTAGGGGGAGAGGAATCCTGCTGCTTTCCGTGACATCGCAAGATTTTCCGTACGCCTGTCCCTATCTACCACATCTCCCCCCCCCCCTTTTTCACAAATGAACGAGGTAGTCATATACATAGGTACTGAGATGAGGCATGAGGTTGTTGACAAAGAAAGGGGTTTGGTAAACCTGGGTAAGATTTTTGCCAGGCAAGCTTAGAAAATCTTGTGACTGGCAGTGTTCCCAGGTCGAATTCACAGCAGTTGTTCCCGGCCTATGAACAGGATGTTGGCCCGTTCTAGGCAGGTCTGAATGAATGAGACTAGCTTGTTCAGCAGGCAAGATCCAAAGGTGACAGCTAAAAGTAGCATTGCCAATGGACCTATTAGGGTAGAAATAAGGGTGGTTAGCCATGGTGATCAATTGAACCAGGACTCGAAGCAACCCTGTTGGACATTCCTTTCTTTCTGTCTCTGAGCCAGTCTGTTTCGGAGTTCTGCCATGGAGTCTCTCACGACTCCCATGTGGTCTGCATAGAAGCAGCACTCCTCCTTCAAGGCGGCACACAGGCCCCCTTGCTGCATGAACAGGAGGTCTAGTCCTCGCCTGTTCTGCAAGACTACTTCTGAGAGTGAGGAGACTGACTTCTCTAGAAAGGAGATGGATTTCTCGATCCTCTGCAGGTCCTCGTCAATCGTTGCCTGCAGCTGTGACAGTCCTTGGTGCTGTGTCGCTAAGGCTGAGACTCCTGTGGCCGTTCCGGCTGCTCCTAGGCCCAGCAGCATTGCGATAGTCATACCTGTTACTATTTCTCTTTTGTGGAGCCGGCTGGGTTCCTCAAAAAGGTGATACACTTCTTCATCTCCGTGGTACAGGACCCTAGGAACAATCAGAACTTGGACACAAAAGTCATTAGAGTCATCGAATTTGGCAAGGAACACACACGGACTCACTCCAGATCGCTGGCAAACCCACATCCCAGATGCCGATGGGACTACCCACTTATTGTTTTTCCTGTTGGGTTTGACCACTTTGGTGCAGACGTTGATTTTCCGCCTAGCTAGGGTTGCATTGCCAAAGCATCTTCCCCGGCCTGTGATTCCTTTGCGGGGGGTGTCCCATCTACATTGGTTGGGTGAATCTGCTGTAGAGTAACTGAAGGGAGTGTTTAAAGCGACTCCTTCGTAAAAGGGAGGTTCGACATCATAACAAAGCCAGCAGGATTCGGTTAGGTTAGGGTTAGATTCGTTCAGGGATTGGAAGGTAGCTTCTAATATACGAAGGATTGGGTCTGAGTCTGACTCGGCTGAGCGGCCTATCTGAAAGGCTTCCGCATGGCCGGTTGGGATATCAGCGACCCTTGCGGGCAAGGCTTTGGGGTGGGTCGCGTTTCTCCCTTTTGGCACGCTTTTAATCACTTTGTTGGGTCCGACCACTCGGGGTGCCGACGGTTGGAGCCTAATAATTCGCACATTCACCCTCTCTTTTGACCCTTGAAGGACTACTGTCCACGTTCTGCCTATTGCCCAACTGGGGTGATGCGGCTGCAAAACTGTCATGTTGTAGTTAGTGCATGTCCGAATTTTTGGGACTTTATGGCAATTTTGATGGAAGGTTCCATGAAAGAAGAGTGGTGTTTTTCAACCGATGGGTGCCCAGTTGAACTGTAAGAATTTGTCAGGCTCTTGTGGCTCCCACCCAGGCCCCGACGGTCTGGCATCTGTGACGATGGTTTCGCAGCCCCAGTGCCCACAATGTCCCCACCTGGGTGACTGCAGTAGCTTTTCTCAGGGTTTGAAGCTGGGCACCAGTAGGATAGGTACATGTGTGTGGCGTGTGGGGAATGGGGGTCTACCTTTGGTTGTCCTGGAAACAGGTCGGTGATGCAGAGCACGAAGGATGGGGCGTTCGGTGTGGTGATTTCTTTGAGCACCTTGTCACTACTAAGGTGTTGCATGACCCACCTGAAGGGCTGATGGGGGTAGTGGTCTGGGCTGGCTTGCCCTCTGGCGACAAGCCCCAACAGCAAAATCACACAGAAACACCGTTGACGCTTGGGTTCCACCCGTGCGGGTCTCTCGGGCGCTGCCTGGCGGCTTGGTGGTCTGTCACTTTCGTCTGGAATGGGGATGTATGCATCACGAGGACGTCCCACGAGCATGTCCTGTAAACAGAAACTCACAACTCTCATCAGTCTCATTCTGCTAGTTGTGAAGGTCGGGCTTGATTGACTCAAGTAGACACCACCTGATTTTGCCGTCCTTTTTGACAGCTGTGTACCCTCGCCCCGTGAGCATCAACCTCCAGCCCCGTTCCCATTCGCCTAGCTCGTTTCTAATTACCACCTGTGGGCCCTCCACTCCTGTTTCTGCTCCCAGGCCTTCTGATCCTCCCTTTTTCATCTGCTCCAGTCGCTCCAGCTGCCTCTGGCCCTCCTGGTACAGCTCCTCAGCCCTCAATACCCGCTCCTCTACATTCTGCTCCATCTGTTTCACAATGCCCTGCCGGGCTCTCACCAGCTCCTGCTTCCTCTGGCGCTCCCGCTCCTCCTGGACCTCCATGCCCTTCTCCCGCTCCATTTCCATCATCTTGTTCAGGTGCTTCTCTTCTTCCGCCAGTTCCTCGAGGATCATCTACTTCTCCAGGACTTGCTTGTCCCAGGTCATGTTGCACTTGGCACTGAGGAACAGCGCGTTCAGTTCCCGTACATCTTCCTCCTCCTTCAGCTTCATCCTTGTCGCTCGCTGCGGCAGCTTCTGCTTCCCCTGCTGCAGCTCCTCATCCACGTCTCTCCTGTGGTCCCTCTCGTCCTCCAGCTCTGCCTTTCTCTGCTCCTCGATCTGTGCCTTTTTCAGGCCTTCTGCAATGTCCAGATGCCTTTCGCTGCGGCGTCCGCTTTGTTGTTGCCGATCTGGAAGTGGCCTTTGACTGGGTCGTGGCTGTTGATGTGAATGACTGACACAGTGCCCTGTTGCGAGGAGAGTGCTTCTTCCAGCATTAGGACTGCTGCTGATGTTGACACTCCTGGTCCCTTTTTTGTGTGAAGTGTTAAAGCCACCAGCTGGGTGCTTTTCCACGCCCAGGACTGCCCTCCCACTCCGTTCACTGGAGGGACTTCTTTAAATTGCCAATGTCCGGGCCAATGTGCTTGGGGAAAAATCGTGCAGTCTGATCCCGTGTCCACCCAAAACTGGAGCCCTATGACGTGGGGATCCTGACTGCCGTAAAGGCGGCATGTCCCCCACACCATCAGGGGCTCCTTCCCTATTCTCATGGCCAAGGCCACCCAGGGATCCCGCTTTGGGGCACCTCCTGCTGGCTCTGTGACACTGGCACGGCTTGTGGCGGTGGGGGGTGCGAGGGTGCTGAGGGTGCTGCATAACTCTGCCATTGTGTTGCTGGCGGGGATGTGAAATTGACTGCTCCCTGTGGGGGCATGGGGTATGAGGGTCCCCTGCCCCACTGGGGGTTGGCATAGATGGGCCGTCTCGCATTTGCAGTGGGAGGAGGCTGAGCATGGCCCGCGCGCCCCCTCCCTCTCCCGTTTCCCCGGGGCCGGGATCTACAGTCCCTAGCGAGGTGTCTTCCCGTAGCTCCTACAGGTCCCTCTCGGGCGTGCTTGGAGTGAGGGTGCTGCCAGGGAAAGCTGTGCCGGCTGGGGACAGCTCGCTGAGTTGCTGCCCTTCCCCGGAAGCCTGGGCTAATGCGGTTGTCCTGCCACTCCTGCTTAATTACAATCCGCCCGGCCCCATCAAAAAGCATGTGGCTTATTTGTGTAATATCAAAAGTGAGCAGATCGTTATTGCTAGAAAGGTCGTCCTCAAGAGTGGGTACTACAGCAGAGTTGATCCCTATTTCTGAAACCGCTTTGGCTTCTTTTGGGTTAACTGGGGTATATGCCCTTTGTTGGTTCCCCCGCGCTCCGGCAACCCACCCCGGGAAAGCGTGCATGGAGGCTGCCGGTGCCCAGTCCCCACAGGCTGCTTTTATTTTTCCCCAATCGGCGAGTTTGTGTTGCGATTGTTTCCCGATATTGTTTAAAGCTTTATTCAGTTTCGCTCGAAACCGCATTAATTCTGCTCTCTCAGTTTCCGAGTCCCAGCCGGACTCGGTTGGCTCTTCCGAGCTGTCTGAGCAGCTATTACTTGACTCTGAGGTGGAAGCTGACTGCCGGTACACTTCCAGCGCTCCGTGCCGTTTTGTTCGGCTTCGACCCTGCTCCTCCCTTCGGGGGTGGTGCCGCTCCCTCTCCCTGGGGTCCCCCCGCCTCCTGCCGGGGGAGGTCCTTACCCTAAAAGGACCTAATTTGAATAGAGCGCTCTGGTTGGTTTTGCACTCTACTGCGGGGACTGCCCCCCTTCCCCGCTCGCCCGCGCATGCGATGTTAAGCAGGCTGGCTGCATTTCTGCCCCCCGCCTCCTCCCTTCCGCCCTCGCCATGTGGTTCGGCGCCATTTTTGAACGCACATGGCGGGGGCGAGTTTTTACTGATCCCGGCGGGGTCCGACAATCCGGCCTCGTTCCGCGCCTCCTCTGCGAGTCGCTGCCAGAAGCATCGCGCGCGCTGCTCTGCTTCTTGCGCCAGACCGGCGGCCAGCGGGGAAGAGACGGATAGAGAAACCGCGGATTTTTCGGACAGTTCCGCGGGGGGGCTAGGACCTGGCGGGCTCCGCGGGAAGGTCGGGGGGTCCTCTGGGGGCTCCGGGGGGTCTCCTGGGGGCTCCGGGGGGTCCGGGCTCGGGAAGGGGTAGAACGCGCCCGGCCCCTGCATATTCCCGCCGTCAATCTGATCGCTCTCAGAGGCGGTCTGTGTCATGGCCCCCACCCCCAGCTTTGGTGTAGCTAATAAACGTATACGCGCGGCTTCCCGCGTCTCCTGTTCTTCTAACGTCTTGCGTAGGGCCTCTTCTACTTTCCCCCATGCTTTGAGGTTTTTACCACTGCCTGTGGACTTAGAGTCCTCTGCTGAGGCGGCAGTGCACTTCTCCCACGCTTCCGAATATAATATATTTACCGGACGTTCGATCGTCCCCAGCTCTAGGAGCCTTGCAATAGCAAGATTAGAGTTCCTGAGCTCACCTTTAGTTCCCCATTGCTCATGAGCCTGACTTACGACCTTCGCTGTGGATTCCATGGTCCACGCTGGTCCGGAGGCGTCCCTCCCGCTGTGGTCAGGCCTGCTGCCACAGCCGCTGTCCTCTGTCCAGGAGAATCCCCGTTCCCCGGGCACAGATCGGCTCCCGGGTGTCGGCACCAGATGTTGCCTTCTGGATCAAGGCAGGCGACCTGGTTCTGAGGATCAGCATGGCGACCCAAACTCTCCAGGGTCGCTTGGGCCAATGACACACGCAGACACCAATGTGGTGGACGGTCAAAAGGCGTTTATTACTTCTTCTCGTGGGGTTTTATAGTCTAAGGGGTCTCTACATCAAAAGGGGGTTTGTTCTTCTTATCTATGGTTAGTAGGGAATGGAAAAGTACTGGGTAAGGAATGGAAAGTTACTGGCACTACTGTTAGTGGGGCCGCACCCCTAGGGTGATCTCTTATCTTAGAGGAACAGGGGGTCCTGCCTTTCCATGACATCGCGAGATCTTCCGGAGCGCCTGTCCCTATCTACCACAGTGCCTTGGGGTGGTCTGATCCCAAATTTGGGGATTTGGGGGTTGTTTGACAACAAAATTTGGAGGTTTTGGGGTGGTTTAATCCCAAATTTGGGGATTTTGGGGTGGTTTGACCCCAAATTTTGGGGGTTTTGGGGTGGTTTGACCCCAAATTTGGGGCTTATGGGGTGATTTGGCAACAAATTTTTGGGATTTGGGGGTTTTGGGGTGGTTTAATCCCAAATCTGGGGGGTTTAGGGTGGTGTGACCCCAAATTTGGGGCTTTTAGGGTGGTTTGAGATGCTTTAATCCCAAATTTGGGGCTTTGGGGGTAATTTAGGACAGGATTTCAACCAAAATTTGGGGCTCTTGAGGTGGTCTGACCCCAAATTTGGGGATTTTGGGGTGGTTTGACCCCAAATTTGGGGGTTCTGGAGTGGTATGGGGGTGATTTGACAACAAAATCTGGGGATTTGGGGTGGTTTGGGGTGGTTTGATCCTAAATTTGTGGATTTGTGGTGGCTTGACCCAAAATTTGGGCATTTTCGGCTGGTTTGGGGTAAGAATTCTGTGTGTCTCGGGCTCTTGCACAAATCCAACCCGGCCGGCTCTGGACCCTGGCCCATGCAGTCTCACATGGACAAAGTTTATTTTCTACTCCAACATTTATAGTTTATAATTTTCCAAAAGTGAAAAAACGTGAAGTTTATTTTCTGACTCCAACATTTATAATTTTGCAAAAGTGACAAAATGTGAAGTTTATTTTCTGACTCCAACATTTATAGTTTATAATTTTCCAAAAGTGAAAAAACGTGAAGTTTATTTTCTACTCCAACATTTATAGTTTATAATTTTCCAAAAGTGAAAAAACGTGAAGTTTATTTTCTGACTCCAACATTTATAATTTTGCAAAAGTGTAAAAATGTGAAGTTTATTTTCTACTCCAACATTTATAGTTTATAGATTTCCAAAAGTGAAAAAATGTGAAGTTTATTTTCTGACTCCAACATTTATAATTTTCCAAAAGTGTAAAAATGTGAAGTTTATTTTCTGACTCCAACATTTATAATTTATAATTTTCCAAAAGTGTAAAAATGTGAAGTTTATTTTCTGACTCCAACATTTATAATTTATAGATTTCCAAAGTGACAAAATGTGAAGTTTATTTTCTACTCCAACATTTATAGTTTATAGATTTCCAAAAGTGACAAAATGTGAAGTTTATTTTCTGACTCCAACATTTATAATTTATAGATTTCCAAAAGTGACAGTGGACTGGAAGGTGACAGTGCCACCTCTCCAATGACCCTGCTCAAACCAACAGTCCATCAATTTCTCCTCCTCCATAAAGGAATGGAAAACAATGAGTTATTTACAGAAATTGTGTGAGAAAGTTCACTACAAGAATGTCAACATCAGAAGGCTTAGAAAATCTTAAAAAACCAGGGCGACATCTCACCCTTTTCCATTTAAAAAAGAAAAAAAAGAGAAAATTAACAATATGGAAAAGAAACCTTGTGCCTCGTCTGCAGCCTGCAACGAGAGATGGTGGTTCAGAATCACAGGATGATTTGAGGATTATCATTATGAAAAAATAATACAAAAATTTCAAAACGTAATAATACAAATAAATATTCAAAAAATAATAATTATAATTCTAATTATAATAACAATATAATTAATACAAATACAAGTATATAAATATAAATACAAATATAAATATAAATATAAATACAAATACAAATACAAATATAAATAAATACAAATTCAAAAACTAAAAAACATTTGATTTTTTGATGATTTTTATCAAAAAGAATATATTATGATTTTTATTTTATTATTCTGCACACAGTGAGATGGCTGACTGTGCACAAAGCCTTTGCCCACCGGCCGTGCGGGGTTTCACCCTGCATTCCCCGTTTTGGTTTTTGAAGAAGCCGCTCCCAAGCACCACGAGCGCGTTCTACAAGAGCTCAACCAATTGTGACAGTGGAGCCCTGGAAAAAATTAGAGATGGAATCTAAAATGTTGGGCTTTGTGCTTTTCCAGATCAACTGCACCTGCGTAAGCAGAATGATAAATTATATAATTGTTAGATGTGATGATTGTTCAGTCATTAAATGTAATTATTATATAACCATAAGAAGAATAGTGAGAAACTATGTTGGAAATTCAGAGAGGGGCTAAATTTATGTATACACTAGAACAATATAAGTTTAATAATTAACATGAAAGTTATGTAACGATAGAGTATAAACCATGATCATTTCGGATGTATGGTCGGAGTCAGATTTGGGTTGAATACGCCCCGATTCCCAGAGCTCTTAATAAAAAGCACCGCATATAATCCCCCGTGATTCTGTGTTTCTGAACGCTAACAGTCGGAGGACGAGGGACACCAAACTTGTGTGAGACACCCCACAGGTGCAGCAACTGCCGCACCTTCTGCAATGCGCAGGCAGGACCATTGTCGGTTTTAACAGTAGAAGGTGTTGTTATCACATTTCTAGAGTGGCTTGGGGGTGATTTGACAACAAAATTTGGGGATTTTGGGGTGGTTTGGGGTGGTTTGCTAGCAAATCCCTGAGAGTCCCAGCTCTCAGGCTGCCACAGCTCTCGGCTATACCATCTTACATCGTGTCGGGGTCACCACTTGTCATTCTCACATTTCTAGAGTCCCAGCTCTCAGGCTGCCACACCCCTCGGCTGTCATATCTTCAATCATGTCGGGGTCACCAATTCTTGTATTCATATGGTTATTATCTTATTTCTGGAGTCCCAGCTCTCAGGCTGCCACAGCTCTCAGCTGTCCTATCTTCTATCACGTCGGGGTCACCAATCGTTGTATTCGTATTGTTGTTTTCATATTTCTAGAGTCCCATACCTTCTCAGTGGTTTTCTCACAAGCAGCTCTTCACAGCAGTGTTGTTCCTGCTTCTTCTTCAGGGCTCCTCCAAGGCTCTCCCTGACGGGCCGACCCACTCCCTTTTATCCCAGTTATCTTCATTGGCCACAGCTGCCGCCCAATTAAGGACATCACAACTGCGGCCCATTTAGAACAACCAGGATCGGGGCAAGGCCACTTGTACAATACATAGATTTTACTACTACTTCTACTGTAGAAGGTATGCCCAGAACGGCAAAGGCCTGCCTCCAGTGGGCGAGGACATCACGGGCCTTCTCCCCAGTGTGAGCAGAAGCCCACGCAGCAGAGGAGAACGTGTCCACAGTGACATGCACATACTGGAGCCGGCCAAACTCGGCAACCTGGGTGACATCGGTCTGCCAAAGCTCCAAGGCCCTAAGGCCTCTGGGATTTACCCCTGCTGGTAGAGGCGGAGCAAGTGCGTGGCAGTCATCACACGACTCGACAATGTCACGAGCCTCAGCTGGCGTCAGCTGAAACTGCTTCTGCCGGGTATGTGTGTTCTGGTGGAAAAACCCACGCGATGCCTCGGCCTGTGCGAGTGTATCAGGCTGAGGCGCTGCCCACGCTGGGTTAGCCAACTTGTCAGCCCTTGCGTTACCTTCCACTATAAAACCTGGCAAATCGGTGTGACTCCTCACATGCAGAACATAGAATGGATGAACCCGGGCCTGAATGGCACACCACAAGGTCTTCAGTAAATGAAACAAGGCAGGATCTTCAACTTCCTGAAGGGCGGCTGTGGTGAGCTGGGGGTCGGTCTCTTTCTTCAGGCAACAACAAGAGGACACAGTCTCAAGTTGCGCCAAGGGAGATACAGGCTAGAATTAAGGAGGAAGTTTTTCACAGAAAGAGTGGTCAAATACTGGAATCATCCACCCAGGGAGGTGGTGGAGTCACCATCCCTCAATGTGTTTAAGGGAAGACTGGATGTGGCACCTGGTGCCATGATCTATTTGAGGTATTAGAACATGGGTTGGACTTGATGACCTTAAAGGTCTCTTCCAACCTAGAAATTCTGTGATTCTGTGTGTGATTCTGTGATTGCTGACCTCCTTCAAAACCGGATGACCCAACCTCTGTGCGGTATCAGCCACACAGGCGGAATCCGTGACCAAGTTGAAAGGTTCCTGGGAAAATTTCTCAAGTGCCATGACAGCAGCGTTCAGTTCAACCAATTGGGCTGACCCATCCCCATGGCCTTCCAGAACCTGCCACTCAGATCCATCCCTCCAGGTAACAATGGCCTTTCCTATTCTCCCTGAACCGTCGGTGAAGACGGTGGGTCCTTGCACGGGTTCCTGGCTACTTTTGGGCCGCAAAGATATTTGTGTGAATTTTGCCATTGCAGTAGCCTATGGCTGGGCAGATGATAAATGATCTGCCCTGAAAGGTTTTCCAGAACACTCTGCAGGGACACACTGTTTGCAAAGCTCCAGTCAAAATCCTCCCGTTTCACTGGGAGTGTGATCTTTGCGGGATCCACACCCATCAATTGCAAACACCGTTTCTGGCATTTGATTATCAAGCGAGCGATCAGCTCAAACAATGGGGTTGCCGTCTTCTGCGGCTGATGGGACAGAAAAACCCATTCCAGAACGTGCAAGGAATCAACCATTTCTCACTCCTTTGGCCAATGATGGAGTGGGATGCGAATCTGGAGTGGTGATGAACACAGTGACATCAACGGAGGGATCAATGCGTTAAACCTGACAAGCCGAAACAGCTCGCTGAGCCACCTCCAACGCCTTACGCGCCTCAGGGGTCAGCGTGCGAGGCGACTTTAGATTGTTAGCGTTCAAAAACACATAATCACAGAGCGATTATATGCAGTGCTTTTTATTTAAGAGCTCTGGGAATCGGGGTATTACCCAAATCTGATCCCAACCATGCATCCAAGATGATCATGTTTTTATACTCTATCGTTATATAACTTTCATGTTAATAATGAAACTTATATTGTTCTATTGTATACATAGATTTCAGTAAGCTTGGCCCCCCTCTGAATTTCCAACATAGTTTCTCATTATTCTTCTTATGGTTATATAATAATTATATTTAATTACTAAACAATCATCACATCTAACAATTATATAATTTATCATTCTGCTTACGCAAGTGCAGTTGATCTGGGAAAAGTCAAAGCCCAACATTTTAGATTCTATCTTTAACTTTTCCCAGGGCTCCATTATCAAGATCAGAGTCTCCTTTCAACAAATCATACAGAGGAGACAGCTGTGTGTCGCTTAGTCCCAAGAACGGATGTAACCAAGTGATGACACCCACCAATTTCTGAGCATCATTCAGTGTCTTCACAGAATGCACAAATTGCACCTCCTGGTGACGGATCGTCCGTTCCAGAGTTTTGACCCCCAAGTTCTTCCAAGGCGGTTGTTGTTGAACCTTTTCTGGAGCCACCTGCAGTCCATGAGCATGCAAAGCATTGAGCAACCGAGGCTGAATCCTCAGCAGCTCATCCTCAGAGGATACAGCCACCAAAATTTCATCCATATAATGATACAGACGCGCATCAGGAAACTGCTTGTGAACTCCAGACAAGACAGGAGAATTCTGCATGCCCTGGGGCAACGTCCTCCATTGGTATCTCTGTGCAGGCTCAGCCTCGTTAATCGCTGGCACCGAGAAGGCAAACTTCAGTCTGTTATCGGGATGCAAAGGAATCATAAAGAAACAATCCTTCAGATCCACCATGAGGACCGGCCAGTCTGCGGGAAGCATGGTAGGCGATGGCATGCCCGCCTGCAATGTTCCCGTGCTTTCCATCACAGCATTGACCTTCTGGAGGTCTCGCAACAACCTCCATTTCCCAGATTTCTTTTTGATGCAGAAGACAGGAGTGTTCCGGAGACTGGTAGAAGGCTCCAGATGACCTTGTGTGGGAATCCACAAAATTAAAGGATTTTGGGAAAGCTGCAAGATGCAGGCCTCAGAGAGAGCAGAACTGTGAGCAGAGCTATACAGCAGCCATGAGATAGGTCAGCAAAAGAATTATTTAAACTGTAGAAAAGCAAGGGCAAATAGAACAATGGTCTGTGCATTAACACTTGTCTGAATAGCTCTCTAAGCTACAGAAAGTTTATCTAGCAAGATATTGGGAAGGTTAAAGCTTAATAATGGAGCTCGGTGCATTGTGTTTTAAGGCTTACAAGCAGGTATTGTATTCAAAATAAGAAAGTGTTGTTTTAACCAAAGGTACGTGTGCTTATGGGGATTGGATAGAACTACTGTCAATGTGCTTTTGCTTTGTGTGATTGGTCAAGAAATTTATAAAGTAAGTTGTAACATTAAGTTCTTGGTCTGCTGCCTGGAATGTGAGCTGCTGGCATCTTCCCATTGTCATAACCATGTTATGAGACTGATGCTGAAAATTAAAGCAGCTCGGGGCATGTTCTACAGCAGCTCTGTCTGGTTCATGGTTTGTACAAAGCCCCCCTGCCAGCTCCACCCTGGTCCAACTACTCCTGCACCAGGTTCTGTAGGGCGTCCAGTTTATCTTGAGGGAGGGGCCACTGCTTCTCCCAGACAGGTTTGTCCACCAGCCACCGAATAGGAGGCGTAGGACACTCTGCACCCTTCATCGCAGTGACCCCCATCAAAAATCCGTCCCGATGCGCTCCCCCCAGACAGACAGAACATCCCTCCCCCAGAGGTTGGCAGGAGTAGAAGTGACATCAGGCCTGACCCAGGCTGTCTGTCCCTCCGGGTTCGTGACCAGCACGGGCCGCTGGCTCACGTAGCATTGCGCCGTCCCTCCCAGGCCCGCAACAGACGTCCCCACCGGATCCAGGGGCCACTCCGAGGGCCAGGCGGTGAGGGAGAGAACCATGACATCAGCACCGCTGTCGAGAAGCCTGTGGGGGTGGATTTCCGACAGTGTCACACCAGGAACGGACAGGGTACACAGCATCTCGGGACGGTCCTTGGTCAGGACAGCAGTCCAGCAAACTTGAGGCGAGCCGGTGGATCCAAAGCCACCAGCTCCACGTGACCGGTCAACTGTCCTGCGAACAGAAGACTTAAAAGGCATAAGTTGAGCAAGCCGTGTCCCTTTTGGGATTGTGACGGGAGGGGGTGGGTGTGGAGACCATGGCACAAATCTGCCCTGTGAAATCTGCATCAATGAGCCCCAGGTGCACAATGATGCCCTGAAGGGTGGCACTGGACCTCCCCACAAGGACAGCACTCATGCCCCCACTCAAGGGATCAAAGGCATCCAGGGGAACCTTGCGTATCTCAGATGAGTCTAAGACAACTTTTGCTGCGGTGCAGACGTCCACGCCTGCTGATCCGCGGGTGCTGGCTGCAAGCCAGCAAAGGAGACCTCCATCGGCTCCGGGGTCTGGAGAGAAGCTTGTGTCTGGGCACGTCCCTGCTGCTGCGCGCTCCGCCTCACGTTTCCCGAACCTGGCAACGCCTGGCCATTAGCATGAACAGTCGCCTTACAAATATTGGACATGTGATTCGGCCTACCACACCAACCGCACAAGAACATGGGGAATCTGAACTTCTGTGCCTTCTTCCCCTGCTTCTTGCCAGCCGGCGCAGTCCCCTGCTGTGGCCACCTTCCCTGCAGTGCCACCCAGACCGGCACAAGAACATGGGGAATCTGAACTTCTGTGCCTTCTTCCCCTGCTTCTTGCCAGCCGGCGCAGTCCCCTGCTGTGGCCACCTTCCCTGCAGTGCCACCCAGACCGGCTGCACAGCGGCAGCCACGGCAGCCAACTCCTGACCCGGGGGGTGATGTCTGCACAGGCCTCCGCCATCTGGGAGACAGTAGGAACACCAGGCAGAGCCACTATGAGCCTCCTGCAAGCATCATTGCAATTACACCTCGCAAGGTTTGCAATCACAACCCTCCTTGCCACAGGATCAGGCACCTGCCTCTCCACAGACGCAGTCAGCCTTGCCGCAAATGCCATGAAAGGCTCTGTCGAGAGAAGGGGACCAGGACACCAGCTGATTCATCACAGGTCCCGTTTATTGAAGAAAGCATCAAACACTTATACAGCAAATAATAAGCTCATGAATATTCTGTAATTTGCACCGTCCATTGGCCACACCACAACATCAGCTCTTCCCCATTCCTTAGGGGTTACATCTCTCTTTTCTCATGTCTCTTTCACTATTTGTTTTCCTACTACAGCTAGGCCCAGGGACGTGCTATCTTACAGGTGCAGAACTTGGAATTAGACACGGCTTTGTACTTTTCCTGTCTCTAGTCAGCTAAATTCCCAACAGGCTCAACATCCCCCTGGACGATGGCTGCAAACGGCTGCCTCAGAGCAGCCATTTCCAGGGTCTGAACAATCGCTGCCATGCCCAGCGGGTGGCACGGGCCAAGCACAAGAGGATCGAAGCCAGCCTGCCCCTGAGCATTTTCATAAAGCCCCGTGCCCAACAGCATGTCAGCAACAACCCCCCACCTGGGGTCCTGCGGCGCCAGCGCAGCATTCTGCACCACCGCGTGGGCTGCCAAACGAGCCCACTTGGTCTAAAAAACCCCAAATTGCACAGGGTCAAAAAGAGAATGTTCCACACAATGGAGGTCATGAGGCGCCAGCACGTCCGTAGCAACCCTCCAGAGAGTGTGCATAACCTCAGCAGACCCCAAACCATGCTGTGAGATGCAAAGCTGTATTTCGTGTCAGGTACAAACAGGTGACGCGTGTACTCGTGAACGCGAAATGTGTGGATACCGACAATGGGATAGTTGCGAATTCTAATAATAACTGAGGAAAATAAAGCATGGAAAAAGGCCTTTGAACCTATCTTTTGTTTGCAATTAACCCTAGTTGATTTAGGAGCATTGGAATTAAGGTGTTAAGGATGCTGCTTTTTGCTTGCATTTAATCCATAAAAAGCTCTGCAATAATAACCTTCTGAAGTATAATTTTAGAATATTACTTGTATCCTTGAAACTATAGCTTTGGAATATATATAAAGGAAATATGCTTATCTCATGCCTTTTTGAAGCAGAGAAAAACACCTTGAGAAAGGAAGATGAACATCACCTCAAGGGTTTATGGTTTCAACCAAAGAGAAGCTGGACATCACTGTAATGAGATTTATGTTCTCTGCAATTAAAAGGTGGACACACATCTGGGGAGCTGGACCCCACCAGATGGGATTCGTCTTCTTCTTTCGGAAGCTGGACCGTCACCATCTGAGAATACTCATTTGAGATACATCCTGAGAAATTAAAATCACAATAGTGTATAGAATTGTGGTGTAATAATTTGGAATAAAAATTGCTGATGAGTAAAAAATTTGAAATAGAAACTGCTGAGAAAGCTGATAAGTACCCCTATAAATACCTGTAACCCTGAATTATTGGTGTGCAGTTGGAGGGAAAACTTCTCCCACTGTACTCGGCGCTGTATTGCTCATACTTTACCATAATAAATAATAAATTGATTGCTGCTTGAATATTGGCCTAGTCAAGCTTCTTATTCATAGCAATGCTGAGCAACCACATCACAGACTTCTCTCTCCAGCTTATACGAAAGGGGTTCATGGGTGTTGTGAGTGACACCCCTGAGCACAGGGAAAGCCTGGGAACCCCCTGGCAAAGCCACCGCACCTGCTGTGTCCCAGTCCTTGGGCCCCACAGGGACAAGAGGAGATGATTGATGGGAGCCAGGTCAACACCACTCGCCCCTGCACCCCCTGCAGCACCGGCAGTGTCGAAGGAAGGAGACCAGGACACCAGATGGTTCATCACAGGTCCAGTTTATTAAAGAAAGTATCAAATATTTATACAGCAAATAATAAGCTTATGAATATTCTGTAAGCCAAGCAATCTATTGGTTAAACTATACCATTAACTCTTCCTCATTCCTTTGGGCCTACGTTTTCTACTTCTCACACCTTGCTGTCCATTTTTTATCATACTCAGCTAGGCCCAAGGACACGTTATCTTTGCAGGTGCAAGATTTGGAATTAACCACTGTCTTGTACTTTTCCATTCTTTAGCCTGCTGCTTTCTCAACAGACACCCTGCCTGCAAAAAGGCCTCTGCCCTAGTTAGGACATCTCTATCAAATCAATTCGGCTGTGTCCTCTCTCCTCAAGCCACTCCTTGACAAAACTCTCCACACGGCAGAGCCAGAGGAGCCCACTCTGCAACCCGGCAGATACCATGAACAGGCAGGCTCATTCATCTCGTTGGTCTTGGTTTTGGCTTCTCGCCAGAAACGCACGGGGTTCCTCAGACACACGGTCACCTGGCACAAGGGAAGCGTCCACAAATTCGACGAGGAAGTGCCACAGCCCCGGGAGCCCACTGGCCTCCCGCTGGCCGTGTCGGCATTTGCGCTAAAGGTAAATACCTCTATTACAGTGCCCTGATGAGGTCTCCAGGGTGAGAGAAGGATGAGAATCTTGTTTGATGATCAGAAGGCTGGATTTATTGATATATGATATATAATATATTATAACTATACTAAAAAGAATAAGGAGAGAAGTTGCAGAGGCGGCTAAGCTAAGAATAGAATAGAAAAGAATCTAAAAACAAGAGAGTTCTCTGTCACTGTGTTCCAGAGAGATTGCCCTGTGATTGGTCCTTAATTGTACACACGGAACACGAACCAATCACAGGTGCATCCTATTGCAATTCACAGCGGCTGATAATCATTGTTTACATTCTCTTTCTGGGGCCTCAGCTTCCCAGAAGATGCACAAGTCCCAAAGAAAGGATTTCTATGAAAAAATGTCTGTGACATACCTCAGCGCCCTGTCGTGCCGCAGCCCCGGCAGGGGAGCCTTGGTGGGCACAGGTGCCGGCACGGCCCGCAAACCCGGTGTGGGCTGGGACGATGTGACCATGGTCACAGGGGTTTTCAGGATGAGAGAGAGACGAGAATGTTGACTCCATGATCAGAAGGCTTGATTTATTATTTTATTATATATATGTATACTACATTATAACTATACTAAAAAGAAATAGAAAGGAAAAGGTTTCTCAGAAGGCTAGGCTAAGAATAAAATCGAAAAGAATGAATAACAAAGATCTGTGTCTCAGCAGAGAGCGAGAGCAGCTCTGCCGTGAGTGGTCAGTACATCCAAACACCCACAAGAGACCAATCACGGATCCACCTGTTGCATTCCACAGCAGCAGATAACCATTGTTTACACTTTGGTGCTGAAACTTCTCAGCTTCAGCAGGAAAAATCCTAACGAAAGGATTTTAATGAAAAGATGTCTGTGACAGGATGAGACCAGCAAGGAGCCCCTGTCCCCAATACAGAGGAGGAGTGGGGTGCCCAGAGAGGTGCAGCCCGTGGAGCCGCATCACTGCAGAGCAGCACAAGGGAGCCTGGCACAGCCAAATCCACCCCGGGGGAACCATCGCCATCCCCCAGTTGGATTTGTCCCCCAGCACACTGTCCCAGGGTGGGGAGAGAGCTCCACATCGCACAGAAACTCAAACACCCCCTCGCCCATGTCCGAGACAGAAGGGCTCCACTGGGAACTCCGAGGGATACAAGAACCAGACCCCCGCCAAAGCTCCTCACACTTTTTCCACTGCACCAGCAGCGATCCCACGTCTGCGGTGCAATCATCAAAGAGGGCCTGCATGAGGCGGACCCCCACGAGAGACCACTCCTCCTTGGAGAATGGCTCTGCAGAGTCCGAAAAGAGCCCTTGCTCTCGGGCCCACAGAAACAATCTCTCAAAATCATCCCAGGAAACAGAAACCTGTTTCCACTCCAGGACCCCCCTCCAGAGATCCAAAACGAGGGAATCCTCCTTGAAACTCGCAGAGGTTGCCATCACCACCAGAACAGCAGGCAAAGCACCAAAGAGGGGGGACAACACAACCTCACCAGCAATCTGGACTCTGTGTCTCAGCCTACACTCCGGCAGTCACCAGATGGCACTAGAGGACACAGAAGAACAGAAGCACACACCGCTGTTCTTAGGGTGAAGGAAAAGGGAAGTTTATTTTCTGACTCCAACATTTATAGTTTTCCAAGAGTGACAGCGGACTGGAAGGTGACAGTGACACCTCTCCAATGACTCTGGTCAATCCAACAGTCCATCAATTTCTCCTCCTCTATTAAGGAATGCAAAAGAATGAGTTATTTACAGAAAGTGTGTGAGAAAGTTCGCTACAAGAATGTCAACATCAGAAGGCTTAGAAAAACTTAAAAAACCAGGGTGACAGAGGGGTCAATTAAAACAGGGCAGGGGTCAATTAAATCAAGGGAGGGTCTTTGGTGGTCACTGGGGCAATTAAATCAAAGGAGGGTCTCTGGTGGTTTCTGGGTTAAGGGAGACACTGAGAGAGAAACAGAGCAGGCAAAGAGAGGCAGGAGAGAAAGGAGGACACAAACACAATGACCTGAGAAGGAGGCACTCTGCAAACAGAACTGCAATGGACTGAAAATGAACGGGAAAGAAATCAATAAGTCTGAGAGTTTTATTTGCTATCAAATACATCCCACAAACCCTGACCCACAGAATATCCATCCCACCAATCTAATTGAGATCCTACTACTCCAAATCACCTCCAAACCCCATCTCACCCTGGTGGCTGTGGAATCGAGTAGGTTTGTGAAGAGGTAGAGCTTTTTTGAGGTGCGAAAAAGCCCTTTTGATGTGGGCCTGAGTTCTCTGAGTCTAAGACTGAGCTGTTTTCACTGGGATTTGAGGTGACAGATCCATCCCTCTTGGCTTTTAGACAGCAGAGAGGCGGAGAAGATAAAAAACTTAATGCGAAACCAAAAGGAGAAGCAGCCAGGTGTGTTGCCAACATGGATCACAGGGAATGTGAGTGACCCGGGCTGTGCCCAAAGTGCCTCCTCCAGTGGGGGATGGAGCTGGAGCAGCGCACGAAGCTCTTCCCGCACTCGGGGCACTCGCAGGGCTTCCCTTACCGGTGCCTCTGTTGGTGTCGGGTCAAGTGAGAACTCCTGGAGAAGCTCTTCCCACACTGGGGACACTCGTAGGGCCTCTCCCCAGTGTGGATGCGCCGGTGCCTGATGAGGTGGGCGTTCTGCCTGAATCCCTTCCCGCACTCGGGGCATTGGAAGGGCCTCTCCTCTGTGTGACTCTGATAGTGCCTGATGAGACGGGAGCTGATCTGAAACCCCTTCCCACACTTGGAACACTCATAGGGCCTCTCCCCAGTGTGGGTCCTCTTGTGCGAGGACAGGTGGGAGCTCTGTGAGAAGCTCTTCCCACACTCCCCACACTCGAAGGGCCTCTCCCCAGTGTGGGTTCTCTGGTGCTTGATCAGGTTGGAGCTCAGGCTGAAGCTCTTCCCACACTCCCCACACTCGAAGGGCCGTTCTCCAGTGTGGATCCTCTGATGCTTGATCAGGCTGGAGCTCTGGCTGAAGCTCTTTCCACACTCCCCACACTCGTAGGGCTTCTCCCCAGTGTGGATCCTCTGGTGCACAATCAGGTTGCAGTTCCGCCTGAAGCTCTTCCCACACTCCACACACATGTGGAGCTTCTCCCCATCATGGAGCTGCTCATGGAGTACCAGCTCCGAGCTCTGGCTCCATCTCCCGCCACCTTCCCGGCCCAGGCTGGCTCTTTCCCCCTCAGATCCCCACCAGCTGCATTTGCAGCTCCTCCTCGTGCGGCATCTCCGGGGCTTTTCCTCCCCGTTGGCTTCCTGCGCCGTGGAGCCGCTCAAAACGGCCTCTTCCACCAGGTTCTGCCGCAGGCATTTGTCCTCCCTGCTCTCCATGCTCAGTTCCTGCTCTGGGGGAGGAAGGACAGGATGGGATTTGCCTCCATGCCACAGGCAAGGGCAAGGAGATCCTCCCAGGGCTGAGCTGCAGCCGGGGCCGTACTGGGCTGGGAGACGGAGCAGCACAGAGGGGAAAGGGGCACTGACTTCCTCCTCACCTGCCTCAGTGTCCATGGGCATCTTCCTCTTCCTCACAGCATCCCAGGGGTTGGCAATGGGAAATCCTGGTTTGGGGAAAACAAGGGATGAGCACGGTGAGTTTGAAGGTCCCTCTGCCCGAGTCCGTCTCTATAAGTCACTGGCCACGTGGGCTCCATAAAAACCTTCCAAATACCAAAAGATTCAGCCCTGGAAAAGTCTCTGAGGAGTTCCCTGTCCCTGGTCCCTCCCCTCTGGTGTTCAGGGGTTCCCCCCTGTCCCAGCTGCTGGGGTCACGCTTGGATTGGGGGTCCCCCTTCTCCTCGGTGCCCACCCTGCCCAGGCTGCTGGCAGTCCCAGCAATGCCAAAAGCTCCCCCCTCTTGGCTCTCCCCATTTCGGGATGCCGGGGCTGTTTGGGCTCCCGGGCTCCCCTCTCCCCTCATTCTCTGCTCGGGGCTGCAGCGGCTCCAAGGAGTCCCCCCTGCCCCTCTCCAGGCTCTTGAGGCTCCCGCCAATGGCGGCGCTCCCCCCTCTCTGGGCTCCCCACTTTGGGCTCCTGGGGCACACAGGGCTCTGCTCCTCCAGGCTGCCTCTGCTGGCACCACCACCGGCACCCCCCGATGTCCCCCCAAGGGGCCTTTTCCGCTCAGCCTTGGACTGCTTCATTCTCCAAACATCCCCCAAAAACCCAACTGGGAGTGACTGGGAACATGCTGCAGGGAACTGGGCTACGCTGAGGGATACTGGGAGTAACTGGTACAAAAGTGAGGGTGAAAGAGCAACTGGAACCATGTGGAGCACAACTGGTTCATACTGGCAGTGACTGGGAGCACACTGGGCTCATCTTTGGATCATACTGGGAGGGACTGGACTAATACTGGGAGTGTCTGAGAGCGACTGGGAACACACCCTGCACATCATCCCCCATACTGGGCCTGACTGGGAGCAACTGGGAGCATGCTGGGAGCAAATGGCATCATACTGGGAATGACTGGGCTGATCTAGGAAGCAACTGGGAACCATGCTGGAGGCGGCTGGGACCATACTGGGAGAGACTGGAAGCATCTGGGATTATACTGGGACCACACTGGGAGGGCTGGCATGTGACTGGGATCAAACTGGAGCTTACTGGGATCACATTGAGGTTGAAAGGGAGTGACTGGGATCACACTTTGGGCTACTGGGAGCAACGGAGGGAAACTGGGACGATGCTGCAAGCAAACTGGAGAAACTGGGAAGGACTGGATGCATGCTGGAGGCAACTGGGATATACTGGGCATGACTGGGGGATCATACTGGGAGAACTGACACCTTACTGGGGCCACTGGCAGTGCCTGGAAATGACTACAGACATGCTGGGGGCAACTGGGATATACTGGGAGTGTCTGTAACCATACTGGGGGGACTGGAACCACACTGGGAACAACTGGGACCATGCTGGGGAGAACGGGGCCCACACTGGGGGCACTGGCATCAGACTGGGAGTGAGTGGGAGCAACTGGGGTTAGACTGCAGGTGACTGGGATCATACTGGGAGTTGCTACACTCATACTGGGATTATACTGGGTGTGAATGGAACCTGACTGGGGGTTACTGGGAGCAACTGGGATCGGCTGGAAGGTTCTGGAACCATGCTGAGAGCACTGAGACTACAACTGGGGCAACTGGGATCATACTGGGAGCAACTGGGACAAGCCTTTGAGTACAGATAGAAACTGGGATAATGCTATAGGAAACTGGGAGCGACTGGGATCATTCTGAGGAAACTAAAACCCACTGGGAGTGTCTCTAACCATACTGGGGGGACTGGAACCACACTGGGAACAGCTGGGATCATGCTGGGAGCACCTGGGACGATGCTGGGGGAAACTGAATCTACCCTGGAGGCAACTGGGCACAACTGGGACCCTGCTGGGAGGGACTGGGACTGTTATTGGGGCAACTGGGATCATAATGGGAGGAACTGGGAACAACTGGAATTATGCTGGGAGCAACTGGGATCACACTGGGATCACAGTGAGAGCAGCTGAGTCCATACTGGGTTACACTGGGATCTCATTGAGAGCGACTGGAATCATACTGGGAGTGACTGGGAGTGGCTGGTTTTGTGGATTTTGGGGGGTTTGGATTTTGGGGGATTTTATTGGCATTTTGAGGGGGAGTTTTTCTGGGGAAGTTTGGTGTTTATTGAAATTTTTTGTGTCTTTTCTTTTTAATTTTGTTTGTTTTACTGGGATTTTGTTGCGATTTTTTTGGGACTCTCAGAAATTCTGGGGGTTTTATTGGGATTTTTAGGAGATGTTGGGGCATTTTATTGGCATTGTGGTAACATTCAATAGGATTCCTAAGGGATTTGGGGTTTTTGGGGATTTGAGGGGTTTTGTGGAGTTTTTTGTGTGTTGCCAGGATTTCTTTGGATCTTGGGGGAGATATTGTGGGACTTCTTATAGTTTTGGGGACATTTTTGGGGGATTTAATCAGGATTTTTGGTGTTATTGGGATTTCAAAGGATTTTGTGGGCTGTTATTGGGATTCAGGGTGTTCTAATGGGATTTTGAGAGATTTAATTGGGATTTTGTGGGTTTTATTAGGACTTTTGGGGGTTTTAAGGAGATTTTGGTGCCTGTCAGCTGTTCCCCACACCCAAGGAATGCTCCAAAGCCCCCCTAAAATTTCACGAAAACTCCAAAAAATCCCCAAAAATTACATGAAAGCCCTCAAAACCCCCAGAGAATCTCCAGAAATCCCAGTGGAACTCACCAAAATTTAAAACAACTGCTAAAAATTTCAATAAATCCCCCCCTCAAAAACCCCCCTGCAACCCAAACAAAACACCTAAAATCCAAAATCCTCAAATCAACAAAAACCCCAAAATCACGTAACCATCCCAAAATCCAATAATTCTCCCCAAAAATTCCCCCCAAACCCCCAACAAAATCCCACAAAGCCCAAAAAAGCCATCCCGAAATTCCCAAAACCCTCCAAAACCCCAAAATCCCCACAAACCCCCCAGACTCAGCGGGGCCGTCCTGGATCAGGGGGCACCGGCCGGTGGAACAGGAGCCACTTCAGGCGGCCCTCGGAGCTTTTTGGGGAGGGGGCACCATGGGAAACCCCTCAAAAACCTGGGGGGGGGGGGGAAACCCCTGCTGTGCCCCCTCCCCCCGAAACCCCGGTTCAGGGTGGGCCTGGGACCCCCGGGACCCCCAAATCTCCCCCGGGACCCCTCCAGGAACCCCAAACCGCCCAGAGCCCCCCCAGGGTTGGCCCAGAACCACCCTGGACACCAAAATCTCCCCAGGACCCTCCGACCCCCACATTTCCCCCCAAAATTCAACCCAGACCCATCTGAGACCCCCCCGCAAACCCATCAGACTGCCCCAAATCCCCCTCAGACCCCTCAATCCCCACCAAACCCTATGAAATCCCCTCAGAATCCCCCACATTTCTCCAGAGCCACCTCAAACCCCCCAGATCCACTCACAACGCCCCAGTTTCTCTCGAAATCCCCCAAAATCCCCTCAGATCCTCCAAATTCCCCTCAGATCCCTCTTAACGCACCTGAGAACGCACCAGATCCTCTCAAGTTTCCCCCAAGCTCCCCAAAGCCCCCTCAGAACCCCTCATTCTCCCCAAACCTATGCACACCCCCCTATTTTCCGTTGATGCCCCCAAAAATCCCCGACTTCCCCTCAGACCCGCCCCAAACCCCCGCAGTTTCCTCCCCCCGTCCCCACCTCAGCCCCGCTCTCCCCTCACAATCTCCCGCCACCACCGCGCGCACGGGCTCCCAACAATGGCGGCGCACCCCGCCGAACCAAACAATCACCGCGCCGTACATCAGCGAAACAACCAATCACGGTGCCGGTCCCCTCAGCAAGGCCCGCCTCCCCGGCGCCGCCCCAGCCAATCCGAGGCGAGCCGGAAGCGGCCCCCCCCCCTTCCCGCCGCTCCTGGGCCCCGCCGGGCTCGGGACAGGAGCGGGAGGGGCCTGAGAGGGGATCGGGGGGGGGGGCGGGTTCTTGGAGGGCCTGGGGGGGTTTTGGGGTGGGGTCGTAAGAAGGTCTTGGAAGGGTCTGGGGGTGTTGGGATGGTCCTGGGGGGAGTTTGGGGAGGGTTCTGGGGGCTCCTGAGGGTGTCCTGGTATTGGAATAAGAATCCCAATATTACCAGTTAGATTTTGCCTGGGCCAGTCTGACCCTTGCTGCTGGGCCAAAGGCAGCAACTGTGGTGTGTCACCCCAGAGATACCCTGGCTTGCTGGTGGTTGCAGCTGGGCACTGAACAAGTCCAGGCTTGTTAGGAACTCAGTTTACCTCAGGAGGAGAGCTTCAGGCGATGGTGAAGAGAAAAAGAGATGGATTCTGCTGGAGAGTTTATATCCAGAGGTATATTCCAAGGTTACAGATGTCAGAACATAGGCAACTGCTCCAACAGAACCGGCCTAAACGTCTGATCACCTTTTTAAGCTCAGGGTCAGTGGAAGGGGAGGGAACAGGTGAGCCACCAACCAGGTGAGAGGGGCAGGGTCTCAGGGGAAGATGACACCCAGACAGGCCAATGGCCCCCGGGCCTGAGGGGCATCCTTTGAACTTGACCAACCACACGACGCCTTGCTGGAATGTTAAACCTGACTGACAGCCCAGCAGGGGGCGAGGGGGAAGGGGAAGAGAGGTATTGGCACACCTGGGGAAGGGAGTTTACAACACATTGCAACATCCTGGGAGGGTTCTGGAGGTTTTGGGGAGGGGCTTTGGGGGCTGTGGAAGGGTTTGGGGAGAGGATCTGGGGGAGTCCTCAGGGGACATCCAGGGCTGGGCCCGATTGGGGTCTGGGGGCAGGTTCCTTCCAGGCACGGGCATTCCAGCATTCTGTCAGGGACTCCCTGCCCTTCTTCCCTCTGCTCCCAGCTGCAGAATGTGCAGCAAAGCCGCCTTTGCTGTCTGCTCGGGGAGCCCAGCCAGCTGCTGCAGCCTGACCCTGCCCTGCACAGCTCCCCTGGCAGGCACGGCAGGAGCAGCGCCCCGGCAGCCTCAGCAATCGCCCTCTGACATCTCTGGCACACACTGCCATGGGCTGCAATTCCAGCTGCCAGCAAGGAAAAGATGCTCCTGCCCTTCAAGGCCAAATTCTGAAGGGGCCAAGACACAAGTGCAGCAAGATCTTACACAGACATTTCACTGCCAGCCTCTATAACTTCATCCAGGGCTGTTTGAGCACCTGGATGGGGAAGGAAAAAAAAATCAGGGGAGGGTCTTTGGCTGGAAGCTGCCACAGGTAAAGAGAGACCCTGGAAGGGAAAAGGAGCAGACCAAGGAAGGCAGGAAAGAAGGCAGGACACAAATGGCAACCAGCTGACAAGGTGGCACTCTGAAAACCAAACCTGGGCTTATGGAATAAGAATGGGACAGAAATGAAGAATTCTGAAACTTTATTTACTTGGCTTCTCTGAGCAATCTGTGAAGCCAGGACTTCACCATCCTGACAGGGAAGAAGCATTTTCTAGATCAAACCTGAGCTTCGTCCCTTTTACTCTGAGCCCAGTAAATCTCAATGAAGTCATTTGTGGTCGTTTTCATCAAGGGCCCAAGCTTTTTGTTCCAGCACATCCAGCAAGCACCAGGCAGGACAGCACAGGAACCCAACACTCAGCTGAGGGATTCAGAACATCTAAACACCAGCAGGGCACATTGCTCATTTTTGCTCCAATAGATTTGAGAAATGAAACCCTGGGGATGAGAGCTCTTTTTCAGAGCAGTAATTGCTAGTTGATGTTAATGAAGTTGATAGGGTCTGAATTTGAAGTGTTGGTCTGTTGTTAAACATTGAACGTTACAGTTCTAGGACTTGCCTTTAGTTGCCGCTATCCAGTGTTACCATTTTTCCCTGTATTTGTATCTCTCCCCGGCATACTCTGTATTTGTGCCCCTTTCCGCCTCAGCCCAGATTTGTATCCCTTCCCGTCCCAGACTGAATTTAAATGAGAGGCCGTGGGAACTCCATGAACCCTCTCTGAACAACAAACCAGCACATAAACGATGACTTTACCCCAGCAGAACCGCACTAAATCACCCACCCTTGAGCAGAGCCGGATTCTGTCCTGCCCCCATAATTTTAATAGTGCTCAGCTTGGAGGATCCCCCTATGCTCCGAGCCAACGTTGCCTTCCTAAGGACTCTGGTGAGGACGGAAGCCCCGGCTGTGCCGAGAGACAAAGCTGCGCTGCTGCTGCTGCTGCTGCTGCTCCTCCTGCTCAGCGCGGTCCTGTGGGAGCAGCGGCGCTGTGCGCGACCCCTCGGGTTCCGCACCCAGAGCTGTCTTTAATAAAGGCCTTTTGAAAGGAGCTGCTCTCCTGGCCCTGTTTATCACACTGCCAGAGCCCCTCCCCAAAACCTCCAAAACCCTCCCAGGACACCCTCAGGACCCCCCCAGAGCCCGCCCCAAACTCCCGCAGGACCATCCAAACACCCCCAGACCCTCCCAAGACCTTCCTATGACCCCTCCCCAAAACCCTCCCACGACCACCCCGCTTCGGGATCCCTCTTAGGACCCATCCGCGCCCCCCAGGTCCCCCCTCAATGCCCCAGGGCCCCTCCCCAAAGCCCCTCCGGACCCTTCCCCGCCCCCCCGATCCCTTCTCAGGCCCCTCCCGCTCCTGTCCCAAGCCCGGCGGGTCGCGGCCGCGGTGGGGAACGGAGGGCCGCTTCCGTCTCGCCTCTGATTGGCTGGGCCGGCGCCGGGGAGGCGGGCCTTGCTGAGGGGAGCTGCGCCGTGATTCGTTGGTTCGGGGCCGTGCAGGGCGGTGATTGATTAGTTCGGCGGGACGCGCCGCTCTTGGCTGGGGGAGCCGGCGCACGCGGCGGAGGCGGGGGGAAGCTGGAGCGAGTCTGGATTGTTCTCAGGTGGGTTTAGGGGGATCTGAGGGGAAGTGGGAGGGTCTGAGGGCATTTTGGGGGATTGTGAGAGGAACTGGGGGGTTGCGAGGTTGGTCCGGGGAGAAATTTGGGGGAGTCTGAGCGGATTTCATAGGGTTTTGGGGGGAATTGAGGAGTCTGAGGGGGATTTGGGGCAGTCTGATGGATTTGGGGGGGGGGGGTCTCAGGTGGGTCTGGGGTGAATTTTCGGGGGAAATGTGGGGGGTTCTGAGAGTCCTGGGGAGGTTTTGGTGTCCAGGGTGGTCCTGGGCCAACCCTGGGGGAGCTCTGGGGGGTTTGGGGTTCCTGGAGGGGTCCCGGGGGAGATTTGGGGGTCCCGGGGGTCCCAGGCCCACCCTGAACCGGGGTCTCGGGGTTTCGGGGGGAGGGGGCACAGCAGGGGTTCCCCCCCCCCCTCCCCGGTTTTTAGGGTCTCCCATGGTGCCCCCTCCCCAAAAAGCTCCGAGGGCCCCCTGAAGTGGCTCCTGTTCCACCGGCCAGTGCCCCCTGTTATGAATATGAAGCTTGACTAGGCCAATATTCAAGCAGCAATCAATTTATTTTTTAATATGGTAAAGTATGAGCAATACAGCGCCGGGTACAGTGGGGGAAGTTCTCTCTCTAACTGTACGCCGATAATTGATGGTTACAGGTATTTATAGGGGTAGTCATCAGCTTTTTTCAGTAGTTTCTATTTCTAATCTTTTACTCATCAGCAATTTTTATTCCAAATTATTACACCACAATTCTATACACTATTGTGATTTTAATTTCTCAGGATGTATCTCAAAGGAGTATCCCCAGATGTTGATGGTCTAGTTTCCGAAAGAAGAAAGACAAATCCCATCTGGTGGGGTCCAGCTCCCCAGATGTGTGTCCACCTTTTAATTGCAGAGACTATAAATCTCATAACAGTGATGTCCAGCTTCCCTTTGGTTGAAACCATAAACCCTTGAGGTGATGTTCATCTTCCTTTCTCAAGCTGCTTTTCTCTGCTTCAATAAGGCGTGAGATAAGCATATTTCCTTTATATATATTCCAAAGCTATAGGTTCAAGGATACAAGTAATATTCTAAAATTATACTTCAGAAGGTTATTATTGCAGAGCTTTTTATGGATTAAATGCAAGCAAAAAGGAACATCCTTAACACCTTAATTCCAATGCTCCTAAATCAACTAGGGTTAATTGCAAACAAAAGATAGGTTCAAAGGCCTTTTTCCATGCTTTATTTTCCTCAGTTATTTTTAGAATTCACAACTATCCCATTGTTGATGTCCACATATTTCTCATTCGCAAGTACACACTTTGCCTGTTTGTACCTGACACGAAACACAGCTTTGCCTCTCACCCCCTGATCCAGGACGGGCCCACTGAGTCTGGGGGGATTTGTGGGGATTTTGCGAGGGTTTTGGGGATTTCGGGGTGACTTTTTTGGGCTTTGGGGGATTTTATTGTCAGTTTCGAAGGAATTATTGGAGGTTTTGGGATGTAATTACTGGGTGAGAATTGCGTGATTTTCGGGCTTTTGTATTTTGGGGGCTTTCATTGGGGTTGTGAGGGGTTTCTTGAGAAAGGATTTATTGAAATTATTTGGAGTATTTTTTAATCTTGGTGAGTTCCACTGGGATTTTCAGAGATTCTCTGGGGTTTTTGAGGGTTTTCTTGTAATTATGGGGGATTTTGTGGGATTTTCATGGAATTTTGGGGGGCTTTTGGGGCATTCCCTTGGTGTGGGGAAGAGCTGAGAGGCACCAAAATCTCCTTAAAAACCCCAAAGTCCAAATAAAACCCACGAAATCCCAATTAAATCTCTCAGAATCTCATTAGAACACCATAGAATCCCAATAAAAGCCCACAAAATCCTTTGAAATCCCAAAAATCCTGAATAAAATCTGCAAATCCCCAAAAAATGTCCCCAAAACCATAAAAAGTCCCACAAAATCTTCCCCAAGATCCAAAGAAATACTGGCAACACACAAAAAACTCCACAAAACCCCTCAAATCCCACCAAAAATCCCGAAAGACCCCAAAACCCCAGTGAACCCCACTAAATGGCTCCACAATGCCAATAAAATGCCCCAACATCAACTAAAAATCCCAATAAAACCCTCAGAATCATTGAGAATCCCAAAAAATCCCAACAAAATCTCAGTAAAACCCCCAAAATTCAAAAGAAGCCACAAAAATTCAATAAACCCCCAAACACCCGCAGAAAAACTCCCCCTTAAAATGCCAATAAAATCCCCCAAAATTCAAACCCCCCAAAATCCACAAAACCAGCCACTCCCAGTATGATTCCAGTCTCTCTCAATGAGATCCCAGTGTAACCCAGTATGGACTCAGCTGCTCTCACTGTGATCCCAGTGTGATCCCAGTTGCTCCCAGCATAATTCCGGATGTTCCCAGTTCCTCCCATTATGATCCCAGTTGCCCCAATAACAGTCCCAGTCCCTCCCAGCAGGGTCCCAGTCGTGCCCAGTTGCCTCCAGGGTAGATTCAGTTTCCCCCAGCATCGTCCCAGGTGCTCCCAGCATGATCCCAGCTGTTCCCAGTGTGGTTCCAGTCCCCCCAGTGTGGTTAGAGACACTCCCAGTGGGTTTTAGTTTCCTCAGAATGATCCCAGTCTTTCCCAGTTACTCCCAGTTTCCTCTAGCACAATCCCAGTTTCCATCTGTTGCTCAAAGGGTGGCCCCAGTTGCTCCCAGTATGATCCCAGTTGTCCCAGTTGTAGTCTCAGTCCTCTCAGCATGGTTCCAGAACCTTCCAGCCGATCCCAGTTGCTCCCAGTGTGTCACATTTTCCTCCCAACATGGGCCCAGTTGCTCCCAGTAACCCCCAGTCAGGTTCCATTCACTCCCAGTGTAATCCCAGTATGATTGCAGTCTACTCCCAGTATGATCCCAGTCACTTGCAGTCTAATCCCAGTTGCTCCCAGTCACTCCCACGCTGATGCCAGTGCCCCCACTGTGATCCCAGTTGCTCCCAGCATAGGCCCAGCTGTTCCCTGTGTGCTTCCATCACTCCACTGTGGTTACAGACACTCCCAGTATGGTCCCAGTTGAACCCAGTTGTCCCTGCTCCAGTCCCAATTACTCCCCAGATGATCCCAGTCCCTCCCAGCATGGTCCCAGTTGTTGTTATTATATTTCTGGAGTCCCAGCTCTCAGGCTGCCACAGCTCTCGGCTGTCCTATCTTGTATTGCTGTTGTTATATTTCTAGAGTCCCGTACCTTCAGGGTGCTCTTCTCACACACAGCTCTTCACAGCAGTGTTGCTCCTGCTTCTTGGTCAGGGCTCCTCCAAGACTCTCCCTGCACGGCCACCCCACTCCCTTTTATCCCAGTTATCTTCATTAGCCACAGCAGCCACCCAATTAAGGACATCACAGCTGCAGCCCATTTACAATTAGGATCAGGGCACGGCCACTTATACAATACATAGATTTTACTAGGACTCCTACTATACCCACTCACTCCCAGTTGCCCCCAGTGTGGGCCCCGTTCTCCCCAGCATGGTCCCAGTTGTTCCCAGTGTGGTTCCAGTCCCCCCAGTATGGTGACAGTCACTCCCAGTATATCCCAGTTGTCCCCAGCATGTCTGTAGTCATTTCCAGGCACTGCCAGTGGCCCCAGTAAGGTGTCAGTTCTCTCAGAATGATCCCCCAGTCATGCCCAGTATATCCCAGTTGCCTCCAGCATGCATCCAGTCCTTCCCAGTTTCTCCAGTTTGCTTGCAGCATCATCCCAGTCTCTCTCACTTGCTCCCAGTAGCCCAAAGTGTGATCCCAGTCACTCCCTTTCAACCCCTGTATCATCCCAGTAAGCTCCAGTTTCATCCAGTCACATGCCTGCTCTCCCAGTGTGGTCCCAGTATAATCCCAGTTGCTTCCAGTCTCTCCCAGTATGGTCCCAGCTGCATCCAGCATGGTTCCAGTTGCTTCCTGGATCACCCCAGTCAGTCTCAGTATGATGCCATTTGCTCCCAGCGTGCTCCCAGTTGCTCCCAGTCAGGCCCAGCATGGGGGATGATGTGCAGGGTGTGTTCCCAGTCGCTCTCAGACACTCCCAGTATTAGTCCAGTCCCTCCCAGTATGATCCAAAGATGAGCCCAGTGTGCTCCCAGTCCCTGCCACTATGAACCAGTTGTGCTCCACATGGTTCCAGTTGCTCTCTTTCACCCTCACTTTTGTTCCAGTCACTCCCAGTATCTCCCAGTGTACCCCAGTTTCCTCCACCGTTCTTCCAGTTCCTTCCAGTATGATCCCATTTGCTCACCAGCACTCCCAGTCAGCCTCAGTGTAGTGGCACTCACTGCCAGTATTATCCCAGTCACCTCCAGCATGATCCCAGTTCATCCCAGTTGAAGTCCAGCAGTTTCCAATCACCACCAGCATGCACCCAGTCACTCCCAGTTCCTCCCAGTTGCTCCTAGCATGTTCCCAGTTACTCACAGCTATTCCCAGTCACACTCAGCACCATCCCTGTCACTCCCAGTTTATCCCATTTCTCCATAACATGGTCACAATTGCTCCCTGCAGGCTCCTGCTCACTCCCAGTATGATCCCAGTATGATCCCAGTCTCCATCAATGCGATCACAGTCTGGCCTGACATGGCACTATGATCCCAGCATGATGTCAGTACATAGTAAATACAGTCCCAGTCACTCCCGGTACGATCCCAGTATGATCCCAGTACAAAGCCAGTAGAGTCCCAGTCACTCCCGGTACGATCCCAGTATGATCCCAGTACAAAGCCAGTAGAGTCCCAGTCACTCCCAGTACGATCCCAGTATGATCCCAGTACGAAGCCAGTACAGTCCCAGTCACTCCCAGTATGATCCCAGTCCAGCCCAGTCCCTGGCAGTGCTGCCACTGCTGGGATCCCCCAGCCCTGTGTGCGTTCTCCCCTGGCGGATGTGCCGAGAGGAGCCCCAAGGGCTGGCAGTGGCCAGGCAGGGTCCCCAGCAAGGCCCAGTTTGGATGTACAGCCCCCAGTGTGCCCAGTTTGCCTCTCCATTGGCCCGGGCCGGGCTCCCCCCGCCCGCAGCGGCTGGGAGCAGCCGAGAGCCCCGCGCTGCCCATCCCGACCTGTCCCGGCTCCATCCCTGCTCCTGCCGCGGGCTGCGAGGGCTGCAGGAAGGGGCACCGAGGGTGTGGCTGCTGCTGGGGGAGGAGAAGGAGGGAGGGAAGGGCAGGGATGAAGGGGGAGGAGGAGGAGGGGTAAGGGAGGAGGAGGAGGAGAAGGAATGGAAGGGGCAGGATGGAAGAGGAGAAGGAGGTGGATATAACACAGAGGAGCTCGAGGAGGGATGGAAGAGGAGGAGCGGGAGGAGAAAGAGGAGGGAAGGAGGCGGGGTTACAGGGGAGGAGGAGAGGGAGGAGGGATGGAGGAGGAGAAGGAGGTGGGGATAAGACGGAGGAGGAGCGGGAGGAAGAGGCGGGACAAAGGCTGATCAAGGCTGATCAAGGCTGAGCAGATGGAGCCGCGTTGCAGCCCTGCCTGAATTCGCAGCCCCCACCCGTGGGATCATCGCCGCCACCCGTTGCGCCGGTTAGCGGGGAGGGGGAGCCCGGCCCAGACATCCCAGGGGGTCCCTGGGTTGGGTTTTTGGGGGGATGTTTGGAGAATGAAGCAGTCCAAGGCTGAGCGGAAAAGGCCCCTCGGGGGGACATCGGGGGTGGCGGTGGCGGTGCCGGCAGAGGCAGCCTGGAGGAGCAGAGCCCTGTGTGCCCCAGGAGCCCAAAGTGGGGAGCCCAGAGAGGGGGGAGCGCCGCCATTGGCGGGAGCCTCAAGAGCCTGGAGAGGGGCAGGGGGGACTCCTTGGAGCCGCTGCAGCCCCGAGCAGAGAATGAGGGGAGAAGGGAGCCCGGGAGCCTAAACAGCCCCAGCATCCCGAAATGGGGAGAGCCAAGAGGGGGGAGCTTTTGGCATTGCTGGAAGTGCCAGCAGCCTGGGCAGGGCGGGCACCGAGGAGACGGGGGACCCCCAATCCAAGCGTGATCCCAGCAGATGGGACAGGGGGGAACCCCCGAACACCAAAGGGGAGGGACCAGGGACAGGGAACTCCTGGGAGGCTTTTCCTAGGCTGAATCTTGGTGTTTGGGAGGTTTTTATGGAGCCCACGTGGCCAGTGACTTGTAGAGACAGACTCAGGCAGAGGGACATTCAAACTGAACATGTGTTGGGGAAGATGAAACAGAAAAGCCTCATAAATATGATTGTCTGGCAAAAGAATTTGAGAATATTGAAACTCTAAGCAAGATTGAGATGGAAGCAAGCTTTGAAATACCTTAGTGAACAACTGGAAAACAATGGTGTGGCCTGACTAAAGGTAATCCCCTTTTGTTGAAACAATTCCCTCTGCGTGCAGACAGACCCAAGGGTCTGAGCAGACCCTACTAGCTCAGCAGAAGGAGTCCAAAGCGGTGATTTTAGGGTTTAAAATGTAACACAGTATCATGATGTAATGATTCTTACAGGCTGTATGTAAATGCTCTAGGATTTGTATCTTGTACTAGATTTGATAGTGAGAAATAGAATATTCAACAGAGAAGATTTATTGTATTGTAATGGGAAGCTTACTCTCTTACGCTCTTCCCCTCTTACTCTCTCACCCTCTCATCCTCTCTACCCCTCTCTTCTCTCGGGCCTGCTCCGACCTGTGGCTGGCAGCTCCAGGCAGGGCCTTGCACCCAGGCCCTTTGCAATAAACCGCAAGTTCCACGACCTGGCTTCAGAGATCTCTCGTCTCCGTCCGTCCCGACCATCCTACCCCTCAACGCTCCTACAAACGTGCTCATCCCTTGTTTTCCCCAAAGCAGGATTTCCCATTGCCAACCCCTGGGATGCTGCAAGGAAGAGGAAGATGCCCCAGGACACTGAGGCAGGTGAGGAGGAAGTCAGTGCCCCTTTCCCCTCTGTGTTGCTCCATCTCCCAGCCCAGCACAGCCCCAGCTGCAGCTCAGCCCTGGGGGAATCTCCTTGCCCTTCCCTGTGGCACGGAGGCAAATCCCATCCTGTCCTTGTCCTTCCTCCCCCAGAGCAGGAGCTGAGCATGGAGAGCAGGGAGGACAAATGCCTGCGGCAGAACCTGGTGGAAGAGGCCATTTTGAGCGGCTCCACGGCGCAGGAAGCCAACGGGGAGGAAAAGCCCCGGAGATGCTGCACGAGGAGGGGCTGCAAATGCAGCTGGTGGGGATCTGAGGGGGAAAGAGCCAGCCTGGGCCGGGAAGGCGGACAGAGATGGAGCCAGAGCTCGGAGCAAGTGCTCCATGAGCAGCTCCATGATGGGAAGAAGCCCCATACGTGCGTGGAGTGTGGAAAGAACTTCAGGTGGAACTGTGACCTGATCCTGCACCAGAGGACCCACACTGGGGAGAAGCCCTATGAGTGTGGGGAGTGTGGGAAGAGCTTCAGCCTGAGCTCCAACCTGATCAAGCACCAGAGAATCCACACTGGGGAGAAGCCCTATGAGTGTGGGAAGTGTGGGAAGAGCTTCTGTGGGAGCTCCAGCCTGATCAAGCACCAGAGGATCCACACTGGAGAACGGCCCTTCGAGTGCGGAGAGTGTGGACAGAGCTTCAGCCAGCGCTCCCACCTGATCTCGCACCAGAGGACCCACACTGGGGAGAGGCCCTACGAGTGTTCCAAGTGTGGGAAGGGGTTTCAGACCAGCTCCCATCTCCTCCGACACTATCAGAGTCACACAGAGGAGAGGCCCTTCCAATGCCCCGACTGTGGGAAGGGATTCAGGTGGAACTCCACCCTCGTCAGACACAGGCGCATCCACACTGGGGAGAGGCCCTATGAGTGTGATAAATGCAGGAAGAGGTTTCAGACCAGCTCCCACCTCCTCCAGCACTATCGGATTCACACAGAGGAGAGACCCTTCCGCTGCTCCGAGTGCGGGAAGGGATTCAAGCACAACTCCACCCTCGTCAAGCACCGGCGCATCCACACTGGGGAGAGGCCCTACGAGTGTCCTCAGTGTGGGAAGAGCTTCCCCAGCAGCTCTGACTTGACCCGACACCAACGGAGGCACCAGTAAGGGAAGCCCTGCGAGTGCCCTGAGTGCGGGAAGAGCTTCATGTGCTTCTCCAGCTCCATCCCCCACTGGAGGAGGCACTTTGGGCACAGCCCTGGTCACTCACATTCCTTGTGATCCATGTTGGCAACACACCTGGCAGCTTTTACTTTTGTTTTGGCCCTAATGTTTCTAACTTCTCTATCTCTTTGCACTCCAAAACTCAAGAGAGATGGATCTGTCACCTGAAAACCACTGAAATCCCAGTGAAAACAACTCAATCTTACCCAAAAGGGCTCAATCCCACCTCAAATAAACTCAGTGCCGTACCAAACTCACTTGATTCCTCAGCCACCTAAGTAAGATGGGGCTGGGAGGAGATTGGGAGAAGTGGGATCTCAGTTAGAGCGGTGGGATGAGGATTGTGTGGAGCTGGGTGTGTGGGATGCATTTGATAGCAAATAAAATTCTCAGACTTACTGATTTCTCTCCCGTTCATGTTCAGTCCGTTGCAGTTCTGTTTGCAGAGTGCCGCCTTCTCAGCTCATTGTGTTTGTGTCCCCTATTCTCTCCTGCCTCTCTTTGCCTGCTCTGTTTCTCTCTCAGTGTCTCCCTTGACCCAGGGACCACCATAAATCCTCCCCTGATTTAATTGACCCAGGCACCCCCAGAGACCCTCCCTATATTTAATTGCCTCAGGGACCACCAAATACCCTCCTTTGATTTATTGCCCCAGTGACCACCAAGGATTCTGCCCTGATTCAGTTGACTCCATCCCTGATATAATTGACCTCTGCCCTGTTTTAATTGACCCCTCTGCCACCAAAGACCCTCCCCATATTATTTATTATTTTATTGCCCAAATATTATTTTAATTCCCAGTCCCAGGAGCTGAAGTCCTGAAGGCTGGCAGGGAAATGTCTCTGGATTTTGCTCCATTTGCCTTCAAGGGCGGGAACATCTTTTCCTGTCTGGAGCTGGAATTCCAGACTTTTGGAATGTATGCCGAGCAATACAGACTGGCATCAGATATGGACTGGGATCAAATGGATTGGGATCAAATATGGACTGGGATCAAATAGGGACTGGGATCATATGTACTATCCCGAATTTCCTCATTATCCAAAAATTCCCATAATTCTGGAATTTCTGTTATCCCAAAATTCTCATTATCCCAAATTTCCCATTATCCCAAATTTCCCCATTATCCCAAAATTCTTGTTATCCCAAATTTCCCATTGATCTGGAATTTCTGTTAGACTGGAATTCCTGTTATCCCAATTTTCCCCTTGATCCCAGAATTCCCATTATCCTGGAATTTCTGTTATCCCGGAATTCCCATTATCCCAGTTCCCCATTATCCCACTCTCCCAGTTCCCCCCATTATCCCAGTCCCCCACATTATCCCAGTTCCCCCCTTATCCCATTTTTCCTGTTATCCCAGTTTCCCCCGTTTTCCCACTTCCCCCCCACCCTGCTATCCTGTGCCCCCCAGTTATCCCAGTTCCCTACTCAGCGGATGCCTGAGAGACTGGAATCCTATACACTGGGACAAACTGGAATGGGATAGCCCAGACTGGGATCCTATGGATTCGGATTATATGGAACTGGGATCCTATGGACTGGGATAAACTGGACTGGGATACCCTGCACTGGGATCCTACGGAAAAGGATAAACTGGACTGTGATAAACTGGAATGGGACCAAATAGGGATTGGGACTGTATAAACTGGAACCCTGTGAAATGGGATCCTATAGACTGGGACTGCACAGACTGGGACCATATGGATCCGGGCCATACACACTGGGATAAACTGGTCTGAGATTCTATTGACTGGGATCCCACCAAACTGGGATCGCATGGACCGGGACTGGAAATACAGGGATGGCATGGAAGAGGAGGGATAACGGAGATCGAGAAAGGATGGAAAAAAGAGGAGTAGGTGGGGTTAGGGAGGAGCAGGAGGAGGAGGAGGGGTAAAATGGGAGGGAAGAAGGAGGAGAAGGAGGGAGGGTCAGGGAGGAGGAGGAGGAGGGAGGGAAAGGGAGGGACAAAGGAGGAGAAGGAGATGGGGAAAGAGGAGGGGGAGGAGGGATGGAAGAGGAGAAGGAGGTGCAGTGAGGGAGAAGGAGGAGGAGAGGGGATGGAACAGGAGGAGCGGGAGGAAGAGGAAGAGGCGGGACAAAGGCGGATCAAGGCTGAGCAGATGGAACCATGCGCTGCTGCCCTGCCTGAACTTGCAGCCCCCACCTGTGGGATCATCGCCATCCCCCGTCGTGCCGGTGAGCAGGGAGGGGGAGCCTGGCCCAGACATCCCGGGGGGTCCCTGGGTGGGGTTTTTGGGGGGATGTTTTTTGAGAACGAAGCAGTCCAAGGCTGAGCGGAAAAGGCCCCTCGGGGGGACATCGGGGGTGGCGGTGGCGGTGCCGGCAGAGGCAGCCTGGAGGAGCAGAGCCCTGTGTGCCCCAGGAGCCCAAAGTGGGGAGCCCAGAGAGGGGGGAGTGCCACCATTGGCGGGAGCCTCAAGAGCCTGGAGAGGGGCAGGGGGAACTCCTTGGAGCCGCTGCAGCCCAGAGCAGAGAATGAGGGGAGAAGGGAGCCCGGAAGACCAAAAAGCCCCGGCATCCCAAAGTGGGGAGATGGAAAACAGGGAACTTTTGGGATCGCTGGGTCTCCCAGCAGCCTGGACAGGGCGGGCACTGAGGAGAAGGGGGACCCCCAATCCAAGCGTGACCCCAGCAGCTGGGACAGGGGGAACACTGTAACACCGGAGGCGAGGGACCTGGGAGGCTTTTTCAGGGCTGAATCTTGGTGTTTGGGAGGTTGTCTGGAGCACAGATGTCCAGTGACTTGTAGAGATGGACTGGTGCAGAGGGACCTTCAAACTCAATGTGCTCATCCCTTGTTTTCCCCAAACCAGGATTTCCCATTGCCAACCCTTGGCAGGGTGTGAGGAAGAGGAAGATGCCCACGGACACTGAGACAGGTGAGGTGGAAGTCAGTGCACCTTTCCCTTTCTGTGCATCTCCATCTCCCAGCCCAGCACGGCCCCCGGCTGCAGCATAGCCCTGGGGGAATTTCCTTGCCCTTCCCTGTGGCACGGAGGCAAATCCCATCCTGTCCTTATCCTTCCCAGCCCAGAGGAGGAGCTGGGCATGGAGAGCAGGGAGGACAAACGCCTGTGGCAGAATCTGGTGGAAGAGGCTGTTTTGAGCGGCTCCACGGTGCAGGAAGCCAACGGGGAGGAAAAGCCCTGGAGATGCCGCACGAGGAGGGGCTGCAAACGCAGCTGGCGGGGATCTGATGGGGAAAGAGCCAGCCTGGGCCGGGAAGGCGGCCGGAGATGGAGCCAGAGCTCGGAGCTGGTGCTCCATGATGGGGAAAAGCCCCACACGTGCGTGGAGTGCGGGAAGAGCTTCAGGTGGAGCTCTGAGCTGATCCAGCACCAGAGGATACACACCGGGGAGAGGCTCTACGAGTGTTCCAAGTGTGGGAAGGGGTTTCAGACCAGCTCCCATCTCCTCTGACACTATCAGAGTCACACTGGGGAGAGGCCCTACGGGTGTCCCCAGTGTGGGAAGAGCTTCTCACAGAGCTCTCACTTGCCCCAACACCAATGGAGGCACCAGTAAGGGAAGCCCTGCGAGTGCCCCGAGTGCGAGAGCTTCGTGCGCTGCTTCTGCTCCATCCCGCACTGGAGGAGGCACTTTGGGCACCGCCCTGGTCACTTACATTCCTTGTGATCCATGCTGGGAACACACCTGGCTGCTTCTCTCCTTTTGGTTTGGCCTCAATTTTCTTTTGCTTCATCTTCATCCCTTAAAAACAGCTAAAACAGGCTGCTATTAAATGAAATAAATTGATCAAAGATGTCTAACGTTCCACAATTTCAGAGGTTTTTAAGGGAGAATTGATGGTTTAGGGACAATATTTTGGAGGATTTGTGGGTTCTCTGGGGGGATTTTGGGCAGTGTTTTCCATCTCTTTGCACTCCAAAAGCCAAGAGGGTTACCTCAAAACAACTGAATCCCTCTGAAAACAACTGTTGCATAATTTTGTTCAGACATGGCTTATAGAGGGACCATGAAAATATACAGCTGGTTTAAAAGTAAAAGGCAGCTGTAAGCAGCAAGTTCTCAGGCTTTTTCCTTAAACAATAAACACCATGTCCTTGAGTAAAGTGATGAGAAAAAACATGATGGAAAACATGGAGGCCTTGAGAATAGTCAATAACAAATCAACAACAAGATGAGAAAAACAAATCTTAGTCTCAACAAGAAACCACAGATCTTGACAACAAAAGGAGGGGTTGGTGTGTAATCTGTAGCCAACAATGAGCTCGGGTTTTGCAATATGTATGAACTTAATTAACACTACTATAAAAGTGTGTAAGCTGGATCAATAAATCAGATTTCGATGCTGATCAATAAGGATGTGGTCGACTCCCTTCGCTTCCTCAAATGGTGACACCCGATTGTGATATGGCAACACACCACGGAGGAGTGAAGATACGGCTCGGGTCCTGAGAACCAGCCGGGATGGCAGAAAACGCGGAGAAAAGAAAAAAAAGGGATAAAAAAGAAGCTGGGACGCGTCGTGCCTCGGGTGTCGAGGCGAGCCCGACCGATACGTGATGCACGGACCTTGAAGAGGCTGCAACAGCGCTGACGATTTAGGTATGGAAAGGCAAGCAGCATATGATTTATTTACTGCCTTTTTACAAAAAAGGCAGTTTAAGGGGATAGATTTGCAAAAGGATTTACCAGGGTTTTTGACTTATGGCTACGATAGGGGAGTTTTTATTAACACCCAAACAGTTCACAAGTTAACGGAATGGCGTAAATTCGGTGATTTATTATGGGAGGCTACTTTAGAGGGCGATAAAACTGCCAAGAAGTTAGGTAAATTATGGAGGGTGGTTCACAATGAGATGTTAAAGCTTCAGGCTGAGAAAAAGGCTGCCCAGCAGGCTAACGCCGCTCATGGGCGTAATAAAGATTACGATCAGGACAGGCAATACGATCAGGACAAGGGATTACCATTAGCCCCTGCAATGAGGACGGTCTTATTACCTGCTTAGCCACCCTCTTCTGCTTCAAGCCAGGCTACACAGAGCGCTTCTGAGGCTTCCACACCCCCTGAACAACATGAACTATGGCCAAGACCACCCAATAATCTCCTGCAAATCAATGAGCCGATCCCTGGGGCGGAAAACGACCTAGCGGGGGCTATTGCAAGGGAGCGGAGGTTGGCTTGGGCTAACCTTGCCAGAGGCGCTATGAAAAAAGGGGATAAGGGAGTTATCAGCGCTGCTACCGAGCTGGCTTGTCCTGTTGTATTCCATCCGCAGGAGGGAGGGGGCATGCAGGCTACCATTACAGCCCTTGATTGGAAATTGCTGTCTCAACTGAGGTGTCTACTGTTAGTCAGTTTGGAGTGAAAAGTGAGCCAGCCAAACAGATGTTAGATTGTATTTTTGATACCAGTCTTCTTCTTTTGATGAATGATTGTAATGAGATAGCTAAATTGATCTTTACTCAGCCTCAGCAATTGTTATTCAATGCTCATTGGCAAGGGCTTCTAAATGAATGCGTAGCACAATTAGGGCTAGGCTTACAAGAACAAGCAGGGACCTCTCGGAATCAGGTGTTAGCTGCTCTTGCAACACTTCAAACCTCAGCAGCACTGCCTCCGACGGCTAATTGGGGCCAAAAATGCCATTCAGACACCGGGAAGCACGAACTGCAGTGACCACGCACCGACACAAGTCATCGCTGCAGCATCAGCACCCTCTCCTGTCTCCAACCCACCAGCACAGGGAGCCTCGGTTTGGAACTGGCAGCCACCGTAGGAGTTACACTGATGACCCCGCACCCACGAAAAATTCTGACAGGGATTCATGGACCTATTGTTATACAGGGTCAGGCTGGGTGCTCTGCTGTTCAGAAGATCATCCGCATTGGGATTATTTGTTTTGCCAGGCTTCAGTGGTGTGGACTATATGATTATGGTGCATACCCCTTTCCCACCACTCCAAATTAACAAAGGACTGAGAATTGCTCAGCTGGTGCCACTTGAGCCAAATGACTAAGGGATTACAGACTATGAAAGGACAAGAGAGGGGGGAAAATGGTGTTGAATCCACCGGAGGACTTACCTTACTGACTCTGAACCTTTCTGAGAGACCAAAGAAAAGGGTGGAAGTGGAATTTCAGGGACAGAAAGGATCATTTTCAGGCTTGCTCGACACTGGAGCAGATTCCAGCATTATTAGCCCTAGCCGTTCGCCTCCTCTCCGGGTTCGCATGAATGAAAAACAGCTAACAGCTTTCTTACCACCTACCAGGACATTGTGGCTCAGTTGGGGGTGGTTTTAACCCTTTGGGGTAGAAGCCACTGCTTGGACCGTGGCTGAGGAACCATATGTTGCAGAATTTTGTTCAGACATGGCTTATAGAGGGGCCATGAAAATATAAAGCTGGTTTAAAAGTAAAAGGCAGCTGTAAGCAGCAAGTTCTCAGGCTTTTTCCTTAAACAATAAACACCATGTCCTTGAGTAAAGTGATGAGAAAAAACATGATGGAAAACACGGAGGCCTTGAGAACAGTCAATAACAAGTCAACAACAGGATGAGAAAAACAAATGTTAGTCTCAACAAGAAACCACAGATCTTGACAACAAAAGGAGGGGTTGGTGTGTAATCTGTAGCCAATAATGAGCTCAGGTTTTGCAATATGTATGAACTTAATTAACACTACTATAAAAGTGTGTAAGCTGGATCAATAAATCGAACTCCGATTTATTGATCCAGCTTACACACTTTTATAGTAGTGTTAAGCAACTGAATTTTAATTCATATGGGCTCAATCCCACATCAAAATAGCTTGTTCCCACCTTAAAATAAACTCAATCCGATGCCAAACTCACTTGATTCCACTGATGGCATGGTGAGATGGGGTGGGAAGGAGATTGGGAGAAGTGGGATCCCAATTTGGAGCGGTGGGATGGGGATTGTGTGGGGCTGGCTGGTTGGGATGTATTTGATAGCAAATAAAACTTTCAGAGTTACTGATTTCTGTCCCTTTCAATTTTTGTCAGTTGCAGTTCTATTGGCAGAGTTCCACCTTCTAAGCTGATTGTGTTTGTGTCCTCCTTTCTCTCCTGCCTCCCTTTGCCTGCTCTTTTTCTCTCTCAGTGCCTCCCTTGAGCCAGGGCAGCTGCCACCAAAGACCCTGCCCTGATTCAGTTCCCAGTGCAGGAGCCACAACAGCCATGGGTGAAGTTCTGAAGGCTGGCAGTGAAATGTCACTGTAGGATCTTGCTCCACTTGGCTTTTGGCCCCTTCATAAGAGCTTTGCCTTCAAGGGCAGGAATATCTTTTCCTGGCTGGGAAATGGAATTCCAGGTCCATGGAGTGTGTGCTGTGCAGGACCATACAGACTGGGATCACGTGGACCAGGATTTCACAGGCTGGGACCATAGGCATTAGGAGCAGAGACTGGGATCATACAAACTGGACCATACGGACCAGGATGCTGCACCAGATTGATGTAAACCAAGGAGGTCCTGCCCTGCCTGGGGGTGCAGCCAAAGCTCCCTGGAACAAATGGAGAGTTTCAGGAGGGATCCCAATTCCAATCCCATTTCTAATCCCATTTCCAATTCTTTTGCCGATCTCAGAGTCATCCTGGCGCTGATCCTGGTCCCGGTGCCAGCCTCGGTCTCTGTCTCAGTCCCGGAGCACTCCCAGTGCTGATTCTGGTTCTCGTGTCAATCTCAATCGCACAGTGGTGCCGGTCCTGGTCTCTGTCTCAGTCTCAGAGCAGTTCTGGACCCAGTGCTGCTGCTGGTGCCAGTCTTGGTCCTGGAGTGCTCCCACTGCCAATCTCAGTCTCGGTCCTGGTCCCAGAGCGCTGCCGGTCTCGGTGCTGGTTCCGGTGACGGTCTCGGTCTCAGTCCTGGTGGGCTCCCGGTCTCGGTCCTGGTCCCGGTCCCAGAGCAGTCCCGGTGCAGGTGCCGGGTTCCAGTCTTGTTCCTGATCCCAGTCCTGGAGCGCTGCCAGTGCCAGTCCCAGTTCCAAAGCACTCCTGTTGCTGGTCCCAGTGTCAGGCTTTGTCCCAGTGGCAGTTCTGGTGCTGGTTCTGGTCTGGGTCTCGGTCCTAGTCCCGGTGCCGGTCCTGTAGCGCTGCCAATCCCAGTTCCCGTGTTGGTCTCAGTCTTGCTGCTGGTGCCGGTTCTGCTGCTGTGTTTGGTCTTGGTCCCGGAGAATTTAGGTCCAATTGGGTGATTTTAGGCCAAACTGGGCAGGTTTAGGGTGGGTTTCAGATCCCTTACAGTGATTTCATGCCTTTTGGGGTGGATCTTATGCCCCTTTGGCTGATTTTATGCCAAATCTGGAGGGTTGAGGGTGGATTTTAGATCCCTTTGGATGATATAAACCCATTTGGGTGGGATTTGGGTCTGTTTGAGTGGTTTTAGGATAAACTGGGCAGTTTTAAGGTGGATTTTAGATGACTTTGGATGATTTTAGGCCTGTATGGTTGGATTTTAGGCCTCTTTAGGTAATTTTAGGTTGAACCAAGCCTTTTAATGGTGATTTTAGTCCCTTTGTCTTACAGATGGCTAATGAGATGATTGGCTCTCACAATTAAGGGATGAATACTGTGTCAATATTAAGAGAAGCTTTATTGATGTGTGATTACGTTATTGCAGGCTGTTGTTTAGATGTCCTCTGTTCTCCCCACAGTCCCCTTTCCCCCTATTGTTACCATCAGACAGCCTGAGCCATCCAGGACAAGTGGAAAGAAGGTGAATACAAAAGCTTGTTTCTCGGGGAGGGGGCGTGGCATGACACGACCTGACCCTCCAATCAAGCTGCAAGAAAGCAGACTCCACCAATAAACAGCAAAGAAGAGTTGACTGACAGACTGTGGGAGGGGCCAGGGTTGGCTGATGCAATCCTTGGGGTATAAAAGGCGGAGCGTCCATCTTGAGGATGAGCCAGGCACGTGGTAGGCAGCCACGATGGAAGCTCCCAGGCCTGTTCTTCCTTATTTAGTCCTTTTCTTGTCATTTATGTTAAGGTTGAATAAACCTTTTAAAATTTTCAAAGTCAGCAGTCGTTTCTCACAATAACCAAAGGTTCCTTTACTGGAGTTTGGTGCACAGGAGAAACACCAACCATATATTCTCAAGAGGTCAAAATGACACAAAATTTTACTGCCAAAGTACAGAAAATCAAGAAACTTTGGAAAAAGATTTAATAAAACATCTAATTCAACATAAAACACCATAGCAGTAACTTCCTTAACTCAGCCTGTTGCACCTGGAAACGTTTAACCACTTCAGTTGTTGAGGTACCAAAAAATGTTCCATATCAAGAGCATTATAAGGAGCAAGACAGGAGGACAGAAGCTCTATAGAAAGAAATGCACATGGCTACCAACTGCTGGGGTTTCAGTGTGGGTGAGACACAAACCCCAGCCATGGAACCCTTGTGACACATCAAGGCCCCTCTGGAGCAAAGAAACCATTGCTGACAGAACAGAAACTCATGGAACCAAGGGGCCATTGTGACCATGCAGATCCAAGGACACCATGGTGGCACTATGGAACCTCATGGGAGCAAAGAGACAATTGTGACACTCTGGTGCCTCACGGAATCAGGGGGACCATTGTGAAACTCAGGCCCCCTATGGAACCAAGGGCCAAGGATGAAGCTGTGGGGCCCATGGAACCAAGGAGCCGTTGTGACACAGCGGGGCCACAGGGAGCCAAGGGGCCATGGGGACATTGAAGGGCTCAGGGAAGCCAAGAGGCCATTGTGACACTGCAGAAGAAAGGAGAACACTGTGACACTGCAGGGACTCCTGGAATCAAGGAGACCCTTGGGACACTGTGGGGCCCCATGGAACCAACGAGACAGGGAGAAGATGTGGCTGGTTTGGCCTCCCGGGGGCTGCTGGACAGGTCTGGCTGACCTTGGCATGTCGAGGGCTGCTTCTCACCTGCCCCTGAAGCACTGGGGCTCTGGGCTCTCCTTCCTATGGGAGAGAACTTTCCTGGTCCTTCTCCAGGGCCCTATGGCCAAAACTGGGATTCCTTCTCCAAATTCCCTTACATGCACAGATTGTTCCCAGATGAAATCTGCCAGGAGAGACAGATCTGGCTGCCTTGGCTACCTGGGGCCACCTCTCATCTGCCTTTGAAACCCTGGGACCATATGCTTTTCTTTCCTATAGGAAAAAACCATCCATCTCGACCAGGCACTCATGGCCAAAATTGGGCAACTGCCTCTGGAATTCCTTATATCCAAGGATAGCTCCCAGACAAAAGCTGCCAGGACTGACAAGTCTGGCTGGCCTTGACTTCCTGAGGGCTGGCCCTCATCTGCCTCTGAAACACTGGGGCTCTGTGCTTTCCTTCCTAATAAAAAGAACTCTTTTTCCTGTCCAGGTGCCCATGGCCAAAACTGAGATTCCACCTCCAAAATGCCCAATATTCAAGGAAAGCCCCTAAACTAAAGGTGCCAGGAAAGACAGGTGTGGCTGGCTTGGCCTGAGGGTGGCCACCTCTCATCTGCTTCCAAAACACTTGGACTTTATGCTTTACTTTCCTATGGGGAAAAAAACCACCAATCTTGACCATGGCCAAAATTGGGATTCCACCTCCAAAGCTCAGTACATCCAAGGATTGCTCCCAAGTGAAAGCTGCCAGGACAGAGAGGTCTGGCTGCCCTTGGGCTCCTGAGGGTGCCTCTCCCCTGCTGTCCAAACACTGGGGCTCAGTGCTTTCCTTCCTATGGAAAAGAACCGTCCTTCTTATCCATGCAGAAATGGCTGAAATTGAGATTCCACCTCTAAAGTTCTTAATATCCAAGGGTTGCTCCCAGGCAAAATCTGCCTGTACCGTCAAGTCTGGCTGGCCTTGGCCTCTGGTGGCTGCCCCTGCAATACTGGGGCTGGGTTCTTTCCTTCCCATGGAGATCCCTGGGACACTGGGGACTTCATGGAACCAAGGGGATCATTGTGGCACCACTGGAGCCCATGGAACCAAGGGGATCATTGTGGCATCACTGGAGCCCATGGAACCAAGGGGATCATTGTGGCACCACTGGTACCCTTGGAACCAAGGGGATCATTGTGACACCACTGGAGCCCTTGGAACCAAGGGGATCATTGTGGCATCACTGGAGCCCATGGAACCAAGGGGATCATTGTGGCATCACTGGAGCCCATGGAACCCAGGGTATCATTGTGGCACCACTGGAGCCCTTGGAACCAAGGGGATCATTGTGGCACCACTGGAGCCCTTGGAACCAAGGGGCCTTGGTGACACAGTGGGGCTTCATGGACCCAAAGGCCATTATGGCTCTGTGGGGCCTGATGAAACCTTGGAGACCATTGTGACCCTTCAGGGTCTCGTGTCACCAAGGGGGCATTATGGCACCTCAGGGCCACCTGTAAGCAAGGGACCATTGGGACACTGTGGGTCCCCATTGAACCCAGGGAACATGGAACAGCTCTGGCATGCTTGGCCTCCCAGGGGCCACCTGACAGCTGTGGCTGATCTTGGGATGTCAAGGGCTGCCTCTCATCAGCTCCTGGAGCACTGGGGCTCCATGCTTTCCTTGCTATGGAAAAGAACTGTCCCCCTTTGCAGATGCCTATTGCCAAAATTGGTACTCCCCCTAAAAAATTCCTATTTGCAAGGGTATCTCACAAAACAAAACCTGCCAGCTCTGGCTGGCCTTGGCTTCTGATGGTCACCTCTCATCTGTCCTGGAAACACTGGGGCTCTGCTCCTTCTATCCTGTGGAAAAGAACCAGCCTTCTTGTCCACGGACCATGGCCAAAATTTGAATTTGGCCTCCCAAATTCTGTATATCCAAGGATTGGTCCCAGACAAAAGGAGCCAGGACAGACAGGTCAGGCTGACCCTGTCCTCTGGTGCTTTTCTTCGACTATGAGCTGAATGTTTTAATTTGGAAACATCTTGGAGAGGGCCCAGAGGTGTCCCAAGGAGGGGTTTGGAGGCCTTGGGCACATGAGCACTGTATAGGGACAAAGGAGCTCTGTGCTCAGTGGGGTGGAGGCTGAGGACAGTGGAGCAGAGCCAGAAGAGTGTTTAAAGAGCGATTTCAGTGATGGTGGATTCTTTTGACATAGTGGAAAACAGCCAGAGAGAGAAAGAATTAATGCCAAGTGCAGCTTGGGAGGCTCAGACTGGCACCAGGAGAAAGGAATTTCCCTGGCAGGGCAGGGCTGTGGTGCAGCAAGTCCCCAGCAGGAACCTGGAGCAGCCTAAGGCTTTGTGTTGGCAGGCAGAGGCAGGCAGGAGGCAGAGCTGTCAGCAAAGGAAGGGCCCAGCCAGGTGGGGCAGCCGGGGGATGCCGACAGCCTGCAGGGACAGAGGCGCAGGGCAGGGACACCGTGGGACAGCCTGGGCTGCACAGGGCACAGGGATGTGCAGCAGCTGCAAGACAGCCCTGCCAGAGCCACCTTGGGCAGCACTTTGGCCATGGCTGCTGGCCCTGGGCCTGAGGCCACGAGGGGACAAGTGACCCTTGCAGGGCTGGGGCCTCATTGCCTCCTTGTCCCTGCTCAGCAGCCTGGCAGGGGCTGCCCCATGCTCCTGCCCTTGGCATTGCACATGCCCACATGCTAGTGCCCATCCCAGGAAGAGCCCTGAGGAAAGAGGGAGGGACAGGATCTGCCTGGCCAGGGGCTGGGGCTCAGGCCTTGGCCCTTTGCATTCCTCAAACACATCCAGGTGTGCTAAGCACTAGAAACACCTTTGCCTTGTTTGTCCCCAGCTGCCATCACTGCCTCCAGTGTTCTGCTCTCCCTGGAACCCAGGGACACTTTCTCAGTCCTGTCCCTCACAGGGATCTCTTTAAAGTACAAGAAACTTCAGTGTTTCAATCTCACTTTGAGCTCTTGAGAAGTTCTTTGAGTACACGCTGAGGGACTGGGTCTGATGCAAAGAGCACCAAAGCCCCAGAGGCTCATTAAAGTCCCTGTGCTGTGTCTGTGCTGCTGAGCTGGGCCGGGCTTCTGGCCCAGAGGCAGCTCCTGGCAAGGGCAGCGCTGCAGAGACAGCTCTGGCCAGGAGCAGCTCCTGTGCACAGCCCAGCAGGGCTGGGGAACTGCCAGGGCCCCTCAGGGACACCAGCAGGGCACAGACAGAGCTCACAGGGGCTCAGCACTGGCAGGGGCTGTGGGATGTCCCCGAGGGGGCTGTGTCACAGCAGCACCTCTGTGGCTGTGTCATAGAGGCACAGAGCAGCTGGGATGTCAGCAAGGGGCTGTGTGACAGCACAGAGTGAGCTGTGTGAGGTCACAGATTGGGCTATGACATCACAGAGTTTGTTATGTGAGGTCATTGAGCAGCTGCACCATCATAGAGGGGACTTTGTGACATCACAGAGCAGGCTGTGACATCACGGCATGCCTGTATGACATCATATAGCAGGCTGTGCAGTCAAAATGTGTGCGGTGACATTACAGAGTGGCAGAATGACATCACAGAGAGGATTGTGTGACATCACTGAGGGGATTGTGACATCACAGAGGTGGCGTGGACATGATAGGGTAGGATGTGACGCCATAGAGCAGACTCTGCCAGCATGGAGGGTGGCGTTGTGGCATCAGAGAATGGGTTGTGGTATCACTGGGTGTCTGAGTAACATCACAGAACAGTCTGTGACATCAGAGAATGTGCAGTGACATCACTGGGTGAGTTTGTGACATCACAGTGTCTTCTGAGACATCCCAGGAAGCAGCTGTATGACATCACAGAGTGATATCCCAGCATTGGCTCTGTGACATCACAAGGGGGATTTGTGAAATCCCAGCATGTGCTGTGACATCACAGGGGCTGTGTGACATCACAGATGCCCGTGTTATATCACAGGGGCTGTGTGACATCACAGATGGCTGTGTGATGTCACAGGAGCTGGGTGACATCCCAGAGATGGCTGTGTGACATCACAGCTGGCTGTGTGACATCACAGCTGACTGTGTGACATCACAGGGGCAGTGTGACATCACAGGGGCTGTGTGAGGTCACTGGGGAGGTCACTCTGCCCCAGCCCCCCTCACAGTTCCCCCCAGAGCAGTCCAACCGTGGTCGTGCACAGCGGGGTCCCCGGTCCTCCTGGGTCCCCCTGCCCCTGGCCCCTCAGCCTCCCCCAGAGGATGTTCCATGAGATTGACCCCAGAGCCTGACACGGGGACGGGGGCCGGGGCCCTGGGGGTGGCACAGGGGGACAGGGACACTCCGGCAGCGTCCCCGTATTCCCCAGGGCCAGAGCCGGGGCCAGGGCTCCTTCACCTTGCTACCAACGAGGCCTTGAGAGCACTGAAAAAATCCCCAGCAAGGGAGCAGCAAACACCAGATTTAATATTAAGGGATAGCACCACAAAGTTCATTGGCAAGAGTCACTTTGCTCCTGAGTGGACACTTCAGGCACAGCAAGGAAACAAAGCAACAATAAAACTGATAGTGGAACCCTGGAAAAAGTTAAAGATAGAATCTAAAATGTTAGGCTTTGTGCTTTCCCAGATCAACTGCACCTGCGTAAGCAGTATGATAAATTATATAATTGTTAGATGTGATGATTGTTTAGTAATTAAATGTAATTATTATATAACCATAAGAAGAATAGTGAGAAACTATGTTGGAAATTCAGAGAGGGGCTAAATTTATGTATACAATAGAACAATATAAGTTTAATAATTAACATGAAAGTTATGTAACGATAGAGTATAAAACATGATCATTTCGGATGTATGGTCGGAGTCAGATTTGGGTTGAATATACCCCGATTCCCAGAGCTCTTAATAAAAAGCACCGCATATAATCCCACGTGATTATGTGTTTTTGAACGCTAACATTTTGGCGAACCCAGAAGGGACTCTTGTGAGTGCTGCTGAGCGAGTTCACGACTCGATCATGCTCCAGCCGGCACCAAGGGATTCTCGGGGAGCCCATCAGCTGCGACCGCTTCCGCTGCTCACAAACATCCCAGGGAGAAAGGTAAGGTGCGTTTTACTTTGGTTTGGATGCCTGCCAAAAAGATGCAGCGAAAGCTACGCTTGGTTGGGCTAAAGGAATTCCTGTTGGTGCAAGCCTAGGCACCGTTCCATAAGACAATCGCGAAAGCGTTGCGGGTTTGGCATTTGTGGTATTTTTGAAATGGAGAAACTTAAAGGGATTTTGGGCAGTAACACCCCTATCCCGCAAAATTCTCCTTTGCGGTGTTTATTAGCACATTGGAAACAAGGTAACTTTGGGGAAGGATTACGTAAAACTAAGTTGATTGATTATTGTAATTCATGGTGGCCAGAATATGCCTTGGAGAACGGTGAAAAATGGCCAAAATACAGTACTCTGCAATATAACACTATTTCGCAGTTAATGTCGTTTTGTAAACAAGAAGGAAAATGGGATGAAGTCCCATATGTTGATCTGTTTTTCTACTTACAGGGAAAGCCAGAATGGCAGAATGAATGTGGATTATTAATGGTTTAAAACATCTGCAAAGTGTGGGGTTTGTGAGGAACGTTGTTTAGAACACTTGGCATTAAGAGAAAGCTTGAGCAGGGAAAATTATACAGATATTGATTTACAAGTAGCTCCAATAGGAACAAGAGAACCTAACCCTATCCCACCTGTTTCATCTGTCCCTATCCCACTACCTGCTCCTCACCCACCTACCCCTGAACCTGTCTCATCTAATACACCTTTCCCTCTTTATCCTCCTCTCCCATCATCACCTGATCCCTCTTCCTCGGAAGATGAGCAAAACCTAACTGTGATAGAATGGGGAAAGAGGTATGTGAGTGAAAAAGATAGCAATGTTAATGAATCAGTGACCCCAATAGCCCATAGAACCCGGGCTCGGGCAAAGCTTGCTCCAGTTGTGCATAGAGATGGCATAAGCAAACAAAAACAGACTGTGATTGCCCCCTTGCGACAAGGTGTCGGAGTGGAAGGGCCAGTATTTGTAAAAGTGCCTTTTTCCCCAGCAGACTTAGTTATTTGGAAACAGTCAGCCGGAACTTATAGAGAAAATCCTGATAAAGTGGCACGTGTAGTAAAAATGGTTATGAAAATGCAAAATCCTGACTGGGATGACATACAACTAATATTAGATACTCTGATGGATTCTACTGAAAAAGAAATGGTACTTAAGGCAGCCAAAGAGAGGGCAAGAGAAGATATTAGAAATGGGCTGGTAACAGGGAATTTAGATGTGAATTTCCCAATTGAGGATCCAAATTGGGACCCTGATTTATTGTGCGATATGAGGAGATTACGGAAATACGAAGAGTGGATCCAAATAGGAGTTCGGAATGCTGTGCCCAAAACTATAAATTGGTCCAAACTATATGAGGTTCGACAGGAAAAGAAGGAATCTCCCACTGCGTTTTTGGAGAGGCTAAAGGAGGTAGCAAGGAAATATAAAGACCTCCAAATGGATACAGAGCAAGCAAAGGTTCAGCTCGCTCTCATATTCTTGGGCCAATCACAGGATGACATTCGTAGAAAATTGCAAAAATTAGAAGGGGAAGAATTAAGGAATTTGGATAAGTTACTCGAGGTCGCTTGGAAGGTATACAACAATCGGGAAAAAGAAGCTAGTAAAAGGCAGCAGCAGAATCTTTTGGCAGTAATACAGGGGAGAGGGAACCCAAATTTCAGGGGGTGTAACAAGAATGGTCGGGGTAGGAGACCAGTTACCCAGGGGTTAAGCCTGAATCAATGTGCATATTGTAAGCAGGAGGGGCATTGGAAGCGAAATTGCCCTAGTTTGAATAACCAGTTTGACCAGGGCAATCAGTTCCAGCAGGCTACCAAGGAGATGGTCCTGGGGGAGTATACCAGCTGACCAGATGTAGAACCGGTAGAACAAGTTAAGGAACCTGTTGTAAATATACAGTTAGGGCATAAAGAGGTCAGATTTCTAATAGATATGGGAGCTACTTTTTCTGTATTGAATGATTTGGAAGGACAAATTGGGGACAAGGAAACGACAATAGTCGGTGCTACAGGGAAAGAGGAAAAACGGCCTTTCCTGCAACCTCTAAATTTGTGTTTTGGGAACAAGGTCATGACACATGAATTCTTATATGTACCTGAGTGTCCAATTCCACTTTTAGGGAGTGATTTGCTAGCAAAACTTGATGCGTTAATAACCTTTGAAAATAGAGAGCTTATAATGAAAATACCTGAATCAAAGACGGGACAGATATTAATGATCAAAGAAAAACCAAAAACCTGTCCCCTCTATCCCAAGGAAGGTAGAAGATGCAGTGATTCCCTCTGTATGAGAGACGGATATACCAGGGAAATCTAAATTAGCACAACCAGTGCATGTAGAGTTAAAAGAAGGGGCAAGGGCTGTACAAGTCAAACAATATCCCATAAAACCAGAAGCACGGCAAGGAATAGTAAAGATTATTGAGAAATTCCTGAAATACCAAATTTTAGAAGAATGTGAATCAGAATTTAATACACCAATATTTCCAGTAAAGAAGCCAAATGGTGAATATAGATTAGTGCAGGATTTGAGAGCAATAAATAAAATAACAAAGGACATTTATCCAGTGGTAACAAATCCTTATACATTGCTAACATCTGTAAAGGAGATATATAAATGGTTTACCGTAATTGATTTAAAAGATGCCTTTTTCTGCATCCCCCTTGACAAAGAAAGTAGGAAACTGTTTGCCTTTGAGTGGGAAAACCCAGGGAATGGAAGAAAGACCCAGCTCACCTGGACACAACTCCCACAAGGCTACAAGAACAGTCCCACCCTATTCGGAAACCAACTGGCAAAGGAACTGGAGATTTGGACTGAAAATGGGCAAGTACCAAGAGACCAATACTTATTGTTGCAGTATGTTGATGATATACTAATAGCTACAGAAGAAAGAGCAACCTGTATAAAGGTAACCATTGAGATTTTAAATTCACTGGGGATGGGAGGCTATAAAGTATCCAGAGGAAAGGCACAAATTGCACAACAGACTGTGATTTACCTGGGATGTGAAATTTCACAAGGGCAACGAAAACTAGGTACTAATCGTATCCAAGCTATTTGTGCTATTCCAGAGCCCCAGAATTTACATGAGCTGTGAGTCTTCCTCGGGATGGCAGGATGGTGTCGCTTGTGAATCATGGACTTTGGACTGATTGCGAAACCCCTGTATGAAGCTCAGAAGATGCAGCCATTCACCTGGGGCAAACCACAGAAAGAAGCCTTCCTAAAATTAAAGGAAGCACTGACAACTGCTCCAGCATTAGGGTTACCTGATCTGTCTAAAGATTTTCAGCTGTTTGTACATGAAAGGCTGCGCCTAGCACTAGGAGTCCTGACACAACGTCTGGGAAGCTAGAAAAGGCCGGTGGGCTACTTTTCCAAACAACTCGACAACATAAGTGCCGGGTGGCCCCCATGTCTGCGGGCAGTTGCAGCTACTGTGATCCTGATACAAGAAGCCAGGAAACTTACTATGGGAAGGCACATAGATGTCAATGTACCACACATGGTAACCATGGTCTTAGAACAAAAGGGGGGCCATTGGCTATCTCCCAGCAGGATGATGAAATTCCAGGTAGTCCTGACTGAGCAGGACAATGTCATATTAAAAACTAACCTTTTGAATCCAGCTTTGTTCCTAGGTACCACAACTGAAGAAGGCCCATTAAAACACGACTGTGTAAAAGTAATAGAGTACACCTATTCAGCAAGAGAAGACCTGAAAGACTTCCCACTAGACCAGCCGGAGTGGGAGCTGTTTACAGATGGGAGCAGCTTCGTGGAAAATGGAATCAGATAAGCTGGATATGCGGTAACAACAGTCAATACAGTGGTGGAGGCAAAGGCATTACCACCAAATACATCTGCCCAGAGGGCAGAACTGGTTGCTTTAACCAGGGCACTAGAATTAAGTGAAGGGAAAAAGGTAAATATCTGGACTGACTCAAAATATGCTTTTGGAGTGGTGCATGTACACGGAGCACTGTGGAAAGAAAGAGGACTGTTATCTTCTCAGGGTACGCACATCAAACATCAGGATGCAGTCCTGCAATTGATAAAGGCAGTACAAAAACCTGAACAAGTAGCAATCATTCACTGCAAAGCACACCAATCAGGAAACTCCAAAATCTGTGAGGGAAATCGAAAGGCAGACTGGGCAGCCCGACAGGTTGCTCGAGAGGTACAAACAACAATGGCATTGATACCTTTGAAGCTTAATGTATCCCAATTCAATTTGCCTCCAAAACCAAAATATTCAGTAGAAGATGAGAGACTGGCACGTTTGCTAAATGCACAAAAGAATTCAGAGGGATGGTATGTAACTGCACAAGGACAAATAGTGGTACCCCCCTTGATAATGAGAGAGGTTCTACAAATTAAACATAACGAATGTCACTGGGGAGCAGAGGCATTGGTAAAATTGTTAAAGCAGAGTTTAATTTCAGTACGGATGTTAACAATGGCAAAATCAGTAATGTCAAAATGTGATATCTGCTTGAAAAACAACCCAGTGGCCAGGCGACAGGCACAGCTAGGAAGAATTCAGATAGGAATAGAGCCAGGAGACTATTGGCAGGTAGATTTTGTAGAACTGCCAAGGACTCGAGGATACAAATACCTGTTAGTGGGGGTTGACACATTCTCTGGGTGGCCAGAAGCCCCTCCCTGTCGCACAAACCAAGCAAAGGAAACAGTTAAGTGGTTACTACAGGAGATTATTCCCAGATTCGGGGTACCCCTAGGGGTATCATCAGATAGGGGACCAGATTTCATAGCTACAGTAGTAAGAGAGGTAAGTAGATTGCTGGGGATAAATTGGGACCTCCACACACTGTGGAGACCCCAGTCAAGTGGACAGGTAGAGAGGATGAATCAGACACTAAAAAGGCAAATCAGTAAAATATGCCAAGAAGCCAAATTGCAGTGGCCCCAGGCTTTGCCAATAGCACTGTTGAGGGTTCGGATAAAGCCTAGGAGTGGGATGTCAGTCAGTCCTTATGAGATATTGTATGGGAAACCATATGAATCTCCTGAGCCTAATCCTAATGTACATGTCACAGGAAAGCAGGAAGTGTATAATTATGTTCTGTCTCTTGGGAAAACTTTAGCTCGGCTCTGGAGTATCCTCGTGTGGAATAGACCAGTGACTCTTGAGAACCCAGTTCATAACATACATCCAGGATATGAGGTGTACATCAAGAACTGGAACGAGGAGCCGCTGAAAGAAAAGTGGAGTGGACCCCATCAGGTACTACTGACCACCTTTACAGCAGTCAAAGTAGCTGGCGTGGAACCCTGGATCCACTTTACCCGAGTGAAGAAAGTCCATCCTGGATCACAGACTGTATAAACTCTGGAATGAACAAAGGCTGCAGATAAGACGTGTTTAATTGCTTTCAGAATGCTATCAGTAATTGTGCTAACGTTATGGTTATTAATATCTTTGGGATGTGGAATGCAAAATGATCAACCAACCACTCTTCATTCTAGAATGAAGAGAGAGGTACAAACGGAAACACAGGTGATAAAGGTTTCTAATGCAGTTCGGGCTGAGAATGTAATGATTGGATTAGTCAAAGATTTTGCCAAAATGCAAAACACCAGCCGAATAGCTGCCTGCCTGCCAATACCAAAGGCAGCAGGAGACCCAGTAAATTGGGGAATCATAACATCAAAACTACCTGAAATACAAAAGAACAAAACAATTACATGTAAACTGGTACCCGAATCGAGGCAAGTTACAGAAACAACTCTGGTATGGGAATGTGAGGCCAAGGATAAGAAAGATCAGATAGAACCTTGGGACAGTGCGTGGTCTGTGAGTATTCTTCAAAGATTCCAATATATGGCAATCACCCCTTGGTGTATTAGGTGGGAAGGCCCCGAGAATGAAACAGATCCAGCAATAACAAACACTGACACTAGTAGCAGAACGAGGGCAGACAAAGTAAGTTGGTGGGCATGTAATAAAACTTACGACTGCACTTCAGATGATGAAGAGATAAAACAGATGCCACCCCTGGCAATAGCCCTACAAATTGATTGTGCTTGCAGAGGGATCGAACATAAACAAGGCAGAGTGAATTATAAAGTAATTATAGGGTGTACCAGGATTACAATCCAAGGTCCAGGACAATTTGTATGGGCAGCAAGCGATGGTACCTGGACAACACATCTGCCTGTAGACGGGAAAGTAAAGGAGATTACTTTAGGCCTGCCAACCTTATGTCCAATTTGGAAAAAGTCCCCATTTAATAGAAAACATGAACTTCTGCAGATAAGAGCAAGACAAGAAGTTCTAGACAATGAAAATCCAGATGACACTTGGCAAGAACCCTCTAGTGGAGTGAAATTTGGATGGGCCCTAGAGTCATTGCTTGGTCCTATAGCAAACTATAAGAGCAGAGAGATGCTGTACAAACTTACAGGTCAGGTAGGTAGACTGGCAAGAGTCACCCGGGAAGGATTTAAAGAATTAAATATACAATTACAAGCCACCACAAAAATGACTTTACAAAATCGATTTGCCCTAGATATGTTACTCCTGAAAGAGCATGGAGTATGTGGATTTTTAAAGGGACAAGTTGATCATTGCTGCCTTCATATCCCAAATGTAACTGCAGATGTAGAATATGACATCAAGCAGTTGAAACAAATAGATCATGAAGCACAAGAAGAGCAAAAGGATTTGGCTACAAGCTGGTTAGGAAAAATCTTTAAAGGATTGGGGTGGAATGTGAGTTCATGGATTAAATCTATCATTGAGAGTGTGATAATCTTACTAATTGTATTCTTAGCAATTTGGTAAGTTTACAGCATCTTAAAGGGAGAGATACAGAAGAAAACATCCTGGAACCAGAGGATAATAAAGGCACTAACACGAGATCCACGCCCACCATCTTCTGGTTCTCCAGTTCGTAACATCATCCACGATCAACCCTGGATTTGAAGAACCGAGTACGAACTGAGGAATAAAGGACTGTATCAAGTGAAAACATTTACACCTATAGTGAAGTGAAAATGCTTTCAAAGGGGGGAGAATGATACTGGAACCCTGGAAAAAGTTAAAGATAGAATCTAAAATGTTAGGCTTTGTGCTTTCCCAGATCAACTGCACCTGCGTAAGCAGTATGATAAATTATATAATTGTTAGATGTGATGAGTGTTTAGTAATTAAATGCAATTATTATATAACCATAAGAAGAATAGTGAGAAACTATGTTGGAAATTCAGAGAGGGGCTAAATTTATGTATGCAATAGAACAATATAAGTTTAATAATTAACATTAAAGTTATGTAACGATAGAGTAAAAAACATGATAATTTCGGATGTATGGCCAGAGTCAGATTTGGGTTGAATATACCCCGATTCCTAGAGCTCTTAATAAAAAGCACCGCATATAATCCCCCGTGATTATGTGTTTCTGAATGCTAACAGTTGCAGGGGCTGATCTGTAAGCCTTGGAGCCTCCAAAGGCCCTGGGCTCTGCTTCCCAGCCTGCTCTGCACTGCCCTGAGCCTGCTTTATTCCAGAGACAAAAGCCAGGCCAGGGCATCCTCACCCTGCCTGCATTCCATCTGCTGGCAGCAGCCACTGGCCCCTGGGCCCTACTCGAGTGACAGCTGCAGGGACAGGGCAGCCTGTGCTGGGCAGGGGGCACGGGGCTTTGGGCCCTGGGGCTGCTGCTGCTGCTGTTGCTGCTGAGGGCCATGGGCCCAACAGGGCCCCGAGCTCAGTCCCTGCCCGGGCAGCTGCCCCCAAAGACCCACAATCCCCAGGCATCCCCATCACAGCTGCCAGGGGGAAATACCACGTCTTTCAGGAAAGAAATTCCCCATAGTGACTAAACCAAGAGGTCCAAGGGGAAAGTCAGCATCAGCTGATGTTTACCCACCTTGACAAAGGTGGCTGCTGAGCAGGTGAGATCTCCAGGGCCTCTGGCAGTGCCTGCTCTGCATGAGAGGCTGTTGGGCTGCTCCCAGCGGGACACAGCAGCAGGCTCAGGCCAGCCCTCAGCCCCTCACAGCTGATCCCAAGGAGCAGGCTCAGAAAGCAGTTTCAGACCACTGCCTGCAGATATTTCAAAGGACTACATGTCATTCAAGGAAGCCACCTTGCACATTTAGTTTTGGTGTTGTGTCATGAGAAGCCATGAAGGTGCCTCTCAATGTGCACTCAGGACACTTCCACTGCCATCCCAAAGGGAACACAAATCACAGGCTTCTGCTTTCAGCACTGCTGAGCTCCTCAATGGAGTCAGCAATGAAGTCTCAGGAAGTAGTAGTTTTTCGGATGTCCAGGGGCCTACCACTGCAAATCTAATACCTCATTACTACTATGACGAACTTAAGTAAGTTGCGGCACCCCTCTAAAGCAATGATCTTGCCCATTTGCTTTTGTTGGGTAATGGGGATCAGGTAATTTTCATGATATCATGAAGTTTTTTCTTTCCTTATATGTACTCCCCTAGGTGTTCTCCCCTTTCTTATCCTCTATTGGTCCTAAGTTACTGCATACAAGGTCTTTTTTTCCTGCAGTATAAAACCCTGTGTGCCCAGCCACATTTTGTCTCCCTCCCTGGACCTTCTCCAGCACAAACCACACTGTTTGGAGATCCACACAAACGCTCCTCTCTTGCCTCATCCATCATCCATTCAAGGAAGCCTGCTCCCAGCTCTGGGAGTGCACGTCTCTCACAGAGGCTGGCTGTGGACATGCCACAACAAGGGTTGCCCAAACAGGGACCTTCTTTGGGAATTCCTGAGAGCGCTTCCAGTGACGATTCGACTGTTCCACTGTCACGGGACAGAAGACGCCTTGGGTCAGCCTCCGCCCTTGAGTGGAACCTGAGTTTTATCAGGGCTTGCTGAAGGCAGCGTTGGCACCCTCCAGCAGCAAGAGGGCTGACTCGATGGACAAAGCCCACAGGATATTTTGAAACACCTGCATCCAGAGCCACCAGAGCAGTGAGCTGGGGGACAGCCACCAGCAGTGCAGGATCTTTGGGTCATATTTTAGACCTGTGAGTGGGCCACCCTTTACATCAGGGGCAGCTCTGGGTAACAAATTATCCAAAGATGTGAGGGACATATATGTTCGAGTTAGGGAGGTTCTCCTTTCAGAACGGAAGACTTTTACTAAGGGAAGTTTGAAGTTGTTTGTTCATTGGCTGTTTACGGAGCTCCCAGACATTTCTGTTGATTCAGTTCGTCATGTAGCATTTTGGGACTGAGTTAGGGAAAGACTATCTTTTGCAACCTCAGGGAGTGATAAGAGTGGCAACATTTTCCACAATTTTTCACATATTTTATGGAGTTTTCTCAAGGGTTCAAAGTTCTAATATTCAACCCAGACTTTCTGTTCTGCCCCCAGCATTCCTGAACACACTGATACCATTAGGATGAGAGACAGAAACTGCTGTAAAGCACAGACGAGCCACCTGCTGTCTGACATCTCCCCTCTTTCTCTACCCCTTGCCCAGGTCTGTACAGATCACACAGGCCTGGATTCTACCCTAACTTATTCTCCAGTACCTCTCCTCCCTGGATCCCCCTCAGATAGCTCACAAAATGGAGTCCCTCCTCTGGAGGGGGTCGTCAATGTCAAACTCCCTCCCACCCTCAGCTCTCTCATCAACTCTCCCTATGTTTTGTGTCCCAGCTCTGTGTTAGGTACCACCCCTGCATTGGGATCCAACGCTTCCTTGCCTACTCCCGCTGCCCTATACCCTCCAACTCAGCCCCTTGCGGATCCCACACTGTCGGAGCTGGAAGTGTGAGGGGCGGTAACCGGAAGGCCGCCATCTTGGCTACCAAAGGCCCACAACACCGGGCCTGGCCAGGCACCCCAAGGCCCCGCTCCTCTGCCAGAGACCAAGTTCCCTCTTCTGGAGAGGAGAGGGAAGGTTCATCCCACCTTCAGCATGAGCCTGAGGATTCTTGGACAAGGATGTGGAAGCTGGCGGCAGAAGAGGGGGACTGGGAATTTGTAGCTAAAATACAAGAAGCACCGGTGCAGTAGCAAGGGGGGGCTAAGCCCCAATTGGAAGCTCTCATACATGGGAGATGAAAGACCTTTATAAAGCAGCGAAAAACCATGGGAGGGGCTTGCCCTATATTAATCATTTGTTAAATAACATCTATCCAATACATGTGTTGGTACCCCACAATTTGCGCCATTTTATGCACATCCTACTTTCTCCCACTGAAATTATTCTGTGGGAAGGAATGGGGAAAAAACTACTACAACAACTATTAAAAGACTATGCTAGAGAAGACAGGCGGACACCCCTAACACTAGACCATCTAGCCAGGGAGGAAGATTCACTAAACCTCATTCAATAGACCTTCCCTGAGCTCTTTTAGAAGAGACCTGCAGGGACCTGGGAAATCCCTTCTAAAATTTATTGACCACCTTACACAAGCAATAGAGAAGAAAGTTGAACATCCAAAAGCCAGGAATGTACTGCTTACTAAACCTCCTGAAACAAATGCTAACAACACCTTTAAAGACATTTTACCTTCTCTACCCCTCTACAGAAAGCCTACCATTGCACAAATGGTCGTGGCATGCACACTTAGGGCATCCTTACACTGTGATGCTTCCTGTCATGGTGTATTAGAGGTGCTAGTAGCCTCCCAGGTTAATCCCTGGCACACACATGAAAAAGGACCTTGCTTTAAATGTGGGGAGATGATGCATTCTCAGTAGAATTGTAAAAATACAGACTATTACGAGGGACCTTCTAGGTGTCACAGCCACTTTCCTCACTGCCCCCTCCTCCACATGCTTTCCAACATCACCAAAACCGGTGGCCTGCAGGAAACCCCACACAGACACAGAAAGGTGCCGCACAATGACACCAAACGTGAGGCCGTTCTGCGCTACCTCCCCAACATCATGGAGGACCAGCACAGTGACCTTCTCAGATCCAGCAGGATAGCTCGATCACTGCAGAAAACTCGACAAAAGACAGCTCTGCCTTGGAACCTAAAGGCAGCTGGTAAGTGCCTTTTCTATTCCAATCCACAATATTTATGTTCACCATATTCCAAAAGGCAAATACAGGCCTGAAGGATGGCCCAGAGACATTTTCATTTAACCAACACCAGGGAAGGGATGGAGACAGACACTATACTACCTGAGATAGTCGTCTAGACTTCTTTGAAGGAGATAACTGTCTAAGGTCTATGCAAATTCCCCCCCTTTTCATTCCAAAAGGAACAGTTACAGCCAGAGCCTACCTCCCACGGGATATGATCACCACACCAGCTCATCCAATGCTGATGTGGGCACAGATTATGGCAGAAATAGACCCATTCCAAAGTGTGCTTTGTCATGTAAAGGGAGAAAGAGATGTCTTTCACGACTATTAGATACACGAGCTGACATCACCATAATTTCCCTCTCTGACTGGTTAAAAGCATGGCCCCTGGTTTCAGCGGCTGAAGTGATAATTGGCATTGGGAGAGCCACTACCAGCTTCTGGAGTCAAGGTACCATGTGCATGGAAGGTCCTGAGGGCACAGTGGTACAGTAAGATCATTTGTCACCTGGGCACCAATAACAATTTGAGGAAAGGCCTCTTGTCCCAAAGGGGGACAAGGCTAGACATCATATCAACACCTCAAGATTTCTAGACGGGGCAACCAAGCAGCGCGCCACACTTCAGTCAGCCTGAAAGATCAACAACCCCATGTGGGTGGATCAGAGGGCCCTCCCAGGCAGAAAGTTAAAGGCCCTGCAGTCCCTCGTGCAGGAGCAGCTGACTGGGGGCCACATTGTACCATCTACTAGCCACTGCAATGCGCTTGTCCTTGACATACAAAAGCCTGGCAAGGACAAGAGGCGGCTCCTGCAGGACCTCAGGAAAATCAACAATGTCATTGAGGACATAGGTGCCCTCCAGTCCAGCCTGCCCTAAGCCTCCAAGTTTCATCGAGTTTGGAAGATGGTTGTTATACATCTAAATGACTGCTCTTTTGACTTCTCCTTGGACCCCAATGAAAGCCCCTTGTTCTCCTTTTCCGTCCCCAAATTGACAAGCACCGTTACAGAGGTACACATGGACTGCATTGCCTCAAAGAATGGAGAAGAGCCCAACTACTTGTCAATGCCTTGCTGCCCAAATTCTCTCACCCAGACGGAAAAGATGCCCTAATGCTATCATTTTTCATTACATGAACGATACAGTCATTTGTGCAGAAGGTCAAATAATTTTGGATGTTGCAGTACAAATGTCATCACTGTGGTACAGCAGAAAGGTTGTGAGATTGCAGCAGATAAAATCCAAAAGACAGCCCCCTGGAAGTAGCTCGGCCTAAAAAGCACAGAGAGAACCATCACACCCCAAACACTGCACATCAAGGACAACCCAAAGACTCTGCAAGAACTCCACCAGCTCTGTGGAAGCATCAGTTGGGTCAGTTCACTGCTGGGAATCACCACAGAACAACTCATGCTACTGTTCCTGCTCCTTAAAGGCAGTTAAGGACTCGATTCCCACGATCACTGACACCGGAGGCCTAAGCAGCTGTACAAAAGGTATCCTGGATGATTCAAATTAACAGGCACACAGATACCACCCTAATTTTCGTTTCTCCCTGGCAATCCTTGTTGTAAGTCCAAAATTCCATACATTATTGCTTCAGTGGGACTCAACTATCTCAGATCCCCTGATAATAATTGAATGCGTTTTCAGATCACACCAACCTACTAAAATCATAACAACCCCACAGAAAATTATTGCACAACTAATCGGAAAGCTAGAGTGCATCTGTGCTCCCTATCAGGAACAGACCTTGTGAATATGTATTTACTTCTCACTCAGGAGCACCTCAATTGTCTACTTCAAACATCTGAACCATTGCAATCAATATGCCTTAGATCATTTTTTCACAGACAGGATCACCCACCAATTCTACCATCAAAACATTCCTGTGCTGCTCAGGATGTTCAAAATTAACCAAGACCCGGCAAGATCCATTGTAGCCACCGGCCAAAATTGTCAGGAACATGGCCTTGCTTCTCTCACAGCTGGAGTCAATCCAAGAGGACTAGAGAGTCTCCACATCTGGCAATCAGACATCACACTAAGCCTCTTTTGCCAGACTAAAATACATCCACGTCTCAATTGACACCTTTTCCAGAGGGATTTTTGCCTCTGCCCATGCTGGTGAAAAATCAAAAGATGATGCTATAAAACATTATGTTTTAGTTTTTTCCACCTTAGCACTTCAACAGGAAATTAAAACTGATAATACTTCTGCTTATACCTCACACTGATTCCAAAAAGTTTCTGACTACTGCGGTATAAAATATGTTACAAGCATACCACACTCCACAACAGGACAGTCCAAAGCTGGAAGGCCCCGCTGATCCATCAAAAGGATCCTTGATCAACTGAGAGGGGTAATCCAGATATTATCTTCCATTGACAGACTGGCCAAGGCCTTTAATGTATTCAACTTTTTGACCAACTCATTTATAGAGCCAACTCCCCCCATCATCAGGCATTTTACTAATTCAACTGCAGCCCAATTAAAAGAACAGCCACCTGTGTTGATCAAAGACCCTGATTCTAAACAATTTATGGGCCCTTTTCCATTAATTACTTGGGGAAGAGAAGATGCCCTTGTCTTTACAGCAACACTCCTAAGATCGATCCCAGCAAAATACATTAAAACTGTTTCTGGGAACAGTGAGTCAAACACCAGAGCCACCATCAGAATAAAAGAATGGAAACCTAAGAGAGACAGCAGCAGCCTGAGAAAGAACAAGGAGAAGGACAGAAGAAGATCTCCTAAGCAGCGTTGACCACACACACCAAGACCAAGATAGCTCAGACACCACTAACCAGGATCTATGTCTTAACATTTGTAAAAATTATATTTTAGCATTGATATGTGATTCTTCTAATAAGCTGTGTTCACACCCTTGGCTTACAGAAGAGAAAGTTTAGTGGGAACACAACTTAAGTTTCATCTTCTAATCTCTTCATCTGTTTGCTTTTAGGCAACCCAAGCCTCAAGATAATAAATTAGCTAAAGTCAGAGGATGCTGCCATTGGTTGCTGCTGCAGCAGGAATCTGAATGCTCCTCACTGAGCCACATGCCTTCAGCTGGGTGCTTCCACACACAAGCCACAATTTCATGGCCATGGCCATGCCTGTCAGGCACTTGAGGGCATGTGTTTTTTCAACCTGCTGTCACATAGAGAGTCAGTATACCAGGGCATCCAGCTGCTGAAAGATCAAGGAAACAAGATCCAGATGGAAGGCAACAACAACTGGTTCACTGGATTTTCACACACGGGGGGATGAAAAACTGGTTTTCATCTTTAGTTATGACTGTTGTGTGGGCTTTGTTTCTTGTATTCATTGTGTTGGTTATTTTATCCTTTTTTGCTAAATGCCTGCAAAATCTAGGGCAGAAGCCTTCTTTAAAGGCAACAAAAAGGGGGAAGTTCTTGGGGCTCAGGGGCCTACCACTGGAACTGTAATACCTCAGGGCAAAGTGACCAAGGTAAAAGAGAGACATCGCTCTGAATGCAATGGTCTCACCCATGGGCATTTTCAGGCTTCTGGTGGTGCAGCACGTTTTCCTGGCATCACCCAGTTTAACTGCTGTATTTTCCTTATATGTACACCCCCTAGAAGGTTCTCCCCTATATTCTACCATTTTGGTCCTGGCTTACTGCAATGCTACCCTGATTTTTCCCCCCATTTTCCATCTATGTGCCCAGCCCCATTTTGTCTCCCTTCCTGGACCATCATCAGTGCAATCCACAGTGTTTGGAGTTTCACACAAAGATCCCTCACTCACCTCGTTCACCAGCAGTTTAAGCAAGTGTGCTCCCAGCTCTGGGAGTGCAGATCCCTCACAGAGGCGGGCTGTGGCCAGGATGCAACTCAGGAACTGAGTGCAACAGAGAACCTGGCCTCTTAAGAAAAGGCCTGAATCCAACAGCCCACACAAACCAATGCCTTGCATGTCCTTCCATTTTCCTTATTCTCTCAGTTCTCATGCCACATTCCGCATTGTCTGTGACTGGGTTCTTGGCTTCTCTCTCTCCTCTCTGCAGGTGAGGCCACACATGAGACCCTGCAGGAAAAGCCAGACCCAGAGGGAAGTGGGACAAGACCCTTGGTTAGAAACTGTAGTGACAGGACAAGGAGGAATGGCATCCAACTGTAAGAGGTGGAAGAGATTTGATGATGGGAAGAAGTTCTTTACTCTCAGGGTGCTTGTCCCTGACACAGGGACCAGTGCAGAGAGGCTGTGGATGCCCCATCCCCAGCAACATCCAAGGCCAGGTAGGACAGGGGCTGCAGCAACCTGCTGTGCTGGGAGCTTGCTCAGCTTGGAACCACATCATCTTGAGGGTCCCTTCCAAGCCAAACCATTCAAGGATTTGATCATTCTGCCATCCCCATCTCCCACTGAGCAGCGGCCCAGAATCTTCAGTGACATCACAGCTCCCAGAGGGTTCCAGGTGGAACGTCCAGGATCTGGAAATGAGCACAGCAGACACTTCACCGGCTGCCAAGTGTCAGTTGCCTTTTGCTCTGTGCTCTGACCCTCAGTTCTGAGGTGCTGCTACTGCCTGGGCTTTTCCTGCTGCCGGCTCTGGAGCGCCAACCTAGCAGGATGTGCTCTGCTGTGCCAATGGAGGTACAGTGCCATGCCAGGCAGGGGGCACCTGGCTTGGGCAGGCTGCAGCCATGTGGGAATGGATGGTGTGGGACAGGAAGCCCACTGGGAGATTGTGCTGCCCCTTGCAGACTGACACAGACATTGTGGATGTGGAGATGGATGTGGACCAGGGGCTGGATGATGAAGAAATGATGGAGGTGGACTCCCCCTCTACTTCCATGTCCTCCCCTGTTGAGGACAAGGAAGTAGAGGAGGAGGAAACCATTGAAGAGATGGAGGTGGATGAGGAGGACAACATCGAGGACATGGAAGTTGATGAGGAAAATGAGGAGGAGCACATGGTCCTTGGATGAAGATGCAGCCCCACAAGTAAGACAGGCAGATGCTTCCAACGCACTGCCCACACACACTAATGCCAGGCTGGGGCTGGGATTGATGGCCCAGCTCAGGGACACGGTGCCCGCAGGGGGCCTGGATTGTGCTGCCACAAGCACCAGCCCCGGCCTGCCCTGCCCTTGCCTGGGGCCACACCAGCCCTGCCAGCCCCGGCCCAGCCCCTGGGGGCCAGCTGCCAGCCCTGCTGGGCCCAGTGCTGCCAGCTGAGTCCAGCTCTGCTGCTTCCTTTCATCCAGGACTCATGCACATCATGGCACAGATGCCACGTCTTTGTAAATATGTTTGAACATTTAGAAGTTTCCTGTAATTTGGTATGAAAGTTTAGAAGATTTCTGTAAATACGTTCACTACATTTGAAGTTTCCTGTAAATACGTTTTGAAGATTGTTAGCCCATCAGATTCCATGTAAATATGTTCTGTACATTGTTGTTGTTGTTGTTGTTGTTATAACAATTGTTATAATGACACATGTTCTGTAAATCCTAGATTTGCCGATCTTCGGCAAATAAATACTGTTTCTTTTTAAAACCTGACTTCTCTTGGCCATTCCTTTGGGCACAGGCAGCCTTTGCACACTTGTGGGTTCCACTTGTTCCGCGTTCCTGGGGCTGGAGGTCCCTGGGGGTGCTGGCACAGCCACCCCAGGGCTGGGGATCCCTGTGCACAGGGGCTCCCACTGACACCACTCCTGGCCCTGGGCACTGCTGCTCTTCCTGGCCTGGGGCACAGCGCTGTCCCCAAGAGCTCAGCTCTCACCAGCTCTCACACAGGGGGATCTCACAGCACTGGCCCCTGCAGCCATGCCACCAAAGCAGCCAGCAAACCTTCAGCCACCCTTCCTGCTTCAACCACACGGACTCCTGGGCCCAGAGCCGGCAGCAGGCCACAGCCATGCAAAATCCACCTGCATGCTCTCAAGGCCACCACAGCCTTGGCAACTGGGCCACCTGAACCTGGGCTACTGCAGGGACTGATTTTTAAGGCTTGAAGCTCCAAAGGCTCCCGCCTCTGCTTCCCGGCCTGCTCTGCTTCCCAGCCTGCTCTGCACTGCCCTGAGCCCGCATTGTTCCAGAGACAAAAGCCAAGTCCGGGCATCCTCACCCTGCCTGCATTCCTGCTACTGCCAGCGGCAACTGGCCCCTGGGCCCCACTCGGGTGACAGCTGCAGGGACAGGGCAGCCTGTGCTGGGCAGGGGGCACGGGGCTTTGGGCCCTGGGGCTGCTGCTGCTGCTGCTGCTGCTGGGGGCCATGGGCCCAATAGGGCCCCGAGCTGAGTCCCTGCCCGGGCAGCTGCCCCCAAAGACCCACACTCCCCAAGCATCCCCATCAGAGCTGCCAGGGGGAAATACCACGTCTTTCAGGAAAGAAATTCCCCATAGTGACTAAACCAAGAGGTCCAAGGGGAAAGTCAGCACCAGTTGATGTTTACAGCACCTTGACAATGGTGGCTGCAGGGCAGGTGAGATCTCCAGCGCCTCTGGCAGTGCCTGCTCTGCACGTGAGCCTGTGTGGCTGCTCCCAGTGGGACACAGCACCGGGATCAGGCCAGCCCTCAGCCCCTCACAGCTGATCCCAAGGAGCAGAAAGCAGTTTCAGACCACTTCCTGCAGATATTTCAAAGGATTACATGTCATTCAAGGAAGCCACCTTGCACATTTAGTTTTGGTGTTGTGGCATGAGGAGCCATGAAGGTGCCTCTGAATGTGTGCTCAGGGCACCTTCCACTGCCATCCCAAAGGGAACACAAAGGACAGGCCTCAGCTTTCAGCACTGCTAAACTCCTCACCCAGCAATGAAATCTCAGGAAGATGTAGGAATTATGTGCACCAGGGCACCTGGCCTGAAATAACAGGCATAAATCCCTCAGGGCACTAAACCCAATGACTTGCATGTCTATACTTTTTTTGTCCTTCTCTCATCAGTCATGTCAATTTCCCCAAAACCTGCCATTTCACAAATGGTCAAGGCATGCACCATTAGGGCATCCGTACACCGTGATGCCAGCCTAGATAAGACTACCAGTCAGGGTGTAGTAGATGTGCTAATACCCTGTAAGTTTCTCACCCACAAACATATGAAAAAGGACCTTCCTTTATATGTGGAGAGATGGGGCATTTTTAACAGAACTGTAACAATATAGGCTATTACTGGAGACCTTCTAGGCATCACAACCACTGTCCTCACTGCCCGCGTTGTCCACACATTTTCCAACACCAGCAAAACTGGTGGTCTGCGGGAAACCCCACACAGGCACAAAAGGCCCTGTGCGATGACACCAAATGCGAGGCCATTCTGCCCTACTCTCCCCAACATCGTGGAGAACCAGCACAGCAACCTTCTCAGATCCAGCAGGACAGCTCGATCGCTGCAGAAAACTCGACAGAATACAGCTCTGCCCTGGAACCTAAAGGCAGCTAGTAAGCGCCTTTTCATTTCCAATCCACGATATTTATGTTCCCCATATTCCAAAAGGCAAATACAGGCCAGAAGAATGGCCCAGACACATTTTGATTTTAACCAACACCAGGGAAGGGATGGAGACACTCACTACATTACCTGAGGTGCTCGCCTTGACATCTTTGCAGGAGATAACTGTCCAGGCTCTATGCTTAGACCCTCCCCTTTTCATTCCAAAAGGAAGAGTTAGAGCCCGAGCCATCCTCCTTCGGGACTTGATCACCACACCAGCTCATCCAATGCTGATGTGGGCACAGATTACAGGCCCAAATAGACCCATTCTAAAGTGTGCTTTGTCATGTAAAGGGAGAAAAGATGTCTTTCAGGACTATTAGATACAGGAGCTGACATCACCATAATTTCCTGCTCTATTTGGCTAAATCAATGGCCCCTGGTTCCAGCTGCTGGGGTAATTATTAGCTAGCAGGGGAGAGCCACTACCAGCTTCTGGAGTCAAGGTACCATCTGCTTGGAAGGTCCTGAGGGCACAGTTGCTACAGTAAGATCATTCGTCACCCGGGCAACAATACCACTTGGGGGAAGAGACCTCTTGTCCCAAAGGGGGACAAGGCTAGAGATCCTATCAACACCTCAGGATTTCTAGATGGGGCCACAGAGCTGCGCGCCACACTTCAGTCAACCTGGAAGACCAATGACCCCATATCGGTGGATCAGTGGCCCCTCCCAGGCAGAAAGTTAAAGGCCTGCAATCCCTCGTGCAGGAGCAGCTGTCTGTGGGCCACATTGTACAATCTACTAGCCTCTGCAATGTGCCTGTCATTATCATATGAAAGCCGGGCAAGGACAAGAGGCGGCTCCTGCAGGACCTCAGGAAAATCAATGAGGTCATCCAGGACATGGGTGCCCTCCTGCCCAGCCTGCCCTCAGCCTCCATCATACCCTGAGACTAGCAGATGCTTGTGATACATCTAAATGACTGCTTTTTTGACTTCTCCTTGCAACCCAATGAAAGCCCCTTGTTTGCCTTTTCCATCCCCAAATTGACAAGCACTTTTACAGAGGTACCAGTGGACCATATTGCCTCAAGGGAATGATGAAGAACCCAACTACTTGTCAATGCCTTGCAGCGCAAATTCTCTTGCACAGCCGGAAAAAATATCCGAATGCTATCCTTTTTGAGTACATAGACCATATATTAGTTTGTGCAGAACCTCAGATCATTTTGGACTTTGCAGTACAGGATGTCATCACTGCAGTACAGAAGAAAGGTTTTGAGAGAGCAACAGATAAAGTCCAAAAGACAGCCCCCTTGATGTAGCTCGGCCTAAAAAGCACAGAGAGAACCATCACACCCCAAGCACTTTGTCAAAGTGGTCGCAAGGGTTGTTGGGTGAAGAGAAAGTCGAGAATGTTGAATCCATGTTCAGAAGGCTTGATTTATTATTTTATTATATGCATACCCCATTATTATTGTACTAAAAAGAATAGAAGGAAAAGTTCTCAGAAGGCTAGCTAAGCTAGGAATAGAAAAAGAATCAATAAGAAAGGAGCTCTCCCCAACTCTGTCCCAGAGAGAGCTCGGTCCTTGATTGGCCATTTATTGTACACATCTAACATGGGCCAATCACAGATGCACCTGTTGCATTTCACAGAAGCAGATAACCATTGTTTACATCCTTTTTCTGGGGCCTCAGCTTCCCAGAAGGAAAAATCCTAAAGAAAGGATTTTTATGAAAAGATGTCGGTGACAGCACTGCACATCAAGGACAACCCAAAGACTCTGTGGAGACTCCACCAACTCTGTGGAAGCATCAGTTGGGTACATTCACTGCTGGGAATCACCCTAGTGTTCCCGCTCCTTAAAGGCAGAGAAGGACTCGACTGCGACCACTGACACCGGAGGCAGAAGCAGCTGTACAAAAGGTCTCCTGGGTGATTCTAACTAAACAGGCACACAGACACCACCCTAATTTTCCTTTCTCCCTGGCAATGCTTGGTATAAGTCCAATATTCCATACATTATTTTTTCGGGGGCACTCAACTATCTCAGGTCCCCTCATAGAAATTGAATGCGTTTTCAGAGCACAACAACCTACTAATACGATAACAACCCAACAGAAAGTTATTGCAGAACTAATCAGGAAAGCTACAGAACATCTGTGCTCCCTTGCAGGAACAGACCTTCTGAATATATAATTAGTTCTCACTCCAGAGCACCTCAATTGCCTACTTCAAACATCTGAAACACTGCAATACTCCTCAAATCAAATTTACACAGACTAGGATCAGCCATCAATTCTACCATCAAAACATTCCTGTGCTGCTCAGGATGTTCAAAATTAACCAAGACCCGGCAAGATCCATTGTAGCCACCTGCCCAAATTGTCAGGAACACGGCCTTGCTTCTGTCAGAGCCACAGTCAATCCAAGAGGACTAGAGAGTCTCCACATCTGGCAATCAGACATCACACACTAGGCCCCTTTTGGCCGACTAAAATACATCCACGTCTCAATCGACAGCTTTTCCAGTGTGGTTTTTGCCACTGCGCATGCTTGTGAAAAATCAGAAGATGCTATAAAACATTACCTTTTTGTTTTTTCCACCTTAGCAATTCCACAGGAAATTAAAACTGATAATGCTCTTGCTTATACCTTGCACTGATTCCAACAAGTTTCTGACCACTGGGGTATAAAACATGTCACAGGCATACCACACTCCGCCACAGCAAAGTCCATAGCTGAGAGGGCCCACTGAGCCATCAAAAGGATCCTTGATCAACTGAGAGGGGTAATCCAGATATTATCTTCCATTGACAGACTGGCCAAGGCCTTGTATGTACTCCACTTTTGACCAACTCATTTATGGAGTCAACTCCCCCCATCATCAGGCATTTTACTAATTCAACTGCAGCCCAATTAAAAGAACAGCCACCTGTGTTGCTCAAAGAACCTGAATCTAAACAAATTTACGGGCACCTAGCCATTAATTACTTGGGAAACAGAAGATGCCCTTGTCTCTAGAGCAACACTCCTAAGATCGATCCCAGCAAAATACATTAAAACTGTTTCGGGGAACCGCGAGGCAAACACCAAAGCCACCATCAGGAGAACAGAATGGAAGCCTAAGGAGACAGCAGCAGCCTGAGAAAGAACAAGGAGAAGGACAGAAGAAGATCTCCTAAGCAGCATTGACCAAACACACCAAGACCAAGATAGCTCAGACACCACTAACCAAGATATATGTCTTAACATTTGTAAAATCTATATTTTAGCATTGATATATGATTCTTCGAATAAGCTGTGTTCACACCCTTGGCTTACAGAAGAGAAAGTTTAGTGGGAACACAACTTAAGTTTCATCCTCTAATCTCTTCATCTGTTTGCTTTTAGGCAACCAAAGCCTCCAGATAATAAATTAGCCTAAATCAGAGGATGCTGCCGTTTGTAGCCGCTGCAGCAGAGAACTGGATGCTCCTCACTGAGCCACATGCCTTCAGCTGGACGCTTCCACAGACAAGCCACAATTTCTTTTCCATGGCCATGCCTGTCAGGCACTTGAAGGCATGCATCTTTCTACCTGTTGTCACATAGGGAGTCAGTATACCAGGGCATCCAGCTGCTGAAAGATCAAGGAAACAAGATCCAGATGGAAGGCAACAACAACTGGTTCACTGGATTTTCACACACGGGGGGATGAAAAACTGGTTTTCATCTTTAGTTATGACTGTTGTGTGGGCTTTGTTTCTTGTATTCATTGTGTTGGTTATTTTATCCTTTTTTGCTAAATGCCTGCAAAACTCGATAGCAGAACCATTCTTCATACACAACAAAAAGGAAGGAGTTGTTTGGGCTGAGGGGCCTACCATTGGAACTGTAATATCTCAGGGCAAAGTGACCAAGGTAAAAGAGAGACACCGCTCTGAATGCAATGGTCTCGCCCATGGGCATTTTCAGGCACCTGGTGATGCAGCACGTTTTGCTGGTATCACCCAGTTCAACTGCTGTATTTTCCTTATATGTACAACCCCTAGAATGTCCTCGGCTCTTCTTTACCGTTTTGGTCCTGGCTTACTGCATTGCCCCACTGCTTTTCCCCCCAAATTTCCCTCTGTGTGCCCAGCCCCAATTTGTCTCCCTTCCTGAACCCTCTTCAATACAATCCACAGTGCTGGAGTTCCACGCAAAGATCCCTCATTCACCTCAATCACCAGCAGTTTAAGCAAGTGTGTTCCCAGCTCTGGGAGTGCAGGTCGCTCACAGAGGCTGGCTGTGGGCAGGCTGAAACACACAAACTGAGTGCCCCAGGGAACCTAGCCTGTAATAAAATGCATGAATCCCACAGCCCACGCAACGCAAAGCCTTGCATGTCTATACATTTTCCTGCTTCTCTCAGTCATCATTCCACTTTCCACATTTTCTTTAACTGAGTACTTGGATCTCTCTCTCCTGTCTGCAGGTTCATCCACACATGTAAACCTGCAGGAACAGCCGGACCCAAAGGGAAGTGGGAGAGGACTATTGATCAGGAACTGTAGTGCCAGGACACGGGAGAATGGGATCAAACTGCAAGAGGTGGAAGAGATTTGATGATGGGAAGAAGTTCTTTACTCTCAGGGTGCTTGTCCCCAACACAGGGACCAGGGCAGAGAGGCTGTGGATGCCCCATCCCCAGCAACATCCAAGGCCAGGTGGGACAGGGGCTGCAGCAACCTGCTGTGCTGGGAGCTTGCTCAGTTTGGAGCCACATCATCTTGGGGGTCCCTTCCAAGCCAAACCATTCAAGGAATTGATCATTCTGCCATCCCCATCTCCCACGGCGGAGTGGCCCGGAAATTTCAGTGACATAACAGCTCCCAGAGGGTTCCAGGTGGAACGTCCAGGATCTGGAAATGAGCACAGCAGGCACTTCACCGGCTGCCAAGGGTCAGTTGCCTTTTGCTCTGTGCTCTGACCCTCAGTTCTGAGGTGCTGCTACTGCCTGGGCTTTTTCTGCCGCATGCTCTGGAGCACCAATCCCAGCAGGATGTGCTCTGCTGTGCCAATGGAGGTACAGTGCCATGCCAGGCAGGGGGCACCTGGCTTGGGCAGGCTGCAGCCATGTGGGAATGGATGGTGTGGGACAGGAAGCCCACTGGGAGGTTGTGCTGCCCCTTGCAGACTGACACAGACATTGTGGATGTGGAGATGGATGTGGACCAGCGGCTGGAGGAGGAAGAGATGATGGAGGTGGACTCCTCCTCTGCTTCCATGTCCTCCCCTGTTGAGGACAAGGAAGTAGAGGAGGTCGACAACATCGAGGAGATGGAAGTGGATGCGGAGGATAACATCGAGGACATGGAAGTTGACGAGAAGGATGAAAAGGAAGAGCCCATGGTCCTTGGATGAAGATGCAGCCCCACAGGTAAGACAGGCAGATGCTTCCCACGCCCTGCCCACACACACACTGGGTCCCTTGACGCCAGGCTGAGGCTGGGCTGGATGGCCCCGCTCAGGGACACGGTGCCCACAGGGGGCCTGGATTGTGCTGCCACAAGCACCAGCCCCGGCCTGCCCTGCGCTTGCCTGGGGCCACGCCAGCCCTGCCAGCCCCGACCCAGCCCCTGGGGCCCAGCTGCCAGCCCTGCTGGGCCCAGTGCTGGTGGCTGAGTCCAGCTCTGCTGCTTCCTTTCTTCCAGGACTGATGCAGACGATGGCACAGCTGGGATGCCTTTGTAAATGCGTTTCAAAGTTTGGAAGTTGCTTGTAAATACGTTCAGTACATTAGAAGTTTTCTGTAAATACGTTTGAAGATTATTAGTCCATCAGATCCCATGTAAATATGTTCTGTTCATTGTTGTTGTTGTGGTTGTTATAAGGATTTTTATAATGAAACATGTTCTGTAAATCCGAGCTTTTGCCGATCTTCAGCAAATAAATACTGTTTCTTTTTAAAACATCTCTTCTTTTTGCCATTCTTTTGGGTGCAGGCAGCGTTTGCACACTTGTGGGTTCCTCTTGTTCTGGGTTCGCAGGGCTGGAGGTCCCTGGGGTTGCTGGCACAGCCACCGTGGGGCTGCGGGTCCCTGTGCACAGGGGCTCCCACTGACACCACTCCTGGCCCTGGGCACTGCTTCTCTCCCTGGCCTGGGGCACAGCGCTGTCCCCAAGAGCTCAGCTCTCACCAGCTCTCACCCAGGGGGCTCTCTCAGCACTGGCCCCTGCAGCCATGCCACCAAAGCAGCCAGCAAACCTTCAGCCACCCTTCCTGCTGCAGCCACAGGGACTCCTGGGCCCAGAGCCGGCAGCAGGCCACAGCCATGCAAAATCCACCTGCACGCTCTGAAGGCCCCCACAGCCTTGGCAACTGGGCCACCTGCATCTGGGCTGCTGCAGGGGCTGATCTTTAAGGCTCGCAGCCTCCAAAGTCTCCCGCCTCTGCTTCCCAGCCTGCTCTGCACTGCCCTGAGCCCGCCTTGTTCAAGAGACAAAAGCCAGGCCAGGGCATCCTCGCCATGCCCGCATTCCTGCTGCTGGCAGCGGTCACTGGCCCCTGGGCCCCACTCGGGTGACAGCTGCCGGGACAGGCCTCTGCTTTCAGCACAACTGAGCTCCTCACCCAGTAATGAAATCTCAGGAAGTAGTAGTTTTGTGGAGGTCCAGGGGCCTACCACTGGAACCGCAATACCTAAGGGCAAAGATAATGAATTAAAGTGAGACACTCCTCTAAATGCAATGATCTTGCCCAAAGGCTTTTGCAGGCCTTTGGGGATTCAACAGGGTTTCTTGGTATCATGAACTTCTTTTTTTCCTTATATGTACTCCCCCAAGATGTTCTCACCTGTCTTTTCCCCTGTTGGTCCTGGGTTGCTGCATATAAGACCTTTTTATCTCCCATATAAACCCTGTGTTCCTAGCGCCATTTTGTCACTGTGGACTGAGAAACTCCTGTATTGACTAAAAATATAACTTCTTCGCTCTGAGGACCTACTTTTAGTTTTATTATCAAGGCTTCTTCTGGTTGTATTTCGGTCCTCTTCAGTAAACAAAAAACTCTTGCCCTCTCTGATTCTCCTGAGAAGTTTTCTCATCTTGCCGTTTCTTTCTGCAATTTTTTTGCAGGTGCCCCTTTTTATGACAATAAAAACAGGTAGGTCCCGCATCCTTTAAAGTAGAACAAGAATTTTTTAAGTATCTTTTCTTGTGGCGGGAAAAATGCACAGGTCTTGTGTTCCTAAAACTAGATCCTGACATTCGCCGTTTGTTTTTCCCTGCAGATTTTCTGTATTCAAAGCTGCCTGCATTTCTTGAACTGCTGCCACCAAAATTCTGGCATCTGTTTTCTGCTTTTTCTCATTTCTCTTTACAAACGCCCTTTGTGCTTCTCTCAGTAACTCTTGAAGTGAAGTCCCCTGTCCTGCCAATCTTCTAATTTTTCCAGCTTTTTCCTGATGTCACTGCAAGATCCGGTCACAAACTGAATTTTTAACAGAACCTGCCCTACTGCAGTATTAATATCTATACCTGAATATAATTGCAAGTCTCTTTTAAATCTTTTTAACCATTCTGCCGGCGACTCATATTTTTTCTGATGCTCGCTCAAAACTTTTCCTATATTATGTCCTTTAGGCACTGTCCTCTGACTTTCTTGATTTTCTTCCCTTCAGGATTCCCATTCATCCCAAAACCGTATTATCATCCCCAGTGGGCTGTACTGAGGAATGCTCCCCCCTCTGAGAACCCCCCTCATGGTTCCCAGATACCTCAAACCACTGCGAATTTTTCCTACAACCGGCAGCCCCTGGGTCAAGGAACTTACTTTTTCCCTGACCCATTCCTGTCGGCAACAAACTAAGAAATCCCCGGTACCAGGAGAGTCTTAGTTTCCCACACTCACCTTGTGTCTCAACTTCCTCACTTACTACTCTGTCACACTGCCTTTTCAATCTACCTGTTCCACTCCTATCTCTCCCTCTGCAATCTACTTGTTCCACTCCTATCTCTCCCTCTTTCTCAATCTATTAGCCCCGTCCTCTCACCATCTAATCACATACTAAATTGCCTGCTACCAACCCCTCCAAGGAAATTGAACCTATTCATTCACTCTCTTTCTCAGTCTCCCTACTGAGTCATTCCTGCTCAAGGACCCTCCCACAGGTGCCTGGACCAGGGATCCCCTCCTTCCCCCTGGATCAAACCCTCCCAGGGTCCCCACTCGTTCACTTTTCATTCACTTCCCTCCTTTTCTGGCCGGCGTCCTCTCGGAGGGCACGAAAACGCGGTACAGGGAGGTCCTGCTCACTTCGGGGGTCTGGCACTGCCCTGCCCCCGTCTCAGGCACTCCACACACACTCACACACACATACAGCCGTCCCCCGACCCAAAACCCCATGATACTCACAGCCTCCTTTTCTCACGAGGGTCTTCGTTCAGAAAGCAGTTTTCTATGGATACTCTCTCTCCTATAAGTCGGCACTCTGATGGGAGCCTCTCTTGCGTGCTCTTAAAAACTAATTTGCTTATGCGTTATTGTAATAAAACCTCTCTTTTCCCAAGGGAGAGTGGTCTAGCCTTGGGACCACTTAAAAGTCTGGTGGGGAGCTCCTTCCCAGAAACTATCCACCTCCCCGGAGTTAAGAGAGTCACGGATGTCGGCACCAAAATTGTTATGTTTGCCCAATTATCCTATCATAAAAAAAGCCAAACAATATTAAAATTAGTAACAATTTTAATTGAATAGTTAAAATAAAAAAAATAAAATTGGATACAATATAATTTGATTAAAATAAGGGATAATTTGGTTTCAATAATAGTGCATAAGCAAAAGACAACCACGGGGTACGGAGGGCAGGGTTCTGGGACCCTTGCAACATCACGTACGAGCTTGCTAAGTAAAAATCACCCCTTAAATGCCATGTGTCAATACCATCTCCTCCCATTTTTGGTTTGTCATATCTCTATCTCTGCCTTCATTACCACCTTTACCGCACATGTGCCACCACTCGGTTTGGTGGTCACACAAGTCTTTGGGGGTCGTCACTGATGAAGGCTCTGTAGTCTTCTTCTGTGTCCTTTTATTCATGTTTGGGTTACACATGTGCACCAAGCCAGTACAATGTAAGCCAAGACTAACGTATCACTGCATCTACATATCAAGGCAATAAATCCCTTATAATTAGCATTTTCTGGGACCCAACCAGGTTTTTGCTCATTTTTAGCAACTTTATCTTCAGCTTCTTTCCTGTGGTCCTTGACAACATCTGCTGGGAAGGGGGGGGGGGGGGGGGTGGAGCCCCTCCTCTCCCTCTCTTCTTTGGCATTACAACTTCTAACTATTTTATTATTCTCAAATATCAATTACTGTATCAATATTGATTGCTGTTTCAATTTTTATCAGCACGAATCATACCTATTTATCATATATGTAAATTGCAGTTTAATGAACTTTACTTGAATTCAGTTTTGACTTCTGAAGAATTAAAAATCCGAATGACAATGACACAGCCTCACCTTCCCTTAGTGATATGTGAAAGGCCAGAACAAGAAGAGGGAATCTGGTGCCTGCTGAAATCAACATGTACTGAGAAATTATTGGTATTATTGAAAGAACAGTTTAAATTACAGGAGGGTCTCTTGCTTTGGTGAGCCCTCATCCCTCTGTGATACCCCTCACCTCAATATAAATTTCAGGTGGTTTGGGGTTTTCTTTTTCTTTCTCCAAAACACGAAGAGATCAAAATTCTTGGTAAAAACAGGACTTCTACTTTCAGTCAAAGCTAAAGAGAAGCTCTGCAGGACTTCTTCCTAGATACGGATAAAATACCCTGGTGATCTTATCACACCCTGTTCTCAAACTTTTGGGACCAGCTTCTACTCTGGAACACCATGACTTCCTTGTAATCTGAAAGAGGGAATAAATCAAACCTCAAGAGCTGGTCCTACCTTTAAAACCAGTGTTCCTCCCACCAGAAACTTCTTTCCCTGTTGTGATAGATGAGTCATGTGATGATTGACTCTCACAATTAATAGAAAAATATCATGTATATAAGTCAAGAAAAGTTTTATAGATTTATAGTTATGCTGCACCCCATCCCGTGGTTATCAAGGGACAGCTGGGAGGGGTGGCTTGTCACTATGACTCCCAGATGTCCCCAAGGGGTTGGAACATCTGGGAGGGCTGGCGTGTCACTATGGTCACATTTGACCCCCAATCAGGATTTGAGGAAGAGATCTCCACCACTGGACAGCAAAGACGGGGTTGATGGACAAAACTTTGGGAGGGGTTAAAGGGTTAAAAGGGAAAGTCTCCAGTGTGAGGGGGCTGAGCACATGGCGAGGAAAATCTTTTGCTCCTGGTGCTGTAACCTTCTTTCTTTATTCAGTCTTCTGTTCTATTTTTGATAAGGTTTAATAAACCTTCCTAAACTATGAAGAGTAGCTATATCTCACACTGTGGTCTGCAGCCCTCACTCTTTATTACAATAAAATGCCTCTTTTTATTAGGTTTAAATCAGTTCCATATGAGCTTTTATGAGATTTTATGCCTTTTTATCTACATATGTTTAATACCACTTTCTGCTTATTGCAACATTCCAGGAATCCCTTTTGACTCTTCTCTCCATATTCCTGCAGAAGGTCAGGTCACTGTGGATTTTACACCAATAAAAATCCAGGCTGTTCAGATCCTAGGTGTGATGGGCAGGCACAATTTCCCTGCTGACACAGGGACTGAAGACAAACCCCTCTGTTGTCACTGAAACCAAAACAAAGGAGGAAGTTTCTGCCCATTGGAAAGTCCCTGTTTGCCCTGAAGGACTCTGCCTCTTCTTTCTCAGCAGCAGCTCAGCAGCCGGACGCCAAGGACAAGAGAGGGAGGGGTGGTTGATTTGTGTGACAATTTAACAGCCCTTGCAAACAAGAGCTGAGTCTGTCAGTAACATCTCTGCAGAGGCAAGTCCTTGCTGAGGATGCAGAGCTGAGTCACTTGTGTTTAGTTTGCAGTGAGTTAGTGGCACGGTGGGTTTTCATGCTGCAGGTGTGGCCCCTGTGACAGCAGCCTGTTCATCCTTCAGGGGGTTTGCACCCACAGGGACAGTGCTGCTCCTGCCAGCACACCACAGCTTGTCCTCATGCCAAAAAGTCCGGGCAGAACTTCTTAAAGGAACATTTTCCTTTTTCTCTCAAACCAAAGATTTAGATGCAATGGTATAATAGAAACAAATCTTTTCCCCTGTTGTGTGTTGGGACAGGAGGAAAATCCTATCACATCCAGATAGCAAGGCACTGATTTCACATCTGCTCTGGAAATGACTTGCAGGAGCAAGTAAATAAAATTCTCTGCTAGAACAGTGAAGTCCTGCCACTCTAAATCAGTGTGGTGCCTGAAGGGTTTTGTAGCAGGGTTGCACCTAAGTTGATGCTCAAGAAGTTTATGAGGTCCAACACAGACGTAAGGTTTGCACAGCAGGGTTTAGGCTAACAGCTAAGGGAGCATAAATTAAATGGTCTTTCCAACCCAGAAGGCTGATGAGAATTGTTGGTATTTGTGCTCTCCTTCCTTGTTTAAAGGATAGCAACATATTTGATGAGATTTTGGTATTGCAGCTAAAAGTCATGGCCAGATTAAGTCACCAAAGTGGTTGTTGTGCATTTCTAATTGTGGAGGTCAATATCAATGTAGCTGCTTCTGGTAATACAAAAAGCTCTTTCAAGACACTTCTTAAGAGAAATGTCCTTTTCCTTTTCACTCTTAACTGCAAAGCCCCTCCAGGATGAACAGCAAACAGGTTATCTAAATTGTCCTTTCACAATAACAGAAAACTTCCCCTTTAATCAGCCTGAATTGCACAATTCTCATCTGTATGAAGGAATTTCATTTAGTCTCTGCTGTAAAGAAGCAACAGGGTTGATAAAGGGAAGACCCAAATTAACAAGAGTGGTATTTGTTAACGCTGCCATTACTCATCACAAACTTTAAACAAACCACACCTCCCAGCCCAAAGCTAATATGGCTCTGTGTTAAACATTTCTGAGGGATTACACATCCTTGTGTGAAGATGGAATTAGGATTTAAAGCCAGTATTTCTGCATATACAAGCATTGTGCAAGAACATTGCATCTTCAAAATGGAAACCAAATATCACCTGTACAGGGTAAACGCTGCAATAACATGACTATACTTCTCCCATCAGGTTCACAGGCAGCTTAACCAATTCTGTGCTTGCAGATAATCTGTTCCAGCATCTTTTGGGGCCCTGAACCAGGAAGGTCACATTGAAATACTGTACGACCATGAAAATGTCTCCAGATCCAAACCAGTCTCCAGGTGACACAAGTGACTGCAGCAACAACCAGCAACACAGCGGAGGCCAGGTTTGCTGTGTTCTCTTTGTCATTGTGGGTTTGTAATTCAGACTCACAGAAAGGCTTGAGTTGGAAGGGGCCTTAAAGACCCTCTAGATCCAATCCCCCTGCCATGGGCAGGGACACCTTCCACTAGACCAGGTGGCTCAGAGCCCCTGCGAGGTTTGGCAAATACCCAAGGACACCTTTCCCTCTGTTTTGCAAGGTCAGATTTCCATGCTCACGTTCACAGATGGCTCCAGTCTCACACAGAGCATTGCTGATTGGGGTCACTCTTATCTCCACAGCCCAGCAGAGATCCTGTTTTGGATGGCTCTCACTGCTCCCAGGGCCCCAGGGACCGGACACCGCCTCTCCTCCTTCTGCTTTCCCTTCCAGGATCAGAGATTTCCTGCTGCTTCCTCCACATCTGAGACAACTGGAGGAGATGAGGGGCTGAAGATGTGGCTTCTGACAGAGAGTTGATAACGCTCAGCTAAGTATTTTATTCTCCTGCCACAAAGCTGTCAGGCTGCTGCTGAAATTCCTCCTGCTTGGAAAGGGTTGGTGTGAGCAGCAGGAATTGTTGCTGGCTGGAATTTTCCAAGAGCTGGACAAAAGAAGCATTTTTTGGAAGGCCACCAGCTGCCCTTGGTCAGCAGCACAACATGTGAGGTCTCCTTTGAAGGCCATCCCGGCTCAAGGACAGTCTGGCCTTCTCCAGTGCCCAGAGCACCTTCCAGGCTTTCGGACTGGCCTCGTCCCTCACCCTGGAGAAGCAGGTTGCTGTTGGAACTCTCATATCCACAGTTTCTGGCTGGATTTCCGTGTCTTACCACAGACAGCCCTGAACATACCAGTACAGACTCCATCTGCAATAAAAGGGGACTTTGTTCCAGCTTTTCCCTTGGACCAGCGTGCAGCAAGCCCACCTGGGCCTCATTCAGGTCTGTGTGGGCTGGTAGTCAGCTTCTGCTGGGAATTTAAAGCTTTTGCCCTACTTTGCACAGCAAATAGTGGAGCGAACCCAGCTGCATCACCCCCCGAATTTCACTCTAAAAACCACAATTTTCATTTTCCTCTATTCAAGCCTTGAAGAAAACAAACTTTTCTTGAGGGAGCTGGAGGCACAGTGTCCTCCAGGATCATTCTTGAGTAGGACAATATTGCAGGGGAAGATTGGCAAACCCAGAGTTTACGGGTGCTTAGGAAGCTTTGCTAAACCTTCCCACGTGCGGTGCTCTTGCACCTCCTGAGCTCCTGGAGCCCTCACTCAGCTCAGGCACAGTTTGGACAGAAGGGGATGGTTCCGTCTGTCACACGTGGAGACAGGAGGAGGGAAGACTTTGCAAACACTGCCACGAGGGCAGGGCTGTTTTCATTGATGGTGCCAAGTGGTAGTACATCATCTTTGATTAAATGTGAGGTGCTGTAGGGCAAAAATTCTCAGTGATAAGGAGTGTCTCCACTCACACAGCAAGGTAAGTGAAGGGGAAAGTGCAATCTGTATTTCATGGGAGGTATTCACTTTTTCACAAAACCTTTTTGCAGAAGACGTGCCTAAGCAGGGGTGATTCAGAGCATTTTATCAGCCTCACAGAGTATCCCCACATCTGCTTTGCCACATTTTCTCTCTTTTTTTCATTGTGAATGATTTCTCCTGCCAGGGTTGCTCCTGCTTGGAGTTCTACTTTCAGTGGAGCCCCGGAGTTTTCTCAGCTGCCTCTGCAGCGAGTTCTGAGCCAACGTGGGGCTCTGCTGCCAGCCCAAATCTGCGCTTCCCCTGCCCAGCCTGAGTGCAGGTGGGGCATGTGCTGGGCATGGCCGGAGATTTGCATGGCCAAAATCCTCCAGCATTTACACCTGCTCATGGCTTTGGGTAGCACAGATCACAGAACACCCATCGCAGCTGACAAATGGCATTTCTTGCAGATTGCTACACCAGCACTGCTGATCCACAAATACACAAGAATCAATTTCAGCTGAAAAATGTCATTTATTACAAATTGCTACACTCACGCTGACAATATAGAACTATACAAATCTCAATTTAAGTTAAAACCAGGAATTTATTAGATTATTACAACCAGTCTGTGTAAAAATATACAAATACTAATTCAGTTAACAAAACTAAATTTATTGCCAACCTCTACAACAACTCACTATACACAAAGATCAATTAGGCATTTAACAACTTAATTTATTACATATAACTACAAATGAATAAATAGCAACACAACATTATATATAGGAAACAGAACTAAACACAGATACAATAACATCCATGTATACTTAGATAGAAATATACATAGATGTAATTACAAACAAATATATATATATACACGTACATATATACAGAGGGTACATCCCTAAACACCACACATACAAAAATACTCCTATACAAATAGCAACCGACAAATGTGCATATCCAAATGATATCTTTAGACATTTCTACATAACAGATATGTCTAGAGATGGATAGACATGTCTATCCAAATGGATAATGCAATTCTAGACATGTCTACACAGAACTCAAAGCAGAGGGATCCCAGCTGCCCCATCTTCAAAGCCTCTCGCTCGGTCTCCTCCTCCCGTGCAGAGCAGCTCCCCTGGACAGGGACAGCAGATGGAACATCTGGGAAGCAAAGGGAACACTGAGTGAGTGTGGGGACGTTTCCCTTGGCAGCAGCTGCACTTCCATCAGGGCAGAGGAAATGTCAGAGCCTCCCCAGGGGGTCAGAAAGAGAAAGCAGCTGGGCGGGCCGGGCTGTGGTGAGCGCAGCCGCGGCGGGACTGTCCCGCAGCCCCGGCAGAGCCGGCACAGCTCCCGGGCCCTGCTGGCACAGCTGCCTTGCCCAAGGACAGCCCCTGTGCCAGCCGGGGCAGCTGCGCTGAGCAGCCCCAGCACGGGCAGGGCCCGCTCCTGCCCCGCCGGGCAGTGCCCACGGCCACAGCCCACGGCAGCCTCAGCCCCACCTGCCTCCCCGGGCCTGTGGCCTCAGCCGGGCTCTCTCCAGGCTGGCAGCAGCAGGGCCCCGTTCACTTCTCTCGCTGCTGGCCTTCAGCTCCTCCCTGCTGGCTCCCGTCAGTCTCCGGCTGTCCTCAAGGTCTTCATGGCAGCTGTGGCAAAAGCAGAGCCTCTGGAATTGCTTCCAAGGCCTGGCAGAGCTGCAGTCCCAGAGCCCTCTGTGCTCCCTGCTGGCCCCCTCCATCCCCTCATCCCCACCATGCTATCAGTGAAGCCCCAGCCCCCTTCAGTTTCTTCAGCCCCTCACATTCCTCTCACCCCCCTCAGTCCCTTCTGAGCCATCCCGTCCCCTGAGACCCACCACCCTGCCAGCCTGTGCCACTTCCCTGTCACCTCAGTGCCACCAAGGCCCTCGGCTGCCCCACAGCCCTCAGCCCCAGCAGCAGCTCAGGGTCACCGTCCCTTCAGCGCCACGGCCCCCTCAGCCCCCTCAGTCTCACCGTCCTTCAGCAGCTCCTCAGGGACAGTGCCTGGGGCCAGTGGCAGCTCCCACTGCTCCAGGGACAGCCGGGGCTGGAAGTGCTGCTCCGCCCGGCCCGGCTGCCAGCTCGGACCCAGCACAGGGACAGGGGACACAGGGGACACAGGGGGAAAAGCAAGAGGTGAAAAAGGCAGCTGAGGGGGGATAGAGCTACAAATGCAGCCTAGGCCTACACAAACAGCAATCCTTCCATCAATCTCTCCATCTAAACATTCCTGTTCCTCCTACTATATAACTATACATGTTTATAAATGTAACTTCATACATATATATATTTATTTATATAAGTATTTTACTCCACACATATAAGAATCTAACTCTGAAAATATATAAATGTAAATATATAATAAAATATATCACATCTATAACTATATACAAATCCACATTTAACTACACAGATCTATCAATATATGTCCATAGAAATAGCACATTATCCTCTATAAATGGAACTATATCCACTAATAATTAAAACCATAGAAATCTATAAACATATCTACAAGCAGAGGAGTTCTACCTGCCTGATGGTCACAGGCTCTCCCCTGTCTCTTCCTGCCATGCAGGGCAGCCCTCCTGGAGATGTTGGTCACGTGGCATCTGGGAAGCAAAGGGAACGCTCAGTCAATATTGGCCCTTGTGCACCTTTCCTTTGGGCAGCAATTGTCCTTCTACCAAGGGCTGTCAAAGATGGCCTGAAAGGCAGACTCTCACTTGGCAATTTGAAGCAATGTGCCCTTAAAAGAACAGGGACCATTCCAAGTGTTCAAAAGTGTGCTTCAAAACATTGAAGTATCTCAATGAAGTCTCAGCCCCCGCAGTGCAAAGGGCACCCAGGAGAGCTTGAAACACAGACAGTCCCAGCTGCCACAAGGAAGCCCAGCCTTGTTCTTTCTCTGAGCTGATAGAGAGACCTCAGTCCTCACTGAAATGGCTGAAGCTGAAGGTGCTGGGAGCTGAGTCATGAACCAGCTCCATTACCTGCCATCTACAAACTGCCCTCTGCAGTGAGCAGCAGCTGCTCCAACTCGACCATCAGCTCTGGCAGCAAGGGCTGGGAGGGACAGAGCTCCCTACAAGGCCTGCAGGCTGCACCAGCTGGGCTAAGGAATGGATCCACAGTGCTCCTTCTCTCCTCTTAGGCCTCCCTAATCAGGGGTCATTCAAGCTTTTCCTTCTGATACTGGAGTTGCCGTGATTTTTCAATTACTTGGCCTCTGATGTTGTGCTCCTTGTTTTTCTTGTGGGTCACAACCACTGGTATTACATTTAGTCAGTGATTTGGACTTCTACCCTGACTTTTTGCTCTTTTTTTTCCCTGTTCCTTCAAGAGTCGCTCAGCCTGGCCTTCCCTGGCACCCTGCAGTAAATTTATCCACCAACTTCATCACAAAACTGGGACACCCGGCTTGGTGACACAACTCGCACAAGGTCAGGTTTATTCCCTGCTCTCTGCCCCAGCAGAGGACTCCGTGTCAGAGCCTCTGGAGAAGCGTGGAGGGCAGGGCTCAGGGAGGTTGTGCCAGCGCAGGATTTGAACTCAAGGCACCAGGAAGCACCAACCCTGCTCAGGGCAGCCATCTCACAGCTCTCTAAACCAGTGTGGGCTCTGTCCTTACCAGGCTCCTCGGGCTGCTGGGAACTGTTCCTGCAGCTCTCGGTGCCAGATGAAGCTTCCTCTACTGCAGCTCTGTTCACAGGCTCCCCTCCTGAAGAATCAGGGGCAACACCAACATTGTCCTGAGCAGAAAAACAGAAAGAAAGGAACCCAAAGATCATTAACTATTTTGCTGGAATCATATCAGGGATACAGTAACTGTCCTTCTCCAATCCCAAAGGACATGGAGACCAGAGGAGGGAACACTGCCCACACAGTTCACATGACAAGCCTTTTAAACTCAGGATTCAGGGGGCCAAGGCGAAACTGAAGCTCTCACAAAATGACCTTTGAGACAAAACATGAACACAGAAAACCAGAAGACACCAAGTGAGGGAACGTGCCCCCACGCTCTGACCCTGCCTTATCCCAGAGCTGTGAGAAATCAGCCAGCACAAAGCCAGGGGCTCTCCTTGCTGCCAGCATGGCTCCCAGCCCTGCTCAGGGCTGTGTGCTGCAAACCCACAGGCAAAGCACACATTTCTGCCTGGCAGTCTCAGCACCCCCAGCCAAGCGCTCACACAACCCATCACAAGGTGCTGCTTCTCCGAGCCCTCTGCTGCTGCCCCGCTTGTGTCATCCAGGCAAACATTGATGCACCCAGGCTATTTCCAGGATCACATTTGTGATCAGTGGCAAAAATCGGTAAATCGTTAGGGTGGGGAAAAAAAACCAACCCAAAAGACAGGAAAATCCAGACAACCAAGTAGTGTTTCTATTCCTATACTCTATACTGAGGAAGCAAACGTCTACAATGAAGCAAATTACCTTTGGACACAAAGATATTCTCCCTATGACCAGTTTCAGAACATTCATCTCTTCTGCCATAGTCCGTCCATCAGAACCCTAAAGATTCTGAAGATGGTTCCAAGCCTGCAATGTTTCCTTTTATTATGGAATAAAATGCTTCTCTAAGCTGCTATGTGTGACTTTACAGAAGACAAAAGTCATGCCACTTGAGAATAAGGCATTGGCAAATCCAAAAAATCCCACTCTCCCCCTTGAGTCATAATCACAAATGTACTGCAGGCAATGGGTCAGCACATCAACAGAAGACAGACATTCTTTGGCCAACAGTGTAATAATCTGCAAAGGACAGAGAGCTGCAGCTGCAGCCCACCCCCAGCCACGGCTCTGGGAGCGCCCACACGCTCGGCAGGGCTCACACAGCAGCAGCAGCTGCAGCCCAGTCCTTGCTTTGCCTTGGCCTTCCCACCCAAAAGAGGCACAGCCCACATCTGCTGCAGCTGCAACAGAGGCATCTCTGGCATGCCCCTCCCTGCACGGGACATTTGGCCTTCAGTGCTACTTCTCCAAACACTCTTCTCCTCTTTCCCAGCAAGTAAAACCTCTTCTTCATTTCTTCTTCATCCCCTCTTTTAGAAATCTTTCTTTACGAAGAATAATTCAATAACTAAATAATAATGAAATAAGTTCAATTAAAGAAGCCTTTGCTTCTTAACCATGTAACAAGGTTCAAAAGTTCTCAGTCCAGCCCCTTTTATCCCAATCCAATGGAATTACCTGTGCAGAGGGAGATCTTTCAGACAGGGACCTCCTGATCTCCCGAATCATTTTCTCTACGGCAAGGCCCAGATCTGCTGGTGGCCATTCCTCCTCCCCAGGTGCGTTCTGTGCTGAGCTGGAGGCCGTCCATGCTGCACAGGCTGCACTGCCGGGTGGAGTGCTGGGCCCTGAAGTGCCCGGGGTGGCTGCAAGAATCCAAACACATTGGTCAGGCTCCACAACGTGGCTGTGGGACACAGAGCTCTAGTGCTGCTGTGGACCAAACATCACGGGAAGCACACAGCAAAACCAGGCAGAGAATCTTTTGGCCTCCTAGGTGCTCCTTCCTAGTAGGCTTGACTTCTGGCCGAGAATGGCAGAGCCTTGTGGGAAAATACTTCAAACGGTCACTATTCAGGACCTTTTGGAAAAACAAGGCTACAACTCTTTTCTTACCTCGTGCGTCGTAGGCTGGGGGCTGCTGCTCCCTGTGGAGCTGCTGGAAGCTGCAGGGCTGGATGGCGAGCACCTCCCGCTCGGCCGGAGGCAGCTGCTCCCCGTAGAGCTCCTGCGAGCGGCTGCGGGGCCCCTCCCGCCCGAGCGGCAGCGGCCGCTCCCCGTGGAGCCCGAGCAAGTGGCAGGGCGGGATGCCGAGCACCGCCCGCTCGGCGGGCGGCGGCCGCTCCCCGTAGAGCTCCTGGAAGCGGCTCGGCCCCTCCCGCCGGGCCGGCAGCGGCCGCTCCCTGTGCAGCAGGTGGAAGCCGCAGGGCGGGCGCCGGGCGAGCAGCGGCCGCTCCCCGGGGTGCTGCTGGAGGCGGCCGGGCCGGGGGCTGCGCAGCTCCCGCCCGTCCGGCAGCGCCCGCTCCCTGTGCAGCAGGAGGAAGCCGCTGGGCGGGCGCCCGGCCGGCAACGGCGGCCGCTCCCTGGGCAGCGGCGTGAAGCGACCGCGCCCGTGCCGCCCGTCCGGCAGCGGCCGCGCCCCGGGGAGCTGCTGGGAGCCGCGGGGCAGGCGCCTGTGGCCATCCCGGCCCGCCGCCGGCCGCTGCCTGTTGGCCGCGCTCCGGCGCTTGATGCGGAGCAGGAGGTCGGGGCGGTCGCGGCGAAAGCAGGGGTTGCTGTAGTGGAGCCAGGCCCCGGCATCGCCCGGCGCGGCCGAGCCGAGCCAGCCCGGCACCTTGCGGAAGCCGTAGCGGTAGAGCTGCCGCACGAAGCTGCGGAACTGCGTAGCCCTGAAGGTGTGCGGGACCGGGGCCGGCCCATGGCCACGGCCCCTGTGGGCGCGGCCCGAGCTGAGCAGCTCTCGCTCCAAGAGGGAGCGGTCGATGAGCAGCCCCTGGGCGCGGCTGTCCCAGCGCACGGAGCGGACGCGGGGGCTGTTCACCAGGCGCCAGAGCTTGGCGGGGAAGGTGCGGGCGCTGAGCCCGGCGGGCAGCGACAGCTCCGCCATGGCATCGATCGCCGACTGTGGCCACAACGCCCGCAGCGCAACGGCCGCGGCTGCGCTGGCGGCGCGCGGCCTGAGGGGAGCGCTGCGCTCGGGCCCGCGGGGCCGCGCGCGGCAGAGCCGGGGCTGCGGGCACAGCGCGGGCGGGGCGGCTCCGGGGCTGGCCGGGCTCGGCTCGGCTCGGCTCGGCTCGGCTCGGCTCGGCTCGGCTCGGCTCGGCTCTGCACAGCATGGCACAGCACAGCACAGCAGAGCAGGTTATCCCCACTCTGCATCCCGTGTCTGGGTCACCATCGGTGACAGAGAGGAAGGACATTGCTCTGTTTTGGCTGGGAAAAGGATGAAAAGGGGTGATTAGAAAACATTCATTTGGTCTCCTTTTCCACAGACTAGCTGGTTTTATCTCACTATGTCTGCCTGTCTTTGGCAGAGTTGGCACATTTCTCGTAATTCGGAGTCAGCTACAGCAGCAGGAATGGGAAGCAATTTTGTTAGCATTGATATCAAAGCCAAAGTGCTGCCCCATGGATGGATGTTGCTTTCTTCAAGGGATTTTTGGCCTAGAGCTGTAGCAAACTCATATTGGTGTCTTCCCAAGCAGCGTTGCCTTTGTATTTCCACAGGAATCACCTCTTCTTTTTTTTTCCCCCCATTTGGGGAGAGCTCCAATGCAAATGCCTCCTGCAGCCAGCTCTTGTCACTGTGGACTGACAAAGGAGATCTGGCAGTGGGGAGAGACTCCCTAGAGCTGCTGTGGAGAGCTGAAGGGGGAAGCTTTGTCCCTTAGTCTTGAAGTCTTGTTTGGGAGCTGCTCGTGCTCTGCGGGACGGACACCAGTGGTGTTTATCCAAGCCTTGCAAGTTCATTCCTGTAAAGAAAGAAAGTATACGGATGCCAGATAGAGAAACAAGGTGTATGGGAGAGAGACGGGGAAAAGGAGAGGGGTAATAGCGAAAGGAGCCCTCCGGAGGCAGAGATCAATCTTCATGGAGGTAATGATCGATGCTCAGTTTATTGCAAATCTCAGGGTACATTTATATGCAATGCAGGGTTCAGCAACGGGACAATACTTATAAGTGGTTACAAAGTGTTACGTGTAGGACAAAGAGCTAACATATCTTTGGTCAGGTATATAGATTGGCAAAAGTGTCAGCAGAACATTCTGCCCCATATCTTCTCTTCACATCCCTAGAACATCTTGCTTCACATCTCTTTTCCTGGGGTACGTCTTGGCAAACTTTTTTATATTGTTTGCCCAAGGGCAGCATGCTTCTGTTCTAAGGCACGTATGCAGGGTTGTGCATCTTGCTTCTATCCAGTGTCTGCTCAAAATGCTCTCTACATTCCTGAGCTTCCTGAAACACCACAGAGACTTTGGGGTTGTCGTATTGGCAAACAAATTTCAGTCTGGGAACTTTTTGAAGTTCCCAATTCTTTTTTTTATTTTTTGCTTTCTTCCAGAAATACTGTCATTATCTAATGCTTCCAGAGAATTTTTCCTACTTTTTGGGGAATTCCTTTTGCTGCCCTCCCAGGTCAGGCCAATTCTAAGGGCTCCTTCCCAAAGTGAGGTGCAGCCCATGGCCTCCACTCTCCAGCTGGAACAGAAGGAAGCACAGAGTTTGCTGTTGTGGCAGAGGAGCTTCTCTTTCCTGCCTGCTTTCCCTTTGGGACAGGTTGGTGTGTGCTCATTTGATAAAGGCAGGTTTAAACTCTGAAGCAGCTGTGTTTCAAACTGCTCCCTTCTCCAGCTCTTCTGTGGGTATCCTTGGACAAAAGGCCTCTTGGTGGGAGCTCTCTGTGGCAGGTTAAGGAAGGAGGTTGATACTTCAGGGTTGTGAATGCTGAAAGCAGCTGGTTTCTGGAGGTGTCCAGAACTGGGAGTGGCTCCTTTTCTCACCTGCCTGCAGAAAAGGAAGTTGCAAAGTGGGAATTTCATTTGTGGAGACGGCCACCAGGGGTGTTTGCCAAGAGATGGGCTGGCAGAGAGGCAGGTCTCATGCTAAACTGGCTGTGTGTTTGTTTTGATGGTGGAGAGGGTCAGAGATGCAGAAGGAATAATGTGATTTACTGTAATGCAAAAGTGCAAAAAAGAGTCAGGAAAGGATAAGCTAAGCAATGCACCTCAGCATTATTACAAAAGGGTCCTTCTGGTGATTACAGAAGATCCATCATCAGGTACCCCAATGGTTTCCCCTTCATGCAGAGCTGCACATCAGCTGGGGGAAGCTGTCCCAGCCCAGCCCTGCAGAGCCACGGCCGGGAACCGGGAAATCCTGCGGTGCCTCCTCCTTTGGTGGCCACGAGGCTCCCGAGTGCGCTGTGAGAGTAGCCCGGCTCCGACAGTGCTGGACGAGCAATGTGCCAGAGCTTCTGCTGGGGGCACAGCTGCTGTCATTCTCCTCTTGGTTTTCTCCCCAAGCCTGCCCAGGGCTCAAGGAGGAACCAAGGCCAGGTGTGGCCATGTCAATTTTCCTCATGCAGAAAGGTGAAGACGTGTTTCACCAGTGAATGGATGCAACAATCCTTTTGATAATAACACTTGGTTAAGGAGCAGAGACATGGAACATTGGGTTGGGAAGGTGATCTAGAGGGCAGCTTTGGCTCAGGTCCTGTTGTTGAGGCTTCAGTCAGGGTCTGTTGTTCAGGCCCTTCAGTATTTCGTGGTGCAAATCACACCTGTGCAGAGCTGGAAACAAACAAGTCTGTCTTTAGCACATTTGAGACAGGGAACAGGATCAGCCCTGCAAGGCCAGGCTGGGGCCCAGAGCAGAAGGCCAGCACCCTGCTTTTGCCCCCAGGCAGCCCTGCAGAGCCAGCAGCCCCTCCTGCCCAGGGGCTGAGGTGCCCGAAGCCGCCTCCCCGCTTTGCAGCTCTGCAGAGCCCGCGGGGCGCAGGGTCCTGGGCAGCCAGGGCAGCCCGGCTGCCTTGGGGCACAAGGAGTGGCCCAGAGAGAAGCTGCTGCCCTTGGCTTTGGAACTGTTCCTCAGAGTCTTGTCAATAATCTACAGTGTCTGATGTGTTTTCCATTCCTCTCCCAAATTTAACACAGCTTTTTGAGAAAATTGACTGATGTAGCTGCTGCTTGGTGTGGTGGTGCTTTTGTCTGCAGGTGAGGGCAGGTGATTTGGACCAAGGACGAAGTCCATTGTTAACACCCCAGCTTTGCCAAGTCAAGAAAACCATTCACAATTGGGCTACCACTACTGAGCAGTCTTCCTAGGTTTTGGAAAGCTACCACCTTAAGAAACCCAACAGATTTTCCTCCAGGAGGACACCAGCAGTAGCATGATGCCAATGTTTTCCACCCCTTTTCTGTGTCTTTTAAGAGTTCCACAGTGCCTAGCATGAATGAAATGACCTGTGATAATGTGATTTGAGAGCTCTGTGTTGTTCATTGGCATATGAGTGTTCATGACAAGCTGGACACCCCACTCGTGGCTCTGTTGAGTTAAATTCATCCCAATTCTGTGCAAACAGCAGCCCCGAGATGCTGAGAAGAGCAAGCACAGTGGGTGGGTGTGCATGCACGCACCCGGGGGCTTAGTGCTGTGTGTGCAGATGGTTTTGCACTGTTGTAAATCATCACTCTCTCAAGCTGAAAGACTATTTCAAATATATATGTTAAATGAAAATATATATCAAAAAATAAAATTGTCCAAAAATACATGCGCATTAAATTTCATGCATATTATATATTATATATTTTGGTTAATATAATATAATATAATATAATATAATATAATATAATATAATATAATATAATAGTATAGTATATTATAGTATAGTATAGTATAGTATAGTATAGTATAGTATAATGAATATATGAGATCATTTTTGAAGCCATTGCTTGTGGGGTATATTAGATGATCTCCTAGTGTTTATACATTTTTGCTTTCTGCTACTGCTGATCCTAGCAGCAATTCTCTGTCAGTTCTTAAAGGTAACTTCACACAAAGGGATTCCATCATTTCAGTGACTGTGAGAACTTGGCACTGAAATGCCAAGTTGATTCCCAGCTCTCCAGCCTCCCTCTGGATTTTGGGGCATCTCAGCACTTGTGTCCATGGCCCTGCCTTCATCCCCAGCCTGCAGCAGTCACAGTCGCTGCTGCCTCCCTCTTGCTGCAGCTCATTTGCCAAAGTGCTGCCAAAGTCAGCAGAGCTGGCTCAGGATCCCTGCTGGCTTCTGGTCTCTGGGATGAGCTTCAGGGGGACACTTGGAGCACTTTCCTAAAGAGCTGCCCGTGGGATGAGGGATTTGTCCTCCCCGGGTGGCTCCTGCTTGGATTCTGTGCTCATGGAGCCCCGGAGTTTTCTCAGCAGCCTCTGCAGCGAGTTCTGAGCCAACGTGGGGCTCTGCTGCCAGCCCAAATCTGCGCTTCCCCTGCCCAGCCTGAGTGCAGGTGGGGCATGTGCTGGGCATGGCCGGAGATTGGCGTGGCCAAATCCTCCAGCATTTACATCTGCCCATGGCTCTGGGTAGCACAAATCTACACTTACTTCAGTTGAAACATTGCATTTATTGCAGATAATTACACCTGCGCTACTAATGTACAAATACACAAACATTAACTTATGTTTAAAAATGAAATTTATTTTAAATTGCAACACCTGTGCTACCAATATAGAAACACAGAAATATCCATTTATGATTAAAATCTAATTTATTCTGAGAATTGTGCTATGTAAATATATACAAATATCAACTTCAGTGAAAAAAAAATTACTTTATTGCAACCCTCTGCAACAACTCACTGTACACAAATATTGAAGTTACTGAATTGAAGTTTAACAATTAAATTTATTACATATTACTACAACCATACAGCCCATATACAAATACAGAAACATCAATATCCCTCTCTAAAGAATCTCAGATCCAGAATTAAATAAATAGAATTTTAGAACTATACAACTCCATACATAATAAATAGAAGTAAATACATATATAGACATAACAATATAGAGATGTAAACATGCATTACATATTTCATGACATATAACATGACAATATAACACAAATATAACAAACCTGTCTATAAATACACAAATATCAATGGACCAAAAAAAAATCCATACAACCGCAGCAATAGAAATGCACAGCTACAGAGCTGTACAAGTATGTGAACAGATGAATATACACGCATCAATATAACAATATACACACATAATATCCCTATACAAATATCAGTCAGTGTATGTAAATATCCCTATAATTGTAACTATCCAAATCTAGCTACACATCCATAAACAGCGCTAGATCAGGAGGGATTGCAGCCGCCGATGTTCCCAGGCTCTCGTTCGGTCTCCTCCTCCCGAGCAGAGCAGCTCTCCTGGGCAGGGACAGCAGATGGGACATCTGGCAAGCACAGGGAACACTGAGTGAGGGTGGGGACGTTTCCCTTGGCAGCAGCTGCGCTTCCATCAGGGCAGAGGAAATGTCAGAGCCTCCCCAGGAGGGTCAGAAGGAAAAGCAGCCGAGCCGGCCAGGCTGTGGGGAGCTGCTCACTTCTTTCTGGCATCCCAGTTGCTCTGAGGGAACTCCCTCATGTCACGTTATTGAACCACCTCTGCACTTACCAAGACTGTGGCCCCCAAATCAATCAGCATTTATGTCTCCAGCTGCTTGCACCAATGACAGGGAATGTCCTCTAACAGTGCTGGGGCACAAAGTTACCTTGCACAGGTCATCTGACAGGGCCTTGTTCTTTCTGTGCTTCCTGTGTTTCTCCTTCCCTTCCACTTGGAATTGTTACAGCATTTATTTTTCTTTCCCCTTGATCAGTGCTAAAATGGGTGTTTCTCTTCCAAGTTTCAGTTTGTTCAGTGATTCTGTCAAGCCTTTTCTTAGAAGCTTTTATCAGGGAATTGAGTGTTAATTTCAGCAATTTTGGTGATTTTCTGTGAGATTTATGCATGTGTTCTGTTCATTGGGCACCATTTAGGAAGGTGCAAAAGAGAAAAAGGATGCTCTGTATGTCAGTTCACTAGTGGAATATTCATGCATAGAGAGAGTGATTAGCTGAATTTTACATCTACTCCTAACCTGAAAGTGCAACAGGTAATTTGGGGAGAAATTTAAGCCCGATTTCTGCTTCTACCAGCCTTTATTCAAATGTAAAGTAAATAGAGCAGGGTGAGAATGTCAGTGTTCAGTTCCTGAAGTGCCTTATTAAGGTGTTCTTAAAGTAATGGAGATAAAATCTGGGTGGGCATTCCTAATTTCCAGCCACTCATTGTCAATTTCACTGACTCTGAAAACAGCAGAGATGTGCACATCATACCTTATCAATCAATTTGGTGATGGTTTAGGTTCAGATTCTCTGAGGCTTTAGATTTTTAGGTCTCTCGACAATGCTTCCAGCAATCTAAACAGCTTTCAGAAATTAAACTTTTCTCCTTTTTCCTCAGGCTTTGCACTCATGTGCACCAGAGACCTTCAGTGAATGGATTCCACTCTAATCCATCTCCAAGCTGAATCTCCCAGCTGTGTTCACACTGGTGGTTTGTGTGTCTCTTCTGCACAGTGCAATTTTAAAATCTTCGTTCCTTATTATCTCTGCCCTTCCTTTTCTGTTTTAGCTTGCAAATGCATGCAAATGTATCAGAAATGATACACCTAATTTCTGACGCATCCGTTCCTGTCTAGCAATTTCATTTTATCCTGTTCTGATGTCATGCTAGCCTTATATGTTTTATTCTAAGTGGACTCCTGTTTTCTTGCATGTGGAAGTTTTACAATGCAATGCTCTCATTCACCTGCTTTCATGAAACCCTTCATTAACATTAGCACAAGTAGCTGTGTGATTCCCTTCTGCTTTGTAGAAGATTTGGGAAACTCAAGTCCTGCTCAGCTACAGAAAAACATAAATGGTGCTTGGTCATTCCTTTAAGAGCTTAAGCTAATGGTAAACAACTGCAGCTTATTCATTTCACAGAAATTGGGAGAAAAGGCATTGCAAATATTGAGGAATGTATGCAATATTGATGGGCATCCCTCAGTTATCCAGACAGACTGATGTCACTGGCAAAATTCCCTCTTTTCCAAAGGTTTTCATTTGCTTTGGCTGTGCTTCGTATGGCTGCAGGTCACATTTCCCTTGGTTTAAGAAAGTATCTTGGCAGTTACTCTTTGTGATATATCTTGCTAATTCTGCCCTTGGAGGAATTACTCAGTTCTGCAGTCCTTTTTACATGCCCTGTTCTAAAAGACGTCTATGCTATTTTCCCTCTCTCTGTGTTTTCACACTTGTTCAACAAGGTTTTCTTTCTAAGAATATTAATCACAATATCCCAAAGGATTAAAAAATGCTTAGGTATTTTTCCCTAAGTATTTACTAAAGAAAAATAATAATTAAAAAAAAACCTGTATGCATGCTGGATGTAAAATACAAACAGAAATAAACTTGAGAGTTCTCCCAAAAACCTTAAGTAAAAACCCCATTCTATAAAACCCAGAGTATTCATTTACAGCATACAAAAATGGGCATGTTCTAGAAGGGAAAATTTGTGCAACAGTTCTGCACAGAATTCTATGCCTTCAGGCTTTTTGCCCTTCAGGGGCAGTGCCATTCTCTGAACTGTAATGCTCTGAGCATGTTCTGCTCACCATGGCAGCTTTCTGCTCTCCCCTGGTACAGATCATCCTCCCAGCAAAGGGGGAGTGCAGCCACCACAACTCGCAGCACCTTCCCGCACAGCAAGAACCTGAAGGAGAGAGATGGCTTTCACCAGCTGCTGTGGGTACTAACACTGCCACCTCTCAGTTGCCGAAAGCCTGAATTTCTGTGTTGCAGTGAGTTAGTTTATTGAGTCAAATGTTCTGTTATGTAGCAGTATGTTCAAGTGTTCCCCAAGTTATTACAGTTAGTCTCTCCCCTGTGTTATGCCCTCCTACCCAAGTGTCCCTCAAGGAATCCCCTCCCTCCTCACCAGATTTTTCCCTGTCTATCAAGAAAACCCAGCCCCTTTGCCCCATCCCTCAGCCCAAACCCTACCCTTTGTTCCAGAAAGTTCCCTGTCTCTCACCCCAAGATCCAATCCCTCTCCCAACGCTCTCTCCTCCCCTTGTTCTTGTTTGTTGTAGCCCTCAAAACCACAGCCCAAGGGTCACTTATTGGTTACTATATGGTGTCCACCCCGTGTTTTGAAAGATTTTAGAAACCCATGCACAGGGGCGCTGGGGCTTCTTTCAACATCTGTTCCCTTTGGGAATTCTGCCCTGTGAACCTTCCCCTTTCCTCTCCTGATGAATTTCCTGCACTTTACACCTCAGAAGAGCCTCCTCTGCTTCCTTCACTCGGTCCTCCAGGGGTATCTATTGCTGGGCATTTGGCCTAGAGGTTCTGGCTCAGGCAAACCCTAACCTAGCCAGTTCCCCACTCTTGCCGTTGTCCCTGGAGCATCACAGAGCTAGCCAGGGCTGCGGAGGGCAGTGACAGTGACCCATGCCCTGGCATGTCACAGCCCCCAGAGCCACACCTGCCAGGCCACAAGCCCCAGCCCTGGTGCCCACTGCGGCCTCAGGGGCTCCTGGGCATCCTCATCCTGAGTGCAAAGGCAGCCTCAGGAGCTCCCCAGGGCGCTCTGGATCCAGGCTGCAGACACCCTAAAGCCAGCACTGAAAGGGACATGGATGGGGACTGCAGCTGGATCTTGCAGTGCTCACCAGCCCTGACTACTCTGTAACTGAACCCAAACCTCATTTGCAGCACTGTGAGCACATTGATCCCGCTCACCCCTCCTGGAACGTGGTGTTCCCACATCCTACACCAGCCCTTTGCAGGGAGTGACCAACTCCCAGCTGCCCTGCTACCCTGGCCTTACTTTCTCTTTGCCAGCAATGAACTTAAAGGATACACTCCTGAGAAACCTAGCACAACATTTGCTTCTCAGGAGCTCTTTCACAAAAACTCCACTAATCCCTAGTTTTTGCTCAGAGAAGGAGGTCCTAACAAAGCCTAAGGCACAGACAGGGCTCTGGCATAGGAATTCCTGAGCCGCAGGATTCCACCCTTGTTGTTCCTAGGCTGCTTTGCTGATATTTTAGAGTCAGTTCTGGACAGGGGCTCCTGCTGACAGGGTAGGAAAATTTGGAGAAGAAAAGGTGCAGGAGACAACCAAAAACAAACAAGGGGGAAAACACTTAGAAATACAGAGTAGAACAGAAGTCCTTGGAGATGGATCAATAGAAAATGCCAGCAGCAGTGAGCAGAGCCCGAGGTTGCTCACTGCCACCCCAGGGGCTCCTCAGTCCCCTGCTGGTTTGTGTCTGATGCAGCCCTGCCTGGAAAGGGCTCCAGGCTCTGGTGTTCCCTGCTTGCTCCAGGCTACATTCTTAGCAGCACTGAAAGAAGAGGTGAAACAAAGAGCCATTTTCTGTCCTGCCTGCAAACTCTTCTCCTTCAGTGCCGTTGCCAGAAATCATCCCTCTGTCAGCTTGGCACTGTGCCTGCTGCATCCTTGTCCCTGTCCCTTGCATCAGCTCCTGCACATCATCAGCAATCGCTGCCCCACATCATGAACAGAGAGAGCTGTGTCAGAAGAGCAATGAGTGCATTTTCTTGTTTGTGAGATACAAAGCTGTGTTGTTTTGCGGAGAAAAGAAGAAACCTCACAACTTTATAAAAGTTGTAAAGCCCGGTATGTTTATTTACGACGTGCGTCGGACGCAAGTCCCCCAACAAGGCATGGGTACCTCTGAAGACCTCGGGTCTTCTTTTATCCCCCTTCCAAATGCATATGCATAGTTTCACAATATGTTCATACATATTCATTCTGCGTGACATTTAGCACCAGTTCTTCTTTATCAAAGGAATTTCTAAGTCGGGGGCAAATCGACCTTGTGGTCTTTTCTGTTTTTCTTTCTCTGTCTCCTTGCTGTCTCGGCATGCGAGTTCTTCCTTCAGCTTTGGCCTCACAGACTTTTCACCTCTCTTAGACACTTCACCTAATTCAGAATGGATCTTTACTCTGTCTCAGTGTTTTGTGTCAGGGACAAACAGGCGATGTGTGTATTTGTGAATGCAAAACGTGTGGACCCCGACAATGGGAGAGCTGTGAATTCTAATAATAACTGAGGAGAATAAAGCATGGAAAAAGACCTTTGAACCTAATTTTGTTTGCAGTTAACCCTAGTTGATTTAGGAGTATTGGAAATAAGGTGTTAAAGATGTTGCATTTTGCTTGCATTTAATCCATAAGGAGCTCTGCAATAATAACCTTTTGAAGTATAATTTTAGAATATTACTTGTATTCTTGAAACTGTAGCTTTGGAATATATATAAAGGAAATATTGTTATCTCAGACCTTATTGAAGCAGAGAAAAACAGCTTGAGAAAGGAAGACGAACATCACCTCAAGAGTTTATGGTTTTGAGCAAAGGGAAGCTGGATATCACTGTTATGAGATTTAGAGTCTCTGCAATTAAAAGGTGGACCCACATCTGTGGAGCTGGACCCCACCAGATGAGATTCGTCTTTCTTCTTTCGGAAACTGGACCGTCACCATCTGGGGATACTCCTTTGAGATACATCCTGAGAAATTAAAATCACAATAGTGTATAGAATTGTGATGTAATAATTTGGAATAAGAATTGCTGATGAGTAAAAGATTGGAAATAGAAACTGCTGAAAAAAACTGATGGGTACTCCTATAAATACCTGTAACCCTCAATTATCAGTGTGCAGTTGGAGGGAAAACTTCCCCCACTGTACCCAGCGCTGTATTGCTCATATTTACCATATTAAATAATAAATTGATTGCTGCTTGAATATTGGCCTAGTCAAGCTTCTTATTCATAACACTGTTAGCTGTGCTCTTCTATGGGCTGGCCATGGCACTTGGTAATTAATATGCTGTCATGCTGTGAACTGAATTCACACCTTACAGGGCTGTGTTTACTGGGCCTGCTGGATCCGTGCCCACTTCCTTCCTCTGCTCCTCCTCGCTCCAGGACTGTGAGAGACCAGCATGGGGTCAAAGACCCTGCAGTATCATTACCCTCTGGTAATGCTCAGAGGTCCTCTAAGGGCTATGTAGTGCACAGCATCTGGGTGTGGGGCATGTGCTAAGGAGAAAGAAAGAGTCTGTGAGAAAGCTGAGCTTCTCTTACATGGGACTGAAAAAATGACAGGAACTTTTTGGCATATAAAGCTTTCCTTCCAGGCCAGGGACCAGGGAAGGCCTAATCAGCTGTGGCCCTACAGGGCAAGTCTGTGCTAACTCCCAGCACCAAGTGCAGGGCTGTGGGGCAGGGCTCCTACAACAACAGCACAGCTCTGTGGAAGAGCCCAGCCTTGCATCTGGGTTCCTGCCTGCTTCCCCTTTAGAGACAGCTGTGGCCCGAGGATTTGTGTCTGAGGGAGAGCTCCATCCTTGGACCTCCTGATCTTTCCCAAGTGGCCAAATGGGGATGCACCAGCAGCACTGCTGGGAAGGTGCTGGCTCAGTGGCTGTTTTTTGAGACTGTGCCCCCCATATCATCTTTATGTGTGTGTGGGGGGGGTGTGCTGTGGTGGCTGTGGTTACACACTCACTGGCCTTGGCAGAGCACAAGTCGGAACCTTTGAAGGTTCCAGCTGCTGTAAGGCTCAGGAGGCAGAGCTGGTGCTAGGCACAGTGTGGTACTGTGCTGAGGGAAAGGTGAAAACAGTTAATAATCCACCCTCAGCTAATCACTGAGGGCTGATGGGAGGCACAGGCTTGGTGGAGCTGCTGTGTACAGGCCAAGGTGCTTATCAGCTGTGCAGTGTCCCCAGCAGCCCCTGGCAATGCTGGTGCAGCTGAAGGACAGGCTTGATGGGTCTGGTGCAGCCCCACAGCCTCAGACACTGCAGCTCCACCGTGTAAAGCAGCATGGCTGAGCTGGTTGTTGGTCAGGTGAGGGCTCAAATATATTTCCTGCAACTTGCTCCAGCACAGTTCAGCCTGGAAAAAAGGCATTTTTCCAAGTGTAGGGGAGTCAAGCTCCAATAAATATCAGCTGAGCCCTGGTGCTTGCTCCCCTGCATGAAGCCTCAGTGAGGCACCAGGGCCTCCTGTCAGCAGGAGGGGAAGGGAGATCAGAGTTGTTGGAAGAATATGTGACTGAAGGCTGAGCACAGGGTTGGTGGTGCTTTGCATGGCTCTTGCATGACACCCAGGCTGGCTGTGGCAGTGTAAGCCAACCTTTTGTTTTGCATCAGGCTTTATGCCAGAGCCAGCCCCTTTCCAGCCTTTGGGGTGGTTACAGCTGTTGCTCTATATTTCTCTCCCTCCTTTTTTTTCCAAAAGCTATTCTACTCCAGCACCACAGGCAGGCAGTGATGGCTGCCTGTAGCTAACAAGACAAACTGAGATCTGCCTGCAGAGCCATAGGAAGGTGTCCCTGGGCTTGTGAGACAGGCCAGGACAACACAAACTGAGGCCACAGCCATGCTGTGCTTTCAGTTGAGCCTGTGGTGGAGCTGCTGTGCTTGTAGTCAGCATCTAGATGGGGCAGGTGACATATCTATCTTAGCTGGGACAGAAACAGAAGTACAGCCCTTGCACAGCATCCTTCTGCTAGGCTGTGCTAAGCTCAGGGGCCTGTAAACTGGCCCTTAAGACCTAGGTCTCCACTCCTTGCCCAGATCTCCAGCCTCAGGGAGAAAGACTTGGGTTTAGGAGCCATGGCTTTTTCTTCCATCAGACTCCATTAAGAAAAAGTCAAGTTAAGCAGTTCATTAACATTTAAAATACTGCACCGTGTGTAAACCAAATATCCCCCTCCCCACAACAATCCCGTGCTCTCTGCGGACGCTCTGGTGAAGAATACTGCTTTTGGCACTGTTTGCCTTCTCCTTCTTCTTCTTCTTTATGGGATCCATCTCAAAACTGCGGCAGATCTGCAGTGTTTCATCAGCAGCTGCTGAGGCCACTGCTGTACCATCAGGGCTCATGGTCAGGTTCAAGATTCTATCAGTATGACCTGAGGAGGAGAAGGAATGTGCAATCAGGGCTGAGCTGATCAGCACATGCACATTTACTCCTGTATGCTCCCATGAGCCCTGCCAGCTTTCACAGCTGTCTCCCCAGTGGCTGTGGCAGCATGATTTCAGACTCCAAGCATACACTTGGATCAGTGGTATCTCTTCCACAGCCCCGTGGGCATGCTTTACTCCTAGCAGCATGGCCCTGGATACTGGCCTGTATCAGTGATGCTGCAGGCTCCAACCAAGGAGTGCAGCTGTCTTCAACCTCTGACAGCCCCCCCACCCAGGCCCTGTCCACCTACCTTGCAGCTCTGCAACCTTGTTCATTCTTGGATACTTCCATATAACCAGCTGATTCTGTGCAAAGCCATGGCCTGAAATGAGCTCCTTGTAGTTTGTGGACCATAGGATAAAAGTCACCTGCAAAGAGGCAGTAACACAGTGAGACAAGGTGCATGTGCTGATGCTCACCACTCGGAGGTGAGCATGGTCCCCCTCCTTCCCTGTGCATCTGGGCCTGAGGAGCCAGCAGCTCTGTGTAGGTGTGCTGCCAGAAGGTGTTTGTCTCCAAGCTGATGTTCAGCTCTCACCTGGGAACGGGTATCAACAGCACTGAGGCAGGCGCCAGAACACACGTTCCAGATGCGGATATGTCTGTCACTAGTGCCACCTCCAGTGGCTAGAACATTCATCTGCCATGGGCACCACGCCACAGCCTGAGAGAGGAGAGTTCATTTTAAAACATACCAGAGACAACCTGCACCCAGACAGTGCTGCATGCCTGCCTTGCACACACATATCCGCCCGTGGCAGCTCTGTGCTCACCTTGACAGCACCCTGGTGCTAAGTGAAGGTCTGTAGAGGAGCAAAGTCGCCACCCCCACATTGGGTGCATGGCCAGACATTTACAAGACTGTCATTGCCTCCACTGGCCAGGTAGCGGCCATCCAGAGACCATCTGAGTCCGCACACCTCCTGTGTGTGGCCAGCAAGGGTGGCCACGTGATGCTCAGCCACTCGGACATCGTGGTGATGGATGTGCCTAGTCCGTGCACCACTGCAGAGAGAAGAGAAGGCTTGCAGGGTCAGGCTGCACATTTTCACCCAAATCCATTTTTGTTGTTGCAAGACTGCTATAGCTGCCACTGGGTTTCTACCAGTGTTACCAGCAACACAGGTCTGTTGGTGTGAGTGAAACACCCACACAAGCTCTTTACAACTTCAGCACAAATTGCAATACAGGAAAGAGGCCTTCTCCTCACAGCCCCAACAGATAAGGCTGAGTAAGGATCCCAAGCCAGGACAAACTTCTCTCTGCCATCCGTAACCCATGCCAAACATAGATTGATGGATAGGAGTTTGCAACAACTGGAAACTGCCCTTGACCCACTGCTTTACCTGGAGAGGATGTAACTGTTCCAGCTGAGGGTTCCCACACAGGCACAATGGCTGGTCATGGTTCAGAGATGTTTCTGCTGCTCAACGTCCCATAGCTGGAGAGGCAAAGCAAAATGTTCTTCAGCAGAAACCCAAGCCTGTTTCTATGCCCTAGGAACCTCACTGCACAGGCTCTGGCATTCAGCTTTCTCAGTAAGGGAACAGAGAAAGTGTGTATCTCATGACTATAGCACAGAAGGTAACGCTACTTATCAGAAAACCCCCAAACGAAACGCTGCCTTGCACACTGGGCAGTTCCACCCCACACCAGGGAAGACAAGTCAGGTGCATGGCATCCTTCCTCTGCCAGCCAAGGTTTTGTCCCCAGTTCTGTCAATCCCTAGAAAACACCTCTAGTTTTACTCCTGCATTCACCTGAACCTCAGCACTACTTGTGCCAACAGCAAGGTAGTCTCCATCTTTAATCCATGACACAGAGGAAATGTAAACATCTGGATGCTCCATCTGCAGCAGGGGGATAATCTCCCTAGTAGTGTGATTCCACAGATAAACAGTGTCATCCAGAACCACTGCCAGGAAGTTCTGGGAGCTCCAGTCTATGAGATTCAGATCTACAATTTGAAAGAGCAATGCAATGCAATTCAGATCTACAATTTGAAAGGTCACACCATGCTTGGCTAGAGAGCCCTGCCCTTCATCCGTGCTGCTGCAGTAGGTGTGGGTGCACATGTGCACACACACACGTACAGGTGAGGGGCAGGCTTCTGAGTGTCACTATGCCCAGCTGCTGGGGCCAGGTACCCTGCTCCAAGGCACCTACACAGTGCCCTAGACCACTTTCCCTGTAAGGCCACACAGGGACACTCCAGAAGGGGTCTGTGCTAGCCTGGGTACACCAAATAATACAGACAGCCCAGTTACACTGTCCTAGAAACAGCAATCCAGTGCAAAATGTTCTGGATGCCCAGCACTCAACCCTGTAGCCTACTTACAGTAGTCGTTGAACATCTCTGGTGCATCCAAGACCCGTTGTGGCTTTGAGGGAATATATCTGCTCTTCTTCCTGCTGGATCCAGGTGCCATTTTCTGACTGTAGAGCACTTTCAGGTTATTCTGATAGCCTGTGTGCAGGGGAACAGGTTTCTTAACCTGAGTTAGTTTCCTCCCAGCTGAGTGCTGCTCACCCACCTAGGAATCCCTTGGAGTGAAAATGAAGTCGTAAGAGAAACACTCACAAGCCTGCAGTGCACTAAAATCACTGGCAGTATGAACTGCTGAACAGGGGTGAGCTACAATTTCCTCATTCATGGAAACAAATTTAACAAACACTTGGGTTTTTGAATCCCATTATATTTAGTTGCAGTTTAAGCTAGAAAATGCACAGCAGAGGGTTTGATGCTCTTACAAACTTCATGAAGGTTTGGAACCTGCAGTATAGGTGAAATGTCACCGACATCTTTTCATAAAAATCCTTTCTTTAGGATTTTTCTCCCTTCTGAGAAGCTGTGGCCTCAGCAACAAAATGTAAACAATGGTTATCTGCTGCTGTGGAATGCAACAGGTGGATGTGTGATTGGTCTTGGGTGAATGTTTGGGTTTACTGACCACTCACAGCGGAGCTGGGTCTCACCCTCTGCTGAGACACAGCCCTTTGTTTATTCATTCCTTTTCTATTCTTAGCTTAGCTAGCTTCTGAGAACTTTCCTTCTATTTCTTTTAGTATAGTAATAATGTAATATATATCATAAAATAATAAATCAAGCCTTCTGAACATGAGGTCAAGATTCTCATCTCTCTCTCCACCCTGAAGACCCTTGCAAGCCCTGTAACAGGTGATCAACTGGCAGTCATAGCACCTCTCCTAAATAAATTCACTGTAACTGTTATGCCCTCCCTCGACCTCAGGAACCTTAAGAAAGGAGACTCCAGCCTGTACAGCTCTCAGAAACCAGTTGATTTCTCCTGTGACCACACACAGAGCCTCTGTGTTGCTGTTCCCCTGACCTGATCTCTGGTGGTGATTGAGCTCACACAGAGCCTGTATCACACCTTCTGGAGCATTCTGTGGTTTTCCACTGAGGTGGAGGATCTTTGCCTCTTCTACATCAAAACCATTCAGATGCACTGCCCAGGCTTTCTGTTGCTCCTACAGAGACAAATCACCCTCAGTGCAATGCATTGAGAACAATTCCCACACTGCAATTTAAACAGACACCTAAGTCTCCTTTTCTTAGAATCTGAAGATGTTTGCCTGTGCTGCAAGGGTCAGTCACACAGAGGCAGGTCAAAGCAATTTTTCCTCAGACTTTCATATATCGTCCTGCTCACATTTTCACACAATGGCAAATTCAGTGTTATTGCCAGTGGGAAAAGCCACAGCCACAAAGCGACCAAATGCTTCATAAACAGATTTCAGAACACAGTGTAAAACATTCCAGAAGTGTTCCTGGTGGAGACATTGTCCTAGAATAGCTACCACCAGCAGTTTCACTTTGCATAGGCTTACAGCTTTGTGTTTTTGTTGCCTGCTACATGTTAAAGCCTCATTAGTCAAAAGCTAAATTTTGCTACCAGAAGCAGCATAGGCTTAGAGTGCATGGCAGTCTCTACAGCTTCAGTCTCATCCTAGGCTCCTGAAGCCCAGAGCTGCAAGTAGTGATGGCTGGGACTTGTCAGTCCCGTGTGCCCACTTGATAGAACCTATTGTTCACTGCTCTGTAAAGGGGCAGGAAGGAGTAGCGGTTGTTGAAGCAATTGTAACTTAGCAACATACTCACCTTCTTGGTAGGGGAATCCTCAGCAGGGTCACTCTTTTTGCTTAGGAGGAAATTTGCCATCTCCATCTGCATAGTGCTGCAGTTGGGAATGTAGCAATCCCCCCCAGCCTTTTTGGGGGTGCTTTGAATTTTGGATCAAGATTTACCTGCATTCACATATGAAAATATTGTCTTACAGCTATTTAACAGCCTGTAGTAGAGCTTTCATGGAAGTAAACCCAACACTCTTCCACATCACACCCACCAGACAAGTAGGACTCTGAGGTCTCATGCCACCCAGTCACAACTAACTTATATTTTCCTCCCTGCCACCAAGTTGGTTAGGGACTGTGTGCACTTGGGTCTAGTGCAACAATTCCAGATCCAGAGATAAGGGGAAGATACAGAAGCGCTCACAGGATGTAAAGCTGTCAGCTGACAGTCCCGCCCACACTCGTCCTAGCATACAGCTGTGCCAGCAAGGCTCAGCTGGGCGAACAGCAGCTCGCCAGCCCCAGTGCTCAGAGCTCTGCCCCTCATGCTGGCAAGGAGGTGGGTGGCTGTCAGGAGCACAGCCCACCTCCTCCTGCCTGAGCAGCAGCGTGGCAGGGAGCCCAGAGCCCCGTGGCTACAGACATGCAGCCTGGGCGAGGCTCCTGCACTCAACCTCTGCCGCTGGTGGCCGGTGCTCACCGGGTGTCTTGGACGGCGTCTTGCTGGAGCTGTGGGAGCGACTGGCCGGCTTCCTGGGCGACACGCCGACGGGGCTGGGCCCGGGGCATCTCTCCTTGGCCTTGCGCTGCCATCGCGCAGGCGGCGCATTTGGGATCAGCATGTCCAGCTTCAGCAGCCCGTGCAGGTCCGCCTCCAACAGGACCTGCGCCGTGGTCCTGCGGGCGGGCGGCGTTGGCCGTGCCCACCGGCCGGGCTGAGCCTACACCGACAGCCCCGCCGGCCTCCCCACCGCCGGACCGTGCAAGCGCTCCGGCCGCTCCTCCCCGCCAATGCACACCCCCACTCTCCCCAGCCGCTCCTCAGGAAACTCCGTCAGCTGATATGCCCTCCCTCCGCTCCTCAGGGGTCCTTGATCAGCCGGCACCCTTCCAGCCGCTCTTTGGGGCACTCTCAGGTAAGCGACATTCTCCCTTCCCCTGCCTTTCAAGGGCAATCTCGTCCCTGCTCTTTCTCTTCCCCACTGTGCTTTGCCTCTGCCCTGTGCCCCTGGAGCTGCTCTTGGCCAGGCAGCCTCAGTGGGAACCAGCACTGGCTGCAGCCCCAGCGGGCCCCCCAGGACAAGGCCCAGCAATTAGGAGGCCAGTGAAAGCTCTGGGCAGCAGCAGAACCCTCAGCAGAGTTCTTTAAACAATCATGGACTGGCCACACCTACACTGCAGCCTCACTGGGAATGTTTCCTATGTAGAGTAGACTTTCAAAAAAAGCTGTTTGAGGGAAAGGTGAACTAAACACTCACTGTCTTCTCGTAAGTCCAAATTTGGACAGAGCGTAAGATGAAGATCAGCTCCAAAACAAGCAGGCCTGCCAGGAAGCCCAGCCAGCAGCCTGTTCACTGACAGAAACCCCTTCCAAGGCCCTTCTGGGCATCAGGAACATGTGCTGTGGTTCCAGCTGCACCTGTGGGAGCAATGGGGAGCGTCAGCCTGTGCTGTGCTGCACTGCTGAGCTGGCAGCACGGTGTATGCAGGCAGGACATTCTCCGTTTCCCCCAGAGCTGGGGCATGCAGGCACCTTGCTGCCACTTGGCACAGGCTGTGCCACCCAACAAAGCCCAGCAGGTCGGGAGGAGAGCCCGGAGCCAGCAGCAAGCTGAGAGAAGGCCCTGCTCTAGAACTGAGGGAGTTCCACCAGAAGCAAACAAAGATGGTAAGTTGAAGAGATGCCCACTGTGCTCATAGTTTGTCTGAGAAGACTAAGACGTGAGCTTGTCAAAAATCTTAAGTAACAGGGAAAAGGTTTTATATATGTTGGTTGTGACTAGGTACAAAGCTCCTGCGGGAAAAGAGCCTCTGCAGCAGGCTGTCTGGCTGAAGGGGTCTTACTTCTTCCTAGAATAAAGATTACCACTGAAATGCAATTTTATTTTTTATTGTATGTGGAGAGTTTAGTTCAAGCACGGCTTAAAGAAAAAGGCCATGAAGGCATACAATTGAGAGAAAAGTAAAAGGTAGTTGCAAAGCAGTTCCAAAAGCAGTTCCCAGCCTGATTTCTATAAACAATTAGACTTTCTCAGGCATCACTTTATAAACAATAAGGTTCTCAGGCAGTCTTCCCATAACAAGCAAACACCCTCTCTGGGAAAAGATGGCACCCTGAGAACAGATGTGGAAATTTTGGGAACCTTTCATATCACAGTGGGAACACTGGGTTTGTTTTGTGTAAACAATTAACGGTATTGTAAAACAAAAGGAGTGGTTAGAGTTTTCTCTGTTAGCCTATCATGAACCTGGATTTTGGAATATGCATGAAGTTCGTTAACACTGTTATTTAAAGTGACTGATCGATCAATAAACTTGAGTTCGATGCATTAAAGGATGGTCGTTCTCCCTTCATCTCAACAATTGTATAAGGGGAAAATATTTTCCAGAACAATAATACTAGTTTCAAAAATACAGATGTGTTGTGTAAACAGGATTGAAACAGGAGAGAGCATTTGGGGATTGCTCTCTACAAAAGATATTTCTAAATAATTCTAAAAATGAAAAAATGGGGTCACTCGTTCTCTTGATTCTAAAACTACTTACAAAAATCTTAATAGCAATTTGGAAGATATATTTGGGGGTGTCTCTCTACAGAAAAAATGTTTTGAAATATTTCTACAAATTTCTAAAATCTAAAACTGAAAAACTAAGCAAATGGGGCTTCTTTTTCTCTTCAGCCCCATACTGCTGCCTGCCCCCTGGGCTCCCCCAGCCCTCGGGACCCCGCCGCTGGTCACAACAGCCCCTGCCTGGCTCCTGCCTGCCCACACCGTGGGCATCCACGGCTGCTCCTGGCCATGGAGCTGTGCCAGTGCTGCTGCTGGCTGGGCTTTGCTGCTGCTGCCACCCAGACACTGGGATGACGGCACCTTCCCTGTAGTGCAACAACAGAAGGGGCCATCACCTAGCCTGGCAGAGAGCAGGGACAACTTCAGTGTTGTTTAGAGGTCATGGCCAGGGGGTTCAGGGGCAGAGGAAAGGACATGTTGGGCTCAGGAGGGGCTGTAGGGTGCTGGGCTGCTCCTGGGGTCTATAGAAGAAGTCGGGACAGGACAGAAGAGGATCAAAAAAGAGATGGAAGTAGCTTGGGGATATACATGGGGAGAGGAGGTGGCAGTGGGATCTCCAGGAGAATAGGAGATTTCCTTGTCAATGGCTGTTCTGGAGTCTTCTTCTCAGAACTCTTGACAGGGCTACCCAGGCTCTTCTAACTGCTGGAGGAGCTGCTCCTGCTGTTTGGGTGTGAGGTGCAGCCACTGTCTTACAACCCTTGTGCAGTGACGGAACTGTGGAAAGAGGAGGTGGCTGAGGCCCCAGCTGCCAGTGGCACACAGGGAGCCTCCTGCACAGCCGGGCCCAGAGCTGGCAAGGCTCCCCAGCACGGCTGGAGCTGCTGGCACAGCTTGGCCCAGCTGCACAGCTGTCCCTCAAGGCCCCGGCCAGCAGGGCACGGCTCTGGGCAGGCTCCCGGGCCAGGAGCGGGCCCCAGAGCGCCTCTGCCTTTCATGGGCAATCTTGTCCCTGCTCTTTCTCTTCCCCACCATGCTTTGCCTCTGCCCTGTGCCCCTGGGGCTGCTCTTGGCCAGGCAGCCTCAGTGGGAGCCAGCACTGGCTGCAGCCCCAGCGGGCCCCCCAGAACAAGGCCCAGCAATTAGGAGGCCAGTGAAAGCTCTGGGCAGCAGCAGAACCCTCAGCAGAGTTCTTTGGACAATCATGGACTGGCCACACCTACACTGCAGCCTCACTGGGAATGTTTCCTATGTACAGTAGACTTTCAAAAGTAGCTGTTTGAGGGGAAGGTGAACTAAACACTCACCCTTTTCTCTTCCAGCAAGACCATATTCGGACACAGCATAAGATGAAGATCAGCTCCAAAACAAGCAGGCCTGCCAGTAACCCTAACCAGAAGCCTGTTCCCTTACAGAAACCCTTTCCAAGGCTCTTCTGGGCATCAGGAACATGTGCTGTGGTTCCAGCTGCACCTGTGGGAGCAATGGGGAATGTCAGCCCGTGCTGTGCTGCACTGCTGAGCTGGCAGAACTGTGGATGTGGGCAGGATGTTCTCCATTTCCCCCAGAGCTGGGGCCTGCAGGCAATTTGTTGCCCCTTGGCACAGGCTGTGCCACCCAACAAAGCCCAGCTGCAGTGGGAGGGACGTTGGTTCATGAGTCCCCTTTCCCCAGGGCTGTGAACGAGCTCCAGAGGCGCCTCCAGCTTTGGCTGCTGCTGGGCTATGCAAGGGCAGGCCCTGGGGGAAGAGCTGCAGCCACACAGCCCCGCCAAGGGCTGAGCCCCGCTGAGCATGGCACAGCAATTTACCTTCTGAGCCTGTGCCCATGCCCATGCCTGTGTTTGGCTTGGCCTTCCTTCCTGCAGCAGGGGCTGCCAATCGGCCTCTGCTTCGTTGGGGAAACACCTCCTTCTGTCCTGCCTTTTGGCCCACCACTTGAGAAACAAAAAGTACACCTTAAAAGACGGAACTGTTCTCCATTACTTTGATGGCATGTTCAGGATGTCATGCTTATGCAAAATCTGGTAAAATCAACAAATCATCTAGGCTTTTTCCGCTGGGCCAGGGCCCACCTTCCTCCAAACAGCTGCCAGTGCTGAGCAGAAGTTGTGAGTGGATTGTACAGGGTAAGGGCACACACATGCATGGCTCTGTCCTGGCACCTGCAGCGATGCCCCCCTGGCCGAGCTTTGGGATCTGAGCTGGCAGCTCTCCCAGGAAAAAGGCCTTGACGTACCCTCACAATCTCCCAGAGGCTCAATCCTGAACGTGGGCTGGGAAGCCAGATCATCTTTAGAAACAGGCTCAGCTGCAAAGAAAGGCAGGACAAAACAGCTCCAATAGCACTGCTGAAGATTCTCCTTCAGGCCAGAGTGGCAGTGAGGGCACCTGGGTGATTGGTGCCCTCCCCTTGTCTCTGCCTTCCACTCAGGAGCAGGGCCAGGGGGACCTCGTGCCTGCAGTGGCCCACACTGGGATGGAAGGAGCCCCTTGCGGGGCAGTCGGGGCAGAAAGGACTCCCTGGAGCTGCCAGCAGCAATAAACCCAGCCCCAGGCAGGGCCAGGGCTTGGCAGTGGCAGCAGGAGCAGCTCAGGCTCCCTGGGGGTGGCAAAGGAGCTGAGAAAGGCTCAGCCCCTGGGCACAGCCCTGGGCCCAGGCCCTTCTCTCTCTGCTCTTCTCTGTGGCTGTACAGAGCACACAGGACACAGTGGCATTGCACATGGGAGGAGGATGGACAGCTAAATGCCCCTTCTTCCCACTGACAGTGATCCTGTGGGATCTCTCAGGGCTCCAGAAGGGAGCAGGGCAAGGTTTCCAGAACTGATCAACCTTCAGAGGAACTTAAGGGAACTGGCTCATATGTGAGCTCTTGCCACACTGACACAGATTATTCTGTCAGGAAAGGTACATTCAGAACATGCCTCCAACATCTGGCAAGGTCTTCAAAGCACCATTCACCAGCATTTCCAACTAATCCAAGTCATGATCCCAGTCGAGAAGGGAGCACAGATGCAACAGAACCATTTCCATGGTGTGCTGGGATCCCCTTCTCCCTTGGGGAACTGGGCGCTGCAAGGGGGTGGGGTAAGGCTGGGGGAGCCTGTGCCTCCTGGTCACTCTCCACGCCCTTTGCAGGTGCTGTGCAACATGCCTGGAGGGGCAGCTGGAGCAGCCCAGGGCCCTGCGGCTCTCTCCCTCCCACACAGGAAACCCTCACTAAATGCTTGGGGAAATCTGCAGTGCCACAGCTGTCGCTCCCAACCTCCGTCCCTCCCTCCTGCTTGCCCACCTGCCCATGGAACAGCTCCCACAGCCCACAGGCACATAGCCAGGCCCTCTCAGGACACACTGGAGCCTTGCTCTCCCCCTCTGCCCTTTCCCCACCATGGGCACCCCTTGCAGCCGCTCCCAGGTTTCGGGACGTGTCTCCCACGGAGGGAGCCCAGCAGGACAGCTCAGTACCCGAGTGCCCTGAGCCTGCTCGGGAGAATTCCTCTGTGCCCATCTTGTCTGGGCTGTGCCCATCTTGTCCGGGCTGTGCCCGCAGTGCCAAGCAGCAGAGAGGGCAGTTCAAGCCTCAGCAGGGCTCAGGCCCAGAGGCACAGCAATTACCTCCTGTGGCTGTGCCTGGCATCGCCTCCCTTCCTGCAGGAAATGCCACCTTCCATAGAGCCCCTCTGTCCATCCCTTGAGAAAGGAAGAGGCACAGCTGGATCAGATGGAATCATGGCACATCCAGGAGGTGGCCTCTTCAGGAGGCTATACTTGTCTAAAACATGGATAAGGATCAGGAAAATCCTAATTCCCCCAGGCCTTTGGAGTTGACTATGGCCCTCCCTCCTCCAAGCAGCCACACCTCAGGATGTTACTGGGGACTGGGAAAATGCAGGGGATCCCTGGTGAGTTGGGGCTGTGTGGCAGCTGATGCCCAATGCCTTTCTGCAGAGGCTGGGGAGAAGCTGCAGCCAGGCCAGGCGGGGAAACAGCCCTGCAGGGCATGGAAGGAGCAGTAGGGCATCGATGTTGCCATGGATCCATGGATCCCTTCCCGCTGTTCCGGGCTCGGCGTGTCCAGACGTGCAGCCAGAGCCCTCGGTTGCTGAGCCTCAGGACAAGGCTGTGGGAATGCACCCACCATTCCCTTTGAGCGGTTCTCTCACGATGTGCTTCAGGATGTATTTTGGCCCATGGTTGTGAAAGGGCAGAGGGGGAGCGAGGCTGCCATGGATCCCTTCCCGCTGTTCCGGGCTCTGCTCTGACATGGGAGACCCTGGCTCACTCTAGGATCTCTCCCAGGTCTCCTCCCAGAGCTTCATCCCACAGCTCAGCCCCAAGAGCCAGACAGGTATTAGGAATTTCACAGCCTACCATTGGTGACTCATAGTCAGAATGCACAGAAAAACTCTAGCTGTGTTTCAAAATACCAGATTCTTTGTTGTTTCCTTCACACTGCAGATTTCCCATTGCCCCAGCCGCAGCCCCTGGCAGCCTGCCTGGATGTTCTCCCTGCGCCGCTTCTGCAATCCCACTCATCCAGGTCCTGCTGGTTCTGTGGGCAGCTCTTCGGGCCACTGAGGCCCTGTTCCTCCTTTGTTTGTGAGCATGTCCGAGTGAGAGATGACTCAGGGGCTCAGCACCAAGGCCTCCAGCAGCAGTGGTCAGTTCCTGAGTGCGCTCGGGGGCCACAGGCAGCTGCCCATGGCTCTGCCAGGGATGTGAAGGGGAGGCCGTGCAGGGGAGCAGCCCCCAGAGCCCAGCCCTGCCCATGGGGGCCTGCAGCCCGTGGGGATGGAGCAGCAGTTTCTGGGGTGACAGAGCCAGCAGCTGGGCAGTGCAGCACACACTGCACACATCTACTGCAGGGATATGTTAGCAATATTGTGTATACATCCACTCCAAACTGAAAAAATTCAGGCTAAGCATAGTTTAATTTCAGAGGCATTAGGGAAGATTTATTACCACTGCTTTCCTGGCTGAGTTTTGGAACATTATACTTTTTTTTAAATACTTTATAAAAACAATCTGTGAGTCTGGAAAGGGAGTTTTTCAATCACAAGGGTTCTTGCTTCACTCCAGGAGAAGTTTAATTCAGAGTATCAGGGAGATTTTCTCTTAACATATTGCTGAGTTCTCCTGCTGCCACTCATTAGGAGAGATGAAATAATTTCTCACTGTTTATGTTTGATATTTGTTTGGAAACAGTAGGGAAAAATGTACCCACTGTCAAGATTTGGTTCATGTGGATCAGTTATTATTTCAGCTGCCTAAGTTGAGGGAGGAATTCACAGAGGTTATCCCAGGCAGAATCTGGTGCTGATGCTTGTGCCATTGGAGTCTGGAGTGGGCTCTTTCCTAGCACAACTCACCACACTGAGCTGCTGGGCATATCTCCTTTGTTTTCTGGTTTTTACTACTAAGAGCAGCCAGCATCATTTAACAGTACCTAAAACAGATTTGTTGGTTCCTCTGAATCAATTCAAACTATGAGTTTGAGTTTCTCCAGGTTTCAGCCTGGAGAAAAGGAGACTCAGGGGGAGCCTCGTGGCTTTCCACAAGTCCCTGACAGGAGGGTGGAGCCAGGTGGGGCTCTGCTCCCATGGGAACAGAGACAGGACAAAAGGAAAAGGTCTCAACTTGCACCAGGAGAGGTTTAGATTGGAAATTAGGGAACATTTCTTCTTGGAAAAGGTTGTAAAGCATTGGAAGAGGCTGCCCAGGGCACTGGTAGAATCACCATCCCTGAAGAGCTCAGAAGACCTATTGATGCGGGACTTGGGTGTGGTTTAGTGGTGAACATAGTGATGGTGGTGCTTGATGGTTGGAACTGATTTTTGTGAAGGTCTTTCCCAACTTTAAGGATTCTCTGATTCCATGATTCTAAACAAGCCAGTGATAACATAATCTAATCTCTCTTGGTGTAAATGACTTGGTTCACTCTCTGATGTTTTCTCCACATCCATCTGCCAGCACATGGAAGGAACAAACCAGGTGTGAAGACTGGAGTAGGAAAATGAGCCCACATCACTTCCCTGGGAAGAGAAGAGAAGATCCGACAACTTCCAGAGGGGAGGAGAAACAGAAAAAAAGGTTTGAGAAGCTGAAGTAATGGCACAGGTACCAGGGAGAAGAAGTAAGAGGTGAGAGAAATGGTGGCTATGAATTGCAGGGCAGGCAGAGGACACCCATGACCCAAACAGTTTGGCATCTCCTGGCAATTAGGCAGCTGACCCCAAAAGTTCATCTCATCTCAAAGGGCATGCACAGCCTCGCCCACCCAGTACAGGGCAGGAACAGCATGAGGAAATGGCAGGGGAGTGTCATGAACAACCTAAATACTGTCATGCATTTCCAGCAGGTTTTGCAGCCTGTACTGAGCATCTCAGTCCTGTCTGCACTGTTCCCAGACACCAAAACCATTAGATCAGAGGGAGCTGATTAAATCAGTTGTTAAAATTTCAATTTGAAGTCAAGTCTTTTGAATGATAAGGACCATTTAAATCTTGCCGCTCAGAAGGCAGAAGACTGGGCTGAAGCCAGAGCTTTGAGGAGCAGCCAGATAGGGACAGGTAGAGCCAGGGAATGATAACATGGCACCCACCTCAGTTTGGGAAGAATCATTTGCCCAGCAGGAGCCCAGCTCCAAAGCAACATCCCTGGAAACTCGGCATCATAAATAGCAGGGAGTTCATTCACAGAGCAAAAGATTTCCTGGCCTTATTTACCCTTCCACATTTGCTGCAGCTCTCCATTTCAAAAGCCATGTGAGTACCCTGTGCTGGAAGGCTTGTCCTTCCCCTGCTCCTGGCTCTGCACCAAGATGTTCTCTGTTCTGCTGCTGACCAATGCATCTCCTGGCTCCCTACCACTGAAGGAAAAGAAATCTATTTACAAGACACAAACAGCTTTGTGTAAATCACAGCCATGGGCTGCCAATTGTGTGCTCTCCCAGCCCAGCAGTGCCTCCTTCCCCCAGCACAGAGTGCTGCACTAGCGCAGCTCCAGGCACGTGTTGCTATTAGGTCATGTCACCAGGGACTGGAAAGCACCGGACTATGCTCTGTGTCTTAAAATCCAGATGTGCGATGATTATCTCATGATAGCCATCATAGATCCTGTGGTAATGCTATTTCTAATCATTTAGCCTTCAGGAGTTCTTAGGCTGGGATGAGCCCATGCTCCGAGCTGGAGCAAACTGTGTGCTCAGGTCTACTGTGTGAAACAGTCACTGTGGTCCTAGTGCTGCCTCCTCCCTGAAAAGCTGGAGCTGTTTCATTCTCCTGAGTCCACATGGTGGAACCAGATAATTTCTAGTTGGGAGGATGTACAGCAATGCTCAAACCACTAATATCACTAAATATAGTGTCATGAAATTAAAGAATATGCTTACTTTCAATTACACTCCCCTTTTTTTACCACCTGATTACATGATAATATGTTGTTGCAGTTCTTTCCCTACATCTCTTCTTTCTATATGTGGACCATCTCAGGGCTGCAGCAGGAGTGGAAGCACCCGGGCAAATGACTCATCTCCCTCAGGCCAGAGATGGATTTTGACCCAGCAAACCAGAGCAACACTGACATAAAGGTGGAGTTTTGTGTCATTCAGGGAACAAAACATCACAGCAAATGACTGCCTGGAGTTTGGTGTGTTTCCTAGAAGACTTGCAGAGTAAGTAGGAAGGAAATGTCCTTACTGTTTATCACAAAAGGTCAAGTGTACAAACACCTGCAGCTGCAGACACCACAAGGATGCTGTGTTTACAGCAGGCACTGCCCCATTCTGCTTCTGGGAGTCTCTAGCCCCAAAGAGAGCTTGGTCAGGCTGGGGGAGATTTCAAGAGACAGCAAGAGGCTCCCTTTTTCTCTATGCTCCCCTTTTCTTTATGCTTCTTAAAAATCCCTCCCCTCTTCCCACTAACTGTGCAGGCACTGTTGGATGAAGCTTCCTGCAGCAGATTTCTTCTTCCTATGACAGTGCCAAGCTCGCAGGGCCCTGCAGGAGGGACCTCTGTGAGCAGTGGGATTTACACTCTTTAACAGCAGCCATGTCCCAGTGAAGCGGTCAAGCTGGGCAAGGATTGTCCTTCTCGGACGGCCCGGCCAGCTATCCAGCACCGCTCGCAGCAGGGCAGCACTGTCCCGATCTCCGTGGCTCGGGACAGCGCCTGAGGCAAACGCCCTGTGCTGTGACAGCAGCCACACCTTGCGGTGGGACGTGGCACGGCTTATGGCTGCAGCCAGCAGAAAGAAGAGAGCGCTCTCCAGCCGTGGGGAATCCAGGCTCACTGGGTCCCAGCGGAACCGACAGCCGGACAGGGAACGGGGGACGCTCCTGCAACAGCTTCTAAGGAGGGAGGGAGACAGGGGAGGAGTCGACCCTCTGGCGAATAGAGTTTGAGGGGGGCGGGATACAAAAGATTGACTTAGGGAGAACCCCAATGGGGATAACTTGAGGGTGGGGCCCTGGTCCCTGAACCAATCACTCAATGCTCTAGCTGGAAGTTTCTAGAGAGAAGGGTGCGAGTGCCGAGTGACGGACAGGGCACCGGGGAGGGATTTGAGAAAGGATACATCAGTGTCCAAGGCAACTGGGAAGGAGTTGGGATAACTGGCCTCACAAGAGAAGGAGAAGATAACCAGCGCAGAACCATTACATGATGGGGGGAACAGAAAAGTCCAACTTCTACAGAAACAACACAACATCCCGGGGTTGTCCCGGCACTGCAAACATGTTTTCCCTCTGCAGTTTGCAGTAACAGTCAAGGAGCATCCAAACTCTTGCAAAGGAAAGCTTGTTTAAAGGATGGGTTTAGTGCCGGTGAGCTTCCAAGGACTCCTCCTTTGAAGCAGCCTATGCAGGGGGACTCTGAAGTGTCCCTGTACCCTCCGAGTTTCAGACAGAGCTGGGAAAGCATGTAACCCTCTGCTACCCCTCCCCAAGAGCAGACAAGATGCCGTCCTCCTTTTCCCGGAGCTGGGCGATGGAAAGGAGGCTGGAATGGCAGTGGTGGGTGGGTTTGTGGCTCTCCCATTTCCAGCAGTCTCTGCCTTCCCCCACTGGCCTCGCAGGTGCTCTGCAGCTTCTGCCCGTGAGAATACCCTCTGCCCCTGTGCAGAATTCAGGAGTAATGCACAGTATCTCCCCTTCCCAGAAATCAGGCTGTGTGAGTGTGTTTGCATATGGGGACATGCCAAGTTTTAGCCCAAAGAGAGTTGTATAGCTGACTTACAACCCCCTGAAATAATTTTATTATGGAAGTAGTGACATACCTTGATAGTAATGCACACACATCACTCCAGTGCCGGGGGTTTATAGGGCGTTTACGAGGTGTGTGTGCAGGAGGTGACATCCCCAGCACGCGCAGAGCTGGCAGTACCGGGCTGGAACCCTTCCAGCGAGGGGTTGGTGGCCCCAGGGTGTCTGGCAGCACTGTGGAGGTGGCTCCTCACACAGCAGACCTGGGAAAGGGACAAGGACATGAGTTCAAATAGCTCACGGCAATGGTTGGCAGGAGCTCCTGAGAAATTCTTCTCCTTAGTTCTGATGGGCAACAACAAAACAAATTTGGTGGGTGCAGCTATTGATCATCTTCAGGTGAGCTCAAAGCAGAACTCTTCCTCCAACCCCTGCTGGAGATTATCTGCTCTGTAGTGCAGCCCACTGGCCTCAGAGCCTTGTAGCAGTGCGTTTCTGCTGCCACGGGCCGTGAAATGAGATGTCCTGGCTGGTGCAGTTGTGTTTGAGGGAGCTGGGACAACTCTGAACAGCCAGGACACTCAGGAGCATCACTGGGGACCAAGTATTAATTAGAATGTAAAATTTCATCTGCAGTCATCTTGCATTACTGCTGTTAAGAGGACAAATGTTCCATTGCCCTGTGATTTCTGAGTGTGCAGAGTCATGGCTAAAGCTGGGCTGGAGACAAGAAAGAGAACTTTTGGCCAATTGGCCACTAATTCATGTGTGAGTGGTATTCAGCACCCAATTTGCTTTGCAGAACCAGTAAAGGTGAGAGGCTATTGTAAACCTGAAGAAACATGTTTGTGCTACAGCACTTGATTCCAAAATTGTCCTAGAAAAGAACAAAGACACCTTTGTAAAAAAAATGGTGTGGTTTCTATTGCCCATCCCTCTACTGTGTGAGAAGCTGCCTGGAGAGCAATACTTGTTCAGCTGATGTTCTGAAGGGATTGATTCAGAAGCTATGACAAAAATGCAGTATGAGCAAAAGACCAGCTTCAGTTTATAGAGTCAGGCATCACGAAAGCTGGAAAGGATCTCCAAGGCAAGTGAGTCCAGTCTTTGACCTGATATCTGCACTTAGCTGATCTGCAGGGATCTTTGGGATGCCATTTTTAGTGAGTTCACCTATGGAGTTTATGGGGTGAGCACAGGAAACAGAGCCCAGATTTGACACATGAACAAAATATGTGGGATTTCAAACTCCCCACAGCCCTCGGGTCACCTGTGCAGCTGCTCACCTCTTGCCTGGGACCAGCTGCTGTGAGCACCACAGAGACACAGGATTTTAGCCTCCAAAGGCCTCTGTGGTTTGACTCCCTCATCTGTGTGTCACAGGGCCCAGAAGATCAGCTCTCTGCTGCAGGGAGCTGGCAATTCCTCTATTTAGCACTTTCCTGGCAGTGCAAGACGTAAGAATGGGAGAGGTGGACAGCAAAGTACAGCTTCATCATTTCTGGTAAGATCAGACGAAAATACTGAGGAGTTATTTTAACATGAGAATAGGAAATAGTTTTAATATTCAATATGATTAATTTACAACAAATTCTAAGTAGATTAGCTATACATACACCATGTTTCTTTCCCCAGATGATCATTTATCCACATAACATTGCAAAACAACAATTAGAGCAGCATTCCCTGAGCTCTGATGATACTCTCTGGTGTTCCCAGGCTCAGGCTGCTCAAGTGAACGATGCATGGGCTGTGCAGCAGCTGAGCGAGGCTGTAACAGCATCGTGGAGTCACGAAGCATCATGCAGGAAGGCCTGGGGCTCCTGTGCCAATGGAGTTTCAGGGCAAAACTTGTAGTAAGCTGGTGTTTTCTTGCTTCCAGTCTTTTCCTTCTGGCTCTTAGATAGTGGCCAGAGGATGAGGTTGGTTGTGGCCTGGTTTATCTGCAGTTCCAAAGCAATGCATCACTCTGCAGTCCTGTGAGGGAAGCCTTTGGTATCTTTCCAGTCTTTAGTTTTCCTCAATTATTCATCTGAGGGTTGCTTAATTGCTAAGTCTCCTACTTTTAGATAATATGGGGAGGCGTGAAGGAATGCTGTTCAGACACAAACTGGTCCCTTCTCAGCTTCAAAGGGCAAATAGAAATTCTCTCCCTGTTCTGTCTCTCGGGCTGCGGTGACACCGATGGCTCTTGCTGAGCTCTTGCCAAGGCTGTAGCCAGAACACAGCCCTTTCCCTTCTCCTTCTGGGCAGCAGGAGCACTCTGGGGCTGGTTTTGAGAGCTGTGTCCTGAGAGGAGTGCAGGCAATGCGTGCAGGAGGAACCCGTGGTGGATTCTGTGCGTCATATTTCAGCAGACATTCACTGCAGCCTGCTGCAGAGTGAGACAGTTCCTGGTGTCTGTGTAACCAGGTACTTGGTCAGATGTTAAGAAGAAATTCCTCCCTGTGAGGGTGGGCAGGCCCTGGCAGGCCCTGGCACAGCTGCCCAGAGCAGCTGTGGCTGCCCCTGGATCCCTGGCGGTGCCCAAGGCCAGGCTGGACACTGGGGCTTGGAGCAGCCTGGGACAGTGGGAGGTGTCCCTGCCATGGCAGGGGTGGCACTGGGTGGGCTTTGAGGTCCCTCCAGCCCAAACCAGTCTGGGATTCTGTGATTACTCTGTCTTTATTTTCACTTGTGAATTGATTCCAAGTTTACAGTGGTTTCAATGCCTGAAACCACTCACTGGGGCTGCTCCGTCCCTGTGTGCACCTGGAGGAGGAGATAGTGAGCACGCAGCTTACAGTCCTGCTGCCCTTTCTCCCAAAACTATAAACACCAGGCTTTTCTCAAGTTTTCTATTTTCATTCCACTCTCACCCCTCAGAATCTTGCCTATTTGTCAGTCCTTGAATAAGCCCCATTTCTCTCTGGCATGCTGGGAATGTGCAGGATTTCTGCTGGGTGCCTTGATGCCTATAGGTTTTGGGGTAAAGGAGCTTCTGCAGAGCTGTGCTCATGCTGGAGGTTAAACCTTGTCTTTAAAGAGTCTGGAAGAGCAGTAAGGAGGATTTTAAGTTCCTCACAGCAGAAGCTGTGTCCACTTGGCACCTACAGCCATTCCAAGGCAGACTGTGAAGTCTCCAGAACAGTTTGATGATGCAGTGTTAAAACAACTTTCTGCCAGTGCTGGTAAACTGCCATGGCTTGGCTGAACTACCTATAGCTAAAGAACCACATATGAATTTGCATTTTCAGAGGGAATTTCCCGTGAAGTTTGAATGCGCTTTTTTAGTGACAGCAACCTATTCAACACTGCCTTGGCTCACCTGAAGCACTCTTGGCTTTCACTGAGTGTCCATGTTCAGATTGTGGCTGTTGAATTATCAGAGAAGCTGTTCCTTGTTCTCCAAGAAACTGTTCTGAATTCTCCACTAAATGCTAAGCAGAGCTCTCTTCTGCTGGCATTTTTGGTGAGGTTTCAAATGGTTTATTTTTGTGCTATGATGAATTTTGATAATTGCTATAAGTATGCTATTAGTCAAAATGAGGGAGAAAGAAATCCAATTATTAAACTAGACTGCTGTGACTGTAATCTACAGCTGAGATATTAAAGCCCAACTGTCATGCTTAACAATTGACTCAACCTGCTGGCAATACTGGACGAGAAAATGAACATTATTAGTGAGATAACTGATCATTATTTCTTTTCCCTCCCACCATTAGAACAATATGTTGCAGTATATCAATAAACAATAATTTTACATTATATACACTGCGTGCTTTCAGCAGTGCTTTGCTATCTCCTGCTTTCCCAACACCACTTTTATGAAATTAATGCTTTTTTCCAAGGTTCTTTTGCTGCCTTGGCCTGTGTACGGCCTGAGGGAGCCAGTACAGGCTGCAAATGTTACTCAAAATGCCCTGTTTGCAGCTGAACCCAAGAGGAATGATCCACATCCCCACTGACAGGGACCTATTTGTGAGGACTTTCTGAGCACTCTGAAGCTTCTGATTCAGCTTCTCACTCAGCACAGCGCCTCCTCCTGTTGCAGCCAAAATCTTGGCATTGTGGTAGAGTAAATGCCCCTCAGGCCCAGTGGGTTGGGAGACAGTTCTCTGCGCAGTAAGGCACCTGCCCACCCTGAAACGTGTGCTGATATCACCTGGAAAGCCCCACCTTTGGTGGAGAAGCTTCATGACCAACACTTTCCCCAAATTATTTCAGAAACCTCGTGTCTTTCAGTGATAAATGTTTTTGCAGAGAGGACGGATAGGTTCTGCTTAAGCAGTGCCCTCAGTCACGTGTGGGAGCAACCTCACAGGCTGTGCCACCCAACCAAGCCCAGCAGGCCGGGAGGAGAGCCCGGGGCCAGCAGGAAGCTGAGAGAAGGCCTTGCTCGAGAACTGAGGGAGTTCCACCAGAAGCAAACAAAGATGGCAACTTGAAGACATTCCCACTGTGCTCAAAGTTTGTCTGAGAAGACTAAGATGGGAGCTTGTCAAAAATCCCAGGAAATATCTGGGAAAATGCTTTACGTATGTTGGTTGTGACTAGGTACAAAGCTCCTGCGGGAAAAGAGCCTCTGCAGCAGGCTGGCTGGCTGAAGGGGTCTTAGTTCTTCCTAGAATAAAGATTACCACTGAAATGCAATTTTGCAATTTTATTTTTTATTGTAAAAGGGGGAAATATTTTCCAGAACTCTAAAACTAGTTTCAAAAATAGAGATGTGTTGTGGAAACAGGAATGAAACATTTCAGGATCTCTCCCTACAAAAGATATTTCTAAATATTTCTAAGAATGAAAAGTGAAGACAAAATGGGGTCACGTATTCTCTCGATTCTAAAACTACTTACAAAAATCTTTAAACACTATAGTAATTGGGAAGATATATTTGGGGGTGTCTCTCTACAGAAAATATATTTTGAAATATTTCTACAAATTTCTAATTTCTAAAACTGAAAAACTAAGCAAATGGGGTTTCTTTTTCTAGGGAGCCCCATGCTGCTGCCTGCCCCCTGGGCTCCCCCAGCCCTCGGGACCCTGCCGCTGGTCATAGCAGCCCCTGCCTGGCTCCTGCCTGCCCACACCGTGGGCATCCACGGCTGCTCCTGGCCATGGAGCTCAGCCAGTGCTGCTGCTGGCTGGGCTTTGCTGCTGCTGCCACCCAGACACTGGTGTGACGGCACCTTCCCTTTAGTGCAGCTAAAGAAAGGGCCATCACCTAGCCTGGCAGAGAGCACGGATAATTTCAGTGTTGTTTATATGGCAGGACCAGGGGTCTCAGGGGCAGAGGAAATGACATGTTAGTCTCAGGAGGGGCTGTAGGCTGCTGGGCTGCTCCTGGGGTCTATAGAAGAAGTCGGGACGGGAAAGAAGAGGATCAAAAAGGAGATGGAAGTAGTTTGGGGATATACATGGAGAGAGGAGGTGTCAGTGGGATCTCCAGGAGAATAGGAGATTTCCTTGACGATGGCTGTTCTGGAGTCTTCTTTTCAGAACTCTTGACAGGGCTGTGCAGGCCCTTCTAACTGCCAGAGGAGCTGCTCTTGCTGTTTGGGTGTGAGGTGCAGCCACTGTCTTACAACCCTTGTGCAGTGACGGAACTGTGGAAAGAGGAGGTGGCTGAGGCCCCAGCTGCCAGTGGCACACAAGGGAGCCTCCTGCACAGCAGGGCCCAGAGCTGGCAAGGCTCCCCAGCACGGCTGGAGCTGCTGGCACAGCTTGGCCCAGCTGCACAGCTGTCCCTCAAGGCCCCGGCCAGCAGGACACGGCTCTGGGCAGGCTCCCTGGCCAGGAGCGGGCCCCAGAGCGCCCCTGCCTTTCAAGGGCAATCTCGTCCCTGCTTTTGCTCCTCCCCACCGTTCTTTTCCTCTGCCCTGTGCCCCTGGGGCTGCTCTTGGCCAGGCAGCCTCAGTGGGAGCCAGAATTGGCTGCAGCCCCAGCGGGCCCCCCAGGACAAGGCCCAGCATTTAGGAGGCCAATGAAAGCTCTGGGCAGCAGCAGAATCCTCAGCAGAGTTCTTTGGACAATCATGGACTGGCCACACCTACACTGCAGCCTCACTGGGAAGGTTTACTGTCTGAAGTAAAATTTCAAAAGTAGCTGTTTGAGGGAAAGGTGAACTAAACACTCACCCTTTTCTCTTCCAGCAAGTCCAAATTCGGACACAGCATAAGATGAAGATCAGCTCCAAAACAAGCAGGCCTGCCAGTAACCCTAGCCAGAAGCCTGTTCCCTGGCAGAAACCCTTTCCAGAGCCCTTCTGGGCATCAGGAACATGTGCTGTGTTTCCAGCTGCACCTGTGGGAGCAATGGGGAGCGTCAGCCCGTGCTGTGCTGCACTGCTGAGCTGGCAGCATGGTGGATGCGGGCAGGACGTTCTCCGTTTCCCCCAGTGCTGGGGCCTGCAGGCACCTTGCCGCCCCTTGGCACAGGCTGTGCCACCCAACAAAGCCCAGCAGGCCGGGAGGAGAGCCTGGGGGCTGTGCAGCTGCATGGGCAGTTGGTGCTTGGCGGGACACGGGCCAAACCCATTCCCGAGCAGCCACTTCCAGCCCTGGCCCTCCCTTCCCGGTGACAGCTCCCCCAGCCCTAGGGCACAGAGTCAGGCCCTGTCAGAGCCCAGTGCAGCCCCTGCCCAGTCGGGAGCCAAGGTTGGCTCTGGCCCTGGGCTCGCGGCAGGGCTCCCGCTCGGGGCTGCTCCTGTGCCTTGGGCCTCTGGGCAACCAGGGCCAGCTCCGGAGCAGCTGCAGTGGGAGGGACGTTGGTGCACGAGTCCCCTTTCCCCGGGGCTGTGAACGAGCTCCAGATGCCTCAAGGCCTCCAGAGGTGCCTCCAGCTTTGGCTGGTGCTGGGCCGTGCAAGGGCAGGCCCTAGTGGAAGAGCTGCAGCCACACAGCCCTGCCAAGGGCTGAGCCCCGCTGAGCATGGCACAGCAATTACCTTCTGAGCCTGTGCCCGTGCCTGTGTTTGGCTTGGCCTTCCTTCCTGCAGCAGGGGCTGCCAATCGGCCTCTGCTTCATTGGGGAAACACCTTCTTCTGTCCTGATATTTGGCCCATCACTTGAGAAACAAAAAGTACACCTTAACAGATGGAACGATTCTCCATTACTTTGATGGCATTATTAGGACGTCATGCTTATGCAAAATCGGGTGTAATCAAAAAACATTTTGTCTTTTTCAGCTAGGCCAGTGCCCACCCTCCTCCAAACAGCTGCCAGTGCTGAGCAGAAGTTGTGAGTGGATCATGCAGGGCGTGGGCACACACGTGCATGGCTCTGTCCTGGCACTCGCAGCGATGCCCCCCTGGTCGAGCATTAGGCTCTGTGCTGGCAGCTCTCCCAGGGGAAAGGCCTTGACCTACCCTCACCATCTCCCACAGGCTCAATCCTGAACGTGGGCTGGGAAGCCAGATCACCTTTAGCAACAGGCTCAGCTGCAAAGAAAGGCAGGACACAACAGCTCCAATAGCACTGCTGAAGATTCTCCTTCAGGCCAGAGTGGCAGTGAGGGCACCTGGGTGATTGGTGCCCTCCAAGGCACTCCCTTGGCTCTGCCTTCTGCTCAGGAGCAGGGCCAGGGGGACATTGTGCCTGCAGTGGCTCTACACTGGGATGGAAGGAGCCCCTTGCGGGGCAGTCGGGGCAGAAAGGACTCCCTGGAGCTGCCAGCAGCTCCAAACCCAGCCCCAGGCAGGGCCAGGGCTTGGCAGTGGCAGCAGAAGCAGCTCAGGCTCCCTGGGGGTAGCAAAGGAGCTGAGAAAGGCTCAGCCCCGGGGCACAGCCCTGAGCCCAGCCCCTTCCCTCTCTGCTCTTCTCTGTGGCTGCACAGAGCACACGGAAGGACACAGTGCCATTGCACATGGGAGGAGGATGGACAGCTAAATGCTCCTTCTTCCCACTGACAGCGATTCTGTGGGATCTCTCAGGGCTCCAGAAGGGAGCAGGGCAAGGTTTCCAGAACTGATCAACCTTCAGAGGAACTTAAGGGAACTGGCTCATGAGTGAGCTCTTGCCACACTGACACGGATTATTCTGTCAGGAAAGGTACATTCAGAACATGTCTCCAACATCTGGCAAGGTCTTCAAAGTACCATTTACTAGCATTTCCAAGTAATCCAAGTCATGATCCCAGTCAAGGAGGGAGCACAGATCCTACAGAACCATTTCCATGGTGTGCTGGGATCCCCTTCTCCCTTGGGGAATTGGGCGCTGCAAGGGGGTGGGGTAAGGCTTTGAAAGTCTGTGGCTCCTGGTCACTCTCCACGCTCTTTGCAGGTCTGGTGCAACATGCCTGGAGGGGCAGCTGGAGCAGCCCAGGGCCCTGGGGCTCTCTCCCTCCCACACAGGAAATCCTCACTAAATGCCTGGGGAAATCTGCAGCGCCACAGCTGTCACTACCGAACTCCGTCCCTCCCTCCTGCTTGCCCACCTGCCCATGGAACAGCTCCCACAGCCCAGGGGCACACAGCCAGGCCCTCTCAGGACACACTGGAGCCTTGATCTCCCCCTCTGCCCTTTCCCCACCACAGGCACCCCGTGCAGCCGCTCCCAGGTTTCGGGACGTGTCTCCCACGGAGGGAGCCCAGCAGGACAGCTCAGTACCCGATTGCCATGAGCCTGCTCGGGATAATTCCTCTGGGCTGTGCCCGTCTTGTCCGGGCTGTGCCCGCAGTGCCAAGCAGCGGAGAGGGCAGCTCAAGCCTCAGCTGGGCTCAGGCCCAGAGGCACAGCAATTACCTCCTGTGGCTGTGCCTGGCATCGCCTCCCTTCCTGCAGGAAATGCCACCTTCCATAGAGCCTCTCTGTCCATCCCTTGAGAAAGGAAGAGGCACAGCTGGATCAGATGGAATCATTGCACATCCAGGAGGTGGCCTCTTCAGGAGGCAATACTTGTCCAAGACATGGGTAAGGATCAGGAAAATCCTGATCTCCCCAGGCCTTTGGGGCTGGCTATGGCCCTCCCTCCTCCTAGCAGCCACACCTCAGGATGTTACTGGGGACCGGGAAAATGCAGGGGATCACTGGTGAGTTGGGGCTGTGTGGCAGCTGATACCCAATGCCTTCCTGCAGAGGCTGGGGAGAAGCTGCAGCCAGGCCAGGCTGGGAAACCGCCCTGACGGGCATGGAAGCAGCAGCGGGGCAGCGAGGCTGCCATGGATCCCTTCCCGCTGTTCTGGGCTCGGTGTGTCCAGATGTGCATCCAGAGCCCTCGGCTGCTGAGCCCCAGGACAAGGCTGAGGGGAATGCTCTCACCATTCCCTTTGAGCAGTTCTCTCACAATGTGCTTCAGGATGTATTTTGGCCCATGGTTGTTTGTGAAAGGGCAGAGGGGCAACGAGGCTGCCATGGATCCCTTCCTGCTGTTCCAGGCTCTGCTCTGACATGGGGAACCCTGGCTCACTCTAGGATCTCTCCCAGGTCTCCGCCCAGAGCTTCATCCCACAGCTCAGTCCCAAGGGCCAGACAGGTATTAGGAATTTCACAGCCTACCATTGGTGACTCATAGTCAGAATGCACAGAAAAACTCTAGCTGTGTTTCAAAATACCAGATGCTTTGTTGTTTCCTTCCCACTGCAGATTTTCCCTTGCCCCAGCCTCAGCCCCTGGCAGCCTGCCTGGATGTTCTCCCCACGCCGCTTCTGCAATCCCACTCATCCAGGTCCTGCTGGTTCTGTGGGCAGCTCTTCGGGCCACTGAGGCCCTGTTCCTCCTTTGTTTGTGAGCATGTCCGAGTGAGAGATGTGTCGGCGGAAGGGAACCAGGACATCAATTTGATCATCACAGGCTCAATTTTATTGATCAGTACGGCGGGTTAAATACAGTTAATAATGAGCTTCATACATATTGCAAAAGTTGAGCTCAGGATTGGTCAGCTTACATATCAGCATCTACGCCTACTTCTACATTCCTATGGTTCTACTTTTGATACTTTCTACATATTCTTAGGATATATTCAGGACTAATCTCAACTCCCTATCCTCATGTTGCAGCAAGGTCACTGCTGACTCTTCCTTTCAGCTTGCTGACTGCTGACTTTTCTCCTTCAGCTTAACCAGTGGCATTATGTCAGTGTGGCCTTTCTCAGCTAACCAATTATTAATAATACTCTCCACATTTCCCCCATTTTCTTCTTGTGCAAGGAGATTAGTTTGCCATGTTTTTGCTATTGTACAGCTGACCATGTTTTGAATACAGTTAAAGATACAAGGCAAAATAAGCAAAAACAGTAAAATTACACCCAGCAGTCCTATAGCATAGATCACAAGGTTCCTTAGCCACGGTCCAAGTCCTAAGCCTTTTAGCCATTCGTCAATTCCTAAACCGTCTTCTTCTTTAAGTTTGTGAAGTCCCTGTTGCAGTTCTTTTATCTTAGTGTGAATGGATACTGAATGATCAGACAGATTCATGCAACACATTCCCTCGAACTCTTCACATCCATGTCCTTGTGCTAAGAGCAAAAAATCTACAGCAGCTCTATTTTGCAAAACAGCATGGTTAACACTTTGCACATCTGCAGTTAGCATGTCTAGGATTTGTGATGTCTTGTTCAGCTCATCCCTTGCCCAGCATCCTAATTGTTTTGCTAAATTCATGGCTTTATTGGCAGATCCTCCTGGTAAGATAGTTGAAACCACCACCTGTTTGAATGTGCCCCAAAACCGTGGATCTCCTATCTTGCTGCAGTCTAAGTCATGTATGCTACGTTTTCTCCTGTTTGAATTTTGACTCAGCTGCATTAGCAAGGACACATTAGGATGAAACAGTGACAATTTTCCCAAAAAACAGGGTCCACCCTGTGGTTTAGCTGGTATACCATTCCATGCCCTGTCTCCACAAATCAAAAATATTCCTGTGGGTAATTTCATTGGTGCCGTGATATTTGTGCTGTTACATTGACTGTAATGCTGTGGAGAGAATTCACTCACATTCAGGGATGAATCTAGGGTGGCCCATGTTTCTTTAGGTTGGTTTAAATTCTGAGCACCCGAAAGTTTGAAGCTAAACCATCCACCAGCTGTAGTGTTAGATATGCTGGCATTTGTACTTCCAAAAAGATCCAATTCTTCAGGAGGAGAATGCAAAGAGGTGTTAAGTGATTGGATTAGTAAGCATTGACGATAGCCATCACTCTGACCTGCAGTATACCCTTGTTGCACCGGCAATGTGATGTTTGACATGTTAGACATACATAAGGTTTGATTGTTTATCAAACTGCAAAATTCTCCAGGAGACCACACCGGAAGTCCCACCAGGCATGTTCGAAATGGGTTAGTGACTCCTCCAAGACTAAGACAAAGTGATGATTGGTTAGTTTGATTAGCAAGTGTCACCCATAAATTTTCTCTTGGTTGACTAAAGTGTGTTACTCCTACTGCTTCACTTGCTACAGCATTGAGCAGTATAATAAAAACAAACCTCATTTTTTCTTTTTGCTTGCTTTGCTTCTCCTTTTCTTCCTTCTGCTTGCGCTGTTTTTCCTTTCTTCGCTGTCTTTTCCCTGGTTTGCTAGATTGTCTATTGTAAGGCTGAGTCAATTTTTGAATATACTGATCTAATTCTAAATCAGCATCCTTGCTCACAGGTATAGCATGAGGTAAGTTTGAAGGCAAATCAGCTTTACAGCGAGCTGCTATGATGCGTGAGGCTTTAGTAATTTCAAATATTCTAAGGTTTTCCTGTAACTTCCACCTAAGATATGCTATAACCACTTGTTCTGCACTCTCAAAGAGCTGTAATCCTGTCCGTCCTGGCAGGCCAGTACTTTGTTCAAGAGCTCTAACCCATATATGATTTCGAATCCACTTTCCAAAACAAGATGTACACCATAAATATCCCAATGACTTCTGTGAATACCAATAAACCTGATTACAATCTGCACAATGCAAAGCTACCCATGCATAGCATTTATCTTTATCCTTTTTGCAAACATAACAAGGAAGCAAATGTAAGTAAGGACCAGTATAAAATTCTGGTTCTTCAATCCAAAGCAACCAATTCAATGGTGGTGATCGCCAAGCCTCTTCAGCCTTTTTACTATATGAGACTAACAGCTCAAGGTCTTTCTTCAACACAAGGTGTATCTTATTTCGTAATCGTAGTTCTTGTTCGTTATCCTCCTCAACAACTATATCCTTCTGAGGGTCCCACAACTGTAAAAGTGTTCTAATCATAGAAAATTAATTAGCAATCACTGATACCCCTATTCAAATGAGACCGTTCCCTTTTTTGCCTTCTTTTTCTTATCTGTCTTCAATCTTGCTGCTCCTAATTTCACTGGTCCTGCCACTTTCAAACTTAATTTTTGCAACTTATCAATGCAGCAATCTAATGCTCTATCAGGATCCCCTTGGAAGGGTCCTACAACTGAATGCTGTGTTAAAGGCACTAATTTCCTACACCTTATAGAAACTATACGTGATTTACTTTGAACCTTAATTCTATTCACAATACATTGTATTTCCCATCGATAATAAGCAAGAACCTTCTGTTCAGGAGACTCATAATGATTTAAAGCTATATATGCGTTTTGCCCCGTTTGTCTCCTTAATTCATCTTGCCAGCTTTTTCCCCACGTATGCTTGTGTTCACAAGTATGACACCACAAATCCCGTAATAGTGATTGTTCTATCCAAAAAGTTCTTTTACAACCCCCACAACGTAGAGCTATCCAGGCAGCACAATGTGGATTGTGACAGTCAAGGCAATGTAGTTTCGCTGGATCTGTTAAGTGAAAAGTTGATAATGAGTCAATGAAATGAATCAACTCCTGGGCCGTCCGGTAGTGACGTGTCAGTGCTCTGTCCACCGCTTCTGAGTACCCCTTCAATTGTAACAGTAGTGGTTGTAGGACTAGAAGCAGTTTCTTTCCCAGTCGCTCCCTGTCCTCCTCCGTAAGATGATCCACCAGAGGCTGCATCAAAAACAGGTTTAGTCCACTTAGCAGGCACCCGCAAAGGCCCTGTAGGTGAGGAAACACAAAGATACCCCCGACCCCAATATAATACTTTTGCAGGTTTTTCCCATAATCCTGTACTTGGGTTCTTATATTTAACCCAGACCTCTGTTTCCTTATTATTTTCCTGTCCTGACCTCGGATGATGTTTCATTGCAGGGGGAGTATCATCTTCCCCAAAAATGCATAAATGATTAATCACATACAAAACCTTAGCCAAACATGCTTGTGGATCTGCCAAATCTTGATGTTTTTCAATATACTGCTTAAGGGTACCGTTTGCTCTTTCCCGTAAAGCTTTCCTTAGCTGTATCAGTAACTCATACAATCGTTTATTATTCACTTCCTTAATTGCTGCTTCCTCTATTCGTTTGACTACTCCTGCAACATACATAGAGTCTGTGACCACATTTAAAGGCTCCTGTAAGTTGGACACCGCCCATACTACTGCTAACAATTCCAAAGTTTGTAAGCTATCTGCAGGGTCTGCTGTGAGGAGTTGATGCTTCCATTGTCCTTTTTCTTGCCAGGTAACAGCAGCACGCCTTGATTTCTTTCCTGCATCTGTAAAAACTGTAGTAGCTCCTTCTATGGGGTTTTCTTCTCTCAAAGGTCGAGTAATCCAGTTCCATTCTGTCATCCATTGCAAAACTCTAGGCACTAATTTACTAGTCTCTACTTTAGCAGGTGACATCAATAATGCTTCTTGTAAATTCTTTGAATTTATCAAGTACCAGTCCAAGGTTTCTTTTTCCATAGGTAATCTAATAGTAGCAGGTTCTCTACCATCCACTTCAAAAATTCTGAGACGCCCCTTTTTGATTAATGCAGCCAATTGTTCAGTTTTTGAAGATATTGTTTTTTTGTGCTGTAGTGGTGGTGACAACCATTCCAACACCTGTATCTCCCCCGTTTTCTTTTGCAACTGAGAGAGAGCACCAAGCAAGTGGCAAGGGCTATTCCAAATAGTAAGGTCAATGGGGTGGTCGAGTTGTCGACGAGACACATACCCTTGCTGTACACAGTTACTAATTTGCTGCAAGGCAAGATGATGTTCCTTTGTCAGGTGTACAGGAGTAGTAGGGTCCACGCCTCTTAACAAAGGCCGTAGGGCTTCTAATAAGTGATTTGGTATTCCCACAATAGGCTTCAGCCACTGTAAGTCTCCCAGCAACTTCTGTGCATCATGTAGAGTTTTAATGTCCAATTGTAATTCCAATTTTTGTGGTATCACTATTTGATCCGTCAAAGTCCATCCCAAATATTTCCAGGGCTTTGTAGTCTGAATTTTCTCTGCAGCAATAACAAGTGAATATGCAGCAAGAGTATTTATAATGGTGTTAATCTGTAAAGATGAGAATGGCTGTTGCTGTGCAAACAAAATATCGTCCATGTAATGATATATTATAGTTGCTGGCCATTTACGACGTAGTGGCTGTAATGCTGCATCAACATAAAGCTGACATAAAGTGGGGGAGTTGCGCATGCCCTGTGGAAGAGATGTCCATTCAAATCTTTTATCCGGTTCCCCACGATTTATTGCTGGTAAAGTAAAAGCAAATCTCTTCATGTCATCAGGATGCAGCCCAATAGTGAAAAAACAATCCTTTAGGTCAATAATTAAAAGTGGCCAGTGTTCTGGAATCATAGCTGGATTTGGAAGACCAGGCTGTAAGGCCCACATTGGTTCCATTTGGTCATTTACAGCCCTCAAATCATGTATCAAACGATATTTCCCTGATTTCTTTTTGATTACAAAAATAGGTGTATTCCAAGGGCTTGTGGACAGTCGTAGGTGCCCTTTTGTATATTGTTCCTGTACCAATTCATGGGCATGCATAAGACTCTCCCCTTTTAATGGCCATTGCTTAACCATCACCGGTGTATCCGTTTTCCAGGTGAGTGGAATGGGGAAAGTCCAAGCAATGGCAATTACCCCAAAGGGTGCTGATTAGTTAACACCACTCCCAATTGTGTTAAAATGTCCCTTCCAATTAAGCAGGAAACTGTAGGAGGCAGTTGAACAATTGAAAACACAGCAGATATTTGTTGATTCTCAATGCACACAGACAAAGACGGTGACCTGCTTGCCAATGTAAATCCTCCCACTCCTGTGAGCATGTTTGATGAAGGAAATAGAGGCCAATGTTGTGGCCATGCTTCTGGAGAAATGATGCTAGTATCTGCTCCTGTATCCAATAATCCATAAAGGGTTATGCTTTGATGCCCATAGGTAATTTCAACCTTTTGTTTTGGTCTATTTTGTAAATCCACAGTTAAAAGTGTAACACCAGTAGAGCCAAAACCTTTTTCATCCCGTGCTTGCCCAGTAAATGATTGTATTCCTGATGTCATTTGTGACAGTGGTACCAATTGAGCAATGCGTTGTCCTTTTGTAATTTTAATCGGAGGATAAAGGGTGTAAGCCATAATTTGTATTTCCCCTGTAAAGTCGGCATCGATAACACCAGGCAAAACAAATAATCCCAACATAATTATAGAGGAACGTCCCAGCAATAATGCTCCACATGTTTGTCCATTTAATATAAGAGGACCCTTTACTCCAGTGGGTATCCTCTCAGGCCGGTTCATCATTAGTGTGACGTCTACTGCTGCTGATAAATCCAAGCCGAGGCTCCGTGTTGTTGCGGGTTGCAGACAGGAGGTAGCAGCGATGTTACGGCAGCAGCTGGTGTCTCTGATGTCACTGAGGCAACTTGTGTCTGTCCCTCATTGCCGCATCGGTAACACTTGATGAATGGTCTCGAGCCTCCTTGCGTGACTGCCAGTGAGCCACTTTGGAGAGGAGCAAGAGCAGCTAACACCTGATTTTGAGTAGACTATGCTTTTGCAACCCTAATCCTAATTCCTTTAAGGCTTCTGCTATAAATGCCTGTGAAGCTGTTGGCATTAATGCCATTCGCTCTAATGCTTCCTCAATAGTCTAATTTGCCCCTAAAGTAGCCAACAGTCTTTGGGTTGCTGGATTGCTATTTTGCAAGGCACACCTGCTTCAATAGTGCCCTGCAACACCAGCCCGATCTATAGCAGTAGCTGTTCTATCGATAAAATTTCCAAATTATTCTTCCCTACCTTGTTTAATGCCCATATAAGCCGGTAACCCTCTTGGCTCTTTAACCATGTCTATTGTAGCACGCACTAACCACATAGACTCTCTAAGTTTATCTGCTCCCGATATCATCTGTGCCTCTGTACGTAAAAATGCCCCTAAGCCCATCAGCTCCTCTACTATTACTCCATGTAATGGGTCTCCCTGGGCTCGTTGTACAGCAACCGATTCATTTACCAACGCGTGCCAATGGGCATTAAATAATAACTGCTGATGCTGAGTAAATATCAACAGAATTATTCCTATTAAATCATTAGGACATAAAACCTGAGTATTAAAAAGATAATCTCACATTTGCTTAACAGGTTCACTTTTTACTCCAAACTGACTAACCGTAGAACATAGCTGAGTTAACAGCTTCCAATCTAAGGGAGTATATTCTGCTATATTATGTGTAAGGTTCCCCTGTCCATCATACTGTGGTGTGTATGTAACTGGACATGCAAGACTAGAAGCTATTTCCACCGCCTCACCATCCCCCATTTGCATTACTTCTTTCGCCAAAGCAGCCCAAGCTTCCCTCCTCTGTTTAGCCATCTCCCCCCATGGATCACGGTGTGCCCCTGGGATGGGATCTGGCCCTTTAAGGGTGCTATGCTGCTGGCGCTTCGGTGCAGACACCGAGTTTTCGCGCAGGGGGGGCAGTGAAGCAGGGGCTGGCTCGCGCGGGGGAAGCCCCGCTGGAGCTGACAGTGAAACCGGAGCCGACTCACGCGGAGCCGGCCTGCGGGGGGCAATCCACCCCGCCGCTGTAGCCGGCTCGGGCGGGGGAATGGGCCCTTCCCCCACCGAAGCTGTAACCGGAGCCGGCTCACTGAGGGGAAGCGGTGGAGGCAAGGCTGGCGGCGGAGGCAAAGCTGGCGGCGGAGGCGAAGCTGGCTTGCTCCCACCCCCACCATCCGACCCGCCTGAAGCTGGTGGCGGAGGCAAAGCTGGTTTGCTCTTACCCCCACCATCCGACTCGCACTCCCCCTCTGACAGGAACGGTGCAGACGGTTCCACTGTGCCTATAGGAAAATCCTCCACACCACTTTGCTGGGGACTCTTAGGCATAAGTACCTTAGTTACAGAAGGTGCCAGGGGATCATCTTCACGACCATACCCTATATTCCTCTTATGAGCTTCTGTTGCCCTTTCTGCTGCCTTTCTCTCAGAGACCTGCTGAAGTAACGTGTTATACACCACCCGCCATAACTTCCCGAATTTCTTTGCTGACTTATCATCGTCTAGTACTGTATCCCACAATATTTCTCCAAACTTTCTCCACTCATATAACTCATGAACTGTATGAGGATTAGAAAAGATACCCTTAGCATGGCCATAAGCTAATATCCCTGGTAACTCCTTTTTTAAATCTATCCCTATTATCCCACGCCGCTCTAAATAGGCGGTAAATAAATCATATGCCGCTTGCCTATCCATACCTATTAATCAGCGCGCGCTGTTGCAGCTCTCCAGGCTCCTGCGACATGTATTGGCTTAAGTCACCGTTGTGAACCTTAAGGGTGCTTCAAATTCCGGCACCGTCCCAGCTGCAAGGACCCAAACCCAACTTCCTCGACCGTGGCGTAATCCCTTTTTCTTTTAATCCGAGAAAAAGGGCAGAGATTCGGTTATGCCCGCATTCTCCACCATTTGTCGGCGGAAGGGAACCAGGACATCAGTTTGATCATCACAGGCTAAATTTTATTGATCAGTACGGCGGGTTAAATACAGTTAATAATGAGCTTCATACATATTGCAAAAGTTGAGCTCAGGATTGGTCAGCTTACATACCAGCACCTATGCCTACTTCTACATTCCTATGGTTCTACTTTTGATACTTTCTACATATTCTCAGTATATATTCAGGACTAATCTCAACTCCCTATCCTCATGTTGCAGCAAGGTCACTGCTGACTCTTCCTTTCAGCTTGCTGACAGCTGACTTTTCTCCTTCAGCTTAACCAGTGGCATTATGTCCGTCTGTCCTTTCTCAGCTAACCAATTATAAATAATACTCTCCACACACGCCCTAATGGAATTTACCATACACTGTTACAGTTGATGTTATTTTTAGGCCAAGAAGAAAAATGAGGTCCTGTGATATATGCAGACATGTTTTTCACCCTGAAGAATAAACCCGAGTGTCAGAAAGAATGTGGCTTTGATTTGGCCCCACAGGACCTTTAGTCCTAACTTTGGAAACAGATAAGAGGCAGAAAAGAAAGAGATGTCATTCAGCATTCAGCATAGGGCAGAGATGTTTAAAATTGGCTCCAATGCACCAGGAAGATTGTGTTCTATGTGTCCAAGACTTAGAGCCCAGTTAGTCCAGGCCAGCTCAGGTACACTCCCCCTCAGGCAACCACTCCGGCCCCTGAATGAAAGCCAAATGGCAGTGAGGATGAGATGAGTAATTGTCCCCAGGTGAGGGGACAATTTCAGAGACCCCCAGTGACAAGCAAGCCAAGGAATAAAACCAAGAAAGCTTTGCCTTTAGTCACCCCCTTAAGGCAAGTCTTGAGTCCCCCAGGAGGAGCCATGAGGTGAACATCTGCTTTTCTACTAGTGACCTGAACAGCTGGTGGGAAAAAGTTACAATGGATAGAGAAAACCCTAGCAAAGTAGCAAAAAGACTGGAGTTCATAGTCAAGAATCAAGAGCCAGAGTGAGGTGATACTGATTTCATGTTGACAGAGCTAACACAACCAGCAGAAGAGCTGGTGATCAAGGTAGCCAGAGCACGTGTGCAGGCACAAATTGCTAGTGGAGCCTTACAAGGTACAGTGCACCAGCTGTGTCCTATTGTAAGCCCTTTGTGGGACGCGAACGATGCAGGCAGCTGTGCAATGTTAACCAGATACCAGGAACTGGTCACATTGGAATTAAAAAATGCCCTTCCAAAAGCAATAACTTGGTCAGTAAGAGATAACGTTACACAGGGACAGCACGAGTCACCCGCTGACTTTGTGGACAGGCTCTGAGCAGCTGCACGTAAAGGCACAGCCCTGGATCCCTGGTGGCATATGGCAAAGCAGCAGTGGGTTTCCCTGATGTCAGGGCAATGTAACCCAGATGTCAGGCAGAAACTTGAGAAGCTGAAAGAGCCTGTAAAGAGAGACTTAAAGGCATGAATGAGAAAAGCATAGAAAGTGGATGATAATCAAGAGAGAGAAAAAGGAAAAGAGCTCCCTGCAGCCATGGTGGCAGCTCTGGATCGGCACCAGGGAGAGGACGTGGCACGCCTCTGGATGAAGCAGAGGCAGGGGCAACAATATCAGAGGCAGAGGAGGTCCAAAGCAGCCACAGACCAAGCTGGGGCCAAATCAATGTGCATCTTGTAAGAAATCAGGACACTGGAAATAACTCCAGTGCCCAGAGTTAGCAGACAAAGTTCACAAAACTCTTGCAGCCACTCTAGATGATAAGAAATGACCGAGACTGGCAATTCTTACCCTAGCAGGCCACCGGTTAAAATACAGCTAAAGAATGATAAAGAAGTTGAATTTTTAAGAAATTGTTGAGACACATTTTCACTCTTGAATCAAGTCCTGATACCCAAAAGTGAAAACTATCTCAAGCAATAGGAGCCACTATAGGCCAGCCAGAAAAAGTTTTCTTCCTGAAACCACTTCAATGTAAAATCAAGAAGAAGCTGGGAATACATCCGTTTCTTTATTTACCCAACTAAGCCAAATCTGTCCTAGGCAGGGATTTGCTTGAAAATTTGGAAGCAACAGTTCTGTTTAGAAAAAGAACACTTAAATGGAAGGTACCTGAAGACAAATGAGCACTTTTAGCAGTAGGACTGACAATTGACACAAGAGCAACAAAGAAGAAGAACTATTTAGAGCAAGTATTGAATCAGGTGTATCCAAGAGTATGGGATACTCATAGCCCAGGAACATCCAAACGAGCAGACCCTATGAAAATTGAGCTACAGACAAGAGTTAGGCCAGTAGTCAGAAAGCAATACCCTTGAAGATTAGAAGCTAGGAAAGGAATAGAGCCAACAACCAATAAATTCCTGACATCAGGACAATTGGAAGAATGGGAGTCAAAATGTAATACTGGTAGGTTAGCAATAAAGAAACCTAATGGAACTTAGAGACTAGTGCCAGATTTCCAGGCAATGAATGAGTTCTACCTTACTAGCTCACTAGCTAAACTTGGAGATGATTTCATTTGGTGCGGGGAAGGTCCATGGGCAGGTGCTGTGGAGAGCCGTTCCCTCTTGGTCTGAGAGAGCAGCTCCCCCAGCCCACCTTGCTCTCATGCCCGGAGGTTGTAATGTGCGCTCGACCGGCAGCCGAGGGAGGGCTCTTGACACCGTGTCTGATGCAACAGGATTTATTGAAGGTAGGTCAGAGGGTGCAGGTTGGGTGAGGGTGAGAAGAGGGACAGGAGGAGGCAGGAGCACAAGCACTGTAACATGACACCTAAGGCACCTGCAAGCTGCTGGGGAAGCCTCAAGTCTGCTCAGTGAGGCACGTGTGCCCTCAGCACTGGGACAGCCACCTTTCCCTCAGTGAGCCTCACATCCCAGGGTCAGCAAATCAAGAGGCACCAGGCATGCTGTAGGTGACTCAGAGCGAGTGCAGTGGGTCATGGTGGCCAGGGGCCAGAAGCAGGCAGAAAGCCATCGGGGCTGGGGAAAAGGCTCTGCTCTGCTTACAGCGTGGGCTGAGGGCCGGGAGAGCTCCATTTCCCCCTTGAGATGTTGGAGACGGGGCCTTTCAGCCTCCTGATATGGCTGCCCCTGGCTGCAGGCAGCCAAAGGAGTACGACGACACAAGGCCGAGAGCGGCAAAGCAAAGAGCCAGCCGTGCACAGCACAGGGAGGTGGCCCAGTGCAAAGCTAGCGTGGCACTCTGAAGGTGCCCGCTGCACTCTCATGTGTCCCTGGCCTGGCAAGGACAGGAACGCTCGTGGTCCAAGAGGGCCTTTCTGTGGCCCCTGTGGGCTCAAAGCTGCTGCTCTTCTGGCTCAATGGGGCCTAAAGCCACAGAGCTCGGCCTCCCCCTCAGCAACAGGAACAAGACTTGGCAATCAGGCAGTGGAGCTCAATGCCTAAGGCTGAGGGGTGGGAGGCTGCAGTCTGGAGCACAGGGAAGGCACACGCCCAGCCCCACAACAGCTGGCCTCACAGCCCTGAAAGGCCAGGACCAGGGTTCCAACGCCTGATTCCAGGGGGCTGCCTATGGCCTCTGCCAGCCAATTGCTCAAGGCTTAGCAGTGCCTCAGCCCCTCAGGGTCTCCCCCAGCCTGGCCAAGCTTGCAGGCAGCAGCGCCGCAGCCCCAGAGCAGCTCCAGAGGAGCCCCATCCAGAGGCGCCTGGGAGCTCTCAGCAAAGCAGCCAGCAGCACCCGGGCAGGAGGACACGATGGCCCTTCCCGCCTGGCACAGGGCTTGTGGCCATCTCCAGGCACCGCTCTGGCAGGGATCCCTGCAGCTCTGGCCCCTGCCCAGCTGCTCTGTCACCAGCACAAAGGCTTCAGCAGAACCACCAAAGGCCAAGGGGCTTCTGGCCATTTTCCCTGCGACACTGCACGCCTGGGCCGCTGGCTGTGCACAAGCACCCTTTTCCCCCTCTTCCCCTATGCCTTCTAGACCCGGTGCAGGAAAAGAAAGATCCTGGGACTCTGTGTATTGAAAGATATTCTATATTGACATACTCAAAACCAACAAAAATAAAAACACAAAAATCTTGAAGAAGAAAAAGAAAATTTCTGCTGGCTCAAATGGCCCCAGCAGACAGTCTTGCAGATCACCTCTCCGGGGAGCTCCAGCAGAACAGCAAGGCAGTGCCGCACAGACGAGGCCATTTCCTCCATGCACTGCGGAATCGATCTCGCAGCCTGCGCCATGGGGAGTAGGGAGCTCTCTGTACAGCCCGGAGAACTAAACAAAATTCAACTGCAGCATCTCTGATGGCAGGACTGCTGTCAGATGCCATTTCTTCAAGGGCTGCAAGAGAGAGGAACAGAGGCAAGGTCAGATCCCACATGTGCAGAAAGACGAGGAGAGCCCCCTGCCAGGGCCATCCCGGCCATCTCTTGCCATGGCCCGCAGGGAGCAGGGAGCAAGGGGATCAGTCTGAAGGTGCTGGCCACGAATGGCACACGTGGCTCTGAAATCTCACGGGAGCAGAGCCCTCCGCAGCCGGGGCAGGGCTTGCAGCTGCCCCCGCCAGCCCCCGCGGTCAGCCCGCTGCCCTCACTCACTCACCACTGCAGATCAGCTGGAGCTCTTGCTGCTGCCCCCTCAGGTGCCGCCCCGCCATGCCTGTGAACACAGAGCCTGTCACGGCGCCAGCGGCACAGCTCCCTGCCACCGGCGCTGCTGGCGCTGTGGCCACACGGGCTGCTGGCCCGGCAGGGCTAAGCCCGGCCCTTGCCGCACGCTTCTGCCCCAGGGCACGGCTGCCAGAGGGCGGAAGCAGCGATGCCCAGGCTGGGCGGGGCTCCACGGCGCCGGGTCCGGCTGGCGCTGCCGGGGCAGCAGGCGGGGCCCGGGCCGAGCTGCGGCGGGTCGGGGAGGGAGCCCGTGCTCGGGACTCACCCATGAACCTGACGGCCGCCTCTCGCAGGGGCTCCTGTGGGCTCTGCAGGTAGTGCAGGGCCCGGTGCAGGTGCTCGGCCGCTCGGCTCCTGTCCTCTGCCAGCTGCAGAGAGCGGCAGGAGGGAAGGGTCGGCGCGGGCTCAGCCCCTGGGCCGGGCACTGCCTGCGCCCAGCCCCGGCCTCCCCTGCCCGCACAGCCCTGAGGCGCGGCCAGCAGCCGCTGGCCAAGGGCTCCCGGGGGCAGGGGCCAGAGGGCCGGCTGCTGCCCGGGGAGCCGCGGTGCCGCCCCGCAGCCAGGCCGTGCCGGGGTTCCATGGGCACCTGGCTCTGGCCCACAGGAGCCTGGAGAAGAGTCCGCCCGGCCTCTGGCTGCAGCAGCAGGCACAGCTGCAAGCCCCGCACGTTGAGCACCGCCCTTGGCCATGCTGAGGCTGGGGATTCTCGGCTGCTCTTACCAGGCACTCGCCAAAGCTCTGATCCTCATGTAGCATTTGTTCGATATGCTTCCTCTTCAGGAATCTGGCTGAGGAATGCAGCGTTTCCCGGGAGGCCTGGAGAGCAGCAGAGATGCACAGATGGCCCCACAGTCCAGGGCACAGGAGCATCCCAGTGGCACAGGCTGGAGGAGGCTGCAGCCCGCAAGGTGCCAGGGCAGGAGGCAGCCCAAGCCCCCGCCAGGGGGACAGCAGCTGGCCACAAGTGCTCACCTCAGCAACAATCTGATTCTCATCATGGCAGTGGAAGTAGAGAGGGAGCAGGCTCTGGCGCACGTGGGACTTGAGGGCCTTTCTTGCCTCTTCTGTTAACAGGTCCAGCATCTCTTGAAAGAAAGCCATGGAGCTCAGCTGCAGCTGCATATCGTCCTGGATGAAAGGAAAGGGCAAAAGACCTGAGCATCAGCTGCTTCAGGTCCCCCAGGGCACAGGCCTGCATCTGCACAGGGCACCAAGTGTCCCGGCAGCAGCCAGTGGCCGTGGCTGTGGGCACAGAGTCTTACGCTGTCAAAGAGTGGCAGGAGCGTCTCAGCCAGCTGCAGGGCCACGGGGGTGGCTATGGGGCCACCATTATCCAGGAGCAAATATCTGAGTAGAAGGATGGTCATCCTGATCATGTCGTTGTCATTTTCCTCCAGGAGCTCCACAAGACTTTCAGTCAGGCTCTGCATTTTTTCGGCCTGTGCGGAACACCACTTTGTGAAAGGCCGCCCTGCTGCTGCAGGGCCCAGAGGCCAAAGGCCTGTCCCGAAGCACTGGGGCAGCTGAAGCGGGAGGCAGGAGAGCTGGGAGCAGCTGCCCCAGCGGCCGAAGGCCAGGCAAGGCCAAGCGACTGCGTTGCCCAGCCCCACGCTGCCTGCACGGCTTCAGCCACTGCCCCCTTCTCACCATCAAGGGATTCTTGCCCAGCACTACGAGGCCTCGGAGTGCCAAGTAACGCCTGGCCATGTGCTCGCTCTGCAGGTTCTGTGCCAGGATCTCCAGAACGCTGTCACTGCATTCGCTCAAGTCCAGGCACTCGAGGACCTGAAAGGCACAGGGCAGTGACAGGGGAGCCGGCCGGCAGGAGCCCAGCAGCGCACAGGGCCGGGCCCAGGCAGCAGCACAGGGCACGGGCACTGTCCTGGCAGCTGTGGCTGCGAGAGGCCAGAGAGCTGGGAGGCAGCTCAGCCAGGCAGCGCTGGCCTTGAGGCTCACCTCCACAAGGAATGCCAGGGCAGGGAAATCCCAGTATGGCATCTCTTGGCCGAGCAGGGCGAGCAGGTAGAATGCAACCGCGGAACAAAAGTGGATGGCTAAGCGGCGAATTTCTCTGAAGAGGGGAAAAAGGAAACAAGAGCCTGAGCCAGTGAGGCAAACCTCTCCCAGGCGTGACTCATCCAGTTCTCATCTTTCCCCAGCAGCCTTCCAGCAAGGGGACGTGGGCCATCTGGGAGTTGGTTGCTCAGGGGAACCCTCCTCTGCCAGCCTTTTCCAGTGTGCTTGGCCGACCCTCAGTGACAAGGCCCTCTGGCCCATGAGCATAGGCTCTTTGTGAGGCACCTGGGCACAGAGCAGCAATGTCAGAGGCAGTGGGGAGAAGGGGGTCTCACCTGGCCAGCAGAGCCATGGCAAAGTGGTGAGTGTCAAGAGAGAGCAGCGTGTCCCAGGCACACCTGCGCTCCATTGCCACCACCACATCCTCGCAGCGGAGAAGGCAGAGCAGGGACTTCAGGGTGCGCACTGCAAACCTGTGTGCAGAGCAAAGCCCAGGTCACACTGGCAGCACTGGCTCCTTGGCAGGCCACGTGGCAGGGACAGGAGGAGTGGCATGGAGCACCTGTTGGGGCTGGCGGCAAGGCCGTGCTCTTCCTGGCATCCCTTCCAGAAGGTGTCCACCGCCTCTGGCATATCCAGAGTGCTGAAGAACACTTGGAATAGCAGATGCACAAATAGGCGGGGGAAATACAGCCTCAAGATCCGTGGGAGACAGGGCTCCTGGAGGATCTTCCACATCACCACAGTTGCCTGCAAAGGACAAAGCCCCCCGAAACAGCGCTCAGTGCCGAGGTGTCCATGTGGCAGGGCCCGAGCGTGGCAGGGAGAGGCCCGGAGAGACCTTGGCAGGGGGAGCACGGGGCCTGGTGGGCCTGAAGCTGCCCCTGGGCCAGGTTTCAGGCCAGCGCCTGAGGCAGGGAGATGCAGTGGGGGAAGGAGGATGGAGAGCTGCTGGAGAGGCAGTCTTGGGGCCAGCAAAGGCCAGTTGCAGAAACTCACAGCCAGGGCAAAGACAGCCGTTTCGTCCCCATCGGAGGTGCAGGTGCTGTACTCTGGCCAGCTCCCCAGCACATCCAGGAGGATCAGCTGCGCCAGCTCCACAGTCCTGGCTGAGCCCATGATGGTCTTCCACATGGCCATGGCAGCTCTGCAGGGTTAGAGTTGTGTCTCAGGGGGGTGTCAGACCCAGCACCAGGGGCAGCCGAGCTGGCTGCCATTTCTGCCTGTGCCCACTGGCCCCCTGCCCGCAGCAGCCCGACAGCCCAGGCCTGTGAGGACAGAGCCCTGAGAGGCGGCAAGGGAGCATGGCAGCAGGCTCAGGGGCTGGCCTGGCAGGGCTGGGAAAGGGAACAGCCAGAGGGCCCTGGAAGTCTCTGTTGCTGAGACACGTGGGGCAGGCTGTACAGGGTGATGGGCTGGGGAGGCCTGAGCCCTGTGGGCAGGTGGGCCCCATACCTGTCACAGGACGGAGCCACACGCAGGAGCGTCATGACTGCGTCATTTGGCTGTGCTTCGGTGAGATGCAGCAGGGTCTTGTCCAGCCTGTGCTCAGCAGAATCATTGGCCATGAGCCACTGGTGGATGTAGCTCACCATGGCAGGCACCTGGAGAAGGCACGGGGAGACTTGGAAAGCTGCCAGAGGGAGCAATGGTCCCAGCTTCCCCAGAGGAGTGCTTCCCTTGCCACCACACTGCCATGTGGCCTGAAAGGCTCACAGCAACCAGCATGCGTGGCTTGGGAGGCCAAGCAATTGCTGGGAGGATCAAAGCCTGGCCACAGGCTGCTTACTTGCTTTGGAGTGTAAAAATGTTCCTCTACAAGCATAGACAGCAGGGCAGCACTGGTCTTGCTGTAGAAGATGGGCGAGTATGGTCTGAGGCCTACGCCCATGGCAATGGTCTCTTGCTCCTCAATTCTCTTGAGGAAGTTGCAAACGAACTGTAGGAGAAGGGCAAGGAGCCGGGGATGTTGCATGCAGTGCGGCACACACGGTGCTGGGCTGAGCAGGGACAGCAGGCCCAGCCCAGGTGGGGGTGGCTGCAGGTACCTGCGCTGTTCTGCGGAAGCGGCCACGGCTGGACTCCTGCTCTTGTGTGCGCTCCAGGGCTGCATCTGGCAAAGAGCGAGCACAGCCAGAGCTGAGGGGCTGCGGGAGAGGCCGGAGAGCACGGCCCAGCCCTGCGCTGCCCAGGCAGAGAGCGCCGGGATGTGCCAGGGGATGGAGCACGGCCACTGCGGGGTGTCTGCCCGGCCCCTCTTCCGTCCTCTCCGTTGGCATGTCCCCAGGGGATAGCGTGGCACCGCACACAATGGCACGGCATGGCGTGGGGCCAAGCTGGCAGCAGGCACCAGTCCTGTGGCCCAGCTCTGCCACTCACCCTCCTGCGGTGGCTGGAAGGGCACCACCTCTTCAGTCTGCTGTGCCAGGGCAGCTCCAGGGCCTTCTTCCTCCTCCTCCACCCAGGCCAGCTCGGGCACTCCCGGGAGTCTCTGCTCCATGTCTCTGACTGGAAATGTGGCTATTTGCAGGAGAGATGCCTTGGAAAAGCTCCAAATCAGCACGTCCTGCAGTGGTGCCTGGAAGACACCTTCAAGAAAGAAGCCTCAGGAAGGCTGCAGGACAGCAAGTCCTGCACTTGGTCACAAGGGCTCCTGCCACAAGGACAGGAGACTACTGACAAGGACTATGATCTGGCCTCAAGGGCACCTGCAGAAGAGAAGCCTCAGGGAGACCACGGGTCAGCAAGTCCTGTGGTCTGGCCTCGAGCTCAGCTGCAGGAACAACCCCTCAGAAAAGCTTCGGGTGGGACGCGAACGAGCGCACTGTGCGGGGGCTCCTCACGGCACTGCTCTCTCCCGTCCTGTCTCGTCGCCTGCTCTGAGCACTGTGGCGTGCTCTTGTCACCGCCAGCTCCTATGTCACCAGGTGTCACAGAGGTCCCTTGGACACCCGGTTCCATGTCACAATGACTGTGCTGCATCGTGTCACCAAGGGCCCTTGCGCCCACGGCTGCCTGCATGGGGCCACCCCCAGCCCACCCAAAGAGGCCCAGGTTGGAAGGAATGACGGGCCCCGGGTGTCTAAGGCAGGCAGACAGGATCTTTAGGAAGGGCTCAGAGCATCAGCGAAGGCTGCCCTGCTCTGCGGGCCCAGGGCAGCAGTAGGAGCCCCCAGGGCTGCCAACGCAGCCGCGCTGGGAAGGGCACGGGGCCTTTCAGGGAAGCTGGCAGGGCCTCCTTGGGACACGTCCCAGCTGGTGGCCATCCTAAACCCGGCGATGTTAAAGGCACAAGGAACGTGCGGGCCCGGGCACGAATGCTGCTCTGAGGCCTGGGGCCCAGGGAGCGCTGACATCAGCAGGTGTGGCAGCGTCCCCGGCCAAGCAGACCTGCCCCTCCCGAGCCCTGGCAGCGCTGGTGCCTGACTCCTGCCCCAGAGACCTGTGCCCCCGGGGGGCTTCTGTGCCAGAAGGAGCCAAAGCCCACGTGCATTAGGGGCTGTGCTCCTTCCTGCAGGGGCTGATGGAAGAAGCACCTGGAGCAACTGCTGACACACTTGGTCTCTGTCAGATGATGTTGCTCCTTCCTGAAATGAATTTTTCTCATGGAAGGCATTTGCAGTAGCACCAGAGCACCATCCATCGCTGAGTTTCCCAGGGCAATTAAATTGCAAAGTAACAGTCTGAAATTTCCTTGCGCTTTTCTCACTCTCTTTCCCACATTCTGGAAAAAATGGAATCTGCCCAGCCTCTGCTATTCTCAGCCTCAGTTGCTGCATGTCGTGCTCCGGCAGCTCATGTCCAAACAAAACTGTGTCCCTGCTGAGCACAGCAAGGAGCGGCCACAAAGTGGCAAGTTCCCCAGTGAACATCAAGGCAGAGACTTGGAAGTGCGGAGGATAAGGACAACTCTGGGAGGAGAAGCTCTTCTGTGTCTCTGATGATGGTGGCCACACCCTGAAGCAGCAGCCAAGAGAAGCGCTGGAAGCAGACGGGCGCAGTTTTGGGCAGCACAAGAGAAAAAGTTATGAAGCCATTAGCCAGAATGCAAAGGAGGACTGCAAGGATGGAGTGTGGTCTGGAGGGGAAGGCCTAGATGCAGCTGAGGCCACTTTGTTCAGCCTGGAAGAGGGTAAAGGGCGTCATTGTGGTCTTCAACATCCTCCTGAGGGGAATCAGAGGGGCTGCTGCAGCTCTCGTCACTGTTGGGACCAGTGACAGGACTGGAGAAAAGGGCAGGCAGCTGGGACAGGGCAAGTTTCATTTCCATAGCAGGAAAAGGTTTTTCACCCAGAGCACGGTCGGGCACTGGGACGGGTTCCTCATTGACGCAGCCCAGCGGAGCCCGGGCTGGCTCTTGGGAAAACTGCGGCGCTGCGCCAGGAGTGGGGAACGGCCAAGGCGTGGGTTCTGCCCGCCGCTGACCCTGGTGAGCCACTGCTCAGTGGTTCAGGATCTACTAACTGCAGCACAGAGCAGGCCAAAGAGAAGGAGGAGGCTCCTCAATGGTGAGGTTCCACAGGCAAAGGTTTATTCCAAGGGAAGGATTCAGCACGAGAGCCGCCAGCACTTCTGTGCTGCATGGGATTTTATCGGGGTACAACTCAGGGGGTGGATACAAACGATTGAGCAAGAAGGAATCTGCAGGGGAGGAGCGAGGGGATTCCATCAGTTGCTTGGCACTAATTAGGACAGATGAGGGGAGAGGGGAGGTCCCATGGGCCAGTGGGGCTTCCAGCAATAGAGGAATTCCAAAGCGGGGGTGCAGTCAGGGATCGGTCCAAGGCAAAAGTGACAGGGAAGGTTCAGGAATAAAGAGCTGGATTATCTTGAGAGGCAGGGAAGGAGCTGGAACAAAGAGTGGGGAATGGCATGAGGGACAGCTTTGAGGGAGGGCATAACCTAGCGGTTACCCAACTTGGGGAAAATACGGGGTACATGAAAACAAACCATTCTACGATCACTGATAAATAAACACGAACCGGAATACCCCAGGGAAAGGGGCACAGCACCAAGCCCGTCTGAGTTTGAGAAGAGTTTGAGCAACATGGAGCAGTCACCTACGCTTTTAGACACTCCATCAAAAGTCAAGGGTTGTGATCTCTAGGTTTACATGAATATAAACTCCTGAGTATGAATTCAGGCAGTGTTTTGCAAAACTCGTTTTATGTCCGATCATACCCCAATTCCTTGTAGATTGTGTGGAACGTGGAATCCTTTTGTTTTCATTGCTTGTTTAGGACTATGAGAAAGTATATTGGTGCAGGGTGACTCAGAGACAGCCCGTATGGGTTAAGTGTAGTCTACAGGGGATAAAGAGAAGAAAAAGAGAAGTACTAATACATCCTGATAAGTTTGGAAATTTAGATAGCATGAAGAATGAATAACACAAGAAGTAAAGATGGTATTAAAAAGAGTCCACTAGAATGTAATTTAGCAGATGAGAAAGATTTGGGAGGAATCCCAGAGGGTAATTTTTGAAGGAAAGGTAATCGGAAGAAATACTCTTCCCAGTGGTAGGCTTGGTATCCATTAGAAAGTGGTGAGAAGTCACGCCCTAATGGAACTTTACCATACACTGTTACAGTTGATGTTATTTTTAGGCCAAGAAGAAAAATGAGGTCCTGTGATATATGCAGACATGTTTTTCACCCTGAAGAATAAACCCGAGTGTCAGAAAGAATGTGGCTTTGATTTGGCCCCACAGGACCTTTAGTCCTAACTTTGGAAACAGATAAGAGGCAGAAAAGAAAGAGATGTCGTTCAGCATTCAGCATAGGGCAGAGATGTTTAAAATTGGCTCCAATGCACCAGGAAGATTGTGTTCTATGTGTCCAAGACTTAGAGCCCAGTTAGTCCAGGCCAGCTCAGGTACACTCCCCCTCAGGCAACCACTCCGGCCCCTGAATGAAAGCCAAATGGCAGTGAGGATGAGATGAGTAATTGTCCCCAGGTGAGGGGACAATTTCAGAGACCCCCAGTGACAAGCAAGCCAAGGAATAAAACCAAGAAAGCTTTGCCTTTAGTCACCCCCTTAAGGCAAGTCTTGAGTCCCCCAGGAGGAGCCATGAGGTGAACATCTGCTTTTCTACTGGTGACCTGAACAGCTGGTGGGAAAAAGTTACAATGGATAGAGAAAACCCTAGCAAAGTAGCAAAAAGACTGGAGTTCATAGTCAAGAATCAAGAGCCAGAGTGAGGTGATACTGATTTCATGTTGACAGAGCTAACACAACCAGCAGAAGAGCTGGTGATCAAGGTAGCCAGAGCACGTGTGCAGGCACAAATTGCTAGTGGAGCCTTACAAGGTACAGTGCACCAGCTGTGTCCTATTGTAAGCCCTTTGTGGGACGCGAACGATGCAGGCAGCTGTGCAATGTTAACCAGATACCAGGAACTGGTCACATTGGAATTAAAAAATGCCCTTCCAAAAGCAATAACTTGGTCAGTAAGAGATAACGTTACACAGGGACAGCACGAGTCACCCGCTGACTTTGTGGACAGGCTCTGAGCAGCTGCACGTAAAGGCACAGCCCTGGATCCCTGCTGGCATATGGCAAAGCAGCAGTGGGTTTCCCTGATGTCAGGGCAATGTAACCCAGATGTCAGGCAGAAACTTGAGAAGCTGAAAGAGCCTGTAAAGAGAGATTAAAGGCATGAATGAGAAAAGCATAGAAAGTGGATGATAATCAAGAGAGAGAAAAAGGAAAAGAGCTCCCTGCAGCCATGGTGGCAGCTCTGGATCGGCACCAGGGAGAGGACGTGGCACGCCTCTGGATGAAGCAGAGGCAGGGGCAACAATATCAGAGGCAGAGGAGGTCCAAAGCAGCCACAGACCAAGCTGGGGCCAAATCAATGTGCATCTTGTAAGAAATCAGGACACTGGAAATAACTCCAGTGCCCAGAGTTAGCAGACAAAGTTCACAAAACTCTTGCAGCCACTCTAGATGATAAGAAATGACCGAGACTGGCAATTCTTACCCTAGCAGGCCACCGGTTAAAATACAGCTAAAGAATGATAAAGAAGTTGAATTTTTAAGAAATTGTTGAGACACATTTTCACTCTTGAATCAAGTCCTGATACCCAAAAGTGAAAACTATGTCAAGCAATAGGAGCCACTATAGGCCAGCCAGAAAAAGTTTTCTTCCTGAAACCACTTCAATGTAAAATCAAGAAGAAGCTGGGAATACATCCGTTTCTTTATTTACCCAACTAAGCCAAATCTGTCCTAGGCAGGGATTTGCTTGAAAATTTGGAAGCAACAGTTCTGTTTAGAAAAAGAACACTTAAATGGAAGGTACCTGAAGACAAATGAGCACTTTTAGCAGTAGGACTGACAATTGACACAAGAGCAACAAAGAAGAAGAACTATTTAGAGCAAGTATTGAATCAGGTGTATCCAAGAGTATGGGATACTCATAGCCCAGGAACATCCAAACGAGCAGACCCTATGAAAATTGAGCTACAGACAAGAGTTAGGCCAGTAGTCAGAAAGCAATACCCTTGAAGATTAGAAGCTAGGAAAGGAATAGAGCCAACAACCAATAAATTCCTGACATCAGGACAATTGGAAGAATGGGAGTCAAAATGTAATACTGGTAGGTTAGCAATAAAGAAACCTAATGGAACTTAGAGACTAGTGCCAGATTTCCAGGCAATGAATGAGTTCTACCTTACTAGCTCACTAGCTAAACTTGGAGATGATTTCATTTGGTGCGGGGAAGGTCCATGGGCAGGTGCTGTGGAGAGCCGTTCCCTCTTGGTCTGAGAGAGCAGCTCCCCCAGCCCACCTTGCTCTCATGCCCGGAGGTTGTAATGTGCGCTCGACCGGCAGCCGAGGGAGGGCTCTTGACACCGTGTCTGATGCAACAGGATTTATTGAAGGTAGGTCAGAGGGTGCAGGTTGGGTGAGGGTGAGAAGAGGGACAGGAGGAGGCAGGAGCACAAGCACTGTAACATGACACCTAAGGCACCTGCAAGCTGCTGGGGAAGCCTCAAGTCGGCTCAGTGAGCCACGTGTGCCCTCAGCACTGGGACAGCCACCTTTCCCTCAGTGAGCCTCACATCCCAGGGTCAGCAAATCAAGAGGCACCAGGCATGCTGTAGGTGACTCAGAGCGAGTGCAGTGGGTCATGGTGGCCAGGGGCCAGAAGCAGGCAGAAAGCCATCGGGGCTGGGGAAAAGGCTCTGCTCTGCTTACAGCGTGGGCTGAGGGCCGGGAGAGCTGCATTTCCCCCTTGAGATGTTGGAGACGGGGCCTTTCAGCCTCCTGATAGGGCTGCCCCTGGCTGCAGGCAGCCAAAGGAGTACGAGGACACAAGGCCGAGAGCGGCAAAGCAAAGAGCCAGCCGTGCACAGCACAGGGAGGTGGCCCAGTGCAAAGCCAGCGTGGCACTCTGAAGGTGCCCGCTGCACTCTCATGTGTCCCTGGCCTGGCAAGGACAGGAACGCTCGTGGTCCAAGAGGGCCTTTCTGTGGCCCCTGTGGGCTCAAAGCTGCTGCTCTTCTGGCTCAATGGGGCCTAAAGCCACAGAGCTCGGCCTCCCCCTCAGCAACAGGAACAAGACTTGGCAATCAGGCAGTGGAGCTCAATGCCTAAGGCTGAGGGGTGGGAGGCTGCAGTCTGGAGCACAGGGAAGGCACACGCCCAGCCCCACAACAGCTGGCCTCACAGCCCTGAAAGGCCGGGACCAGGGTTCCAACGCCTGATTCCAGGGGGCTGCCTATGGCCTCTGCCAGCCAATTGCTCAAGGCTTAGCAGTGCCTCAGCCCCTCAGGGTCTCCCCCAGCCTGGCCAAGCTTGCAGGCAGCAGCGCCGCAGCCCCACAGCAGCTCCAGAGGAGCCCCATCCAGAGGCGCCTGGGAGCTCTCAGCAAAGCAGCCAGCAGCACCCGGGCAGGAGGACACGATGGCCCTTCCCGCCTGGCACAGGGCTTGTGGCCATCTCCAGGCACCGCTCTGGCAGGGATCCCTGCAGCTCTGGCCCCTGCCCAGCTGCTCTGTCACCAGCACAAAGGCTTCAGCAGAACCACCAAAGGCCAAGGGGCTTCTGGCCATTTTCCCTGCGACACTGCACGCCTGGGCCGCTGGCTGTGCACAAGCACCCTTTTCCCCCTCTTCCCCTATGCCTTCTAGACCCGGTGCAGGAAAAGAAAGATCCTGGGACTCTGTGTATTGAAAGATATTCTATATTGACATACTCAAAACCAACAAAAATAAAAACACAAAAATCTTGAAGAAGAAAAAGAAAATTTCTGCTGGCTCAAATGGCCCCAGCAGACAGTCTTGCAGATCACCTCTCTGGGGAGCTCCAGCAGAACAGCAAGGCAGTGCCGCACAGACGAGGCCATTTCCTCCATGCACTGCGGAATCGATCTCGCAGCCTGCGCCATGGGGAGTAGGGAGCTCTCTGTACAGCCCGGAGAACTAAACAAAATTCAACTGCAGCATCTCTGATGGCAGGACTGCTGTCAGATGCCATTTCTTCAAGGGCTGCAAGAGAGAGGAACAGAGGCAAGGTCAGATCCCACATGTGCAGAAAGACGAGGAGAGCCCCCTGCCAGGGCCATCCCGGCCATCTCTTGCCATGGCCCGCAGGGAGCAGGGAGCAAGGGGATCAGTCTGAAGGTGCTGGCCACGAATGGCACACGTGGCTCTGAAATCTCACGGGAGCAGAGCCCTCCGCAGCCGGGGCAGGGCTTGCAGCTGCCCCCGCCAGCCCCCGCGGTCAGCCCGCTGCCCTCACTCACTCACCACTGCAGATCAGCTGGAGCTCTTGCTGCTGCCCCCTCAGGTGCCGCCCCGCCATGCCTGTGAACACAGAGCCTGTCACGGCGCCAGCGGCACAGCTCCCTGCCACCGGCGCTGCTGGCGCTGTGGCCACACGGGCTGCTGGCCCGGCAGGGCTCAGCCCGGCCCTTGCGCACGCTTCTGCCCCAGGGCACGGCTGCCAGAGAGCGGAAGCAGCGATGCCCAGGCCGGGCGGGGCTCCACGGCGCCGGGTCCGGCTGGCGCTGCCGGGGCAGCAGGCGGGGCCCGGGCCGAGCTGCGGCGGGTCGGGGAGGGAGCCCGTGCTCGGGACTCACCCATGAACCTGACGGCCGCCTCTCGCAGGGGCTCCTGTGGGCTCTGCAGGTAGTGCAGGGCCCGGTGCAGGTGCTCGGCCGCTCGGCTCCTGTCCTCTGCCAGCTGCAGAGAGCGGCAGGAGGGAAGGGTTGGCGCGGGCTCAGCCCCTGGGCCGGGCACTGCCTGCGCCCAGCCCCGGCCTCCCCTGCCCGCACAGCCCTGAGGCGCGGCCAGCAGCCGCTGGCCAAGGGCTCCCGGGGGCAGGGGCCAGAGGGCCGGCTGCTGCCCGGGGAGCCGTGGTGCCGCCCCGCAGCCAGGCCGTGCCGGGGTTCCATGGGCACCTGGCTCTGGCCCACAGGAGCCTGGAGAAGAGTCCGCCCGGCCTCTGGCTGCAGCAGCAGGCACAGCCGCAAGCCCCGCACGCTGAGCACCGCCCTCAGGGACCTTGGCCATGCTGAGGCTGGGGGTTCTCGGCTGCTCTTACCAGGCACTCGCCAAAGCTCTGATCCTCATGTAGCATTTGTTCGATATGCCTCCTCTTCAGGAATCTGGCTGAGGAATGCAGCGTTTCCCGGGAGGCCTGGAGAGCAGCAGAGATGCACAGATGGCCCCACAGTCCAGGGCACAGGAGCATCCCAGTGGCACAGGCTGGAGGAGGCTGCAGCCCGCAAGGTGCCAGGGCAGGAGGCAGCCCAAGCCCCCGCCAGGGGGACAGCAGCTGGCCACAAGTGCTCACCTCAGCAACAATCTGATTCTCATCATGGCAGTGGAAGTAGAGAGGGAGCAGGCTCTGGCGCACGTGGGACTTGAGGGCCTTTCTTGCCTCTTCTGTTAACAGGTCCAGCATCTCTTGAAAGAAAGCCATGGAGCTCAGCTGCAGCTGCATATCGTCCTGGATGAAAGGAAAGGGCAAAAGACCTGAGCATCAGCTGCTTCAGGTCCCTCAGGGCACAGGCCTGCATCTGCACAGGGCACCAAGTGTCCCGGCAGCAGCCAGTGGCCGTGGCTGTGGGCACAGAGTCTTACGCTGTCAAAGAGTGGCAGGAGCGTCTCAGCCAGCTGCAGGGCCACGGGGGTGGCTATGGGGCCACCATTATCCAGGAGCAAATATCTGAGTAGAAGGATGGTCATCCTGATCATGTCGTTGTCATTTTCCTCCAGGAGCTCCACAAGACTTTCAGTCAGGCTCTGCATTTTTTCGGCCTGTGCGGAACACCACTTTGTGAAAGGCCGCCCTGCTGCTGCAGGGCCCAGAGGCCAAAGGCCTGTCCCGAAGCGCTGGGGCAGCTGAAGCGGGAGGCAGGAGAGCTGGGAGCAGCTGCCCCAGCGGCCGAAGGCCAGGCAAGGCCAAGCGACTGCGTTGCCCAGCCCCACGCTGCCTGCACAGCTTCAGCCACTGCCCCCTTCTCACCATCAAGGGATTCTTGCCCAGCACTACGAGGCCTCGGAGTGCCAAGTAACGCCTGGCCATGTGCTCGCTCTGCAGGTTCTGTGCCAGGATCTCCAGAACGCTGTCACTGCATTCGCTCAAGTCCAGGCACTCGAGGACCTGAAAGGCACAGGGCAGTGACAGGGGAGCCGGCCGGCAGGAGCCCAGCAGCGCACAGGGCCGGGCCCAGGCAGCAGCACAGGGCACGGGCACTGTCCTGGCAGCTGTGGTTGCGAGAGGCCAGAGAGCTGGGAGGCAGCTCAGCCAGGCAGCGCTGGCCTTGAGGCTCACCTCCACAAGGAATGCCAGGGCAGGGAAATCCCAGTATGGCATCTCTTGGCCGAGCAGGGCGAGCAGGTAGAATGCAACCGCGGAACAAAAGTGGATGGCTAAGCGGCGAATTTCTCTGAAGAGGGGAAAAAGGAAACAAGAGCCTGAGCCAGTGAGGCAAACCTCTCCCAGGCGTGACTCATCCAGTTCTCATCTTTCCCCAGCAGCCTTCCAGCAAGGGGACGTGGGCCATCTGGGAGTTGGTTGCTCAGGGGAACCCTCCTCTGCCAGCCTTTTCCAGTGTGCTTGGCCGACCCTCAGTGACAAGGCCCTCTGGCCCACGAGCATAGGCGCTTTGTGGGGCACCTGGGCACAGAGCAGCAATGTCAGAGGCAGTGGGGAGAAGGGGGTCTCACCTGGCCAGCAGAGCCACGGCAAAGTGGTGAGTGTCAAGAGAGAGCAGCGTGTCCCAGGCACACCTGCGCTCCATTGCCACCACCACATCCTCGCAGCGGAGAAGGCAGAGCAGGGACTTCAGGGTGCGCACTGCAAACCTGTGTGCAGAGCAAAGCCCAGGTCACACTGGCAGCACTGGCTCCTTGGCAGGCCACGTGGCAGGGACAGGAGGAGTGGCATGGAGCACCTGTTGGGGCTGGTGGCAAGGCCGTGCTCTTCCTGGCATCCCTTCCAGAAGGTGTCCACCGCCTCTGGCATATCCAGAGTGCTGAAGAACACTTGGAATAGCAGATGCACAAATAGGCGGGGGAAATACAGCCTCAAGATCCGTGGGAGACAGGGCTCCTGGAGGATCTTCCACATCACCACAGTTGCCTGCAAAGGACAAAGCCCCCCGAGACAGCGCTCAGTGCCGAGGTGTCCATGTGGCAGGGCCCGAGCGTGGCAGGGAGAGGCCCGGAGAGACCTTGGCAGGGGGAGCACGGGGCCTGGTGGGCCTGAAGCTGCCCCTGGGCCAGGTTTCAGGCCAGCGCCTGAGGCAGGGAGATGCAGTGGGGGAAGGAGGATGGAGAGCTGCTGGAGAGGCAGTCTTGGGGCCAGCAAAGGCCAGTTGCAGAAACTCACAGCCAGGGCAAAGACAGCCGTTTCGTCCCCATCGGAGGTGCAGGTGCTGTACTCTGGCCAGCTCCCCAGCACATCCAGGAGGATCAGCTGCGCCAGCTCCACAGTCCTGGCTGAGCCCATGATGGTCTTCCACATGGCCATGGCAGCTCTGCAGGGTTAGAGTTGTGTCTCAGGGGGGTGTCAGACCCAGCACCAGGGGCAGCCGAGCTGGCTGCCATTTCTGCCTGTGCCCACTGGCCCCCTGCCCGCAGCAGCCCGACAGCCCAGGCCTGTGGGGACAGAGCCCTGAGAGGCGGCAAGGGAGCATGGCAGCAGGCTCAGGGGCTGGCCTGGCAGGGCTGGGAAAGGGAACAGCCAGAGGGCCCTGGAAGTCTCTGTTGCTGAGACACCTGGGGCAGGCTGTACAGGGTGATGGGCTGGGGAGGCCTGAGCCCTGTGGGTAGGTGGGCCCCATACCTGTCACAGGACGGAGCCACACGCAGGAGCGTCATGACTGCGTCATTTGGCTGTGCTTCGGTGAGATGCAGCAGGGTCTTGTCCAGCCTGTGCTCAGCAGAATCATTGGCCATGAGCCACTGGTGGATGTAGCTCACCATGGCAGGCACCTGGAGAAGGCACGGGGAGACTTGGAAAGCTGCCAGAGGGAGCAATGATCCCAGCTTCCCCAGAGGAGTGCTTCCCTTGCCACCACACTGCCATGTGGCCTGAAAGGCTCACAGCAACCAGCATGCGTGGCTTGGGAGGCCAAGCAATTGCTGGGAGGATCAAAGCCTGGCCACAGGCTGCTTACTTGCTTTGGAGTGTAAAAATGTTCCTCTACAAGCATAGACAGCAGGGCAGCACTGGTCTTGCTGTAGAAGATGGGCGAGTGTGGTCTGAGGCCTACGCCCATGGCAATGGTCTCTTGCTCCTCAATTCTCTTGAGGAAGTTGCAAACGAACTGTAGGAGAAGGGCAAGGAGCCGGGGATGTTGCATGCAGTGCGGCACACACGGTGCTGGGCTGAGCAGGGGCAGCAGGCCCAGCCCAGGTGGGGGTGGCTGCAGGTACCTGCGCTGTTCTGCGGAAGCGGCCACGGCTGGACTCCTGCTCTTGTGTGTGCTCCAGGGCTGCATCTGGCAAAGAGCGAGCACAGCCAGAGCTGAGGGGCTGCGGGAGAGGCCGGAGAGCACGGCCCAGCCCTGCGCTGCCCAGGCAGAGAGCGCCGGGATGTGCCAGGGGATGGAGCACGGCCACTGCGGGGTGTCTGCCCGGCCCCTCTTCTGTCCTGGCCGTGGGCATGTCCCCAGGGGATAGCATGGCACCGCACACAATGGCACGGCATGGCGTGGGGCCAAGCTGGCAGCAGGCACCAGTCCTGTGGCCCAGCTCTGCCACTCACCCTCCTGCGGTGGCTGGAAGGGCACCACCTCTTCAGTCTGCTGTGCCGGGGCAGCTCCAGGGCCTTCTTCCTCCTCCTCCACCCAGGCCAGCTCGGGCACTCCCGGGAGTCTCTGCTCCATGTCTCTGACTGGAATTGTGGCTATTTGCAGGAGAGATGCCTTGGAAAAGCTCCAAATCAGCACGTCCTGCAGTGGTGCCTGGAAGGCACCTTCAAGAAAGAAGCCTCAGGAAGGCTGCAGGACAGCAAGTCCTGCACTCGGTCACAAGGGCTCCTGCCACAAGGACAGGAGACTACTGACAAGGACTATGAACTGGCCTCAAGGGCACCTGCAGAAGAGAAGCCTCAGGGAGACCACGGGTCAGCAAGTCCTGTGGTCTGGCCTCGAGCTCAGCTGCAGGAACAACCCCTCAGAAAAGCTTCGGGTGGGACGCGAACGAGCGCACTGTGCGGGGGCTCCTCACGGCACTGCTCTCTCCTGTCCTGTCCCGTCGCCTGCTCTGAGCACTGTGGCGTGCTCTTGTCACCGCCAGCTCCTGTGTCACCAGGTGTCACAGAGGTCCCTTGGACACCCGGTTCCATGTCACAATGACTGTGCTGCATCGTGTCACCAAGGGCCCTTGCGCCCACGGCTGCCTGCATGGGGCCACCCCCAGCCCACCCAAAGAGGCCCAGGTTGGAAGGAATGACGGGTCCCGGGTGTCTAAGGCAGGCGGACAGGATCTTTAGGAAGGGCTCAGAGCATCAGCGAAGGCTGCCCTGCTCTGCGGGCCCAGGGCAGCAGTAGGAGCCCCCAGGGCTGCCGACGCAGCCGCGCTGGGAAGGGCACGGGGCCTTTCAGGGAAGCTGGCAGGGCCTCCTTGGGACACGTCCCGGCTGGTGGCCATCCTAAACCCGGCGGTGTTAAAGGCACAAGGAACGTGCGGGCCCGGGCATGAATGCTGCTCTGAGGCCTGGGGCCCGGGGAGCGCTGACATCAGCAGGTGTGGCAGCGTCCCCGGCCAAGCAGACCTGCCCCTCCCGAGCCCTGGCAGCGCTGGTGCCTGACTCCTGCCCCAGAGACCTGTGCCCCCGGGGGGCTTCTGTGCCAGAAGGAGCCAAAGCCCACGTGCATTAGGGGCTGTGCTCCTTCCTGCAGGGGCTGATGGAAGAAGCACCTGGAGCAACTGCTGACACACTTGGTCTCTGTCAGATGATGTTGCTCCTTCCTGAAATGAATTTTTCTCATGGAAGGCATTTGCAGTAGCACCAGAGCACCATCCATCGCTGAGTTTCCCAGGGCAATTAAATTGCAAAGTAACAGTCTGAAATTTCCTTGCGCTTTTCTCACTCTCTTTCCCACATTCTGGAAAAAATGGAATCTGCCCAGCCTCTGCTATTCTCAGCCTCAGTTGCTGCATGTCGTGCTCTGGCAGCTCATGTCCAAACAAAACTGTGTCCCTGCTGAGCACAGCAAGGAGCGGCCACAAAGTGGCAAGTTCCCCAGTGAACATCAAGGCAGAGACTTGGAAGTGTGGAGGATAAGGACAACTCTGGGAGGAGAAGCTCTTCTGTGTCTCTGATGATGGTGGCCACACCCTGAAGCAGCAGCCAAGAGAAGCGCTGGAAGCAGACGGGCGCAGTTTTGGGCAGCACAAGAGAAAAAGTTACGAAGCCATTAGCCAGAATGCAAAGGAGGACTGCAAGGATGGAGTGTGGTCTGGAGGGGAAGGCCTAGATGCAGCTGAGGCCACTTTGTTCAGCCTGGAAGAGGGTAAAGGGCGTCATTGTGGTCTTCAACATCCTCCTGAGGGGAATCAGAGGGGCTGCTGCAGCTCTCGTCACTGTTGGGACCAGTGACAGGACTGGAGAAAAGGGCAGGCAGCTGGGACAGGGCAAGTTTCATTTCCATAGCAGGAAAAGGTTTTTCACCCAGAGCACGGTCGGGCACTGGGACGGGTTCCCCATTGACGCAGCCCAGCGGAGCCCGGGCTGGCTCTTGGGAAAACTGCGGCGCTGCGCCAGGAGTGGGGAACGGCCAAGGCGTGGGTTCTGCCCGCCGCTGACCCTGGTGAGCCACTGCTCAGTGGTTCAGGATCTACTAACTGCAGCACAGAGCAGGCCAAAGAGAAGGAGGAGGCTCCTCAATGGTGAGGTTCCACAGGCAAAGGTTTATTCCAAGGGAAGGATTCAGCACGAGAGCCGCCAGCACTTCTGTGCTGCATGGGATTTTATCGGGGTACAACTCAGGGGGTGGATACAAACGATTGAGCAAGAAGGAATCTGCAGGGGAGGAGCGAGGGGATTCCATCAGTTGCTTGGCACTAATTAGGACAGATGAGGGGAGAGGGGAGGTCCCATGGGCCAGTGGGGCTTCCAGCAATAGAGGAATTCCAAAGCGGGGGTGCAGTCAGGGATCGGTCCAAGGCAAAAGTGACAGGGAAGGTTCAGGAATAAAGAGCTGGATTATCTTGAGAGGCAGGGAAGGAGCTGGAACAAAGAGTGGGGAATGGCATGAGGGACAGCTTTGAGGGAGGGCATAACCTAGCGGTTACCCAACTTGGGGAAAATACGGGGTACATGAAAACAAACCATTCTACGATCACTGATAAATAAACACGAACCGGAATACCCCAGGGAAAGGGGCACAGCACCAAGCCCGTCTGAGTTTGAGAAGAGTTTGAGCAACATGGAGCAGTCACCTACGCTTTTAGACACTCCATCAAAAGTCAAGGGTTGTGACCTCTAGGTTTACATGAATATATACTCCTGAGTATGAATTCAGGCAGTGTTTTGCAAAACTCGTTTTATGTCCGATCATACCCCAATTCCTTGTAGATTGTGTGGAACGTGGAATCCTTTTGTTTTCATTGCTTGTTTAGGACTATGAGAAAGTATATTGGTGCAGGGTGACTCAGAGACAGCCCGTATGGGTTAAGTGTAGTCTACAGGGGATAAAGAGAAGAAAAAGAGAAGTACTAATACATCCTGATAAGTTTGGAAATTTAGATAGCATGAAGAATGAATAACACAAGAAGTAAAGATGGTATTAAAAAGAGTCCACTAGAATGTAATTTAGCAGATGAGAAAGATTTGGGAGGAATCCCAGAGGGTAATTTTTGAAGGAAAGGTAATCGGAAGAAATACTCTTCCCAGTGGTAGGCTTGGTATCCATTAGAAAGTGGTGAGAAGTCACGCCCTAATGGAACTTTACCATACACTGTTACAGTTGATGTTATTTTTAGGCCAAGAAGAAAAATGAGGTCCTGTGATATATGCAGACATGTTTTTCACCCTGAAGAATAAACCTGAGTGTCAGAAAGAATGTGGCTTTGATTTGGCCCCACAGGACCTTTAGTCCTAACTTTGGAAACAGATAAGAGGCAGAAAAGAAAGAGATGTCGTTCAGCATTCAGCATAGGGCAGAGATGTTTAAAATTGGCTCCAATGCACCGGGAAGATTGTGTTCTATGTGTCCAAGACTTAGAGCCCAGTTAGTCCAGGCCAGCTCAGGTACACTCCCCCTCAGGCAACCACTCCGGCCCCTGAATGAAAGCCAAATGGCAGTGAGGATGAGATGAGTAATTGTCCCCAGGTGAGGGGACAATTTCAGAGACCCCCAGTGACAAGCAAGCCAAGGAATAAAACCAAGAAAGCTTTGCCTTTAGTCACCCCCTTAAGGCAAGTCTTGAGTCCCCCAGGAGGAGCCATGAGGTGAACATCTGCTTTTCTACTAGTGACCTGAACAGCTGGTGGGAAAAAGTTACAATGGATAGAGAAAACCCTAGCAAAGTAGCAAAAAGACTGGAGTTCATAGTCAAGAATCAAGAGCCAGAGTGAGGTGATACTGATTTCATGTTGACAGAGCTAACACAACCAGCAGAAGAGCTGGTGATCAAGGTAGCCAGAGCACGTGTGCAGGCACAAATTGCTAGTGGAGCCTTACAAGGTACAGTGCACCAGCTGTGTCCTATTGTAAGCCCTTTGTGGGACGCGAACGATGCAGGCAGCTGTGCAATGTTAACCAGATACCAGGAACTGGTCACATTGGAATTAAAAAATGCCCTTCCAAAAGCAATAACTTGGTCAGTAAGAGATAACGTTACACAGGGACAGCACGAGTCACCCGCTGACTTTGTGGACAGGCTCTGAGCAGCTGCACGTAAAGGCACAGCCCTGGATCCCTGCTGGCATATGGCAAAGCAGCAGTGGGTTTCCCTGATGTCAGGGCAATGTAACCCAGATGTCAGGCAGAAACTTGAGAAGCTGAAAGAGCCTGTAAAGAGAGACTTAAAGGCATGAATGAGAAAAGCATAGAAAGTGGATGATAATCAAGAGAGAGAAAAAGGAAAAGAGCTCCCTGCAGCCATGGTGGCAGCTCTGGATCGGCACCAGGGAGAGGACGTGGCACGCCTCTGGATGAAGCAGAGGCAGGGGCAACAATATCAGAGGCAGAGGAGGTCCAAAGCAGCCACAGACCAAGCTGGGGCCAAATCAATGTGCATCTTGTAAGAAATCAGGACACTGGAAATAACTCCAGTGCCCAGAGTTAGCAGACAAAGTTCACAAAACTCTTGCAGCCACTCTAGATGATAAGAAATGACCGAGACTGGCAATTCTTACCCTAGCAGGCCACCGGTTAAAATACAGCTAAAGAATGATAAAGAAGTTGAATTTTTAAGAAATTGTTGAGACACATTTTCACTCTTGAATCAAGTCCTGATACCCAAAAGTGAAAACTATCTCAAGCAATAGGAGCCACTATAGGCCAGCCAGAAAAAGTTTTCTTCCTGAAACCACTTCAATGTAAAATCAAGAAGAAGCTGGGAATACATCCGTTTCTTTATTTACCCAACTAAGCCAAATCTGTCCTAGGCAGGGATTTGCTTGAAAATTTGGAAGCAACAGTTCTGTTTAGAAAAAGAACACTTAAATGGAAGGTACCTGAAGACAAATGAGCAGTTTTAGCAGTAGGACTGACAATTGACACAAGAGCAACAAAGAAGAAGAACTATTTAGAGCAAGTATTGAATCAGGTGTATCCAAGAGTATGGGATACTCATAGCCCAGGAACATCCAAACGAGCAGACCCTATGAAAATTGAGCTACAGACAAGAGTTAGGCCAGTAGTCAGAAAGCAATACCCTTGAAGATTAGAAGCTAGGAAAGGAATAGAGCCAACAACCAATAAATTCCTGACATCAGGACAATTGGAAGAATGGGAGTCAAAATGTAATACTGGTAGGTTAGCAATAAAGAAACCTAATGGAACTTAGAGACTAGTGCCAGATTTCCAGGCAATGAATGAGTTCTACCTTACTAGCTCACTAGCTAAACTTGGAGATGATTTCATTTGGTGCGGGGAAGGTCCATGGGCAGGTGCTGTGGAGAGCCGTTCCCTCTTGGTCTGAGAGAGCAGCTCCCCCAGCCCACCTTGCTCTCATGCCCGGAGGTTGTAATGTGCGCTCGACCGGCAGCCGAGGGAGGGCTCTTGACACCGTGTCTGATGCAACAGGATTTATTGAAGGTAGGTCAGAGGGTGCAGGTTGGGTGAGGGTGAGAAGAGGGACAGGAGGAGGCAGGAGCACAAGCACTGTAACATGACACCTAAGGCACCTGCAAGCTGCTGGGGAAGCCTCAAGTCGGCTCAGTGAGCCACGTGTGCCCTCAGCACTGGGACAGCCACCTTTCCCTCAGTGAGCCTCACATCCCAGGGTCAGCAAATCAAGAGGCACCAGGCATGCTGTAGGTGACTCAGAGCGAGTGCAGTGGGTCATGGTGGCCAGGGGCCAGAAGCAGGCAGAAAGCCATCGGGGCTGGGGAAAAGGCTCTGCTCTGCTTACAGCGTGGGCTGAGGGCCGGGAGAGCTGCATTTCCCCCTTGAGATGTTGGAGACGGGGCCTTTCAGCCTCCTGATAGGGCTGCCCCTGGCTGCAGGCAGCCAAAGGAGTACGACGACACAAGGCCGAGAGCGGCAAAGCAAAGAGCCAGCCGTGCACAGCACAGGGAGGTGGCCCAGTGCAAAGCCAGCGTGGCACTCTGAAGGTGCCCGCTGCACTCTCATGTGTCCCTGGCCTGGCAAGGACAGGAACGCTCGTGGTCCAAGAGGGCCTTTCTGTGGCCCCTGTGGGCTCAAAGCTGCTGCTCTTCTGGCTCAATGGGGCCTAAAGCCACAGAGCTCGGCCTCCCCCTCAGCAACAGGAACAAGACTTGGCAATCAGGCAGTGGAGCTCAATGCCTAAGGCTGAGGGGTGGGAGGCTGCAGTCTGGAGCACAGGGAAGGCACACGCCCAGCCCCACAACAGCTGGCCTCACAGCCCTGAAAGGCCAGGACCAGGGTTCCACGCCTGATTCCAGGGGGCTGCCTATGGCCTCTGACAGCCAATTGCTCAAGGCTTAGCAGTGCCTCAGCCCCTCAGGGTCTCCCCCAGCCTGGCCAAGCTTGCAGGCAGCAGCGCCGCAGCCCCACAGCAGCTCCAGAGGAGCCCCATCCAGAGGCGCCTGGGAGCTCTCAGCAAAGCAGCCAGCAGCACCCGGGCAGGAGGACACGATGGCCCTTCCCGCCTGGCACAGGGCTTGTGGCCATCTCCAGGCACCGCTCTGGCAGGGATCCCTGCAGCTCTGGCCCCTGCCCAGCTGCTCTGTCACCAGCACAAAGGCTTCAGCAGAACCACCAAAGGCCAAGGGGCTTCTGGCCATTTTCCCTGCGACACTGCACGCCTGGGCCGCTGGCTGTGCACAAGCACCCTTTTCCCCCTCTTCCCCTATGCCTTCTAGACCCGGTGCAGGAAAAGAAAGATCCTGGGACTCTGTGTATTGAAAGATATTCTATATTGACATACTCAAAACCAACAAAAATAAAAACACAAAAATCTTGAAGAAGAAAAAGAAAATTTCTGCTGGCTCAAATGGCCCCAGCAGACAGTCTTGCAGATCACCTCTCCGGGGAGCTCCAGCAGAACAGCAAGGCAGTGCCGCACAGACGAGGCCATTTCCTCCATGCACTGCGGAATCGATCTCGCAGCCTGCGCCATGGGGAGTAGGGAGCTCTCTGTACAGCCCGGAGAACTAAACAAAATTCAACTGCAGCATCTCTGATGGCAGGACTGCTGTCAGATGCCATTTCTTCAAGGGCTGCAAGAGAGAGGAACAGAGGCAAGGTCAGATCCCACATGTGCAGAAAGACGAGGAGAGCCCCCTGCCAGGGCCATCCCGGCCATCTCTTGCCATGGCCCGCAGGGAGCAGGGAGCAAGGGGATCAGTCTGAAGGTGCTGGCCACGAATGGCACACGTGGCTCTGAAATCTCACGGGAGCAGAGCCCTCCGCAGCCGGGGCAGGGCTTGCAGCTGCCCCCGCCAGCCCCCGCGGTCAGCCCGCTGCCCTCACTCACTCACCACTGCAGATCAGCTGGAGCTCTTGCTGCTGCCCCCTCAGGTGCCGCCCCGCCATGCCTGTGAACACAGAGCCTGTCACGGCGCCAGCGGCACAGCTCCCTGCCACCGGCGCTGCTGGCGCTGTGGCCACACGGGCTGCTGGCCCGGCAGGGCTAAGCCCGGCCCTTGCCGCACGCTTCTGCCCCAGGGCACGGCTGCCAGAGGGCGGAAGCAGCGATGCCCAGGCTGGGCGGGGCTCCACGGCGCCGGGTCCGGCTGGCGCTGCCGGGGCAGCAGGCGGGGCCCGGGCCGAGCTGCGGCGGGTCGGGGAGGGAGCCCGTGCTCGGGACTCACCCATGAACCTGACGGCCACCTCTCGCAGGGGCTCCTGTGGGCTCTGCAGGTAGTGCAGGGCCCGGTGCAGGTGCTCGGCCGCTCGGCTCCTGTCCTCTGCCAGCTGCAGAGAGCGGCAGGAGGGAAGGGTCGGCGCGGGCTCAGCCCCTGGGCCGGGCACTGCCTGCGCCCAGCCCCGGCCTCCCCTGCCCGCACAGCCCTGAGGCGCGGCCAGCAGCCGCTGGCCAAGGGCTCCCGGGGGCAGGGGCCAGAGGGCCGGCTGCTGCCCGGGGAGCCGCGGTGCCGCCACGCAGCCAGGCCGTGCCGGGGTTCCATGGGCACCTGGCTCTGGCCCACAGGAGCCTGGAGAAGAGTCCGCCCGGCCTCTGGCTGCAGCAGCAGGCACAGCTGCAAGCCCCGCACGTTGAGCACCGCCCTTGGCCATGCTGAGGCTGGGGATTCTCGGCTGCTCTTACCAGGCACTCGCCAAAGCTCTGATCCTCATGTAGCATTTGTTCGATATGCTTCCTCTTCAGGAATCTGGCTGAGGAATGCAGCGTTTCCCGGGAGGCCTGGAGAGCAGCAGAGATGCACAGATGGCCCCACAGTCCAGGGCACAGGAGCATCCCAGTGGCACAGGCTGGAGGAGGCTGCAGCCCGCAAGGTGCCAGGGCAGGAGGCAGCCCAAGCCCCCGCCAGGGGGACAGCAGCTGGCCACAAGTGCTCACCTCAGCAACAATCTGATTCTCATCATGGCAGTGGAAGTAGAGAGGGAGCAGGCTCTGGCGCACGTGGGACTTGAGGGCCTTTCTTGCCTCTTCTGTTAACAGGTCCAGCATCTCTTGAAAGAAAGCCATGGAGCTCAGCTGCAGCTGCATATCGTCCTGGATGAAAGGAAAGGGCAAAAGACCTGAGCATCAGCTGCTTCAGGTCCCCCAGGGCACAGGCCTGCATCTGCACAGGGCACCAAGTGTCCCGGCAGCAGCCAGTGGCCGTGGCTGTGGGCACAGAGTCTTACGCTGTCAAAGAGTGGCAGGAGCGTCTCAGCCAGCTGCAGGGCCACGGGGGTGGCTATGGGGCCACCATTATCCAGGAGCAAATATCTGAGTAGAAGGATGGTCATCCTGATCATGTCGTTGTCATTTTCCTCCAGGAGCTCCACAAGACTTTCAGTCAGGCTCTGCATTTTTTCGGCCTGTGCGGAACACCACTTTGTGAAAGGCCGCCCTGCTGCTGCAGGGCCCAGAGGCCAAAGGCCTGTCCCGAAGCACTGGGGCAGCTGAAGCGGGAGGCAGGAGAGCTGGGAGCAGCTGCCCCAGCGGCCGAAGGCCAGGCAAGGCCAAGCGACTGCGTTGCCCAGCCCCACGCTGCCTGCACGGCTTCAGCCACTGCCCCCTTCTCACCATCAAGGGATTCTTGCCCAGCACTACGAGGCCTCGGAGTGCCAAGTAACGCCTGGCCATGTGCTCGCTCTGCAGGTTCTGTGCCAGGATCTCCAGAACGCTGTCACTGCATTCGCTCAAGTCCAGGCACTCGAGGACCTGAAAGGCACAGGGCAGTGACAGGGGAGCCGGCCGGCAGGAGCCCAGCAGCGCACAGGGCCGGGCCCAGGCAGCAGCACAGGGCACGGGCACTGTCCTGGCAGCTGTGGCTGCGAGAGGCCAGAGAGCTGGGAGGCAGCTCAGCCAGGCAGCGCTGGCCTTGAGGCTCACCTCCACAAGGAATGCCAGGGCAGGGAAATCCCAGTATGGCATCTCTTGGCCGAGCAGGGCGAGCAGGTAGAATGCAACCGCGGAACAAAAGTGGATGGCTAAGCGGCGAATTTCTCTGAAGAGGGGAAAAAGGAAACAAGAGCCTGAGCCAGTGAGGCAAACCTCTCCCAGGCGTGACTCATCCAGTTCTCATCTTTCCCCAGCAGCCTTCCAGCAAGGGGACGTGGGCCATCTGGGAGTTGGTTGCTCAGGGGAACCCTCCTCTGCCAGCCTTTTCCAGTGTGCTTGGCCGACCCTCAGTGACAAGGCCCTCTGGCCCACGAGCATAGGCGCTTTGTGGGGCACCTGGGCACAGAGCAGCAATGTCAGAGGCAGTGGGGAGAAGGGGGTCTCACCTGGCCAGCAGAGCCACGGCAAAGTGGTGAGTGTCAAGAGAGAGCAGCGTGTCCCAGGCACACCTGCGCTCCATTGCCACCACCACATCCTCGCAGCGGAGAAGGCAGAGCAGGGACTTCAGGGTGCGCACTGCAAACCTGTGTGCAGAGCAAAGCCCAGGTCACACTGGCAGCACTGGCTCCTTGGCAGGCCACGTGGCAGGGACAGGAGGAGTGGCATGGAGCACCTGTTGGGGCTGGTGGCAAGGCCGTGCTCTTCCTGGCATCCCTTCCAGAAGGTGTCCACCGCCTCTGGCATATCCAGAGTGCTGAAGAACACTTGGAATAGCAGATGCACAAATAGGCGGGGGAAATACAGCCTCAAGATCCGTGGGAGACAGGGCTCCTGGAGGATCTTCCACATCACCACAGTTGCCTGCAAAGGACAAAGCCCCCCGAGACAGCGCTCAGTGCCGAGGTGTCCATGTGGCAGGGCCCGAGCGTGGCAGGGAGAGGCCCGGAGAGACCTTGGCAGGGGGAGCACGGGGCCTGGTGGGCCTGAAGCTGCCCCTGGGCCAGGTTTCAGGCCAGCGCCTGAGGCAGGGAGATGCAGTGGGGGAAGGAGGATGGAGAGCTGCTGGAGAGGCAGTCTTGGGGCCAGCAAAGGCCAGTTGCAGAAACTCACAGCCAGGGCAAAGACAGCCGTTTCGTCCCGATCGGAGGTGCAGGTGCTGTACTCTGGCCAGCTCCCCAGCACATCCAGGAGGATCAGCTGCGCCAGCTCCACAGTCCTGGCTGAGCCCATGATGGTCTTCCACATGGCCATGGCAGCTCTGCAGGGTTAGAGTTGTGTCTCAGGGGGGTGTCAGACCCAGCACCAGGGGCAGCCGAGCTGGCTGCCATTTCTGCCTGTGCCCACTGGCCCCCTGCCCGCAGCAGCCCGACAGCCCAGGCCTGTGGGGACAGAGCCCTGAGAGGCGGCAAGGGAGCATGGCAGCAGGCTCAGGGGCTGGCCTGGCAGGGCTGGGAAAGGGAGCAGCCAGAGGGCCCTGGAAGTCTCTGTTGCTGAGACACGTGGGGCAGGCTGTACAGGGTGATGGGCTGGGGAGGCCTGAGCCCTGTGGGCAGGTGGGCCCCATACCTGTCACAGGACGGAGCCACACGCAGGAGCGTCATGACTGCGTCATTTGGCTGTGCTTCGGTGAGATGCAGCAGGGTCTTGTCCAGCCTGTGCTCAGCAGAATCATTGGCCATGAGCCACTGGTGGATGTAGCTCACCATGGCAGGCACCTGGAGAAGGCACAGGGAGACTTGGAAAGCTGCCAGAGGGAGCAATGATCCCAGCTTCCCCAGAGGAGTGCTTCCCTTGCCACCACACTGCCATGTGGCCTGAAAGGCTCACAGCAACCAGCATGCGTGGCTTGGGAGGCCAAGCAATTGCTGGGAGGATCAAAGCCTGGCCACAGGCTGCTTACTTGCTTTGGAGTGTAAAAATGTTCCTCTACAAGCATAGACAGCAGGGCAGCACTGGTCTTGCTGTAGAAGATGGGCGAGTATGGTCTGAGGCCTACGCCCATGGCAATGGTCTCTTGCTCCTCAATTCTCTTGAGGAAGTTGCAAACGAACTGTAGGAGAAGGGCAAGGAGCCGGGGATGTTGCATGCAGTGCGGCACACACGGTGCTGGGCTGAGCAGGGACAGCAGGCCCAGCCCAGGTGGGGGTGGCTGCAGGTACCTGCGCTGTTCTGCGGAAGCGGCCACGGCTGGACTCCTGCTCTTGTGTGCGCTCCAGGGCTGCATCTGGCAAAGAGCGAGCACAGCCAGAGCTGAGGGGCTGCGGGAGAGGCCGGAGAGCACGGCCCAGCCCTGCGCTGCCCAGGCAGAGAGCGCCGGGATGTGCCAGGGGATGGAGCACGGCCACTGCGGGGTGTCTGCCCGGCCCCTCTTCTGTCCTGGCCGTGGGCATGTCCCCAGGGGATAGCATGGCACCGCACACAATGGCACGGCATGGCGTGGGGCCAAGCTGGCAGCAGGCACCAGTCCTGTGGCCCAGCTCTGCCACTCACCCTCCTGCGGTGGCTGGAAGGGCACCACCTCTTCAGTCTGCTGTGCTGGGGCAGCTCCAGGGCCTTCTTCCTCCTCCTCCACCCAGGCCAGCTCGGGCACTCCCGGGAGTCTCTGCTCCATGTCTCTGACTGGAATTGTGGCTATTTGCAGGAGAGATGCCTTGGAAAAGCTCCAAATCAGCACGTCCTGCAGTGGTGCCTGGAAGGCACCTTCAAGAAAGAAGCCTCAGGAAGGCTGCAGGACAGCAAGTCCTGCACTCGGTCACAAGGGCTCCTGCCACAAGGACAGGAGACTACTGACAAGGACTATGATCTGGCCTCAAGGGCACCTGCAGAAGAGAAGCCTCAGGGAGACCACGGGTCAGCAAGTCCTGTGGTCTGGCCTCGAGCTCAGCTGCAGGAACAACCCCTCAGAAAAGCTTCGGGTGGGACGCGAACGAGCGCACTGTGCGGGGGCTCCTCACGGCACTGCTCTCTCCCGTCCTGTCCCGTCGCCTGCTCTGAGCACTGTGGCGTGCTCTTGTCACCGCCAGCTCCTATGTCACCAGGTGTCACAGAGGTCCCTTGGACACCCGGTTCCATGTCACAATGACTGTGCTGCATCGTGTCACCAAGGGCCCTTGCGCCCACGGCTGCCTGCATGGGGCCACCCCCAGCCCACCCAAAGAGGCCCAGGTTGGAAGGAATGACGGGCCCCAGGTGTCTAAGGCAGGCGGACAGGATCTTTAGGAAGGGCTCAGAGCATCAGCGAAGGCTGCCCTGCTCTGCGGGCCCAGGGCAGCAGTAGGAGCCCCCAGGGCTGCCGACGCAGCCGCGCTGGGAAGGGCACGGGGCCTTTCAGGGAAGCTGGCAGGGCCTCCTTGGGACACGTCCCGGCTGGTGGCCATCCTAAACCCGGCGGTGTTAAAGGCACAAGGAACGTGCGGGCCCGGGCACGAATGCTGCTCTGAGGCCTGGGGCCCGGGGAGCGCTGACATCAGCAGGTGTGGCAGCGTCCCCGGCCAAGCAGACCTGCCCCTCCCGAGCCCTGGCAGCGCTGGTGCCTGACTCCTGCCCCAGAGACCTGTGCCCCCGGGGGGCTTCTGTGCCAGAAGGAGCCAAAGCCCACGTGCATTAGGGGCTGTGCTCCTTCCTGCAGGGGCTGATGGAAGAAGCACCTGGAGCAACTGCTGACACACTTGGTCTCTGTCAGATGATGTTGCTCCTTCCTGAAATGAATTTTTCTCATGGAAGGCATTTGCAGTAGCACCAGAGCACCATCCATCGCTGAGTTTCCCAGGGCAATTAAATTGCAAAGTAACAGTCTGAAATTTCCTTGCGCTTTTCTCACTCTCTTTCCCACATTCTGGAAAAAATGGAATCTGCCCAGCCTCTGCTATTCTCAGCCTCAGTTGCTGCATGTCGTGCTCCGGCAGCTCATGTCCAAACAAAACTGTGTCCCTGCTGAGCACAGCAAGGAGCGGCCACAAAGTGGCAAGTTCCCCAGTGAACATCAAGGCAGAGACTTGGAAGTGCGGAGGATAAGGACAACTCTGGGAGGAGAAGCTCTTCTGTGTCTCTGATGATGGTGGCCACACCCTGAAGCAGCAGCCAAGAGAAGCGCTGGAAGCAGACGGGCGCAGTTTTGGGCAGCACAAGAGAAAAAGTTATGAAGCCATTAGCCAGAATGCAAAGGAGGACTGCAAGGATGGAGTGTGGTCTGGAGGGGAAGGCCTAGATGCAGCTGAGGCCATTTTGTTCAGCCTGGAAGAGGGTAAAGGGCGTCATTGTGGTCTTCAACATCCTCCTGAGGGGAATCAGAGGGGCTGCTGCAGCTCTCGTCACTGTTGGGACCAGTGACAGGACTGGAGAAAAGGGCAGGCAGCTGGGACAGGGCAAGTTTCATTTCCATAGCAGGAAAAGGTTTTTCACCCAGAGCACGGTCGGGCACTGGGACGGGTTCCCCATTGACGCAGCCCAGCGGAGCCCGGGCTGGCTCTTGGGAAAACTGCGGCGCTGCGCCAGGAGTGGGGAACGGCCAAGGCGTGGGTTCTGCCCGCCGCTGACCCTGGTGAGCCACTGCTCAGTGGTTCAGGATCTACTAACTGCAGCACAGAGCAGGCCAAAGAGAAGGAGGAGGCTCCTCAATGGTGAGGTTCCACAGGCAAAGGTTTATTCCAAGGGAAGGATTCAGCACGAGAGCCGCCAGCACTTCTGTGCTGCACGGGATTTTATCGGGGTACAACTCAGGGGGTGGATACAAACGATTGAGCAAGAAGGAATCTGCAGGGGAGGAGCGAGGGGATTTCATCAGTTGCTTGGCACTAATTAGGACAGATGAGGGGAGAGGGGAGGTCCCATGGGCCAGTGGGGCTTCCAGCAATAGAGGAATTCCAAAGCGGGGGTGCAGTCAGGGATCGGTCCAAGGCAAAAGTGACAGGGAAGGTTCAGGAATAAAGAGCTGGATTATCTTGAGAGGCAGGGAAGGAGCTGGAACAAAGAGTGGGGAATGGCATGAGGGACAGCTTTGAGGGAGGGCATAACCTAGCGGTTACCCAACTTGGGGAAAATACGGGGTACATGAAAACAAACCATTCTACGATCACTGATAAATAAACACGAACCGGAATACCCCAGGGAAAGGGGCACAGCACCAAGCCCGTCTGAGTTTGAGAAGAGTTTGAGCAACATGGAGCAGTCACCTACGCTTTTAGACACTCCATCAAAAGTCAAGGGTTGTGACCTCTAGGTTTACATGAATATATACTCCTGAGTATGAATTCAGGCAGTGTTTTGCAAAACTCGTTTTATGTCCGATCATACCCCAATTCCTTGTAGATTGTGTGGAACGTGGAATCCTTTTGTTTTCATTGCTTGTTTAGGACTATGAGAAAGTATATTGGTGCAGGGTGACTCAGAGACAGCCCGTATGGGTTAAGTGTAGTCTACAGGGGATAAAGAGAAGAAAAAGAGAAGTACTAATACATCCTGATAAGTTTGGAAATTTAGATAGCATGAAGAATGAATAACACAAGAAGAAAAGATGGTATTAAAAAGAGTCCACTAGAATGTAATTTAGCAGATGAGAAAGATTTGGGAGGAATCCCAGAGGGTAATTTTTGAAGGAAAGGTAATCGGAAGAAATACTCTTCCCAGTGGTAGGCTTGGTATCCATTAGAAAGTGGTGAGAAGTCACGCCCTAATGGAACTTTACCATACACTGTTACAGTTGATGTTATTTTTAGGACAAGAAGAAAAATGAGGTCCTGTGATATATGCAGACATGTTTTTCACCCTGAAGAATAAACCTGAGTGTCAGAAAGAATGTGGCTTTGATTTGGCCCCACAGGACCTTTAGTCCTAACTTTGGAAACAGATAAGAGGCAGAAAAGAAAGAGATGTCGTTCAGCATTCAGCATAGGGCAGAGATGTTTAAAATTGGCTCCAATGCACCAGGAAGATTGTGTTCTATGTGTCCAAGACTTAGAGCCCAGTTAGTCCAGGCCAGCTCAGGTACACTCCCCCTCAGGCAACCACTCCGGCCCCTGAATGAAAGCCAAATGGCAGTGAGGATGAGATGAATAATTGTCCCCAGGTGAGGGGACAATTTCAGAGACCCCCAGTGACAAGCAAGCCAAGGAATAAAACCAAGAAAGCTTTGCCTTTAGTCACCCCCTTAAGGCAAGTCTTGAGTCCCCCAGGAGGAGCCATGAGGTGAACATCTGCTTTTCTACTAGTGACCTGAACAGCTGGTGGGAAAAAGTTACAATGGATAGAGAAAACCCTAGCAAAGTAGCAAAAAGACTGGAGTTCATAGTCAAGAATCAAGAGCCAGAGTGAGGTGATACTGATTTCATATTGACAGAGCTAACACAACCAGCAGAAGAGCTGGTGATCAAGGTAGCCAGAGCACGTGTGCAGGCACAAATTGCTAGTGGAGCCTTACAAGGTACAGTGCACCAGCTGTGTCCTATTGTAAGCCCTTTGTGGGACGCGAACGATGCAGGCAGCTGTGCAATGTTAACCAGATACCAGGAACTGGTCACATTGGAATTAAAAAATGCCCTTCCAAAAGCAATAACTTGGTCAGTAAGAGATAACGTTACACAGGGACAGCACGAGTCACCCGCTGACTTTGTGGACAGGCTCTGAGCAGCTGCACGTAAAGGCACAGCCCTGGATCCCTGCTGGCATATGGCAAAGCAGCAGTGGGTTTCCCTGATGTCAGGGCAATGTAACCCAGATGTCAGGCAGAAACTTGAGAAGCTGAAAGAGCCTGTAAAGAGAGACTTAAAGGCATGAATGAGAAAAGCATAGAAAGTGGATGATAATCAAGAGAGAGAAAAAGGAAAAGAGCTCCCTGCAGCCATGGTGGCAGCTCTGGATCGGCACCAGGGAGAGGACGTGGCACGCCTCTGGATGAAGCAGAGGCAGGGGCAACAATATCAGAGGCAGAGGAGGTCCAAAGCAGCCACAGACCAAGCTGGGGCCAAATCAATGTGCATCTTGCAAGAAATCAGGACACTGGAAATAACTCCAGTGCCCAGAGTTAGCAGACAAAGTACACAAAACTCTTGCAGCCACTCTAGATGATAAGAAATGACCGAGACTGGCAATTCTTACCCTAGCAGGCCACCGGTTAAAATACAGCTAAAGAATGATAAAGAAGTTGAATTTTTAAGAAATTGTTGAGACACATTTTCACTCTTGAATCAAGCGCTGATACCCAAAAGTGAAAACTATCTCAAGCAATAGGAGCCACTATAGGCCAGCCAGAAAAAATTTTCTTCCTGAAACCACTTCAATGTAAAATCAAGAAGAAGCTGGGAATGCATCCGTTTCTTTATTTACCCAACAAAGCCAAATCTGTCCTAGGCAGGGATTTGCTTGAAAATTTGGAAGCAACAGTTCTGTTTAGAAAAAGAAAACTTAAATGGAAGGTACCTGAAGACAAATGAGCACTTTTAGCAGTAGGACTGACAATTGACACAAGAGCAACAAAGAAGAAGAACTATTTAGAGCAAGTATTGAATCAGGTGTATCCAAGAGTATGGGATACTCATAGCCCAGGAACATCCAAACGAGCAGACCCTATGAAAATTGAGCTACAGACAAGAGTTAGGCCAGTAGTCAGAAAGCAATACCCTTGAAGATTAGAAGCTAGGAAAGGAATAGAGCCAACAACCAATAAATTCCTGACATCAGGACAATTGGAAGAATGGGAGTCAAAATGTAATACTGGTAGGTTAGCAATAAAGAAACCTAATGGAACTTAGAGACTAGTGCCAGATTTCCAGGCAATGAATGAGTTCTACCTTACTAGCTCACTAGCTAAACTTGGAGATGATTTCATTTGGTGCGGGGAAGGTCCATGGGCAGGTGCTGTGGAGAGCCGTTCCCTCTTGGTCTGAGAGAGCAGCTCCCCCAGCCCACCTTGCTCTCATGCCCGGAGGTTGTAATGTGCGCTCGACCGGCAGCCGAGGGAGGGCTCTTGACACCGTGTCTGATGCAACAGGATTTATTGAAGGTAGGTCAGAGGGTGCAGGTTGGGTGAGGGTGAGAAGAGGGACAGGAGGAGGCAGGAGCACAAGCACTGTAACATGACACCTAAGGCACCTGCAAGCTGCTGGGGAAGCCTCAAGTCTGCTCAGTGAGGCACGTGTGCCCTCAGCACTGGGACAGCCACCTTTCCCTCAGTGAGCCTCACATCCCAGGGTCAGCAAATCAAGAGGCACCAGGCATGCTGTAGGTGACTCAGAGCGAGTGCAGTGGGTCATGGTGGCCAGGGGCCAGAAGCAGGCAGAAAGCCATCGGGGCTGGGGAAAAGGCTCTGCTCTGCTTACAGCGTGGGCTGAGGGCCGGGAGAGCTGCATTTCCCCCTTGAGATGTTGGAGACGGGGCCTTTCAGCCTCCTGATAGGGCTGCCCCTGGCTGCAGGCAGCCAAAGGAGTACGACGACACAAGGCCGAGAGCGGCAAAGCAAAGAGCCAGCCGTGCACAGCACAGGGAGGTGGCCCAGTGCAAAGCCAGCGTGGCACTCTGAAGGTGCCCGCTGCACTCTCATGTGTCCCTGGCCTGGCAAGGACAGGAACGCTCGTGGTCCAAGAGGGCCTTTCTGTGGCCCCTGTGGGCTCAAAGCTGCTGCTCTTCTGGCTCAATGGGGCCTAAAGCCACAGAGCTCGGCCTCCCCCTCAGCAACAGGAACAAGACTTGGCAATCAGGCAGTGGAGCTCAATGCCTAAGGCTGAGGGGTGGGAGGCTGCAGTCTGGAGCACAGGGAAGGCACACGCCCAGCCCCACAACAGCTGGCCTCACAGCCCTGAAAGGCCAGGACCAGGGTTCCACGCCTGATTCCAGGGGGCTGCCTATGGCCTCTGCCAGCCAATTGCTCAAGGCTTAGCAGTGCCTCAGCCCCTCAGGGTCTCCCCCAGCCTGGCCAAGCTTGCAGGCAGCAGCGCCGCAGCCCCACAGCAGCTCCAGAGGAGCCCCATCCAGAGGCGCCTGGGAGCTCTCAGCAAAGCAGCCAGCAGCACCCGGGCAGGAGGACACGATGGCCCTTCCCGCCTGGCACAGGGCTTGTGGCCATCTCCAGGCACCGCTCTGGCAGGGATCCCTGCAGCTCTGGCCCCTGCCCAGCCGCTCTGTCACCAGCACAAAGGCTTCAGCAGAACCACCAAAGGCCAAGGGGCTTCTGGCCATTTTCCCTGCGACACTGCACGCCTGGGCCGCTGGCTGTGCACAAGCACCCTTTTCCCCCTCTTCCCCTATGCCTTCTAGACCCGGTGCAGGAAAAGAAAGATCCTGGGACTCTGTGTATTGAAAGATATTCTATATTGACATACTCAAAACCAACAAAAATAAAAACACAAAAATCTTGAAGAAGAAAAAGAAAATTTCTGCTGGCTCAAATGGCCCCAGCAGACAGTCTTGCAGATCACCTCTCCGGGGAGCTCCAGCAGAACAGCAAGGCAGTGCCGCACAGACGAGGCCATTTCCTCCATGCACTGCGGAATCGATCTCGCAGCCTGCGCCATGGGGAGTAGGGAGCTCTCTGTACAGCCCGGAGAACTAAACAAAATTCAACTGCAGCATCTCTGATGGCAGGACTGCTGTCAGATGCCATTTCTTCAAGGGCTGCAAGAGAGAGGAACAGAGGCAAGGTCAGATCCCACATGTGCAGAAAGACGAGGAGAGCCCCCTGCCAGGGCCATCCCAGCCATCTCTTGCCATGGCCCGCAGGGAGCAAGGGGATCAGTCTGAAGGTGCTGGCCACGAATGGCACACGTGGCTCTGCAATCTCACGGGAGCAGAGCCCTCCGCAGCCGGGGCAGGGCTTGCAGCTGCCCCCGCCAGCCCCTGCGATCAGCCTGCTGCCCTCATTCACTCACCACTGCAGATCAGCTGGAGCTCTTGCTGCTGCCCCCTCAGGTGCCGCCCCGCCATGCCTGTGAACACAGAGCCTGTCACGGCGCCAGCGGCACAGCTCCCTGCCACCGGCGCTGCTGGCGCTGTGGCCACACGCGCTGCTGGCCCGGCAGGGCTCAGCCCGGCCCTTGCCGCACGCTTCTGCCCCAGGGCACGGCTGCCAGAGGGCGGAAGCAGCGATGCCCAGGCTGGGCGGGGCTCCACGGCCCTGGGTCCGGCTGGCGCTGCCGGGGCAGCAGGCGGGGCCCGGGCCGAGCTGCGGCGGGTCGGGGAGGGAGCCCGTGCTCGGGACTCACCCATGAACCTGACGGCCGCCTCTCGCAGGGGCTCCTGTGGGCTCTGCAGGTAGTGCAGGGCCCGGCGCAGGTGCTCGGCCGCTCGGCTCCTGTCCTCTGCCAGCTGCAGAGAGCGGCAGGAGGGAAGGGTTGGCGCGGGCTCAGCCCCTGGTCCGGGCACTGCCTGCGCCCAGCCCCGGCCTCCCCTGCCCGCACAGCCCTGAGGCGCGGCCAGCAGCCGCTGGCCAAGGGCTCCCGGGGGCAGGGGCCAGAGGGCCGGCTGCTGCCCGGGGAGCCGTGGTGCCGCCCCGCAGCCAGGCCGTGCCGGGGTTCCATGGGCACCTGGCTCTGGCCCACAGGAGCCTGGAGAAGAGTCCGCCCGGCCTCTGGCTGCAGCAGCAGGCACAGCCGCAAGCCCCGCACGTTGAGCACCGCCCTTGGCCATGCTGAGGCTGGGGATTCTCGGCTGCTCTTACCAGGCACTCGCCAAAGCTCTGATCCTCATGTAGCATTTGTTCGATATGCTTCCTCTTCAGGAATCTGGCTGAGGAATGCAGCGTTTCCCGGGAGGCCTGGAGAGCAGCAGAGATGCACAGATGGCCTCACAGTCCAGGGCACAGGAGCATCCCAGTGGCACAGGCTGGAGGAGGCTGCAGCCCGCAAGGTGCCAGGGCAGGAGGCAGCCCAAGCCCCCGCCAGGGGGACAGCAGCTGGCCACAAGTGCTCACCTCAGCAACAATCTGATTCTCATCATGGCAGTGGAAGTAGAGAGGGAGCAGGCTCTGGCGCACGTGGGACTTGAGGGCCTTTCTTGCCTCTTCTGTTAACAGGTCCAGCATCTCTTGAAAGAAAGCCATGGAGCTCAGCTGCAGCTGCATATCGTCCTGGATGAAAGGAAAGGGCAAAAGACCTGAGCATCAGCTGCTTCAGGTCCCCCAGGGCACAGGCCTGCATCTGCACAGGGCACCAAGTGTCCCGGCAGCAGCCAGTGGCCGTGGCTGTGGGCACAGAGTCTTACGCTGTCAAAGAGTGGCAGGAGCGTCTCAGCCAGCTGCAGGGCCACGGGGGTGGCTATGGGGCCACCATTATCCAGGAGCAAATATCTGAGTAGAAGGATGGTCATCCTGATCATGTCGTTGTCATTTTCCTCCAGGAGCTCCACAAGACTTTCAGTCAGGCTCTGCATTTTTTCGGCCTGTGCGGAACACCACTTTGTGAAAGGCCGCCCTGCTGCTGCAGGGCCCAGAGGCCAAAGGCCTGTCCCGAAGCACTGGGGCAGCTGAAGCGGGAGGCAGGAGAGCTGGGAGCAGCTGCCCCAGCGGCCGAAGGCCAGGCAAGGCCAAGCGACTGCGTTGCCCAGCCCCACGCTGCCTGCACGGCTTCAGCCACTGCCCCCTTCTCACCATCAAGGGATTCTTGCCCAGCACTACGAGGCCTCGGAGTGCCAAGTAACGCCTGGCCATGTGCTCGCTCTGCAGGTTCTGTGCCAGGATCTCCAGAACGCTGTCACTGCATTCGCTCAAGTCCAGGCACTCGAGGACCTGAAAGGCACAGGGCAGTGACAGGGGAGCCGGCCGGCAGGAGCCCAGCAGCGCACAGGGCCGGGCCCAGGCAGCAGCACAGGGCACGGGCACTGTCCTGGCAGCTGTGGCTGCGAGAGGCCAGAGAGCTGGGAGGCAGCTCAGCCAGGCAGCGCTGGCCTTGAGGCTCACCTCCACAAGGAATGCCAGGGCAGGGAAATCCCAGTATGGCATCTCTTGGCCGAGCAGGGCGAGCAGGTAGAATGCAACCGCGGAACAAAAGTGGATGGCTAAGCGGCGAATTTCTCTGAAGAGGGGAAAAAGGAAACAAGAGCCTGAGCCAGTGAGGCAAACCTCTCCCAGGCGTGACTCATCCAGTTCTCATCTTTCCCCAGCAGCCTTCCAGCAAGGGGACATGGGCCATCTGGGAGTTGGTTGCTTAGGGGAACCCTCCTCTGCCAGCCTTTTCCAGTGTGCTTGGCCGACCCTCAGTGACAAGGCCCTCTGGCCCATGAGCATAGGCGCTTTGTGGGGCACCTGGGCACAGAGCAGCAATGTCAGAGGCAGTGGGGAGAAGGGGGTCTCACCTGGCCAGCAGAGCCACGGCAAAGTGGTGAGTGTCAAGAGAGAGCAGCGTGTCCCAGGCACACCTGCGCTCCATTGCCACCACCACATCCTCGCAGCGGAGAAGGCAGAGCAGGGACTTCAGGGTGCGCACTGCAAACCTGTGTGCAGAGCAAAGCCCAGGTCACACTGGCAGCACTGGCTCCTTGGCAGGCCACGTGGCAGGGACAGGAGGAGTGGCATGGAGCACCTGTTGGGGCTGGTGGCAAGGCCGTGCTCTTCCTGGCATCCCTTCCAGAAGGTGTCCACCGCCTCTGGCATATCCAGAGTGCTGAAGAACACTTGGAATAGCAGATGCACAAATAGGCGGGGGAAATACAGCCTCAAGATCCGTGGGAGACAGGGCTCCTGGAGGATCTTCCACATCACCACAGTTGCCTGCAAAGGACAAAGCCCCCCGAGACAGCGCTCAGTGCCGAGGTGTCCATGTGGCAGGGCCCGAGCGTGGCAGGGAGAGGCCCGGAGAGACCTTGGCAGGGGGAGCACGGGGCCTGGTGGGCCTGAAGCTGCCCCTGGGCCAGGTTTCAGGCCAGCGCCTGAGGCAGGGAGATGCAGTGGGGGAAGGAGGATGGAGAGCTGCTGGAGAGGCAGTCTTGGGGCCAGCAAAGGCCAGTTGCAGAAACTCACAGCCAGGGCAAAGACAGCCGTTTCGTCCCCATCGGAGGTGCAGGTGCTGTACTCTGGCCAGCTCCCCAGCACATCCAGGAGGATCAGCTGCGCCAGCTCCACAGTCCTGGCTGAGCCCATGATGGTCTTCCACATGGCCATGGCAGCTCTGCAGGGTTAGAGTTGTGTCTCAGGGGGGTGTCAGACCCAGCACCAGGGGCAGCTGAGCTGGCTGCCATTTCTGCCTGTGCCCACTGGCCCCCTGCCCGCAGCAGCCCGACAGCCCAGGCCTGTGGGGACAGAGCCCTGAGAGGCGGCAAGGGAGCATGGCAGCAGGCTCAGGGGCTGGCCTGGCAGGGCTGGGAAAGGGAACAGCCAGAGGGCCCTGGAAGTCTCTGTTGCTCAGACACCTGGGGCAGGCTGTACAGGGTGATGGGATGGGGAGGCCTGAGCCCTGTGGGTAGGTGGGCCCCATACCTGTCACAGGACGGAGCCACACGCAGGAGCGTCATGACTGCGTCATTTGGCTGTGCTTCGGTGAGATGCAGCAGGGTCTTGTCCAGCCTGTGCTCAGCAGAATCATTGGCCATGAGCCACTGGTGGATGTAGCTCACCATGGCAGGCACCTGGAGAAGGCACGGGGAGACTTGGAAAGCTGCCAGAGGGAGCAATGATCCCAGCTTCCCCAGAGGAGTGCTTCCCTTGCCACCACACTGCCATGTGGCCTGAAAGGCTCACAGCAACCAGCATGCGTGGCTTGGGAGGCCAAGCAATTGCTGGGAGGATCAAAGCCTGGCCACAGGCTGCTTACTTGCTTTGGAGTGTAAAAATGTTCCTCTACAAGCATAGACAGCAGGGCAGCACTGGTCTTGCTGTAGAAGATGGGCGAGTGTGGTCTGAGGCCTACGCCCATGGCAATGGTCTCATGCTCCTCAATTCTCTTGAGGAAGTTGCAAACGAACTGTAGGAGAAGGGCAAGGAGCCGGGGATGTTGCATGCAGTGCGGCACACACGGTGCTGGGCTGAGCAGGGACAGCAGGCCCAGCCCAGGTGGGGGTGGCTGCAGGTACCTGCGCTGTTCTGCGGAAGCGGCCACGGCTGGACTCCTGCTCTTGTGTGCGCTCCAGGGCTGCATCTGGCAAAGAGCGAGCACAGCCAGAGCTGAGGGGCTGCGGGAGAGGCCGGAGAGCACGGCCCAGCCCTGCGCTGCCCAGGCAGAGAGCGCCGGGATGTGCCAGGGGATGGAGCACGGCCACTGCGGGGTGTCTGCCCGGCCCCTCTTCTGTCCTGGCCGTGGGCATGTCCCCAGGGGATAGCATGGCACCGCACACAATGGCACGGCATGGCGTGGGGCCAAGCTGGCAGCAGGCACCAGTCCTGTGGCCCAGCTCTGCCACTCACCCTCCTGCGGTGGCTGGAAGGGCACCACCTCTTCAGTCTGCTGTGCCGGGGCAGCTCCAGGGCCTTCTTCCTCCTCCTCCACCCAGGCCAGCTCGGGCACTCCCGGGAGTCTCTGCTCCATGTCTCTGACTGGAATTGTGGCTATTTGCAGGAGAGATGCCTTGGAAAAGCTCCAAATCAGCACGTCCTGCAGTGGTGCCTGGAAGGCACCTTCAAGAAAGAAGCCTCAGGAAGGCTGCAGGACAGCAAGTCCTGCACTCGGTCACAAGGGCTCCTGCCACAAGGACAGGAGACTACTGACAAGGACTATGATCTGGCCTCAAGGGCACCTGCAGAAGAGAAGCCTCAGGGAGACCACGGGTCAGCAAGTCCTGTGGTCTGGCCTCGAGCTCAGCTGCAGGAACAACCCCTCAGAAAAGCTTCGGGTGGGACGCGAACGAGCGCACTGTGCGGGGGCTCCTCACGGCACTGCTCTCTCCCGTCCTGTCCCGTCGCCTGCTCTGAGCACTGTGGCGTGCTCTTGTCACCGCCAGCTCCTGTGTCACCAGGTGTCACAGAGGTCCCTTGGACACCCGGTTCCATGTCACAATGACTGTGCTGCTTCGTGTCACCAAGGGCCCTTGCGCCCACGGCTGCCTGCATGGGGCCACCCCCAGCCCACCCAAAGAGGCCCAGGTTGGAAGGAATGATGGGCCCCAGGTGTCTAAGGCAGGCGGACAGGATCTTTAGGAAGGGCTCAGAGCATCAGCGAAGGCTGCCCTGCTCTGCGGGCCCAGGGCAGCAGTAGGAGCCCCCAGGGCTGCCGACGCAGCCGCGCTGGGAAGGGCACGGGGCCTTTCAGGGAAGCTGGCAGGGCCTCCTTGGGACACGTCCCGGCTGGTGGCCATCCTAAACCCGGTGGTGTTAAAGGCACAAGGAACGTGCGGGCCCGGGCACGAATGCTGCTCTGAGGCCTGGGGCCCGGGGAGCGCTGACATCAGCAGGTGTGGCAGCGTCCCCGGCCAAGCAGACCTGCCCCTCCCGAGCCCTGGCAGCGCTGGTGCCTGACTCCTGCCCCAGAGACCTGTGCCCCCGGGGGGCTTCTGTGCCAGAAGGAGCCAAAGCCCACGTGCATTAGGGGCTGTGCTCCTTCCTGCAGGGGCTGATGGAAGAAGCACCTGGAGCAACTGCTGACACACTTGGTCTCTGTCAGATGATGTTGCTCCTTCCTGAAATGAATTTTTCTCATGGAAGGCATTTGCAGTAGCACCAGAGCACCATCCATCGCTGAGTTTCCCAGGGCAATTAAATTGCAAAGTAACAGTCTGAAATTTCCTTGCGCTTTTCTCACTCTCTTTCCCACATTCTGGAAAAAATGGAATCTGCCCAGCCTCTGCTATTCTCAGCCTCAGTTGCTGCATGTCGTGCTCCGGCAGCTCATGTCCAAACAAAACTGTGTCCCTGCTGAGCACAGCAAGGAGCGGCCACAAAGTGGCAAGTTCCCCAGTGAACATCAAGGCAGAGACTTGGAAGTGCGGAGGATAAGGACAACTCTGGGAGGAGAAGCTCTTCTGTGTCTCTGATGATGGTGGCCACACCCTGAAGCAGCAGCCAAGAGAAGCGCTGGAAGCAGACGGGCGCAGTTTTGGGCAGCACAAGAGAAAAAGTTACGAAGCCATTAGCCAGAATGCAAAGGAGGACTGCAAGGATGGAGTGTGTTCTGGAGGGGAAGGCCTAGATGCAGCTGAGGCCACTTTGTTCAGCCTGGAAGAGGGTAAAGGGCGTCATTGTGGTCTTCAACATCCTCCTGAGGGGAATCAGAGGGGCTGCTGCAGCTCTCGTCACTGTTGGGACCAGTGACAGGACTGGAGAAAAGGGCAGGCAGCTGGGACAGGGCAAGTTTCATTTCCATAGCAGGAAAAGGTTTTTCACCCAGAGCACGGTCGGGCACTGGGACGGGTTCCCCATTGACGCAGCCCAGCGGAGCCCGGGCTGGCTCTTGGGAAAACTGCGGCGCTGCGCCAGGAGTGGGGAACGGCCAAGGCGTGGGTTCTGCCCGCCGCTGACCCTGGTGAGCCACTGCTCAGTGGTTCAGGATCTACTAACTGCAGCACAGAGCAGGCCAAAGAGAAGGAGGAGGCTCCTCAATGGTGAGGTTCCACAGGCAAAGGTTTATTCCAAGGGAAGGATTCAGCACGAGAGCCGCCAGCACTTCTGTGCTGCACGGGATTTTATCGGGGTACAACTCAGGGGGTGGATACAAACGATTGAGCAAGAAGGAATCTGCAGGGGAGGAGCGAGGGGATTCCATCAGTTGCTTGGCACTAATTAGGACAGATGAGGGGAGAGGGGAGGTCCCATGGGCCAGTGGGGCTTCCAGCAATAGAGGAATTCCAAAGCGGGGGTGCAGTCAGGGATCGGTCCAAGGCAAAAGTGACAGGGAAGGTTCAGGAATAAAGAGCTGGATTATCTTGAGAGGCAGGGAAGGAGCTGGAACAAAGAGTGGGGAATGGCATGAGGGACAGCTTTGAGGGAGGGCATAACCTAGCGGTTACCCAACTTGGGGAAAATACGGGGTACATGAAAACAAACCATTCTACGATCACTGATAAATAAACACGAACCGGAATACCCCAGGGAAAGGGGCACAGCACCAAGCCCGTCTGAGTTTGAGAAGAGTTTGAGCAACATGGAGCAGTCACCTACGCTTTTAGACACTCCATCAAAAGTCAAGGGTTGTGACCTCTAGGTTTACATGAATATATACTCCTGAGTATGAATTCAGGCAGTGTTTTGCAAAACTCGTTTTATGTCCGATCATACCCCAATTCCTTGTAGATTGTGTGGAACGTGGAATCCTTTTGTTTTCATTGCTTGTTTAGGACTATGAGAAAGTATATTGGTGCAGGGTGACTCAGAGACAGCCCGTATGGGTTAAGTGTAGTCTACAGGGGATAAAGAGAAGAAAAAGAGAAGTACTAATACATCCTGATAAGTTTGGAAATTTAGATAGCATGAAGAATGAATAACACAAGAAGTAAAGATGGTATTAAAAAGAGTCCACTAGAATGTAATTTAGCAGATGAGAAAGATTTGGGAGGAATCCCAGAGGGTAATTTTTGAAGGAAAGGTAATCGGAAGAAATACTCTTCCCAGTGGTAGGCTTGGTATCCATTAGAAAGTGGTGAGAAGTCACGCCCTAATGGAACTTTACCATACACTGTTACAGTTGATGTTATTTTTAGGCCAAGAAGAAAAATGAGGTCCTGTGATATATGCAGACATGTTTTTCACCCTGAAGAATAAACCTGAGTGTCAGAAAGAATGTGGCTTTGATTTGGCCCCACAGGACCTTTAGTCCTAACTTTGGAAACAGATAAGAGGCAGAAAAGAAAGAGATGTCATTCAGCATTCAGCATAGGGCAGAGATGTTTAAAATTGGCTCCAATGCACCAGGAAGATTGTGTTCTATGTGTCCAAGACTTAGAGCCCAGTTAGTCCAGGCCAGCTCAGGTACACTCCCCCTCAGGCAACCACTCCGGCCCCTGAATGAAAGCCAAATGGCAGTGAGGATGAGATGAGTAATTGTCCCCAGGTGAGGGGACAATTTCAGAGACCCCCAGTGACAAGCAAGCCAAGGAATAAAACCAAGAAAGCTTTGCCTTTAGTCACCCCCTTAAGGCAAGTCTTGAGTCCCCCAGGAGGAGCCATGAGGTGAACATCTGCTTTTCTACTAGTGACCTGAACAGCTGGTGGGAAAAAGTTACAATGGATAGAGAAAACCCTAGCAAAGTAGCAAAAAGACTGGAGTTCATAGTCAAGAATCAAGAGCCAGAGTGAGGTGATACTGATTTCATGTTGACAGAGCTAACACAACCAGCAGAAGAGCTGGTGATCAAGGTAGCCAGAGCACGTGTGCAGGCACAAATTGCTAGTGGAGCCTTACAAGGTACAGTGCACCAGCTGTGTCCTATTGTAAGCCCTTTGTGGGACGCGAACGATGCAGGCAGCTGTGCAATGTTAACCAGATACCAGGAACTGGTCACATTGGAATTAAAAAATGCCCTTCCAAAAGCAATAACTTGGTCAGTAAGAGATAACGTTACACAGGGACAGCACGAGTCACCCGCTGACTTTGTGGACAGGCTCTGAGCAGCTGCACGTAAAGGCACAGCCCTGGATCCCTGCTGGCATATGGCAAAGCAGCAGTGGGTTTCCCTGATGTCAGGGCAATGTAACCCAGATGTCAGGCAGAAACCTGAGAAGCTGAAAGAGCCTGTAAAGAGAGATTAAAGGCATGAATGAGAAAAGCATAGAAAGTGGATGATAATCAAGAGAGAGAAAAAGGAAAAGAGCTCCCTGCAGCCATGGTGGCAGCTCTGGATCGGCACCAGGGAGAGGACGTGGCACGCCTCTGGATGAAGCAGAGGCAGGGGCAACAATATCAGAGGCAGAGGAGGTCCAAAGCAGCCACAGACCAAGCTGGGGCCAAATCAATGTGCATCTTGTAAGAAATCAGGACACTGGAAATAACTCCAGTGCCCAGAGTTAGCAGACAAAGTTCACAAAACTCTTGCAGCCACTCTAGATGATAAGAAATGACCGAGACTGGCAATTCTTACCCTAGCAGGCCACCGGTTAAAATACAGCTAAAGAATGATAAAGAAGTTGAATTTTTAAGAAATTGTTGAGACACATTTTCACTCTTGAATCAAGCGCTGATACCCAAAAGTGAAAACTATCTCAAGCAATAGGAGCCACTATAGGCCAGCCAGAAAAAATTTTCTTCCTGAAACCACTTCAATGTAAAATCAAGAAGAAGCTGGGAATGCATCCGTTTCTTTATTTACCCAACAAAGCCAAATCTGTCCTAGGCAGGGATTTGCTTGAAAATTTGGAAGCAACAGTTCTGTTTAGAAAAAGAAAACTTAAATGGAAGGTACCTGAAGACAAATGAGCACTTTTAGCAGTAGGACTGACAATTGACACAAGAGCAACAAAGAAGAAGAACTATTTAGAGCAAGTATTGAATCAGGTGTATCCAAGAGTATGGGATACTCATAGCCCAGGAACATCCAAACGAGCAGACCCTATGAAAATTGAGCTACAGACAAGAGTTAGGCCAGTAGTCAGAAAGCAATACCCTTGAAGATTAGAAGCTAGGAAAGGAATAGAGCCAACAACCAATAAATTCCTGACATCAGGACAATTGGAAGAATGGGAGTCAAAATGTAATACTGGTAGGTTAGCAATAAAGAAACCTAATGGAACTTAGAGACTAGTGCCAGATTTCCAGGCAATGAATGAGTTCTACCTTACTAGCTCACTAGCTAAACTTGGAGATGATTTCATTTGGTGCGGGGAAGGTCCATGGGCAGGTGCTGTGGAGAGCCGTTCCCTCTTGGTCTGAGAGAGCAGCTCCCCCAGCCCACCTTGCTCTCATGCCCGGAGGTTGTAATGTGCGCTCGACCGGCAGCCGAGGGAGGGCTCTTGACACCGTGTCTGATGCAACAGGATTTATTGAAGGTAGGTCAGAGGGTGCAGGTTGGGTGAGGGTGAGAAGAGGGACAGGAGGAGGCAGGAGCACAAGCACTGTAACATGACACCTAAGGCACCTGCAAGCTGCTGGGGAAGCCTCAAGTCGGCTCAGTGAGCCACGTGTGCCCTCAGCACTGGGACAGCCACCTTTCCCTCAGTGAGCCTCACATCCCAGGGTCAGCAAATCAAGAGGCACCAGGCATGCTGTAGGTGACTCAGAGCGAGTGCAGTGGGTCATGGTGGCCAGGGGCCAGAAGCAGGCAGAAAGCCATCGGGGCTGGGGAAAAGGCTCTGCTCTGCTTACAGCGTGGGCTGAGGGCCGGGAGAGCTCCATTTCCCCCTTGAGATGTTGGAGACGGGGCCTTTCAGCCTCCTGATAGGGCTGCCCCTGGCTGCAGGCAGCCAAAGGAGTATGACGACACAAGGCCGAGAGCGGCAAAGCAAAGAGCCAGCCGTGCACAGCACAGGGAGGTGGCCCAGTGCAAAGCCAGCGTGGCACTCTGAAGGTGCCCACTGCACTCTCATGTGTCCCTGGCCTGGCAAGGACAGGAACGCTCGTGGTCCAAGAGGGCCTTTCTGTGGCCCCTGTGGGCTCAAAGCTGCTGCTCTTCTGGCTCAATGGGGCCTAAAGCCACAGAGCTCGGCCTCCCCCACAGCAACAGGAACAAGACTTGGCAATCAGGTAGTGGAGCTCAATGCCTAAGGCTGAGGGGTGGGAGGCTGCAGTCTGGAGCACAGGGAAGGCACACGCCCAGCCCCACAACAGCTGGCCTCACAGCCCTGAAAGGCCAGGACCAGGGTTCCAACGCCTGATTCCAGGGGGCTGCCTATGGCCTCTGAGAGCCAATTGCTCAAGGCTTAGCAGTGCCTCAGCCCCTCAGGGTCTCCCCCAGCCTGGCCAAGCTTGCAGGCAGCAGCGGCGCAGCCCCACAGCAGCTCCAGAGGAGCCCCATCCAGAGGCGCCTGGGAGCTCTCAGCAAAGCAGCCAGCAGCACCCGGGCAGGAGGGCACGATGGCCCTTCCCGCCTGGCACAGGGCTTGTGGCCATCTCCAGGCACCGCTCTGGCAGGGATCCCTGCAGCTCTGGCCCCTGCCCAGCCGCTCTGTGGGCAGCACAAAGGCTTCAGCAGAACCACCAAAGGCCAAGGGGCTTCTGGCCATTTCCCCTTGCCCACTGCAGACCCTGGGCACCTGGCTGAGCACAAGCACCTTTTCCCCTCTTCCCCTATGCCCTGCGGTCCCTAGGCAGGAAAGAAATCTCCTTAGAGTCTGTATATTATAACACATTTTTCTTATTTATCTCTATTATAACACATTCTATAGTTATCTATACAAAGGATAAAAAATGCAAGGGAAGGAAAAAAAAATCTTAAAGAAAAGGAAAATCCCTGCTGGCTCAGGTTGCCCCAGCAAAGAGAGCTTCCCGGATCAGCCCTCTACAGAGTTCCAGCAGTGCAGCCAGCTGAGCCGTGACAGACAAGGCCGAGTCATTGTTACGAATAAGAAGCTTGACTCGGCCAATATTCAAGCAGCAATCAATTTATTATTTAATATGGTAAAGTGTGAGCAATACAGTGCTGGGTACAGTGGGAGATGTTTTCCCTCCAACTGCACACTGATAATTGAGGGTTACAGGTATTTATAGGAGTACCCATCAGTTTTTTTTAGCAGTTTCTATTTCCAATCTTTTACTCAGCAGCAATTCTTATTCCAAATTATTACATCACAATTCCATACACTACTGTGATTTAAATTTCTCAGGATGTATCTCAAAGGAGTATCCCCAGATGGTGACGGTCCAGTTTCCGAAAGAAGAAAGACGAATCCCATCTGGTAGGGTCCGGATCCCCAGATGTGGGTCCACCTTTTAATTGCAGAGACCATAAATCTCATAACAGTGATGTCCAGCTTCCCTTTGGTCGAAACCATAAACCCTTGAGGTGATGTTCATCTTCCTTTCTCAAGCTGTTTTTCTCTGCTTCAATTAGGCGTGAGATAAGCATATTTCCTTTATATATATTCCAAAGCTACAGTTTCAAGGATACAAGTAATATTCTAAAATTATACTTCAAAAGGTTATTATTGCAGAGCTTTTTATGGATTAAATGCAAGGAAAAAGCAACATCTTTAACACCTTAATTCCAAAACACCTAAATCAACTAGGGTTAATTGCAAACAAAAGATAGGTTCAAAGGCCTTTTCCCATGCTTTATTTTCCTCAGTTATTATTAGAATTCACAGCTCTCCCATTGTCGAGGTCCACACATTTTGCATTCACAAATACACACATCGCCTATTTGTATCTGACACGAAACAGAGCTTTGCACCTCACAGCCAAGAAAATGCACTCATTGCTCTTCTGACACAGCTCTCTCTGTTCATGATGTGCGGGCAGGGAGTGTCCATGTGCAGGAGCTGATGCAAGGGACAGGGACAAGGATGCAGCAGACACAGTGCCAAGCTGACAGAGGGATGATCTCTGGCAGTGGCACTGAAGGAGAAATGTTTGCAGGCAGGACAGAAAATGGCTCTTTGTTTGACCTCTTCTTTCAGTGCTGCTAAGAATGTAGCCTGGAGCGAGCTGGGAACACCAGAGCCTGGAGCCCTTTCCAGGCAGGGCTGCATGAGACACAAACCAGCCGGGGACTGAGGAGCCCCTGGGGTGGCAGTGAGCAACCTCGGGCTCTGCTCACTGCTGCTGGCATTTTCTATTGAACCATCTCCAAGGACTTCTGTTCTACTCTGTATTTCTAAGGGTTTTCCCTCTTGGTTTTTTTTTTTTGTTATCTCCTGCACCTTTTTTTTCTCCAAATTCTCCTACCCTGTCAGGAGCAGCCCCTCTCCGAAACTGGCTCTAAAATATCAGCACAGTAGCTAGGAACAACAATGGGTGGAATCCTGTGGCTCAGGAATTCATATGCCAGAGCCCTGCCTGTGCCTGTGCCTTATGTCAGGACCTCCTTCTCTGTGCAAAAACTAGGGATTAGTGGACTTTTTTTTGCCAAAGAGCTCCTGAGAAGCAAATGTTGTGCTAGGTTTCTCAGGAGTGTATCCTTTAAGTTCATTGCTGGCAAACAGAAAGTAATGCCAGGGTAGCAGAGCAGCTGGGAGCTGGTCACTCCCTGCAAAGGGCTGGTGTAGGATGTGGGAACACCACGTTCCAGGAGGGGCGAGCAGGGTCAATGTGCTCAAGGTGCTGCCAATGAGGTTTGGGTTCACTCAGAGAGTAGTCAGGGCTGGTGAGCACTGGAAGATCCAGCTGCAGTCCCCATCCATGTCCCTTTCAGTGCTGGCTTTAGGGTGTCTGCAGCCTGGATCCAGAGCGCCCTGGGGGGCTCCTGAGGCTGCCTTTGCACTCAGGGTGAGGATGCCCAGGAGCCCCTGAGGCCGCAGTGGGCACCAGGGCTGGGGCTTGTGGCCTGGCAGGTGTGGCTCTGGGGGCTGTGACATGCCAGGGCATGGGTCACTGTCACTGCCCTCCGCAGCCCTGGCTAGCTCTGTGATGCTCCAGGGACAATGGCAAGAGTGGGGAACTGGCTAGGTTGGGGTTTTGCCTGAGCCAGAACCTCTAGGCCAAATGCCGAGCAGCAAAGACCCCTGGAGGACTGAGTGGAGGAAGCACAGGAGGCTCTTCTGCGGTGTAAAGTGCAGGAAATTCATCAGGAGAGGCAGGGGGAAGGTTCTACAAGTCAGAATTCCCAAAGGGAACAGGTGTTCAGAGAAGTCCCAACACCCCTGTGCACAGGTTTCTAAAATCTTTCAAAACAAGGAGTGGACACCATATAGTAACCAATAAACGACTCTCGGGGTGTGGTTTTGAGGGCTACAACAAATCAGAACAAGGGGAGGAGAGAGCGTTGGGATAGGGATTTGATCTTGGGGTGAGGGACAGAGAACTTTCTGGAACAAAGGGTAGGGTTTGGGCTGAGGGATGGGGCAAAGGGGCCGGGTTGTCTTGACAGACAGGGAAAAATCTGGTGAGGAGGGAGGGGATTCCTTGAGAGACACTGGGGTAGGAGGGCATAACACTGGGGAGAGACTAACTGTAATAACTCAGGGAACACTTGAACATACCACTATATAACAGAACATTTGACAGAATAAACTAACACACTGCAACACAGAAATTCAGTCTTTCAGCAGCTGAGGTGGCAGTGTTATAACCCGCAGCAGCTGGTGAAAGCCATCTCTCTCCTTCAGGTTCTTGCTCTGTGGGAAGGTGCTGTGAGTTGTGGTGGCTGCACTCCCCCTTTGCTGGGAGGATGATCTGTACCTGGGCAGAGCAGAAAGCTGCCATGGTGAGCAGAACATGCTCAGAGCATTACAGTTGAGAGAATGGCACTGCCCCTGAAGGGCAAAAAGCCTGAAAGCATAGAATTCTGTGCAGAACTGTTGCACAAATTTTCTCTTCTAGAACAAGCCCATTTTGTAGATGAATACTCTGAGTTTTATAGAATACATGGGGTTTTTTCTTAAGGTTTTTGGGAGAACTCTCAAGTTTATTTCTCTTTGTATTTTACATCCAGCATGCATACAGGTTTTTTTTAAATTATTATTTTTCTTGAATAAATACTTAGGGAAAAAATATCTAAGCATTTTTTAACCCTTTGGGATATTGTGATTAATATTGTTAGAAAGAAAACCTTGTTGAACAAGTGTGAAAACACAGAGAGAGGAAAAATAGCATAAAAGTCTTTTAGAACAGGGCGTGTAATAAGGACTGCAGAACTGAGTAATTCCTCCAAGGGCAGAATTAGCAAGATACATCACCAAGAATACCTGCCAAGATACTTCCTTAAATCAAGGGAAATGTGACCTGCAGCCATACGAAGTACAGCCAAAGCAAATGAAAACCTTTGGAAAATAGGGAATTTTGCCAGTGACATCAGTCTGTGTGGATAACTGAGGGATGCCCATCATTATTGCACTACACTCCTCAATATTTGCAATGCCTTTTCTCCCAATTTCTGTGAAATGAATAAGCTGCAGTTGTTTACCATTACCTTAAGCTCTTAGGGGAATTACCAAGCACTATGTGTTTTTCTGTAGCCGAGCAGGGCTTGAATTTCCCAAATCTTCTACAAAGCAGAAGGGAATCACAGAGTTACTTGTGCTAATGTTAATGAAGGGTTTCATGAAAGCAGGTGAATGAGAGCATTGCGTTGTAAAACTTGCACATGCAAGAAAACAGGAGTCCACTTAGAATAAAACATATAAGGCTAGCATGACATCAGAACAGGATAAAATGAAATTGCTAGACAGGAACTTATGCATCAGAAATTAGGTGTATCATTTCTGATACATCTGCATGCATTTGCAAGCTAAAACAGAAAAGGAAGGGCAGAGATAATAAGGAACGAAGATTTGGAAACTGCATTGTGCAGAAGAGACACACAAACCACCAGTGTGAACACAGCTGGGAGATTCAGCTTGGAGATGGATTAGAGTGGAATCCATTCACTGAAGGTCTCTGGTGCACATGAGTGCAAAGACTGAGGAAAAAAGAAGAAAAGTTTCATTTCTGAAAGCAATTTAGATTCCTGGAAGCATTGTCTAGAGACCTAAAAATCTAAAGCCTCAGAGAATCTGAACCTAAAACATCCCCAAATGGATTGATCAGGTATGATGTGCACATCTCTGCTGTTTTCAGAGTCAATGAAATTGACAATGAGTGTCTGGAAATTAGGAATGCCCACCCAGATTTTATCTCCATTACTTTAAGAACACCTTATAAGGCACTTCAGGAACTGAACACTGACATTCTCACCCCGCTCTATTTATTTTACATTTGAATACAGGCTGATAGAAGGAGAAATTTTGCTTTAATTTCTCCCCAAATTACCTGTTACACTTTCAGGTTAGGAGTAGATGTAAAATTCAGCTAATCACTCTCTCTATGCATGAATATTCCACTAGTGAACTGACATACAGAACATCCTTTTTTCTCTTTTGTACCTTCCTAAATATTGCCCAATGAACAGGACTCTTGCATAAATCTCACAGAAAATCACCAAAATTGCTGAAATTTACACTCAATTCCCTGATAAAAACTTCTAAGATAAGGCTTGACAGGATCACTGAACAAACTGAAACTTGGAAGAGAAACACGCATTTCAGCACTTATCAAGGGGAAAGAAAAAGAAATGCTGTAAAAATTCCAAGTGGAAGGTAAGGAGAAACACAGGAAGCACAGAAAGAGCAAGGCCCTGTCAGATGACCTGTGCAAGGTAACTTTGTGCCCCAGCACTGTTAGAGGACATTCCCTGTCATTGGTGCAAGCAGCTGGAGACATAAATGCTGATTGATTTGGGGGCCACAGTCTTGGTAAGTGCAGAGGTGGTTCAATAACGTGACATGAGGGAGTTCCCTCAGAGCAACTGGGATGCCAGAAAGAAGTGAACAGCTCCCCACAGCCTGGCCCGCTCGGCTGCTTTTCCTTCTGACCCTCCTGGGGAGGCTCTGGCATTTCCTCTGCCCTGATGGAAGCGCAGCTGCTGCCAAGGGAAACGTCCCCACCCTCACTCAGTGTTCCCTGTGCTTGCCAGATGTCCCATCTGCTGTCCCTGCCCAGGAGAGCTGCTCTGCTCGGGAGGAGGAGCCCGAGCGAGAGCCTGGGAACATCGGCGGCTGCAATCCCTCCTGATCTAGCGGTGTTAATGGATGAGCAGCTAGATTTGGATAGTTACAAGTATAGGGATATTTACATACACTGACTGATATTTGTATAGGGATATTATGTGTGTATATTGTTATATTGATGCGTGTATATTCATCTGTTTACATACTTGTACAGCTTTGTAGCTGTGCATTTCTATTGCTGGGGTTGTATGGATTTTTTTATTGTGTCCATTGATATTTGTGTATTTATAGACAGGTTTGTTATCTTTGTATTATACTGTCATGTTACATGTCATGAAATATGTAATGCATGTTTACATCTCTATATTGTATGCCTATATATGTATTTACTTCTATTTATTATGTATGGAGTTGTATAGTTCTAAAATTCTATTTCTTTAGTTCTGGATCTGGGATTCTTTAGAGAGGGATATTGATGTTTCTGTATTTGTATATGGGCTGTATGGCTGTACTAATATGTAATAAATTTGTTATACTTCAGTTCAGTAACTTCAGTATGTGTGTACAGTGAGTTGCTGCAGAGGGTTGCAATAAAGTAATTTTTTTTTCACTGAAGTTGATATCTGTATATATTTACATAGCACAATTCTCAGAATAAATTAGATTTTAATCATAAATTGATATTTCTGTGTTTCTATATTGGTAGCATAGCTGTTGCAATTTAAAATAAATTTCATTTTTAAACTTAAATTAATGTTTGTGTATTTGTACATTAGTATTGCGGGTGTAACTATCTGCAATAAATGCAATGTTTCAACTGAAGTAAGTGTAGATTTGTGCTACCCAGAGCCATGGGCAGATGTAAATGCTGGAGGATTTTGGCCATGCCAATCTCCGGCCATGCCCAGCACATGCCCCACCTGCACTCAGGCTGGGCAGGGGAAGCGCAGATTTGGGCTGGCAGCAGAGCCCCGCGTTGGCTCAGAACTCGCTGCAGAGGCTGCTGAGAAAACTCCGGGGCTCCATGAGCACAGAATCCAAGCAGGAGCCAGCCGGGGAGGACAAATCCCTCATCCCACGGGCAGCTCTTTAGGAAAGTGCTCCAAGTGTCCCCCTCAAGCTCATCCCAGAGAGCAGAAGCCAGCAGGGATCCTGAGCCAGCCCTGCTGCCTTTGGCAGCACTTTGGCAAATGAGCTGCAGCAAGAGGGAGGCAGCAGCGACTGTGACTGCTGCAGGCTGGGGATGAAGGCAGGGCCATGGACACAAGTGCTGAGATGCCCCAAAATCCAGAAGGAGGTTGGAGAGCTGGGAATCAACTTGGCATTTCAGTGCCAAGCTCTCACAGGAACTGAAATGATGGAATCCCTTTGTGTGAAGTGACCTGGAAGAACTGACAGGGAGTTGCTGCTAGGATCAGCAGTAGCAGAAAGCAAAAATGTACAAACACTAGGAGATCATCTAATACACCCACAAGCAATGGCTTCAAATATGATCTCATATATTCAATATATTATAATATTTATAATATGTTATTATATTATATTATTATATATTATTAATTATGTTATGTAATGTTATGTTATGTTATGTTATGTTATGTTATGTTATGTTATGTTATGTTATGTTATGTTATGTTATGTTATATTAGTCAAAATATGTACTATATAATATGCATGAAATTTAATGCACATGTATTTTTGGACAATTTTATTTTTTGATATATATTTTCATTTAACATATATATTTGAAATAGTCTTTCAGCTTCGGAGTGTGATGATTTACAACAGTGCAAAACCATCTGCCCACACAGCAGTCAGCCCCTGGGTGCGTGCATGCACACCCACCCACTGTGCTTGCTCTTCTCAGCATCTCGGGGCTGCTGTTTGCACAGAATTGGGATGAATTTAACTCGAGAGAGCCACGAGTGGGGTGTCCAGCTTGTCATGAGCACTCATGTGGCAATGAACAACACAGAGCTCTCAAATCACATTATCACAGGTTATTTCATTCCTGCTGGGCACTGTGGAACTCTTAAAAGACACAGAAAAGGGGTGGAAAACATTGGCATCATGCTACTGCTGGTGTCCTCCTGGAGGAAAATCTCTTGGGTTTCTTAAGGTGGTAGCTTTCCAAAACCTAGGAAAACTGCTCAGCACTGGTAGCCCAATTGTGAATGGTTTTCTTGACTTGGCAAAGGCTGGGGTGTTAACAATGGACTCTGTCCTTGGTCCAAATCACCTGCCCTCACCTGCAGACAAAAGCACCACCACCACCACCAGAAGCTACATCAGTCAGTTTTCTCAAAAAGCTGTGTTAAACTTGGGAGAGGAAAGGAAAACACATCAGACGCTGTGGATTAATGACAAGACTCTGAGGAACAGTTCCAAAGCAAAGGGCAGCAGCTTCTCTCTGGGCCACTCCTTGTGCCCCAAGGCGGCCGGGCTGCCCTGGCTGCCCAGGACCCTGTGCCCCGCGGGCTCTGCAGAGCTGCACAGCGGGGAGGCAGCTTCGGGCACCTCAGCCCCTGGGCAGGAGGGGCTGCTTGCTCTGCAGGGCTGCCTGGGGGCAAAAGCAGGGTGCTGGCCTTCTGCTCTGGGCCCCAGCCTGGCCTTGCAGGGCTGATCCTGTTCCCTGTCTCAAATGTGCTAAAGACAGACTTGTTTGTTTCCAGGTCTGCACAGGTGTGATTTGCACCACAAAATACTGAAGGGCCTGAACAACAGACCCTGACTGAAGCCTCAACAACAGGACCTGAGCCAAAGCTGCCCTCTAGGTGACCTTTCCAAACCAATGTTCCATGTACCTGCTCCTTAACCAAGTGTTATTATCAAAAGGATTGTTGCATCCATTCACTGGTGAAACACGTCTTCACCTTTCTGCATGAGGCAAATGGACAAGGCCACACCTGGCCTTGGTTCCTCCTTGAGCCCTGGGCAGGCTCTGGGAGAAAACCAAGAGGAGAATGACACCAGCTGTGCCCCCAGCAGAAGCTCTGGCACATTGCTCGTCCAGCACTGTCGGAGCCAGGCTACTCTCACAGCGCACTCGGGAGCCTCGTGGCCGCCAAAGGTGGAGGCACCGCAGGATTTCCCGGTTCCCGGCCGTGGCTCTGCAGGGCTGGGCTGGGACAGCTTCCCCCAGCTGATGTGCAGCTCTGCATGAAGGGGAAACCATTGGGGTACCTGGTGATGGATCTTCCTTAATCACCAGAAGGACCCTTTTGTAATAATGCTGAGGTGCATTGCTTAGCTTATCCTTTCCTGACTGTTTTTTGCACTTCTGCATTACAGGAAATCACACTGTTCCTTCAGCTGGTGTCTGTGTCTGCATCTCTGACCCTCTCCACCATCAAAACAAACACACAGCCAGTTTAGCATGAGACCTGCCTCTCTGCCAGCCCATCTCTTGGCAAATACCCCTGATGGCCATCTGCACAAATGAAATTCCCACTTGTCAACTTCCTTTTCTGCAGGCAGGTGAGAAAAGGAGCCACTCCCAGTTCTGGACACCTCCAGAAACCAGCTGCTTTCAGCAGTCACAACCCTGAAGTATCAACCTCCTTCCTTAACCTGCCACAGAGAGCTCCCACCAAGAGGCCTTTTGTCCGAGGATACCCACAGAAGAGCTGGAGAAGGGAGCAGTTTGAAACACAACTGCTTCAGAGTTTAAACCTGCCTTTACCAAATGAGCACACACCAACCTGTCCCAGAGGGAAAAGCAGGCAGGAAAGAGAAGCTCCTCTGCCACAACAGCAAACTCTGTGCTTCCTTCTGTTCCAGCTGGAGAGTGGAGGCCATGGGCTGCACCTCACTTTGGGAAGGAGCCCTGGAAATTAGGCTGATCTGGGAGGGCAGCAAAAGGAATTCCCCAAAAAGTAGGAAAAGATTGTCTGGAAGGAATAGATGATGACAATATTACTGCAGAAAAGCAAAAAAAGAATAATTGTGATAAACAAACATTCCCAGACCTGAGATGGTGATCTTTGGGGCATCTTAAATTCCCCCACTGCCGGTGTGCCTTGGTGATTTTGGGGAAAAGAAGCGTTTGGCCCATTCAGCCTTTGTACTGGCAGCAGGGTGCAGGCCTGTGGCAAGGCCGAGCCTGCCTCGTGGGTTGGGCCTGGGCTGTTGGGCTCGGGTCCCTGGGCCAGGACCACCTCCCGGCCTCCTGATGGGGTTGGGGGTTTTGCTTCCCCCTTCTGGTCCTGGGCCACCGCTTTGTGGGCCAGATCTGGGGTTCCTTGTCTGTCCACATGGGCCAGGGTCCCCCAAGGCCTCTCTGGCTGCTCTGCTGCTGCTGCTCTTTCAGACAAAGACAAAAAGACAAAAAAAGAAAAAAAAAGAAAAAAAAAAAAAAAGAAAAGGGTTGAAAGTGCTGGCAGCAGCTCAAAAGCATTTTGTTTGATGACTGTCAATGGACTTTTGATAACTATTGATGGATTTTTCTGTAGCAAGCCTTTTTCAGGACCAAAAGGGACTTTCAGAGATGGCAAAGAGGAATATCTTCAGTCCATGGACTTTTCCTGAAACTCAGCTCCTTGAACTTGAATTTTCTTTGCATTGTTTTTGCTTTATCTTATATTGTAAAATTGTTTTAGTGATATGATAGAATTTTATGTTCTACAGGTGAAGAAATTCCCTGTTCATTCCACAGGAGCACTTGAGTGAAGTTTGATTGGCAACAGATAACCTGTCAAGTGTTTGTCCTTTCCTCTGCATGAGCCCAGCAGAGAAAATTACAAGCATTTTTCTTTTTAAATTACCTAAATAAAAAAAGGTGACATGTTGCAGACATCTTTTATGAAAAATCCTTTCTTAGGATTTTTCCTTCTGAGAAGCTGCAGTTTCAGCAACAAAATGTAAACAATTATTATCTGCTGCTGTGGAATGCAACAGGTCCACCTGTGATTGGCCCATCTTGGATCTTTATAATGAATGGCCAATCAAGGACCGAGCTATCTCGGACAGAGTCCCTGAGAGCTGCCTTTTGTTACATTCTTTTCTATTCTTAGCTTAGCTAGCATATGAGAGGAAACCTTACCTTCTTTTCCATTTTAGTATAGTTAAAATGTAATATATATATATCATAAAATAATAAATAAAGCCTTTTGAACATGGAGTCAACATTCTCATCTCTCCCTTCACCTGAAAACCCCTGTCACCACGGTCACAGGAGGGTCTCTTTTGCCTTGGTGAGCCCTCAGCCCTCTGGGATACACCTCACCTCAATGCAGACTTCAGGTGCTTTGTTGTTTTCTTTTCCTTCCTCCAAAACACCAAGAGATCAAAATTCTTGGTAAAAATAGGACTTCTACTTTCAGGAAAAGCCAAAAAGAAGCTCTGCAGGGCTTCTTCCTAGATACAGATAAAATACTCTGGTGATCTTATCACATCCTGTTCTCAAACTTTTGGCACCAGCTTCTACTCTGGAACACCATGACTTCCTTGTAATCTGAAAGAGGGAACAAATCAAACCTCTAGAACAGGTCCTACCTTAAAAACCAGTGTCCCTCCCACCAGAAACTTCTTTTCCTGTTGTGACAGTTGAGTCATGTGATGATTGACTCTCACAATTAATAGAGAAAGATAATGTGTGTGAAAAACGCATATTCTATGGCTCTATGCAGATATTTACCATATGTATTTTGATGTATTGATTAGTAGTGCTGTATTAACATTTTAATAATATGATAAATGTAGTCTTGTAATTAAAAGGTAACTTTTGTAGTTAAAATAAGAACTATGTCAGTGGGAGTTTTTAAGGAAGGAATGAGGCACGCGCACCAGATAGCAGCCACAGGACACCTGAATCATTCAGAGAAAAAGAATTTATTGCTCTCTTATCAGAAGAAACGAACTTTTTCCTGCCTCGAAGGCACTGTAAGGATTAGAAGGAAGAAGTTGATGATGACCAGACAGAATCCTGTATTTGAATGGAATTTATGCATCATGTGTGAAGTGTATGAATATGCAATGGATTATTGTTTTTAAGGGTTAATCCTTCGTTAACGGGGGTCTTTTTTCAGGCTCCTGCTGTCCAGAAGAAGGTACCCGGACATCCGTAACTCTTTGTCTCTATTGTCTCATATTGTCCTAATTCAACTTGTCCAAATTATTCTAATTGCATTACTATTTTTAGAACCATTTTATTACTATTAAACTTTTAAAATTTTAAAAACAAGTGATTGCCGTTTTTCACAATGTATATAGGTTAAGAAAAGTTTATAGATTTATAGTTGTGCTGTACCGCTCACGTGGTTATCAAGGGACAGCTGGGGTTGGGACATCTGGGAGGGCTGGCTTGGCACTATGGCCACACCTGACCCCCAATCAGGATTTGAGGAAGAGATCTCCACCAGTGGACAGCGAAGAAGGGGTTGATGGACAGAACTTCAGGAGAGGTTAAAGGGTTAAAAAGGGAAAACCTCCATTGTGAGGGGGCTGAGCACATGGCGAGGAAAATATTTTGCTCCTGGTGCTGTAACCTTTTTTCTTCATTCAATCTTCTGTTGTATTTTTGATAAGGTTTAATAAACCTTCCTAAACTATGAAAAGTGGGTAGCTATTTCTCACACTGTGGTCTGCAACCCTCACTCTTTATTACAATAAAATGCTTTTGTTTATTAGGTTTACATCAGTTCCAGATGCTTTTATGAGCTTTTATGCCTTTTTATCTATATATGTTTAATACCACTATCTGCTTATTGCAACGTTCCAGGAATCCCTTTTGACTCTTCTCTCCATATTTCTGCAGAAGGTCAGGTCACTGTGGGTTTTACACCAATAAAAATCCAGGCTGTTCAGATCCTAGGTGTTGGGAAATTTAGCTGACTAGAGACTGGAAAAGTACAAAGCTGTGGCTAATTCCAAGTTCTGCACCTTCTACATAGTGTGTCCTTGGGCCTAGCTGTAGTAGGATAACAAATAGTGAAAGAGACATGAGAAAAGAGAGATGTAACCCCTAAGGAATGAGGAAGAGTTAATGGTATAGTTTAACCAATAGATTGCTTGGCTTACAGAATATTCATAAGCTTATTATTTGTTGTATAAGTGTTTGATGCTTTCTTCAATAAACTGGACCTGTGATCAACCATCTGGTGTCCTGGTCTCCTTCCTTCGACACCTAGGTGTGACGGGCAGGCACAATTTCCCTGCTGACACAGGGACTGATGACAAACCCCTCCGTTGTCACTGAAAACAAAAGAAAGGAGGAAGTTTCTGCCCATTGGAAAGTCCCCGTTTGCCCTGAAGGACTCTGGCTCTTCTTTCTCAGCAGCAGCTCAGCAGCCGGACGCCAAGAAGGACAAGAGAGGGAGGGGTGGTTGATTTGTGTGACAATTTAACAGCCCCTGCAAACAAGAGCTGAGTCTGTCAGTAACATCTCTGCAGAGGCAAGTCCTTGCTGAGGATGCAGAGCTGAGTCACTTGTGTTTAGTTTGCATTGAGTTAGTGGCACGGTGGGTTTTCATGCTGCAGGTGTGGCCCCTGTGACAGCAGCCTGTTCATCCTTCAGGGGGTTTGCACCCACAGGGACAGTGCTGCTCCTGCCAGCGCACCACAGTTTGTCCTCATGCCAAAAAGTCCGGGCAGAACTCCTTAAAGGAACATTTTCCTTTTGCTCTCAAACCAAAGATTTAGATGTAATGGTATAATAGAAACAAATCTCTTCCCCTGTTGTCTGTTGGGACAGGAGGAAAATCCTATCACATCCAGATAGCAAGGCACTGATTTCACTTCCACTCTGGAAATGACTTGCAGGAGCAAGTAAAGTAAATTCTCTGCTAGAACAGTGAAGTCCTGCCACTCTAAATCAGTGTGGTGCCTGAAGGGTTTTGTAGCAGGGTTGCACCTAAGTTGATGCTCAAGAAGTTTATAAGGTCCAACATAGACCTAAAGTTTGCACAGCAGAGTTTAGGCTGACAGCTAAGGGAGCATAAATTAAATGGTCTTTCCAACCCAGAAGGCTGATGAGAATTGTTGGTATTTGTGCTGTCCTTCCTTGTTTAAAGGATAGCAACATATTTGATGAGATTTTGGAATTGCAGCTAAAAGTCATGGCCAGATTTAGTCACCTAAGTGGTTGTTGTGCATTTCTAATTGTGGAGGTCAATATCAGTGTAACTGCTTCTGGTAATACAAAAAGCTCTTTCAAGAAACTTCTTAAGAGAAATGTCTTTTTCCTTTTCACTCTTAACTGCAAAGCCCCTCCAGGATGTACAGCAAAGACGTTATCTAGATTGTCCTTTCACAATAACAGAAAACTTCCCCTTTAATCAGTCTGAATTGCACAATTCTCATCTGTATGAAGGAATTTCATTTAGTCTCTGCTGTAAAGAAGTGATTTCTATGCAACAGGGCTGATAAAGGGCAGACCCAAATTAACAAGAGGGGTATTTGTAAGAGCTGCCATTACTCATCACACACTTTAAACAACCCATACCACCGATCCCAAAGCTAATATGGCTCTGTGTTAAACATATCTGATGGATTACACATCCTTGTGTGAAGATGGAATTAGGATGTAAAGCCAGTATTTTTGCATATACAAGCATTGTGCAAGAACATTGCATCATCAAAATGGAAACCAAATATCACCTGTACAGGGTAAATGCTGCAATAACATGAATACACTTCTCCCATCAGGTTCACAGGCAGCTTAACCAATTCTGTGCTTGCAGATAATCTGTTCTGGCATCTTTTGGGGCCCTGAACCAGGAAAGTCACACTGAAATACTGTGAGACCATGAAAATGTCTCCAGATCCAAATCAGTCTCCAGGTGACACAAGTGACTGCAGACATCTCCAACAACCCAGTGGAGGCCAGGTTTGCTGTGTTCTCTTTGTCATTGTGGGTTTGTAATTCAGACTCACAGAAAGGCTTGAGTTGGAAGGGGCCTTAAAGACCCTCTAGATCCAATCCCCCTGCCATGGGCAGGGACACCTTCCACTAGACCAGGTGGCTCAGAGCCCCTGCGAGGTTTGGCAAATACCCAAAGACACCTTTTCCTCTGTTTTGCAAGGTCAGATTCCCATGCTCACTTTCACAGATGGCTCCAGTCTGACACAGGGCATTGCTGATTGGTCACTCTTATCTCCACAGCCCAGCAGAGATCCTATTTTGGATGGCTCTCACTGCTCCCAAGGCCCCAGGGATCAGCCACTGCCTCTCCTCCTTCTGCTTTCCCTTCCAGGATCAGAGATTTCCTGCTGCTTCCTCCACATCTGAGACAACTGGAGGAGATGAGGGGGTGAAGATGTGGCTTCTGACAGAGAGTTGATAACGCTCAGCTGAGTATTTTATTCTCCTGCCACTAAGCTGTCAGGCTGCTGCTGAAATTCCTCCTTCTTGGAAAGGGCTGGTGTGAGCATCAGGAATTGTTACTGGCTGGAACTTTTCCAAGAGCTGGACAAAAGAAGCATTTTGTGGAAGGGCACCAGCTGCCCTTGGTCAGCAGCACAAGGTGTGAGGTCCCCTTTGAAGGCCATCCCTGCTCAAGGACAGCCTGGCCTTCTCCAGTGCCCAGAATTCCTTCTTCCAGGCTTTTGGGCTGGCCTCGTCCCTCACCCTGGAGAAGCAGGTTGCTGTTGGAACTCTCATATCCACAGTTTCTGGCTGGATTTCCATGTCTTACCACAGACAGCCCTGGAGACACCAGTACAGACTCCATCTGCAATAAAAGGGGACTTTGTTCCAGCTTTTCCCTTGGACCAGCGTGCAGCAAGCCCACCTGGGCCTCATTCAGGTCTGTGTGGGCTGGTAGTCAGCTTCTGCTGGGAATTTAAAGCTTTTGCCCTACTTTCCACAGCAAATAGTGGAGCGAACCCAGCTGCACCACCCCCCGAATTTCACTCTAAAAACCACAATTTTTATTTTCCTCTATTTAAGCCTTGAAGAAAACAAACTTTTCTTGAGTGAGCTGGAGGCACAGCGTTCTCCAAGATCATTCTTGAGTAGGACAATATTGCAGGGGAAGACTGGCAAACCCAGAGTTTACTGGTGCTTAGGAAGCTTTGCTAAACCTTCCCACATGCGGTGCTCTTGCACCTCCTGAGCTCCTGGAGCCCTCACTCAGCTCAGGCACAGTTTGGACAGAAGGGGATGGTTCTGTCTGTCACATGTGGGGACAGGAGGAGGGAAGACTTTGCAAACACTGCCACGAGGGCAGGGCTGTTTTCATTGATGGTGCCAAGGTAGTACATCATCTTTGATTAAATGTGAGGTGCTGAAGGGCAAAAATTCTCAGTGATGAGGAGAGAGTGTCTCCACTCACACAGCAAGGTAAGGGGAAAGAGCAATCTGTATTTCATGGGAGGTGTTCAGTTTTTAACAAAACCTTTTTGCAGAAGACGTGCCTAGGCAGGGGTGATTCAGAGCATGTTATCAGCCTCACAGAGTATCCCCACATCTGCTTTGCCACATTTTCTCTCTTTTTTTCATTGTGAATGATTTCTCCTGCCAGGGTTGCTCCTGCTTGGAGTTCTACTCTCAGTGGAGCCCCGGAGTTTTCTCAGCTGCCTCTGCAGCGAGTTCTGAGCCAACGTGGGGCTCTGCTGCCAGCCCAAATCTGCGCTTCCCCTGCCCAGCCTGAGTGCAGGTGGGGCATGTGCTGGGCATGGCCGGAGATTTGCATGGCCAAAATCCTCCAGCATTTACACCTGCTCATGGCTTTGGGTAGCACAGATCACAGAACACCCATCGCAGCTGACAAATGGCATTTCTTGCAGATTGCTACACCAGCACTGCTGATCCACAAATACACAAGAATCAATATCAGCTGAAAAATGTCATTTATTACAAATTGCTACACTCACGCTGACAATATAGAACTATACAAATCTCAATTTAAGTTAAAACCAGGAATTTATTAGATTATTACAACCAGTCTGTGTAAAAATATACAAATACTAATTCAGTTAACAAAACTAAATTTATTGCCAACCTCTACAACAACTCACTATACACAAAGATCAATTAGGCATTTAACAACTTAATTTATTACATATAACTACAAATGAATAAATAGCAACACAACTTTATATATAGGAAACAGAACTAAACACAGATACAATAACATCCATGTATACTTCGATAGAAATATACATAGATGTAATTACAAACAAATATATATATATACACGTACATATATACAGAGGGTACATCCCTAAACACCACACATACAAAAATACTCCTATACAAATAGCAACCGACAAATGTGCATATCCAAATGATATCTTTAGACATTTCTACATAACAGATATGTCTAGAGATGGATAGACATGTCTATCCAAATGGATAATGCAATTCTAGACATGTCTACACAGAACTCAAAGCAGAGGGATCCCAGCTGCCCCATCTTCAAAGCCTCTCGCTCGGTCTCCTCCTCCCGTGCAGAGCAGCTCCCCTGGACAGGGACAGCAGATGGAACATCTGGGAAGCAAAGGGAACACTGAGTGAGTGTGGGGACGTTTCCCTTGGCAGCAGCTGCACTTCCATCAGGGCAGAGGAAATGTCAGAGCCTCCCCAGGGGGTCAGAAAGAGAAAGCAGCTGGGCGGGCCGGGCTGTGGTGAGCGCAGCCGCGGCGGGACTGTCCCGCAGCCCCGGCAGAGCCGGCACAGCTCCCGGGCCCTGCTGGCACAGCTGCCTTGCCCAAGGACAGCCCCTGTGCCAGCCGGGGCAGCTGCCCTGAGCAGCCCCAGCACGGGCAGGGCCCGCTCCTGCCCCGCCGGGCAGTGCCCACGGCCACAGCCCACGGCAGCCTCAGCCCCACCTGCCTCCCCGGGCCTGTGGCCTCAGCCGGGCTCTCTCCAGGCTGGCAGCAGCAGGGCCCCGTTCACTTCTCTTGCTGCTGGCCTTCAGCTCCTCCCTGCTGGCTCCCGTCAGTCTCCGGCTGTCCTCAAGGTCTTCATGGCAGCTGTGGCAAAAGCAGAGCCTCTGGAATTGCTTCCAAGGCCTGGCAGAGCTGCAGTCCCAGAGCCCTCTGTGCTCCCTGCTGGCCCCCTCCATCCCCTCATCCCCGCCATGCTATCAGTGAAGCCCCATCCCCCTTCAGTTTCTTCAGCCCCTCACATTCCTCTCACCCCCCTCAGTCCCTTCTGAGCCATCCCGTCCCCTGAGACCCACCACCCTGCCAGCCTGTGCCATTTCCCTGTCACCTCAGTGCCACCAAGGCCCTCAGCTGCCCCACAGCCCTCAGCCCCAGCAGCAGCTCAGGGTCACTGTCCCTTCAGCACCACGGCCCCCTCAGCCCCCTCAGTCTCACCATGCTTCAGCAGCTCCTCAGGGACAGTGCCTGGGGCCAGCGGCAGCTCCCACCGCTCCAGGGACAGCCGGGGCTGGAAGTGCTGCTCCGCCCGGCCCGGCTGCCAGCTCGGACCCAGCACAGGGACAGGGGACACAGGGGGCACCGGGGGAAAAGCAAGAGGTGAAAAAGGCAGCTGAGGGGGGATAGAGCTACAAATGCAGCCTAGGCCTACACAAACAGCAATCCTTCCATCAATCTCTCCATCTAAACATTCCTGTTCCTCCTACTATATAACTATACATGTTTATAAATGTAACTTCATACATATATATATTTATTTATATAAGTATTTTACTCCACACATATAAGAATCTAACTCTGAAAATATATAAATGTAAATATATAATAAAATATATCACATCTATAACTATATACAAATCCACATTTAACTACACAGATCTATCAATATATGTCCATAGAAATAGCACATTATCCTCTATAAATGGAACTATATCCACTAATAATTAAAACCATAGAAATCTATAAACATATCTACAAGCAGAGGAGTTCTACCTGCCTGATGGTCACAGGCTCTCCCCTGTCTCTTCCTGCCATGCAGGGCAGCCCTCCTGGAGATGTTGGTCACGTGGCATCTGGGAAGCAAAGGGAACGCTCAGTCAATATTGGCCCTTGTGCACCTTTCCTTTGGGCAGCAATTGTCCTTCTACCAAGGGCTGTCAAAGATGGCCTGAAAGGCAGACGCTCACTTGGCAATTTAAAGCAATCTGCCCTTAAAAGAACAGGGACCATTCCAAGTGTTCAAAAGTGTGCTTCAAAACATTGAAGTATCTCAATGAAGTCTCAGCCCCCACAGTGCAAAGGGCACCCAGGAGAGCTTGAAACACAGACAGTCCCAGCTGCCACAAGGAAGCCCAGCCTTGTTCTTTCTCTGAGCTGATAGAGAGACCTCAGTCCTCACTGAAATGGCTGAAGCTGAAGGTGCTGGGAGCTGAGTCATGAACCAGCTCCATTACCTGCCATCTACAAACTGCCCTCTGCAGGGAGCAGCAGCTGCTCCAACTCGACCATCAGCTCTGGCAGCAAGGGCTGGGAGGGACAGAGCTCCCTACGAGGCCTGCAGGCTGCACCAGCTGGGCTAAGGAATGGATCCACAGTGCTCCTTCTCTCCTCTTAGGCCTCCCTAATCAGGGGTCATTCAAGCTTTTCCTTCTGATACTGGAGTTGCCGTGATTTTTCAATTACTTGGCCTCTGATGTTGTGCTCCTTGTTTTTCTTGTGGGTCACAACCACTGGTATTACATTTAGTCAGTGATTTGGACTTCTACCCTGACTTTTTGCTCTTTTTTTTCCCCTGCTCCTTCAAGTGTCGCTCAGCCTGGCCTTCCCTGGCACCCTGCAGTAAATTTATCCACCAACTTCAGCACAAAATTGGGACACCTGGCTTGGTGACACAACTCGCACAAGGTCAGGTTTATTCCCTGCTCTCTGCCCCAGCAGAGGACTCCGTGTCAGAGCCTCTGGAGAAGCCTGGAGGGCAGGGCTCAGGGAGGTTGTGCCAGCACATGATTTGAACTCAAGGCACCAGGAAGCACCAACCCTGCTCAGGGCAGCCATCTCACAGCTCTCTAAACCAGTGTGGGCTCTGTCCTTACCAGGCTCCTCGGGCTCCTGGGAACTGTTCCTGCAGCTCTCGGTGCCAGATGAAGCTTCCTCTGCTGCAGCTCTGTTCACAGGCTCCCCTCCTGAAGAATCAGGGGCAACACCAACATTGTCCTGAGCAGAAAAACAGAAAGAAAGGAACCCAAAGATCACTCACTATTTTGCTGGAATCATATCAGGGATACAGTAACTGTCCTTCTCCAATCCCAAAGGACATGGAGACCAGAGGAGGGAACACTGCCCACACAGTTCACATGACAAGCCTTTTAAACTCAGGATTCAGGGGGCCAAGGTGAAACTGAAGCTCTCACAAAATGACCTTTGAGACAAAACATGAACACAGAAAACCAGAAGACACCAAGTGAGGGGACGTGCCCCCACGCTCTGACCCTGCCTTATCCCAGAGCTGTGAGAAATCAGCCAGCACAATGCCAGGGGCTCTCCTTGCTGCCAGCATGGCTCCCAGCCCTGCTCAGGGCTGTGTGCTGCAAACCCACAGGCAAAGCACACATTTCTGCCTGGCAGTCTCAGCACCCCCAGCCAAGAGCTCACACAGCCCATCACAAGGTGCTGCTTCTCGGAGCCCTCTGTTGCTGCCCCGCGTGTGTCATCAAGCCAAACATTGATGCACCCAGGCTATTTCCAGGATCACATTTGTGATCAGTGGCAAAAATCTGTAAATCGTTAGGGTGGGGAAAAAAACCAACCCAAAAGACAGGAAAATCCAGACAACCAAGTAGTGTTTTTATTCCTATACTCTATACTGAGGAAGCAAACGTCCACAATGAAGCAAATTACCTTTGGACACAAAGATATTCTCCCTATGACCAGTTTCAGAACATTCATCTCTTCTGCCATAGTCCATCCATCAGAACCCTAAAGATTCTGAAGATGGTTCCAAGCCTGCAATGTTTCCTTTTATTATGGAATAAAATGCTTCTCTAAGCTGCTATGTGTGACTTTACAGAAGACAAAAGTCATGCCACTTGAGAATAAGGCATTGGCAAATCCAAAAAATCCCACTCTCCCCCTTGAGTCATAATCACAAATGTACTGCAGGCAATGGGTCAGCACATCAACAGAAAGACAGACATTCTTTGGCCAACAGTGTAATAATCTGCAAAGGACAGAGAGCTGCAGCTGCAGCCCAGCCCCAGCCACGGCTCTGGGAGTGCCCACACGCTCGGCAGGGCTCACACAGCAGCAGCAGCTGCAGCCCAGTCCTTGCTTTGCCTTGGCCTTCCCACCCAAAAGAGGCACAGCCCACATCTGCTGCAGCTGCAACAGAGGCATCTCTGGCATGCCCCTCCCTGCACGGGACATTTGGCCTTCAGTGCCACTTCTCCAAACACTCTTCTCCTCTTTCCCAGCAAGTAAAACCTCTTCTTCATTTCTTCTTCATCCCCTCTTTTAGAAATCTTTCTTTACCAAGAATAATTCAATAACTAAATAATAATGAAATAAGTTCAATTAAAGAAGCCTTTGCTTCTTAACCATGTAACAAGGTTCACAAGTTCTCAGTCCAGCCCCTTTTATCCCAATCCAATGGAATTACCTGAGCAGAGGGCGATCTTTCAGACAGGGACCTCCTGATCTCCCGAATCATTTTCTCTACGGCAAGGCCCAGATCTGCTGGTGGCCATTCCTTCTCCCCAAGTGCGTTCTGTGCTGAGCTGGAGGCCATCCATGCTGCACAGGCTGCGCTGCCGGGTGGAGTGCTGGGCCCTGAAGTGCCCGGGGTGGCTGCAAGAATCCAAACACATTGGTCAGGCTCCACAACGTGGCTGTGGGACACAGAGCTCTAGTGCTACTGTGGACCAAACATCACGGGAAGCACACAGCAAAACCAGGCAGAGAATCTTTTGGCCTCCTAGGTGCCCCTTCCTAGTAGGCTTGACAACTTCTGGCCGAGAATGGCAGAGCCTTGTGGGAAAATACTTCAAACGGTCACTATTCAGGACCTTTTGGAAAAACAAGGCTACAACTCTTTTCTTACCACGTGCGTCGTAGGCTGGGGGCTGCTGCTCCCTGTGGAGCTGCTGGAAGCTGCAGGGCTGGATGGCGAGCACCTCCCGCTCGGCCGGAGGCAGCTGCTCCCCGTAGAGCTCCTGCGAGCGGCTGCGGGGCCCCTCCCGCCCGAGCGGCAGCGGCCGCTCCCCGTGGAGCCCGAGCAAGTGGCAGGGCGGGATGCCGAGCACCGCCCGCTCGGCGGGCGGCGGCCGCTCCCCGTAGAGCTCCTGGAAGCGGCTCGGCCCCTCCCGCCGGGCCGGCAGCGGCCGCTCCCTGTGCAGCAGGTGGAAGCCGCAGGGCGGGCGCCGGGCGAGCAGCGGCCGCTCCACGGGGTGCTGCTGGAGGCGGCCGGGCCGGGGGCTGCGCAGCTCCCGCCCGTCCGGCAGCGTCCGCTCCCTGTGCAGCAGGAGGAAGCCGCTGGGCGGGCGCCCGGCCGGCAGCGGCGGCCGCTCCCTGGGCAGCGGCGTGAAGCGACCGCGCCCGTGCCGCCCGTCCGGCAGCGGCCGCACTCCGGGGAGCTGCTGGGAGCCGCGGGGCGGGCGCCTGTGGCCATCCCGGCCCGCCGCCGGCCGCTGCCTGTTGGCCGCGCTCCGGCGCTTGATGCGGAGCAGGAGGTCGGGGCGGTCGCGGCGAAAGCAGGGGTTGCTGTAGTGGAGCCAGGCCCCGGCATCGCCCGGCGCAGCCGAGCCGAGCCAGCCCGGCACCTTGCGGAAGCCGTAGCGGTAGAGCTGCCGCACGAAGCTGCGGAACTGCGTGGCCCTGAAGGTGTGCGGGACCGGGGCCGGCCCATGGCCATGGCCCCAGTGGGCGCGGCCCGAGTTGAGCAGCTCTCGCTCCAAGAGGGAGCGGTCGATGAGCAGCCCCTGGGCGCGGCTGTCCCAGCGCACGGAGCGGACGCGGGGGCTGTTCACCAGGCGCCAGAGCTTGGCGGGGAAGGTGCGGGCGCTGAGCCCGGCGGGCAGCGGCAGCTCCGCCATGGCATCGATCGCCGACTGTGGCCACAACGCCCGCAGCGCAACGGCCGCGGCTGCGCCGGCGGCGCGCGGCCTGAGGGGAGCACTGCGCTCGGGCCCGCGGGGCCGCGCGTGACAGAGCCGGGGCTGCGGGCACAGCGCGGGCGGGGCGGCTCCGGGGCTGGCCGGGCTCGGCTCGGCTCGGCTCGGCTCGGCTCTGCACAGCACGGCACGGCACAGCACAGCAGGTTATCCCCACTCTGCATCCCGTGCCTGGGTCACCATCGGTGACAGAGAGGAAGGACATTGCTCTGTTTTGGCTGGGAAAAGGATGAAAAGGGATCATTTGGTCTCCTTTTCCACAGACTAGCTGGTTTTATTTCACTATGTCTGCCTGTCTTTGGCAGAGTTGGCACATTTCTCGTGATTCGGAGTCAGCTACAGCAGCAGGAATGGGAAGCAATTTTGTTAGCATTGATATCAAAGCCAAAGTGCTGCCCCATGGATGGATGTTGCTTTCTTCAAGGGATTTTTGGCCTAGAGCTGTAGCAAACTCACACTGGTGTCTTCCCAAGCAGCGTTGCCTTTGTATTTCCACAGGAATCACCTCTTCCTTTTTTTCCCCCCCATTTGGGGAGAGCTCCAATGCAAATGCCTCCTGCAGCCAACTCTTGTCACTGTAGACTGACAAAGGAGATCTTGCAGTGGGGAGAGACTCCCTAGAGCTGCTGTGGAGAGCTGAAGGGGGAAGCTTTGTCCCTTAGTCTTGAAGTCTTGTTTGGGAGCTGCTCGTGCTCTGGGGGACGGACACCAGTGGTGTTTATCCAAGCCTTGCAAGTTCATTCCTGTAAAGAAAGAAAGTATACGGATGCCAGATAGAGAAACAAGGTGTATGGGAGAGAGATGGGGAAAAGGAGAGGGGTAATAGCGAAAGGAGCCCTCCAGAGGCAGAGATCAATCTTCATGGAGGTAATGATCGATGCTCAGTGTGATAAATAGGTATGGTTCGTGCTGATAGAAATTGAAACAGTAATCAATATTGATACAGTAATTAATAATTGAGAATAATAAAATAGTTAATTGCTAAAAGTTGTAATGCAAAAGAAGAGAGGGAAAGGAGGGGCTCCACCCACCCCCTCTTCCCAGCAGATGTTCATCAAGAACCACAGGAAAGAAGCTGAAGACGCAGTTTCTAAAAATGACCAAGAACCTGGTTGGGTCCCAGAAAATACTAATTATAAGGGATTTATTGCCTTGATATGTAGATGCAGTGATACGTTAGTCTTGGCTTACATTGTACTGGCTTGGTGCGCATGTGTAACCCAAAGGTGAATTAAAGGACAAGGAAGAAGACTACAGGGCCTTCATCAGTGACGATTCCCAAAGACTTGTGCGACCACCAAACCAAGTGGTGGCGCATGCGTGGTAAAGGTGGTGATGAAGGCGGAGACAGAAAAGTGACAAACTGAAAATAGGAGGAGATGGCGTTTACACATGGCATATAAGGGGTGATTTTCACTTGGCAAGCCTGTATGTGAAGTGACAAGGGTCATTGAACTCTGCCCTCCGTACCCCGCGGTTGTTTTTACTTATGCGCTATTATTTGAACCAAATTATCCCTTGTTTATATATTTTCTAAACTATTTAATTAAAATTGTTATTATTTTCAATATTGTTTGGCCTTTTTATGATGGGATAATTGGGCAAACATAACATCAGTTTATTGCAAATCTCACAGTACATTTATATGGTAATGCAGGATTCAGCAACAGGAGAATACATATAAGTGGTTACAAAGTGTTATGTATAGGGCAAAGAGCCAACATATTTTTGGTCACGTACATAGATTGGCAAAAGTGTCAGCAGAACATTCGGCCCCATATCTTCTCTTCGCATCCTTAGAATATCTTGCTTCACATCTCTTTTCCTGGGGTACGTCTTGGCAAATTTCTTTATATTGTTTGCCCAAGGGCAGCATGTTTCTGCTCTAAGGCACGTATGCAGGGTTGTGCAGCTTGCTTCTCTCCAGTGTCTGCTCAAAATGCTCTCTACATTCCTGAGCTTCCTGACACACCACAGAGACTTTGGGGTTGTCGTATTGGCAAACAAATTTCAGTCTGGGAACTCTTTGAAATACTTCATTTACTCTTTTTATTGCTTTCCTCCAGAAATACTGTCATAATCTAATGCTTCCAGAGAACCTTTTCTTACTTTTTGGGGAATTCCTTTTGCCGCCCTCCCAGACCAGGCCAAATCCCAGGGCTCCTTCCCAAAGTGAGGGGCAGCCCATGGCCTCCACTCTCCAGCTGGAACAGAAGGAAGCACAGAGATTGCTGTTGTGGGAGAGTGGCAGAGGAGCTTCCCTTTCCTGCCTGCTTTCCCTTTGGGACAGGTTGGTGTGTGCACATTTGATAAAGGCAGGTTTAAACTCTGAAGCAGCTGTGTTTCAAACTGCTCCTTTCTCCAGCTCTTCTGTGGGTATCCTTGGACAAAAGGCCTCTTGGTGGGAGCTCTCTGTGGCAGGTTAAGGAAGGAGGTTGATACTTCAGGGTTGTGACTGCTGAAAGCAGCTGGTTTCTGGAGGTGTCCAGAACTGGGAGTGGCTCCTTTTCTCACCTGCCTGCAGGAAAGGAAATTACAAAGAGGGAATTTCATTTGTGGAGATGGCCACCAGGGGTGTTTGCCAAGAGATGGGCTGGCAGAGAGGCAGGTCTCATGCTGAACTGGCTGTGTGTTTGTTTTGATGGTGGAGAGGGTCAGAGATGCAGACACAGACACCAGCTGAAGGAATAATGTGATTTACTGTAATTCAAAAAGTGCAAAAAAGAGTCAGGAAAGGATAAGCTAAGCAATGCACCTCAGCATTATTACAAAAGGGTCCTTCTGGTGATTAAGGAAGATCCATCACCAGGTACCCCAATGGTTTCCCCTTCATGCAGAGCTGCACATCAGCTGGGGGAAGCTGTCCCAGCCCAGCCCTGCAGAGCCACGGCTGGGAACCGGGAAATCCTGCGGTGCCTCCACCTTTGGCGGCCACGAGGCTCCCGAGTGCGCTGTGAGAGTAGCCCGGCTCCGACAGTGCTGGACGAGCAATGTGCCAGAGCTTCTGCTGGGGGCACAGCTGGTGTCATTCTCCTCTTGGTTTTCTCCCCGAGCCTGCCCAGGGCTCAAGGAGGAACCAAGGCCAGGTGTGGCCTTGTCCATTTTCCTCATGCAGAAAGGTGAAGACGTGTTTCACCAGTGAATGGATGCAACATTCCTTTTGATAATAACACTTGGTTAAGGAGCAGGTACATGGAACATTGGTTGGGAAGGTGATCTAGAGGGCAGCTTTGGCTCAGGTCCTGTTGTTGAGGCTTCAGTCAGGGTCTGTTTTTCAGGCCTTAGCCCTTCAGTATTTTGTGGAGCAAATCACACCTGTGCAGAGCTGCAAACAAACAAGTCTGTCTTTAGCACATTTGAGGCAGGGAACAGGATCAGCCCTGCAAGGCCAGGCTGGGGCCCAGAGCAGAAGGCCAGCACCCTGCTTTGCCCACAGGCAGCCCTGCAGAGCAAGCAGCCCCTCCTGCCCAGGGGCTGAGGTGCCCGAAGCTGCCTCCCCGCTGTGCAGCTCTGCAGAGCCCGCGGGGCGCAGGGTCCTGGGCAGCCAGGGCAGCCCGGCTGCCTTGGGGCACAAGGAGTGGCCCAGAGAGAAGCTGCTGCCCTTTGCTTTGGAGCTGTTCCTCAGAGTCTTGTCATTAATCCACAGTGTCTGATGTGTTTTCCTTTCCTCTCCCAAGTTTAACACAGCTTTTTGAGAAAACTGACTGATGTAGCTTCTGGTGCTGGTGGTGGTGCTTTTGTCTGCAGGTGAGGGCAGGTGATTTGAGTCAAGGACCGAGTCCATTGTTAACACCCCAGCTTTGCCAAGTCAAGAAAACCATTCACAATTGGGCTACCAGTGCTGAGCAGTTTTCCTAGTTTATGGAAAGCTACGACATTAAGAAACCCAACAGATTTTCCTCCAGGAGGATGCCAGCAGTAGCACGATGCCAATGTTTTCCACCCCTTTTCTGTGTCTTTTAAGAGTTCCTCAGTGCCCAGCAGGACTGAAATGACCTGTGATAATGTGGTTTGGGAGGTCTGTGTTGTTCATTGCCAGATAAGTGTTCATGACAAGCTGGACACCCCACTCCTGGCTCTGTCGAGTTAAATTCATCCCAATTGTGTGCAAACAGCAGCCCTGAGATGCTGAGAAGGGCAGGCACAGTGGGTGGGTGTGCATGCACACACCTGGGGGCAGACTGCTGAGTGGGCTGAAGGTTTTGCACTGCAGTAAATCATCACACTCCGAAGCTGGAGGAAGAAAACAAATCTATATGAAATGAAAAGATATCAAAATGAATGAAATAATACATATTAATTTATCATAGATGCAATTTAACACAAATCACGAACGGGACGGGGCTGCTGCGGAACGCGCCTCGAGCTGTTTGTTTTCCAGCATCAGTCTCATTACATGGTTATGACAATGGGAAGATGCCAGCAGCTCACATCGCTGGCAGCAGGCAGTGAACTTAATGGTACAATTTACTTTAAAATTTTTTTGACCAATCACACAAAGCAAAAGCATATTGACAGTAGTTCTATCCAATCACTATAAGCACACGTACCTTTTGTTAAAACACTGCTTGCTTATTTTGAATACAATACCTGCTTGTAAGCCTTAAAACACAATGGACAGAGCTCCATTTTTAAGCTTAGAAGTTCCTAATATCTTGCTAGAGATACTTTTTTGAAGCTTAGGGAGTCATTCTAGCCAAGCATTAATACACAGACCATTGTTCTATTTGTCCTTATTTTTCTACTACTTATATAACTTTTCTGCTGACAAGTCTTATGGCTGCTGCTTAGCTCTAATTGCAGTTCTGCTGTCTCTGAGGCCTGCCTTTTGCAGCTTTCCCAAAACCCTCTGATTTGAAGGATTCCCACAATTCCCTCTCTCGGTACAACTAAAAAGAAACCTTTGTAACCATGTTGTTTGTTAACTACCTTGCATTTCATACTTTTACTATAGCATACCTGCTTATTACTTGCTTAAACCATCCTTTTTGCTAGCATTAAGCCTTGCTATATTCCAAGACAGCAATTTTAATGCTGTGAAAGTCCAGTCAGTTCAAAGGGCATAAGTCATGTCTGACAGCAATTACAAGTCATTGTCCAAAAAGTTTAGCCTGTTCCAAGGTCTTAATTCAAAACCTTCCTCCATGTCTATACCTTCACCTACCATCTCTGTGAGATTTCAAGAACTCTCTGTGAGTTCTTGAATCCATTTCCTCCCTCTCTCTCTTGTATGATAAAAACTTTTTGATAGTTTTGTCCATCATTTATTACACACACCAAAGTATGCAAGGTATTACTACTACTATCACTACCAAAACCCCCAATACATATAGAGACCTATTCTACAAAGTTGGCCAAGGTGCAAAGCTCCATCCTTGGAACAAATCATCTAACCATGACCCACCATCTTCTTTAACTGGAGCTGTCAAATCTTTCAGCTTTTGTATGCTTTTGTGGATGGATTCAGTGTGTGATCAGACAGGTTCATGCAACACAATCCTTCAAATTCCTCACAGCAATGCCCATGTACCTGTAAAAGAAAATCAATTGCTGCTCTGTTCTGTAAGGTTGCATGTCTGACAGCACTAACATCAGTCATCATGTCACTAATTGCAATGGAAGTAGCACTGTCTTCTTTCTTCAGCCAACACCACAATCGGTGTAATGGTTTCAATGCCTCGCCCGAGGCAAGTTGATGGAGAAATAAATTCAATGTACCTCATTTTGCAGGGCCCTAGGGTCTGAAATTGCTATTACAGTTTTCTTTATAATGGGCATATCTTTTTGCTGTGTTTTCTCTTGATGGCTTATTTAATGCTAGGTGCTATCACAGTGAGTTGTCTGATGCTACATGGGCCACATTTAATTTTTGAGGGAATGTCCTGCCAGGCTCTATCTCCACAACTGAGCCAATATTCTGTTGCTAATTGGCTTGAGGACTCATCTAGGTCATCTACTCGTCAGCAATTTCACCCTTAGGGGGCACTGGGGTAGTACAATTGCACCACAACTGGAGTATCTGTCCTCAGGATGATGGGGAGTAATATTTAACTGTTGATCTCCCTGGTACTGAAACTCAGCACAAAATTCCATCACCAATGAACCAAGAATTCCAATTCTTGAGGTTCAGAAGGTGCTTTAAGATGATCAGGGGCCCAGTGATGCCAGCTAGTTATGGGATTGGTCTCATTGGCAGCCTCACACCAATATTTGTCACGATTGGGTATTGGCTGCTCCTTGGCTGGCACAGGCACACCGACCAAACGGGCTGCAAAGGATTTGTCTGGGCTCAAATTGGTCAAACGCATGGTGTCTGAGCCTGCTGACTTGGCTAAAGCAAGGCAAACATTCATTTTTGGTTGATCCACAGGCATGTATGCATGCAAAAGCAAGCAAGCAAAACCAACAAGTGCCAGTATATCCTTTGATCAAACTCCGTGTTCCTGTTCAGCTGTTTTTTGGCAAAAGTTTCCCCATCTATTTCAGTTTTCAAGCAAATCTTTTAGCATTTGTTCAGGGACTGGCCAACTATAGGGCACTAAACTGTCCCTCTAACCTTCATTTTTTACAAATCTGAATATCTTAGAATTCTTTTGAACACAATGGGCACCATGCTTTTGCTGAAAGAGCTCTATGATACAAACCATGTTCACAGTCCAAAAATCAACAATCCTTCACGGGGACCCACTTAGGTCCAACACCTTTGCAAATACAAGCATACCCTTTGCCCCAAGTGATTAGTGGAAATGGTCCTTCAATTTGTCCTAACTCAAGGTTTCTGATCAAAACTGCAGGATTTTCTTTCAATTTTTCCTGTGTGCTGTTTGAAAAGTGCCTAAAAATTGGAGGGTTAGGTCCTGCAAATGCGCTATTCAGAACATAAAGACATATAAAGCTTTTCTCAGCCTCATCTGAGGTGTTGCTTGGGCCACTCCCCCTTTTGCTGATCTAGAATGGGATTTAGAGTGTGGTGCATCCTTTCAACAATTGCCTGACCTGTGTGGGAATAGGGAATACCAAAAATGTGGCGAACACCCCAGTCCATCAAAAATGTCGCCAATTTTTGAGCTGTGTATGTGGGGCCATTTGTCAGTTTTCATCTTGTGGGGGATCAGTTTGGCGAGCTGTGGACCCAGTGACACTGACAAGGACAAAAGCAAAAGACAAGAGGCGCTCTCTCTTCCCAGGACCAAAGTCCCACAGCTTTAATGGAGAACAGCTCCAGGAGAGAAAGGGAGTGTCCAGGAGAGGAAAGAAGATGTCCAGGGAAAGAAAGAGAGTGTCCTCCTCATGGCAGGAGACTTTAAATGCTCGGAGAGGGGGGCGGTAGGAAGAAACTACCATAGTTCAACATAATAAATCACCACACTGTAGTTTTCTGCATAAATTGCTGCACTTGTTGAAAACAAAATCCCAAATTCTCCCCAAACACAACCGTGCAGTCCCAAATGACCACAATGTGGGAGAAAAACCACTCAACCCCCCTATATGCCCAAGCACCAGGTGTCACGGGGAGTACCAATCCCTGCAACTAGAAAGTCCACACACACAGGCTCACCGGGAAGGGAATATCTCTTTATGAGGGGACAGAGAGCTCACTCTTCTCAACACAACACACACCATACACCACATCGGCATCCACCCACATCATCTTCCTCAAACATTCACACACTGAAAACACAGCCACAATTACAACACACAGGAAAAATAGCAGCAATAAAACAGGATTTGCTCAATTCACCCCCAGAATTCCTAGCAGGTCCTTATTGACACAGCAAATCCTTTCTGCCAGCAGCCAGACCCACACCCAAACTGTACAGGCGTACGTTGTGCACAGGACCTCTCTGTGTGACTTAGGAACAGCCCTTCCCCTGCATACGCCTTATGGGTTACTTTATACACAGTTAAACATTCCCTTTCTCCACAGTGCCAGCAGTCTTGTCTGTCCCCCACGAGGAGCAGCCCAGAGCGGAGGTGCCTCCAGGAAAGGAATGTCCTGGCAGCGCCCAGAGACGTCCAGAGCCCGGTTGTTCTCGTTGGAGCAGAGAAGCGTTCCTGCCGCGGTCACCTAATGAGGTGTGGAATAGAACTCTCCACAGTTAAAGGTAGGAGGTAGTGTGTTTATTACAGCCAGGCACAGGAGGAGTTGTCTCCTGAAGACATGTGTGAAGAAGCACTGTCTCTCTACTGATCTAAAAAAATCTTACATATTCATATAATTCCCAAAACAACTAATACATATTCATTAGGTAACCCCACCTACCCCCTTTGTATTCAAATGTTTTATAACTGAGTCCAAAGTTCCTTCACATTTGCGGATTCTTTCATATCACATGGGTGAGTGGGTTTTAAAGTGGGGAATGGTCTCCTTCTGATGAAGGCCAAGACGTCTTGCTCAATTTGACCTCTTTCCTTACGACCTGTTGGCAGGCTTTCACACCCCTTGGCTATAGCTGAAGTTTCACGGCCCAGGTGCAGGCTACGGTCCTCTTCTTTGTCCCAAAGAAACACAGTAAAGACAGGCAAGTGATATATTACCCTAGCCTTAACTACCTTATCTGCTAAAAATTAACTATCCCTTATTATTTCTACTCTTCTTGCTATACTCTTTCCCCCTAACTAAATCTTGCTAAAATTTTAACTCTTCCAGTTCTTTTAAATCCTGGATTCATTGGCCTCATCTCACACACCAGGCATGTGTGAGCCAATGCTGTAACTGGGAAATTCCACTCCTGAGCAGGAGATCCCAGGCCTGGTTCTGAGCTGGAAGGGTGAGAAGGATGAGATGGACAGCGTTTTGATCCAGGGGATGTCCTGAAAGTGCACTGCCTACCTGCCCCTGCTGCCGAGCACCATGCTCCACCTCCTTCTCCTGCTCAGCAACATTTTAGGAATCCAGGGCTTGGTATGTATTATTTGCTAGTGCAACAAATACAATGAATTTGCTTTGCAAGCCCAGTTTTGTCCTGGGTTATTTTGTGCATGGGTCTGTCTCCTCCTGAACCTGTGTCAAAGACCGGCAGGGACCTACAGGACACTCCTATTCTCTTGTCAGTAAATTCGGAGAAGTGATTTAAGTGTCAATAAGTATCAATCAGTAAATCAAATAATTTGGGGGAATGTGATGATGGTCACAAGGGTTGCAGGATGAAGAGAGAGGCGAGAATGTTGACCTCATGTTCAGAAGGCTTGATTATTTTATGATATATATTACATTATAGCTATACTAAAAGAAATAGAAGGAAAAGTTTTCAGAAGGCTAGCTAAGCTAAGAATATAAAAGGAATGAATACCAAAGGTCTGTCTCCTGGCAGAGAGCGAGACCCAGCTCTGCCATGAGTGGTCAGTAAATCCAAACATCCACAGGAGACCAATCATACATCCACCTGTTACATTCCACAGCAGTAGATAACCATGGTTTACACTTTGTTGCTGAAACTTCTCAGCTTCAGCAGGAAAAATCCTAACGAAAGGATTTTAATGAAAAGATGTCTGTGATAGGGGAATATTTAGCCTGTGAGTTCCAGCAAAGTATTGAATATGTCTTAGATCGATGGACACAAACTAGTAAGTGAGATTGCTGGGTGTGCATGTATTAGGGAAGTGATTCCCCACACACCCAGTGCTGAGATCAAGGATTGCCTCTCTTCTAACCCTGGGCTGGCAGCAGGAATTGGGCCCTGCTTGGTAACGTTCATTTTGAAGACTTCTGTTGTGCAGGTAAGAATGGCCAAAATGAAATCTTTTCCAGCTGTTTCCCTTTGGTTTACCTGTTTGAGGGTTAAAATTCTGTGCTGCAGGTGTGCTGGGTGTGTGCAGAGCAGTGCAGCCCCAGAAACCCCTTGGCTTGCCCACAGGTTGTCATGCCTGGTTGCCAGGTGTGCCCAGCTGTGGCAGCAGAAGGAGCCCGCAGCGCAGTGGGCACCGTGCCCTGCCCAGCCGGGGCTCTCTGGCACAGAGCAGCAGCAGTGCCAGCACCGTTCAACCCGCTCCTGCCTTGGCTTCCCCTGGCACACAGAAGCCTCTGGAAATCAGCACCGCCAGTGGTGTTCCCAGCTTGGAGCAGCTACTGCTGGCGGGCAGATGCTGCCAGTTCAACTCCTTCCAAAGGGGAAGAGAGGCAGAGATGTACACGCACTGGGGCCCTGGGCATGTCCAATAAAGGTGCAAATATGTGGGGAGATTTGTTATGAAGCATTTCAGCTGTGATGCCAACAGTGGCTTCTCTCCTGGTTCTGTGTGTTCTTGACGAGTAATGCAATGGTTGGCTATGACAATTATGAAGCAGATGTTATGTGGATGTTCAAATGTGCAGTGATGGTATTGTTATATATCCTCCCATAGTCCTCTTTCCCGTCCCCCTTGTAACAGCCTGGGTAGTCAGGGCATTTGGGGAGGGCTGGCTTGTGACCAGCAGGCGGGGTGTAACAACACCTGACCTCCAGTCAGGATGCAAGAAAGTAATATCCTCCAATGGATAGCAGAGAAAAAGTTGACTGACAAAACTTTTAGAGAGCTAAGGGTATAAAAGGCAGAACATCGTTTTTGTAGATGAGCACATGGCTGCTAGTCACAGAGACTCCCAATGCTGCAATTTTTCCTTATTCAGTCCTTTGTTAAGGTTTACTAAACCTTTAAAATTTTAAAAGTGAGAGTCATTTCTCACATGTGCAATGCTGTGGGCCATTGTCTTGGTCTGGTTTCCTTTGCTTGGGTCCCATCTGAGTGCTCAGCTGGGGTACAGGCTGTAGGTGCTTGGGGCACTCCTGGAGTTCCTCTTGGATCCCTGAACAGGGTTTGGCCCATGAGGGGGTTTTGCGCTGCTTTGTGACACAGAAAAACTTCCCAGGCTCTTTTGTGTTTGCTGTAGGGAAGGTTGGTTATTGCTTTGCATAAACTCACAGACCAACATGGAGCGTTTGCTTTGTGATGTCAGGGCATGGTTGCCACCTTGTCGTCATGACATCAGAAGGTTGCCTTGGTGCACAGAAGGCCTGAGTGTCAGAGCAGCCCTAGGCCTTGCTCAGTTGAGGAGAACTTTTCTGGTTGGGGTATTTGTCAGTGGGTAGCTGCCCACTGACAAGAGCCTTGTTTCTTCTATTTACCTAACTTTCAAAAATGACAATGTTTCACCATCTGGCCACAGCAGCTTTTGCTGCTTATGGCATTTCTTTTTCCGCGTATTACGTTACACACTTTGCACGTAAGTAGTTTTCCATTCTACTTAGGTTAGGGTGTATCCTTACCTGGCTTTTGTATGTCTTCCTGCTCTTTCTTGGGGGCTGAGTTTCTGATTTTGAAAGAGCATTAGGATGCCAGTGGTTTGGTAAAGCTCCTGTCAAGAGGTTCAGCTAAAAAGGGGGTGTCTGTAGCCACAGGGGCAGCATTTGCAAGGGAACCTGCAGGGCTCCGTTCCCTCCACAGGAGAGTCTGTGGCAGCAGAGTCTGTCATTTCCTCAGTTTGCTGGGACAAGCAGGTGTCGGCGGAAGGGAACCAGGACATCAATTTGATCATCACAGGCTCAATTTTATTGATCAGTATGGCGGGTTAAATACAGTTCATAATGAGCTTCATACATATTGCAAAAGTTAAGCTCAGGATTGGTCAGCTTACATATCAGCACCTACGCCTACTTCTACATTCCTATGGTTCTACTTTTGATACTTTCTACATATTCTTAGGATATATTCAGGACTAATCTCAACTCCCTATCCTCATGTTGCAGCAAGGTCACTGCTGACTCTTCCTTTCAGCTTGCTGACTGCTGACTTTTCTCCTTCAGCTTAACCAGTGGCATTATGTCAGTGTGGCCTTTCTCAGCTAACCAATTATTAATAATGCTCTCCACAAGCAGGACAACTTCCAAAATGCAGCCTGGGAGGCCTTCTCAGAAGGCCTTCTAAGGACTTTGTAGTTCTCCCCAGAAGTCAGGGAAAGCTTCTTTTGTTCCAAATTTTGTAATGAAAGGATTTGACTGTCTATTTTGACCCTTGACAGAGTGCTAAAAGAGTGATTCCCTTTGCAGTGAAGTGCAAACGCCAAAGCAGTGAGTGTCTGCTCCTGAGGCCTGGAGCTGCTGCTGTGCTCTTTCACAGCAGAACTGCCACAGCTCAGGGGGATTTGGGGCAAGCTTTTCTGGGTGACTGTTTTCAGCAACTTAATGGGAATTAGTGCATGCAACTTCTTTTTTTAAAAAAGTACCTGAAAGACAAGAGAACAATAGCTGCTTTATCTGCTGGACAGAACAGAAGCATTGAGTGTTGAAGAACAATTTGCATTTTCTTGATCATGTTTGTATTCATTTACTGGCTAAACTGGCCAAAGTGTAGGCACAACCAAGATTATTGTCCTGATCTCCTGCTGGCTGTGTGAAGGAACTATGTCATGTGGAGGGATGTTGATAAAGAAAAATACTCTCTGTTTGGGTTGACTTCTTCTCTTCTGTGGGATTCAGCAGCCCAGGCAGTTTTCTCACAGCACTTGTTCATTTTCCGTTGCCCACTCCAGGTCACCTGAAGCGTGTATTCAGAGGTGCTGATCCTGAGGTGAGTGAGAAAGGAACATTTCATGTTCCTGGTGCTTAAGAATTGTAGAGCAAGCTGTGAGCTTGGCCTGTGGAGGTAGAGTGTAGAGGGCCAGCTGGGCAGGCTGAAAGAAAATCCATTTCCATGTCTGCAGCAGCAAGAACAAAGGCATCGCTGGCTATTTCCCAATTTTCCATTTCAGAACTTTCAAGGAATGAAAAGCTCATTTTGCAGAGAGAATGTTGCTTCTTGATAGTAGCCAGGGCGAAATGTCTAATTCAGAACTATTAGCAATTCTGTTGAATTAGCCCATTTAAATTTAGTGTCAGTGACTTAGAATCCCATTGTTATCAAAGTTTCTGATTTGTCCTTAGCAGAGCTGGTTGTAGAAATAGAGCTGAATAGCCTAAAGTGCTGAATAGAAATAAGGTTATAAATTATAGGTAACTTTGTGTCCCTCATACTGCTGTCTGTCCACAGATCACAGAACCAACAACAGTCTCTCCCCTGGCTCCCTCTGCTCATGGAGAGGAGGCCGAAGAGGAGGCAAATGAGGTGGATGAGCGCCAGCCTCCAGCTGTGCTCACACCACAGCCTGAACATTCTGAGCCAGTAAGTGCCAGCTGTGTGTGCTGCTGTCTTTAGTGCAGGGCAGAGCTGCAAGTTTCTGACCAGCCAGCACTTGCTGTTGCTGGCTGAGGATGCTGAGTGCTGGAGTCCTGCCAGGACCCAGTGATTGCCCCCAGCCTGTGAGAGATGGACAATGGGCTTTGGTCTGTCATGTTTAGCACCAGCTTCCTGGCATTTTGATAGGGGCTAGCCTGAAGCATGCAGGCTCCCTGTTCCCAGAGGAGGGAGCGTGTCAAAGACACTGTGCTCAGCCTTGTTGGATACACAGGGGACACTGTGGCGTGGAGAGACCTGTCCCCCTGCACAGACTGGCCAAGTAGCTGCAGGCACAAAAAAATGTTGATCTGACCACACAAGTTCTTTCTGGTGCTTTGTCTCCACAAACTTCTTGGGTGTGTTTACTTGGGAGTATTTCAGAGACACACTGGGGATGTAGAGTTGCTGCCTGAAGTCAGGGATTTTGGTGCCTTTGTTGCCAGGTTGCTCTTTTGCCTCTTCAGGCAGAGCAGCCAGTAGCAGAGCAGATAGGTGCTCTGAGTCTGCCTGTTTCTTGGTCTTTGATAAGCTGCAAGGAGATGACTGTGTTGTCCATGAAGCTGTGGGGGGGCATTCTTGTCAGGCGTGGCAAAAGAAACAAAGGGAGTAGTTCTGAACCCTTCTTCTGAGGCAAAAACCAGACACTGCATGTGTCTGTTGACACCTTCTATTGTGTAGTCTGCTTTGAAAACCGCATTTGAAAACTGCATTGCAGCCTAGAGTGGGAGCAAAGCTGCAAGTCCTTGACTGCTGTCTTGTAATGCTAAACCCAGGGTGTACACCTTGCAATGGTGCCTGCTGTATCTGAAGTGCAATGGGCACCTTTGTGGCTGGGGAGCTGCGTGGGCCCAAAGGACGCAGGGCTGGCGGCCGTGAGCAGCTGAAGATGAGGCAGCGTGGGGCCAGGGGGCCCAGAAGGCCAAGGGCACGGTGGCTGTGCCAGCAGCAGTGGGGCAGCAGGAGCAGGGCAGGGAGCGTGGCCTGTGCTGGGCAGCACTGCGGCCACAGCTGGAGTGCTGTGTGCAGCTGTGGGCCCTGGGAAGCAGAAAGTCATGGAGGGGCTGCAGCGTGGGCACAGAGGGACAGGGGAGCTGGGCAAGGGGTGCAGCACAAGGCCAGGGAGGAGGGGCTGAGGGAGCTTTAGCCTGGACAATGGGGGCTCATGAGGGACCTTCAGGCAGACTTCCATAGATCCCTGCCTTGGATCCATAGAGCCAATGCTCAGCACAAGGGCTGTTTCCCTGCCAAACATCCCTTCACTGCATCCAAGTTCTTTAGACACTGGAGTAGGTAACACTTTCATATTTTGTTGATTTGTTTGTTTGCTAGAGGGTGAAGCCTTGTGCAATTTCTCCTTCTCCAGGGAGCAAGGGAGCTTTTTTCTCAATCTTTCCTGCCCTTTTACAGCACTGGCAGAAATTCTGCTAGAATTTTACTTTTCAAGGAGGCAGTTCTGGATAATGCAGTATTTTTGCACAAGAACACATAGCTTGGGCCAGACATGTTGGTGCAGAATGAGCTGTTCTGGTGCCAGACCAGCCAGTAGGGCTTGCCCATCATTTTCAAGTTAACGGCTCCCTTGTCTTTTGGCAGCCCAGGCAATCAGTGTGTGTTGTGTTTGGGAACTGAGTAGGAAATCAATGCCCTTGCATTCCAGCTGGTGCTCAGAGATTAGAGGAGCTGGGAGGGGCTGGGCTGCATTTCTGACTCAGGCCACTTTAGCACCATCAGTGTGGTCGAGTCCAAGCGAAGAACTTGCCCGAGCACAGATGCACAAAGAGTGCAGTTCCCAGTGCAGTGCTCTGGGTCTGATTGCATTCCATAGGGACCCACACGCTCCAGATTCCCCAAGAGTGTGGGTTACTGAAGCAACAGGAGAGCAAATTCAGGATGGCTGCTGATCGGTGCACTGCTACCGAGTGCTGATGTGTGTAGTGACAGAAAGGACAGGATTGATTCCGGGTGACCCCACGTGGGGAATAATGTGCTTTGGCTCTATGATTTAGAAGGTTAAACAAATGCTTTCTTAAGCTATGTTATATTACACTAGTACTATATTAAAACTATACTAAAGAGATACTTCACTAAAAAGCTACTAAAGAAAAACTCGTGACTGTCTCCAGGCAGTCTTTTATCTAATTAGCTAATCAATCTAAACAACTATCACTAAAATCCAACTAACAAATCACTTTCAGAAAACAATCACTATAACACATTCTTCATATACTAAAAAACAAGAACAGCCAGTAGAGATTAGAATTGTTTTCTCTTCTTCTCTAAGTTTCTCACTACCTTCCCTTAAAAAAAACCTAGGAGAGAGAATTATATCTCTCTCCATTCAAAGAATGTAAATACCACAGTACAGTAAAGAGAGATTGTAAAAGTGAGATCTGTCTGTCTATCTATCTATCTATTTAAATCTTCCTGACTCTGCTCCAAAGCAGTGGAAGATGCAAAGCTCACCTAAAGGCATCCCTTCAGGAGAGACAAACAGGACACGGCAGAAGCAGAGGGAGGCCCTCACCAGACCCTTGAGAAATGCCACCCCTTCCCTGTCAGCTGCCTGAGAGGCTGCTGGAGCTTCAGTCCCAGATGGCCCCTGATTGTAGGGCCAGGGTCACTGTGGAATCTGTGCCTCCTCTCGGGCAGAGAATGACCCAGGAGAGCAGCAGCACAGTGCTTTGGGAATGTGTGAGCCCAGCAGCCTTGGAGTCTTGGCCCACAAAGGGCATATGGGAAGTTGAAACCCATCTTCTCCTGCTTTCTGTGCAGGTGCTTCGAGAGAAAGAGCAGGAGCACACTGCCTCATCTGAGATGCCAGGCCAGACTCAGGGAGAGCTGTTCCCAGCCTGAGGGCAGGAAGAGCAGCTCAGGCAGCAGGTGGAAGAGCCACAGGAGAATGGCCAGGTGAGCCTGACTGGCCAGGGCACAGAGGGAAGGGCAGGGAGAGGGGCGCAAACCAGAGTTCCTGGGACTGAGGAGGCCAGGAGTCCCACAGGCACTGAAAGGACAGAGCCTTGGAATCTGCAGAGATCAGCACCAGGACAGGATGGTTACAGTGGAAACAGAGCTGGGTGGGGAAGCAGAAAGAAGGGGCTGAATAAATGTGATTTTGAGGCTAAAAAAAGGAAAAGCTGAGCCTGATGGCAGCTCTCAGTCACTTGCTCTGCTTTTGTGTGTACAGAACATCAAGGCAGAACCACAAGCAGAGCTGCCTGAAGCTCAGAGTGCCATCATGGCAGTGAAGAGGAGGAATGAAGACATCCAAGAGGAGAAGAATCTCCCTATGCACAGGGGTAATCAACAAAAACAGGTGAATGAAGGAATGGCAGCCACTTCACTCATGAAAGAGAGTCCTTTCTGTTGTTGTTTACAGAAAATTGACAAACAGATGCAGGCACAGCTGCAGGAAACTGAGGCTATGACCAAGGCAAGGAAGAAGAGGCCAGACGAAAAAATTAAAATCATCCAAGAGAAAATTAATCGCCTCCTTCAGGAGCAAAAGGCTCTAGAAAAGCAAGTGAGGGAAATAGCAATCAGCACTGCAGTCACCCAAGGGTGGTTTCTGCCCTCCTTGCCTTTCCAGTGCAGAGCAGCAGGGGTGGGTGATGCCTCTGAGTGCCATCCTGATGAGGCCTCTGTCAGAGCTGCTCTCAAGGACACTTCCTGCTCTGCTGGATCTCAGCTGATGCTCTGGACAGTGGCATTACTCCTTTGGCCATTTAGCCAGCAGTCATCTGAATGAACTCCTGCTGGCTTCTTCCAGGTCACCTTGTTTCTTGAGGTGTTTTTGCAGGTGAACATGGTCACTCACATAGATTTGGAATACGAGCTAGAAGCTGTCTATATCCCTTGCAGATCTGCTCCTGTCCTTTACTTTCTTCCCAGTCGATGACTCCTGGCTGACGGGGACAAGCTGTAGTCTCTGACTGCTTTGTTCTGTTTGACTTGAGGTGGAAGTGTCGCCATCCTACCTGGCAGCCTGCAGAGAGTTCCAGCAAATGACGGGCAACCAAGAGCCCCGAGGCTGGCATGAGGCCCAGGAACTGACCCATCCAGAGATGCTGCAGGATAAGCACGTCCCAAGGAAGGTGCAGAAAAAGAGAATTTCATGGCAGGAGGTAGAACATTAGAATGAGGAGCTGCAAATGTATCTGCAGGCCTAGGAGGGGGAAAGGAGTCTTTGGGAGGAAGTGGAGCGGTCGTTGCTGCAGTCATCCTTTAGAACAAGAAACTGGCTATGAACTCGAGTAAAAGTTCATAGTTTGGTTTTGACCATTTGGTTTCACAAGTGGACATCCAAAGCAATCCAGTTGAGGAGCTCTGCATGTGGCTGACAGCAGCTTCCTAAGGGCTTGCATTTCAAATGGCAATCTCTCTTGCATTTCAGGGCAATCTCTGTCACACCTTCCTGACATCAACTCATTTCTTGTCTCAGATCTACACCGACTCTGACACTGAAGCTGCTGCAGAAGCAGCAGTGCTGTCCCAAGGAGCCTTTGCTCTCCAGCTGAAGAAATGGAGCCTGAGCCCTTGGTTCACCTCCCGTGCTGACCCAGCTGCTGCTCAGCAACAGGAGATGGCGGGTGACTCCCTGGAGCAGCAGAGTACGTCTGGTATCTTTCTTATCTGAGGGACAGTGTGTTGTGTGCACGTGTCAGCATAGCTGTACCAAAGGGTTCTCCTCAGTTTAGTGTCACAGAAGTGCTGGCAGTGCTCCGAGGCAGCAAGAGAGAGCTCTGGGTGTTCCTGCTGCCTCTGAGGGCAGCTTAGACTGGCTGGAGTTTGCCTGGGCTTCCCTTCCCTCTCTGCCGAAGACAGAAGCAGGGATTGTTCCTGGATCAGCAGAAGGCTGTGACTGCTTGAGTCCTAGCCACTGGCAGAAGCCCTGCTGAGATCAGTCTCTAGGAGAACACATCAAGCCCTTTGTGATTCTGCAGCACAACCCAATGAATCTGCTTCTTGCCCTTAACAGCTGCCAGTGCTGTGCTCTCAGATAAGATCTGGTAGGGTTGAGAAGAGAGCCCAGTGGATTCTGTGTCTACCATCACCTGTTGGGACAAAAAGGGCACCGATCTGCACCTCGGCGTGGCTGATCTCAAAGCCCATCCTGTTGTGTCCTGAATGGGGGCAACAGCTTGTCCGGGGCTAAGGCTGACTCTGGCTTCTTCCCATCAGTGCCTGTCAGTGCTCATGCTTGGGCTTTGCCAGCCTTGCTGTGGTCACTGCCCTGCCCCTGAGGGCTGGTGGGAATGCAGAGGCTGGAGCCTTCCTTAGCTGGGAGGGTCCCGCTGCTGCCCTGCTGCTGCAGCGCGGAGCTGCCTGAGGCCGCAGCCCCTGCTCTGGGCCGGCTTCTGCCTCGCACGGCCTGGACTCACAAGAGGGCCAGCATCTCCTCTGGGCAGCTCTCTGTGTCACAGGGACGCCTGAGGAGCACTGCTGTCCTCTGTGCCCGTGCCCGCCGTGCCGAGTTGGGAAGATGGGGACGTGTGCGGTGTCGAGAGGGCGAGTGCAATGGGAGCGACTGATCCGCGCTGTCAGGGTGAAGAGAAGCGGCGCGGCTCTTCACGCAGGGCACGGGCAAGGGCGTCTGTGAGCTCAACCTGCTCATAAAGGGTGAGGGTCCTGATGCTGGAAGCCCCATGGGGATTGGTTCTAGCATGAGCTGCTCTGGTTTACAAACACAGAGGCATTCTTCTGGCAAACTGCTGCAAGGTGGAAAAGATGGGAACACTTGGCAATATTCCTCCTGTTCTGAACTTGGCATCTGTTCAGAGGAATTGATTCTAGATGTCCTGGTGCACTTAATTTTAGCAAGTAGGAAACCTTTTCTAAATCTCACAGTGTTTATTCCCAAGAAAACAAAGGCACTGTTAGTTACAGCTCTCCTAAATGTTTCTAGATGACAAACTTACTTGCCTTGGTAGGTATTCTCTTCTGGTCTCAGTCTCCTCTGAATGTATCTCCCTGTGCTTCCCTGTGTGCCTGCTGTCAAGAGGTCTCTCACTTAAAAGGATGCTGGAAATCAGTCTCTGTGCCAGCCACTTGTGCTGTGGGCCTGCTGTTCTTTTCTTGTTGTTCCAGTTCCCGTTCCTGTTGTTGTTAGCTAGCTGTCCACAAAGGGAGGGCTCAGAGCTCCAGACAGTGGGGCTGCCTTTTGTATCTCCTAGAAGGTGAGATCTCTGCTTTGAAGTGAACATCTTGCATTTTGTTTCCCTCAGGGAGAATGGTGAAGATGGAAAATCCTATTCTAAAATACATTGAATTGGAAAATATTGGCAGTGGGTGAGTCCAAGCAATGTTAATTTTACAAAACTATTCATCAGATGTTTTGCTGGTGGAATAGGTATCAAGTGTGAAGTCAGACAAGCTGCAAATGTGTTCAGGCACTGGGCTTAGATTTTCAGTGCTGATCAGAGTTTCTAAGTGTGCTCAGAAGGCATTGTCAAAGACATCTCCATGCTTCCAGTGTCCTGCAGATCTGTGGTATTTACAGCACAGATCACCTGTGTGGGCTGGCTTTCACTGCAAGATCTAAATGGCTTCTCCTCCCTCTGCTTCTGTTTTGTTTCTAGGACTTTTGGAGATGTTTGTAAAGCACTTGACACTGCCACAGGAGGAGAGGTAAATGTCAACAGCCCCTGCAGACTCTGCTGCACTTGAGGGCTTTCCCCTCTGGTGTGAGCTGTGGCTGGAGCTTTGGGCAGAGCTGTGCTGAAAAGGCACAAGAAGCACAGACTGGTGCCAGCCCACACAACACATTTGGGACTTTGTCCTCCTCAGCTGCCAGAAGGAAGGCACGGAGGGCAGCGGTTCCTTTCAGAGAAGGACGCGCTCACTCGCTCTCCATTGCTAAAACAAAGGCGCTACCTTTGAGCACCTCACTGCTCTTTGGGGCTACAGCTTCAGAGTCCTGAATTCTCATTTCTGGCTGCCAGCAAATCCATCTGAAAGTTACTGGTAGTTCCTTAGCCACCTGCAGTGCTGCACATAGGGAGAGATCTGCAAGGCGTCCCTGAAAGCCCTAAGCCCTGCCCATAGCCCAAGATGTATCCACAGAGTATTAAGGCATGGATTACTTCTTCTGAGTCCCAAACAAAGCAGCAGAGAGTGTGGTCAGAGGTTTGTGGGTGATAACTGAGACACTGCTGTTACCAAGTGGTCAAGGCAAAATGTCAGTGGCCCCACGTGTCCTGTAACTGGCTCCCAAGGGAGCAGAGAAATTGGCTGTTGGAATATCAGTTCCTAATTACTGCAGTGCCTGATCACAAGGCAGTTTGGCACACCTCAGCTGTGTCATTGCAAAACCACTCGCTCCACGTGTCTTGTGGTCTCGTGCCACCAACGTCTCAAGTTACTGATTTTCAATGTCGTTTTAGGTGGCCATCAAGAAAATACAGCTTCAAGGACTGAGGAAGAAGAAACTAAAAGTCAATGAACTCATGGTCATGAAAGTGAATAGAAATCCCAACCTGGTCAACTGTTTAGACAGGTGAGTTGTGCTTTTGTCCCATGAATGTTTGTTTGCATGTTGCAAACATGCAAGGTAAAATCCCACTTTGGTCACTGGCAGAAAATAGAGCTGTAATTATTGGCTAATTATTATTGCTCTGTTCATCTCCAGTGGATGGGAAGAGATTGCATTTTGTCTGCATTAGTCTTCGCTGGCACATGGTATTTGAAAATTGTTCAAAAACCCGGATGAGTTGTGTCTTACTAAATCAATGATCTCTATATTCACAGCCACCACTTTGTTTTGGGGCTTGATTTTTTTCAAGTGTCTTCTTACGTCCAGGTAAACTAACAAGGATTTCCCTTGGATTGTTGCCACTGTTTCCCATTGCTATGCATGCCAGGAAGACTAGGTGCTTTTCTTTCAGAAACACCATGCATGACAGGTTTTTTTTTATCAGGGCTGTTACTAAACTGCACATTTTGCCTGCTGCCCATCTAAGACATCTCCTTTTTTGCAGCTGTGCCTTTCTCCTTGAGACTGCACAGATGGCAAACAATGCACAGCCAAGAGGGAATGTCTCTTCCTTTATTTTGTCTTTGTCTCAAAGGGACCTGAAAAGAAGAACCAACCTGTCTTTTCCAAACAGCAACTTAGCCATGTACATTCATCTCCATGCCCTTGTTTCCTTCTTTCAGCTACCTTGTGGGTGAGGAACTGTCCCTGGTTATGGAGTACATGGATGGAGGCACTCTGAGCAATGTCATCAGCCAGATCTACCTGTCGGAAGATGAGATGGCAGCCATCAGTCGGGAGGTCAGCAATCCCAGCTGTGTTTCCAAGGGCTTGGGCAGCATTGTCTGGGAAACAGGGGCTCAGAGCTGGAGTGATTTCCTGTGCCAAGCTTTGTTTCTGTGTTGCTGCTATTCTATGGGCAAGTAAAAGCATCTCAAGGGAAAGGCCTGCCAGTGCCCCTGCACTCACTGTACTCAGTGCCAGTACTCTTATCTCCTGCTGTTGTATTCTCACTCTGTCTCTTGTATTTGCTGTTCTCCACCTTGCCTCTCTAAATGTTTGCCTGGAGTCTGTCTTCACTGCATTCCTTGCCTGTAAAAGGAAAGGTGCTGGTGGCAGGATTTGAAATGACAGAAAAGAAAAAATACTCATTTCTCAGAGTCCTCAGCTGAAAAGGATAGAAGTGCAGCCAAAATGCTCTTTGCTTCCGAAAGTGACTGGTGTGATACTTCCAAGCCTGTGCTGAGGCCAGCAAGAAAATCTTTTCCATGCAGCCTCCCACCCAAAAGTGATCCACTAAACACCAAAGGGAAGGACTTTTCCTTTCCAAACCCCTCCTTTGTCCTCTGCATGGAAAAAGCACGTCCACTGCAGCAGGAGTCGTCCTGGCTGGTTTGCAGGGGACAGCCTACAACAGCAGGTGCTGTTGCTCTTTCAAAAGCTGATGTGCCTTTCCTCAGAAAGGTCCTGCTCTGCAAGTGTTGGAGCAGCACGCTCTTCCTCTCAGTGGCCATTACTGTTCTGCCCTTACTCCCCATTCCCCTGGAGAGGGAATCTTTTCGATTCTTTGTTTCCTTTCTTTTGTGATGAAATCACATCACTCATTTTTGCCCTCCTGTTTCTGTTTTCTTGCTCAGTGCCTGCAAGGATTGGATTTTCTTCATTCAAACCATGTCATCCACCAAGATGTGAAGAGCAGCAACATCCTTCTCAGAACTGACGGTTCTGTCAAGCTGGGTCAGTATATTCTTGGTCAGGTGCAGCGTTCCAGGGATGTGGGTGTGGGGCTGCTTGGAGTGACTGCCATCTCCCCAAAAATGCTGCTGGTGGCAGTGCAGGGACCCCTGCTGCGAGCTGAGGGCACAGTTGCAACGTGCACAGAGGTATAAGGAACCACAAGCAGTCAAGAGTGGCCTTGCTCTGTGTGTGTCCCTTCTAGACAGAGGGATCTACAATCTAAAGCTTCAGGGGACTAAAGTCCACTGCTGTGAGCAGCATTAAGAAACCTGGGTTTTTTTGGAAGTGGCCAATTCCATACTCCCTTGGCTAAAGCCCCAAGGAAATCGAGTGTGGACAGTTCTCCAGGAGATTCAACAGCACATTCTTAGCCTGAGAGTGGGGAATTCTTTTGCTTGGTTTCCTAATTGGAGCTGGCTTTCACGGTTTGTTTTTTTCTCCACAGCTGACTTTGGCCTCTTTGCTCAGCTCAGCCCTGAGCAGGGCAGACGGAGCTCCGTGGCCGGCGCTGCTGGGTGGCTGGCGCCTGAAGTGGTGACAGGTCAACCATGTGGCCCCAAAGTGGACATATGGTCTTTGGGAATTGTGGGCATCGAAATGGTGGAACAAGAAGTTCCTTCCTGGAATGCAACTCCTGTCTTGGTAAGGTGCAAATACTCACTGATCCCACTGTCTTTCTCACCTGTCCCATGTTCTGTGTGCCATTGGACAAAATCCCATTGCCATCTGCTGGCACCACTTCCACCGAGGTCCCCTTCTAAAAATGCCCCTGCAGCACATCAGCATCTGCTGTAGCTTTGGTTGTATCAGAAAGGGAAGTGGCAGTTCAGAAACCTAACCAGTTCAGAAACCTGCCATTTTGCCCTCCAGCCGTGCCTGACATTTCTCACATGTTTTTTGAACAATGCTGGAACTCTGTTTCTGAAGGACAAGAATTTTTCAGTGTACAGGGTAGACATGTAATAAATATCCTGAGAAACAGAGATTAGACCTTCCCAGTTTCAATTTTATAGAAAACATAGGAAAAAAGGAAAAAGAAAAGTAAACAAAAAAGGAAAAGAGAAAAAAACCTACTACCAAAGCAATGCCCAAGCAGTTCTGCTTGCTTTTTCATTTTTTAAATCCAGCTCTTCTCTTCCATTCTGTAGCATCTTTTCCAAATCCTGTGGTTGTTGAAACTTTCAGGCTTTCAAGTCATCTGTACATTGTTCAGTCACGTGTGTGGGTGGCCTGGATAAGTTTTGGATGTGTTTTTCTCCGACTGCAGTTAGAATTGTTTGCCAAACCCTTGGCTGTTTCTGGGTACTTTAACAAGTTGATGAGCTTGCAGGCAGGTGCCTGGGCTGGGATCCAGCGTGGGCAGTTGACACCGGTGCTGTGTTTCTTTACCTCAGGAGCAGGGCCATCCCTGGCCTGCAGTGTTATAATGACAGGGAGGGCTCCAGCTCCCCACCATGGCCAGTGGCTGAGCTCAGCTGAGAGTCAGGATAAAACCCTCTTTCTCACCTCTGGTGATGTGGGAAAAGGACAGAAAGCCGCATAAATTATTTGTACACAAGGGGAGTGCATTGCCATTTCTGGCTTTGAAATTCTCCTTTGGGTTGAAGAGGATAATAGCAAAGTCTCTTTGGTCACCATCTATTTCAGTGCCATGAGCACAGAGTTATCATGACAGTGGTGGGCATTTTTATGGAGACTCCAAGGCCTCTTGCCATTGTTCTTTTTGTCTATTTGAGATGGATTCTGCAAGTTGAGGTTTGAATAGTTCCACGTTGGTGTCTTATGTTTCTAAATACCATCTTGCAAAAGCAGAATGAGCTCTCTCCCTCTGACTTGTCAGCGTGTTAGAGCTTGGTTCCACATGAACCACACTGGATAATGATCAGCTGATGTCTTGCCAATCTACACTATAATTCCTTGGCCTGAGGAGTATCAGAAAGACCTGCTGAGCTCCATGGACACTGTCAGCTGCATGGAAGTGAGCATCCTTGGCCTTGCTGAAGAAACTGGAGCTCAGCTTAGGTTAGATGCTCTTGAGCAGGAGAAAGGCTGGAATTGTCAGGTGTTTCCAGAGGCCTGCGTGCCCAGAGGGACTGAGTTCTGGGGAGCAGCTGGATGTTTCTGCACATCATGGAAAGGGATTGCCAGACAGCTCAAGCCTCACCACAGGCAAACACTCCCCAGCTCTTCTCAGGCAACATTTGCTTTGGGTTTCAAGTTGTTCCCACTTGTCTGTCTGTGAAGATGCCCCTAAAACTACAAGGCAAGCCTCTCAGAACTGGTGTTACATTTCCAGAAATGAAGAAAAGAAGGCCAAACACATGAAAGTTGCTAAGGCACTGGTTTTTAGAGAGGAACTTAACCCCCTGTGCAGTTTCTTCTCACTGGGAAACGTGCCTGAAACCCGGGCATGAGGGTGTAAAGGCCACAGAGTCTCTTCTGCTTCTTGTGCAGTGCTGCTGAAACACTCAGTGACCGTGTTTCTCTCCCAGCCCAAGCCACATTCTGCACGTCACCAAGCCAGAGCCTGGTGATGTGGAGAGCCTGCCAAAACCTCCCATTTGTTTCCTGGCACTTTCTGGGATGGTCCTACCATTCATGCATTGACTTGAGTAGCCAAATGAGTCGAGGGTGACCGTAGGGATGGAACCTCTCCTTCTGATTTGACCATGAAAGGTTTTTCTTTTCCATGTAAGGAAAGCAGAAATTTTCAGACTGCTGAGAAACAGAGCTGCAAGTGGCTCCTGTGTGTCCAAGCAGGCGTTTTCATCCCAGTATATTTGTGCATGGATCATAATGTGTCTGTGTTGAAGATGAGATTCCAAAGATTTGTTTCCTTACCTGAGGAATACCTGGTGGATTTCCTTTCTTTCCCTCCAATTCCCATTGTTTTCAAGAACAAAGCAAAAAGCTTGATTAGGTTTGTTTTGTGGCAGCGTTGCTTAAGGGACCAAGAAGCACTGCAGAAATACTTTCCATGTACTGACCCTTGGATACAGTAGAGTTAGTATAGCAAAGTCCTTCTTCCAAAAAGCCTCTCAAGCTGGTATGAATCGTCAGGGAAGGAAATGTGCTTGTGCTGATGTAGTTCCCACTAATTAGGTCAGGCAATGAAATCAGCTGCCAAGGCAAGATCTGTGAGATGTTGGAGAGGCTGTGGCTGCATCAGGGTTTGGGTTTTTCGCTTGGTAAAGGAAAGTCATCTCTGGGTCTCTGCAAGGGCAGAAACTGCCACTGCAGAGTGGAGCTTAATCAGTGGGATCTGGGAGAGCAGTGACAGATGGGAAAGAAGCAGGTGGAGCCTGGTGTCTCCTTTTTCCCCAGCCCCAACTCCTGATAGCCACAGGAGGAAGACAAAAGCTGCAGCAGCCCAACCTATTTTCATCTTGCCTGCGTGACTTCCTGAGCTGCTGCCTGCAGAGAGACGAGGCGCGGCGCTGGTCTGCCAAGGAGCTCCTGCAGGTAACATGTGAAGGGGCTGCAGGTGAAACAGGCTCTGAGGGATGGGCTCCTCCTCCACTCACGCCCAAGGCAGCAGATGAGCCCCCTTCCTCCTCACCTCCACTCTTGGTGCTCTTCAAATGAAAACAGTGAGGAATCCTAGACTGGGCTGGGCTGGCAGGGCCCTGCAAATGTCCTCTGGTGCAAGTGTCCTGCAATGAGCAGGGACATCTTTAAAGACATCAAGTTTCTCAGAGCCCTTTCCCACTGGAGCCGAAATGGTTGCAGGGATGGGGCACCTACAACCTCTTGGGGCAAGCTGTGCCAGGGTCACACCATGCTCCGAGTAAACAAGTTCTGATTAGATCCTATTTGTGTTAAAAAATATTCACCCACATCCTATTGTAACTGGCTCTGTTAAAAAAGATGTCCTCCACTTTCCTCAAAGCCACTCTGAAGTTTTGGAAAGTGGCAATAAAGTCGCCCTGGGGCCTGTTCTTGACAAAACTGAGCAACCCCACCTCTCTCTGCATTTCCTGAGTCAGAGAGGTCCTCTGGCTGTTTCTGTCACCCTCTTTTGTAATTTGGTGGGGTGTTCAGTTTTATGTAATGGCAAAAGAATTGAAGTAGAGCAATGCAGGGTACAGAGACATGAAATGGTGGTGGAGGAACCCAAGGAAGCCAGTCCCAGCCTAGGGGTCAGAGATTTGGCTGTGGGCAGGAGGGGCTGTGGGGGCTCACTGTGAGCCTCTGAGGGGCCCTGGTTTGTGCCCCCCAGCCCACCCTCAGAGGTTTCTCCCATGAAAATAGGGACAGCTGGGAGGGACTTGTCCCAGCCCCATCTGCTGCCTGGCACGCTCAAGCAGACAGGAACTGTGCCAGGGTTGCTGCCAGGTTGTGTGGCAGAGAGGGAACTGCAGGGCCCAGTGCCACTGGGCTGGCCCTGCTGGGAAGGAAGGTGCCATCCAGCACACGAGGGGCAGGGCATGGAAAGGCAGACACTGCTTTCTGTCCCTGTGGCAATCAGCACACTGCCTGTCTTTCAAAGAGAGGAACCAATGGAGTTTCCTGAAAAGAAGAAACTCCAAGGACAGAAAGCGCCATTTCTAGAGCACTGGCAGGGCTAAAATCTCAGCAAGATGAAGACACCTGTATAAATGGATGAGTGGGATTCGTGGCCAGGTTTGCCTGTGATGGCAAAGTCTGCACATAAAGATGGAGGTGTAGACAGTCCCATTGTTCCTCTTCCTGCATCCTTCTAGGAGCAGGAGGAACCCTGTGAAGCACTGAGCTTGGAAAGTCATGGTTCATTGTTTTTTGTTGATCTGGTTTTTTTTCCCTTTGGGCAGCATCCATTTGTAAGATTTGCTGAGCCTGCGTCCAGCCTGGTGCCACTGATTGTTTCAGTGAAGAAGAGGAAGGAGACAAGAATGTGACAATCACATCAGGACCATTTATTCCTCAATCAGTTTAGAGTAGGATTGTAGGTTAGGATTAGGATTAGGATAAGGATTAGGATTAGGATTAGATTAAGGATAAGGATAAGGATAAGGATAAGGATAAGGATAAGGATAAGGATAAGGATAAGGATAAGGATAAGGATAAGGATAAGGATAAGGATAAGGATAAGGATAAGGATAAGGATAAGGATAAGGATAAGGATTAGGGTTAAGGTAAGGGTTAGGGTTAGAGTAGGATTGTCTAATAGGACTGCAGAGTAGGATTGAAAATCAATAAAGTTTCTGAAACCACAACTCACCTTGAAGATTCCCTTCCTTCTCACTCTGCGAATAAACTCGAGAATTCCTTCTGAATTGTCTGTTGTTTCTTAAAGGTGGAAAGTGAAACAGTGTCTTTGGCATGGTGTGAAAGTGGGGAAGGATGTTCTTCATTCATCCTCTCCAGACCACACTGCCTTTGGAATATGGCCCACTGGTCTGTTTTTGGCCATCTTTGGTACTTCTATTTTAGGCAGAAAGGGCAATGGCATTTAAAGGCAAAAGCACAGGAAGAATGGGGCAGCCCAAACATCTTATACAGATGCAGGCCTTCAGCTGTGACTGGAGAGCATTGGGGCTCCCTAAATGCAATAATCTCTTTGGCTGGAGGAGAGCCTTGCTCAAGTGAGAAAGCAGAAAGATCAGAGAGGGTGCTCGGGAAGGTCTCCTGTGGTGCAGAGCTGTCAGCGCCTGTGAGGTGAGAGCGGGCCCGGCCTTGCCCAGGCTGGAGCCCCAGCAGAGCCCTGGCAGAGGCCGGAGCAGCCTGAGCCCCGGCAGAGGCAGGCTGGAAGGAGGCCCTTGGAGCTGCAAGAGGCAGCAGCCGAGACCTGGGTGCCTTTTCCTGGGAGCGGGCGAATCCTCCGCCCTCAGAGCCCAGGTGGCAGCTGGCTGCTGCCGAGGGGAAGCGCAGCCGTGCTGGGCACAGCCCGGCCTGGAGGCCATGGCTGTCTGGAGTGTGCCCAGGAGCAGAGAAAGGCCAAGGGCAGCCGCGGGCCGCTGGGCTGGCTGAGGATTCCTCCTCTTCTGCCGGCTGCCCTGCAACTCCTGGCAAAGGCCAGCAGTGTGTGCAGCACTCTGGGCACCGGGGCAGGGAGCCGGGCTGCTCGGCAGGCTGGAGCACAGGGCAGCTCCTTCAGGCCCGGCACTCGTGCCAGGGAAGTGAGGCCAGCGTGAGGCAGGGACAGCTTGGCAGGGCCCATCTGCAGGAGCGAGCGCCTCACGCAGCTCTGGGAGGAAGCGCCTGCAATCCTGCAGTTCTGCACTGAGCCAGAGCAAAGGTGTGAGATGCAGAGTGTTTGGCAGAAATATTCAGGCCCACCAGGCCAGCCTGATTTGTGCTCTCTGGCACACAGCAAGCGCAGTCAAGCTTTGAAAGGAGAACAATGCACAATACAGCCCTTGGTGGCAGGGAGTCATGGAGTCATCCTGAGCCATCATGGCCTCATCTCACACGCCAGGCATGTGTGAGCTGCTGCTCTAACTCCTGCTGTAAAATTCCACTCCTAAGCAGGAGATACAAGGCCTAGTTCTGGGCTGAAGTGTTGAGAAGGACGAGATGCACAGCGTTTTGATCCAGGGGATGTCCTGGAAGTGCACTGCCTACCTGCCCCTGCTGCCGAGCACCACGCTCCAACTCCTTCTCCTGTTCAGTGGATTTTTGGGAATCCAGAGGTCAGTATGTATTATATGCTACTGCAACTAATAGAATGAATTTGCTTTGCAAGCCCAGTTTTGTCCTGGGTTATTTTGTGCATGGGTCACCTGAACCTGTGACAATGACCAGCAGGGAGCTACAGGACATTCCTACTCTGATGTCAATAAATTCTGAGAAGTGATTGAAATATGTCAAAAAATTGGAGGTAATGTTTAGCCAGTAAGTTTCAGCAAAGTATTGAATATGTCTTAGTTCCATGGATAGAAACTACTAGGTGAGATTGCTGGGTGTGCAGGGCTTAGGAAGTGATTCCCTGTGCACCCAGCACTGAAATCAAGTAATGCCTCCTTTCTAACCCTGAGCTGGCAGCAGGGATCAGGCCTTGCTTGGTCACTTTCATTTTGACAACTTCTGTTAGCGGCTAAGAAAGGTCCAAATGAAACCTCCTCCAGCTGTTTTCCTCTGGTTGATCTTTTTAGGCACCAAAGCTCTGTTCCACGGGTGGCCTGGGTGTGTGCAGAGCAATGCAGCCCCCACAAAGCCCTTGGTTTCCCCACGAGTTGCCAGTTTGACTGCTTCCAAAGGGGAAGAAAAGCAGAGATGTACATTCACAGGAGTCCTGGCCATGTCCAATAAAGGTGCAAATATGTGGGGAGATTTGTTAGCAATGATTTCAGCTGTTATGCCAAGCCAGTGCCTTCTCTCCTGCTTCTGTGCATTATAGGTGAGTAATGTAATAGTTGGCTCTCACAATTAAGAGACAGATATTATGTGGATAGATATTATGTTCAAATGTAAAGTGCTGTTATTGTAATACGTCCTCCCATAGTCCTCTTTCTTATCCCCCTTGTAATAGTCTTGGTAGTCAGGGCATTTGGGGAGGGCTGGCTTGTGACCAGCAGGTGGGGTGTAACAACAATTGACCTCCAATCAAGATGCAAGAAAGTAATCTCCACCACTGGACGGCAGAGAAAGAATTGACTGACAAAACATTGGGAGGGGCTAAGGGTAAAAAAAGCAGAGTATCCCTTTTGTAGATGAGCATGTGGCTGCTAATCATGGAGACTTCCCAGTGCTGCAATCTTTCCTTATACAGTCTTTTCTTAAGGTTTAATAAACCTTTAAAAACTTAAAGGTTGCCACCTTCTCGTAGTGACATCAGAAGGTTGCTTTGGTGCACAGAAGCCCTGAGTGTCAGAGCCCACTCCTATCTGCCTGACTGGGGTGTCCAGGGCACCTACACTGGAGCGCGGATACTTGCATGTGTATACCTAGCTGCCCCTGTGGCTACAGACACCCCCTTTTTAGCTGAACGCCTTGACAGGAGCTTTACCAAAGCAGTGGCATCCTAATGCTCTTTCTGTTTCAAAATCAGAAACTCAGTCACTAAGAAAGAGCAGGAAGACATACAAAAGCCAGGTAAGGATACACCCTAACCTAAGTAGAGAGGAAACATCTACTTGTGAAATGTGTCATAAAATAGGCACCATAAGTAATGCCATAGGCAGCGAAAAGCAAAGGAGCAATTCACTCAATCATTTTAACACTGCCCTGCAAGTTTGCAGGCTGTGCTCACACAGTGGAAAAAGCAAGGCTCCTGTGATTGTGCAACAGCCAACTGACAATTGCCTCAATCAGAGGGAATAGAATTAGAATGATTGTGAAGTATGTGAATGAGGCTAGTTGGCCAATGATGATGAAGGGGTGTCCTACTGGCTGGCTGCCTACTCAGGTTAGGATGAGGACGTTGATTTGCGTAATTAAGCAAACGCCTACTAGAGACCCGAAGTTTGATCATGTTGAGATGTTTGATGGAGCTGGGAGGTCGATTAGGGCGTTGTTGATGATTTTGAGGATTTGGTGGTTTTTACGAAGGTTGAGGGCCATTGGTTATTTCTGTATGTGGCTACGAGGATGATGAGAATGGATAAGGTGAATGATCCTAAGTAGGCTTTGATTAGGCCTGAGTGGAGGGTGGTGGCAGTTTTGGTTGCTGTAAGTTGTAGGCTGGCTAGCCCCTCTGGACCTACTATTTTGTATCAGGAGAGGTCAATTAGGTGGGATGTGATGTTCTGTCCTCCTTTGAGGAAGTTGGTTATACTTAGGCGGTGGGATAGGGGGTTAAAGTATCCTAGGGATGTTGAGAAGTTTGAGAAGGGGACTTGTTTTGTGAGGATGACAAAGCTTTAGCTTGGACAACAGGAGCAGGAGCCTCGTGAGGGAGCCTTCAGCATCTCCTCAGTGCATCCAAATATTTGAGCCACTTTTGGAAATGACTTTTCCCCCTTTTTTTTTCTTGGGTATATATATTTTTGTTTGTTTGTTTGTTTGTTTGTTTGCTTGGAGGAAGAGGCTGTTCATTTTCTTCTTCTCCCAGCTGAAGTTCTTTTCATCATTATTTTCTGCCCTTTTATAGCACTGGGACTGGGTCTGCTAGAATTTTAATTTCCAAGGTATCACTTCTGGAGAATGCAGTAGTTTTGCGTGAGAACACATCATTCTGTGCAGGGACCTTGGTGCAGAAGGAACTGTTGTGGTTCCAGGCCAGCCAGTATGGCCTTACAGATCACTTTGAGCTTAGTAGTGCTCATGCCTTTTTGCAGCCCAGGGAATCAGTGTGTGTTGTGTTTGGGAATTCAGCAGGAGGTCAATGCCCTTGCATTCCAGCTGCTCCTCAGAGGTCACAGGAGCTGGGAGGGGCTGGGCTGCATTTCTGATTCCAGCCAGTTTAGCTCCACCTGTGTGGTCGAGTCCAAGAGAAGAACTTGCCCGAGCACAGATGCACAAAGAGTGCAGTTCCCAGTGCAATGCTCTGGGTCTGATCCCTTTCTGTAAGGACCTACATGCTCCACATTCGCCAAGAGTGTGCTTTTTTGAAGCAACAGGAGAGCAATCTCAGGATTGTAGTTGAGTGTGGCACTGGCTACCAAGTTCTGATATCTGTAGCAACAGAGAGGACAGTAAAGAGAGATTTCAGTAACGAAATCTATCTATCCATCTATCTATCTATCTATCTATCTATCTATCTATCTATCTATCTATCTATCTATCTATCTATCATTTACATAATTGAATCTTCCTGGCTCTGGTCCAAGGCAGTTGGAGGTGCAAAGCTCACCTAAAGCATCCCTTTCTGTAGAGGATTGAAGACATGTTCCCTCGACCAATTCTGAGCAGGCATAGATGTTTTCCCCTCCAGATATGGTGGGTTTTTTTTCCCCTCAGAGTTGCTTCCCTCCTCCAGCCTCTTCTGCCCTGAAGTCCCCAGTTAATTCTTTAAATTTCTGCCTGTCCTAGAGAGGTGCAACAATTCCATGTTTAGGTGGTGTTTGGAGACACTGGTCACACATGCATTATGTGACACATGGTTTCCTTCACTGGCATCCCCAGGGCTGTGTAAGCATTCATTCATGGGGCCTTAGGAGAGTCTTCTCTTTCCCTCAGCAGCAGCAGCAGCAGGGAGCGGTGGCAGGGTCAGGACGAGGAGGAGGTGCCTGCCCTGGCCCTTTGCTCCCGGGCCCCAGGCCAGGAGGGCTCTGGCTGCAGCAGGGCGCTCTTCGGGCAGCCCCTGGCAGCCTCTGCACGGAGCACGGCACGCTGCCCCGTCCTGCTGGTGCCACTTTTCTTCAGCAATACCCTAGCTCCTCTTCACAAGGAAAAAACTCCAGCAATCTAAAAAGAGATCATTCAAGTACAGTTCTACCTGCCTTTGTATTGTAGTTCAGGGCATGTGATTTTTTGTCTATAATTTCATGATTTTTATGAAAACATGCATTCATATCTGCACATTTTTGTGGTTTTAATTATTCATATACCTAAACACTCAGTTTTAAACTCTTGATTTAATTTTGAGGTAGTATATTTTAAAATGTCACAAAACAACACCTTTCGGGTAGTTTTTCTCACTCTTAAAAAAAACCCCATAAGCCATTTTAGTCTCTGTCTCTCCAAGTTGGTTCATATCGGCCTATTTTAAATCAGGGCTACAATACTTTTATAGGATTTAGAGAGGTCCAATGAAATGCACACCAGTGATTCCTCTTGTGGAATATCATGTCCCTACCATAAAGCCTCTATTTACTTTTTTTTTCTCTCATTAGCTCAACTGCAAGCACATGTTTAGTTGCAAACTTACACAAGATGAGCAAAATCAAAATGATGTGATGGGCCTTTGGGAGCTCCTTGCTGATCTTTCTGCTTCTTCAGCTGAGCAAAGATCTGATCCAGGCAAAGAGATTGCACTTAGTGCTACACAACCATTTGGCTGGAACTCTGCTGATTTCTAGGAACAGCTGGAGGCCTCTATCTCCCCAGGATGTTTTGGCTGAGCCAAGCTTTGCTGGGTTTTGGCTGCAAATACCATTGCCCTTGCTTTCTTATATCCACAAGTACCATGGCTGGGCAAAAACTGCCACATGGGCCATCTTCCAAAGGCATTTTGGTCTGGAGTTTGTGAATGAACAAGAGCCTCATCCACTTCCAAAGCACATGAAAAAAATCATGAAAGAGAACCTCCCATCCTTAATAAACAACTGACAATTCACAAGTGGATCTAGAGCTTCTTTACGCAATGAAAAGGAAGGCAATCTTCCAATGGAGTTGTGCTTTCAGGAGTTTTTCTTCTGTCTGCCACTCCCAGCTGGCACTGGAAAAAGTCATGGCTCTGGAAGCATCAGTGTCTTCTGTCTGCCATCAGTTGTTTTGCTGCAACAATCAGAATAGGCATCAGGCTGGAGAGAGGCTCAGCTGATGCTAGCAACAGGAGCTGCCCCAAGGAGAAAAAAGACATGAACTTTTACCTCCCAAACCCATCTCCCCAGAGGCTCAAGCAGGATTCATCTGGTTCCCAGAAATACAAAGAAATAGGGCTGAGAAGACCCTTTGCAGCTATGTGTTCATGCCCAAGACTTTGCTGATGCCATTTGGGTTTTGCCTTTTTTCTTTTCTGTCTTTTCTGTATTCCTTGCACATCAATTTAGAGCTCTGTAGGCTACTCGATTTGTGACTACTTTTCCCAGTCCTTTTCCATGGCCTTTGCCTAAGCAGTAAGACAAATTTCCAGAGCTCCAAGCTCCAGGGGATAGAAGGCCCCAGTGTTATCTTGGTTCTTCCTGGGACACACCCCTGCAGAGAGCTGGTGGACTCACCATCCATGCAAGCCTTTAAAAGAAGACTGGATGGGGCACTCGGTGCCGTGCTTCAGTTGAGGTATTAGGCCATAGTTTGGACTCGATAATTTTTAAAGTGTCTGTCTTCTAAGCCAGTGATTCCGTGATTCTGTGACTGACGCAGCTTTTCCTGCAGCCCGGGAAAGGGCTGCTTGTGCCCTTGGCCAAGGACGGGGATCAGGGCTCATGACAAAGAAGCAAAGGGCTCAAGGCGAAGGCTGACAGGGCAGAACTGCCCCAGCGTGGCCCAGAGCGAGCCTCATCTCCTCCTCCTCACCCTGCGCCCTCTGCGCTGCCCTTTGCGGCGCCGGTGGCTGCTCTCGCTGCGGGGCTCCAGGGCGTGCTGGGGCCGGGCCCCTCGTCTTCGGGTAGCGCCGGAGCCTCGGAGGCCAGCGGCTGCTGCTGTGGCCGGCAGGGGAGAGCTGCGGCTGCGGCCCTGGGCACGGCAAGCTGCCGCTATAGCCGGCTCCTGCCGCGGCTCCTGCCTCTGCTGCGGCCTCTGCTCCTGCCCTGTGCGCACAGACACGGCCGAGGGCTGCCCGGCAGCTCCCTGCCGCTCCGCAGCGGGCCCGGCCGGGCCGCTGCTCTCTGCGGCCTCTGCCCGCCGCTGCCGGCCCCGCCGCGCTCCCGCCTGCCTCTGCCACAGCCGGCCCACACGGGAGGCAGCACACTGCGGCTGGCTCGGAAAAGCCCTGCCCGCAAACCCCCCGCCACGGCCCCGGCCGCAGGGCACAGGCTGCCGGCGTCCTCACAGCTGAGAGCTGGCCCGCTGAGCTCAGCCCATGGTGACACCACCAAGTGACCGATGGAAAATTCACCAAATCCTCATCAGAGACAAGAGAAAACTGCCATGGTGCCTGACAGCCTGAAGCAACTGCCAATTCCAGATCACTCCATCCATGTACGAAGAGGCTTTTGCATTAAAGCAGAAAAGACTTAGCAAAAAGGAGGGCAGGAACAAACATCAAAGTTATTTGGACTCATTCTTCTTGGGTCTGTTAGAAAGGCCAAGAAAATGCACTCCTTGCTCTTCTGAAACAGCTCTCTCTGTTCATGATGTTAGACAACAAGTGCCGATGTGCAGGAGCTGATGCAAGGGACAGGGACGAGGATGCAGCAGACACAGTGCCAAGCTGACAGAGGGATGATCTCTGGCAATGGCACTGAAGGAGAAGAGTTTGCAGGCAGCACAGAAAATGGCGCTTTGTTTCACCTCTTCTTTCAGTGCTGCTAAGAATGTAGCCTGGAGCAAGCTGGGAACACCAGAGCCTGGAGCCCTTTCCAGGCAGGGCTGCATCAGACACAAACCAGCAGGGGACTGAGGAGCCCCTGGGGTGGCAGTGAGCAACCTTGGGCTCTGCTCACTGCTGGTGGCATTTTCTGTTGAACCATCTCCAAGGACTTCTGTTGTGCTCTGTATTTCTAAGGGTTTCCCCCCTTGGTTTTTTTTGGTTGTCTCCTGCACCTTTTTTTCTCCAAATTTTCCTACCCTGTCAGCAGGAGCCCCTGTCCAGAACTTGGCTCTAAAATATCAGCAAAGCAGCTAAGGAACAACAATGGGTGGAATCCTGCGACTCGAGAATTCATATGCCAGAGCCCTGCCTGTGCCTGTGCCTTATGTCAGGACCTCCTTCTCTGTGCAAAAACTAGGGATTAGTGGAGTTTTTTTGCCACAGAGCTCCTGAGAGGCAAATGTTGTGCTAGGTTTCTCAGGAGTGTATCCGTTAAGTTCATTGCTGGCAAAGAGAAAGTAAGGCCAGGGTAGCAGAGCAGCTGGGAGCTGGTCACTCCCTGCAAAGGGCTGGTGTAGGATGTGAGAACACCTCGTTCCAGGAGGGGCGAGCAGGGTAAATGTGCTCAAGGTCCTGCAAATGAGGTTTGGGTTCACTTAGAGAGTAGTCAGGAGTGGTGAGCACTGCAAGATCCAGCTGCAGTCCCCATCCATGTCCCTTTCAGTGCTGGCTTTAGGGTGTCTGCAGCCTGGATCCAGAGCGCCCTGGGGGGCTCCTGAGGCTGCCTTTGCACTCAGGGTGAGGATGCCCAGGAGCCCCTGAGGCCGCAGTGGGCACCAGGGCTGGGGCTTGTGGCCTGGCAGGTGTGGCTCTGGGGGCTGTGACATGCCAGGGCATGGGTCACTGTCACTGCCCTCCGCAGCCCTGGCTAGCTCTGTGATGCTCCAGGGACAATGGCAAGAGTGGGGAACTGGCTAGGTTAGGGTTTTGCCTGAGCCAGAACCTCTAGGCCAAATGCCAGCAGTAGAGACCCCTGGAGGGCCGAGTGAAGGAAGCAGAGGAGGCTCTTCTGCGGTGTAAAGTACAGCAAATTCATCAGGAGAGGCGGGGGGAAGGCTCTGTAGGTGAGAATTCCCAAAGGGAACAGATGTTGAAAGAACCCCCAGCACCCCTGTGCATGGGTTTTTAAAATCGTTCAAAACACGGGGTGGACACCATATAGTAACCAATAAGCGACTCTTGGGGTGTGGTTTTGAGGGCTACAACAAATCAGAACAAGGGGAGGAGAGAGCGTTGGGATAGGGATTGGATCTTGGGGTGAGGGACAGGGAACTTTGTGGAACAAAGGGTAGGGTTTGGGCTGAGGGATGGGGCAGAGGGGCCGGGTTGTCTTGACAGACAGGGAAAAATCTGGTGAGGAGGGAGGGGATTCCTTGAGAGACACTGGGGTAGGAGGGCATAACATAGGGGAGAGACTAACTGTAATAACTCGGGGAACACTTGAACATACCGCTATATAACAGAACATTTGGCTCAATGAACTAACTCACTGCAACACAGAAATTCAGGCTTTCGGCAGGTGAGAGTTGGCACTATTAGAACCCGCAGCAGCTGGTGAAAGCCATCTCTGTCCTTCAGGTTCTTGCTGTGTGGGAAGGTGCTGCGAGTTGTGGTGGCTGCACTCCCCCTTTGCTGGGAGGATGATCTGTACCAGGGCAGAGCAGAGCAGAAAGCTGCCATGGTGAGCAGAACATGCTCAGAGCATTACAGTTCAGAGAATGGCACTGCCCCTGAAGGGCAAAAAGCTCGAAAGCATAGAATTCTGTGAAGAACTGTTGCACAAATTTTCTCTTCTAGAACAAGCCCATTTTGTAGATGAATACTCTGGGTTTTATAGAATACATGGGGTTTTTTCTTAAGGTTTTTGGGAGAACTCTCAAGTTTATTTCTCTTTGTATTTTACATCCAGCATGCATACAGGTTTTTATTTAATTATTATTTTTCTTTAGTAAATACTTAGGGAAAAATACCTAAGCGTTTTTTAATCCCTTGGGATATTGTGATTAATATTCTTAGAAAGAAAACCTTGTTGAACAAGTGTGAAAACACAGAGAAAGGAAAAATAGCATAAAAGTCTTTTACAAAAGGGCGTGTAATAAGGACTGCAGAACTGAGTAATTCCTCCAAGGGCAGAATTAGCAAGATATATCACCAAGAATACCTGCCAAGATACTTCCTTAAATTAAGGGAAATGTGACCTGCAGCCATACAAAGTACAGCCAAAGCAAATGAAAGCCTTTGGAAATGAGGGAATTTTGCCAATGACATCAGTCTATCTGGATAACTGAGGGATGCCCGTCATTATTGCACTACATTCCTCAATATTTGCAATGCCTTTTCTCCCAATTTCTGTGAAATGAATAAGCTGCAGTTGTTTACCATTAACTTAAGCTCTTAGGGGAATTACCAAGCACCATGTATGTTTTTCTGTAGCTGAGCAGGACTTGAGTTTCCCAAATCTTCTACAAAGCAGAAGGGAATCACAGAGTTACTTGTGCTAATGTTAATGAAGGGTTTCATGAAAGCAGGTGAATGAGAGCATTGCATTGTAAAACTTCCACATGCAAGAAAACAGGAGTCCACTTAGAATAAAACATAGAAGGCTAGCATGACATCAGAACAGGATAAAATGAAATTGCTAGACAGGAACGGATGCATCAGAAATTAGGTGTATCATTTCTGATACATCTGCATGCATTTGCAAGCTAAAACAGAAAAGGAAGGGCAGAGAAAATAAGGAACGAAGATTTGAAAATTGCACTGTGCAGAAGAGACACACAAACCACCAGTGTGAACACAGCTGGGAGATTCAGCTTGGAGATGGATTAGAGTGGAATCCATTCACTGAAGGTCTCTGGTGCACATGAGTGCAAAGACTGAGGAAAAAAGGAGAAAAGTTTAATTTCTGAAAGCTGTTTAGATTCCTGGAAGCATTGTCTAGAGACCTAAAAATCTAAAGCCTCAGAGAATCTGAACCTAAACCATCCCCAAATGGATTGATCAGGTATGATGTGCACATCTCTGCTGTTTTCAGAGTCAATGAAATTGACAATGAGTGTCTGGAAATTAGGAATGCCCACCCAGATTTTATCTCCATTACTTTAAGAACGCCTTAATAAGGCACTTCAGGAACTGAACACTGACATTCTCAACCCGCTCTATTTATTTTACATTTGAATACAGGCTGGTAGAAGGAGAAATCAGGCTTTAATTTCTCCTCAAATTACCTGTTGCACTTTCAGGTTAGGAGTAGATGTAAAATTCAGCTAATCACTCTCTCTATCCATGAATATTCCACTAGTGAACTGACATACAGAGCATCCATTTTCTCTTTTGCACCTTCCTAAATGGTGCCCAATGAACAGAACACGTGCACAAATCGCACAGAAAATCAACAAAATTGCTGAAATTAACACTCAATTCCATGATAAAAGCTTCTGAGGAAAGGCATGACAGAATCACTGAACAAACTGAAACTTGGAAGAGAAACACCCATTTTAGCACTGATCAAGGGGAAAGAAAAAGAAATGCTGTAAAAATTCCAAGTGGAAGGTAAGGAGAAACACAGGAAGCACAGAAAGAGCAAGGCCCTGTCAGATGACCTATGCAAGGTAACTTTGTGCCCCAGCACTGTTAGAGGACATTCCCTGTCATTGGTGCAAGCAGCTGGAGACATAAATGCTGATTGATTTGGGGGCCACAGTCTTGGTAAGTGCAGAGGTGGTTCAATAACGTGACATGAGGGAGTTCCCTCAGAGCAACTGGGATGCCAGAAGGAAGTGAACAGCTCACCACAGCCTGGCCCGCTCGGCTGCTTTTCCTTCTGACCCTCCTGGGGAGGCTCTGACATTTCCTCTGCCCTGATGGAAGCGCAGCTGCTGCCAAGGGAAACGTCCCCACCCTCACTCAGTGTTCCCTGTGCTTGCCTGATGTCCCATCTGCTGTCCCTGTCCAGGAGAGCTGCTCTGCTCGGGAGGAGGAGACCGAGCGAGAGCCTGGGAACATCGGCGGCTGCAATCCCTCCTGATCTAGCGCTGTTTATGGATGTGTAGCTAGATTTGGATAGTTACAAGTATAGGGATATTTACATACACTGACTGATATTTGTATAGGGATATTATGTGTGTATATTGTTATATTGATGCGTGTATATTCATCTGTTTACATACTTGTACAGCTCTGTAGCTGTGCATTTCTATTGCTGGGTTTGTATGGATTTTTTTTTTGGTCAATTGATATTTGTGTATTTATAGACAGGTTTGTTATATTTGTGTTATATTGTCATGTTATATGTCATGAAATATGTAATGCATGTTTACATCTCTATATTGTTATGCCTATATAGGTATTTACTTCTATTTATTATGTATGGAGTTGTATAGATCTAAAATTCTATTTATTTAATTCTGGATCTGAGATTCTTTAGAGAGGGATATTGATGTTTCTGTATTTGTATATGGGCTGTATGGCTGTAGTAATATGTAATAAATTTAATTGTTAAACTTCAGTAACTTCAATATTTGTGTACAGTGAGTTGTTGCAGAGGGCTGCAATAAAGTAATTTTTTTTTCACTGAAGTTGATATTTGTATATATTTACATAGCATAATTCTCAGAATAAATTAGATTTTAATCATAAATTGATATTTTTGTGTTTCTATATTGGTAGCGTAGCTGTTGCAATTTAAAATAAATTTCATTTTTAAACATAAGTTAATGTTTGTGTATTTGTACATTAGTAGTGTGGGTGTAACTATCTACAATAAATGCAGTGTTTCAACGGAAGTGTAGATTTGTGCTACCCAGAGCCATGGGCAGATGTAAATGCTGGAGGATTTTGGCCACGCCAATCTCCGGCCATGCCCAGCACATGCCCCACCTGCACTCAGGCTGGGCAGGGGAAGCGCAGATTTGGGCTGGCAGCAGAGCCCCACGTTGGCTCAGAACTCGCTGCAGAGGCTGCTGAGAAAACTCCGGGGCTCCATGAGCACAGAATCCAAGCAGGAGCCAGCCGGGGAGGACAAATCCCTCATCCCACGGGCAGCTCTTTAGGAAAGTGCTCCAAGTGTCCCCCTGAAGCTCATCCCAGGGACCAGAAGCCAGCAGGGATCCTGAGCCAGCTCTGCTGCCTTTGGCAGCACTTTGGCAAATGAGCTGCAGCAAGAGGGAGGCAGCAGCGACTGTGACTGCTGCAGGCTGGGGATGAAGGAAGGGCCATGGACACAAGTGCTGAGATGCCCCAAAATCCAGAAGGAGGTTGGAGAGCTGGGAATCAACTTGGCATTTCAGTGCCAAGCTCTCACAGGCACTGAAATGATGGAATCCCTTTGTGTGAAGTGACCTGGAAGAACTGACAGGGAGTTGCTGCTAGGATCAGCAGTAGCAGAAAGCAAAAATGTAGAAACACTAGGAGATCGTCTAATATACCCCACAAGCAATGGCTTCAAAAATGATCTCATATATTCAATATATTATAATATTTATAATATGTTATTATATTATATTATTATATATTATTAATTATGTTATGTTATGGTATGTTATGTTATGTTATATTAGTCAAAATATATACTATATAATATGCATGAAATTTAATGCACATGTATTTTTGGACAATTTTTTTAATATATATTTTCATTTAACATAGATATTTGAAATAGTCTTTCAGCTTGAGAGTGTGATGATTTACAACAGTGCAAAACCATCTGCACACACAGCAGTCAGCCCCCGGGTGCGTGCATGCACACCCACCCACTGTGCTTGCTCTTCTCAGCATCTCGAGGCTGCTGTTTGCACAGAATTGGGATGAATTTAACTCAACAGAGCCACGAGTGGGGTGTCCAGCTTGTCATGAGCACTCATGTGGCAATGAACAACACAGAGCTCTCAAATCACATTATCACAGGTTATTTCATTCCTGCTGGGCACTGTGGAACTCTTAAAAGACACAGAAAAGGGGTGGAAAACATTGGCATGATGCTACTGCTGGTGTCCTCCTAGAGGAAAATCTGTTGGGTTTCTTCAGGTGGCAGTTTTCCAAAACCTAGGAAAACTGCTCAGCACTGGTAGCCCAATTGTGAATGGTTTTCTTGACTTGGCAAACCTGGGGTGTTAACAATGCACTCCGTCCTTGGTCCAAATCACCTGCCCTCACCTGCAGACAAAAGCACCACCATCACCACCAGAAGCTACATCAGTCAATTTCCTCAAAAACCTGTGTTAAACTTGGGAGAGGAAAGGAAAACACATCAGACACTGTGGAGTAATGACAAGACTCTGAGGAACAGTTCCAAAGCAAAGGGCAGCAGCTTCTCTCTGGGCCACTCCTTGTGCCCCAAGGCAGCCGGGCTGCCCTAGCTGCCAGGACCCTGTGCCCCGCGGGCTCTGCAGAGCTGCACAGCGGGGAGGCAGCTTCGGGCACCTCAGCCCCTGGGCAGGAGGGGCTGCTTGCTCTGCAGGGCTGCCTGTGGGCAAAAGCAGGGTACTGGCCTTCTGCTCTGGGCCCCAGCCTGGCCTTGCAGGGCTGATCCTGTTCCCTGTCTCAAATGTGCTAAAGACAGACTTGTTTGTTTCCAGCTCTGCACAGGTGTGATTTGCACCACAAAATACTGAAGGGTTAAGGCCTGAACCACAGACCCTGACTGAAGCCTCAACAACAGGACCTGAGCCAAAGCTGCCCTCTAGATGACCTTCCCAAAACAATGTTCCATGTATCTGCTCCTTAACCAAGTGTTATTATCAAAAGGATTGTTGCATCCATTCACTGGTGAAACACGTCTTCACCTTTCTGCATGAGGAAAATGGACAAGGCCACACCCGGCCTTGGTTCCTCCTTGAGCCCTGGGCAGACTCAGGGAGAAAACCAAGAGGAGAATGACACCAGCTGTGCCCCCAGCAGAAGCTCTGGCACATTGCTCGTCCAGCACTGTCGGAGCCGGGCTACTCTCACAGCGCTCTCGGGAGCCTCGTGGCCGCCAAAGGTGGAGGCACCGCAGGATTTCCCGGTTCCCGGCCGTGGCTCTGCAGGACTGGGCTGGGACAGCTTCCCCCAGCTGATGTGCAGCTCTGCATGAAGGGGAAACCATTGGGGTACCTGGTGATGGATCTTCCTGAATCACCAGAAGGACCCTATTGTAATAATGCTGAGGTGGAATGCTTAGCTTATCCTTTCCTGACTCTTTTTTGCACTTTTGCATTACAGTAAATCACATTATTCCTTCAGCTGGTGTCTGTGTCTGCATCTCTGACCCTCTTCACCATCAAAACAAACACACAGCCAGTTTAGCATGAGACCTGCCTCTCTGCCAGCCCATCTCTTGGCAAACACTCCTAATGGCCATCTCCACAAATGAAATTCCCACTTTGCAACTTCCTTTGCTGCAGGCAGGTGAGAAAAGGAGCCACTCCCAGTTCTGGACACCTCCAGAAACCAGCTGCTTTCAGCAGTCACAACCCTGAAGTATCAACCTCCTTCCTTAACCTGCCACAGAGGATCCCACCAAAAGGCCTTTTGTCCAAGGATACCCACAGAAGAGCTGGAGAAGGGAGCAGTTTGAAACACAGCTGCTTCAGAGTTTAAACCTGCCTTTATCAAATGTGCACACACCAACCTGTCCCAAAGGGAAAGCAGGAAGGAAAGAGAAGCTCCTCTCCCACAACAGCAAACTCTGTGCTTCCTTCTGTTCCAGCTGGAGAGTGGAGGCCATGGGCTGCACCTCACTTTGGGAAGGAGCCCTGGGAATTGGCCTGGTCTTGGATGGCAGCAAAAGGAATTCCCCAAAAAGTAGGAAAAGATTCTCTGGAAGCATTAGATTAGGACAGTATTTCTGGAGGAAAGGAAAAAAAAAAAAAGAATGGGGAACTTCAAAAAGTTCCCAGACTGAAATTTGTTTGCCAATACACCAACCCCAAAGTCTCTGTGGTGTTTCAGGAAGCTCAGGAATGTAGAGAGCATTTTGAGCAGACACTGGATAGAAGCAAGATGCACAACCCTGCATAGGTTGCCTTAGACCAGAAGCATGCTGCCCTTGGGCAAACAATATAAAGAAGTTTGCCAAGATGTACCCCAGGAAAAGAGATGTGAAGCAAGATGTTCTAGGGATGTGAAGAGAAGATATGGGGCAGAATGTTCTGCTGACACTTTTGCCAATCTGTGTACCTGACCAAAGATATGTTAGCTCTTTGTCCTACACGTAACACTTTGTAACCACTTATAAGTATTCTCCCGTTGCTGAACCCTGCATTAGCATATAAATGTACCCTGAGATTTGCAATAAACTGAGCATCGATCATTACCTCCATGAAGATTGATCTCTGCCTCCGGAGGGCTCCTTTCTCTATTACCCCTCTCCTTTTCCCCGTCTCTCTCCCATACACCTTGTTTCTCTATCTGGCGTCCGTATACTTTCTTTCTTTACAGGAATGAACTTGCAAGGCTTGGATAAACACCACTGGTGTCCGTCCCCCAGAGCACGAGCAGCTCCCCAACAAGACTTCAAGACTAAGGGACAAAGCTTCCCCCTTCAGCTCTCCACAGCAGCTCTAGGGAGTCTCTCCCCACTGCCAGATCTCCTTTGTCAGTCCACAGTGACAAGAGCTGGCTGCAGGAGGCATTTGCATTGGAGCTCTCCCCAAATGGGGGGAAAAAAAGGAAGAGGTGATTCCTGTGGAAATACAAAGGCAACGCTGCTTGGGAAGACACCAGTGTGAGTTTGCTACAGCTCTAGGCCAAAAATCCCTTGAAGAAAGCAACATCCATCCATGGGGCAGCACTTTGGCTTTGATATCAATGCTAACAAAATTGCTTCCCATTCCTGCTGCTGTAGCTGACTCCGAATCACGAGAAATGTGCCAACTCTGCCAAAGACAGGCAGACATAGTGAAATAAAACCAGCTAGTCTGTGGAAAAGGAGACCAAATGAATGTTTTCTAATCACCCCTTTTCATCCTTTTCCCAGCCAAAACAGAGCAATGTCCTTCCTCTCTGTCACCGATGGTGACCCAGGCACGGGATGCAGAGTGGGGATAACCTGCTGTGCTGTGCCGTGCCGTGCTGTGCAGAGCCGAGCCGAGCCGAGCCGAGCCGAGCCGAGCCCGGCCAGCCCCGGAGCCGCCCCGCCCGCGCTGTGCCCGCAGCCCCGGCTCTGTCACGCGCGGCCCCGCGGGCCCGAGCGCAGCGCTCCCCTCAGGCCGCGCGCCGCCGGCGCAGCCGCGGCCGTTGCGCTGCGGGCGTTGTGGCCACAGTCGGCGATCGATGCCATGGCGGAGCTGCCGCTGCCCGCCGGGCTCAGCGCCCGCACCTTCCCCGCCAAGCTCTGGCGCCTGGTGAACAGCCCCCGCGTCCGCTCCGTGCGCTGGGACAGCCGCGCCCAGGGGCTGCTCATCGACCGCTCCCTCTTGGAGCGGGAGCTGCTCAGCTCGGGCCGCGCCCACAGGGGCCGTGGCCATGGGCCGGCCCCGGTCCCGCACACCTTCAGGGCCACGCAGTTCCGCAGCTTCGTGCGGCAGCTCTACCGCTACGGCTTCCGCAAGGTGCCGGGCTGGCTCGGCTCGGCTGCGCCGGGCGATGCCGGGGCCTGGCTCCACTACAGCAACCCCTGCTTTCGCCGCGACCGCCCCGACCTCCTGCTCCACATCAAGCGCCGGAGCGCGGCCAACAGGCAGCGGCCGGCGGCGGGCCGGGATGGCCGCAGGCGCCCGCCCCGCGGCTCCCAGCAGCTCCCCGGGGCGCGGCCGCTGCCGGACGGGCGGCACGGGCACGCTCGCTTCACGCCGCTGCCCAGGGAGCGGCCGCCGCTGCCGGCCGGGCGCCCGCCCAGCGGCTTCCTCCTGCTGCACAGGGAGCGGACGCTGCCGGACGGGCGGGAGCTGCGCAGCCCCCGGCCCGGCCGCCTCCAGCAGCACCCCGGGGAGCGGCCGCTGCTCGCCCGGCGCCCGCCCTGCGGCTTCCACCTGCTGCACAGGGAGCGGCCGCTGCCGGCCCGGCGGGAGGGGCCGAGCCGCTTCCAGGAGCTCTACGGGGAGCGGCCGCCGCCCGCCGAGCGGGCGGTGCTCAGCATCCCGCCCTGCCACTTGCTCGGGCTCCACGGGGAGCGGCCGCTGCCGCTCGGGCGGGAGGGGCCCCACAGCCGCTCGCAGGAGCTCTACGGGGAGCAGCTGCCTCCGGCCGAGCGGGAGGTGCTCGCCATCCAGCCCTGCAGCTTCCAGCAGCTCCTCAGGGAGCAGCAGCCCCCAGCCTACGACGCACGAGGTAAGAAAAGAGTTGTAACCTTGTTTTTCCAAAAGGTCCTGAAAAGTGACCGTTTGAAGTATTTTCCCACAAGGCTCTGCCATTCTCGGCCAGAAGTTGTCAAGCCTACTAGGAAGGGGCACCTAGGAGGCCAAAAGATTCTCTGCCTGGTTTTGCTGTGTGCTTCCCGTGATGTTTGATCCACAGCAGACCTAGAGCTCTGTGTCCCACAGCCACGTTGTGGAGCCTGACCAATGTGTTTGGATTCTTGCAGCCACCCCGGGCACTTCAGGGCCCAGCACTCCACCCGGCAGCGCAGCCTGTGCAGCATGGATGGCCTCCAGCTCAGCACAGAACGCACCTGGGGAGAAGAAGTGGCCACCAGCAGATCTAGGCCTTGCCGTAGAGAAAATGATTCGGGAGATCAGGAGGTCCCTGTCTGAAAGATCTCCCTCTGCTCAGGTAATTCCATTGGATTGGGATAAAAGGGGCTGGACTGAGAACTTTTGAACCTTGTTACATGGTTAAGAAGCAAAGGCTTCTTTAATTGAACTTATTTCATTATTATTTAGTTATTGAATTATTCTTGGTAAAGAAAGATTTCTAAAAGAGGGGATGAAGAAGAAATGAAGAAGAGGTTTTACTTGCTGGGAAAGAGGAGAAGAGTGTTTGGAGAAGTGGCACTGAAGGCCAAATGTCCCGTGCAGGGAGGGGCATGCCAGAGGTGCCTCTGTTGCAGCTGCAGCAGATGTGGGCTGTGCCTCTTTTGGGTGGGAAGGCCAAGGCAAAGCAAGGGCTGGGCTGCAGCTGCTGCTTCCTGGAGCCTTCTACTACTGCCCCATGTGTGTCCTCCAGGCATCACCTTGGCCCCCTGAATCCTGAGTTTAAAAGGCTTGTCATGTGAACTGTGTGGGCAGTGTTCCCTCCTCTGTGCTCCATGTCCTTTGGGATTGGAGAAGGACAGTTACTGTATCCCTGATATGATTCCAGCAAAATAGTGAGTGATCTTTGGGTTCCTTTCTTTTTGTTTTTCTGCTCAGGACTATGTTGGTGTTGCCCCTGATTCTTCAGGAGGGGAGCCTGTGAACAGAGCTGCAGCAGAGGAAGCTTCATCTGGCACCGAGAGCTGCAGGAACGGTTCCCAGGAGCCCGAGGAGCCTGGTAAGGACAGAGCCCACACTGGTTTAGAGAGCTGTGAGATGGCTGCCCTGAGCAGGGTTGGTGCTTCCTGGTGCCTTGAGTTCAAATCCTGCGCTGGCACAACCTCCCTGAGCCCTGCCCTCCAGGCTTCTCCAGAGGCTCTGACACGGAGTCCTCTGCTGGGGCAGAGAGCAGGGAATAAACCTGATCTTGTGCGAGTTGTGTCACCAAGCCGTGTGTCCCAATTTTGTGCTGAAGTTGGTGGATACATTTACTGCAGGGTGCCAGGGAAGGCCAGGCTGAGCGACACTTGAAGGAGCAGGGGAAAAAAAAGAGCAAAAAGTCAGGGTAGAAGTCCAAATCACTGACTAAATGTAGTACCAGTCTGCTGGTATTGGTCCTGGCCCACAAGAAAAACAAGGAGCACAACATCAGAGGCCAAGTAATTGAAAAATCACGGTAACTCCAGTATCAGAAGGAAAAGCTTGAATGACCCCTGATTAGGGAGGCCTAAGAGGTGAGAAGGAGCACTGTGGATCCATTCCTTAGCCCAGCTGGTGCAGCCTGCAGGCCTTGTAGGGAGCTCTGTCCCTCCCAGCCCTTGCTGCCAGAGCTGATGGTCGAGTTGGAGCAGCTGCTGCTCCCTGCAGAGGGCAGTTTGTAGATGGCAGGTAATGGAGCTGGTTCATGACTCAGCTCCCAGCACCTTCAGCTTCAGCCATTTCAGTGAGGACTGAGGTCTCTCTGTCAGCTCAGAGAAAGAACAAGGCTGGGCTTCCTTGTGGCAGCTGGGACTGTCTGTGTTTCAAGCTCTCCTGGGTGCCCTTTGCACTGCAGGGGCTGAGACTTCATTGAGATACTTCAATGTTTTGAAGCACACTTTTGAACCCTTGGAATGGTCCCTGTTCTTTTAAGGGCAGATTGCTTCAAAGTGCCAAGTGAGAGTCTGCCTGTCAGGCCATCTTTGACAGCCCCTGGAAGAAGGACAATTGCTGCCCAAGGGAAAGGTGCACAAGGGCCAATATTGACTGAGCGTTCCCTTTGCTTCCCAGATGCCACGTGACCAATATCTCCAGGAGGGCTGCCCTGCATGGCAGGAAGAGACAGGGGAGAGCCTGTGACCATCAGGCAGGTAGAACTCCTCTGCTTGTAGATATGTTTATAGATTTCTATGGTTATTTATTAGTGGTTATAGTTCCATTTATAGATGATAGTGTTCTATTTATATGGACATATATTGATAGATCTGTGTAGTTAAATGTGGATATGTATATAGGTATAGATATAATTATATTTTATAATATATTTACATTTGTAGATTTTCAGAGTTAGATTTTTCTATGTGTAGAGTAAAATATTTATATATATATATGAAGTTACATTTATGAATGTGTATAGTTGTATAGTAAGAGGAATGTTTAGATGGAGAGACAGATGGAAGGATTGCTGTTTGTGTAGGCCTAGGCTGCATTTGTAGCTCTTTCCCCCCTCAGCTGCCTTTTTCACCTCTTGCTTTTCCCCCGGTGCCCCCTGTGTCCCCTGTCCCTGTGCTGGGTCTGAGCTGGCGGCCGGGCTGGGCGGAGCAGCACTTCCAGCCCCGGCTGTCCCTGGAGCGGTGGGAGCTGCCGCTGGCCCCAGGCACTGTCCCTGAGGAGCTGCTGAAGGACGGTGAGACTGAGGGGGCTGAGGGGGCCGTGGCGCTGAAGGGACGGTGACCCTGAGCTGCTGCTGGGGCTGAGGGCTGTGGGGCAGCCGAGGGCCATGGTGGCACTGAGGTGACAGGGAAGTGGCACAGGCTGTCAGGGTGGTGGGTCTCAGGGGACGGCATGGCTCAGAAGGGACTGAGGGGTGTGAGAGGACTGTGAGGGGCTGAAGAAACTGAAGGGGGCTGGGGCTTCACCGAGAGCATGGCGGGGATGAGGGGATGGAGGGGGCCAGCAGGGAGCACAGAGGGCTCCAGGACTGCAGCTCTGCCAGGCCTTGGAAGCAATTCCAGAGGCTCTGCTTTTGCCACAGCAGCCATGAAGACCTTGAGGACAGCTGGAAACTGACGGGAGCCAGCAGGGAGGAGCTGAAGGCCAGCAGCGAGAGAAGTGAACGGGGCCCTGCTGCTGCCAGCCTGGAGAGAGCCCGGCTGAGGCCACAGGCCCGGGGAGGCAGGTGGGGCTGAGGCTGCCGTGGGCTGTGGCCGTGGGCACTGCCCGGCGGGGCAGGAGCGGGCCCTGCCCGTGCTGGGGCTGCACAGCGCAGCTGCCCCGGCTGGCACAGGGGCTGTCCTTGGGCAAGGCAGCTGCGCCAGCAGGGCCCGGGAGCTGTGCCGGCTCTGCCGGGCTGCGGGACAGTCCCGCCGCGGCTGCGCTCACCACAGCCCGGCCCGCCCGGCTGCTTTCTCCTTCTGACCCCCTGGGGAGGCTCTGACATTTCCTCTGCCCTGATGGAAGTGCAGCTGCTGCCAAGGGAAACGTCCCCACACTCACTCAGTGTTCCCTTTGCTTCCCAGATGTTCCATCTGCTGTCCCTGTCCCTGTCCAGGAGAGCTGCTCTGCACGGGAGGAGGAGACCGAGCGAGAGGCTTTGAAGATGGGGCAGCTGGGATCCCTCTGCTCTGAGTGTTCTTTACAGATACATGGACTTTAACATAGACAGGGATTATTACATCTGTATTTCTGTTAGTGGGTTGCTATTTGTATGGATTTATTTCCATGTGTATATTCTTGTATTTATGTATATTTATTTTGTTATGAATGCATACTATTTGTATGTATACATATATGTTTGAAATTACATATATGTGTATCAATTTATCTATGTATACATGGATATTGTTATATCTGTGTTAATTTCTATTTCTTATGGGTACAGTGGTGTAGGTATCTCTTTTGATATGATTTTTGTTATATGGCTTTTAAAATAGGAATATTGGTATTTGTATAGGTATATAAGTCTATTTGTATAGGTATATTTATCTGTTTATGGATGTAATTCCATTTACATATCTATGGACATATTTTTGTATTCCTGGATGGGCTTAATCCTTGTAGTAATATGTAATAAATTAAGTGTTAAACGCCTAATTGATCTTTGTGTATAGTGAATTTTTGTAGAGGTTGGCAATAAATTAACTGAGGTTGGTATTTGTATATTATTACATACACAGGTTGTAATAAATCTAATAAAAATTCCTGTTTTTAACCTAAATTGAGATTTGTATAGTTCTGTATTGTCAGCGTGGGTGTAGCACTTTGTAATAAATGACATTTTTCAACTGAAATTGATTCTCGTGTATTTGTGGATCAGCAGCGTGGCTGTAGCAATCTGCAAGAAATGCCATTTGTCAGCTATGATGGGTGTTCTGCCATTTGTGCTACCCAAAGCCATGAGCAGGTGTAAATGCTGGAGGATTTTGGCCATGCAAATCTCCAGCCATGCCCAGCACATGCCCCACCTGCACTCAGGCTGGGCAGGGGAAGGGCAGATTTGGGCTGGCAGCAGAGCCCCACGTTGGCTCAGAACTCGCTGCAGAGGCAGCTGAGAAAACTCCGGGGCTCCACTGAGAGTAGAACTCCAAGCAGGAGCAACCCTGGCAGGAGAAATCATTCACAATGAAAAAAAAAGAGAAAATGTGGCAAAGCAGATGTGGGGATACTCTGTGAGGCTGATAAAATGCTCTGAATCACCCCTGCCTAGGCACGTCTTCTGCAAAAAGGTTTTGTTAAAAACTGAACACCTCCCATGAAATACAGATTGCACTTTCCCCTTCACTTACCTCGCTGTGTGAGTGGAGACACACTCTCCTCATCACTAAGAATTTTTGCCCTTCAGCACCTCACAGTTAATCAAAGATGATGTACTACCTTGGCACCATCAATGAAAACAGCCCTGCCCTCGTGGCCGTGTTTGCAAAGTCTTCCCTCCTCCTGTCCCCACATGTGACAGACGGAACCATCCCCTTCTGTCCAAACTGTGCCTGAGCTGAGTGAGGGCTCCAGGAGCTCAGGAGGTGCAAGAGCACTGCACATGGGAAGGTTTAGCAAAGCTTCCTAAGCACCAGTAAACTCTGGGTTTGCCAGTCTTCCCCTGCAATATTGTTCTATTCAAGAATGATCTTGGAGGACACTGTGCCTCCAGCTCACTCAAGAAAAGTTTGTTTTCTTCGAGGCTTGAATAGAGGAAAATGAAAATTGTGGTTTTTAGAGTGAAATTCGGGGGTTGGTGCGGCTGGGTTTGCTCCACTATTTGCTGGGGAGAGTAGGGTGAAAGGTTTAAATTCCCAGCAGAAGCTGACTACCAGCCCACACAGACCTGAATGAGGCCCAGGTGGGCTTGCTGCACGCTGGTCCAAGGGAAAAGCTGGAACAAAGTCCCCTTTTATTGCAGATGGAGTCTGTACTGGTGACTCCAGGGCTGTCTGTGGTAAGACATGGCAATCCAGCCAGAAACTGTGGATATGAGAGTTCCAACAGCAACCTGCTTCTCCAGGGTGAGGGACGAGGCCAGCCCAAAAGCCTGGAAGGTGCTGTGGGCACTGGAGAAGGCCAGGCTGTCCTTGTGCAGGGATGGCCCTCAAAGGGGACCTCACACCTTGTGCTGCTGACCAAGGGCATCTGGTGGCCTTCCACAAAATGCTTCTTTTGTCCAGCTCTTGGAAAAGTTCCAGCCAGCAACAATTCCTGCTGCTCACACCAGCCCTTTCCAAGCAGGAGGAATTTCAGCAGCAGCCTGACAGCTTAGTAGCAGGAGAATAAAATACTTAGCTGAGCGTTATCAACTCTCTGTCAGAAGCCACATCCTCAGCCCCTCATCTCCTCCAGTTGTCTCAGATGTGGAGGAAGCAGCAGGAAATCTCTGATCCTGGAAGGGAAAGCAGAAGGAGGAGAGGCAGTGGCTGGTCCCTGGGGCCTTGGGAGCAGTGAGAGCCATCCAAAACAGGATCTCTGCTGGGCTGTGGAGATAAGAGTGGCCAATCAGCAATGCTCTGTGTGAGACTGGAGCCATCTGTGAAAGTGAGCATGGAAATCTGACCTTGCAAAACAGAGGAAAAGGTGTCCTTGGGTATTTGCCAAACCTCGCAGGGGCTCTGAGCCACCTGGTCTAGTGGAAGGTGTCCCTGCCCATGGCAGGGGGATTGGATCTAGAGGGTCTTTAAGGCCCCTTCCAACTCAAGCCTTTCTGTGAGTCTGAATTACAAACCCACAATGACAAAGAGAACACAGCAAACCTGGCCTCCGCTGTGTTGCTGGTTGTTGCTGCAGTCACTTGTGTCACCTGGAGACTGGTTTGGATCTGGAGAAATTTTCATGGTCGTACAGTATTTCAATGTGACCTTCCTGGTTCAGGGCCCCAAAAGATGCCAGAACAGATTATCTGCAAGCACAGAATTGGTTAAGCTGCCTGTGAACCTGATGGGAGAAGTGTATTCATGTTATTGCAGCGTTTACCCTGTACCCTGGTGATATTTGGTTTCCATTTTGAAGATGCAATGTTCTTGCACAATGCTTGTATATGCAGAAACACTGGCTTTAAATCCTAATTCCATCTTCACACAAGGATGTGTAATCCATCAGAAATGTTTAACATGGAGCCATATTAGCATTGGGCTGGGTGGTGTGGTTTGTTTAAAGTTTGTGATGAGTAATGGCGGCTCCTACAAATACCCCTCTTGTTAATTTGGGTCTTCCATTTATCAACCCTCTTGCATAGAAATCACTTCTTTACAGCAGAGACTAAATAAAATCCCTTCATACAGATGAGAATTGTGCAATTCAGGCTGATTAAAGGGGAAGTTTTCTGTTATTGTGAAAGGACAATCTAGATAACCTGTTTGCGCTACATCCTGGAGGGGCTTTGCAGTTAAGAGTGAAAAGGAAAAGGACCTTCTTCTTAAGAAGTTTCTTGAAAGAGCTTTTTGTATTTCCAGAAGCAGCTACATTGATAATGATCTCCACAAGTAGAAATGCACAACAACCACTTAGGTGACTTTATCTGGCCATGACTTTTAGCTGCAATGCCAAAATCTCATCAAATATGTTGCTATCCTTTAAACAAGGAAGGAGAGCACAAATACCAACAATTCTCATCAGCCTTCTGGGTTGGAAAGACCATTTAATTTATGCTCCCTTAGCTGTTAGCCTAAACTCTGCTGTGTAAACCTTACGTCTGTGTTGGACCTCATAAACTTCTTGAGCATCAACTTAGGTGCAACCCTGCTACAAAACCCTTCAGGCACCACACTGATTTAGAGTAGCAGGACTTCACTGTTCTAGCAGAGAATTTTATTTACTTGCTCCTGCAAATCATTTCCAGAGTGTAAGTGAAATCAGTGCCTTGCTATCTGGATGTGATAGGATTTTCCTCCTGTCCCAACAGACAACAGGGGAAAAGATTTGTTTCTATTATACCATTACATCTAAATCTTTGGTTTGAGAGCAAAAGGAAAATGTTCCTTTAAGAAGTTCTGCCTGGACTTTTTGGCATGAGGACAAACTGTGGTGTGCTGGCAGGAGCAGCACTGTCCCTGTGGGTGCAAACCCCCTGAAGGATGAACAGGCTGCTGTCACAGGGGCCACACCTGCAGCATGAAAACCCACCGTGCCACTAACTCAGTGCAAACTGAACACAAGTGACTCAGCTCTGCATCCTCAGCAAGGACTTGCCTCTGCAGAGATGTTACTGACAGACTCAGCTCTTGTTTGCAAGGGCTGTTAAACTGTCACACAAATCAACCACCCCTCCCTCTCTTGTCCTTCTTGGTGTCCGGCTGCTGAGCTGCTGCTGAGAAAGAAGAGGCAGAGTCCTTCAGGGCAAACGGGGACTTTCCAATGGGCAGAAACTTCCTCCTTTGTTTTGTTCTCAGTGACAACAGAGGGGTTTGTCTTCAGTCCCTGTGTCAGCAGGGAAATTGTGCCTGCCCATCACACCTAGGATCTGACCAACCTGGATTTTTATTGGTGTAAAATCCACAGTGACCTGACCTTCTGCAGGAATATGGAGAGAAGAGTCAAAAGGGATTCCTGGAATGTTGCAATAAGCAGATAGTGGTAATAAACATATACAGATAAAAAGGCATAAAAGCTCATAAAAGCATATGGAACTGATGTAAACCTAAAAAAAGAAGCATTTTATTGTAATAAAGAGTGAGGGTTGCAGACCACAGTGTGAGAAATAGCTACTCACTTTTCATAGTTTAGGAAGGTTTATTAAACCTTATCGAAAATACAACAGAAGATTGAATGAAGAAAAAAGGTTACAGCACCGGGAGGAAAAGATTTTCCCCACCATGTTCTCAGGCCCCTCACAATGGAGGTTTTCCCTTTTTAACCCTTTAACCCCTCCTGAAGTTCTGTCCATCAACCCTTTCTTGACTGTCCACTGGTGGAGATCTCTTCCTCAAATCCTGATTGGGGGTCAGGCGTGGCCATAGCGACACGCCAGCCCTCCCAGATGTCCCAACCCCAGTTTTCCCTTGATAACCACGCGAGGGGTACAGCACAACTATAAATCTATAAATTTTCTTAACCTGTATACATTGTGAAAAATGCCCATCACTTGTTTTTAAAATTTTTAAAAGTTCATTAGTAATAAAATTGTTATAAAAATAGTAATGCAATTAGAATAATTTGGACAAGCTGAATTAGGACAATATGACAATAGAGACAAAGAGTTACGGATGTCCGGGTACCTTTTTCTGGGCAGCACAAGCCTGAAAAAGGACACCCGTTAACGAAGGATTAACCCTTAAAAGGAATGGCCCGTTGCATATTCATACACTTCATACATGATGCATAAATTCCATTCAAATACAGGATTCTGTCTGGTCATCATCAACTTCTTCCTTCTACTCCTAACAGTGCTTTGGAGGCAGGAAGAAGTTCGTTTCTTCTGATAAGAGGGCAATAAATTCTTTTCTCTGAAAGATTTAGGTGTCCTGTGGCTGCTATCTGGTGCGAGTGCCTCATTCCTTTCTTAAAAAACTCCCACTGACATAGTTCTTATTTTAACTACAAAAGTTACCTTTTAATTACAAGACTACATTTATCATATTATTAAAATGTTAATACAGCACTACTAATCAATACATCAAAATACATATGGTAAATATCTGCATAGAGCCATAGAATATGCATTTTTCACACACATTATCTTTCTCTATTAATTGTGAGAGTCAATCATCACATGACTCAACTGTCACAACAGGAAAAGAAGTTTCTGGTGGGAGGGACACTGGTTTTAAAGGTAGGACCTGTTCTTGAGGTTTGATTTGTTCCCTCTTTCAGTTTACAAGGAAGTCATGGTGTTCCAGAGTAGAAGCTGGAGCCAAAAGTTTGAGAACAGGATGTGATAAGATCACCAGAGTATTTTATCTGTATCTAGGAAGAAGCCCTGCAGAGCTTCTTTTTGGCTTTTCTTGAAAGTAGAAGTCCTATTTTTACCAAGAATTTTGCTCTCTTGGTGTTTTGGAGGAAGGAAAAGAAAACAACAAAGCACCTGAAGTCTGCATTGAGGTGAGGTGTATCACAGAGGGCTGAGGGCTCACCAAGGCAAGAGAGACCCTCCTGTGACCGTGGTGACAGGGGTTTTCAGGTGAAGGGAGAGACGAGAATGTTGACTCCATGTTCAGAAGGCTTGATTTATTATTTTATGATATATATATTACATTATAACTGTACTAAAAAGAAAAAGAAGGTTTCCTCTCAGAAGCTAGCTAAGCTAAGAATAGAAAAGAATGATAACAAAAGGCAGCTTTCTTGGACTCTGTCCAAGATAGCTCGGTCCTTGATTGGCCATTCATTATAAAGATCCAAGATGGGCCAATCACAGGTGGACCTGTTGCATTCCACAGCAGCAGATAATCATTGTTTACATTTTGTTGCTGAAACTGTAGCTTCTCAGAAGGAAAAATCCTAAGAAAGGATTTTTCATAAAAGATGTCTGCAACATGTCACCATTTTTATTTAGTTAAATTAAAAAAAAAAGTGTTTGTAATTTTCTCTGCTGGGCTCATGCAGAGGAAAGGACCAACACTTGACAGGTTATCTGTTGCCAATCAAACATCACTCAAGTGCTCCTGTGGAATGAACAGGGAATTTTTTCACCTGTAGAACATAAAATTCTATTATATCACTAAAACAATTTTACAATATAAGAAAATGCAAAAACAATGCAAAGAAAATCCAAGTCCAAGGAGCTAAGTTTCAGGAAAAGTCCATGGACTGAAGATGTTCCTCTTTGCCATCTCTGAAAGTCCCTTTTGGTCCTGAAACAGGCTTGCTACAGAAAAGTCCATTAATAGTTATCAAAATCCGAGAAAATTTCTGGAACGTGGAATGTCTTGGCCACAGCCCTTTACTGAACAACTTGGGCTGAAGCTCATTTTTGGCCCTTCAATGCCTTTGAGCTGCTGCCAGCTCTTTCAACACTTTTTTTCTTTTTTTTTTTTTTTATTTTTGGAAAGAGCAGCAGCAGAGCAGCCAGAGAAAGACCCTGTGGGCCCTGGCCCATGTGGAAGGATCAGGAACCCCAGGCCTGGCCCACAAAACTGTGTCCCAGGACCGGAAGGGGGAAGCAAAACCCCCAAACCCATCAGGAGGCCGGGAGATGGCCCCGGCCCAGGGACCCGAGCCCAACAGCCCAGGCCCAGCCCACGAGGAAGGCTCTGCCTTGCCACAGGCCTGCACCCTGCTGCCAGTACAAAGGCTGAATGGGCCAAACGCTTCTTTTCCCCAAAATCACCAATACATGCCAGCAGCGGGGGAATTGAAGCTGCCCCAAGGATCTTCATCTCGGGTCTGGAAATGTTTGTTCCCCACCATTGTTCTTTTTATGCTTTTCTGCAGAAATATTGTCATCATCTATTCCTTCCAGAGAATCTTTTCCTACTTTTTGGAGAACACCTTTTGCTGCCCTCCCAGATCAGGCCAATTCCCAGGGCTCCTTCCCAAAGTGAGGTGCAGCCCATGGCCTCCACTCTCCAGCTGGAACAAAAGGAAGCACAGAGTTTGCTGTTGTGGGAGAGGAGCTTCTCTTTCCTGCCTGCTTTTCTCTCTGGGACAGGTTGGTGTGTGCTCATTTGATAAAGGCAGGTTTAAACCCTGAAGCAGTTGTGTGTCAAACTGCTCCCTTCTCCAGCTCTTCTGTGGGTATCCTGGTTTCTGGAGGTGTCCAGAACTGGAAGTGGCTCCTTTTCTCACCTGCCTGCAGAAAAGGAAGTTGCAAAGTGGGAATTCCATTTGTGGAGATGGCCACCAGGGGTGTTTGCCAAGAGATGGGCTGGCAGAGAGGCAGGTCTCATGCTAAACTGGCTGTGTGTTTGTTTTGATGGTGAAGAGGGTCAGAGATGCAGACACACCAGCTGAAGGAACAGTGTGATTTACTGTAATGGAAAAGTGCAAAAAAGAGTCAGGAAAGGATAAGCTAAGCATTGCACCTCAGCATTATTACAATAGGGTCCTTCTGGTGATTCAGGAAGATCCATCACCAGGTACCCCAATGGTTTCCCCTTCATCCAGAGCTGCACATCAGCTGGGGGAAGCTGTCCCAGCCCAGCCCTGCAGAGCCACGGCCAGGAACCGGGAAATCCTGCGGTGCCTCCACCTTTGGCGGCCACGAGGCTCCCGAGTGCGCTGTGAGAGTAGCCCGGCTCTGACAGTGCTGGACGAGCAATGTGCCAGAGCGTCTGCTGGGGGCACAGCTGGTGTCATTCTCCTCTTGGTTTTCTCCCCGAGCCTGCCCAGGGCTCAAGGAGGAGCCAAGGCCAGGTGTGGCCTTGTCCATTTTCCTCATGCAGAAAGGTGAAGACGTGTTTCACCAGTGAATGGATGCAACAATCCTTTTGATAATAACACTTGGTTAAGGAGCAGATACATGGAACATTGGTTTGGGAAGGTCACCTAGAGGGCAGCTTTGGCTCAGATCCTATTGTTGAGGCTTCAGTCAGGGTCTGTTGTTCAGGCATTAGTCCTTCAGTATTTTGTGGTGCAAATCACACCTGTGCAGAGCTGCAAACAAACAAGTCTGTCTTTAGCACATTTGAGACAGGGAACAGGATTAGCCCTGCAAGGCCAGGCTGGGGCCCAGAGCAGAAGGCCAGCACCCTGCTTTTGCCCACAGGCAGCCCTGCAGAGCCAGCAGCCCCTCCTGCCCAGGGGCTGAGGTGCCCGAAGCTGCCTCCCCGCTGTGCAGCTCTGCAGAGCCCGTGGGGCGCAGGGTCCTGGGCAGCCAGGGCAGCCCGGCCGCCTTGGAGCACAAGGAGTGGCCCAGAGAGAAGCTGCTGCCCTTGGCTTTGGAACTGTTCCTCAGAGTCTTGTCAATAATCCACAGCGTCTGATGTGTTTTCCTTTCCTCTCCCAAATTTAACACAGCTTTTTGAGAAAATTGACTGATATAGCTTCCACTGCTGGTGGTGGTGCTTTGGTCTGCAGGTGAGGGCAGGTGATTTGAGTCAAGGACTGAGTCCATTGTTAACACCCCAGCTTTGCCAAGTCAAGAAAACCATTCACAATTGGGCTACCAGTGCTGAGCAGTTTTCCTAGTTTATGGAAAGCTACGACATTAAGAAACCCAACAGATTTTCCTCCAGGAGGACACCAGCAGTAGCACGATGCCAATGTTTTCCACCCCTTTTCTGTGTCTTTTAAGAGTTCCTCAGTGCCCAGCAGGACTGAAATGATCTGTGATAATGTGGTTTGGGAGGTCTGTGTTGTTCATTGCCAGATGAGTGTTCATGACAAGCTGGACACCCCACTCGTGGCTCTGTCGAGTTAAATTCATCCCAATTGTGTGCAAACAGCAGCCCTGAGATGCTGAGAAGGGCAGGCACAGTGGGTGGGTGTGCATGCACACACCTGGGGGCAGACTGCTGAGTGGGCTGAAGGTTTTGCACTGCAGTAAATCATCACACTCCGAAGCTGGAGGAAGAAAACAAATCTATATGAAATGAAAAGATATCAAAATGAATGAAATAATACATATTAATTTATCATAGATGCAATTTAACACAAATCACGAACGGGACGGGGCTGCTGCGGAACGCGCCTCGAACTGTTTGTTTTCCAGCATCAGTCTCATTACATGGTTATGACAATGGGAAGATGCCAGCAGCTCACATCGCTGGCAGCAGGCAGTGAACTTAATGGTACAACTTACTTTAAAATTTTTTTGACCAATCACACAAAGCAAAAGCATATTGACAGTAGTTCTATCCAATCACTATAAGCACACGTACCTTTTGTTAAAACACTGCTTGCTTATTTTGAATACAATACCTGCTTGTAAGCCTTAAAACACAATGGACAGAGCTCCATTTTTAAGCTTAGAAGTTCCTAATATCTTGCTAGAGATACTTTTTTGAAGCTTAGGGAGTCATTCTAGCCAAGCATTAATACACAGACCATTGTTCTATTTGTCCTTGTTTTTCTACTACTTATATAACTTTTCTGCTGACAAGTCTTATGGCTGCTGCTTAGCTCTAATTGCAGTTCTGCTGTCTCTGAGGCCTGCCTTTTGCAGCTTTCCCAAAACCCTCTGATTTGAAGGATTCCCACAATTCCCTCTCTCGGTACAACTAAAAAGAAACCTTTGTAACCATGTTGTTTGTTAACTACCTTGCATTTCATACTTTTACTATAGCATACCTGCTTATTACTTGCTTAAACCATCCTTTTTGCTAGCATTAAGCCTTGCTATATTCCAAGACAGCAATTTTAATGCTGTGACAGTCCAGTCAGTTCAAAGGGCATAAGTCATGTCTGACAGCAATTACAAGTCATTGTCCAAAAAAGTTTAGCCTGTTCCAAGGTCTTAATTCAAAACCTTCCTCCATGTCTATACCTTCACCTACCATCTCTGTGAGATTTCAAGAACTCTCTGTGAGTTCTTGAATCCATTTCCTCCCTCTCTCTCTTGTATGATAAAAACTTTTTGATAGTTTTGTCCATCATTTATTACACACACCAAAGTATGCAAGGTATTACTACTACTATCACTACCAAAACCCCCAATACATATAGAGACCTATTCTACAAAGTTGGCCAAGGTGCAAAGCTCCATCCTTGGAACAAATCATCTAACCATGACCCACCATCTTCTTTAACTGGAGCTGTCAAATCTTTCAGCTTTTGTATGCTTTTGTGGATGGATTCAGTGTGTGATCAGACAGGTTCATGCAACACAATCCTTCAAATTCCTCACAGCAATGCCCATGTACCTGTAAAAGAAAATCAATTGCTGCTCTGTTCTGTAAGGTTGCATGTCTGACAGCACTAACATCAGTCATCATGTCACTAATTGCAATGGAAGTAGCACTGTCTTCTTTCTTCAGCCAACACCACAATTGGTGTAATGGTTTCAATGCCTCGCCCGAGGCAAGTTGATGGAGAAATAAATTCAATGTACCTCATTTTGCAGGGCCCTAGGGTCTGAAATTGCTATTACAGTTTTCTTTATAATGGGCATATCTTTTTGCTGTGTTTTCTCTTGATGGCTTATTTAATGCTAGGTGCTATCACAGTGAGTTGTCTGATGCTACATGGGCCACATTTAATTTTTGAGGGAATGTCCTGCCAGGCTCTATCTCCACAACTGAGCCAATATTCTGTTGCTAATTGGCTTGAGGACTCATCTAGGTCATCTACTCGTCAGCAGTTTCAGCCTTAGGGGGCACTGGGGTAGTACAATTGCACCACAACTGGAGTATCTGTCCTCAGGATGATGGGGAGTAATATTTAACTGTTGATCTCCCTGGTACTGAAACTCAGCACAAAATTCCATCACCAATGAACCAAGAATTCCAATTCTTGAGGTTCAGAAGGTGCTTTAAGGTGATCAGGGGCCCAGTGATGCCAGCTGGTTATGGGATTGGTCTCATTGGCAGCCTCACACCAATATTTGTCACGATTGGGTATTGGCTGCTCCTTGGCTGGCACAGGCACACCGACCAAATGGGCTGCAAAGGATTTGTCTGGGCTCAAATTGGTCAAACGCATGGTGTCTGAGCCTGCTGACTTGGCTAAAGCAAGGCAAACATTCATTTTTGGTTGATCCACAGGCATGTATGCATGCAAAAGCAAGCAAGCAAAACCAACAAGTGCCAGTATATCCTTTGATCAAACTCCGTGTTCCTGTTCAGCTGTTTTTTGGCAAAAGTTTCCCCATCTATTTCAGTTTTCAAGCAAATCTTTTAGCATTTGTTCAGGGACTGGCCAACTATAGGGCACTAAACTGTCCCTCTAACCTTCATTTTTTACAAATCTGGATATCTTAGAATTCTTTTGAACACAATGGGCACCATGCTTTTGCTGAAAGAGCTCTATGATACAAACCATGTTCACCGTCCAAAAATCAACAATCCTTCATGGGGACCCACTTAGGTCCGACACCTTTGCAAATACAAGCATACCCTTTGCCCCAAGTGATTAGTGGAAATGGTCCTTCAATTTGTCCTAACTCAAGGTTTCTGATCAAAACTGCAGGATTTTCTTTCAATTTTTCCTGTGTGCTGTTTGAAAAGTGCCTAAAAATTGGAGGGTTAGGTCCTGCAAATGCGCTATTCAGAACATAAAGACATATAAAGCTTTTCTCAGCCTCATCTGAGGTGTTGCTTGGGCCACTCCCCCTTTTGCTGATCTAGAATGGGATTTAGAGTGTGGTGCATCCTTTCAACAATTGCCTGACCTGTGTGGGAATAGGGAATACCAAAAATGTGGCGAACACCCCAGTCCATCAAAAATGTCGCCAATTTTTGAGCTGTGTATGTGGGGCCATTTGTCAGTTTTCATCTTGTGGGGGATCAGTTTGGCGAGCTGTGGACCCAGTGACACTGACAAGGACAAAAGCAAAAGACAAGAGGCGCTCTCTCTTCCCAGGACCAAAGTCCCACAGCTTTAATGGAGAACAGCTCCAGGAGAGAAAGGGAGTGTCCAGGAGAGGAAAGAAGATGTCCAGGGAAAGAAAGAGAGTGTCCTCCTCATGGCAGGAGACTTTAAATGCTCGGAGAGGGGGGCGGTAGGAAGAAACTACCATAGTTCAACATAATAAATCACCACACTGTAGTTTTCTGCATAAATTGCTGCACTTGTTGAAAACAAAATTTTAAAATCTCCCCAAACACAACCGTGCAGTTCTAAATGACCACAATGTGGGATGAAAACCACTCAACCCCCCTATATGCCCAAGCACCAGGTGTCACAGGGAGTACCAATCCCTGCAACTAGAAAGTCCACACACACAGGCTCACCGGGAAGGGAATATCTCTTTATGAGGGGACAGAGAGCTCACTTTTCTCAAGACAACACACACCATCCACCACATCAGCATCCACCCACATCATCTTCCTCAAACATTCACACACTGAAAACATAGCCACAATTACAACACACAGGAAAAATAGCAGCAATAAAACAGGATTTGCTCAATTCACCCCCAGAATTGCTAGCAGGTCCTTATTGACACAGCAAATCCTTTCTGCCAGCAGCCAGACCCACACCCAAACTGTACAGGCATACGTTGTGCACAGGACATCTCTGTGTGACTTAGGAACAGCTCTTCCCCTGCATACGCCTTACGGGTTACTTTATACAGAGTTAAACATTCCCTTTCTCCACAGTCCCAGCAGTCTTGTCTGTCCCCCACAAGGAGCAGCCCAGAGCGGAGGTGCCTCCAGGAAAGGAATGTCCTGGCAGCGCCCAGAGACGTCCAGAGCCCGGTTGTTCTCGTTGGAGCAGAGAAGCGTTCCTGCCGCGGTCACCAAATGAGGTGTGGAATAGAACTCTTCACAGTTAAAGGTAGGAGGTAGTGTGTTTATTACAGCCAGGCACAGGAGGAGTTGTCTCCTGAAGACATGTGTGAAGAAGCACTGTCTCTCTACTGATCTAAAAAAATCTTACATATTCATATAATTCCCAAAACAACTAATACATATTCATTAGGTAACCCCACCTACCCCCTTTGTATTCAAATGTTTTATAACTGAGTCCAAAGTTCCTTCACATTTGCGGATTCTTTCACATCACATGGGTGAGTGGGTTTTAAAGTGGGGAATGGTCTCCTTCTGATGAAGGCCAAGACGTCTTGCTCAATTTGACCTCTTTCCTTACGACCTGTTGGCAGGCTTTCACACCCCTTGGCTATAGCTGAAATTTCAGGGCCCAGGTGCAGGCTACGGTCCTCTTCTTTGTCCCAAAGAAACATAGTAAAGACAGGCAAGTGATATATTACCCTAGCCTAAACTACCTTATCTGATAAAAAATTAACTATCCCTTATTATTTCTACTCTTCTTGCTATACTCTTTCCCCCTAACTAAATCTTGCTAAAATTTTAACTCTTCCAGTTCTTTTAAATCCTGGATTCATTGGCCTCATCTCACACACCAGGCATGTGTGAGCCAATGCTGTAACTGGGAAATTCCACTCCTGAGCAGGAGATCCCAGGCCTGGTTCTGAGCTGGAAGGGTGAGAAGGATGAGATGCACAGCGTTTTGATCCAGGGGATGTCCTGAAAGTGCACTGCCTACCTGCCCCTGCTGCCGAGCACCATGCTCCACCTCCTTCTCCTGCTCAGCAACATTTTAGGAATCCAGGGCTTGGTATGTATTATTTGCTAGTGCAACAAATACAATGAATTTGCTTTGCAAGCCCAGTTTTGTCCTGGGTTATCTTGTGCATGGGTCTCCTCCTGAACCTGTGTCAAAGACCGGCAGGGACCTACAGGACACTCCTATTCTCATGTCAGTAAATTCGGAGAAGTGATTTAAGTGTCAATAAGTATCAATCAGTAAATCAAATAATTTGGGGAAATGTGATGATGGTCACAAGGGTTGCAGGATGAAGAGAGAGGCGAGAATGCTGACCTCATGTTCAGAAGGCTTGATTTATTATTTTATGATATATATTACATTATAGCTATACTAAAAGAAATAGAAGGAAAAGTTTTCAGAAGGCTAGCTAAGCTAAGAATATAAAAGGAATGAATACCAAAGGTCTGTCTCCTGGCAGAGAGCGAGACCCAGCTCTGCCATGAGTGGTCAGTAAATCCAAACATCCACAGGAGACCAATCATGCATCCACCTGTTACATTCCACAGCAGTAGATAACCATGGTTTACACTTTGTTGCTGAAACTTCTCAGCTTCAGCAGGAAAAATCCTAACGAAAGGATTTTAATGAAAAGATGTCTGTGATAGGGGAATATTTAGCCTGTGAGTTTCAGCAAAGTATTGAATATGTCTTAGATCGATGGACACAAACTAGTAAGTGAGATTGCTGGGTGTGCACGTATTAGGGAAGTGATTCCCCACACACCCAGTGCTGAGATCAAGGATTGCCTCTCTTCTAACCCTGAGCTGGCAGCAGGAATTGGGCCCTGCTTGGTAACGTTCATTTTGAAGACTTCTGTTGAGCAGGTAAGAATGGCCAAAATGAAATCTTTTCCAGCTGTTTTCCTTTGGTTTACCTGTTTGAGGGTTAAAATTCTGTGCTGCAGGTGTGCTGGGTGTGTGCAGAGCAGTGCAGCCCCAGAAACCCCTTGGCTTGCCCACAGGTTGTCATGCCTGGTTGCCAGGTGTGCCCAGCTGTGGCAGCAGAAGGAGCCCGCAGCGCAGTGGGCACCGTGCCCTGCCCAGCCGGGGCTCTCTGGCACAGAGCAGCAGCAGCGCCAGCACCGTTCAACCCGCTCCTGCCTTGGCTTCCCCTGGCACACAGAAGCCTCTGGAAATCAGCAGCGCCAGTGGTGTTCCCAGCTTGGAGCAGCTGCTGCTGGCGGGCAGATGCTGCCAGTTCAACTCCTTCCAAAGGGGAAGAGAGGCAGAGATGTACACGCACTGGGGCCCTGGGCATGTCCAATAAAGGTGCAAATATGTGGGGAGATTTGTTATGAAGCATTTCAGCTGTGATGCCAACAGTGGCTTCTCTCCTGGTTCTGTGTGTTCTAGACGAGTAATGCAATGGTTGGCTCTGACAATTATGAAGCAGATGTTATGTGGATGTTCAAATGTGCAGTGATGGTATTGTAATATATCCTCCCATAGTCCTCTTTCCCGTCCCCCTTGTAACAGCCTGGGTAGTCAGGGCATTTGGGGAGGGCTGGCTTGTGACCAGCAGGCAGGGTGTAACAACACCTGACCTCCAGTCAGGATGCAAGAAAGTAATATCCTCCAATGGATAGCAGAGAAAAAGTTGACTGACAAAACTTTTAGAGGAGCTAAGGGTATAAAAGGCAGAACATCATTTTTGTAGATGAGCACATGGCTGCTAGTCACAGAGACTCCCAATGCTGCAATTTTTCCTTATTCAGTCCTTTGTTAAGGTTTACTAAACCTTTAAAATTTTAAAAGTGAGAGTCATTTCTCACATGTGCAATGCTGTGGGCCATTGTCTTGGTCTGGTTTCCTTTGCTTGGGTCCCATCTGAGTGCTCAGCTGGGGTACAGGCTGTAGGTGCTTGGGGCACTCCTGGGGTTCCTCTTGGATCCCTGAACAGGGTTTGGCCCATGAGGGGGTTTTGCGCTGCTTTGTGACACAGAAAAACTTCTCAGGCTCTTTTGTGTTTGCTGTAGGGAAGGTTGGTTATTGCTTTGCATAAACTCACAGACCAACATGGAGCGTTTGCTTTGTGATGTCAGGGCATGGTTGCCACCTTGTCGTCGTGACATCAGAAGGTTGCCTTGGTGCACAGAAGGCCTGAGTGTCAGAGCAGCCCTAGGCCTTGCTCAGTTGAGGAGAACTTTTCTGGTTGGGGTATTTGTCAGTGGGTAGCTGCCCACTGACAAGAGCCTTGTTTCTTCTATTTACCTAACTTTCAAAAATGACAATATTTCACCATCTGGCCACAGCAGCTTTTGCTGCTTATGGCATTTCTTTTTCCGCGTATTACATTACACACTTTGCACGTAAGTAGAGTTTTCCATTCTACTTAGGTTAGGGTGTATCCTTACCTGGCTTTTGTATGTCTTCCTGCTCTTTCTTGGTGGCTGAGTTTCTGATTTTGAAAGAGCATTAGGATGCCAGTGGTTTGGTAAAGCTCCTGTCAAGAGGTTCAGCTAAAAAGGGGGTGTCTGTAGCCACAGGGGCAGCATTTGCAAGGGAACCTGCAGGGCTCCGTTCCCTCCACAGGAGAGTCTGTGGCAGCAGAGTCTGTCATTTCCTCAGTTTGCTGGGACAAGCAGGTGTCGGCGGAAGGGAACCAGGACATCAATTTGATCATCACAGGCTCAATTTTATTGATCAGTACGGCGGGTTAAATACAGTTAATAATGAGCTTCATACATATTGCAAAAGTTGAGCTCAGGATTGGTCAGCTTACATATCAGCACCTACGCCTACTTCTACATTCCTATGGTTCTACTTTTGATACTTTCTACATATTCTTAGGATATATTCAGGACTAATCTCAACTCCCTATCCTCATGTTGCAGCAAGGTCACTGCTGACTCTTCCTTTCAGCTTGCTGACTGCTGACTTTTCTCCTTCAGCTTAACCAGTGGCATTATGTCAGTGTGGCCTTTCTCAGCTAACCAATTATTAATAATGCTCTCCACAAGCAGGACAACTTCCAAAATGCAGCCTGGGAGGCCTTCTCAGAAGGCCTTCTAAGGACTTTGTAGTTCTCCCCAGAACTCAGGGAAAGCTTCTTTTGTTCCAAATTTTGTAATGAAAGGATTTGACTGTCTATTTTGACCCTTGACAGAGTGCTAAAAGAGTGATTCCCTTTGCAGTGAAGTGCAAACGCCAAAGCAGTGAGTGTCTGCTCCTGAGGCCTGGAGCTGCTGCTGTGCTCTTTCACAGCAGAACTGCCACAGCTCAGGGGCATTTGGGGCAAGCTTTTCTGGGTGACTGTTTTCAGCAACTTAATGGGAATTAGTGCATGCAACTTCTTTTTTTAAAAAAGTACCTGAAAGACAAGAGAACAATAGCTGCTTTATCTGCTGGACAGAACAGAAGCATTGAGTGTTGAAGAACAATTTGCATTTTCTTGATCATGTTTGTATTCATTTACTGGCTAAACTGGCCAAAGTGTAGGCACAACCAAGATTATTGTCCTGATCTCTTGCTGGCTGTGTGAAGGAACTATGTCATGTGGAGGGATGTTGATAAAGAAAAATACTCTCTGTTTGGGTTGACTTCTTCTCTTCTGTGGGATTCAGCAGCCCAGGCAGTTTTCTCACAGCACTTGTTCATTTTCCGTTGCCCACTCCAGGTCACCTGAAGCGTGTATTCAGAGGTGCTGATCCTGAGGTGAGTGAGAAAGGAACATTTCATGTTCCTGGTGCTTAAGAATTGTAGAGCAAGCTGTGAGCTTGGCCTGTGGAGGTAGAGTGTAGAGGGCCAGCTGGGCAGGCTGAAAGAAAATCCATTTCCATGTCTGCAGCAGCAAGAACAAAGGCATCGCTGGCTATTTCCTAATTTTCCATTTCAGAACTTTCAAGGAATGAAAAGCTCATTTTGCAGAGAGAATGTTGCTTCTTGATAGTAGCCAGGGCGAAATGTCTAATTCAGAACTATTAGCAATTCTGTTGAATTAGCTCATTTAAATTTAGTGTCAGTGACTTAGAATCCCATTGTTATCAAAGTTTCTGATTTGTCCTTAGCAGAGCTGGTTGTAGAAATAGAGCTGAATAGCATAAAGTGCTGAATAGAAATAAGGTTATAAATTATAGGTAACTTTGTGTCCCTCATACTGCTGTCTGTCCACAGATCACAGAACCAACAGCAGTCTCTCCCCTGGCTCCCTCTGCTCATGGAGAGGAGGCCGAAGAGGAGGCAAATGAGGTGGATGAGCGCCAGCCTCCAGCTGTGCTCACACCACAGCCTGAACATTCTGAGCCAGTAAGTGCCAGCTGTGTGTGCTGCTGTCTTTAGTGCAGGGCAGAGCTGCAAGTTTCTGACCAGCCAGCACTTGCTGTTACTGGCTGAGGATGCTGAGTGCTGGAGTCCTGCCAGGACCCAGTGATTGCCCCCAGCCTGTGAGAGATGGACAATGGGCTTTGGTCTGTCATGTTTAGCACCAGCTTCCTGGCATTTTGATAGGGGCTAGCCTGAAGCATGCAGGCTCCCTGTTCCCAGAGGAGGGAGCGTGTCAAAGACACTGTGCTCAGCCTTGTTGGATACACAGGGGACACTGTGGCGTGGAGAGACCTGTCCCCCTGCACAGACTGGCCAAGTAGCTGCAGGCACAAAAAAATGTTGATCTGACCACACAAGTTCTTTCTGGTGCTTTGTCTCCACAAACTTCTTGGGTGTGTTTACTTGGGAGTATTTCAGAGACACACTGGGGATGTAGAGTTGCTGCCTGAAGTCAGGGATTTTGGTGCCTTTGTTGCCAGGTTGCTCTTTTGCCTCTTCAGGCAGAGCAGCCAGTAGCAGAGCAGATAGGTGCTCTGAGTCTGCCTGTTTCTTGGTCTTTGATAAGCTGCAAGGAGATGACTGTGTTGTCCATGAAGCTGTGGGGGGGCATTCTTGTCAGGCGTGGCAAAAGAAACAAAGGGAGTAGTTCTGAACCCTTCTTCTGAGGCAAAAACCAGACACTGCATGTGTCTGTTGACACCTTCTATTGTGTAGTCTGCTTTGAAAACCGCATTGGAAAACTGCATTGCAGCCTAGAGTGGGAGCAAAGCTGCAAGTCCTTGACTGCTGTCTTGTAATGCTAAACCCAGGATGTACACCTTGCAATGGTGCCTGCAGTATCTGAAGTGCAATGGGCACCTTTGTGGCTGGGGAGCTGCGTGGGCCCAAAGGACGCAGGGCTGGCGGCCGTGAGCAGCTGAAGATGAGGCAGCGTGGGGCCAGGGGGCCCAGAAGGCCAAGGGCACGGTGGCTGTGCCAGCAGCAGTGGGGCAGCAGGAGCAGGGCAGGGAGCGTGGCCTGTGCTGGGCAGCGCTGCGGCCACAGCTGGAGTGCTGTGTGCAGCTGTGGGCCCTGGGAAGCAGAAAGTCATGGAGGGGCTGCAGCGTGGGCACAGAGGGACAGGGGAGCTGGGCAAAGGGTGCAGCACAAGGCCAGGGAGGAGGGGCTGAGGGAGCTTTAGCCTGGACAATGGGGGCTCATGAGGGACCTTCACGCAGACTGCCATTGATCCCTGCCTTGGATCCATAGCGCCAATGCTCAGCACAAGGGCTGTTTCCCTGCCAAACATCCCTTCACTGCATCCAAGTGCTTTAGACACTGGAGTAGGTAACACTTTCATATTTTGTTGATTTGTTTGTTTGCTAGAAGGAGAAGCCTTGTGCAATTTCTCCTTCTCCAGGGAGCAAGGGAGCTTTTTTCTCAATCTTTCCTGCCCTTTTACAGCACTGGCAGAAATTCTGCTAGAATTTTACTTTTCAAGGAGGCAGTTCTGGATAATGCAGTATTTTTGCACAAGAACACATAGCTTGGGCCAGACATGTTGGTGCAGAATGAGCTGTTCTGGTGCCAGACCAGCCAGTAGGGCTTGCCCATCATTTTCAAGTTAACGGCTCCCTTGTCTTTTGGCAGCCCAGGCAATCAGTGTGTGTTGTGTTTGGGAACTGAGTAGGAAATCGATGCCCTTGCATTCCAGCTGGTGCTCAGAGATTAGAGGAGCTGGGAGGGGCTGGGCTGCATTTCTGACTCAGGCCACTTTAGCACCATCAGTGTGGTCCAGTCCAAGCGAAGAACTTGCCCGAGCACAGATGCACAAAGAGTGCAGTTCCCAGTGCAGTGCTCTGGGTCTGATTGCATTCCATAAGGACCGACATGCTCCAGATTCCCCAAGAGTGTGGGTTACTGAAGCAACAGGAGAGCAAATTCAGGATGGCTGCTGATCGGGGCACTGCTACCGAGTGCTGATGTGTGTAGTGACAGAAAGGACAGGATTGATTCCGGGTGACCCCCACGTGGGGAATAATGTGCTTTGGCTCTATGATTAAGAAGGTTAAACAAATGCTTTCTTAAGCTATGTTATATTACACTAGTACTATATTAAAACTATACTAAAGAGATACTTCACTAAAAAGCTACTAAAGAAAAACTCGTGACTGTCTCCAGGCAGTCTTTTATCTAATTAGCTAATCAATCTAAACAACTATCACTAAAATCCAACTAACAAATCACTTTCAGAAAACAATCACTATAACACATTCTTCATATACTAAAAAACAAGAACAGCCAGTAGAGATTAGAATTGTTTCCTCTTCTTCTCTAAGTTTCTCACTACCTTCCCTTAAAAAAAACCTAGGAGAGAGAATTATATCTCTCTCCATTCAAAAAATGTAAATACCACAGTACAGTAAAGAGAGATTATAAAAGTGAGATCTGTCTGTCTATCTATCTATCTATTTAAATCTTCCTGACTCTGCTCCAAAGCAGTGGAAGATGCAAAGCTCACCTAAAGGCATCCCTTCAGGAGAGACAAACAGGACACGGCAGAAGCAGAGGGAGGCCCTCACCAGACCCTTGAGAAATGCCACCCCTTCCCTGTCAGCTGCCTGAGAGGCTGCTGGAGCTTCAGTCCCAGATGGCCCCTGATTGTAGGGCCAGGGTCACTGTGGAATCTGTGCCTCCTCTCAGGCAGAGAATGACCCAGGAGAGCAGCAGCACAGTGCTTTGGGAACGTGTGAGCCCAGCAGTCTGTGAGTCTTGGCCCACAAAGGGCGTATGGGAAGTTGAAACCCATCTTCTCTTGCTTTCTGTGCAGGTGCTTCAAGAGAAAGAGCAGGAGCACACTGCCTCATCTGAGATGCCAGGCCAGACTCAGGGAGAGCTGTTCCCAGCCCAAGGGCAGGAAGAGCAGCTCAGGCAACAGGTGGAAGAGCCACAGGAGAATGGCCAGGTATGCCTGACTGGCCAGGGCACAGAGGGAAGGGCAGGAAGAGGGGCATAAACCAGAGCTCTTGGGACTGAGGAGGCCAGGAGTGCCACTGGCACTGGAAGCACAGAGCCTTGGAATCTGCAGACATCAGCCCTGGGACAGGAGGTTTGCAATGGAGGCAGATGTGGGGAGGGAAGCAGAAAGAAATGGCTGAATAAATGTGATTTTGAGGCTGCAAGAGGAAAAAAGGTGAGCCTGATGGCAGCTCTCAGTCACTTGCTCTGCTTTTGTGTGTACAGAACATCAAGGCAGAACCACAAGCAGAGCTGCCTGAAGCTCAGAGTGCCATCATGGCAGTGAAGAGGAGGAATGAAGACATCCAAGAGGAGAAGAATCTCCCTATGCACAGGGGTAATCAACAAAAACAGGTGAATGAAGGAATGGCAGCCACTCCACTCATGAGAGAGAGTCCTTTCTGTTGTTGTTTACAGAAAATTGACAAACAGATGCAGGCACAGCTGCAGGAAACTGAGGCTATGACCAAGGCAAGGAAGAAGAGGCTAGATGAAAAAATTAAAATCATCCAAGAGAAAATTAATTGCCTCCTTCAGGAGCAAAAGGCTCTAGAAAAGCAAGTGAGGGGAATAGCAATCAGCACTGCAGTCACCCAAGGGTGGTTTCTGCCCTCCTTGCCTTTCCAGTGCAGAGCAGCAGGGGTGGGTGATGCCTCTGAGTGCCATCCTGATGAGGCCTCTGTCAGAGCTGCTCTCAAGGACACTTCCTGCTCTGCTGGATCTCAGCTGATGCTCTGGACAGTGGCATTACTCCTTTGGCCATTTAGCCAGCAGTCATCTGAATGAACTCCTGCTGGCTTCTTCCAGGTCACCTTGTTTCTTGAGGTGTTTTTGCAGGTGAACATGGTCACTCACATAGATTTGGAATACGAGCTAGAAGCTGTCTATATCCCTTGCAGATCTGCTCCTGTCCTTTACTTTCTTCCCAGTCGATGACTCCTGGCTGACGGGGACAAGCTGTAGTCTCTGACTGCTTTGTTCTGTTTGACTTGAGGTGGAAGTGTCGCCATCCTACCTGGCAGCCTGCAGAGAGTTCCAGCAAATGACGGGCAGCCAAGAGCCCCGAGGCTGGCATGAGGCCCAGGAACTGACCCACCCAGAGATGCTGCAGGATAAGCTCGTCCTGAGGAAGGTGCAGAAAAAGAGAATTTCATGGCAGGAGGTAGAACATTAGAATGAGGAGCTGCAAATGTATCTGCAGACCTAGGAGGGGGAAAGGAGTCTTTGGGAGGAAGTGGAGCGGTCGTTGCTGCAGTCATCCTTTAGAACAACAAACTGGCTATGAACTTGAGTAAAACCAGCCTTTGGTTTTGACCATTTGGTTTCACAAGTAAACATCCAAAGCAATCCAGTTGAAGAGCTCTGCATGTGGCTGACAGCAGCTTCCTAAGGGCTTGCATTTCAAATGGCAATCTCTCTTGCATTTCAGGGCAATCTCTGTCACACCTTCCTGACATCAACTCATTTCTTGTCTCAGATCTACACCGACTCTGACACTGAAGCTGCTGCAGAAGCAGCAGTGCTGTCCCAAGGAGCCTTTGCTCTCCAGCTGAAGAAATGGAGCCTGAGCCCTTGGTTCACCTCCCGTGCTGACCCAGCTGCTGCTCAGCAACAGGAGACGGCGGGTGACTCCCTGGAGCAGCAGAGTACGTCTGGTATCTTTCTTATCTGAGGGACAGTGTGTTGTGTGCACGTGTCGGCATAGCTGTACCAAAGGGTTCTCCTCAGTTTAGTGTCACAGAAGTGCTGGCAGTGCTCCGAGGCAGCAAGAGAGAGCTCTGGGTGTTCCTGCTGCCTCTGAGGGTAGCTTAGACTGGCTGGAGTTTGCCTGAGCTTCCCTCTCTGCTGAAGGCAGAAGCAGGGATTGTTCCTGGATAAGCAGAAGGCTGTGACTGCTTGAGTCCCAGCCACTGGCAGAAGCCCTGCTGAGATCAGTCTCTAGGAGAACACATCAAGCCCTTTGTGATTCTGCAGCACAACCCAATGAATCTGCTTCTTGCCCTTAACAGCTGCCAGTGCTGTGCTCTCAGATAAGATCTGGTAGGGTTTAGAAGAGAGCCCAGTGGATTCTGTGTCTACCATCACCTGTTGGGACAAAAAGGGCACCGATCTGCACCTCGGCGTGGCTGATCTCAAAGCCCATCCCGTTGTGTCCTGAATGGGGGCAACAGCTTGTCCGGGGCTAAGGCTGACTCTGGCTTCTTCCCATCAGTGCCTGTCAGTGCTCATGCTTGGGCTTTGCCAGCCTTGCTGTGGTCACTGCCCTGCCCCTGAGGGCTGGTGGGAATGCAGAGGCTGGAGCCTTCCTTAGCTGGGAGGGTCCCGCTGCTGCCCTGCTGCTGCAGCGCGGAGCTGCCTGAGGCAGCAGCCCCTGCTCTGGGCCGGCTTCTGCCTCGCACGGCCTGGACTCACAAGAGGGCCAGCATCTCCTCTGGGCAGCTCTCTGTGTCACAGGGACGCCTGAGGAGCACTGCTGTCCTCTGTGCCCGTGCCCGCCGTGCCGAGTTGGAAAGATGGGGACGTGTGCGGTGTCGAGAGGGCGAGTGCAATGGGAGCGACTGATCCGCGCTGTCAGGGTGAAGAGAAGCGGCGCGGCTCTTCACGCAGGGCGTCTGTGAGCTCAGCCTGCTCATAAAGGGTGAAGGTCCTGATGCTGAAAGCCCCGTGGGGATTGGTTCTAGCATGAGCTGCTCTGGTTTACAAACACAGAGGCATTCTTCTGGCAAACTGCTGCAAGGTGGAAAAGATGGGAACACTTGGCAATATTCCTCCTGTTCTGAACTTGGCATCTGTTCAGAGGAATTGATTCTAGATGTCCTGGTGCACTTAATCTTAGCAAGTAGGAAACCTTTTCTAAATCTCACAGTGTTTATTCCCAAGAAAACAAAGGCACTGTTAGTTCCAGCTCTCCTAAATGTTTCTAGATGACAAACTTACTTGCCTTGGTAGGTATTCTCTTCTGGTCTCAGTCTCCTCTGAATGTATCTCCCTGTGCTTCCCTGTGTGCCTGCTGTCAAGAGGTCTCTCACTTAAAAGGATGCTGGAAATCAGTCTCTGTGCCAGCCACTTGTGCTGTGGGCCTGCTGTTCTTTTCTTGTTGTTCCAGTTCCCGTTCCTGTTGTTGTTAGCCAGCTGTCCACAAAGGGAGGGCTCAGAGCTCCAGACAGTGGGGCTGCCTTTTGTATCTCCTAGAAGGTGAGATCTCTGCTTTGAAGTGAACATCTTGCATTTTGTTTCCCTCAGGGAGAATGGTGAAGATGGAAAATCCTATTCTAAAATACATTGAACTGGAAAATATTGGCAGTGGGTGAGTCCAAGCAATGTTAATTTTACAAAACTATGCATCAGATGTTTTGCTGGCGGAATAGGTATCAAGTGTGAAGTCAGACAAGCTGCAAATGTGTTCAGGCACTGGGCTTAGATTGTCAGTGCTGATCAGAATTTCTAAGTGTGCTCAGAAGGCATTGTCAAACACATCTCAATGCTTCCAGTGTCCTGCAGGTCTGCGGTATTTACAGCACAGATCACCTGTGTGGGCTGGCTTTCACTGCAAGATCTAAATGGCTTCTCCTCCCTCTGCTTCTGTTTTGTTTCTAGGACTTTTGGAGATGTTTGTAAAGCACTTGACACTGCCACAGGAGGAGAGGTAAATGTCAACAGCCCCTGCAGACTCTGCTGCACTTGAGGGCTTTCCCCTCTGGTGTGAGCTGTGGCTGGAGCTTTGGGCAGAGCTGTGCTGAAAAGGCACAAGAAGCACAGACTGGTGCCAGCCCACACAACACATTTGGGACTTTGTCCTCCTCAGCTGCCGGAAGGAAGGCACGGAGGGCAGCGGTTCCTTTCAGAGAAGGACGCGCTCACTCGCTCTCCATTGCTAAAACAAAGGCGCTACCTTTGAGCACCTCACTGCTCTTTGGGGCTACAGCTTCAGAGTCCTGAATTCTCATTTCTGGCTGCCAGCAAATCCATCTGAAAGTTACTGGTAGTTCCTTAGCCACCTACAGTGCTGCACTTGGGAACTGCACATAGGGAGAAATCTGCAAGGCGTCCCTGAAAGCCCTAAGCCCTGCCCATAGCCCAAGATGTATCCACAGAGTATTAAGGCATGGATTACTTCTTCTGAGTGCCAAACAAAGCAGCAGAGAGTGTGGTCAGAGGTTTGTGGGTGATAACTGAGACACTGCTGTTACCAAGTGGTCAAGGCAAAATGTCAGTGGCCCCACGTGTCCTGTAACTGGCTCCCAAGGGAGCAGAGAAATTGGCTGTTGGAATGTCAGTTCCTAATTACTGCAGTGCCTAATCACAAGGCAGTTTGGCACAGCTCAGCTGTGTCATTGCAAAATCACTCGCTCCACGTGTCTTGTGGTCTCGTGCCACCAACGTCTCAAGTTACTGATTTTCAATGTCGTTTTAGGTGGCCATCAAGAAAATACAGCTTCAAGGACTGAGGAAGAAGGAACTAAAAGTCAACGAACTCATGGTCATGAAGGTGAATAGAAATCCCAACCTGGTCAACTGTTTAGACAGGTGAGTTGTGCTTTTGTCCCATGAATGTTTGTTTACATGTTGCAAACATGCAAGGTAAAATCCCACTTTGGTCACTGGCAGAAAATAGAGCTGTAATTATTGGCTAATTATTATTGCTCTTTTCATCTCCAGTGGATGGGAAGAGATTGCATTTTGTCTGCATTAGTCTTCGCTGGCACATGGTATTTGAAAATTGTTCAAAAACCCGGATGAGTTGTGTCTTACTAAATCAATGATCTCTATATTCACAGCCACCACTTTGTTTTGGAGCTTGATTTTTTTCAAGTGTCTTCTTACGTCCAGGTAAACTAACAAGGATTTCCCTTGGATTGTTGCCACTGTTTCCCATTGCTATGCATGCCAGGAAGACTAGGTGCTTTTTTTCCAGAAACACCATGCATGACAGGTTTTCTTTTATCTGGGCTGTTACTAAACTGCACATTTTGCTTGCTGCCCATCTAAGACATCTCCTTTTTTGCAGCTGTGCCTTTCTCCTTGAGACTGCACAGATGGCAAACAACGCACAGCCAAGAGGGAATGTCTCTTCCTTTATTTTGTCTTTGTCTTAAAGGGACCTGAAAAGAAGAACCAACCTGTCTTTTCCAAACAGCAACTTAGCCATGTACATTCATCTCCATGCCCTTGTTTCCTTCTTTCAGCTACCTTGTGGGTGAGGAACTGTCCCTGGTTATGGAGTACATGGATGGAGGCACTCTGAGCAATGTCATCAGCCAGACCTACCTGTCGGAAGATGAGATGGCAGCCATCAGTCGGGAGGTCAGCAATCCCAGCTGTGTTTCCAAGGGCTTGGGCAGCATTGTCTGGGAAACAGGGGCTCAGAGCTGGAGTGATTTCCTGTGCCAAGCTTTGTTTCTGTGTTGCTGGTATGCTATGGGCAAGTAAAAGCATCTCAAGGGAAAGGCCTGCCAGTGCCCCTGCACTCACTGTACTCAGTGCCAGTACTCTTATCTCCTGCTATTGTATTCTCACTCTGTCTCTTGTATTTGCTGTTCTCCACCTTGCCTCTCTAAATGTTTGCCTGGAGTCTGTCTTCACTGTATTCCTTGCCTGTAAAAGGAAAGGTGCTGGTGGCAGGATTTGAAATGACCAGAAAAGAAAAAATACTCATTTCTCAGAGTCCTCAGCTGAAAAGGATAGAAGTGCAGCCAAAATGCTCTTTGCTTCCGCAAAGTGACTGGTGTGATACTTCCAAGCCTGTGCTGAGGCCAGCAAGAAAATCTTTTCCATGCAGCCTCCCACCCAAAAGTGATCCACTAAACACCAAAGGGAGGGACTTTTCCTTTCCAAACCCCTCCTTTGTCCTCTGCATGGAAAAAGCACGTCCACTGCAGCAGGAGTCGTCCTGGCTGGTTTGCAGGGGACAGCCTACAACAGCAGGTGCTGTTGCTCTTTCAAAAGCTGATGTGCCTTTCCTCAGAAAGGTCCTGCTCTGCAAGTGTTGGAGCCATTACTGTTCTGCCCTTACTCCCCATTCCCCTGGAGAGGGAATCTTTTAGATTCTTTGCTTCCTTTCTTTTGTGATGAAATCACATCACTCATTTTTGCCCTCCTGTTTCTGTTTTCTCGCTCAGTGCCTGCAAGGACTGGATTTTCTTCATTCAAACCATGTCATCCACCAAGATGTGAAGAGCAGCAACATCCTTCTCAGAACTGACGGTTCTGTCAAGCTGGGTCAGTATATTCTTGGTCAGGTGCAGCGTTCCAGGGATGTGGGTGTGGGGCTGCTTGGAGTGACTGCCATCTCCCCAAAAATGGTGCTGGTGGCAGTGCAGGGACCCCTGCTGCGAGCTGAGGGCACAGTTGCAACGTGCACAGAGGTATAAGGAACCACAAGCAGTCAAGAGTGGCCTTGCTCTGTGTGTGTCCCTTCTAGACAGAGGGATCTACAATCTAAAGCTTCAGGGGATAAAGTCCACTGCTGTGAGCAGCATTAATAAAACCTGGGTTTTTTTGGAAGTGGCCAATTCCATACTCCCTTGGCTAAAGCCCCAAGGAAATCGAGTGTGGACAGTTCTCCAGGAGATGCAACAGCACATTCTTAGCCTGAGAGTGGGGAATTCTTTTGCTTGGTTTCCTAATTGGAGCTGGTTTTCACGGTTTGTTCTTTTCTCCACAGCTGACTTTGGCCTCTTTGCTCAGCTCAGCCCTGAGCAGGGCAGACGGAGCTCCGTGGCCGGCGCTGCTGGGTGGCTGGCGCCTGAAGTGGTGACAGGTCAACCATGTGGCCCCAAAGTGGACATATGGTCTTTGGGAATTGTGGGCATCGAAATGGTGGAACAAGAAGTTCCTTCCTGGAATGCAACTCCTGTCTTGGTAAGGTGCAAATACTCACTGATCCCACTGTCTTTCTCACCTGTCCCATGTTCTGTGTGCCATTGGACAAAATCCCATTGCCATCTGCTGGCACCACTTCCACCAAGGTCCCCTTCTAAAAATGCCCCTGCAACACATCAGCATCTGCTGTAGCTTTGGTTGTATCAGAAAGGGAAGTGGCAGTTCAGAAACCTAACCAGTTCAGAAACCTGCCATTTTGCCCTCCAGCCGTGCCTGACATTTCTCACATGTTTTTTGAACAATGCTGGAACTCTGTTTCTGAAGGACAAGAATTTTTCAGTGTACAGGGTAGACATGTAATAAATATCCTGAGAAACAGAGATTAGACCTTCCCAGTTTCAATTTTATAGAAAACATAGGAAAAAAGGAAAAAGAAAAGTAAACAAAAAAGGAAAAGAGAAAAAAACCTACTACCAAAGCAATGCCCAAGCAGTTCTGCTTGCTTTTTCATTTTTTAAATCCAGCTCTTCTCTTCCATTCTGTAGCATCTTTTCCAAATCCTGTGGTTGTTGAAACTTTCAGGCTTTCAAGTCATCTGTACATTGTTCAGTCACGTGTGTGGGTGGCCTGGATAAGTTTTGGATGTGTTTTTCTCCGACTGCAGTTAGAATTGTTTGCCAAACCCTTGGCTGTTTCTTGGTACTTTAACAAGTTGATGAGCTTGCAGGCAGGTGCCTGGGCTGGGATCCAGCGTGGGCAGTTGACACCAGTGCTGTGTTTCTTTACCTCAGGAGCAGGGCCATCCCTGGCCTGCAGTGTTATAATGACAGGGAGGGCTCCAGCTCCCCACCATGGCCAGTGGCTGAGCTCAGCTGAGAGTCAGGATAAAACCCTCTTTCTCACCTCTGGTGATGTGGGAAAAGGACAGAAAGCCGCATAAATTATTTGTACACAAGGGGAGTGCATTGCCATTTCTGGCTTTGAAATTCTCCTTTGGGTTGAAGAGGATAATAGCAAAGTCTCTTTGGTCACCATCTATTTCAGTGCCATGAGCACAGAGTTATCATGACAGTGGTGGGCATTTTTATGGAGACTCCAAGGCCTCTTGCCATTGTTCTTTTTGTCTATTTGAGATGGATTCTGCAAGTTGAGGTTTGAATAGTTCCACGTTGGTGTCTTATGTTTCTAAATACCATCTTGCAAAAGCAGAATGAGCTCTCTCCCTCTGACTTGTCAGCGTGTTAGAGCTTGGTTCCACATGAACCACACTGGATAATGATCAGCTGATGTCTTGCCAATCTACACTATAATTCCTTGGCCTGAGGAGTATCAGAAAGACCTGCTGAGCTCCATGGACACTGTCAGCTGCATGGAAGTGAGCATCCTTGGCCTTGCTGAAGAAACTGGAGCTCAGCTTAGGTTAGATGCTCTTGAGCAGGAGAAAGGCTGGAATCCTCAGGTGTTTCCAGAGGCCTGCGTGCCCAGAGGGACTGAGTTCTGGGGAGCAGCTGGATGTTTCTGCACATCATGGAAGGGGATTGCCAGACAGCTCAAGCCTCACCACAGGCAAACACTCCCCAGCTCTTCTCAGGCAACATTTGCTTTGGGTTTCAAGTTGTTCCCACTTGTCTGTCTGTGAAGATGCCCCTAAAACTACAAGGCAAGCCTCTCAGAACTGGTGTTACATTTCCAGAAATGAAGAAAAGAAGGCCAAACACATGAAAGTTGCTAAGGCACTGGTTTTTAGAGAGGAACTTAACCCCCTGTGCAGTTTCTTCTCACTGGGAAACGTGCCTGAAACCCGGGCATGAGGGTGTAAAGGCCACAGAGTCTCTTCTGCTTCTTGTGCAGTGCTGCTGAAACACTCAGTGACCGTGTTTCTCTCCCAGCCCAAGCCACATTCTGCACGTCACCAAGCCAGAGCCTGGTGATGTGGAGAGCCTGCCAAAACCTCCCATTTGTTTCCTGGCACTTTCTGGGATGGTCCTACCATTCATGCATTGACTTGAGTAGCCAAATGAGTAGAGGGTGACCGTAGGGATGGAACCTCTCCTTCTGATTTGACCATGAAAGGTTTTTCTTTTCCATGTAAGGAAAGCAGAAATTTTCAGACTGCTGAGAAACAGAGCTGCAAGTGGCTCCTGTGTGTCCAAGCAGGCGTTTTCATCCCAGTATATTTGTGCATGGATCATAATGTGTCTGTGTTGAAGATGAGATTCCAAAGATTTGTTTCCTTACCTGAGGAATACCTGGTGGATTTCCTTTCTTTCCCTCCAATTCCCATTGTTTTCAAGAACAAAGCAAAAAGCTTGATTAGGTTTGTTTTGTGGCAGCGGTGCTTAAGGGACCAAGAAGCACTGCAGAAATACTTTCCATGTACTAACCCTTGGATACAGTAGAGTTAGTATAGCAAAGTCCTTCTTCCAAAAAGCCTCTCAAGCTGGTATGAATCGTCAGGGAAGGAAATGTCCTTGTGCTGATGTAGTTCCCACTAATTAGGTCAGGCAATGAAATCAGCTGCCAAGGCAAGATCTGTGAGATGTTGGAGAGGCTGTGGCTGCATCAGGGTTTTGGTTTTTCGCTTGGTAAAGGAAAGTCATCTCTGGGTCTCTGCAAGGGCAGAAACTGCCACTGCAGAGTGGAGCTTAATCAGTGGGATCTGGGAGAGCAGTGACAGAAGGGAAAGAAGCAGGTGGAGCCTGGTGTCTCCTTTTTCCCCAGCCCCAACTCCTGATAGCCACAGGAGGAAGACAAAAGCTGCAGCAGCCCAACCTATTTTCATCTTGCCTGCGTGACTTCCTGAGCTGCTGCCTGCAGAGAGACGAGGCGCGGCGCTGGTCTGCCAAGGAGCTCCTGCAGGTAACATGTGAAGGGGCTGCAGGTGAAACAGGCTCTGAGGGATGGGCTCCTCCTCCACTCACGCCCAAGGCAGCAGATGAGCCCCCTTCCTCCTCACCTCCACTCTTGGTGCTCTTCAAATGAAAACAGTGAGGAATCCTAGACTGGGCTGGGCTGGCAGGGCCCTGCAAATGTCCTCTGGTGCAAGTGTCCTGCAATGAGCAGGGACTTCTTTAAAGACATCAAGTTTCTCAGAGCCCTTTCCCACTGGAGCCGGAATGGTTGCAGGGATGGGGCACCTACAACCTCTTGGGGCAAGCTGTGCCAGGGTCACACCATGCTCCGAGTAAACAAGTTCTGATTAGATCCTATTTGTGTTAAAAAATATTCACCCACATCCTATTGTAACTGGCTCTGTTAAAAAAGATGTCCTCCACTTTCCTTAAAGCCACTCTGAAGTTTTGGAAAGTGGCAATAAAGTCTCCCTGGGGCCTGTTCTTGACAAAACTGAGCAACCCCACCTCTCTCTGCATTTCCTGAGTCAGAGAGGTCCTCTGGCTGTTTCTGTCACCTTCTTTTGTAATTTGGTGGGGTGTTCAGTTTTATGTAATGGCAAAAGAATTGAAGTAGAGCAATGCAGGGTACAGAGACATGAAATGGTGGTGGAGGAACCCAAGGAAGCCAGTCCCAGCCTAGGGGTCAGAGATTTGGCTGTGGGCAGGAGGGGCTGTGGGGGGCTGACTGTGAGCCTCTGAGGGGCCCTGGTTGGTGCCCCCCAGCCCACCCTCAGAGGTTTCTGCCACGCAAACAGGGACAGCTGGGAGGGACTTGTCCCAGCCCCATCTGCTACCTGGCACGCTCAAGCAGATGGGAACTGTGCCAGGGTTGCTGCCAGGTTGTGTGGCAGAGAGGGAACTGCAGGGCCCAGTGCCACTGGGCTGGCCCTGCTGGGAAGGAAGGTGCCATCCAGCACACGAGGGGCAGGGCATGGAAAGGTAGACACTGCTTTCTGTCCCTGTGGCAATCAGCACACTGCCTGTCTTTCAAAGAGAGGAACCAATGAGAGGCTTTGGAGTTTCCTGAAAAGAAGAAACTCCAAGGACAGAAAGCGCCATTTCTAGAGCACTGGCAGGGCTAAAATCTCAGCAAGATGAAGACACCTGTATAAATGGATGAGTGGGATTCGTGGCCAGGTTTGCCTGTGATGGCAAAGTCTGCACATAAAGATGGAGGTGTAGACAGTCCCATTGTTCCTCTTCCTGCATCCTTCTAGGAGCAGGAGGAACCCTGTGAAGCACTGAGCTTGGAAAGTCATGGTTCATTGTTTTTTGTTGATCTGTCTTTTTTCCCTTTGGGCAGCATCCATTTGTAAGATTTGCTGAGCCTGCATCCAGCCTGGTGCCACTAATTGTTTCAGTGAAGAAGAGGAAGGAGACAAGAATGTGACAATCACATCAGGACCATTTATTCCTCAATCAGTTTAGAGTAGGATTGTAGGTTAGGATTAGGATTAGGATAAGGATTAGGATTAGGATTAGGATTAGGATTAGGATTAGGATTAGGATTAGATTAAGGATAAGGATAAGGATAAGGATAAGGATAAGGATAAGGATAAGGATAAGGATAAGGATAAGGATAAGGATAAGGATTAAGATTAGGATGAGGATAAGGATAAGGATAAGGATAAGGATAAGGATAAGGATAAGGATAAGGATAAGGATAAGGATAAGGATAAGGATAAGGATAAGGATAAGGATTAGGGTTAAGGTAAGGGTTAGGGTTAGAGTAGGATTGTCTAATAGGACTGCAGAGTAGGATTGAAAATCAATAAAGTTTCTGAAACCACAACTCACCTTGAAGATTCCCTTCCTTCTCACTCTGCGAATAAACTCGAGAATTCCTTCTGAATTGTCTGTTGTTTCTTAAAGGTGGAAAGTGAAACAGTGTCTTTGGCATGGTGTGAAAGTGGGGAAGGATGTTCTTCATTCATCCTCTCCAGACCACACTGCCTTTGGAATATGGCCCACTGGTCTGTTTTTGGCCATCTTTGGTACTTCTATTTTAGGCAGAAAGGGCAATGGCATTTAAAGGCAAAAGCACAGGAAGAATGGGGCAGCCCAAACATCTTATACAGATGCAGGCCTTCAGCTGTGACTGGAGAGCATTGGGGCTCCCTAAATGCAATAATCTCTTTGGCTGGAGGAGAGCCTTGCTCAAGTGAGAAAGCAGAAAGATCAGAGAGGGTGCTCGGAAAGGTCTCCTGTGGCGCAGAGCTGTCAGCGCCTGTGAGGTGAGAGCGGGCCCGGCCTTGCCTGGGCTGGAGCCCCAGCAGAGCCCCGGCAGAGGCTGGAGCAGCCTGAGCCCCAGCAGAGGCAGGCTGGAAGGAGGCCCTTGGAGCTGCAAGAGGCAGCAGCCGAGACCTGGGTGCCTCTTCCTGGGAGCGGGCGAATCCTCCGCTCTCAGAGCCCAGGTGGCAGCTGGCTGCTGCCGAGGGGAAGCGCAGCCGTGCTGGGCACAGCCCGGCCTGGAGGCCATGGCTGTCTGGAGTGTGCCCAGGAGCAGAGAAAGGCCAAGGGCAGCCACGGGCCGCTGGGCTGGCTGAGGATTCCTCCTCTTCTGCCGGCTGCCCTGCAACTCCTGGCAAAGGCCAGCAGTGTGTGCAGCACTCTGGGCACCGGGGGAGGGAGCTGGGCTGCTCGGCAGGCTGGAGCACAGGGCAGCTCCTTCAGGCCCGGCACTTGTGCCAGGGAAGCGAGGCCAGCGTGAGGCAGGGACAGCTTGGCAGGGCCCATCTGCAGGAGCCAGCGCTTCACGCAGGTCTGGGAGGAAGCGCCTGCAATCCTGCAGTTCTGCACTGAGCCAGAGCAAAGGTGTGAGATGCAGAGTGTTTGGCAGAAATATTCAGGCCCACCAGGCCAGCCTGATTTGTGCTCTCTGGCACACAGCAAGCGCAGTCAAGCTTTGAAAGGAGAACAATGCACAATGCAGCCCTTGGTGGCAGGGAGTCATGGAGTCATCCTGAGCCATCATGGCCTCATCTCACGCGCCAGGCATGTGTGAGCTGCTGCTCTAACTCCTGCTGTAAAATTCCACTCCTAAGCAGGAGATACAAGGCCTAGTTCTGGGCTGAAGGGTTTAGAAGGACGAGATGCACAGCGTTTTGATCCAGGGGATGTCCTGGAAGTGCACTGCCTACCTGCCCCTGCTGCCGAGCACCACGCTCCAACTCCTTCTCCTGTTCAGTGGATTTTTGGGAATCCAGAGGTCAGTATGTATTATATGCTACTGCAACTAATAGAATGAATTTGCTTTGCAAGCCCAGTTTTGTCCTGGGTTATTTTGTGCATGGGTCACCTGAACCTGTGACAATGACCAGCAGGGAGCTACAGGACATTCCTACTCTGATGTCAATAAATTCTGAGAAGTGATTGAAATATGTCAAAAAATTGGAGGTAATGTTTAGCCAGTAAGTTTCAGCAAAGTATTGAATATGTCTTAGTTCCATGGATACAAACTACTAGGTGAGATTGCTGGGTGTGCAGGGCTTAGGAAGTGATTCCCTGTGCACCCAGCACTGAAATCAAGTAATGCCTCCTTTCTAACCCTGAGCTGGCAGCAGGGATCAGGCCTTGCTTGGTCACTTTCATTTTGACAACTTCTGTTAGCGGCTAAGAAAGGTCCAAATGAAACCTCCTCCAGCTGTTTTCCTCTGGTTGATCTTTTTAGGCACCAAAGCTCTGTTCCACGGGTGGCCTGGGTGTGTGCAGAGCAATGCAGCCCCCACAAAGCCCTTGGTTTCCCCACGAGTTGCCAGTTTGACTGCTTCCAAAGGGGAAGAAAGGCAGAGATGTACATCCACAAAGTCCTGGCCATGTCCAATAAAGGTGCAAATATGTGGGGAGATTTGTTAGCAATGATTTCAGCTGTTATGCCAAGCCAGTGCCTTCTCTCCTGCTTCTGTGCATTATAGGTGAGTAATGTAATAGTTGGCTCTCACAATTAAGAGACAGATATTATGTGGATAGATATTATGTTCAAATGTAAAGTGCTGTTATTGTAATACGTCCTCCCATAGTCCTCTTTCTTATCCCCCTTGTAATAGTCTTGGTAGTCAGGGCATTTGGGGAGGGCTGGCTTGTGACCAGCAGGCGGGGTGTAACAACAATTGACCTCCAATCAAGATGCAAGAAAGTAATCTCCACCACTGGACGGCAGAGAAAGAATTGACTGACAAAACATTGGGAGGGGCTAAGGGTAAAAAAAGCAGAGTATCCCTTTTGTAGATGAGCATGTGGCTGCTAATCATGGAGACTTCCCAGTGCTGCAATCTTTCCTTATACAGTCTTTTCTTAAGGTTTAATAAACCTTTAAAAACTTAAAGGTTGCCACCTTCTCGTAGTGACATCAGAAGGTTGCTTTGGTGCACAGAAGCCCTGAGTGTCAGAGCCCACTCCTATCTGCCTGACTGGGGTGTCCAGGGCACCTACACTGGAGCGCGGATACTTGCATGTGTATACCTAGCTGCCCCTGTGGCTACAGACACCCCCTTTTTAGCTGAACGCCTTGACAGGAGCTTTACCAAAGCAGTGGCATCCTAATGCTCTTTCTGTTTCAAAATCAGAAACTCAGTCACTAAGAAAGAGCAGGAAGACATACAAAAGCCAGGTAAGGATACACCCTAACCTAAGTAGAGAGGAAACATCTACTTGTGAAATGTGTCATAAAATAGGCACCATAAGTAATGCCATAGGCAGCGAAAAGCAAAGGAGCAATTCACTCAATCATTTTAACACTGCCCTGCAAGTTTGCAGGCTGTGCTCACACAGTGGAAAAAGCAAGGCTCCTGTGATTGTGCAACAGCCAACTGACAATTGCCTCAATCAGAGGGAATAGAATTAGAATGATTGTGAAGTATGTGAATGAGGCTAGTTGGCCAATGATGATGAAGGGGTGTCCTACTGGCTGGCTGCCTACTCAGGTTAGGATGAGGACGTTGATTTGCGTAATTAAGCAAACGCCTACTAGAGACCCGAAGTTTGATCATGTTGAGATGTTTGATGGCGCTGGGAGGTCGATTAAGGCATTATTGATGATTTTGAGGATTTGGTGGTTTTTACGAAGGTTGAGGGCCATTGGTTATTTCTGTATGTGGCTACGAGGATGATGAGAATGGATAAGGTGAATGATCCTAAGTAGGCTTTGATTAGGCCTGAGTGGAGGGTGGTGGCAGTTTTGGTTGCTGTAAGTTGTAGGCTGGCTAGCCCCTCTGGACCTACTATTTTGTATCAGGAGAGGTCAGTTAGGTGGGATGCAATGTTCTGTCCTCTTTTGAGGAAGTTGGTTATACTTAGGCGGTGGGATAGGGGGTTAAAGTATCCTAGGGATGTTGAGAAGTTTGAGAAGGGGGCTTGTTTGGTCAGGATGAGAAATCTTTAGCTTGGACAACAGGAGCAGGAGCCTTGTGAGAGGCCTTCAGCATCTCCTCAGTGCATCCAAATATTCGAGCCACTTTTGGAAATTACTTTTCCCCCTTTTTTTTTCTTGGGTTTTTTTTTTTTTTTTTTTTTTTTTTTTTTTTTTTTTTTATTTTTGTTTGCTTGGAGGAAGAGGCTGTTCATTTTCTTCTTCTCCCAGCTGAAGTTCTTTTCATCATTATTTTCTGCCCTTTTATAGCACTGGGACTGGGTCTGCTAGAATTTTAATTTCCAAGGTATCACTTCTGGAGAATGCAGTAGTTTTGCATGAGAACACATCATTCTGTGCAGGGACCTTGGTGCAGAAGGAACTGTTGTGGTTCCAGGCCAGCCAGTATGGCCTTACAGATCACTTTGAGCTTAGTAGTGCTCATGCCTTTTTGCAGCCCAGGGAATCAGTGTGTGTTGTGTTTGGGAATTCAGCAGGAGGTCAATGCCCTTGCATTCCAGCTGCTCCTCAGAGGTCACAGGAGCTGGAAGGGGCTGGGCTGCATTTCTGATTCCAGCCAGTTTAGCTCCACCAGTGTGGTCGAGTCCAAGAGAAGAACTTGCCCGAGCACAGATGCACAAAGAGTGCAGTTCCCAGTGCAATGCTCTTGGTCTGATCCCTTTCTGTAAGGACCTACATGCTCCACATTCCCCAAGAGTGTGCTTTTTTGAAGCAACAGGAGAGCAATCTCAGGATTGTAGTTGAGTGTGGCACTGGCTACCAAGTTCTGATATCTGTAGCAACAGAGAGGACAGTAAAGAGAGATTTCAGTAACAAAATCAATCAATCAATCAATCAATCTATCTATCTATCTATCTATCTATCTATCTATCTATCTATCTATCTATCTATCTATGTAACATTTACATAATTGAATCTTCCTGGCTCTGGTCCAAGGCAGTTGGAGGTGCAGAGCTCACCTAAAGCATCCCTTTCTGGAGAGGATTAGAGACATGTTCCCTCAACCGATTCTGAGCAGGCGGAGATGTTTTCCCCTCCAGATATGATGGTTTTTCCCTTCAGAGTTGTTTCCCTCCTCTGGCCTCTTGTGCCCTGAAGTCTCCAGTTAATTCTTTAAATTTCTGCCTGTCCTAGAGAGGTGCAACAATTCCATGTTTACGTGGTGTTTGGTGACTCTGGTCACACATGCATTACATGACACATGGTTTCCTTCACTGGCATCCCCAGTGCTGTGTAAGTGCATTCGTTCATGGGGCCTTAGGAGAGTCTTCTCTTTCCCTCAGCAGCAGCAGCAGGGAGCGGTGGCAGGGTCAGGACGAGGAGGAGGTGGCTGCCCTGGCCCTTTGCTCCCGGGCCCCAGGCCAGGAGGGCTCTGGCTGCAGCAGGGCGCTCTTCGGGCAGCCCCTGGCAGCCTCCGCACGGAGCACGGCACGCTGCCCCGTCCTGCTGGTGCCACTTTTCTTCAGCAATACCCTAGCTCCTCTTCACAAGGAAAAAACTCCAGCAATCTAAAAAGAGATCATTCAAGTACAGTTCTACCTGCCTTTGTATTGTAGTTCAGGGCATGTGATTTTTTGTCTAGAATTTCATGATTTTTATGAAAACATGCATTCATATCTGCACATTTTTGTGGTTTTAATTATTCATATGCCCAAACACTCAGTTTTAAACTCTTGATTTAATTTTGAGGTAGTATATTTTAAAATGTCACAAAACAACACCTTTCGGGTAGTTTTTCTCACTCAAAAAAAACCCCATAAGCCATTTTAGTCTCTGTCTCTCCAAGTTGGTTCATATCGGCCTATTTTAAATCAGGGCTACAATACTTTTATAGGATTGAGAGAGGTCCAATGAAATGCACACCAGTGATTCCTCTTGTGGAATATCATGTCCCTACCATAAAGCCTCTATTTACTTTTTTTTTCTCTCATTAGCTCAACTGCAAGCACATGTTTAGTTGCAAACTCACACAAGATGAGCAAAATCAAAATGATGTGATGGGCCTTTGGGAGCTCCTTGCTGATCTTTCTGCTTCTTCAGCTGAGCAAAGATCTGATCCAGGGAAAGAGATTGCACTTAGTGCTACACAACCATTTGGCTGGAACTCTGCTGATTTCTAGGAACAGCTAGAGGCCTCTATCTCCCCAGGATGTTTTGGCTGAGCCAAGCTTTGCTGGGTTTTGGCTGCAAATACCATTGCCCTTGCTTTCTTATATCCACAAGTACCATGGCTGGGCAAAAACTGCCACATGGGCCATCTTCCAAAGGCATTTTGGTCTGGAGTTTGTGAATGAACAAGAGCCTCATCCACTTCCAAAGCACATGAAAAAAATAATGAAAGAGAACCTCCAATCCTTAATGAACAACTGACAATTCAGAAGTGGATCTAGAGCTTCTTTACGCAATGAAAAGGAAGGCAATCTTCCAATGGAGTTGTGCTTTCAGGAGTTTTTCTTCTGTCTGCCACTCCCAGTTGGCACTGGAAAAACTCATGGCTCTGGAAGCATCAGTGTCTTCTGTCTGCCATCAGTTGTTTTGCTGCAACAATCAGAATAGGCATCAGGCTGGAGAGAGGCTCAGCTGATGCTAGCAACAGGAGCTGCCCCAAGGAGAAAAAAGACATGAACTTTTACCTCCCAAACTCATCTCCCCAGAGGCTCAAGCAGGATTCATCTGGTTCCCAGAAATACAAAGAAATAGGGCTGAGAAGACCCTTTGCAGCTATGTGTTCATGCCCAAGACTTTGCTGATGCCATTTGGGTTTTGCCTTTTTTCTTTTCTGTCTTTTCTGTATTCCTTGCACATCAATTTAGAGCTCTGTAGGCTACTCGATTTGTGACTACTTTTCCCAGTCCTCTTCCATGGCCTTTGCCGAAGCAGTAAGACAAATTTCCAGAGCTCCAAGCTCCAGGGGGTAGAAGGCCCCAGTGTTATCCTGGTTCTTCCTGGGACAGACCCCTGCAGGGAGCTGGTGGACTCACCATCCCTGCAAGCCTTTAAAACACGACTGGATGTGGCACTCGGTGCCGTGCTTTAGTTGAGGTATTAGGCCATAGTTTGGACTCGATAATTTTTAAAGTGTCTGTCTTCTAAGCCAGTGATTCCGTGATTCTGTGACTGACGCAGCTTTTCCTGCAGCCCGGGAAAGGGCTGTGGGGGCCCTTGGCCAAGGACGGGGATCAGGGCTCATGGAAAAGAAGCAAAGGGCTCAAGGCAAAGGCTGACAGGGCAGAACTGCCCCAGCGCGGCCCAGAGCGAGCCTCATCTCCTCCTCCTCACCCTGCGCCCTCTGCGCTGCCCTTTGCGGCGCCGGTGGCTGCTCTCGCTGCGGGGCTCCAGGGCGTGCTGGGGGCCGGGCCCATCGTCTTCGGGTAGTGCCGGAGCCTCGGAGGTGAGCGGCTTCTGCTGTGGCCGGCAGGGGAGAGCTGCGGCTGCGGCCCTGGGCACGGCGAGCTGCCGCGATGGCCGGCTCCTGCCGCGGCTCCTACCTCTACTCTGGCCTCTGCTCCTGCCCTGTGTGCACAGACACGGCTGAGGGCTGCCCGGCAGCTCCCTGCCGCTCCGCAGCGGGCCCGGCCGGGCTGCTGCTCTCTGCGGCCTCTGCCCGCCGCTGCCGGCCCCGCCGCGCTCCCTCCTGCCTCTGCCACAGCCGGCCCACACGGGAGGCAGCACACTGCGGCCGGCTCGGAAAAGCCCTGCCCGCAAACCCCCCGCCACGGCCCCGGCCTCAGGGCACAGGCTGCCGGTGTCCTCACAGCTGCGAGCCGGCCCGGGCCGCCTGCCGGCCTCGGCCACAGCTCCCGCCTGTGTCTCCGTGGCCGCGGCTGCTCGGCACAGCGGGCTGAGCACAGCCAGCGCCAGCAGCAGCTCCTCACGGGCCCAGGCTCCAAGCGCTCCGAGCCCGCCCAACCCTGAATTCCAGCCCTGAGGGGCTTGGCATCCCAATGCATCCCATGGGGACAGCAGGGTCGGCCGCTGAGCTCAGCCCATGGTGACACCACCAAGTGACCGATGGAAAATTCACCAAATCCTCATCAGAGACAAGAGAAAACTGCCATGGTGCCTGACAGCCTGAAGCAACTGCCAATTCCAGATCACTCCATCCATGTACGAAGAGGCTTTTGCATTAAAGCAGAAAAGACTTAGCAAAAAGGAGGGCAGGAACAAACATCAAAGTTATTTGGACTCATTCTTCTTGGGTCTGTTAGAAAGGCCAAGAAAATGCACTCCTTGCTCTTCTGACACAGCTCTCTCTGTTCATGATGTTAGACAACAAGTGCCGATGTGCAGGACCTGATGCAAGGGACAGGGACGAGGATGCAGCAGACACAGTGCCAAGCTGACAGAGGGATGATCTCTGGCAGTGGCACTGAAGGAGAAGAGTTTGCAGGCAGTACAGAAAATGGCTCTTTGTTTCACCTCTTCTTTCAGTGCTGCTGAGAATGTAGCCTGGAGCAAGCTGGGAACTCCAGAGCCTGGAGCCCTTTCCAGGCAGGGCTGCATCAGACACAAACCAGCAGGGGACTGAGGAGCCCCTGGGGTGGCAGTGAGCAACCTCGGGCTCTGCTCACTGCTGGTGGCATTTTCTATTGAACCATCTCCAAGGACTTCTGTTGTGCTCTGTATTTCTAAGGGTTTCCCCCCTTGGTTTTTTTTGGTTGTCTCCTGCACCTTTTTTTCTCCAAATTTTCCTACCCTGTCAGCAGGAGCCCCTGTCCAGAACTTGGCTCTAAAATATCAGCAAAGCAGCTAAGGAACAACAATGGGTGGAATCCTGCGACTCGAGAATTCATATGCCAGAGCCCTGCCTGTGCCTGTGCTTTATGTCAGGACCTCCTTCTCTGTGCAAAAACTAGGGATTAGTGGAGTTTTTTTGCCACAGAGCTCCTGAGAGGCAAATGTTGTGCTAGGTTTCTCAGGAGTGTATCCGTTAAGGTCATGGCTGGAAAATAGAAAGTAAGGCCAGGGTAGCAGAGCAGCTGGGAGCTGGTCACTTCCTGCAAAGGGCTGGTGTAGGATGTGAGAACACCACGTTCCAGGAGAGGCGAGCAGGGTCAATGTGCTCAAGGTCCTGCAAATGAGGTTTGAGTTCACTCAGAGAGCAGTCAGGAGTGGTGAGCACTGCAAGATCCAGCTGCAGTCCCCATCCATGTCCCTTTCAGTGCTGGCTTTAGGGTGTCTGCAGCCTGGATCCAGAGCGCCCTGGGGGGCTCCTGAGGCTGCCTTTGCACTCAGGGTGAGGATGCCCAGGAGCCCCTGAGGCCGCAGTGGGGACCAGGGCTGGGGCTTGTGGCCTGGCAGGTGTGGCTCTGGGGGCTGTGACATGCCAGGGCATGGGTCACTGTCACTGCCCTCCGCAGCCCTGGCTAGCTCTGTGATGCTCCAGGGACAATGGCAAGAGTGGGGAACTGGCTAGGTTGGGGTTTTGCCTGAGCCAGAACCTCTAGGCCAAATGCCCAGCAATAGATACCCCTGGAGGACTGAGTGAAGGAAGCAGATGAGGCTCTTCCGCGGTGTAAAGTGCAGCAAATTCATCAGGAGAGGCGGGGGGAAGGCTCTGTAGGTGAGAATTCCCAAAGGGAACAGATGTTGAAAGAACCCCCAGCACCCCTATGCATGGGTTTTTAAAACCTTTCAAAACACGGGGTGGATACCATATAGTAACCAATAAGCGACTCTTGGGGTGTGGTTTTGAGGGCTACAACAAATCAAGACAAGGGGAGGAGAGAGCGTTGGGATAGGGATTGGATCTTGGGGTGAGGGACAGGGAACTTTCTGGAACAAAGGGTAGGGTTTGGGCTGAGGGATGGGGCAAAGGGGCCGGGTTGTCTTGACAGACAGGGAAAAATCTGGTGAGGAGGGAGGGGATTCCTTGAGAGACACTGGGGTAGGAGGGCATAACACAGGGGAGAAATTAACTGTAATAACTCAGGGAACACTTGAACATACCGCTATATAACAGAACATTTGGCTCAATGAACTAACTCACTGCAACACAGAAATTCAGGCTTTCGGCAGCTGAGGTGGCACTATTAGAACCCGCAGCAGCTGGTGAAAGCCATCTCTGTCCTTCAGGTTCTTGCTGTGCGGGAAGGTGCTGCGAGTTGTGGTGGCTGCACTCCCCCTTTGCTGGGAGGATGATCTGTACCAGGGGAGAGCAGAAAGCTGCCATGATGAGCAGAACATGCTCAGAGCATTACAGTTCAGAGAATGGCACTGCCCCTGAAGGGCAAAAAGCTCGAAAGCATAGAATTCTGTGAAGAACCGTTGCACAAATTTTCCCTTTTAGAACATGCCCATTTTTGTATGCTGTAAATGAATACTCTGGGTTTTATAGAATACATGGGGTTTTTACTTAAGGTTTTTGGGAGAACTCTCAAGTTTATTTCTGTTTGTATTTTACATCCAGCATGCATACAGGTTTTTTTTTAATTATAATTTTTCTTAAGTAAATACTTAGGGAAAAATACCTAAGCATTTTTTAATCCTTTGGGATATTGTGATTAATATTCTTAGAAAGAAAACCTTGTTGAACAAGTGTGAAAACACAGAGAGAGGGAAAATAGCATAAAAGTCTTTTACAAAAGGGCATGTAAAAAGGACTGCAGAACTGAGTAATTCCTCCAAGGGCAGAATTAGCAAGATATATCACAAAGAGTAACTGCCAAGATACTTTCTTAAACCAGGGGAAATGTGACATGCAGCCATACGAAGTACAGCCAAAGCAAATGAAAGCCTTTGGAAATGAGGGAATTTTGCCAGTGACATCAGTCTGTCTGGATAACTGAGGGATGCCCATCAATATTGCATACATTCCTCAATATTTGCAATGTCTTTTCTCCCTATTTCTGTGAAATGAATAAGCTGCAGTTGTTTACCATTAACTTAAGCTCTTAGGGGAATTACCAAGCACTATGTATGTTTTTCTGTAGCTGAGCAGGACTTGAGTTTCCCAAATCTTCTACAAAGCAGAAGGGAATCACAGAGTTACTTGTGCTAATGTTAATGAAGGGTTTCATGAAAGCAGGTGAATGAGAGCATTGCATTGTAAAACTTCCACATGCAAGAAAACAGGAGTCCACTTAGAATAAAACATAGAAGGCTAGCATGACATCAGAACAGGATAAAATGAAATTGCTAGACAGGAACGGATGCGTCAGAAATTAGGTGTATCATTTCTGATACATCTGCATGCATTTGCAAGCTAAAACAGAAAAGGAAGGGCAGAGAAAATAAGGAACGAAGATTTGAAAATTGCACTGTGCAGAAGAGACACACAAACCACCAGTGTGAACACAGCTGGGAGATTCAGCTTGGAGATGGATTAGAGTGGAATCCATTCACTGAAGGTCTCTGGTGCACATGAGTGCAAAGACTGAGGAAAAAAGGAGAAAAGTTTAATTTCTGAAAGCTTAGATTTCTGAAAGTTTAATTTCTGAAAGTTTAGACTGCTGGAAGCATTGTCTAGAGACCTAAAAATCTAAAGCCTCAGAGAATCTGAACCTAAACCATCCCCAAATGGATTGATCAGGTATGATGTGCACATCTCTGCTGTTTTCAGAGTCAATGAAATTGACAATGAGCGTCTGGAAATTAGGAATGCCCACCCAGATTTTGTCTCCCTTACTTTAAGAACGCCTTAATAAGGCACTTCAGGAACTGAACACTGACATTCTCACCCCGCTCTATTTATTTTACATTTGAATACAGGCTGGTAGAAGGAGAAATCAGGCTTTAATTTCTCCCCAAATTACCTGTTGCACTTTCAGGTTAGGAGTAGATGTAAAATTCAGCTAATCACTCTCTCTATGCATGAATATTCCACTAGTGAACTGACATACAGAGCATCCATTTTCTCTTTTGCACCTTCCTAAATGGTGCCCAATGAACAGAACACGTGCATAAATCGCACAGAAAATCAACAAAATTGCTGAAATTAACACTCAATTCCATGATAAAAGCTTCTAAGAAAAGGCATGACAGAATCACTGAACAAACTGAAACTTGGAAGAGAAACACCCATTTTAGCACTGATCAAGGGGAAAGAAAAAGAAATGCTGTAAAAATTCCAAGTGGAAGGTAAGGAGAAACACAGGAAGCACAGAAAGAACAAGGCCCTGTCAGATGACCTGTGCAAGGTAACTTTGTGCCCCAGCACTGTTAGAGGACATTCCCTGTCATTGGTGCAAGCAGCTGGAAACATAAATGCTGATTGATTTGGGGGCCACAGTCTTGATAAGTGCAGAGGTGGTTCAATAACGTGACATGAGGGAGTTCCCTCAGAGCAACTGGGATGCCAGAAAGAAGTGAACAGCTCACCACAGCCTGGCCCGCTCGGCTGCTTTTCCTTCTGACCCTCCTGGGGAGGCTCTGACATTTCCTCTGCCCTGATGGAAGCGCAGCTGCTGCCAAGGGAAACGTCCCCACACTCACTCAGTGTTCCCTGTGCTTGCCAGATGTCCCATCTGCTGTCCCTGTCCAGGAGAGCTGCTCTGCTCGGGAGGAGGAGACCGAGCGAGAGCCTGGGAACATCGGCGGCTGCAATCCCTCCTGATCTAGCGCTGTTTATGGATGTGTAGCTAGATTTGGATAGTTACAAGTATAGGGATATTTACATACACTGACTGATATTTGTATAGGGATATTATGTGTGTATATTGTTATATTGATGCGTGTATATTCATCTGTTTACATACTTGTACAGCTCTGGAGCTGTGCATTTCTATTGCTGGGGTTGTATGGATTGTTTTATTGGTCCATTGATATTTGTGTATTTATAGACAGGTTTGTTATATTTGTGTTATATTGTCATGTTATATGTCATGAAATATGTAATGCATGTTTACATCTCTATATTGTTATGCCTATATAGGTATTTACTTCTATTTATTATGTATGGAGTTGTATAGTTCTAAAATTCTATTTATTTAATTCTGGATCTGAGATTCTTTAGAGAGGGATATTGATGTTTCTGTATTTGTATATGGGCTGTATGGCTGTAGTAATATGTAATAAATTTAATTGTTAAACTTCAATTCAGTAACTTCAATATTTGTGTACAGTGAGTTGTTGCAGAGGGCTGCAATAAAGTAATTTTTTTTTCACTGAAGTTGATATTTGTATATATTTACATAGCACAATTCTCAGAATAAATTAGATTTTAATCATAAATGGATATTTCTGTGTTTCTATATTGGTAGCACAGGTGTTGCAATTTAAAATAAATTTCATTTTTAAACATAAGTTAGTGTTTGTGTATTTGTACATTAGTAGTACGGGTGTAACTATCTGCAATAAATGCAATGTTTCAACGGAAGTGTAGATTTGTGCTACCCAGAGCCATGGGCAGATGTAAATGCTGGAGGATTTTGGCCACGCCAATCTCTGGCCATGCCCAGCACCTGCCCCACCTGCACTCAGGCTGGGCAGGGGAAGCGCAGATTTGGGCTGGCAGCAGAGCCCCGCGTTGGCTCAGAACTCGCTGCAGAGGCTGCTGAGAAAACTCCGGGGCTCCATGAGCACAGAATCCAAGCAGGAGCCACCCGGGGAGGACAAATCCCTCATCCCACGGGCAGCTCTTTAGGAAAGTGCTCCAAGTGTCCCCCTGAAGCTCATCCCAGAGACCAGAAGCCAGCAGGGATCCTGAGCCAGCCCTGCTGTCTTTGGCAGCACTTTGGCAAATGAGCTGCAGCAAGAGGGAGGCAGCAGCGACTGTGACTGCTGCAGGCTGGGGATGAAGGAAGGGCCATGGACACAAGTGCTGAGATGCCCCAAAATCCAGAAGGAGGTTGGAGAGCTGGGAATCAACTTGGCATTTCAGTGCCAAGCTCTCACAGGCACTGAAATGATGGAATCCCTTTGTGTGAAGTGACCTGGAAGAACTGACAGGGAGTTGCTGCTAGGATCAGCAGTAGCAGAAAGCAAAAATGTAGAAACACTAGGAGATCATCTAATATACCCCACAAGCAATGGCTTCAAAAATGATCTCATATATTCAATATATTATAATATTTATAATATGTTATTATATTATATTATTATATATTATTAATTATGTTATGTTATGGTATGTTATGTTATGTTATATTAGTCAAAATATATACTATATAATATGCATGAAATTTAATGCACATGTATTTTTGGACAATTTTTTTAATATATATTTTCATTTAACATATATATTTGAAATAGTCTTTCAGCTTGAGAGTGTGATGATTTACAACAGTGCAAAACCATCTGCACACACAGCACTAAGCCCCCGGGTGCGTGCATGCACACCCACCCACTGTGCTTGCTCTTCTCAGCATCTCGGGGCTGCTGTTTGCACAGATTTGGGATGAATTTAACTCGAGAGAGCCACGAGTGGGGTGCCCAGCTTGTCATGAGCACTCATGTGGCAATGAACAACACAGAGCTCTCAAATCACATTATAACAGGTTATTTCATTCCTGCTGGGCACTGTGGAACTCTTAAAAGACACAGAAAAGGGGTGGAAAACATTGGCATCATGCTACTGCTGGTGTCCTCCTGGAGGAAAATCTCTTGGGTTTCTTAAGGTGGTAGCTTTCCAAAACCTAGGAAAACTGCTCAGCACTGGTAGCCCAATTGTGAATGGTTTTCTTGACTTGGCAAAGCTGGGGTGTTAACAATGGACTCTGTCCTTGGTCCAAATCACCTGCCCTCACCTGCAGACAAAAGCACCACCACCACCACCAGAAGCTACATCAGTCAGTTTTCTCAAAAAGCTGTGTTAAACTTGGTAGAGGACAGGAAAACACATCAGACACTGTGGAGTAATGACAAGACTCTGAGGAACAGTTCCAAAGCAAAGGGCAGCAGCTTCTCTCTGGGCCACTCCTTGTGCCCCAAGGCAGCCGGGCTGCCCTGGCTGCCCAGGACCCTGCGCCCCGCGGGCTCTGCAGAGCTGCACAGCGGGGAGGCAGCTTCGGGCACCTCAGCCCCTGGGCAGGAGGGGCTGCTGGCTCTGCAGGGCTGCCTGGGGGCAAAAGCAGGGTGCTGGCCTTCTGCTCTTGGCCCCAGCCTGGCCTTGCAGGGCTAATGCTGTTCCCTGCCTCAAATGTGCTAAAGACAGACTTGTTTGTTTGCAGCTCTGCACAGGTGTGATTTGCACCATAAAATACTGAAGGGCCTGAACAACAGACCCTGACTGAAGCCTCAACAACAGGACCTGAGCCAAAGCTGCCCTCTAGGTGACCTTCCCAACCCAATGTTCCATGTACCTGCTCCTTAACCAAGTGTTACTATCAAAAGGATTGTTGCATCCATTCACTGGTGAAACACGCCTTCACCTTTCTGCGTGAGGAAAATTGACATGGCCACACCTGGCCTTGGTTCCTCCTTGAGCCCTGGGCAGGCTCGGGGAGAAAACCAAGAGGAGAATGACACCAGCTGTGCCCCCAGCAGAAGCTCTGGCACATTGCTCGTCCAGCACTGTCAGAGCCAGGCTACTCTCACAGCGCACTCGGGAGCCTCGTGGCCACCAAAGGAGGAGGCACCGCAGGATTTCCCAGTTCCCGGCCGTGGCTCTGCAGGGCTGGGCTGGGACAGCTTCCCCCAGCTGATGTGCAGCTCTGGATGAAGGGGAAACCATTGGGGTACCTGGTGATGCATCTTCCTGAATCACCAGAAGGACCCTATTGTAATAATGCTGAGGTGCATTGCTTAGCTTATCCTTTCCTGACTCTTTTTTGCACTTTTTGAATTACAGTAAATCACATTATTCCTTCAGCTGGTGTCTGTGTCTGCATCTCTGACCCTCTCCACCATCAAAACAAACACACAGCCAGTTTAGCATGAGACCTGCCTCTCTGCCAGCCCATCTCTTGGCAAACACCCCTGGTGGCCGTCTCCACAAATGAAATTCCCTCTTTGCAACTTCCTTTTCTGCAGGCAGGTGAGAAAAGGAGCCACTCCCAGTTCTGGACACCTCCAGAAACCAGCTGCTTTCAGCAGACGCAACCCTGAAGTATCAACCTCCTTCCTTAACCTGCCACAGAGAGCTCCCACCAAGAGGCCTTTTGTCCAAGGATACCCACAGAAGAGCTGGAGAAGGGAGCAGTTTGAAACACCACTGCTTCAGAGTTTAAACCTGCCTTTATCAAATGAGCGCACACCAACCTGTCCCAAAGGGAAAGCAGGCAGGAAAGAGAAGCTCCTCTCCCACAACAGCAAACTCTGTGCTTTCTTCTGTTCCAGCTGGAGAGTGGAGGCCATGGGCTCCACCTCACTTTGGGAAGGAGCCCTGGGAATTGGCCTGGTCTGGGACGGCAGCAAAAGGAATTCCCCAAAAAGTAGGAAAAGATTCTCTGGAAGCATTAGATTATGACAGTATTTCTGGAGGAAAGGAAAAAAATAAAAAGAACTGGGAACTTCAAAAAGTTCCCAGACTGAAATTTGTTTGCCAATACACCATCCCCAAAGTCTCTGTGGTGTGTCAGGAAGCTCAGGAATGTAGAGAGCATTTTGAGCAGACACTGGACATAGAAGCAAGGTGCACAATCCTGCATAGGTTGCCTTAGAGCAGAAGCATGCTGCCCTTGGGCAAACAATATAAAGAAGTTTGCCAAGATGTACCCCAGGAAAAGAGATGCGAAGCAAGATGTTCTAGGGATGTGAAGAGAAGATATGGGGCAGAATGTTCTGCTGACACTTTTGCCAATCTGTGTACCTGACCAAAGATATGTTAGCTCTTTGTCCTACACGTAACACTGTGTAACCACTTATAAGTATTCTCCCGTTGCTGAACCCTGCATTGCATATAAATGTACCCTGAGATTTGCAATAAACTGAGCATCGATCATTACCTCCATGAAGATTGATCTCTGCCTCCGGAGGGCTCCTTTCGCTATTACCCCTCTCCTTTTCCCCGTCTCTCTCCCATACACCTTGTTTCTCTATCTGGCGTCCGTATACTTTCTTTCTTTACAGGAATGAACTTGCAAGGCTTGGATAAACACCACTGGTGTCCGTCCCCCAGAGCACGAGCAGCTCCCCAACAAGACTTCAAGACTAAGGGACAAAGCTTCCCCCTTCAGCTCTCCACAGCAGCTCTAGGGAGTCTCTCCCCACTGCCAGATCTCCTTTATCAGTCCACAGTGACAAGAGTTGGCTGCAGGAGGCATTTGCATTGGAGCTCTCCCCAAATGGGGGGAAAAAAAGAAGAGGTGATTCCTGTGGAAATACAAAGGCAACGCTGCTTGGGAAGACACCAGTGTGAGTTTGCTACAGCTCTAGGCCAAAAATCCCTTGAAGAAAGCAACATCCATCCATGGGGCAGCACTTTGGCTTTGATATCAATGCTAACAAAATTGCTTCCCATTCCTGCTGCTGTAGCTGACTCCGAATCACGAGAAATGTGCCAACTCTGCCAAAGACAGGCAGACATAGTGAGATAAAACCAGCTAGTCTGTGGAAAAGGAGACCAAATGAATGTTTTCTAATCACCCCTTTTCATCCTTTTCCCAGCCAAAACAGAGCAATGTCCTTCCTCTCTGTCACCGATGGTGACCCAGGCACGGGATGCAGAGTGGGGATAACCTGCTGTGCTGTGCTGTGCCGTGCCGTGCCGAGCCGAGCCGAGCCGAGCCGAGCCGAGCCGAGCCCGGCCAGCCCCGGAGCCGCCCCGCCCGCGCTGTGCCCGCAGCCCCGGCTCTGCCGCGCGCGGCCCCGCGGGCCCGAGCGCAGCGCTCCCCTCAGGCCGCGCGCCGCCGGCGCAGCCGCGGCCGTTGCGGTGCGGGCGTTGTGGCCACAGTCGGCGATCGATGCCATGGCGGAGCTGCCGCTGCCCGCCGGGCTCAGCGCCCGCACCTTCCCCGCCAAGCTCTGGCGCCTGGTGAACAGCCCCCGCGTCCGCTCCGTGCGCTGGGACAGCCGCGCCCAGGGGCTGCTCATCGACCGCTCCCTCTTGGAGCGAGAGCTGCTCAGCTCGGGCCGCGCCCACAGGGGCCGTGGCCATGGGCCGGCCCCGGTCCCGCACACCTTCAGGGCCACGCAGTTCCGCAGCTTCGTGCGGCAGCTCTACCGCTACGGCTTCCGCAAGGTGCCGGGCTGGCTCGGCTCGGCTGCGCGGGGCGATGCCGGGGCCTGGCTCCACTACAGCAACCCCTGCTTTCGCCGCGACCGCCCCGACCTCCTGCTCCGCATCAAGCGCCGGAGCGCGGCCAACAGGCAGCGGCCGGCGGCGGGCCGGGATGGCCGCAGGCGCCCGCCCCGCGGCTCCCAGCAGCTCCCCGGAGCGCGGCCGCTGCCGGTCGGGCGGCACGGGCGCGGTCGCTTCACGCCGCTGCCCAGGGAGCGGCCGCCGCTGCCGGCCGGGCGCCCGCCCAGCGGCTTCCTCCTGCTGCACAGGGAGCGGACGCTGCCGGACGGGCGGGAGCTGCGCAGCCCCCGGCCCGGCCGCCTCCAGCAGCACCCCGGGGAGCGGCCGCTGCTCGCCCGGCGCCCGCCCTGCGGCTTCCACCTGCTGCACAGGGAGCGGCCGCTGCCGGCCCGGCGGGAGGGGCCGAGCCGCTTCCAGGAGCTCTACGGGGAGCGGCCGCCGCCCGCCGAGCGGGCGGTGCTCGGCATCCCGCCCTGCCACTTGCTCGGGCTCCACGGGGAGCGGCCGCTGCCGCTCGGGCGGGAGGGGCCCCGCAGCCGCTCGCAGGAGCTCTACGGGGAGCAGCTGCCTCCGGCCGAGCGGGAGGTGCTCGCCATCCAGCCCTGCAGCTTCCAGCAGCTCCACAGGGAGCAGCAGCCCCCAGCCTACGACGCACGTGGTAAGAAAAGAGTTGTAGCCTTGTTTTTCCAAAAGGTCCTGAATAGTGACCGTTTGAAGTATTTTCCCACAAGCCTCTGTCATTCTCGGCCAGAAGCTGTCAAGCCTACTAGGAAGGGGCACCTAGGAGGCCAAAAGATTCTCTGCCTGGTTTTGCTGTGTGCTTCCCGTGATGTTTGGTCCACAGCAGCACTAGAGCTCTGTGTCCCACAGCTACGTTGTGGAGCCTGACCAATGTGTTTGGATTCTTGCAGCCACCCCGGGCACTTCAGGGCCCAGCACTCCACCCGGCAGCGCAGCCTGTGCAGCATGGACGGCCTCCAGCTCAGCACAGAACGCACCTGGGGAGAAGGAATGGCCACCAGCAGATCTAGGCCTTGCCGTAGAGAAAATGATTCGGGAGATCAGGAGGTCCCTGTCTGAAAGATCTCCCTCTGCTCAGGTAATTCCATTGGATTGGGATAAAAGGGGCTGGACTGAGAACTTTTGAACCTTGTTACATGGTTAAGAAGCAAAGGCTTCTTTAATTGAACTTATTTCATTATTATTTAGTTACTGAATTATTCTTGGTAAAGAAAGATTTCTAAAAGAGGGGATGAAGAAGAAATGAAGAAGAGGTTTTACTTGCTGGGAAAGAGGAGAAGAGTGTTTGGAGAAGTGGCACTGAACTCCCGTGCAGGGAGGGGCATGCCAGAGGTGCCTCTGTTGCAGCTGCAGCAGATGTGGGCTGTGCCTCTTTTGGGTGGGAAGGCCAAGGCAAAGCAAGGACTGGGCTGCAGCTGCTGCTGCTGTGTGAGCCCTGCCGAGCGTGTGGGCGCTCCCAGAGCCGTGGCTGGGGCTGGGCTGCAGCTGCAGCTCTCTGTCCTTTGCAGATTATTACACTGTTGGCCAAAGAATGTCTGTCTTTCTGTTGATGTGCTGACCCATTGCCTGCAGTACATTTGTGATGATGACTCAAGGGGGAGAGTGGGATTTTTTGGATTTGCCAATGCCTTATTCTCAAGTGGCATGACTTTTGTCTTCTGTAAAGTCACACATAGCAGCTTAGAGAAGCATTTTATTCCATAATAAAAGGAAACATTGCAGGCTTGGAACCATCTTCAGAATCTTTAGGGTTCTGATGTATGGACTATGGCAGAAGAGATGAATGTTCTGAAACTGGTCATAGGGAGAATATCTTTGTGTCCAAAGGTAATTTGCTTCATTGTGGACGTTTGCTTCCTCAGTATAGAGTATAGGAATAGAAACACTACTTGGTTGTCTGAATTTTCCTGTCTTTTGGGTTGGTTTTTTTCCCCACCCTAACGATTTACAGATTTTTGCCACTGATCACAAATGTGATCCTGGAAATAGCCTGGGTGCATCAATGTTTGCCTGGATGACACAAGCGGGGCAGCAGCAGAGGGCTCGGAGAAGCAGCACCTTGTGATGGGTTGTGTGAGCTCTTGGCTGGGGGTGCTGAGACTGCCAGGCAGAAATGTGTGCTTTGCCTGTGGGCTTGCAGCACACAGCCCTGAGCAGGGCTGGGAGCCGTGCTGGCAGCAAGGAGAGCCCCTGGCTTTGTGCTGGCTGATTTCTCACAGCTCTGGGATAAGGCAGGGTCAGAGCGTGGGGGCACGTCCCCTCACTTGGTGTCTTCTGGTTTTCTGTGTTCATGTTTTGTCTCAAAGGTCATTTTGTGAGAGCTTCAGTTTCGCCTTGGCCCCCTGAATCCTGAGTTTAAAAGGCTTGTCATGTGAACTGTGTGGGCAGTGTTCCCTCCTCTGGTCTCCATGTCCTTTGGGATTGGAGAAGGACAGTTACTGTATCCCTGATATGATTCCAGCAAAATAGTTAATGATCTTTGAGTTCCTTTCTTTCTGTTTTTCTGCTCAGGGCAATGTTGGTGTTGCCCCTGATTCTTCAGGAGGGGAGCCTGTGAACAGAGCTGCAGCAGAGGAAGCTTCATCTGGCACCGAGAGCTGCAGGAACAGTTCCCAGGAGCCCGAGGAGCCTGGTAAGGACAGAGCCCACACTGGTTTAGAGAGCTGTGAGATGGCTGCCCTGAGCAGGGTTGGTGCTTCCTGGTGCCTTGAGTTCAAATCCTGTGCTGGCACAACCTCCCTGAGCCCTGCCCTCCACGCTTCTCCAGAGGCTCTGACACGGAGTCCTCTGCTGGGGCAGAGAGCAGGGAATAAACCTGACCTTGTGCGAGTTGTGTCACCAAGCCAGGTGTCCCAGTTTTGTGCTGAAGTTGGAGGATAAATTTACTGCAGGGTGCCAGGAGAGGCCAGGCTGAGCGACACTTGAAGGAACAGGGGAAAAAAAGAGCAAAAAGTCAGGGTAGAAGTCCAAATCACTGACTAAATGTAATACCAGTGGTCGTGACCCACAAGAAAAACAAGGAGCACAACATCAGAGGCCAAGTAATTGAAAAATCACGGTAACTCCAGTATCAGAAGGAAAAGCTTGAATGACCCCTGATTAGGGAGGCCTAAGAGGAGAGAAGGAGCACTGTGGATCCATTCCTTAGCCCAGCTGGTGCAGCCTGCAGGCCTTGTAGGGAGCTCTGTCCCTCCCAGCCCTTGCTGCCAGAGCTGATGGTCGAGTTGGAGCAGCTGCTGCTCACTGCAGAGGGCAGTTTGTAGATGGCAGGTAATGGAGCTGGTTCATGACTCAGCTCCCAGCACCTTCAGCTTCAGCCATTTCAGTGAGGACTGAGGTCTCTCTATCAGCTCAGAGAAAGAACAAGGCTGGGCTTCCTTGTGGCCGCTGGGACTGTGTTTCAAGCTCTCCTGGGTGCCCTTTGCACTGCAGGGGCTGAGACTTCATTGAGATACTTCAATGTTTTGAAGCACACTTTTGAACCCTTGGAATGGTCCCTGTTCTTTTAAGGGCAGATTGCTTCAAATTGCCAAGAGAGCGTCTGCCTGTCAGGCCATCTTTGACAGCCCCTGGAAGAAGGACAATTGCTGCCCAAGGGAAAGGTGCACAAGGGCCAATATTGACTGAGCGTTCCCTTTGCTTCCCAGATGCCATCTGACCAACATCTCCAGGAGGGCTGCCCTGCATGGCAGGAAGAGACAGGGGAGAGCCTGTGACCATCAGGCAGGTAGAACTCCTCTGCTTGTAGATATGTTTATAGATTTCTATGGTTATTTATTAGTGGTTATAGTTCCATTTATAGATGATAGTGTTCTATTTATATAGACATATATTGATAGATCTGTGTAGTTAAATGTGGATATGTATATAGGTATAGATATGATATAATTATATTTTATAATATATTTACATTTGTAGATTTTCAGAGTTAGATTTTTCTATGTGTAGAGTAAAATATTTATATATATATATATGAAGTTACATTTATGAATGTGTATAGTTGTATAGTAAGAGGAATGTTTAGATGGAGAGACAGATGGAAGGATTGCTGTTTGTGTAGGCCTAGGCTGCATTTGTACCTCTTTCCCCCCTCAGCTGCCTTTTTCACCTCTTGCTTTTCCCCCCTGCCCCCTGTGTCCCCTGTCCCTGTGCTGGGTCCGAGCTGGCGGCCAGGCCGGGTGGAGCAGCACTTCCAGCCCCGGCTGTCCCTGGAGCGGTGGGAGCTGCCGCTGGCCCCAGGCACTGTCCCTGAGGAGCTGCTGAAGCACGGTGAGACTGAGGGGGCTGAGGGGGCCGTGGCGCTGAAGGGACAGTGACCCTGAGCTGCTGCTGGGGCTGAGGGCTGTGGGGCAGCCGAGGGCCTTGGTGGCACTGAGGTGACAGGGAAGTGGCACAGGCTGGCAGGGTGGTGGGTCTCAGGGGACGGGATGGCTCAGAAGGGACTGAGGGGTGTGAGAGGAATGTGAGGGGCTGAAGAAACTGAAGGCGGCTGGGGCTTCACCGAGAGCATGGCGGGGATGAGAGGGGATGGAGGGGGCCAGCAGGGAGCACAGAGGGCTCCGGGACTGCAGCTCTGCCAGGCCTTGGAAGCAATTCCAGAGGCTCTGCTTTTGCCACAGCAGCCATGAAGACCTTGAGGACAGCTGGAAACTGACGGGAGCCAGCAGGGAGGAGCTGAAGGCCAGCAGCGAGAGAAGTGAACGGGGCCCTGCTGCTGCCAGCCTGGAGAGAGCCCGGCTGAGGCCACAGGCCCGGGGAGGCAGGTGGGGCTGAGGCTGCCGTGGGCTGTGGCCGTGGGCACTGCCCGGCGGGGCAGGAGCGGGCCCTGCCCGTGCTGGGGCTGCTCAGCGCAGCTGCCCCGGCTGGCACAGGGGCTGTCCTTGGGCAAGGCAGCTGTGCCAGCAGGGCCCGGGAGCTGTGCCGGTTCTGCCGGGCTGCGGGACAGTCCCGCCGCGGCTGCGCTCACCACAGCCCGGCCCGCCCAGCTGCTTTCTCTTTCTGACCCCCTGGGGAGGCTCTGACGTTTCCTCTTCCCTAATGGAAGTGCAGCTGCTGCCAAGGGAAACGTCCCCATACTCACTCAGTGTTCCCTTTGCTTCCCAGATGTCCCATCTGCTGTCCCTGTCCCTGTCCAGGAGAGCTGCTCTGCACGGGAGGAGGAGACCGAGCGAGAGGCTTTGAAGATGGGGCAGCTGGGATCCCTCTGCTTTTAGTATTCTTTACAGATAAATGGACTTGAACATAGACAGGGATTATTACATCTGTATTTCTGTATGTGGGTTGCTATTTGTATGGATTTATTTCCATGTGTATATTCTTGTATTTATGTATATTTATTTTGTTATGAATGCATGCTATTTGTACATATACATATATGTTTGAAATTACATATATGTGTATCAGTTTATCTCTGTATACATGGATATTGTTATATCTGTGTTAATTTCTATTTCTTATGGGTACAGTGGTGTAGGTGTCTCCTTTGATATGATTTTTGTTATATGGCTTTTAAAATAGGAATATTGGTATTTGTATAGGTATATAAGTCTATTTGTATAGGTATATTTATCTGTTTATGGATGTAATTCTATTTTCATATCTATGGATGTATTTTTGTATTCCTAGATGGGCTTAATCCTTGTAGTAATATGTAATAAATTAAGTTGTTAAACGCCTAATTGATCTTTGTGTATAGTGAGTTTTTGTAGAGGTTGGCAAGAAATTAACTGAGGTTGGTATTTGTATATTATTACATACACAGGTTGTAATAATCGAATAAATTCCAGTTTTTAACCTAAATTGAGATTTGTATAGTATAGTTCTGTATTGTCAGTGTGGGTGTAGCACTTTGTAATAAATGACATTTTTCAACTGAAATTGATTCTCGTGTATTTGTGGATCAGCAGCGTGGCTGTAGCAATCTGCAAGAAATGCCATTTGTTAGCTGTGATGGGTGTTCTGACATTTGTGCTACCCAAAGCCATGAGCAGGTGTAAATGCTGGAGGATTTTGGCCATGCCAATCTCCGGCCATGCCCAGCACATGCCCCACCTGCACTCAGGCTGGGCAGGGGAAGCGCAGATTTGGGCTGGCAGCAGAGCCCCGCGTTGGCTCAGAACTCGCTGCAGAGGCTGCTGAGAAAACTCAGGGGCTCCACTGAGAGTAGAACTCCAAGCAGGAGCAACCCTGACAGGAGAAATCATTCACAATGAAAAAAAGAGAGAAAATGTGGCAAAGCAGATGTGGGGATACTCTGTGAGGCTGATAAAATGCTCTGAATCACCCCTGCTTAGGCACGTCTTCTGCAAAAAGGTTTTGTTAAAAACTGAACACCTCCCATAAAATACAGATTGCTCTTTCCCCTTCACTTACCTTGCTGTGTGAGTGGAGACACTCCTTATCACTGAGAATTTTTGCCCTACAGCACCTCACATTTAATCAAAGATGATGTACTACCACTTGGCACCATCAATGAAAACAGCCCTGCCCTCGTGGCAGTGTTTGCAAAGTCTTCCCTCCTCCTGTCCCCACATGTGACAGACGGAGCCATCCCCTTCTGTCCAAACTGTGCCTGAGCTGAGTGAGGGCTCCAGGAGCTCAGGAGGTGCAAGAGCACTGCACGTGGGAAGGTTTAGCAAAGCTTCCTAAGCACCAGTAAACTCTGGGTTTGCCAGTCTTCCCCTGCAATATTGTCCTACTCAAGAATGATCTTGGAGGACACTGTGCCTCCAGCTCACACAAGAAAAGTTTGTTTTCTTCAAGGTTTGAATAGAGGAAAATAAAAATTGTGGGTTTTAGAGTGAAATTCGGGGGGTGGTGCAGCTGGGTTCGCTCCACTATTTGCTGTGGAAAGTAGGGCAAAAGCTTTAAATTCCCAGCAGAAGCTGACTACCAGCCCACACAGACCTGAATGAGGCCCAGGTGGGCTTGCTGCACGCTGGTCCAAGGGAAAAGCTGGAACAAAGTCCCCTTTTATTGCAGATGGAGTCTGTACTGGTGTCTTCAGGGCTGTCTGTGGTAAGACACGGAAATCCAGTCAGAAACTGTGGATATGAGAGTTCCAACAGCAACCTGCTTCTCCAGGGTGAGGGACGAGGCCAGCCCAAAAGCCTGGAAGGTGCTCTGGGCACTGGAGAAGGCCAGGCTGTCCTTGAGCAGGGATGGCCTTCAAAGGGGACCTCACACCTTGTGCTGCTGACCAAGGGCAGCTGGTGGCCTTCCACAAAATGCTTCTTTTGTCCAGCTCTTGGAAAATTCCAGCCAGCAACAATTCCTGCTGCTCACACCAGCCCTTTCCAAGCAGGAGGAATTTCAGCAGCAGCCTGATTGCTTAGTGGCAGGAGAATAAAATACTCAGCTGAGCGTTATCAACTCTCTGTCAGAAGCCACATCCTCAGCCCCTCATCTCCTCCAGTTGTCTCAGACGTGGAGGAAGCAGCAGGAAATCTCTGATCCTGGAAGGGAAAGCAGAAGGAGGAGAGGCAGTGGCTGGTCCCTGGGGCCTTGGGAGCAGTGAGAGCCATCCAAAACAGGATCTCTGCTGGGCTGTGGAGATAAGAGTGACCAATCAGCAATGCCCTGTGTCAGACTGGAGCCATCTGTGAAAGTGAGCATGGAAATCTGACCTTGCAAAACAGAGGAAAAGGTGTCTTTGGGTATTTGCCAAACCTCACAGGGGCTCTGAGCCACCTGGTCTAGTGGAAGGTGTCTCTGCCCATGGCAGGGGTTGGATCTAGAGGGTCTTTAAGGCCCCTTCCAACTCAAGCCCCTCTGTGATTCTGAATTACAAACCCACAATGACAAAGAGAACACAGCAAACCTGGCCTCCGCTGCGTTGCTGGTGGTTGCTGCAGTCACTTGTGTCACCTGGAGACTGGTTTGGATCTGAAGAAATTTTCATGGTCCCAAAGTATTTCAGTGTGACTTTCCTGGTTCAGGGCCCCAAAAGGTGCCAGAACAGATTATCTGCAAGCACAGAATTGGTTAAGCTGCCTGTGAACCTGATGGAAGAAGTGTATTCATGTTATTGCAGCATTTACCCTGTACAGGTGATATTTGGTTTCCATTTTGAAGATGCAATGTTCTTGCACAATGCTTGTATATGCAGAAATACTGGCTTTAAATCCTAATTCCATCTTCACACAAGGATGTGTAAACCATCAGAAATGTTTAACACAGAGCCATATTAGCTTTGGGCTCGGTGGTATGGGTTGTTTAAAGTGTGTGATGAGTAATGGCAGCGTTAACAAATACCACTCTTGTTAATTTGGGTCCTCCCTTTATCAACCCTGTTGCATAGAAATCACTTCTTTACAGCAGAGACTAAATGAAATTCCTTCATACAGATGAGAATTGTGCAATTCAGGCTGATTAAAGGGGAAGTTTTCTGTTATTGTGAAAGGACAATTTAGATAACCTGTTTGCTGTTCATCCTGGTGTTGCTTTGCAGTTAAGAGTGAAAAGAAAAAAGACATTTCTCTTAAGAAGTGTCTTGAAAGAGCTTTTTGTATTACCAGAAGCAGCTACATTGATATTGACCTCCACAATTAGAAATGCACAACAACCACTTAGGTGACTTAATCTGGCCATGACTTTTAGCTGCAATTCCAAAATCTCATCAAATATGTTGCTATCCTTTAAACAAGGAAGGAGAGCACAAATACCAACAATTCTCATCAGCCTTCTGGGTTGGAAAGACCATTTAATTTATGCTCCCTTAGCTGTCAGCCTAAACTCTGCTGTGCAAACCTCATAAACTCTGTGTTGGACCTCATAAACTTCTTGAGCATCAACTTAGGTGCAACCCTGCTACAACATCCTTCAGGCACCACACTAATTTAGAGTGGCAGGACTTCACTGTTCTAGCAGAGAATTTTATTTACTTGCTCCTGCAAATCATTTCCAGAGTGTAAGTGAAATCAGTGCCTTGCTATCTGGATGTGACATGATTTTCCTCCTGTCCCAACAGACAACAGGGGAAAAGATTTGTTTCTATTATACCATTACATCTAAATCTTTGGTTTGAGAGCAAAAGGAAAATGTTCCTTTAAGAAGTTCTGCCCGGACTTTTTGGCATGAGGACAAGCTGTGGTGCGCTGGCAGGAGCAGCACTGTCCCTGTGGGTGCAAACCCCCTGAAGGATGAACAGGCTGCTGTCACAGGGGCCACACCTGCAGCATGAAAACCCACCGTGCCACTAACTCAATGCAAACTGAACACAAGTGACTCAGCTCTGCATCCTCAGCAAGGACTTGCCTCTGCAGAGATGTTACTGACAGACTCAGCTCTTGTTTGCAAGGGCTGTTAAATTGTCACACAAATCAACCACCCCTCCCTCTCTTGTCCTTGACCTCCGGCTGCTGAGCTGCTGCTGAGAAAGAAGAGGCAGAGTCCTTCAGGGCAAACGGGGACTTTACAATGGGCAGAAACTTCCTCCTTTCTTTTGTTTTCAGTGACAACAGAGGGGTTTGTCTTCAGTCCCTATGTCAGCAGGCAAATTGTGCCTGCCTGCGTCACACCTAGGATCTGAACAACCTGGATTTTTATTGGTGTAAAACCCACAGTGACCTGACCTCCTGCAGGAAGAGTCAAAAGGGATTCCTGGAATGTTGCAATAAGCAGATAGTGGTATTAAACATATATAGATAAAAAGGCATAAAAGCTCATAAAAGCATATGGAACTGATGTAAACCTAAAAAAAGAAGCATTCTATTGTAATAAAGAGTGAGGGTTGCAGAACACAGTGTGAGAAATAGCTACCCACTTTTCATAGTTTAGAAAGGTCTATTAAACCTTATCAAAAATACAACAGAAAGATTGAATAAAGAAGAAAGATTACAGCACCAGGAGCAAAAGATTTTCCTCACCATGTGCTCAGCCCCCTCACAATGGAGGTTTTCCCTTTCTAACCGTTTAACCCCTCCCGAAGTTCTGTCCATCAACCCTTTCTTGACTGTCCACTGGTGGAGATCTCTTCCTCAAATCCTGATTGGGGGTCAGGTGTGGCCATAGTGCCAAGCCAGCCCTCCCAGATGTCCCAACCCCAGCTGTCCCTTGATAACCACGTGAGCGGTACAGCACAACTATAAATCTATAAACTTTTCTTAACCTATATACATGATGAAAAACGCCAATCACTTGTTTTAAAAATTTTAAAAGTTTAATAGTAATAAAATGGTTATAAACATAGTAATGCAATTAGAATAATTTGGACAAGTTGAATTAGGACAATATGAGACAACAAATACAAAGAGTTACGGATGTCCGGGTACCTTTTTCTGGGCAGCACAAGCCTGAAAAAGGACACCCATTAACGAAGGATTAACCCTTAAAAATAGCCCATTGCATATTCATACACTTCACACATGATGCATAAATTCCGTTCAAATACAGGATTCTGTCTGGTCATCATCAACTTCTTCCTTCTAATCCTAACAGTGCCTTCGAGGCAGGAAGAAGTTCGTTTCTTCTGATAAGAAAGCAATAAATTCTTTTTCTCTGAATGATTCAGGTGTCCTGTGGCTGCTATCTGGTGTGAGTGCCTCATTCCTTTCTTAAAAAAATCCCACTGACATAGTTCTTATTTTAACTACAAAAGTTACCTTTCAATTACAAAACTACATTTTTCATATTATTAAAATGTTAATACAGCACTACTACTCAATCCATCAAAATACATATGGTAAATATCTGCATAGAGCCATATAATATGCGCTTTTCACATACATTATATTTGTCTATTAATTGTGAGAGTCAATCATCATATGACTCATCTATCACAGGAAAAGAAGTTTCTGGTGGGAGGGACACTGGTTTTAAAGGTAGGACTTGTTCTTGAGGTTTGATTTGTTCCCTCTTTCAGATTACAAGGAAGTCATGGTGTTCCAGAGTAGAAGCTGGTGCCAAAAGTTTGAGAACAGGGTGTGATAAGATCACCAGAGCATTTTGTCTGTATCTACGAAGAAGCCCTGCAGAGCTTCTTTTTGGCTTTTACTGAAAGTAGAATGGGCCAGTCTGACCCTTGCTGCTGGGCCAAAGGCAGCAACTGCGGTGTATCATCCCAGAGATACCTTGGCTTGCTGGAGATTGCAGCTGGGCACTGAACAAGTCCAGGCTTGTTAGGAACCCCGTTTACCTCAGGAGGAATGGCTTCAGGCGATGGTGAAGAGAAAAGGGAGATGATTCTGCTGGAGGGTTTAAATCCAGAGGTTTATTCCATGGTTACAGAGGTCTGAATGTAGGCAACTGCTCCAACAGAATCCCGACCGCATGGTCTCATTCACCTTTTAAGCTCAGGGACAGGGGGAGGGGAAGTACAGGTGAGCCACCAACCAGGTGAGAGGGGCAGGGTCTCAGGAGAAGATGACACCCAGACAGGCCAATGACCTCTGGGCATAGGGGCATCCTTTGAACTTGACCAACCACACGACACCTTGCTGGAATGTTAAGCCTGATTGACAGGACTCACTCAGCATGGGGGCAAGGGGGAAGGGAGAGAGGTATAAGCACACCTGGGGAAGTGATCTGGAAGTCCAAAATGGGACATTACAGCACACCACAACAGTAGAAGTCCTGTTTTTACCAAGAATTTTGATCTCTTGGTATTCTGGAGAAAGAAAAAGAAAACAACAAAGCACCTGAAGTCTGCATTGAGGTGAGGTGTATCCCAGAGGACTGAGGGCTCACCAAGGCAAGAGACCCGCCTGTGACCGTGGTCACAGGGGTTTTCAGGTGAAGGGAGAGACGAGAATGTTGACTCCATGTTCAGAAGGCTTGATTTATTATTTTATTATATATATATTACATTATAACTATACTAAAAAGAAAAAGAAGATTTCCTCTCAGAAGCTAGCTAAGCTAAGAATAGAAAAGAATGATAACAAAAGGCAGCTCTCTCAGACTCTGTCCGAGATAGCTTGGTCCTTGATTGGCCATTCATTATAAACATCCAAGATGGGCCAATCACAGTTGGACCTGTTGCATTTCACAGCAGCAGATAACCATTGTTTACATTTTGTTGCTGAAACTGCAGCTTCTCAGAAGGAAAAATCCTAAGAAAGGATTTTTCATAAAAGATGTCTGCAACATGTCACCTTTTTTGTTTAGTGAAATTAAAAAGAAAAGTGTTTGTAATTTTCTCTGCTGGGCTCATGCAGAGGAAAGGACAAACACTTGACAGGTTATCTGTTGCCAATCAAACTTCACTCAAGTGCTCCTGTGGAATGAACAGGGAATTTCTTCACCTGTAGAACATACAATTCTATCATATCACTAAAAGAATTTTACAATATAAGAAAATGCAAAAACAATGCAAGGAAAGTCCAAGTCCAAACAGCTGAGTTTCAGGAAAAGTCCATGGACTTAAGATATTCCTCTTTGCCATCTCTGAAAGTCCCTTTTGGTCCTGAAACAGGCTTACTACAGAAAAATCCATCAATAGTTATCAAAAGTCCATTGACAGTCATCAAACAATTTCAAACGATTTGAGAAAATTTCTGGAATGTGGAATTCTTGCCCACAGCCCTTTATTGAACAGCTTGGGCTGAAGCTAATTTTTGGCCCTTTGATGCTTCAAGTCGGCTGCCAGCTCTTTCAACCCTTTTTATTTTTTTTTTTATTTTTTTTTTTTTTTTTGGTCAGAAAGTGCAGCAACAGCAGCAGAGGAGCCAGAGAGAGTCCCTGGGGGGCCCTGGCCCATGTGGAGGGATCAGGAACCCCAGATCTGGCCCACAAAATGGTGGTCCAGGACCGGTAGGGGAAAGCAAAACCCCCAAACCCATCAGGAGGCCGGGAGGTGGCCCTGGCCCAGGGATCTGCACCCTGCTGCCAGTACAATGGCTGAATGGGCCAAACGCTTCTTTTCCCCAAAATCACCAAGGCATGCCAGCAGCGGGGGAATTGAAGCTGCCCCAAGGATCTTCATCTCGTGTCTGGGAATGTTTGTTCCCCACAATTATTCTTTTTATGCTTTTCATCAGAAATATAGTCATCATCTATTCCTTCCAGAGAATTTTTTCCTACTTTTTGGGGAATTCCTTTTGCTGCCCTCCCAGACCAGGCCAATTCCCAGGGCTCCTTCCCAAAGTGAGGTGCAGCCCATGGCCTCCACTCTCCAGCTGAAACAGAAGGAAGCACAGAGTTTGCTGTTGTGGGAGAGGAGCTTCTCTTTCCTGCCTGCTTTCCCTTTGGGACAGGTTGGTGTGTGCTCATTTGATAAAGGCAGATTTAAATTCTGAAGCAGTGGTGTTTCAAACTGCTCCCTTCTCCAGCTCTTCTGTGGGTATCCTTGGACAAAAGGCCTCTTGGTGGGAGCTCTCTGTGGCAGGTTAAGGAAGGAGATTGCTATTTCAGGGTGGTGACTGCTGAAAGCAGCTGGTTTCTGGAGGTGTCCAGAACTGGGAGTGGCTCCTTTTCTCACCTGCCTGCAGAAAAGGAAGATGCAAAGTGGGAATTTCATTTGTGGAGATGGCCACCAGGAGTGTTTGCCAAGAGATGGGCTGGCAGAGAGGCAGGTCTCATGCTAAACTGGCTGTGTGTTTGTTTTGATGGTGGGGAGGGTCAGAGATGCAGACACAGACACCAGCTGAAGGAACAGTGTAATTTACTGTAATGCAAAAGTGCATAAAAGAGTCAGGAAAGGATAAGCTAAGCAATGCACCTCAGCATTATTACAAAAGGGTGCCTCTGGTGATTAAGGAAGGTCCATCACTAGGTAGCCCAATGGTTTCCCCTTCATCCAGAGCTGCACATCAGCTGGGGGAAGCTGTCCCAGCCAAGCCCTGCAGAGCCACGGCCGGGAACCGGGAAATCCTGCGGTGCCTCCACCTTTGGCAGCCACGAGGCTCCCGAGTGCGCTGTGAGAGTAGCCCGGCTCTGATCGTGCTGGACGAGCAATGTGCTAGAGCTTCTGCTGGGGGCACAGCTGGTGTCATTCTCCTCTCGCTTTTCTCCCCGAGCTGCGGCGAGATGTATGTAGCCCAAAAGGTCAGTATCCGGCTAGCTGTGGTAAAGGCCGACACCCAGCTGCGTTCCCTGCCAGCACCCCTCGGCGTCTTAAGGCCTCAGGCTGTGCTGACTGCAGACAGGATCTCGCTGCAGGCAGGACGAGGAAGGAGTAGGACACTCACTGGGGGTGAAGTCTGGTTTATTGCCCAAGGAAACCAACCAGGGAGTGTTCCGGAATGGAGGGTGGAACAAGGTTATAAATGGGGTGGGTGTACAAAGGAGGGGTTTACAAGTAACCAATAGGGGAAGACAAGGGAGTGAACTTAACATTACAAACAGCATAAGAGAACCAATAAACATAGAGTAAGGGAGGGGCCCCAGGACCTCAGCCAACCACAAGCCCCAGAGAGAAGAAGGTTCTGGAAACCTGGGAGGAGTGGGGGGTGATTGCCTGGGCCCAGGGAGGAGAAAAAGTTTACATATAAGGAGCTAAGGGGGAGGAAGAATTATATAACTTAAAGGACTGACAGTACAAGTGGTGGGAAAACTGTGAAGGGCAGAACCATTAACATAAAATGGGGGGAACAATACAAGAATGGGGGAGTAATACAGTGAACTTAACAAACACACTACAACACCGAGCCTGCCCAGGGCTCAAGGAGGAACCGAACCAAGGCCAGGTGTGGCCTTGTCCATTTTCCTCATGCAGAAAGGTGAAGACGTGTTTCACCAGTGAATGGATGCAACAATCCTTTTGATAGTAACACTTGGTTAAGGAGCAGGTACATAGAACATTGGGTTGGGAAGGTCATCTAGAGGGCAGCTTTGGCTCAGGCCCTGTTGTTGAGGCTTCAGTAAGGGTCTGTTGTTCAGGCCTCAGTCCTTCAGTATTTTGTGGTGCAAATCACACCTGTGCAGAGCTGGAAACAAACAAGTCTGTCTTTAGCACATTTGAGACAGGGAACAGGATCAGCCCTGCAAGGCCAGGCTGGGGCCCAGAGCAGAAGGCCAGCACCCTGCTTTTGCCCCCAGGCAGCCCTGCAGGGCAAGCAGCCCCTCCTGCACAGGGGCTGAGGTGCCCGAAGCTGCCTCCCCGCTGTGCAGCTCTGCAGAGCCCGCGGGGCGCAGGGTCCTGGGCAGCCAGGGCAGCCCGGCTGCCTTGGGGCACAAGGAATGCCCCAGAGAGAAGCTGCTGCCCTTTGCTTTGGAACTGTTCCTCAGAGTCTTGTCATTAATCCACAGTGTCTGATGTGTTTTCCTTTCTTCTCCCAAATTTAACACAGCTTTTTGAGAAAATTGACTGATGTAGCTGCTGCTTGCTGTGGTGGTGCTTTTGTCTGCAGGTGAGGGCAGGTGATTTGGACCAAGGACGAAGTCCATTGTTAACACCCCAGCTTTGCCAAGTCAAGAAAACCATTCACAATTGGGCTACCACTACTGAGCAGTTTTCCTAGTTTATGGAAAGCTACCATCTTAAGAAACCCAAGAGATTTTCCTCCAGGAGGATACCAGCAGTAGCATGATGCCAATGTTTTCCACCCCTTTTCTGTGTCGTTTAAGAGTTCCACAGTGCCTAGCATGAATGAAATGACCGGTGATAATGTGATTTGAGAGCTCTGTGTTGTTCATTGCCAGATGAGTGTTCATGACAAGCTGGGCACCCCACTCGTGGCTCTGTCGAGTTAAATTCATACCAATTGTGTGCAAACAGCAGCCCCGAGATGCTGAGAAGAGCAAGCACAGTGGGTGGGTGTGCATGCACGCACCCGGGGGCTGACTGCTGTGTGGGCAGATGGTTTTGCACTGTTGTAAATCATCACACTCTCAAGCTGAAAGACTATTTGAAATATATATGTTAAATGAAAATATATATAAAAAAAAATTGTCCAAAAATACATGTGCATTAAATTTCATGCATATTATATATTATATATTTTGGTTAATATAATATAATATAATATAATATAATATAATATAATATAATATAATATAATATAATATAATATAATATAATATAATATAATATAATAGTATAGTATAGTATAGTATAGTATAGTATAGTATAGTATAGTATAGTATAGTATAGTATAGTATAATATAATGAAAATATGAGATCATTTTTGAAGCCATTGCTTGTGGGGTATATTAGATGATCTCCTAGTGTTTGTACATTTTTGCTTTCTGCTAGTGCTGATCCTAGCAGCAATTCTCTGTCAGTTCTTAAAGGTAACTTCACACAAAGGGATTCCATCATTTCAGTGACTGTGAGAACTTGGCACTGAAATGCCAAGTTGATTCTCAGCTCTTCAGCCTCCTTCTGGATTTTGGGGCATCTCAGCACTTGTGTCCATGGCCCTTCCTTCATCCCCAGCCTGCAGCAGTCACAGTCGCTGCTGCCTCCCCCTTGCTGCAGCTCATTTGCCAAAGTGCTGCCAAAGGCAGCAGAGCTGGCTCAGGATCCCTGCTGGCTTCTGGTCTCTGGGATGAGCTTCAGGGGGACACTTGGAGCACTTTCCTAAAGAGCTGCCCGTGGGATGAGGGATTTGACCTCCCCGGGTGGCTCCTGCTTGGATTCTGGGCTCATGGAGCCCCGGAGTTTTCTCAGCAGCCTCTGCAGCGAGTTCTGAGCCAACGTGGGGCTCTGCTGCCAGCCCAAATCTGCGCTTCCCCTGCCCAGCCTGAGTGCAGGTGGGGCAGGTGCTGGGCATGACTGGAGATTTGCATGGCCAAAATCCTCCAGCATTTACATCTGCCCATGGCTCTGGGTAGCACAAATCTATACTTACTTCAGTTGAAACATTGCATTTATTGCAGATAGTTACACCCGCACTACTAATGTACAAATACACAAACATTAACTTAAGTTTAAAAATGAAATTTATTTTAAATTGCAACAGCTATGCTACCAATATAGAAACACAGAAATATCAATTTATGATTAAAATCTAATTTATTCTGAGAATTGTGCTATGTAAATATATACAGATATCAACTTCAGTGAAAAAAAAATTACTTTATTGCAACCCTCTGCAGCAACTCACTGTACACACATACTGAAGTTACTGAATTGAAGATTAACAATTAAATTTATTACATATTAGTACAGCCATACAGCCCATATACAAATACAGAAACATCAATATCCCTCTCTAAAGAATCTCAGATCCAGAACAAAAGAAATAGAGTTTTAGAACTATACAACTCCATACATAATAAATAAAAGTAAATACCTATATAGGCATAACAATATAGAGATGTAAACATGCATTACATATTTCATGACATATAACATGACAATATAATACAAACATAACAGACCTGTCTATAAATACACAAATATCAATGGACGAATAAAACAATCCAGACATCCCCAGCAATAGAAATGCACAGCTCCAGAGCTGTACAAGTATGTAAACAGATGAATATACACGCATCAATATAACAATATACACACATAATATCCCTATACAAATATCAGTCAGTGTATGTAAATATCCCTATACTTGTAACTATCCAAATCCAACTACACATCCATAAACACCGCTAGATCAGGAGGGATTGCAGCCGCCGATGTTCCCAGGCTCTCGCTCGGGCTCCTCCTCCCACGCAGAGCAGCTCTCCTGGGCAGGGACAGCAGATGGGACATCTGGCAAGCACAGGGAACACTGAGTGAGGGTGGGGACGTTTCCCTTGGCAGCAGCTGCGCTTCCATCAGGGCAGAGGAAATGTCAGAGCCTCCCCAGGAGGGTCAGAAGGAAAAGCAGCCGAGCGGGCCAGGCTGGGGTGAGCTGTTCACTTCTTTCTGGCATCCCAGTTGCTCTGAGGGAACTCCCTCATGTCACATTATTGAACCACCTCTGCACTTATCAAGACTGTGGCCCCCAAATCAATCAGCATTTATGTCTCCAGCTGCTTGCACCAATGACAGGGAATGTCCTCTAACAGTGCTGGGGCACAAAGTTACCTTGCACAGGTCATCGACAGGGCCTTGCTCTTTCTGTGCTTCCTGTGTTTCTCCTTTCCTTCCACTTGGAATTTTTACAGCATTTCTTTTTCTTTCCCCTTGATCAGTGCTGAAATGGGTGTTTCTCTTCCAAGTTTCAGTTTGTTCAGTGATCCTGTCAAGCTTTTTCTCAGAAGCTTTTATCATGGAATTGTGTGTTAATTTCAGAAATTTTGGTGATTTTCTGTGAGATTTATGCAAGTGTCCTGTTCATTGGGCACCATTTAGGAAGGTGCAAAAGAGAAAAAGGATGCTCTGTAGGTCAGTTCACTAGTGGAACATTCATGGACAGAGAGAGTGATTGGCTGAATTTTACATCTACTCCTAACCTGAAAGTGCAACAGGTCATTTGGGGAGAAATTTAAGCCTGATTTCTGCTTCTACCAGCCTGTATTCAAATGTAAAGTAAATAGAGCAGGGTGAGAATGTCAGTGTTCAGTTCCTGAAGTGCCTTATTAAGGTGTTCTTAAAGTAAGGGAGATAAAATCTGGGTGGGCATTCCTAATTTCCAACCACTCATTGTCAATTTCACTGACTCTGAAAACAGCAGAGATGTGCACATCATATGTGATCAATCCATTTGGGGATGTTTTAGGTTCAGATTCTCTGAGGCTTTAGATTTTTAGATCTCTAGACAATGCTTCCAGCAGTCTAAACTTTCAGAAATTAAACTTTCAGAAATCTAAGCTTTCAGAAATTAAACTTTTCTCCTTTTTTTCTCAGTCTTTGCACTCATGTGCACCAGAGACCTTCAGTGAATGGATTCCACTCTAATCCATCTCCAAGCTGAATCTCCCAGCTGTGTTCACACTGGTGGTTTGTGTGTCTCTTCTGCACAGTGCAATTTTCAAATCTTCGTTTCTTATTATCTCTGCCCTTCTTTTTCTGTTTTAGCTTGCAAATGCATGCAGATGTATCAGAAATGATACATCTAATTTCTGATGCATCAGTTCCTGTCTAGCAATTTCATTTTATCCTGTTCTGATGTCATGCTAGCCTTATATGTTTTATCCTAAGTGGACTCCTGTTTTCTTGCATGTGGAAGTTTTACAATGCAATGCTCTCATTCACCTGCTTTCATGAAACCCTTCATTAACATTAGCACAAGTAACTCTGTGATTCCCTTCTGCTTTGTAGAAGATTTGGGAAACTCAAGTCCTGCTCAGCTACAGAAAAACATACATGGTGCTTTGTCATTCCTTTAAGAGCTTAAGCTAATGGTAAACAACTGCAGCTTATTAATTTCACAGAAATTGGGAGAAAAGACATTGCAAATATTGAGGAATGTATGCAATATTGATGGGCATCCCTCAGTTAGCCAGACAGACTGATGTCACTAGCAAAATTCCCTCATTTCCAAAGGTTTTCATTTGCTTTGGCTGTGCTTCGTATGGCTGCAGGTGACATTTCCCTTGGTTTAAGAAAGTACCTTGGCAGTTACTCATGGTGATATATCTTGCTAATTCTGCCCTTGGAGGAATTACTCAGTTCTGCAGTCCTTATTAAATGCCCTGTTCTAAAAGATTTTTATGCTCTTTTCCCTCTCTCTGTGTTTTCACACTTGTACAACAAGGTTTTCTTTCTAAGAATTTTAATCACAATATCCCAAAGGATTAAAAAATGCTTAGGTATTTTTCCCTAAGTATTTACTAAGGAAAAATAATAATTAAAAAAACCTGTATGCATGCTGGATGTAAAATCCAAACAGAAATAAACTTGAGAGTTCTCCCAAAAACCTTAAGAAAAAAACCCCATGTATTCTATAAAACCCAGAGTATTCATTTACAGCATACAAAAATGGGCATGTTCTAGAAGAGAAAATTTGTGCAACAGTTCTGCACAGAATTCTATGCTTTCGAGCTTTTTGCCCTTCAAGGGCAGTGCCATTCTCTGAACTGTAATGCTCTGAGCCTGTTCTGCTCACCATGGCAGCTTTCTGCCCTCCCCTGGTACAGATCATCCTCCCAGCAAAGGGGGAGTGCAGCCACCACAACTCGCAGCACCTTCCCGCACAGCAAGAACCTGAAGGACAGAGATGGCTTTCACCAGCTGCTGCGGGTTCTAATAGTGCCACCTCTCAGCTGCCGAAAGCCTGAATTTCTGTGTTGCAGTGAGTTAGTTCATTGAGCCAAATGTTCTGTTATGTAGCGGTATGTTCAAGTGTTCCCCAAGTTATTACTGTTAGCTTCTCCCCTATGTTGTGCCCTCCTACCCAAGTGTCCCTCGAGGAATCCCCTCCCTCCTCACCAGATTTTTCCCTGTATATCAAGACAACCCGGCCCCTTTGCCCCATCCCTCAGCCCAAACCCTACCTTTTGTTCCAGAAAGTTCCCTGTCCCTCACCCCAAGATCAAATCCCTATCCCAACGCTCTCTCTTCCCCTTGTTCTGATTTGTTGTAGCCCTCAAAACCACACCCCAAGCGTCATTTATTGGTTACTATATGGTATCCAACCCCTGTTTTGAAAGATTTTAAAAACCCATGCACAGGGGTGCTGGGGCTGGTTTGAACATCTGTTCCCGTTGGGCATTTTCACCTGTGAAACTACCCCCCGCCTCTCCTGATGAATTTGCTGCACTTTACACTGCAGAAGAGCCTCCTCTGCTTCCTTCACTCGGCCCTCCAGGGGTCTCTACTGCTGGCATTTGGCCTAGAGTTTCTGGCTCAGGCAAAACCCCAACCTAGCCAGTTCCCCACTCTTGCCATTGTCCCTGGAGCATCACAGAGCTAGCCAGGGCTGCGGAGGGCAGTGACAGTGACCCATGCCCTGGCATGTCACAGCCCCCAGAGCCACACCTTCCAGGCCACAAGCCCCAGCCCTGGTGCCCACTGCGGCCTCAGGGGCTCCTGGGCATCCTCACCCTGAGTGCAAAGGCAGCCTCAGGAGCCCCCCAGGGCGCTCTGGATCCAGGCTGCAGACACCCTAAAGCCAGCACTGAAAGGGACATGGATGGGGACTGCAGCTGGATCTTCCAGTGCTCACCACTCCTGACTGCTCTCTGAGTGAACCCAAACCTCATTTGCAGGACCTTGAGCACATTTACCCTGCTCGCCTCTCCTGGAACATGGTGTTCTCACATCCTACACCAGCCCTTTGCAGGAAGTGACCAGCTCCCAGCTGCTCTGCTACCCTGGCCTTACTTTCTATTTGCCAGCCATGAACTTAATGGATACACTCCTGAGAAACCTAGCACAACATTTGCCTCTCAGGAGCTCTGTGGCAAAAAAACTCCACTAATCCCTAGTTTTTGCACAGAGAAGGAGGTCCTGACAAAGCCTAAGGCACAGACAGGGCTCTGGCATACGACTTCCTGAGCCACAGGATTCCACCCATTGTTGTTCCTAGCTACTGTGCTGATATTTTAGAACCAGTTCTGGACAGGGGCTGCTGCTGACAGGGTAGGAAAATTTGGAGAAGAATAGGTGCTGGAGACAACCAAAAACAAACAAGGGGGAAAACCCTTAGAAATACAGAGCACAACAGAAGTCCTTGGAGATGGTTGAATAGAAAATGCCAGCCGCAGTGCGCAGAGCCCGAGGTTGCTCACTGCCACCCCAGGGGCTCCTCAGTCCCCTGCTGGTTTGTGTCTGATGCAGCCCTGCCTAGAAAGGGCTCCAGGCTCTGGTGTTCCCAGCTTGCTCCAGGCTACATTCTCAGCAGCACTGAAAGAAGAGGTGAAACAAAGAGCCATTTTCTGTCCTGCCTGCAAACTCTTCTCCTTCAGTGCCACTGCCAGAGATCATCCCTCTGTCAGCTTGGCACTGTGCCTGCTGCATCCTCGTCCCTGTCCCTTGCATCAGCTCCTGCACATCATCAGCACTCCCTGCCCGCACATCATGAACAGAGAGAGCTGTGTCAGAAGAGCAGGGAGTGCATTTTCTTGCCTTTCTAACAGACACAAGAAGCATGAGTCCAAATAACTTTGTTGTTTGTTCCTGCCCTCCTTTTTGATAACTCTTTTCTGCTTTAATGCAAAAGCCTCTTTTCCTACATAGATGGAATGATCTGGAATTGGCAGTTGCCTCAGGCTGTCAGGCACCATGGGAGTTTTCTCTTGTCTCTGATGAGGATTTGGTGAATTTTCCATTGGTCACTTGGTGGTGTCACCATGGGCTGAGCTCAGCGGCCGACTCTGCTGTCCCCAGGGGATGCATTGGGATGCCAAGCCCCTCAGGGCTGGAATTAGGGATTGGGCGGGCTCGGAGCGCCGGGAGCCTGGGCCTGTGAGGAGCAGCTGCTGGCGCTGGCTGTGCTCAGCCCGCTGTGCCGAGCAGCCGCACCCACGGAGACACAGGCGGGAGCTGTGGCCGAGGCGGGCAGGCGGCCCGGGCCGGCTCGCAGCTGTGAGGACACCGGCAGCCTGTGCCCTGAGGCCGAGGCCGTGGCGGGCGGTTTGCGGGCAGGGCTTTTCCAAGCTGGCCGCAGTGTGCTGCCTCCCATGTGGGCCCGGCTGCGGCAGAGGCAGGAGGGAGCGCGGCGGGGCCGGCAGCGGCGGGCAGAGGCCGCAGAGAGCAGCAGCCCGGCCCGGCCCGGCCCGCTGCGGAGCGGCAGGGAGCTGCCGGGCAGCCCTCGGCCGTGTCTGTGCGCACAGGGCAGGAGCAGAGGCCGGAGCAGAGGCAAGAGCTGCGGCAGGAGCCGGCCATAGCTGCAGCTCACCGTGCCCGGGGCCGCAGCCGCAGCTCTCCCCTGACGGCCACAGCCGCAGCCGCTCACCTCCGAGGCCCCGGCGCTTCCCGAAGACGAGGGGCCCGGCCCCCAGCACGCCCTGGAGCCCCGCAGCGAGAGCAGCCGCCGGCGCCGCAAAGGGCAGCGCAGAGGGCGCAGGGTGAGGAGGAGGACATGAGGCTCGCTCTGGGCCGCGCTGGGGCAGCTCTGCCCTGTCAGCCTTTGCCTTGAGCCCTTTGCTTCTTTTCCATGAGCCCTGATCGCCGTCCTTGGCCAAGGGCACAAGCAGCCTTTTCCAGGGCTGCAGGAAAAGCTGCGTCAGTCACAGAATCACGGAATCACTGGCTTAGAAGACAGACACTTTAAAAATGATCGAGTCCAACCTATGGCCTAATACCTCAACTAAAGCGCGGCGCTGAGTGCCGCATCCAGTCTTCTTTTAAAGGCTTGCAGGGATGGTGAGTCCACCAGCTCCCTGCAGGGGTCTGTCCCAGGAAGAACCAAGATAACACTGGGGCCTTCTACTCCCTGGCGCTTGGAGCTCTGGAAATTTGTTTTTCTGCTTAGGCAAACGCCATGCAAAAGGACTGGGAAAAGTAGTCCCAAATTGAGTAGCCTGCAGAGCTCTAAATTGATGTGCAAGGAATACAGAAAAGATAGAAAAGAAAAAAAGGCAAAACCTAAATGGCATCAGCAAAGTCTTGGGCACGAACACATAGCTGCAAAGGGTCTTCTCAACCCTATTTCTTTGTATTTCTGAGAACCAGAGGAATCCTGCTTGAGCCTCTGGGGAGATGGGTTTGGGAGGTAAAAGTTCACGTCTTTTTTCTCCTTGGGGCAGCTCCTGTTCCTAGCATCAGCTGAGCCTCTCTCCAGCCTGATGCCTGTTCTGATTGTTGCAGCAAAACAACTGATGGCAGACAGAAGACATTGACGCTTGCAGAGATGTGACTTTTTCCAGTGCCAGCTGTGAGTGGGAGTCAGAAGAAAAACTCCCAAAAGCACAACTCCACTGGAAGATTGCCTTCCTTTTCATTCCGTAAAGAAGCTCTAGATCCACTTGTGAATTGTCAATTGTTTGTTAAAGATGAGAAGTTCTCTTTCATGATTTTTTTCATGTGGCTTGGAAGTGAATGAGGCTCTCGTTCATTCACAAACTCCAGACCAAAGTGCCTTTGGAAGATGGCCCAAGTGGCAGTTTTTGCCCAGCCATGGTACTTGTGGATATAGGAAAGCAAGGGCAATGGTGTTTGCAGCCAAAACCTAGCAAAGCTTGGCTCAGCCAAAACATCCTGGGGAGATAGAGGCCTCCAGCTGTTCCTAGAAATCAGCAGAGTTCCAGCAAATGGTTGTGTAGCACTAAGTGCAATCTTTTTGCCTGGATCAGGGCCTTGCTCAGCTGAAGAAACAGAAAGATCAGCAAGGAGCTCCCAAAGACCCATCACATCATTTTGATTTTTCTCATCTTGTGTAAGTTTGCAACTAAACATGTGTTTGCAGTTGAGCTAATGAGAGAAAAAAAAAAAGTAAATAGAGGCTTTATGGTAGGGCCGTGATATTCCACAAGAGGAATCTGGTGTGCATTTCATTGGACCTCTCTAAATGCTATAAAAGTATTGTAGCCCTGATTTGAAATAGGCTGATATGAACGAACTTGGAGAGACAGAGACTAAAATGGCTTATGGGGTTTTTTTTTTGAAGAGTGAGAAAAACTACCCAAAGGGTGTTGTTTTGTGACATTTTAAAATATACTACCTCAGAATTAGCAACTGCAATAAATCAAGAGTTTAAAATGGAGTGTTTAGGTGTATGAATAATTAAAACCACAAAAATGTGCAGATATGAATGCATGTTTTCATAAAAATCATGAAATTATAGACCAAAAATCACATGCCCTGAACTACAATGCAAAGGCAGGTAGAACTGTACTTGAATGATCTCTTTTTAGGTTGCTGGAGTTTTTTCCTTGTGAAGAGGAGCTAGGGTATTGCTGAAGAAAAGTGGCACCAGCAGGACGGGGCAGCGTGCCGTGCTCCGTGCAGAGGCTGCCAGGGGCTGCCCGAAGAGCGCCCTGCTGCAGCCAGAGCCCTCCTGGCCTGGGGCCCGGGAGCAAAGGGCCAGGGCAGCCACCTCCTCCTCGTCCTGACCCTGCCACCGCTCCCTGCTGCTGCTGCTGAGGGAAAGAGAAGACTCTCCTAAGGCCCCATGAATGAATGCTTACACAGCCCTGGGGATGCCAGTGAAGGAAACCATGTGTCACATAATGCATGTGTGACCAGAGTCACCAAACACCACCTAAACATGGAATTGTTGCACCTCTCTAGGACAGGCAGAAATTTATAGAATTAACTGGGCACTTGAGGGCAGAAGAGGCCAGAGGACGAAAACAACTCTGAGGGGAAAAACCATCATATCTGGAGGGGAAAACATCTCCGCCTGCTCAGAATCGGTTGAGGGAACATGTCTCTAATCCTCTCCAGAAAGGGATGCTTTAGGTGAGCTCTGCACCAACAGCTGCCTTGGACCAGAGCCAGGAAGATGCAATTATGTAAATGTTACATAGATAGATAGATAGATAGATAGATAGATAGATAGATAGATAGATAGATAGATAGATAGATAGATAGATAGACAGACAGATCTCATTACTCAAATCTCTCTTTACTGTCCTCTCTGTTGCTACACACATCAGAACTTGGTAGCCAGTGCTCCGCTCAACTACAGTCCTGAGATTGCTCTCCTGTTGCCTCAAAAAAACACACTCTTGGGGAATCTGGAGCATGTAGGTCCTTATGGAATGCAACCAGACACCCAGAGCATTGCACTGGGAACTGCACTCTTTGTGCATCTGTGCTCGGGCAAGTTCTTCTCTTGGACTGGACCACACTGATGGTGCTGAAGTGGCTGGAATCAGAAATGCAGCCCAGCCCCTTCCAGCTCCTGTGACCTCTGAGGAGCAGCTGGAATGCAAGGGCATTGACCTCCTCCTGCTGAATTCCCAAACACAACACACACTGATTCCCTGGGCTGCAAAAAGGCATGAGCACTACTAAGCTCAAAGTGATCTCTAAGGCCATGCTGGCTGGCCTGGAACCACAACAGCTCCTTCTGCACCAAGGTCCCTGCAAAGAATCATGTGTTCTCATGCAAAAATACTGTATTCTCCAGAAGTGACACCTTGGAAATTAAAATTCTAGCAGACCCAGTCCTAGTGCTATAAAAGGGCAGAAAATAATGATGAAAAGAGCCTTAATTGGGAGAAAAAGAAAATGGATAAGCCTCTTCCTCCAAGCAAACAAAAAAAACTCAAGGAAAAAAAGGGGGTAAAGTCACTTCCAAAAGTGGGTCAAATATTTGGGTGCACTGAGGAGATTCTGAAGGTCCCTCACGAGGCTCCCATTGTCCAGGCTAAAGCTCCCTCAGCACCTCCTCCCTGGCCTTGTGCTGCACCCCCTTGCCCAGCTCCCCTGTCCCTCTGTGCCCACACTGCAGCCCCTCCATGACTTTCTGCTTCCCAGGGCCCACAGCTGCACACAGCACTCCAGCTGTGGCCGCAGCGCTGCCCAGCACAGGGCCACGCTCCCTGCCCTGCTCCTGCTGCCCCACTGCTGCTGGCACAGCCACCGTGCCCTTGGCCTTCTGGGCCCCCTGGCCCCACACTGCCTCATCTTCAGCTGCTCACGGCCGCCAGCCCTGCGTCCTTTGGGCCCACGCAGCTCCCCAGCCACAAAGGTGCCCATTGCACTTCAGATACAGCAGGCACCATTGCAAGATGGCCTTCCTGTTTTACCACCTCATGTTCCAAGTAGATATCATAAAGTTTGATAGGAATAGGATTCTAAGTCCCTCTCTTTAAATTAAAATGATCCAATTCAACTGTACAGGAAATTGCTCTTAATTAAATTTTCCCTATCTGCTGTCTGCAAGCATCTTTCTCTTTTCAACATTAGGTTTTTAGTTCTTCAAACTCTGAGAAGGAAATTTAAAAATATCTATCTCTGCCGTTATTATTTTTTGTTACAGGCATGAATATGGATTTTCTTTTGGCCTTCCTAGCTGGCCCTGTACAGTCTATTGCTACTGGCCAAGCTCACATCTTCCTCTACAATTCTTAAACACCAGGAACACGAAATGTTCCCTTCTCACTCACCTCAGGATCTTCAGCACTGCTGAATACACACTTCAGGTGACCTGCAGTGGGAAGGGAAAATGAACCAGATGCTCTCATAAAACTGCCTGGGCTGCTGAATCCCACAGAACAAGTCATCCCAAACAGAGATGATTTCCCATTTCACAACATCCCTCCAGGAGACACATCTCATTCACACAGCCAGCAAGAGATCAGGACAATATTCTTGCTTGTGCCTACACTGCAGCCAGTTTAGCCAGTAATTGAATACAAATATGACCAAGAAAATGCAAAGTGTTTTCCTTTAACACTCAATGCTCCTGTTCTCTTCTGAAATCTCCTTCAGGTACTCTTTTTTTTTTTCAGTCAATATCATGCACTAATTCTGATTAACTTGCAGCAAACAGTTGCCCAGAAAAGCTTCCCCACAGTCCCCCTGCAGGTGGTGCAGTTCTATTGCAGAAGAGCACAGCAGCACTTCCTTTCAAAGGGAACAACTATTTTAGCACTCAGTAAAAGGTCAAGTTAGTCAAATCCTTTCATGACAAAATTTAAAAAGAAAGAAGCTTTCTCGGAATTCTGGGAATAACTGCAGAGTTTTTGGAAGGCCTAAAAGAAGGTCTGCCAGTCTACATTTTCAAAGGGGTCTTGCTTGTCCCAGCAAACTGAGGAAATGACAGACTCTGCTGCCACAGACTCTCCTGTGGAGGGAACGGAGCCCTGCAGCTTCCCCTGCAAATGCTGCCCCTGTGGCTACAGACACCCCCTTTTTAGCTGAACCTCTTGACAGGAGCTTTACCAAAGCAGAGGCATCCTAAAGCTCTTTCTGTTTCAAAATCAGAAGCTCAGCCCCCAAGAAAGAGCAGAAAGACATACAAAAGTCAGGTTAGGATACACCCTAACCTAAGCAGAAGGGAAGCCTCTACTTAGGTGTGAAATTCGTAAAATAATAAATGGAATAAGTAATGCCATATGCAGCAAAAGCTGCAGTGGCCAGATGGTTAATTATTGGCATTTCTGCAATTTTTCTAAAAGCTAAAAAAACAAGCCTCTTGTCAGTGGGAAGCTGCCTACTGACAGATGCTTTGACCAGGAAGGTTCTCCTGATCTGAGCAAGGCCTAGGGCTGCTCTGACACTCAGGCCTTCCGTGCACCAAGGCAACCTTCTGATGCCACTATGACGATGTGGCAACCATGCCCTGACATCACAAAGGGACAGCTCTGTGTTGGTCTGTGAGTTTATGCAAAGCAATAACCAACCTTCCCTACATCAAACACAAAAGAGCCTGGGAAGTCCTTCTCTGTCACAAAGCAGTAAAAATCCCCCCCATGGGCCAAACCCTCTTGTTCAGGGGATCCAAGAGGAACTCCAGGAGTGCCCCAAGCACCTACAGCCTGTACCCCAGCTGAGCACTCAGATGGGACCCAAGCAAAGGAAACCAGACCAAGACAATGGCCCACAGCATTGCACATGTGAGAAATGACTCTCACTTTTAAAATTTTAAAGGTTTAGTAAACCTTAACAAAAGACTGAATAAGGAAAAATTGCAGCATTGGGAGTCTCTGTGACTAGCAGCCATGTGCTCATCTGCAAAAATGATGCTCTGCCTTTTATACCCTTAGCTCCTCCAAAAGATTTGTCGGTCAACTCTTTCTGTGCTGTCCATTGGTGGAGATTACTTTCTTGCATCCTGACTGGAGGTCAGGTGTTGTTACACCCTGCCTGCTGGTCACAAGCCAGCCCTCCCCAAATGCCCTGACTACCAAGGCTATTACAAGGGGGACGGGAAAGAAGACTATGGGAGGTTATAGAACAATACCATCACTACACATTTGAACATCTACATAACATCTACTTCTTAATTGTCAGAGCCAACCATTGCATTACTCATCAAGAACATACAGAACCAGGAGAGAAGCCACTGTTGGCATCACAGCTGAAATGCTTCCTAACAAATCTCCCCACATATTTGCACATTTATTGGACATGTGGACTCCTGTGGATGTACATCTCTGCCTCTCTTCCCCTTTGCAAGTAGTGAAACTGGCAACTTGTGGGGAAACCAAGGGCTTTGTGGGGGCTGCATTGCTCTGCACACACCCAGGCCACCCGTGGCACAGAGCTTTGGTGCCTAAAAGGATAAGCCAGCTGGAAAATGTTTCATTTTGATCTTTCTTACCTGCTAACAGAAGCTGCCAAAATGAAAATTGCAAAGCAGAGCCTGATCCCTGTTGCCAGCTCTGGGTTAGAAAGGAGGCATTACTTTGTTTCAGTGGTGGGTGAATAGGGAATCACTTCCCTAAGCCCTGCACAGCCAGCTATCTCACCTACTAGTTTGTATCCATCGAACTAAGACATATTCAATACTTTGCTGAAACTCCCAAGCTAAACATTACCCCAAATTTATTGACATATTTCAATCACTTCTCCGAATTTACTGACATGAGACAGGAGTGTCCTGTAGGTCCCTGCTGGTTGTTGCCACAGGTTCAAGAGGAGATCCATACACAAAAGAACCTAAGATACAACTGAGCTTGCAAAGCAAATTTATTCCATTTGTTTCAGTAGCAAACAATACATACCAACCCCTGGATTCCCAAAAATCCGCTGAGCAGGAGAAGGAGATGGAGTGTGGTGCTTGGCAGCAGGGGCAGTTAGGCAGTGCACTTCCAGGACATCCCCTGGATCAAAACGCTGTGCATCTCATCCTTTTCACCCTTCCAGCTCAGAACCAGGCCTTGTATCTCCTGCTCAGGAGTGGAATTTCCCAGTTACAACACCAGCTCACACATGGCTGGCTGTGAGATGATGGCTCAGGATGACTCCATGACTCCCTGCCACCGAGGGCTCCATTATGCACAGCTCCCTTTTCAAAGCTTGACTGCCCACCGTTTGACCAATACATTGTTTCTCTTTGAAAGGTCAAGGTCCCACCTGTTAAGCAAGACATTTTTCTTCATTGTCTTGTCAACCTGCTCAAACATGGATCAAATACGGCTGGGCCTGGGACACGACTCTGGTTCCTGACACAGTTGTCTGGGAAATATTCCCAATGCTCAAATTCTCCTTTGGTGGTCAAGAGCCTCCTAAAAACACTTTCTTCCCTTTGAATGCATTCCAGCTATGTTCTTAGCAGGAGCACTCTCCTTATTCTTATTCAAGGCCAAGATCGCCAGTTGCACACAGTAAGCACTGCAAGTGGGGGAATACATGGTTCAGCACTCCTTTAAAGCTAAAGGAATTCACAAGACTAAGCCCTATTTGTTCCACGCCTCTCCTTCCTATTCTGAGAATCAAACACCAGTGTTTCATCAATACACCCTGCAGGTGCTCTTGCTGAGTGAAGCCACATTGCTGCGTCAATAAAGCAGCCGGGACTCAGTTTCTTCATGCAGGGAAAGCCAATTCTTTATTCACATAACTCATTTTTATACTGTTTGTGGTAGATAGGGAAAGGTGCTGCGGAAGATCACGCGATGTCACGGAAAGGCAGGACCCTTTGTTCCTCTAAGATAAGAGATTACCCTAGGAATGTGGCCCCACTAACAGTAGTGCTAGTAACTTTCCATTCCTTACCCAGTACTTTTCCATTCCTTACTAACCATAGATAAGAAGGACAAACCCCCTTTTGACGTAGAGAACCCCTAAGACTATAAAACCCCACGAGAAGAAGTAATAAACGCTTTCTGACCGTCCACCATATTGGTGTCTGTGTGTGTCATTGGCCCGAGCGACCCTGGAGAGTTTGGGTCGCCATGCTGATCCTCAGAACCAGGTCGCCTGCCTTGATCCAGAAGGCAACATTTGGTGCCGGCACCCGGGAGCTGATCTGCACCCAGGGAACGGGGATTCTCCTGGAAAGATGACAGCGGCTGTGGCAGCAGGCCTGACCACAGCGGGAGGGACGCCTCCGGGCCAGCGTGGACCATGGAAGCCATAGCGAAGGTCATAACAGAAATGCATGCACAATGGGGTATAGAATGTAAACTTAGAGATTTAACTCTCGCATTGTCGAGACTGATTAAGCTTGGGGCTATTGAAAGCCCTGTGGACGTCCTACATTCGGATGTGTGGGATAACTGTACAAAAGCTCTGGCAGAGGACACTATGTCCTCGGGCTCAGGGAAAGCCCTAAAATCGTGGGGCAGAGTTGTCCAGGCTCTGCAAAAAGCTCGACAAGAGCAAGAACCCTGGATAGCCGCGCAAACTTGTTTATTAGCCGTGCCGCAGTTGGGGGTGGGCACGGCGACACAGACCGCGGAGGTGCTTGACCCGGGCGGGCGCGCAGAGGCGCGAACGCCAGAACCCCCTCAGCAAGCGGACTCACCATCGGAGGGGGGGGAACACACACGGGCGTTCTGGCGGGGGCTCGCGGAGGAGGCGCGGAACGCGGCCGGATTGTCGGACCCCATAGGGATCAATAAAACGCCCCCCCACCATATGCGTTTGAAAAATGGCTCCGGACCGCGTGGTCAGGGCGGAAAGGAGGAGGTGGGGGGCAGAAACGCAGTCAGCCCGCTTAACAACGCACGCGCGGGCGAGCGGGGAGACGGGGCGGCCCTCGCGGAGGCGCGTAAGACCAATCAGAGAGCTTTATTCAAATTAAGTCCTTGTAGGGCAAGGACCTCCCCCAGCAGGAGGCGGGGGGACCCCAGGGGGAGGGAATGGCCCGACCCCCGCAGGAAGGAGCGGGGTCGGAGCCCGAGGAAAAGGCAGAGTAGCCCGGAAGCGTCTAGTTACTCGACTTCCGGCTCGGACTCGGACTCGAGCTTGGAGCCCGAGATAGGGTCGGAGGATTCCGACTCAGATTCTAGCTTTAACAGAGAGAGAGCAGCGGCACGTAAGGTCATTAGCCACAGCACTCCCGCATGGGTGAAGGGGTTACCAGAGAAAAACCGAACCTCGCTTACAAACTGGCGGAAAATAAAAATGGCTTGCGCGGAATGGAGTCCGTCTGCCACTCTAGTGTTCCCGGTCTGGGGGGGGGGGGCAGGCGGAAACCAAAGGACTTATTCACCAGTCAATCCGAAAGATGTGCAGGCAATTGTTAAAGCGATTGCGGATAAGGGAATTAATTCTGCCATGGTTTGCACACTTATTGACGGCCTTTTTGGTGGGGACGATATGCTTCCCTTTGATATTAAGCAGACGTGTAGAATGATATTTAATGGTGCAGGGATAATAGTTTTTAAACAAGAATGGGAGGATAATTGCATCAAACAGCTAGCCTTGGTAACAGGGGCAGACCATCCACTGCATGGCTCCAGCATATAGAGGCTAATGGGCACAGACCCCACTATGATCCCCCCCAGCAACAGGCTGAGGGCTTACGGGCCCATGAGGTTATGACGGCAACCCGTGCTGCCCGAGAAGCCATCCGTAATGCTTCCAAAGTGGTAGCCACATCATCGCCATGGTCTTTCATAAAACAGGGCGAGAGTGAGAGTTTCACTCAGTTTGTGGACAATCTTCAGGCCGCATTAAATTCCTCTGCATTGCCCTCAGAGGCGAAGGGTCCTGTGCTGGCAGAATGCCTACGCCAGCAATGCAACTCAGCCACCAAGGACATTTTAAGGTCACTTCCTCAGGGGTCTAATATAGCTGCCATGATCAGACACGTTGCAAAGGAGGAACATCTAGCTCCCATTCAAGCAGCAGTTCACACTTCAATAACCAGTGTGATGGCGTGCCTTAAGTGTGGCCAGGCAGGCCACTTGGCAGTAAACTGCTCCCAGCCAAGGCACCTATCAGTAGCTGCTCCACCACGCCAAGGGGGAGGTAGGGGGCTGTGATGGGTGTGTGGAAGGAAGGGGCATTTAGCTAAGGAATGCAGATCCAGGCCCCAGGGAAACGGGAGAGGGAGGGGGCGCTTGGGCCGCAGCCAGCCCCCTCCCACCTGGAATGTGCAGCGGCCCAGCTACAGCAACCCCCAGTGGGGCAGGGGACCCTCATACCCTATGCCCCCACAGGGAGCAGTCAACTTTGCACCCCCCCAGCAATACAATGGCAGAGTTGTGCAACACCGCCCTCAATACCTTCGCACCCCCCACCGCCACAAGCCGCGCCGGAGTCACAGGAACAGCAGGGGACGCCCCAGAGCGGGATCCCTGGGTGGCCTTGGTCATGAAAATAGGGAAGGAGCCCCTGATGGTGTGGGGGACATGCCGCCTTTACGGCAGCCAGGATCCCCAAATCATAGGGTTTCAGTTTTGGGCGGACACGGGATCAGACTGCACAATTTTTCCCCAAGCACATTGGCCCAGACATTGGCAATTCAAAGAAGTCCCCCCAGTGAACGGAGTGGGGGGGCAGTCCCGGGCATGGAAAAGCACCCAGCTGGTGGCTATAACACTTCATACGAAAAAGGGACCAGAACAGACAGTAGCAATCTACCCCTACATTTTGCAAAATTCTCCACCCCTGTTTGGAAGGGACGTCCTTTCCATGCTCGGATTTCGGATTACAAATTTATCATGAGGGCCACTGCCGTACACCCTCCGCTGCCAATCAAATTGACTTGGAAATCATCAGACCCTGTATGGGTTGAGCAGTGGCCCCTGACAGAGCCTTGAATGGCAGCTTTGCGGGAACTGGTTATCCGCGAACTGCAAAAGGGTCACATAGAACCCTCCACCAGCCCATGGAACACCCCGGTATTTGTGATCCCCAAAAGGTCCGGACAAGGCTATCGCCTCATCCACAACCTGAGAGAAGTGAACAGGACGATCCGACCCCTGGGTCCAGTCCAGACACTGCTACCCGCGAACTCAGCCATCCCCGCAGGGCAGCCGTGCGCAGTACTGGATATCAAGGACTGTTTCTTTTCAATACCCCTGCACCCTGAGGACAGAGAACGATTCGCCTTTTCCGTGGCATTTCGGAATGGCGAGGGGCCCAACCTTCGCTTCCAATGGAGAGTACTTCCACAAGGCCTTGTCGACAGCCCGACCATATGCCAAATCACCGTGGACAAAGCACTGACGCCAGTCCGACACTCCTATCCCACCGCAACCATCATCCAGTACATGGACGACATCCTGGTCGCAGCACCATCGACAAGCCAAGTGGATCACCTGGTGACCACAATCACAGAGACCCTTCAGGCCAACGGCTTCGAGATCGCGAGCGCAAAGATCAAGATAGGACCCTGCGTGACCTTCCTGGGAGTAGGAATTACAAGCTCCTACGTGACACCCCCCGAGATGAAGGTCAACCGAGATGTCGAGACGCTCCACGACGTGCAACGCCTGGTGGGATCGCTGCAGTGGCTTCGCAACATCGTCCTGATTCCTCCTGAGGTCATGGACCCTCTGTACGACCTCCTGAAAGGAAAGAACCCCTGGGAACCCAAGGACCTGGCGCCGCAAGCAACGAGCTCCCTCGACTTCATCGAAAACCAGATGTCCACTGGCACGCTTGCCAGGTGGAACCCTGCCATGCCACTGGACCTGTACATCCACTTTACACCGAAGGGGGGAGTGGGAGCACTGGCTCAAGGACTTGCTGAAAAGGCCCGGCCGATCCAATGGGTGGTCCTTGGAAGACCCGCTCGTGCATTCTCCCCAGGAATCAAATGCATCACCAGCGTCATCATGAAAGGCAGGAGACTCGCCTTGAAACACCTAGGGACCGAGCCGACAAGCATCCACCTTCCATTTCGCAAGCAGCCGACCACGGAGTCAGCCACAATATCGGAGTACCTGGCCCTTGCTCTCTCCGGCTTTGGAGGAGAAATCTACTCCTCCAAGCCACCCTGGACTAGGTTGCTGACCGTAGTCGACATGGACATGCCACCGAAGGTCAAGGACAGACCGCAGCTGGGACCAACGGTCTTCACAGACGCTTCCTACACGACTTCAACTGCAGCAGCAGTGTGGCAGGCAGGAGAGCAATGGCACTGCGTCAAAGCGTGTGACATCACACTGTCAGTGCAACAACTGGAGGCAGCAGCAGTGGTTTTGGCGTGCGGACTCTTCCAAGACGAACACCTCAACATCGTAACAGACTCTATATTCGTGGCAAGGCTCTGCCTAGCCATGGCAGGACCAGGAGTGTCAACATCAGCAGCAGCCCTAATGCTGGAAGAAGCACTCTCCTCGCGACAGGGCACCGTGTCAGTCATCCACATCAACAGCCACAACCCAGTCAAGGGTTACTTCCAGATCGGCAACGACAAAGCGGACGCCGCAGCAAAGGCTTTTGGACCTTGCAAAGAGCTCGTCAACTGCATGAGTCGCTCCACATCGGAGTCAAGGCACGGGAGAAGAGATGCGAAATCTCGACGGTGGACGCAAAACATGTGGTAGCCACCTGCCCTCATTGCCAGAAGTCACCCCTTTGGACCTACAGGGTCAACCCGAGAGGTCTCAAGCCCTCAGAAATCTGGCAGTCGGACTTCACCTGGTGCGAACTGTTGAAGCCCTGAGCATGGCTTGCAGTGACAGTGGACACTTATAGCACAACTATCATAGCCACACAGCACCCCAAAACTAACTCCAAAGCCACAATTCAGCACTGGCTGACAGCCATGGCTTGGCTTGGTATCCCCAAGCAGATCAAAACGGACACTGGCTCTAATTTCACCTCCAAACCAGTACAGGAATTCGCCTCAAAATGGGGCATCATGTTAGTGCAAGGCATCCCATACAACAGTACCAGGCAGGCCATAGTTGAGAGAGCAAACCAGACCCTGAAAACCAAGATAGAAGTGTTGGCAAAAGCAGAGGGCTTTGCCAATGCCATTCCCCGAGGAGATCAGGCACGTATGCTGGCAACCGCTTTGCTGGCACTGAATCAATTCCCTAGGGGAGATGAAACAAACAGTCCCATCCAAAAACACTGGGCCAATCGAACGCTAGAAGAGGGCCCACAGGTGGTAATTAGAAACGAGCTAGGTGAATGGGAATGGGGCTGGAGGCTGATGCTCACGGGGCGAGGGTACGCAGCTGTCAAAAAGGACGGCAAAATCAGGTGGTGTCCACTTAAGTCGATTAAACCGGACCTACATAGCGAGCAGAATGAGACTGACGAGAATTGCGAGTCTTTGTTTACAGGACCTGCTCGTGGGACGTCCTCGTGACGCGTACATCCCCATTCCAGAGGAAAATGACAGACCACCAAGCTGCCAGGCAGCGTGCGGGAGACCCGCACAGGTGAGACCCAAGCACCAAGGGTGTTTCTGTGTGATTTTGCTGTTGGGGCTTGTCGCCAGAGGGGAAGCCAGCCCAGACCACTACCCCCATCGGCCCTTCAGGTGGGTCATGCGACACCTTAGTAGTGGCAAAGTACTCAGAGAAATCACCACACCAAACACCCCATCCTTCGTGCTCCGCATCACCGACCTGTTTCCAGGACAGCCAAGGGTAAACCCTTATTCCCCACACATCACATACTTGTACCTATCCTACTGGTGCCCAGCCTCAAACCCTGGGAAAAGCTACTGCAATCACCCAGGGTGGGGATATTGTGGGCACTGGGGCTGCGAAACCATAGTTACAGATGCCAGACCGTCGGGGCCTGGGTGGGATCCACAAGAGCCAGACAAATTCTTACAGTTCACCTGGGCACCCATCGGCTGCAAAACATCCTTCTTCTCTCACGGAAACTTCCATCGAAACCAACATAAAATCCCTAGATTTCGGGCATGCACTGATTACAACATGACGGTCTTGCAGCCAGATCATCCTAGCTGGGCCACAGGCAAAACGTGGACAGTGGTCCTTCAAGGGTCAAAAGAGAGGGTGAATGTGCAAATTATCAGGCTCCAACCATCGGCACCCCGAGCGGTCGGACCCAACAAAGCGATTAAAAGCGTGCCGAAAGGGAGAAATGTAACCTACCCCAAAACCTTACCCACAGGGGTCAGCAATGTCCCGACCGGTCAAGCGGAAACCTTTCAGATGAGCCGCTTAATCGAGTTAGACTCAGACCCAATCCTTCGTATGTTAGAAGCTACCTTTGTATCCCTGAACGAACCCAACCCTAACCTAATCGAATCCTGCTGGCTTTGTTACGATGTCAAACTCCCCTTTTACGAAGGAGTCGCTCTAAACACTCCCTTCAGTTATTTCTCAGCCGATGCCCCTCACCAGTGCAGATGGGATACCCCTCGCAAAGGAATCGCCCAGAGTCAAGTCACAGGCCGAGGCAGATGCTTTGGCAATGCAACCCTAGCTAGGTGGAAAGGCAACGTCTGCACCAAAATTGTCAAGCCTAACAGGAAAAACAATAAGTGGGTAATCCCATCCACATTGGGGATGTGGGTTTGCCAGCGATCCGGAGTGAGTCCTTGTATGTTCCTTCCCAAATTCAATGACTCTAACGACTTCTGTGTCCAAGGTTGTTGTTCCTAGGGTCCTGTACCACTCAGACGAAGAAATGTACCATCTTCTTGAGGGACCCAGCCGGATCCACAAAAGAGAAATAATGACAGGTATAACTATCGCAATGCTGCTCGGCCTGGGAGCAGCCAGAACGGCCACGGGTGTCTCAGCCCTAGCGACCCAGCACCAAGGACTGTCCCTGCTGCAACAGACCATTGATGACGACCTGCAAAGGATCGAGAAATCCATCTCCTTTCTAGAGAAGTCGGTCTCCTCACTCTCAGAAGTGGTCCTGCAGAACAGGCGAGGCCTGGACCTCCTGTTCATGCAGCAAGGGGGCCTGTGTGCCGCCTTGAAAGAGGAGTGTTGTTTCTATGCAGACCACACGGGAGTAGTGAGAAACTCCATGGCAGAACTCCGGAACAGACTGGCTCAGAGGCAGAAAGACAGGGAAGCCCAACAGAGCTGGTACGAGTCCTGGTTCAATCAATCACCTTGGCTAACCACTCTGATTTCTGCCCTGATAGGTCCATTGGCGATGCTGTTTCTAACAGTCACCTTTGGACCGTGCCTGCTGAACAAGCTGGTCTCGTTCGTTCAGAGCCGCCTGGAACGGACCAACATCCTGTTCGTAGGCCGACGACAGTTGCTGTGAATTCAACCAGGGAACTCAACCAAGGAACACTGCGAGTCACAAGATTCTCCAAGCTTGTCTGGCAAAAGCTTACTCAGGTTTCCCAAAACCCCTTTCCCTTGTCAAGTTACAACCTTATACCTCATTTTAGTACCTATGTATATGACTACCTCCTTCATTTGTAAAAAAGGGGGGGGAGATGTGGTAGATAGGGAAAGGCGCTGCGGAAGATCACGCGATGTCACGGAAAGCAAGGACCCTTTGTTCCTCTAAGATAAGAGATTACCCTAGGAATGTGGCCCCACTAACAGTAGTGCTAGTAACTTTCCATTCCTTACCCAGTACTTTTCCATTCCTTACTAACCATAGATAAGAAGGACAAACCCCCTTTTGACGTAGAGAACCCCTAAGACTATAAAACCCCACGAGAAGAAGTAATAAACGCTTTTTGACCGTCCACCATATTGGTGTCTGTGTGTGTCATTGGCCTGAGCGACCCTGGAGAGTTTGGGTCGCCGTGCTGATCCTCAGAACCAGGTCGCCTGCCTTGATCCAGAAGGCAACAACTGTTTTCACAGACCTTGTGTTCAACTGGCTGGTAGTTTTCTTTCCAAACAATTCATTGCTTAGAAGGTGTTTTGGTGTGTACATGCTAAGACTCACTCTTACTCAGGTGATTACATTTTTCCTTCATGGACGCTCATGGGACAGATTTCTTGTTTATTACAGATGCAAACAGTTTTCTTAGCACAATAGCTTGTTGTGCTAACTGCACTTATTCTTTTGACTTTTTCCATAGCAAGTTAGCTGGCTGCATGTAGAAGACGTAACAGGCCAGCTGGGAATTTAGCAGAGCAAGGCCTGATTTTAAAAGGCTTTTCTTTCCTAATCCCCCTACCTGTGTGCAACACATTGTGATTTTCTTTCAGAAATTAATGAAGAAAACACAGATTGCCTACTGAGATTATGCTGCTCTCTTCCAAATCAGCTCACTCCTCAGCAAAACCCTCAGACATATCCCCGACTCCCTCTCTCCCAGCAGCTCAGGCTGCTCCGGCCTCTGCCAGGGCTCTGCTGGGGCTCCAGCCTGGGCAAGGCCGGGCCCGCTCTCACCTCACAGGCGCTGACAGCTCTGCATCACAGGAGACCTTCCCGAGCACCCTCTCTGATCTTTCTGCTTTCTCACTTGAGCAAGGCTCTCCTCCAGCCAAAGAGATTATTGCATTTAGGGATCCAAATCCAAGTGGCAGGAACCCCAATGCTCTCCAGTCACAGCTGAAGGCCTGAACCTGCACAGGGTGTCTTGGCTGCCCCACTCCTCCTTTGGTTTTTCCCGCAAATGCCATTGCCCTTTCTGCCTCAACTAGAAATACCACAGCTGTGCCAAAACCAGCCAGTGGGTCATATTCCAAAGGCAGTGTGATCTGGAGAGGATGAATGAAAAAGAGCCTTCCTCACTTGTGAAACCATACAAAAGAAGCCATAGGTGTGACTTAGCACCAATAAAAAACAACTGGTAATTCAGAAGTAAATGCTGAATTTTCTGAAGGGGTCAGCAGGAGGAGAATCTTCCAAATGAATTGATGTTTCAGAAACTTCATTTAATTACAACCCTAATCTATAATCCTATGGTACAAAACTCTTCCAACAACCCTACTCTACAATCCTACTCTAAATTGGTAACAGAGATAACATCTTGACATGACTGCTATGTTCTCGTCTCCTAGGGTTAGGGTTAAGCTTTGGGTTTGGGTTAGCATTTAAGGTTAGGGTTAGGGTTTAGGGTTAGGGTTCTTCTTCACTGAGCTGATGAGTGGCACCAGGATGAATGCTGGCTTGGCTGAAGTTTTGTAGATGTTTGTTGAGCACTTATCAATGCCACAGTGTCATAGTGTCATGGTTTGACACTGGTGCAATGACAGTGCCATCATGAAAATACCTTTCTGCTGTGAGATGTGACTAGGAATAAGCAAAGCAGGCTCTCACTTAGAAATAAAGAAAATTTTATTAACTAAACTACAACTCTAAATAACAAGAAACACACAGGGAAAATGAAAACTTTCTAAAAACATTTCCTCCTCCCCCCACTAAATTCCAATACATCTATCCCCCAGATCAGCAACTCTTAGTCTATCACCACTTTTTAGATAATGAATTCTCAATTCATCAAGAGGAGAGGAGTCTTTCTTGTGCTATAGGTTTCTTTCGGAAACACTGTTGAAACTTCGTGTGTTCTCATGTCACTCGTGGCACCGCTTGGAGTACATCTGCTGTCGTGACCTCCTCTTTATATGCTTAGTGCTCACACCACTGCACATGGACTAGAACTGCATCTAGGGTTGTCTTTTCAAGGATGCTTTGTCTCACTCCAAAAAGAGCACAGTCTCACCTTTGGGACACCTGTCTTCCCCAGATTTCACCCCCTGGGGCCGAGGGATACCAACACTGAACCCTCTTGGCTCTGAGCCATTGCCTCCCCCTGGATGCAGTCTCTGTGTCACAAGACTCTTGGTTCTGTCTATGACTATAACAAGAAGACTTCAGCTAAGCCACTCCATCATCTCTTCCCACTTAAGATTTTTCTCTCTCTCTTCTGCATCTTTCACTTGCCCAGACCTTCACACTTGCAAATTTCCTTCTTCCATTTCATCTCTATCTCTCTTTTAGGAAAAGTTAATGTTCTGCAATGTTTTCATTGTCCAAAAAAGGGTTAAAAACTCGGGCTCCGACTACCTGGAGATTCTCACAACACGGACACCTTCTTGCTGCACGCCTCCTTCTCTGCTGTGCTGCCAGCACATGATATCAAATTTCAAGGTGGCACAAGCTCGCACTCTCTCTTTCTGTTGGGGGGGGGCGGCCTGCCCGATGCTTCCTGGTGCTTCTCCCATCCTTCCATGCCGGGGCCTCTTCACCTCCCATCTCTGTCCAAAGCCCAGCCTACCTCACCCAGCCATATGGCTGCCCCTCTCCCGCCCAGCAGCAGCAGCTGGACAGAGGAGAAATCCGAACTCTTTCCCCGATGAAAACCAAGAGAAGTTCCCATGGGAGTGCTCTGTTTTTTAACCCCTGTGTTCGCAGAGGTGTATGCATTGTCCCCAGGTGCCAATATTAAAATCTGAACACCTATTGGTGACCACAGCATATCCCTGAAAGCCTTCTTCCTCTCAAACCACTACGCACAGCCAGCTCTGTGATGTCACAACCCCCTCAGTGATGCCACCAGATCCTCTCTGTGATGTCATACTGCCACTCTGTAATGTCACAGCACACACTTTGGCCTCACAGCCAGCTCTATGATGTCACACAGCCATGCCATGATGTCACAGCCTGCACTGACATGTCAGAGAATCCCCTCTATGATGGTGTGTAGTAAACCCCTCAGGTTTAGCCAGGGCCCCTTGGAGAATAGAATGCTGACACAGCGGCAAAGAAGTTTCCTGAATCCAGGGACATCCGCCTTGTACCTTATCCCTATAGCCATGAAAGGCAATATGTTGTTAACCCTACTATTGGTCACTTATGGTCACTCTAACACCTTTGCCATTGGTCAGGATTGGATCCGGGCCAAGGGTATAAAAGTAGCATACTCTACCCTTACTAACTCGGAAGAAGAAGAGCTGAGACCCTTCACGGACCCTCCAATAAAGCCATACTCGTAGAACAGCCAGCTTCTTCTGCTTCTCCTCTCTCTACCGTCTGCTGGAGCCTTAGGCCAAGGGAAAAGCTACCTAGCAAGCAAAGAGCTTGAAATCATAAGAGCTGCCTAATCACTAAGAGCTGGATATTCCCTGCTTGCTAGGGCTGTCCCGTGGCTTGGTCTGAGAGCGAGCTGGCTTCTAGCACCCAGTCCCCTTGGGGACTGAACTCTGGAGCTGTAACAGCTTGCCTAGGATAAGACCAAGCAAGGCTCATTTAAGTGGCGGCCCAAACGTGTCGTCGGACCCTGGCCCCCAGGAGCGAAGCGTCACCGGAGCATCGGAGCCTTTCAGGGCCTCCTGTTATTGCCTGTTCGGGAAGCCTCTCCTTCTGTGAAAGGACTTTTCGTTTTAGAAAATCGTCTCTGCGGAAGGCTCAATTTGACCCTCAAGAAACATCTGGACGAGATAAAGTCTGAGGAGAATTGAGGAGCAGACACCCTTCCACAGACCGCTGACCCCAAAGGACGTAAGTATTAAGATTGCGTGCATACCTTTGGGTGCTCTAAAAACCTTTTTCTTTTTTTTTTTTTTTTCTTTTTTTTCTTGTTTTTCTGTTGAAAGGGCTTGAAAAATCATGGGTACTTTTTTAAGCACCCTAAGACTAACAACACATGAGAGAGAGTTATATGAGTTATATTTAACCATTGTAGAAACCTTATCTGTTAACAATTTCACTTTTTCTATAGTCTGTCAAAAAAGACTTTTAAAAAATTTGTATCTTGGATTGTGCTGAATTTCCCTGAAACTGATAAGACCACAATTACTGAATATTCCTTTTGGGATGCAGTTGGAAACACCATTTGTATGTCTCAAACAAAACAGGACTTTTCTGTTACTGACTTCTTACCTTTATTTCATACAATAACAAAAACGATTGAAAAATCGAACTCTGAAAAAAGTTATTAACTAACAGATCTTTCCTCTTCATATGCTAATTGTACTCATAAGATAACAGAAGAATGTGCCTTGCAGGCCAGAGAGTCGCTGGCCCCTGCAGTGCTTCCTGCAGATCCCATTTCGCACATTTCGCAGGCAGAAGTCAAGCAGCCCCCCCCCCCCCCCCCCCCATTCCCCCCCCTCGCGGTACCCTCGCTGCCCAACTCCCCGCTTCCTGCAGCCCCCCATCTCCCCGGCCCCGCTTCCTTCCCGTGTCCGGCCCCGGGGGCCCCGTTCCCTGTCCCTGCCGCCGTACCTTCCGCTGCGACCACCCCTCCCTGTGCGCCGCTCTACCCCCTCCTCCCTCCCCCCGCGCCCGTGCTGCCGTTGCCGCCTCCCGCCGCCGCAATTCCGGTCCCCCCCACCCCCGCGCCGCCGTTCCCCGCCCCCGCTTGTTCCGTCGCGGTATCCCCCGCTCCCGCTGCTGCTCCCGCTGCTGCCCCCGCCCTGCCCCCCGCTCCCCCCGCCGCGCCTGCCGCGTTCCCCGGTCCCGTTATCGCCGCCACCCCACCCAACCCTGCGCTGCTCCCCCCGCCCCCGCGACCGCCCTCCCCGCCGTCACCGCCCCCGCTCCCGCCCCCGCCGAGACCGCCCCGGCCCTCCCGGCCTTTCCCGGCACTTTCCCGAGCCATGCCCACACCCTGTCCTCCTGCGCCGAGCCGCACACATGTGCAGTAACACCAGCTCACCCTATACCTGTACTACCCCAAACCAGTGGCATTGCTTGCGTACCCCCAAACCCCCAGGCGTGCATCCACAGCCCCCATACCCCCCCTGCCCCCACCCGTCCCTCCAACCCCTGACCCAACCCTCCTGCCACCCGAACGGATCAGAGACCACCTGTGGCGTCACCCCCCCACCCAATCCGGTCCCTGCTGTGCTGCCACCCCTCATCCAATAGCGCCAACTTCTGACCCGTCACTGAAAACCATGAAAAATGCTTCTAAACGAAAAAAAAGAGGAATTCACGGGTAGCATATCCCTCACAGCATTCCTCAGACAATGAGAGCTCTTCTGATGAATCTGATTTTGATGCGATTAATATAGACCTGTGGGCTCTTATTAAGATAGAAGCTACAAAGTCTGGGAACTGGGACCTAGCACAGAAAATCACAGCCTTTCCAGTTGAATATAAGCAAGGAAGGAATGGTGGAGAATCTAATGTCAAGACATGGAAACCAATTTCTAATAAGCAACTCGTACAATTGAGAAATATAGCCAAGGAACATGGACGTAGTTCACATACCTTTAGAAATTTCCTAGAAGCCATGTTCTCTGCACATGTCTTGCTTCCTCACAATGTAAAAAATATTTCACAATGCCTTCTGTCACCGGCAGAATATTTGTTATGGGATAGGCATTGGAAGAAACACTTAAAAACGTTATCAGATTCATATACTGCCGATGCTACTAAGACCAACTTCACAGTTGAACAATTGGCCGGTGAAGGAGACTTTCAAACGCCAGCAGAACAAATGGAAACTGAATAAAGAAGCGCTGCAGGATGTAGCAATCGCAGCAAAAACCTCCTTGCTTCTTATGCAGGATGAGTCAATGCCAACAATGCATTTTTCTACTATAAAACAAGGCATTGAAGAAAACTTTATTTATAAAGTTTGTGGACAGACATAGAGATGCTTTGGAGAAACAAATAGAGAGTACTGAGGCAAGAAAGGAACTCTTATGTAAGCTTGCTTTCAGCAACTCAAATGAGAAATGTAAGGCCATTTTGAAGTCTTTACCCGTGGATACAGACCTCACTATAGAGCAAATGCTAGAATGCTGTACACGTCACATGTGCACTGAAAATACAGTGGCCCAAGCAGTTGCTAAGGGTATTGCTGAGGGAGTTTCTGGTGCATATGCAGTCATAACCTCTAAAGAACAAGCTAAATGCTATCACTGTGGAGAGCTAGGACATTATATAAAGGACTGCCTGGAGAGAACACCCCCCCGATACCATCGGAATTATAATCAAAGACCCCAACATCAGCAACGCTATCAATCGCGTCCTTTAAACTCCTTGAGGTGCCCGTTCAACCTTCGGGCACAGAATGCAAATCAAAGGCCACCAAGACCCAATCATGCACATACCCAGGCTGCTCCAGACCCAAAGGAGAAGCCCCAACCCACGGGACAACCCAGATGGGTACCCGCTGGCAACTGGTAACTGCTTTGTCCATTGACTTTAATGATAAGAATGTTCACCATGTTCCTACAGGAAAATATAGACCTAAAGGGAGTTCTTCAGACATTTTAATTATGGGTGATTCTGTTAATACTTCGAAGGAAATCTTCATTGTTCCGGAAGTGCTGACAGTGCAGCCGGGACAAGACATCCTTGTGCAGGTATACTGCATAGACTTACCATTTTTTCTTTCTAAGGGAACTCCAATAGCTCAGGCATTTTTACTCCCAAAGAATCACAGGGAACAGATTCCTCTCAACCCTGTAGCTATGTGGGCACAAGTCATGAGACCATCCAAGCCTACCATTGAGTGTGGCCTTTCGCACAAAGGAGAGAAGACCCACCTTTGCTCCCTTTCAGGTTGTGATTTTGAATGCATATATTTGCCAATAACCCTTAAAGACTTTGAGGATTTGATCAAGACCAATGCGAGTCTACAGTTTGCTCTGGACAGTTATACAGGTCAAACTTCATCAAACATCCCAGAACACAAGCTTTTCAACCAGAATGAAACTTTTCATTTGATTCCAAAACGAATCCAAAGTAGAAATCTTCTCAAGGCTCTAACTCTATTTACAGATGGCTCAGGGTCATCCCACAAGTCGGTGATTACTTGGAGAGACCCCCAAACACAAGAATGGCAATCTGATGTACAGACAGTAGAAGGATCGCCACAGATCGCAGAATTAGCAGCTCTCATCAGAGCCTTTGAAAAATTTAAAAACGAGCCTTTCAATCTGGTCACAGATTTAGCTTATGTTGCGGGAATAGCTATGAGAGCAGAACATGCTCTTCTCAAAGAGGTATCTAACCCAAAGTTATACCACCTGCTCTCTAAATTAATACAATTGATATCCCACAGAAAACAACCTTATCACATAATGCATGTGAGGTCTCACACGGACCTCCCAGGTGTTGTTGCAGAAGGCAACAGGAAAGCAGATGCATTAGCAATGGCAGCAGAAACTGCTAATGTTCCTAACATCTTTGCTCAGGCAAAGCTGTCACACGCGTTCTTTCATCAAAATGTACCTGCCCTTATGAGAATGTTTAAGCTCTCAAAGGATCAGGCAAAAGCTATTGTGGCTACCTGTCCAAACTGTCAAAACTACCAGATACCATCAATGGGTATGGGAGTCAATCCCCGAGGTCTGAATAGCTGTCAGCTGTGGCAGACAGATGTAACTCACTATGCACCCTTTTGGAAGGTCAAAGTACGTGCATGTTTCGGTCGACATGTTCTCAGGAGCAGTGTTTGCATCATCACATGCAGGAGAAAAGACCATGCACACAATAAAACACTTCCTCCTCGCTTTTGCCACCCTGGGTGTACCAAAGGAGATTAAAACAGATAGTGGGCCAGCTTATACCTCCCACAAGTTGAAGGAGTTCTTCAATGAATGGGGCATAGCACACAAGATGGGCATACCTGTAAACCCCAAAAGAGTCCTCGAGCAACAGAACAGGGACACGAAAATCAGATCTCCAGTGGAGAGACTTTGCAAGGCTCTCTATGTCATCAACTTCCTGAACTGCACAGTGTCAGAGCCTGACCCACCAATACTTCACCACTTTGCGAATACCACACAAGCAAAGCTCACAGAGAAACCACCTGTGCTCGTGAAAGACCCTGAAACACACCAAATTTCAGGGCCTTATCAGTTGATTACCTGGGGAAGAGGTTATGCATGCGTGCTACTACCATCAGGTCTAAGGTGGTACCCAGGAAAATACGTAAAAACCATACTTAGGCACAGCGAACACTACTACAGACGAGGACAAGAACTCTCCTGAGGCAAACACAAGACCACCTCAAAACCAAACCAGCTCAGCCTGGAGACGAAGGCGTCGTCGAACACCCACAAACACAAGAACAGACCGCCCCATTACAAGGCAGCAGACAAAACAGAAAGTTAAATAACAGTCTGCTGTAATAGGCCACAGATAGCCTTAACAAAAAAGTGTTCTCTGAATTATGTGTTATTACCCTGTGTGTTGTATTGTAAAAAGCCTTATTATTCCCTTTCCCTAACCTTAAAACCTCATAACCTTCTACCCGGTCCTCTTCCCGTAGTGCAGCTTAGAAATTAAAAGAAAAAGTGGGGGGAGGAGAGGAACACAGAAAAGAACAAGGCAGAAATCTCTCTCATCATAAAGATAACAAATTGTGCTTATATTCCCTATCAGAAGCCCTAATCCTGCCCAAAGATGAAAAATATCTCCGGTGCTGTCCTCACCGCTGCCTGGATGCTCTACACCGTACCGCGTGCCTTCGGCTGGATTAGTCCACAGCCCAGCCATAATGTTTGGGTAACCTCAGCAAAAACATTAAAACAAGACAACATGTGCTTGTCTATGGGAAGCATTGATAATCCACTTTCTACATGTCTAGTAGGAATTCCCTTTATAGCAGACGATTGGCCTTTCCAGAACTCAGAGGTTCTCTGCACCACAGGTAAGAGACCCAATGGGGCTGATGCTTGGGATGAGTGGACAAAAATTCTGCCAGATGCTCGAGAGGAACCCCAAGAATTGGATCTATTGGGATCCTCCAAGGCCACATATTGTGTCAAATTTTACTTGAGGCGTCCGAAAAATGATTGGCCAGAAATTGACCAACACAAAAACACATATCGAAAAGATGTACCACCAGTTAACAAAGCCTATAACCCTCATGATTGGTGCAATTACACAGCTCGTGTAATTTCTGTGTCCTCTCTCCATCCCAAAGTACTACCCAAGGGAATGTTTCTCATCTGTGGTGATAGAGTATGGGCAGGGATCCCCTCCCAACTCCAGGGAGGTCCCTGTACTCTGGGAAAACTTTCTACCCTTACTCCAAATATCACCCTGTTACATAATTGGAAAAAAGAAAGAGAATCAAAACGTGAAAAAAGGTCCTACACTGAATTCGATGAAAATTGTGATCCGAGATTATATGATTGGAACAGACCAAAAAAGATTGCTGTCTCTCTGTTTTTACCCTGGGTAGCTGCAGCTAAAGCCCTCGGTGAAATCAATCACCTTGGGTGCTGGCTCAGTAAACAAGCTAATGCCACATCAGCAGCCTTAAGTGATCTCTTAAAGGAAGAAGAAACCACAAGACAAGCTTCATTCCAAAACCGAGCAGCAATCAACTTCCTGCTGCTTGCCCACGGACATGGATGTGAGGACATCGAAGGAATGTGCTGCTTCAACCTCTCTTTGTGTTCGGAGTCCGTCCATGCGAACATCCAGAAACTGAAAGATCTCGTGAAGGACTTGAAAGTAGAAAGAAACCCAGATTGGGTCAATGAACTTTTCGGGCAATAGGGACTAACAGGATGGGCTGCATCTTTAGTTAAGGGATTGTTGTTGATTCTCCTTGTAATTTTTACTGTGTTAGCTATGTTCTTGTGTCTTGTTCACTGTTTCAAAAGAACTCTCGCGAATGCATTTTTTGTAAAACAGAAAGTGGAGTTGTAGTAAACCCCTCAGGTTTAGCCAGGGCCCCTTGGAGAATAGAATGCTGACACAGCGGCAAAGAAGTTTCCTGTCTCCAGGGACATCCACCTTGTACCTTATCCCTATAGCCATGTAAGGCAATATGTTGTTAACCCTACTATTGGTCACTTATGGTCACTCTAACACCTTTGCCATTGGTCAGGATTGGATCCGGGCCAAGGGTATAAAAGCAGCATACTCTACCCCTACTAACTCGGAAGAAGAAGAGCTGAGACCCTTCACGGACCCTCCAATAAAGCCATACTCGTAGAACAGCCAGCGTCTTCTGCTTCTCCTCTCTCTACCGTCTGCTGGAGCCTTAGGCCAAGGGAAAAGCTACCTAGCAAGCAAAGAGCTTGAAATCATAAGAGCTGCCTAATCACTAAGAGCTATATATTCCCTGCTTGCTAGGGCTGTCCCGCGGCCTTGGTCTGAGAGCGAGCTGGCTTCTAGCACCCAGTCCCCTTGGAGACTGAGCTCTGGAGCTGTAACAGCTTGCATAGGATAAGAGCAAGCAAGGCTCATTTAGGTGGAAGCCCTATCAGCCATGGGTTCCTGGAGAAGCGGGATGGTTCTTTCTCATAGGAAAGAGAGAACAGAGCCTTCCACAGTGCTTTGGGGACAGGTGAGACGTGACCCTTGTGAAACCATTACCAGCCAGACTTGTCCTGGCAATATTCCCATGCGAACAATCCCTGTATATATGGAAATTTTGAGGTGAAATCCCAATTCTGGCCAGGGGTGCCCGGAGAAGAAGGAGAGATCTTTTCCATAGGAAGGAAAGCATGGAGCCCCAGTGCTTCAGTAGCAGATGAGGAGAGACCCTCAACATGCCAAGGTCATCTGGACCAGTGTAGGGGACCCTGGGAGGCCAAACCAGCCAGATCTGTTCTGTGTTCCCTTGGTTTTGTGGGGCCCCATAGTGTCACAATGGTGCCTTCGATCAATGAGGTCCAACAGTGACATAATTGTGACTTGTTTCCATGGGGTCCAGCAGTAACACAATGGACCCTTTGGTTTGATGGGGTCCAACAATGTCACAATGGCCCCTAGGTTCCATAAGGCCCCACAGTTTCACGATGGTCCCAATGATTCCATGAGGCCTTGCAGTGTCACAATGGCCTCCATGGTTCCATGTGCCCCACAATGTCACGCGACTCCTCTATTACATGAGGCCTGCAATGTCACAATGGACTTTTGGACCCTGGGGGTTTGCAGTGTCACAATGATCTCCTTTGTCTCCACAGTGTCACAATGGACCATTGATTACAGGAGGCCACTCAGTGTCACTCTGGATCTTTGGTTCCACACATCCCTGCAGGGTCACAATGAACCCTGGGTTCAATGGAGTTCCACAATGTCAAAATGGCCCCTTGGTTCCATGCAGCCCTGCAGTGTCACAATGGTCTCTTTTGGTTTCCCAGTGTCACAATGGACCACTGATGTCATGAGGCCCTGCAATGTCACAATAGACCTTTGTTTCCATGCAGTCCTGCAGTGTCACAAAGGCCTCTTGGTTTCACGAGGCCCCAGAGTATCTCAATGGTCCTCTTGGTTCTGTGGGGACCCCCAGGGCCACAATGGTCTCACTGGTTCCATGCGGCCTCACAGTGTCACAATGCTTTGCTTATTCCATGGATCCTCTTAGTGTCAAAATGGTCTCCATGCTTCCATGAGTCCCCTCAGTGTCACAATGGTCTCCACGACTCCATGGTGCCCTTTAGTGTCACAACGGTCTCCTTGGTTCTATGAGGCTGTGAAGTGTCTTAATGGTGTCTCCATGATTCCATGAGGCCCTGCAATGTCACAATAGACCTTTGGCTCTATTGAATCTTGCAGTGTCACAATGGCCTCTTGGTTCCAAGACACGCCAAAGTGTCACAATGGTCTCCACAGTTCCATGAGGCCCTATGGTGTCACAAATGGATCCTTAGTTTGATGGAGCCTCTCAGTGTGACAATGACCCCTACATTTCATGGAGTCACACAGCATCAGTACAGTCCCCTTGGTTGCATGAGGACCAGCAATGTCACAGTGCTCTCCGTGATTCCATGAGGCCCCACAGTGTCACAATGGCCCCTTGGTCTCACAGGGCCCCACAGTGTCACAATGGTCCCTTGGTCTCACAGGACCCCACAGTGTCACACTCGTTCCTTGGTGTCACAAGGCCCCACAGTGTCACAATCGTCCCTTGGTTCCATGGCTCTGTGCTGCTGCATTCCCCCCTCTCCATCTCAGGCTGCCCTGACAGCTGAGAAATGCTCCTTGGGCCTCGGCCTTGGCCAACAGCCCCTGGGCTCAGCTCCTCTGCCACTCATCACAAACACTGTCTGCTCCAGGCAGTGCTGCTGCCCAACCAGCTCCTGGTTTCTGTAGGACCAGCCCTGGGAACTGTTTTTGTTCCCTCAGTGGCACAACATCCCTGTTCTCACCCATCCAAAGAAAGCTGTTGGTGCCAAGTGTGGCCAGGATGAGCCATTGCTGGGACTGAAGCCCCTCTCTTGGGGCCCTGCAAACAGTGCTCCAAAAGGAGCCCTTGGAGCTCTCCTGGGCCAGCGACTCCCTCTGAGTGGGGCCTCTCCCAGCCGGGAACTCTCCCGTTTGCTGCACTCACTGATCCCGAACAACGACGGAGCCTGGGCCGATCCCCCCACTCCTCCAGGCTCAACCCTTCACCCGCTGGGGAGATGCCAAAGGATCCACAGGGAGCATTGCCTGCCCTCAGGGGAATTTCTCACAGGTGCCTTGCACTGACTCTTTGTGTCTGTGTGCACACAGGAGTGCCTGTGCTGGAGAAATGTGGCAGAAATGCTGCTCTCTGAGGGGTTTGAGTGCCTTGGATTGCTGAGTCAATCATGCCTGTAAGTGAGGTTAAATCACAAGGTCTAAGTCAAATGCTTCTCAGAGTTGTTCTTTTTCTAAGTTACTATGTTTAATATAAGTTATTAGTAAGTGAAATATTAATAAATGTTATTCTTCTGTTAAATTGCAAAGTCCTATGTTATAACTTAGGGTAAGTACTGTTAAGTGCTGTTCTTCTGCTATATTGTGAAGTTTAAGGTATCAGTTAAAGTTAAGGTATAAGTTCAGTCCTATTAATTTGACCTTTGTTAAGCTTTTAGCTCGTGTTCCTTTTATCCTTGCCCTCACTGTCTTTGTGTCACACATACAGGGACAGTTCTTGGCTCACTTCTGGCTTGATTGCCTGGATTTGGTTTGGTTTTGTTGTTGCTTTGTTTCCGTGCTGTGCCTGAAGGGTCCAGTCAGGAGCAGAGTGACTCTTGCCAAGGAACTTTGTCCTGCTGTCCCGTAATATTAAATCTGGCTTTATCTGATCTCTTGCTGCAGATTTTTTCAGCGTTCTCAAGGCCTCGTTGGTAGCAGGGTGAAGGAGCCCTGGCCCAGGCTCTGGCCCTGGGGACACAGGGACGCTGCCGGAGAGTCCCAGTCCCCCTGTGCCACCCCCAGGGCCCAGCCCCCCGTCCCCGTGTCAGGCTCTGGGGTGGATCTCGTGGAACATCCTCTGGGGGAGGCTGCGGGGCCAGGGGCGGGGGGACCTGGGATGACAGGGGACCCCACTGTGCACGAGCAGGGTTGGACTGCTCTGGGGGGAATTGTGAGGGGGGCTGGGGCAGAGTGACCTTCCCAGTGACCTCACACAGCCTCCTGTGATGTCACACACCCCTCTGTGATGTCACATAGACTTCCTGTGGTGTCACACAGCCCCTGTAATGTCACACAGACTCTGTGATGTCACACAGCTATCTCTGTGATATCATACTACCCCTGTGACATCACAATGCCCGCCTTGATGTCACATGGACATCTCTGCCATGTCACACTGCCCCTGTGATGTCACAAAGCCTCCTGAGATGACGCAAAACATGTGATACCACAGATCCAACTCTATGATGTCACCCTGTGATGTCATACAGCAGTGTTGTGATGTCACAGAAGACTGCTATGTCACAAAGTTATCCTGTGATGTCACAGTCTGTTCTGTGATGTCACAGCCTGCTCTGTGATATTACACCGCCACCTGGTGATGTTACAACCCACTCTTTGATGCCACAGAGCCACACTCTATGATGGCACAGTCTGCTCTATGGCATTACACCCTACTCTGTGACATCACAGCCAGCTCTGTGATCTCATAGAACACTCAAGAACTCAGTTACATTGAAACACTGAAGTTTCTTGGACTTTGAAGAGATCGCTGTCAGGGACACAACTGAGAAAGTGTCCCCAGGTTCCAGTCAGAGCAGAACACTGCAGTCAGTGATGGAAGCTGGGGACAAGCAAGGCAAAGGTGTCTCTGATACTGAGCACACCTGGATGTGTTTCATGAATGCATAGGGCCAAGGCCTGAGCCCCAGCCCCTGGCCTGGCAGATGCTGTTCCTCCCTCCTTGCTCAGGACTCTTCCTGGTGTGGGCACTGGCATGTGGGGATGTGCAATGGCAAGGGTGGGAGCATGGGGCGGCCCCTGCCAGGCTGCTGAGCAGGGACAAGGAGGCAATGAGGCCCCAGCCCTGCAAGGGTCACTTGTCCCTTCATGGCCTCAGGCCCAGGGCCAGCAGCCATGGCCAAAATGTTGCCCAAAGTTGGCTCTGGCAGGGCTGTCTTGCAGCTGCTGCCCATCCCTGTGCCCTGTGCAGCCCAGGCTGTCCCACCGTGTCCCTGCCCTGCGCCTCTGTCCCTGCAGGCTGTTGGCATCCCTCGGCTGCCCCACCTGGCTGGGCCCTTCCTTTGCTGACAGCTCTGCCTCCTGCCTGCCTCTGCCTGCCCACACAAAGCCTTAGGCTGCTCCAAGCTCCTGCTGGGGACCTGCTGCACCACAGCCCTGCCCTGGCAGGGAAATTCCTTTCTCTTTGCTTCCAGTCTGGGCCTCCCCAACTTGGCAATAATTCTTCTTTTCTCCAGCTGTTCCCTACTATGTCAAAAGGATCCACCATCTCTGAAACCACCCTTCAGTCCCTCCCAGGGCTCTCCTCTGCTCTCTTCAGTCTCCACCCCACTGAGCACAGAGCTCCTGTGTCCCTATACAGTGGTCAAATGCCTGATGCCAAGAGCACCTGGAAAAGAGGGACAGTTCTTTTCTACAGGAAGGAAACCACAGAACCCCAGGATTTTGAAGGCAGATGAGAAGCAGTCACCAGAGGCCAAGGCCAGCCAGACCTGTCTGTCCTTGCAGCTTTTGTCTGAAAGCAGCCTTTGGATATATGGGGAGTTTTGGGGGTGGAATTCCATTTCAGCCATGGGTTCCTGGACTGGAATGAGAGTTCTCTATAGGAAGGATAGGGTGGAGTCCCAGTGTTTCAAAGGCTGATTAGAGGCAGCCCCAAGGAGGCCAAGGCCAGCCAGATCTGCTGTCAGGGAAGAATCCTTGGAGAGATAGAAACTGTGAGCCCAAACCCCACTTTTGTCAATGGACATCAGGACGAGCAGGACAGTTCTTTTCCACAGGAAGGAAAGTAAAGAGCCCCAGTGTTTCAAAGGCAGATGAGAGCTGGCCCTCAGGAAGTCAAAGGAACCTGGACAGCCCTGGAAGCTTTTGTCTGGGAGCTATCCTTGGATATAAGGAATTTTGAAGGTGGATTCTCAATTTTGGCCATGGATGCCTGGACTTTAAAGATGTTCTTTTCCATGGGAAGAAAAGCACAGGTTTCCAGTGTTTTGAAGGCAGATGAGAAGTGGCTCCCAAGAGGCCAAGGCCAGCCAGAGCTGTCTGTCCTGGCAAGTTTCATATGGGAACATAATCAAATTTGGAGGAGGAATCCCAATTTTGGCCATGAACCTCCTCCCATTTCAAAGGAGAAGGACGATTCTTTCCCACAGGAAGGAAAGCACAGAACTCCAGGGGCAGATGAGAAGTGACCCTCAACATGCCAAGGTCATCTGGGCCAGTCAGGCAGCCCCCAGGAGGCCCAGCCAACCAGACATGCTTCATGTTCTTGGATCCTTGGGGCCCTGCAGCATCACAATTGCCCCTTGATTCCATGAGGCCCTGTCAAATCACAACAGATCTTTGTTTCCATGAGGCCCAGTGATGTAACAATGGTCTCCTTGGCTCCACATTGGCACAATGGCCCCTTGCTTCCATGAGGCCTTGCAGGGTCAAATTGGTTTCCTTGTTTCCATTGGACTGTGCAATGCCACAATGGCCCATTGGTTCCATGAGGCCTCAGAGTCTCAAATTGGCCCCTTGGTTCTACTGGGTTCCTCAGGGTCACAATGGCCCCTTCGGTCCACCAGGCCTGGATGTGTTACAACGGCCCCTTGCTTCCATGGGTACCCACAGTGTTACAATGGCCCCTTGCTTCCATGAGACCTTGCAGCGTCACAGCGGTTGCCTTGGTTGTATGAGACCTGTGGTGACACAATGACCCCTTGGTTCCAGTGGGTCCTGAAGTGTCATAATGGTCTCAATGTTTCAATGAGGCCCCACAATGTGACAATGGACTTTTGATTCCATGAGCTTTTATACTGCCAGCAACAGTCTCCTTGGTTCCATGGTGTCACACTGGACCCTTGGTTCCATGAGGACTCACAATGTCAGAAAGGTCTCCTTGGTTCCATGAGGCCCTGCAGAGCCTCTTGATTCCACGAGGCCTAAAAGTGTCAGAATGGCCTCCAGAATTCCATGAGGTCTCACAGTGTCACCATGGACATTTGGTTCCATGGGGTCCAGCGCTGTTCCATGAATCCTTAGTTTCATGGGGCCCCGTAGTGTCACAATGGACTCCTTTGTTCCATGGTGTCACACAGTGTGACAACTGCCCCTTGGCCTGCCAACACTCCATAGTGTCACAATGGTTCCTTGCTTCCATGAGGCCTTGTATGGTCACAATGCCCCCTTGTTTCAGTGTTTTGGTGTCACAATGGTCTCCATGATTCCATAAGGCCTTGCAGTATCACAACAGAGCATTGGTTTCACTGAGCCCCACAGTGTCACTGTGGTCCCCTTGGCTCCACAAGGCCCTGAAGTGCAACGATGGCCATTTGGTTCTACAAGGCCTCAAGGTGTAAAAATGGCCTTCATGGTTCCATGAGGCCCTGCTGTGTCACAATGGACCTTTGGTTCCACTGGATGCTTCATCCCATGGAGGCCCACAGTGTTTACTGTAGTCCCCTTGGTTCCATGAGGCCCTCCCATGCTCTAATGGCCTCTTGGTTCCAGTGGGTCCCAAAGTGTCAGAATAGTCTCCATTGTTCCATGAGGCCACACAAAGTCACTGTGCTCCCCTTGGTTCCACAGGGCCCCACAGTGTGACAATGGACTCTTGGTTCCATGAGGTTCCTCAGTCTCAATGGTCTCCTTGGATCCACAGTGTCACAGTGGCCCCTTGGCTCCACGTGGCCATGCTGTGCCACAATGGCTCATGGTCCCATGAGGCCACACAGTTTAACAAGGGACCCTTGGTTCCATGAGGCCTTGCTGGTCAAAATGGTCACCAAGAGGTTTCTCAGTGTCACAATGTTCTCCTTGGATCTGCAATATCACAATGGACCATTGGTTCAATGTAGCTCCAATGTGCCAAAATGGATTTTGGTTCCATGGGGTTCTACTGTGTCACAATGGACCCTTTGTTCCATGAGTTTGCACAGTGTCACAGCTGACTCCTTGGTTCTGTGAGGCCTCGCCATCACCAAATATCCAAAATACCAGAATAAGTATTAACACTAATTTGCTATTTAAGTGGGTATCATTTATTCAGCCCTGAGGTCTAGTGAGGGATAACTCCTAACCTTATGTGGACATGTAATTCTACCAGTACCACTAAATGTGTATTACAGTTTACCCATTACTATAAAACCCACCCCAAGTTCCCAGGTTCAGTCGTTTTTTCTATCACTGCAATCTTGAGCCAGATGTCTTCTCTTCCAAACATCCGTGCTGGGAAAGTAGCTGCTGAATGCCTTGTTCCTGTGCTAAAAGTTCACAGAGACAGTAAAAATTGAATTAACCCTTTCGGTATCAGCCCCAGGCTCTGTGTGGGCAGGCAGAGGCAGGCAGGAGGCAGAGCTGTCAGCAAAGGAAGGGCCCAGCCAGGTGGGGCAGCCGGGGGATGCCGACAGCCTGCAGGGACAGAGGCGCAGGGCAGGGACACGGTGGGACAGCCTGGGCTGCACAGGGCACAGGGATGGGCAGCAGCTGCAAGACAGCCCTGCCAGAGCCAACTTTGGGCAACATTTTGGCCATGGCTGCTGGCCCTGGGCCTGAGGCCATGAAGGGACAAGTGACCCTTGCAGGGCTGGGGCCTCATTGCCTCCTTGTCCCTGCTCAGCAGCCTGGCAGGGGCCGCCCCATGCTCCTGCCCTTGCCATTGCACATCCCCACATGCCAGTGCCCATCCCAGGAAGAGTCCTGAGCAATGAGGGAGGGACAGGATCTGCCAGGCCAGGGGCTGGGGTTTAGGCAGATCCTGTCCCTGAGCCCTGAGTGGTTCAGGAATGCCCTTTGCATTCCTGAACCACTTCCAGGTTTGTTCAGCACCAGAGACACCTTTGCCTTGCTTGTCCCCAGCTGTCATCACTGCCTCCAGTGTTCTGCTCTGACTGGAACCTGGGGACACTTTCTCAGTTGTGCCCCTGACAGGGATCTCTTTCAAACAAGACACTTCACTGTTTCAGTGTAATTGACTTCTTGAGGGTTTTTTAACATCACTGAGGGGATTGTGACATCACAGAGCTGGCTGTAATGTCACAGAGGAGGGTGTGAGGCCATAGAGCAAACTCTGCCGTCATAGAGTGTGGATCTGTGGCACCAGAAAGTGGGTTGTGACATCACCAGGTGGCTGTGTAAAATCACAGAGCAGGCTGTGACATCACAGAACAGATTGTGACACCATATGCTGACTTTGTGACATCACCGTCTTCTGTGACATCACAACACTGCTGTATGACATCACAGATGACATCATAGACTTGGATCTGTGACATCACATGGGGGTGTGTGACATCACAGAGCAGCTGTGTGAGGTCACTGATGAGGCCACTCTGCCCCGCCCCCCCTCACAGTTCCCCTCCCAGAGCAGTCCAACCCTGCTCGTGCACAGTGGGGTCCCCTGTCCCCCCTGGTCCTCCCACCCCTAGCACCGCAGCCTCCCCCAGAGGATAGTCCATGACATCGACACCAGAGCCTGACTTTTGGACGGGTCCAGGGCCCTGGGGTTGGCAGGACAGGGACCGCCAGGCAGCGTCCCCATGTCCCCCAGGGCCAGAGCCTGGGCCAGGGCTCCTTCACTCTGTTACGAATGAGGGCTTGAGAGCGCTGGAAACATCCCCAGTGAGGCATCAGCAAAAACCAGATTGAATATTAAGGGACAGCAGGACAAAGTTCCTTGGCAAGAGTCACTCTGCTCCTCACTGGACACTTCAGGCACACCAAGGAAACAAAGCAACAACAAAACCAAATCAAACTTAGGCAATCAAACCAGAAATGAACTGAGAACTGTCCCTGTGTGTGTGTGTGACACAAGGACATTGAGGGCAATGATAAAAGGAACATGAGCTAAAAGCTTAACAGAGCTCAAACTTAATGGGACTTAACTTATAACTTAACCTTAATTTCTACCTTCAACTTCTCAATTTAGCAAAAGAAAAACACTTAATAGTATTTAACCTAACTTATAACCTATGACTTTTCAATTTAACATAGGAATAACATTTAACAGCATCTAGCTCACCTTATAACTTTAATTAAACTTTGCAGCTTAGCAAAAGAACTACTGTCAGAAGCATTCAATTTAGCTTAGACCTTGTGACTTAACCTCACTTAACCTCAAACCTCAAAAGGGACCATTGTGACACTGTGGGGCCCTGTGAGACCTAGGGGTCATTGTGACACTGTGGGGCCCTGTGAGACCAAGGGACCATTGTGACACTGTGGGGCCTTGTGACACCAAGGGACCATTGTGACATTGTGGGGCCCTGTGAGACCAAGGGACCATTGTGTCACTGTGGGGCCCTGTGAGACCAATGGACGATTGTGACACTACGGGGTCTGTGAGACCAAGGGACCATTGTGACACTGTGGGGCCTCATGAAATCATGGAGAGCACTGTGACATGGACCTCATGGAACCAAGGGGACCGTACTGATGCTGTGTGGTTCCATGGAATGCAGGGATCATTGTGACACTGAGAGGCTGCATCAAACCAAGGGTCCATTGTGACACTACGGAGCCTCATGGAGCCAAAGATCTATTTTTACATTGCAAGGCCTCCTGGAGCCATAGACAGGCCATTAAGATACTTCATAGCCTCACAGAACAACCAAGAGGCCTTTGTGACACTGCAGGGCTGTGAGGAACCAAAGCTCCAGGGTGAAACAGAGGGGCCTTGTGTCATCAATGGTCCATTGTGACACTGCAAACCCCCAGGGTCCAAAGGTCCATTGTGACATTGCAGGGCTCATGGAACAGAGCAGTCACGTGACATCATGGGGCCTGGGGAACCATAGAGACCACTGTGCCACTGCAAGGCCTCATGGAATCATTTGAGACTATTGTGACACTTTGGGGCCCTCTGGAACATAGGAGCTATTGAGACACTCTGGGACCCCATTGAACCAAGGGTCCATTGTGACACTATGGGTCCCCATAAAACCAAGGGAACACAGAATAGGTCTGTCTGGTTTGGCCTCCCATGGACTGCCTGACTGGTCCAGCTTACCTTGGCATGTTAAGGGTCTCTTCTCATCTGCTCCTGAAACACTGAGGCTCCATGCTTTCCCTCCTATGGAAATGAACTGTCCTTCTTGTCCAGGTGCCCATGACCAGAACTGGGACTTCATCTCCAACCTTCCCTATTGTGACAAACTGGAGGAGATTTTTGTCTGGAAACATTTAGTGTGTGGGGGAGGAAGGGGCAGGTCCAGCCTTGCCCTGCCCTGTAAGCACTGCCCTGCCCTGGAGCCCCAATCCCCCCAGAGCCTCTATCCCAGCCCAACAGTGTCTGCCAGTCCCTGGCACAGCACAGGCAATGCTCCACAGCCACCTCTGGAGCCCCCAACCCAGCTCCTTAGTGACCAAATGACCCACAGTCCCACATGGGGGAGGGATACAGGAAGACCAAGGGGTATTTAAAGCTGACGACAAGGCAAGCACACATTTTGACCCTACCTACTCCTGGAATTTCCTTTTAAACACCACTGGAATCCGGGAGTTGATAGCTGTGTATGTGCTTCTCTGTATCTTTTTTGTCTTTCTCTCTTTCTGTGTCTTCTTATTCTCTCCTCTTCCAAATTTCGAGTAACTTAAATTTAAACGAGCTAAGAATTTGTGAAGTTGAATGGGCCAAGCTAATGTGAAATATATTTTTGACTGATTGAATGTTGTGTTAAACCATTTGCCAAGCTTCTCTAATTTTCTAAAATTGACAGTAAAGGCTGTTTGGTTGTTTTCAGCTCTTGAGAACCACTTGTTGGTATTTCTCCAGTGCATCCAACTCAAAGAACACAAACAATTGTATTTCCTTTTAAATGTCTCATTAAGAGAAATTTTTGGGAATGGGTGTCAGGGCTTATCTCTCCTACCTGGCACAGCCCATGCAGGGCTTTCCCAGCCACATTCCACACTCCATTGCCCAGCTAGAGCCGCTTCTGCCTCTGAGTTGTGCTGCCCCAGCCCCAGGGACGCTCTCCTTGTCTGCCCATTCCCCCACGGTCTCTGGGCAGGGATGGCCTCAGTGGGGGCTGCTGACATCCTCAGCAACTTGGAGGCTGCTGCTGAATTTTCCTGCTCCAGGGGCTTGTTCAGTCTTCAGCTCTTCAGTGCAGGAATTCAGTGTCCAGGGTTCATTAACATTCAGAACACCTTAACAAGCCAAGCGTCTGGGAATAATTTAAGTGTTCAAATATTTTGTGGTAATTAGACAGATTTCAAAACTGTATTCAAACTGAATATATTTTTTTTTTAAAAAGACAATGAGAAGAGATTTCTTAGGTCCTGTTTAGGTGTTTTTTCCCTGTTAAATTGATATGTGCAATCACCAATTGACACTGAATCCAAGTACCTCCTCATGCAGTTTGAATAGATATGAAAATCAAGACCCTTCATGGCTGACAATCAGACTCTGTCCCTACCCCCATCCCACCATTTCCCCCATCCAAGCCCTGGCACTCAGAGCAGCCTTGTGCAAATCTGAGCTCCCTCCAGCCCAGGCTGCACCTCCAGCTTTCAGCTCCTTGGCTCCAACTCCCACCTGCTTTCCTTGGAGAAGGACCTGCCCGAGACACAGAGGGATGTTCATTTCTTATCAGCCACAAAGCCAAGGGGAGGCACAGCTCCATCAAATGCGAAAGTCATTCTTCTCCCTGGCTCTTCCCTGCCCCTGATCCCCACAGTCTGTCCTGTTTCCTTCATCCCTGCATTGCCAGGGACTTTCTGGGACAAGGGAGCTCTGCTCTGGCTATGGCGGGAGGTCCAAGTGCAGCCCTGGAGTGGGAACCAGAACTCATCAGGTTTGTGTCTTTGGAAGTCAGGGACTGGTGAGACTCAGAGACACAGAAATGTTTCTCTTCATGGCACACATAAAAAATGTGAACATGATAAAATTTAAGAAACATCTAAATCCTTCCCCCTTCTCCTTGTGACATCCCAGGAACATCTGACATTTCCATTTTCCACAAGGGATTGCCATAGAGGAAAGATTTTAGACAAAGACATTTTAGATGTAGTTTTATGTCACTCATGCTCCAGTCTGAAACAGGGCCCAGCATGGTGCTGGGATCATCAGAGAGCTGAGGTGTGTGCTGGAATTCAATCTCCTCCCCATCCCACAGCAGCCCTGCATTTCCCTCCTGCAGCCTTGGTCTCCAGCACAGCCATGGAGGCTCTTTGGGCTCAGGACTGTTGCTGCAGCCCCCAGGGGCAGCTGAGATCTGCCTTTGGCACAGTCAGGCCTGGCCAGGGCAGGCCATGCTCAGCAATTGCTTGTGTGAGCCTGGCCTTGCTGTCAGCCCCGGCAGAGGCTTCGTGGCCCCTTTGTGGCCCTGTGCAGGCCCAGCCATGGTGGCCCAGCCCCTGTGCAGGCCCAGCCCAGGCCAGGAGCATTGCGGCTGGGAACGGCCCCTGTGCTGTGGTGCCCACAGCAGCCGTGGGGCTCTGTGCCCCATGGCCTCCCTTCTGGGCAGCCTGTGCCAGCTCCTGCAGAGCCCGTGGCACCTGTGGGGCTGCACAGACAGCCCTGCCCCGGGCTCTGCAGGCCTCTGGGCGAGCAGAGAGGCCAACCTAGGCTGGCCATGGCTGGGAACTGGCCCTGAGCCCCGCAGGAGGATGGAGCTGGGCCACAGCCAAACTCAGCCCAGGCCAAAGCTGGGCTCAGCAGCCAGGCCTGCAAAGGGCTGGAGACAGAGACTGGTGCTGACAAATGTGTGGGCCCCCTCCCTGCTCTGTCCATGCCACACAGGGTAGAGAGCAGCCTCTTCTCTAGGCCACATGCCTGTTTGCAATGCCTTGCACAGGCGCTGGCCCTGCCCCACAAGGCCTGGCCTGAGTCCTGCCCCTGCACACTCAGCCAGGCTGAGATGGACACTGATGGTTTCTGGGCCAGGCTCTCTGAGCCCAGCCCAGATCCCTGCAAGCTCTGCCAGCTGCCCTGAGCTCTGGGCAGCACCAAGGGCCTCTCCCCAGCACAGCCCAGCCAGCTCTGGCCCCACAGCTCTGCTCAGACCAGGCTGCTCTGGGCACTGCCCCACGGCCTCAGCCCCTGGCAAGGGCACAGCAGCAGCTGCAGCTGCCACAGGACTCAGCCCCAGCCATGGGGGAAGGTGCTTGGCCAAGGCCAAAGGAGGCTCCCTGGCTGCCCTGCTCCCCTCGGGCTGAGATGCTGAGAGCTCTGCAGCCCCTGCTGCCATCCCATCTGCCCAGGGCAGAACAAGAGCCCTGGCCTTGGGGTCCTCAAGAGCTGCTCCTGCTCCAGACCCAGGGCCCATCCCAGAGCTGGGGCAGCCACAAAGCTGTGCCCATTTCTGTTCATTGCTGCTCTGATGGGGATGGATCCTCAGCCACTTGGAGGTTGCTCTTGAATGTTACAACTCTTGAGGCCTCTTCTTTCTTAAGCTCTTCAGTTCAGGAGTTCACTGAGAAAAGCTCACAAAGATTTGTTCAAAACACTTGAACAAGAAAAGCCCTTGAGAATAATTCAAATGTTCAAATGTTCTGTGGCTAATTAGACAGATTTCAGAATTGTATTCAAAGTGAATATACTGATTTGAAAACAATGCAGAGAGAAGTGTTCCTTCCTGTTTTCTTTTCCTTTTTATAGATTGATCGTCAGAAATATCCAATTGATATTGACCCCCAGAACCTTCTTATGGAGTTTGAACAGATATGAAAATCAAGATATTTCATAGCTGAGAATCAGTAACACTTTGTCCCAACCCCATCCACACCATTTCCCTCATCCAACCCGTGGCACTCCAATGGATCAGGAATATTGTGGCCTGCAGGAGTAGGGCAGGGATTCTTCCCCTGTGCTCAGCACTGCTTGGGAAGCACCTCAAGTGCTGTGTCCAGTTCTGGGTCCCCCAATTTAGGAGGGCAACGGAGGGGCTGGAGCATGTCCAGAGAAGGGCAACAAGGCTGGGGAAGGGTCTGGAACACAACTCCTGTGAGGAGCGGCTGAGGGAGCTGGGGTTGTTTATCCTGGAAAGAGGAGGCTTGGGGAACAGAAGGCAGTGTCAGGGCACAGGGTGGACTTGATGATCTCCAAGGTCTTTTCCAATCTTGCTGATCCTGTGATTCTCTGAAACCACCCTTGGAGCAGTTGCAGGAGGAGCCCTGGGCCTCCTATGCAGAAACTCCAGCAGCCCAGGTCCCTCAGCTTCTCCTGCCAGCCCCAAAGCCCATCCTGTCAGTCCTGCAGAGCCTCTGCAGCTCCTCCTCACTGCCCAGAACAGGGAGCCCCAGAGCCAGACACAGCAGCCCAGATGTGCCCCCCTGGCATGGGGTGCCTCTGGCAAGGGAGCAGCAGGAGGCACTGCAGGAGCCTGCAGACAATTCCTGCAGCACTTGTAGGGTGATCCTGCTGCCCAAGGGACATTCCCATGGTGCCAGGTCAGGAACTGCAATAGGGAGTGGGGCCAGAGAGGAAAGGGAAAACAGGGATGGGCTGTGTGCAGGGGAGGGAAGAGGGGTGGGTGGGCACTAAGAAGAAATTTGTATGAGGAAGCATAAGAAAGCAAAGGTGAAGCAGAGGAAATGCTGAGGGCTGGCTGCCAGGCAGCCCTGGCTCTGAGCAACAGCGTCTGCATTGGCACAGGAAACTCCCAGCTGATGGGAACAAATTTTCTGGCTGACTACAGAGGCCAGGACAAAGCTGAGTGCTTTCCCTGGTGTGCCTCAGCCCTTGCTGGCCCCAGGGGCTGATGGCATTTGTGCTCCCTCAGGTTCATGTCTCCACAGCAACAGCATGGGGGTGCTCCCCCTGCTCTGTACAATGCAAACAGGGGCTCCTGAGCCAGTGCTGCCGTGTCTGTGCCTGCAAGGATGGGGCACCTGTGTGAGCTGGGGGAGAGGCCAGGGCTGCAGAGGGGGAATGTTGTTGGCAGCTCCATGAGGAGGCTCTGGGACGCTGCCCTGGGCTGTCCAGTGCACTGGGGATGGATCAGCCCCTGCTCTGCTGCTCCTTCCCATCTGCCCCAGTGCTTTTGCAGAGCCCCAGCCATGCTGTTTGCCCCCAGCCTGCCCACGGCCAGCCTGGGATTTTCTGTGCAGAGCATTGGCCTGGTCGTGTTGTAGAGAGAGCCTGGGCAAGGAGCCTGGAGCCCCCAGGCCCCGGCCTGTGGCGTCTGCACTGCCCCAGCAGTGCCCATGGCCTGTCCCTGCTGCAGCCCCAGCACTGCCACCCCCAGGGCTGTGCCCAGTCCCCAGAGCACTCAGGCCCTACAGCAACACCAGGGCCACCAGGGCAGCGGGGCAGGGCCACGGCAGCAGCACTGGCAACACCAAGTTCTGCTGCTGCTCCTGGGCACAGCTGCTGGGCCAGCACTGATCTGTGCCCAGCTCTGCACACAGACATTGCTGCTGCAGCTCCAGAGAAGGCAACAAAAGGGCATTTCTGCAGAAAAATTTTCTGGGAAATCCTTTGTTTCCTTTAAAGCCACTGAGAGCGCAGCCCCTCATTGACACAGTCTGTGGCAACAGGGAATTTGGAGAGAAAGAGGATGAAAAATGGCAAAAACAATGACATTTCTTTTCTGGACAATATGAAAAAAGTAAAACAAATGAAAAGAATCTCCAAAATTAAACCAACAGGAAGTATCAAACATTATTTTTATTACAAGTGATTGGCAGAAATTGGCTATCAGTTTAATGTTTCTGAAAGCATCCAGTCGTCAGTCTCCACACTGCAGCCTTGAGCTCCTGGTTCCTCAGGCTGTAGATGAGGGGGTTCAGGGCAGGAGGCACCACTGAGTACAGAACTGACAGGGCCAGAGCCAGGGATGGGGAGGACATGGAGGGGGGCTTAAGGTGAGCAAATGCTCCAGTACTGAGGAGCAGAGAGAGCACAGCCAGGTGAGGGAGGCAGGTGGAAAAGGCTTTGTGCTGTCCCTGCTGAGAGGGGATCCTCAGCACAGCCCTGAAAATCTGCACATAGGAGAAAACAATGAACACAAAACAACCATAAAACAGAAAAGCACTACCCATAAGAGGGCCAAGTTCCCTAATGTAGGAATTTGAGCAAGAGAGCTTGAGGATCTGGGAGATTTCACAGAAGAACTGGCCCAGGGCATTGCCATGGCACACGGGAAGGGAAAATGTATTGGCTGTGTGCAGAAGTGAATAGAAGAAGGCACTGGCCCAGGCAGCTGCTGCCATGTGGGCACAAGCTCTGCTGCCCAGGAGGGTCCCGTAGTGCAGGGGTTTGCAGATGGACATGTAGCGGTCATAGCACATGATGGTCAGCAGGAAATATTCTGCTGAGATGAAGAACATAAAGGAAAACAGCTGAGCAGCACATCCAGTGTAGGAGATGTTCCTGGTGTCCCAGAGGCAATTGTGCATGGCTTTGGGGACAGTGGTGCAGATGGAGCCCAGGTCACTGAGGGCCAGGTTGAGCAGGAAGAAGAACATGGGTGTGTGCAGGTGTTGGCCGCAGGCTATGGCGCTGATGATGAGGCCGTTGACCAGGAGGGCAGCCAGGGAGATGCCCAGCAAGAGGCAGAAGTGCAGGAGCTGCAGCTGCCACGTGTCTGCCAATGCCAGCAGGAGGAAGTGCCTGATGGAGCTGCTGTTGGACATTTGGGATCCTTTTCATGGAGAAAAGGACAGTGAAGAGTTAGAGGAGATACCTGTAACCAAAATCCAAAAAGCCATTTCCCATATACCATTCTCTGTAACACACACAAAATTGCTTCAGTATTTAAGTGTTCTGAGGTTTTCTTTTTGAGCTCCCCCCATGTCTCTCCTGGTAATCTTGCATATCAGAAATCCTCAACATTCTTTCTGCAATCAGGAAGAACAGCAAGTTCTGTGAGGCAAAGTGATGAGAGGAGAGTGAGGGGAGATGGTCTGGCATGCTGACCTGTTCAGATTTTCTGTTGGCTTTAACCTTGCTCAGGTGGATTTCAATCAACTTCCCATGTTTTCATCAAAAATGCCACCAGGTATTGCTGAGAGCAGATGGATCCACCACAGCCCAGCTCCACATTTTTAGCCAAGGACTCACATTGCTCACTTCACCAACCCAGCAGCATTTTCAGTGTCAGAACACCACTGCCTTTCGCCATCAATCTTATAACTCAAGAGATGATCAAGAACAGGTTTGAACCCTGGATTGAAGCTCCCGGTTTGGACTGAAATCTCAGGGAGACTTCCAAGTGTCCTTATGATGGCATTGGATGAAGGGAGATGCAGCTCCTTCCCTGGCTGCACTGACAGCATTGCCCAGAGCCGGGCACTGGGGACAGCGTCACCCTGAGCCAGCTGTGCCCCCTGCCAGAGCCCCCAGAGCCTGCACGCCTTGGAGCCCCGGCCCTGAGGGCAGAGGCTTGGCTGGGGCACAGGAGGGAGGGGGCTTGTTCAGAGGGAGGGGCTGCACTGGAGGGGACCCTGTGGACATCTCTAACCTCTCCCTGCCACAGCATTGCTGGGGTTTGTTTTCTCTCATTGCCTAATCTTCTTTCTGCTTCCTGGAGATTTTCTTCCTGCAGATGTTTCCCTGTGCCTGATCTCTCCCTGCCAGCACTCACAGACCCCAAATCTCTGTGCACTCTCCTTTAGCCTGACAGAACCCTGCCTGTTTGCAAGGCACTGTCTGGGGGCAGGTTCTGTTTTCAGCTTGGAGAAAGGACAGCACAAACTGAGCCTGATGGGTCCAGTAAAGTGTAAAGATGCTGGTGCTGTCCATGGGTAGAGGGGCTGCAAACACATTAGGGATCTCCTGGGAACCTATTGATCACTAAAAGTAACACTTCAGATGTCTTAGGCACTTGACTAAATTAATAAGTAATAATACATACTACCTTGAATATTTAACCCTCTCTTCCTGTCATTCTCCAATAATAGGAAACTGAATGAAAAGTCTTCAGAAATTTCCTCATTTTTATCAAAATCCTTGACTTGGAAATATTGTATGACTGAACCAAACCCCTCAGCATGTCAGAGCTCCATGAGCATTTCATCTACACCACACCAGATATACTCAGAGTTGTACTCACAGAGTCTGTAGGCATTGGGATGTTCCAGCTTGAGGAGATCACTCCAGGAGCTGCAGCTGCATTGTCCTGCAGCCAGAGGTTCCTGTGCCAAGGGCTGGCAGTGATTCTGCCCCAGGCACTTCTCAGCACCTTCCCAGCTCTGACTGATTGAAGCTCTCTGAGCCTCTGTGCTGTGCCTTGGGTGGCTGCAGGCAGTGCCCCAGACCTGCTGGGCCGGCAGAAGAGCTGCTCATCAAGAGAAATGTGCTTTTGAAGCTTTGCTTGGTTACCAGGAGCTGCCTCTGGGCCAGGAGCCCAGCCCAGCTCAGCAGCACAGACACAGCACAAGGATTTTAATGAGCCTCTGGGGCTTTGTGCTGAGGCCCTGAACATCAGTCCCTGAGAGGGAGCTGAAGAAACTTCTCCAGAACTCCAAGTCAGAATCACACTCCAAACTTTCTTGGACTTTTAATGGGTCCCACTGAGGGACACGACTGAGAAAGTGTCCCCAGGCCCCAGACAGAGCAGAGAACTGCAGGCAGTGATGACAGGTGGGGACAAAGAGAAGCCAAGCCTTGGTGCCCTGGGCCACAGCAGGGTCTGGGCCACCAAAGGCTGGGAGGAGACACCTTGTCCTGAGGCACTGGGGCCTCCTGGAACAGCCCCAGCCAGGCTGGGCACTGTCAGCCCCTTGTCCTGCCCTCAGCATCCCCCCATAGCCCACATCCCAGAGGCCTCAAGGATCTGCTGGAAGGTGTCCCTGGGGAGCCTTGCTCAGGAATGGCCCTGGGGGCTCCTTAATGCTCCCTGCAGGGACTGCAGGTTTTTAAAAGGACTTTGGGTTTGGCTTTTGCCTTGGAGTCTCTGAGAGGTTTCTGCAATCATGGCCTCCAATTATCTGCTTTAATTAGTCCCTGGAGAGGCTTTGTCAGTAACAACACTCTGTGGGGCTCATTAATGCTTCAAGGTGCTTCAGTTATTTTAAGGTACTTGGTGTTTCCCTTTTGATACAGACTCTGGGAGAGGTTTGTGCAATCATGGCCCCAATTATCTGCTTTAATGAGTCCCTTGAGAGCTTTGGATTGACATTCAGTGGGGCTCATTAATGCCTTGATATACTCAAGGTTTTTAAAGTACTTTATGTATTTCAGAGTTCTTTTAGGTACTTTAAAAGGTTTTCCTTCCCACACTGAATCTGAGTGGTTTTTGTGCCATCCTGGCCTCCAATGCTCTCCTCAGAGGAGTTCATGAAGAGCCTGTGTTGGGTATCTTGCTCCTTTCTGTTTTACAACAAAGAAGGAACTGAAAGAATTTTGTATGACTTTCTAAAAGCAACCAAACAAACATGGGACAATTAACAATTCAACAACAATCACTAAGAGAATTAATAGTCCTGTTTTAGCTTGACATCATCCAACCCTTTAGTCCTCAGGATTGGAAGAGTTTATTGACCCAGTCTTTGTTTTCCACTTGAAGCTTCTTGAACCCTTCCTTCAGTACCTGAATGCTCTTGTGGATTGACTCACTGTGGCTGGAGAGGTTCATGCAACACATCCCTCAGAGTCTACACAGCCATGCCCATGTGCCCAGAGTAAAAACTCTATCGCTGTTCTGCAAGGTGGCATGTCTGACGGTCTCTATGTCCGGGAGCAGGCCACTCAATGTTAGGGAGGTAGCATTGGTTTGCTTACTGAACAGGCACTCAAGATGATCTAACTGTCCTAAAGCTTTAGCTGCAGCCACCCAAGGTAGTCCAAATTGGGGTGCTACCATCCAATTCCTGGATTAAAGCTTTCAAAGCCATCTCTTTGATATCATCCAATACTTCTCCGGGGATGCCTTCTGCTTGATCATCTGGTAGGCTGTGTTTTCCTTCTCCAGCTAAATGGTTGATTGTCAATTCCTCCCTTGCCGCATTATTAGCATAGTCTGCTATTAATTGATTTTGTAAACCCTTCCACTCCCCTTCCCACAGGGTGCATTCTGTAGGTGATAACAACATGGTCATAAAATATTTTAAATCATAGGAGGTTTAGACATGTGCTGTAAACTTGGTCCTCATTAGGCCATTAAAAGAAGGTAAGTCCTTACTATGGTCTTTAGCTGCCCTACACAGATCCTTGATTTCCCCATGAACCAGTGGCTGAGACCTGGGATTTTGCCCCCTTCCTTCATAACATATGGGTACAACAAGGAGTTTCCAGACTATTTGCCAGTCTACTTCCTTAACTAGATGGTAGACTTTTAGAGTGGAGTTCAGGAGGCATGGCCCAGGGTGAAGGTGGAATATCTGGCAGTGGAGGCATGACTCACAGTTGAGGCGGTAGAGTCTGGAGGTTAGTTCAGGGCAGAAGACAAGGCTGTGGTAGCAGGAAGTGGAGGAGCCAAGATGGCGAGAGGATGATCAGGCCACATTCAGGCTCCTTCCATTTGAGTCTCCAGGTCACATTGCTCCAAGAGGGCGTGTCCATTGCCATCTTGGAGCATCGTGGAAGGTCCAGGAACGGCAGGTTTGAGAGGAGGTCCTGAGTTAGGAGTGACCAACGGATTGAGTTTTCGACACACTGCTTGCTGGTGAAGGGTCTCAAGGATGGTGTGGAAGATGGGGAGTATGTGGGGTGCAATGGAGTTGCTTTAGATCGAAAGGTTGTACAATTTAACTCCCACTGAGTCCCAAAATTCAGTAGTATAGATTTTTTCAGCAGGGGCATCTGGAAAAATTTTAATGATCCACCTCACAATTGATTTCAATTTGTTCTTTGAAAATATTTTGTCATGATCAGTGAGAATTAACAAAGCATCCATATATGCTTCTTTCTACTTTGGACATCTGACTGCCCATTTTTGTCTTTCTTCGCCTTAGGGGGAACAGCCACTGAACACCGCAAATCAGTTACAGGATGTGGCTTCATACTGTAAAAACACAGTGGCAAAATGGGCAATAAATATCTTGCATTTCCCCAAACCCACCTGCAATCCTATGCAGGTAAAACCGTTATTGTCCCTGCAGATCCTGGCCAAGGTCCCTCGAAGCAATGATGAATCTGCCAGCCTGGCACAATCCAAAATCCCAGGGAACACTGGCCTATCCACCAGCTAACCCCAGCTGACATGATTCAATGTCAGGGTCCCTGTTCGGGCGCCAAAAGTCGCAAGGAGGTTGTGACGAACCTTTCTGGTTCCCCAACTTCAGGGCAAGGGTGGTGAAAATAAAAGGAGCAGATGCTGTGGAAGATGAAACAGAAAAGCCTTATAAATATGATTGCCTGGCAAAAGATTTTGAGAATATGGAAACTATAAGTGAGATTGAAATGAAAGCAAGCTTTGAGACACCAAGCCTTAGTTACTGAACAAATGGAAAACAATGGTATGGCCAGCTGAAAGTAATCTTCTTTTGATGAAACAATACCCTCTGCTTGTAGACAGGTCCAACGGTCAGAGCAAGGTTAGCTTGGCAGAAGGGGTCCAAAGAGTAGGTTTTAGGGTTTAAAATGTAACACAGTATAGTGATGTAATGATTCTTATAGGCTGTATGTAAATGGTATAAGATTTGTATCTTGTACTAGATTGGTTATTGAAATTAGAATATTGTGGTGGTTGGACCGGAAATGAGATTTCTGAGATGCTGTGGTCACTACCATCAAACCACCAATGGATGCTCAGATTTTAAGATTGGCACTTGGTACAACCACTGAAAATTAGATCCGCCTCTGAGAAAACACAGGGGTTAAAAACCAGAGCGGCCCACCTGGGAGGTCTCTTGGGTTCCTGCGGTGAAAGAGGTCAGAGCTCTCCCTGCCCAGCTGTCTGCTGCTGGGTGGGGGAGGGGAGAGCCATGCAGCCTGGGGGAGGTAGGCCTGACCCTGAGGGGCCCAAGGGTGGAGGAATGGAAGGAATGGAGCACAAGAGATATTCTGCCTGCCCCCCCACCCCACCCCCCACCCCGGGAGACAGAGAGAGAGAAGACAGCCTGTGCGTGTTACCTTGAAATTCCATAAACATGTGCCTGCAGCAGGGCCGCACGGCTGCAGAGAAGGACTGGAGGGGGGAACTCCCGCAAGGTGTCCAGCCGAGTGTAAGGGCTTTTAACCTTTTTGGGGATAATGAAAACTTAGCAGAGCATTAACCTTCCCCTGGAGAAGATATGAATTTAGAGGATGAAGAAGGAACTGAGTAAAGAGAGGAAGGTGTGAGCAGGAGAGAGAGAGAAAGAACCCCAGGGGGTGGAAAGGGTGATGGAGTAGCATGTGCTGGACGCTTTTTGTATAGCTATGGACTGCTTCCGTGCAATGCAGAGACTGTATTCGAGGGGGAGCCCGGGCCTCAGAACCAGGAGGAGTGCAGTGTGGATACTCCTCAGCCCCAGGGGGTGCTAAAATATGGGGGGGACAGATGTCCCGAAAGGAGAGACTGTGCCTTTTGGAATGAGACGATGCATCCTTAAAAGACAACCCTCCAAACAGCTTGGTTCCCAGTTCGCTGATGAGAGCACTGAACATGGAAAGGAAGAAGACACTATGGCTACAAGAAGGACTCCTCCCTTTTGGATGAACTGAGAATTGGGTGTTCTGGAGGGTGGTGCCAGACTAAGAGTTGGTGATTTTGGAAGATGGATGGTATTGGGAATTTGGTGGGGGGAGGAGGAGAATGCTGTTTTAAGGGTTTCATTTTCCTTGTGTGTTCTTTCTTCCACTTGTAGTCTAATTAATAAACTTTTTTCTTTCTTTTAAGCAAGAGCCTGTTGTTCTTATTCCTGGTCACATCACATCTCACAGCAGACACCAGGGAGAGTGTATTCTCATGGAGCCCTGGCATTGTGCCAGGGTCAAACCATAACAAATATGCAGCACAGAAGAAGATTTATTGTATTAAACGGGAACTCCCCTCCTCATTTGGGCATCCATTTTGGGTGCCTATTTCAAGCTCTTCTCTCGGGCCTGCTCCAAGCTGGGGCTGGCAGTTCCAAACAAGGCCCCTGCACCCACACCCTTTGAAATAAACCACAAGTTCCAAGACCTGGCTTCAGAGATCTCTCATCTCCATCTGTTCCAACCGTCCTACCTCCCAATGCTGCAACAAGCAGGATCAATGGAGTTGCCCAAAAAGAACTTTAGTAACAGGGTGAAAAACAATTAACATGCAGAAGTCGAGAACAGTATGAGGGGTGGGATTCAAAGACCTGACATAAAAGTGAAGCAACAATATATACACCTAAGGGTAGAACACTCTAGAACAATAACCATATAGGACAAACAAGTAATCAATAGGGGAGGAGAACTTGGACAACTTAGCACAACAACACTAAAGGCTTATGGGGGAACTCTCAAGCTCAGCCTAAGTTAGACAAATTATTCCTAGGGCTTGAAACTCACACCGCGTTTATCCGGGGTAAAATCTGGCTGACTCTGAGTTACAGCCAGGCTAACTCCCACAGTGCTGCTTTGCTCTGGTGCCTTGGGACCATGTGGCCCAACAGAGTCACAATGATGTCCTTAGTTCCACAAGGCTCCACAGTGTCATAAAGGTCCCATGGATCCAGGGCGCTCTGCAGTGTCACAATGGCACCTTCTTTTCACAAGGCTCCCAAGTGTCACATTGGTCTCCATAGGAAGGAAAGCACAGAGCCACATGTTTCAGGAGCTGATGAGCAGCAACCACCAGAGGCCAAGGCAAGCCTGACCTGTCTGTCCTGGTAGGTTTGCTTGGAGCAACTCTTGGATATTTGAAATTCTGAATGTGGAGTCCTAATTTCAGACATTTGTGCCTGGAAAAGAGGGATGGGGGTTTTTTTCATAAAAAGAAAAGCACAGAGCCCTTACCAGTTTTTGGAAAATAAGTAAGTGCTGCCCCTCAGGAGTCAAAGACCAGCCAGACTTCTCTTTCCTGGCAACATTTATCTGGGAGCAATCATTGGATACACCAAAGTTTGGAGGTGGAATCCTAATTTTGGCCATGGATGCCTGGAAAAAATGAACAATTCTTTTCCATAAAAAGAAAAGCCCAGAGCCACGGTGTTTCAGGGGCAGATGGGACCAGCCTTCCACATTCCAAGGTCAGCCAGACCTGTCACATGAACCCTGGGAGACCAAGGCAGCTATACATATTTCATGTTCCCTTGGTTCCACAGGGCCCTGCAGTGGCTTCTTGCTTCCATGAGGCCTTGCAGTGCCACAACGGTTCTCTGCTTCCATGATGCCCTGAGGTGTCATAATGGCCCCTTGGTTACACAAGACCTTAAGGATCTTAATGGTCTCCATGGTTCCACAAGGCTCCACAGAGTCATAATGCTCTATTGGTTCCATGAAGCCTCGCTGTGTCCAATGGCCCCTTGGTTCCAGTGAGGCCCTGTAGTGCAACAATGATTCCCTTGGTTCCACAAGTTCCTATAGTGTCGCAATGGCCTCTTCCTTCCATGAGACCCTGCAGGGTCACAATGGTCTCCATGATTCCATGGGGCCTTGCAATGTCACAATGCTCTCCATGGATCCACAGTGCCTTGCAAGATCACAATGGCTTTTTGCCTCCACAAGGCCCTGAAATGCAACAATGGCCTCTTGGTTCCACAAAGTCCCACTGCTTCACACTGGCTCCTTGGGACCATGCAGTCCAATAGAGCCACAAAGATGTTCTTGGTTCCACAAGGCCCCACAGTGTCACAGTGCTCCTTGGATCCATGGTACCCTGTAGGGTAACAATGTTGCCCTTGATTCCACAAGTTCCTACAGTATAACAGGTTCCACAAGGGCCTGCAGTGTCACCATGGCCCATTGGTTCCACCATGCCCCGCAGTGTCACAATAGTCTCCATAGGAAGGAAACAAGTGAGCCCCAGTGGTGCAGGGGCAGATTTTGTCTGGGAGTAACCCTTGGATATAGAGAATTTTAGACACAGAATCCCAATTTTGCCATGGGCATCTAGACAAGAAAGACAGTTCTTTTCCATAGGAATAAAAGCACAGAGCCCCAGTGCTTCACAATCAGATGGGAAGTGGCCCTCGAAATGTCAAATTCAGTGGGACCTGCCAGACAGCCCCCAGGAGTCCAAACCAGGCAGACCTGCTCCATGTTCCATTGACTTCATTGGTGCCCACACTGTCACAGTGTAATCTTTGATTCCATGAGGTCTTGCAATGTCACAATGGCTTCTTGGTTTCATGAGCCCCAACAGAATCACAGTGGTCCCTGGGCTCCATGCAACCCTGCTGTGTCACAATGGCTCCTTGTTTCTATGTGCCCCACTGTCCGATCATTGACCCTTGCTTCTATAGGGGCCCCTGAGTTGCACAATGGTCTCCTTGATTCCAGGAGGTTCTGTAGTCTCACCATAGTTTCCTTGGATCTCCATTGTCACAACTGAGCCACAGTTCCATGAGATTCCGTAGTGTCACCATCATCGCTTTCAGAGGCTGGATGAGATCGATGTCCTGAGACACCTTGAGATGCTCGGAATGCCCGTGCGGGGCCAGGGCTGGGTCAGGCCTTGGTTTGTGGCAGGATAGAGCCCCACCCCCAGCCCTGGCCTGGCATTGCTCTCAATCACACAGCAGGGGCAGTGCCAACCCAGCTCTGATTGGCCAAGCTGTCAATCAATCACACACCAAAAGCCTGTGCCTACCCTGGCTCTGATTGGAAAACCAACTTGCAGTCCCACCACAGGGGTGGTGCCATGAAGGCCCAGGGGGTTAAAAGCTGGAGCATGAGGCTAGCCCAGGGTCTGGATCCTGCCTTCTCCTGGGGTTCCTCTGCTGGTGATGTTGGAAGCTGAGTAGTTGGTACCCATATGTGTGTCTTTCTATGGATCTTCGGTCTTTCTGTTGTTCTCTATTTGTTCTCCTTCTAATCCTACTTACCTGGAACATTTTTGGGTAACTAAACATCTAAAGGGTTGAAGGTTTTTAGGTTAAATGGGCTAAGTTAATGAAGTTAATGCTTTAATAAGAGTTTTATGTTGAAGTGGATCTTGTATTAAATCCTTTGCCAAAGTTTCTTGTTTGCCTATATTTTGTCAGTAAAATTTTGTGTCATTTTGACCTCTTAGCTCAGTTGGTTAGAGCATGGTGCTGGTATCACTGAGGCTGTGGGTTCAATCCCTGTGTGGGCCATTCACTTAAGAGCTGGACTTGATGATCCTTGAGGGTCCCTTCCTACCAAGAATATTCTTTGCATCTTGCCATATTGAGAATATTGGGTTGGTGTTCCTCCTGTGCACCAAACTCAAGTCAATGAACCTTTGGCTACCCCCAGCATTTCAGTGTTCTGGGGTGTTCTAGCCCTGCAGGCTCACAATGGCCTCTTGTTCCCAATAGGCCCCACAGTGTTCCATGGGCCCCAGTATGCCACAATGATCCCCTTGGTTCCACAACTTCCCACTGTGTCCCACTGGCCCTTTGGTTCCATGAGGATCTGGAGTGTCACACAGGTTTATGACATTTGTCCTTCCTGCCCCTCACATCCCACTGCCCCACAAACAGCCCCAAGCCACCCGTGAGGGACAGGCCCTGCTGTCCCAGGCTGGGCTCAGGGCTTGGCCTTTCTGCTTCCCCCAACCAGCCCAGGCCTTGCTCAGCATTGCAGTTCCCTGCTCAGAGCCTTTGACTGCCTGCAATCCTGGCCTCAAGGCTCTGCTCTCAGCAGTCCCTGGGGAGCCTTTGGCACTCCTAGCCCTCAGTAGGGCCCAGTGATGCTCCAAGGGCCTTGGAGTTTTGCTGCTGATTCCTTGAGCAGCTTCTTCAACCTTCTCTCAGTGCCTGAGGGTCCTGGACTCAGCACCAAATCCACCATGAGGATCTTTAAAATGCAGAAAGCCCTCGGGTGCTCTTTCTCTTCCTGCTATTGTCTACAGGATTTCAGGACCTGTACAGGTGATAGGAGTCAGTTTGGAGATCTTTTAAGAATGGAGATTTAAGAGAGCACTTCATTACTTTTTTTAATCGAGTGAGAATTTTTTTATTTTCCAGTCCAGAGAAAAACTGACAGAAGCATTCCCCAGGTGATCTTGATGCTGAATGTCTCCTTAGGAGATCTGGGCATGGAGAAGAATGAACCCCTTGAGGGCAGACCCTGTTTGGACAAGCTGCTCCTCACCCCTCAGCCTCACCATGTCTGACATTACCCACCTGGCACTGACATCCCTGTTCCCTGCCGCAGAACCTTGTCCCTTAGCTCTGCAGCTTCATGTCCCAGCCCATTGCACCATGTCCCACCTGCTCTCCTAAGGGCTCTACCTGCACACAGGCCTAGGAGAAAAGTTTTCCTGTTGAGAAGGAAAGAATGGCAAAGCCTGAGCTGGTTTCCTAAAGAAAAAACCCCACTTAGGAACGACCTGCTCAGTCCAGGCTGCCTGGAATAGTGTCACCTTTCTCAAGGGACAGTGTGAGCAGAAACGATCTCTGGAAGCAGAATTGTCTGAGTCCTGCAGCTAAATTCTCTGTGTCCTTTCCCTGGATCTCTGTTGCAGATGGAAGCTGCTGGTGCCATCCTCACCTTTAGCCTCTCTCTGGAATGCAAACAGTTGTTCCCAGGTGTGTTGAGCAGGATTTGCTCAATGTTTCTACAAAACGTTTGTGTTCCTCATGGAATGAAGGGGCCATTTTGGCACCGAGGGGGTGATGTGGAAGGAAGGAGTCAATTGTGACCCTGGGGTGCCATGGAACCAAGGGGCCATGGTGACACAGCAGGGCCAAATGGATCCAGTGGTTCATTGTGACACTGTGGGTCCAAGGAGACCATGGAGACACCTCCAGAACCTCATAGAACCAAAAAGTCCATGGAGACATCTTCAGAACCTCATGGAACCAAGAAGTCCATGGTGACCCAGCAGGGCTGCCTGGAGCCAATGGTCCATGGTGACACTGCCCATCCAAGGAGTTGATTGTGACATTGCAGAAGCTCATGGAGTAAGGGAGGCCATTGTGACACTGCAGAATTTCATGGCACCAAACATCCATGGTGACTCAGCAGGGCAGCATGGGAACCAAGGAACTGCTGTTGGCAGTAGGGAAACTCATGGAACCAGGGGCCCTTGTGGCACTGTAGAACCAACAGAGCTGCTGGACCTTGTCCCCTGGCCCTGCACAGCTCCTTGGGAGGCATGGCAGGAGCAGCAGTCTGGGAACCTCAGGAATGCCCCTCTGGGATCCATGGTACACACTGCCAGGGGCTGGAATTCCAGTTCCCAGCCAGAAAAAGATGTTCCTGCCCTGAGACGCGAAGGCCTTAAAAGGAGACAAAAGCCAAGTGGAGCAAGATCCTACAGTGACATTTCACTGCCAGTCTTCATAACTTCCCCCATGGTTGTTGTAGCTCCTGGACTGGGAATTAAATCAGGGCAGGGTCTTTGGTGGGAGCTGCCCTGGGTCAAGGGCGACACTGAGAGAGAAACAGAGCAGGTAAAGAGAGGCAGGAGAGAAAGGAAAAAAAACCACAATCAGCTGAGAAGGTGGCACTTGAAAATCAGAACTGGAACTGATGGAAAATGAATGGGACAGAAATCAGTAGTTCTGAAAGTTTTATTTACTATCAAAATACATCTCAAGCCCTCAGCCCCACACAAACCTGATCCCATACCCTCAAATTTGGATATCACTGCTCCCCATCTCCTTCTAATCCCATCTCACCCTGGAGGCTGTGGAATCGAGTAATTTCAGCGTGGACTGAATTTTTCTGAGGTGGGAACAAGGCATGCTAAGGTGCAACTGAGCCTTTTTAGGGTAAGATTTAGTTGTTTCAGTGGGACTGAATGATTTTGAGCCAACAGATTGATCCCTCTTGGCTCTTGGAATGAAAAGAGATGGAGAACACTACCTAAAAGAATCCAACAGGGAGGAAAAGCCCAAGAGATCCCACAGGGTGAGGGGGTCCATACCCAACCCAGGATGCTCTGAGGAGGAAAGAGCCATCCTGTGCCATGAAGATGGACAAAGCTTCTACCAGAGAAGAACCCACAAATCTTCCAGAATATGTCCCCAAACCATAAATTCCCCCTGAAATACCTGTAAAATGGTGAGACTTAAAACATCTCTGATCAAATTAATTCTTTTCATGTGGTTTTAAGGAAAGAAGACAATTCACAAGAAAATTAGGGCCAAATGAAAAGGATAACCAGCCATGTGTCTACCCAACATGGATCACAGGGAATGTGGATCATCAAGGCTCTGACCAACATGGGTCCTCACATGGGAGATGAAGTTTGAGCAGTGCACATAGCTCTTCCTGCAGTCGGGGCATTTGCAGGACTTCCCTTACCGGTGCCTCCGTTGGTGTCTGGTCAAGTTAGAGCTGCTGGAGAAGCTCTTCCCACAATGGGGACACTCGTAGGGCCTCTCCCCAGTGTGGATGTGCTGGTGGGTGATGAGGGTGGAGTTGTGCTTGAAGGCTATTACAGCGCCTGAGTGGGTTGCTGCTGGTGAGAGAGAGACGGTGAATCTTGTTTCTTGAATCAGAAGGCTTGATTTATTATATATTATATAGAATACATTATAACTATGCTACATAGAATATAGAGAGAGGTTTGCAGAGCAGCTAGGCTAGCTAGGAATCAATAGAAAGAATCTATAACAAAGTTTTGCCCAAGGACTCAGTCCCCTGGCTTGCACTGGTGATTGGCCCTTAATTATAAACATAGAAAATGAGCCAATCAAGAAAACCCCTGTTACATTCCACAGCAGCTGATAATAATTGTTTACCTTGTCTTCTGAGGCCTCTGGCCTCCAGAAGATACAGAAATCCGAAAGAAAGGATTTCTGTGAAGAAATGTCTGCGACAGAAGGCCTTCCCACAGTTGGGGCAGTGGAAAGGTGTCTCCTCAGTGTGAATCTGCTGGTGCTGGAGAAGATGGGAGCTGGTCTGAAACCTCTTCCTACCCTCAGGACACTCGTACGGCCTCTCCCCAGTGTGCATCATTTGGTGGACAATCAGCTGGGACCTCCAACTGAAAGTCATCTCACATTCCCCACACTTGTATGGCCTTTTCCCCAGTGTGGATCCTCTGGTGGTGGTTCAAGTGAGACTTCTGCCTGAAGCTCTTTCCACACTCCCTGCACTCATAGGGCTCTCCCATGGTGTGGGTCCTCTTGTGGCAGATCAGGTTGGAGCTCTGGCTAAAGCTCATCCCACATTCCCCACACTCGTAGGGCCTCTCCGCAGTGTGGATGAGCTGGTGCCTGATGAGGTTGGAGTTCTTCTTGAAGCCCATCCCACAGCTGGGATAGCGGAAGGGCCTCTCCTCTGTGTGAATCTGCTGGTGCCTGAGGAAATCTGAACTGCTCTGAAACCTCTTCTGACACTCGGGACACTCATAGGCCTCTCACCAGTGTGGATGCACTGGTGGGTGATGAGGTTGGAGTTTTGCTTGAAACCCATCCCACAGTAAGGGCAGGGGAAGGGCTGTCGCCGACTGACACGAAAGAACACAAGCACACCACCGCTTTCAGGTGAAAGGACAAAAGGGAAGTTTTATTCTCTGACTCCACTATTTATAGTTTCACAAGGGTGACAGTGGATTGGAAGGTGACAGTGACACCTCTGCAATGCCACAGGTCAAACCAACAGTCCATCAACTCTCTCCTCCTCCATAAAGGAATGAAAAACAATGAGTTGTTTACAGAAAGTGTGTGGGAAAGTTCACTACAAGAATGTCAACATCAGAAGGCTTAGAAAATCCTAGAAAACCAGGGTGACATCTCACCCTTTTCCGTTTAAAAAAGAAAAAAGGAAAAAATGAACAATGTGAAAAGGAAAAATACGAACAACGTTCAGTGTCCACGTGCAGAGGAATCATCAGAGTGATCACTCTCAGCGTCTACATCCAAATCATCACTCAGTGATTCCCCCGCTTGATGCCTTTCAGGTTGGTCACGGTTTCCATCTTGCTCATCAGCTGGATTCTGTCTCTGCGGTCGCAGATCAGGGTGAACACATTTGGAAGGTACCCAGCGTACCCCAGTATCTGTGGATACGCAAGCATACCCGTGCCACGAAGCGATAAGGTCATAGGGACCTTCCCACTGTTTGGTGACTAAATTCCGCACCCGAACCTTCGCTCAAGGCTGATGTGCCTCATCTGCCGCCTGCAATGAGAGATGGTGATTCAAAATGACAGGGTTATTTGAGTTCTGTGGCACAGTGAGATGACTGATTGTACACAAAGCTTTTGCCAACCGATTGTGCGGGGTTTCACCCTGCATTCCCCGTTTTTGTTTTTGAAGAACCTGCTTCAGAGTACCATGAGCGCGTTCTACAATAGCTTGACCAGTTGGGGAATGAGGGATACCAAACTTGTGCGAGACACCCACAACTGCAGGAGCTGCTGCACCTTTTGCGATGCGTAAGCAGGACCACTGTCGGTTTTCACAGCAGAAGGTATGCCCAGTATGGCAAAGGCCTGCCTCCAGTGGGCAAGGACATCACGGGCCTTCTCCCCAGTGTGAGCAGAAGCCCACATCGCAGAGGAGAACGTGTCAACAGTGACATGCACATACTTGAGCCGGCCAAACTTGGCAACCTGGGTGACATCGGTCTGCCAAAGCTCCAAGGCCCTAAGGCCTCTGGGGTTTACCCCTGCTAGTAGAGGCGGAGCAAGTGCATGGCAGTCATCACATGACTCAACAATGTCACGAGCCTCAGCTGGCGTCAGCTGAAACTGCTTCTGCAGGGTATGTGCATTTTGGTGGAAAAACCTATGCGATGCCTTGGCCTGTGCGAGTGTATCAGGCCGAGGCGCTACCCACGCTGGGTTAGCCAACTTGTCAGCCCTCGCGTTACCTTCCACTATAAAACCTGGCAAATCGGTGTGACTCCTCACATGCAGAACATAGAATGGATGAACTCGGGCCTGAATGGCACACCACAAGGTCTTCAGTAAATGAAACAAGGCAGGATTACTGACCTCCTTCAAAACCGAATGACCCAACCGCTGTGCGATATCAGCCACATAGGCGGAATCCGTGACCAGATTTAAAGGTTCCTGGGAAAATTTCTCAAATGCCATGACAGCAGCGTTCAGTTCAACCAATTGGGCTGACCCATTCTCATGGCCTTCCAGAACCTGCCACTCAGATCCATCCCTCCAGGTAACAATGGCCTTTCCTGTTCTCCCTGAACCATCAGTGAAGATGGTGGGTCCTTGCACGGGTTCCTGACTATTCTTGGGCCGCAAAGAAATTTGTGTGGATTTCGCCATATGCAACAGCCTATGGCTGGGCAGATGATAAGTGATCTGCCCTGAAAAATTTTCCAGAGCACTCTGCAGGGACACTGTTTGCAAAGCTCCAGTCAAAATCCTCCCATTGCACGGGGAGTATGATCTTTGCAGGATCCGCACCCATCAATTCCAAACACCGTTGTCGGCATTTGATTATCAAGCGAGCAATTAGCTCAAACAATGTAGTTGCCGTCTTCTGCGGCTGATGGGGCAGGAAGACCCATTCCAGAACGTGCAAGGAATCAGACCATTTGTCACTCCATTGACCAATGATACCTGTGGGATGCGAATCTGGAGTGATGATGAACACAGTGACATCAACGGAGGGATCAATGCGATAAACCTGACAAGCCGAAACAGCTTGCTGAACCACCTCCAACGCCTTACACACCTCAGGGGTCAGTGTGCGAGGCGACTTTAGATCAGAGTCTCCTTTCAACAAATCATACAGAGGAGACAGCTGTGCGTTGGTTAATCCCAAATACGGACGTAACCAAGTGATGACACCTATCAATTTCTGAGCATCATTCAGTGTCTTCACAGAATGCACAAATTGCACCTCCTGGTGACAGATTGTCCGTTCCAGAATTTTGACCCCCAAGTACTTCCAAGGTGGTTTTTGTTGAACGTTTTCTGGAGCCACCTGCAGTCCATGAGCATGCAAAGCATCGAGCAACCGAGGCTGAATCCTCAGCAGCTCATCCTGGGTGGATGCGGCCACCAAAATGTCGTCCACATAATGATACAGACGCGCATCAGGAAACTGCTTGCGAACTCCAGACAAGGCACGGGCCACATACCACTGGCATATGGCAGGAGAATTACACATGCCCTAAGGCAATGTCCTCCATTGATATCTCTGTGCGGGCTCAGCCTCGTTAATCGCTGGCAGCGAGAAGGCAAATTTCGGTCTGTCATCGGGATGCAAAGGAATCGAAAAAAACCAATCCTTCAGATCCACAATGAGGACCGGCCAGCCTGCAGGAAGCATGGTAGGCGATGGCATGCCCGCCTGCAATGGTCCCATGCGTTCCATCACAGCATTGACCTTTAGAAGGTCTTGCAACAACCTCCATTTCCCAGATTTCTTTTTGATACAGAAGACAGGAGTGTTCCAAGGACTGTTGGAAGGCTCCAGATGACCCTGGTCCAACTGTTCCTGCACCAAATTCCGAAGGGCGACTAATTTATCATCAGGGAGAGGCCACTGCTTCTCCCAAACAGTTTTGTCCACCAGCCACCATATAGGAGGCGTAGGACACTCTGCGCCCTTCACTGCAGTGGCCCCCATCAAAAATCCGTCCCAATACGCACCCCCCAGGCAGACAGAACATCCCTCCCCCAGAGGTTGGCAGAAGTAGAAGTAACATGAGGCCTAACCCAGGCCATCTGTCCCTCTGGGTTCATGACCAGCACAGACTGCTGGGCCACGTAACATTGCGCCGTCCCTCCCAGGCCCGTGACAGACGTCCCCACTGGATCCAGGGGCTACTCCGAGGGCCAGGAGGCATGGGAGAGGACAGTGATGTCAGCACCGCTGTCGAGAAGCCTGTGGAGGTGGATTTCCGATGGTGTTGCACCAGGAACAGACAGGGTACACAGCATCTCGGGACGGTCCTTGGTCAGGACAGCAGTCCAGTGAACCTGAGGCGGCCCAGTGGATTCAAAACCACCAGCTCCACCTGACTGGTCAGCTGTCCTGCAAACAGAAGACTTAAAAGGCACAAGTTGAGCAAGCCGTGTCCCTTTTGGAATTGTGACAGGGGGAGTGGGTGTGGAAACCATGGCACAAATCTGCCCTGTAAAATCTGCATCAATGAGCCGCAGGTGCACAATGATGCCCTGAAGGGTGGCACTGGACCTCCCCATAAGGAGAGCACTCATGCCCCCACCCAAGGGACCAAAGGCATCCAGGGGAACCTTGCGTATCTCAGAGGAGTCTAAGACAACTCTTGCTGCGGTGCAGACATCCACGCCTGCTGATCCGCGGATGCTGGCTGCAAGCCGGCAAAGGAGACCTCCATCGGCTCCGGGGTCTGGAAGGAAGCTTGTGTCTGGGCACGTCCCTGCTGCGTGCTCCGCCTCACATTTCCTGAACCCGGTAATGCCTGGCCATTAGCATGAACAGTCGCCTTACAAACGTTAGACATGTGATTCGGCCTACCACACCGACCGCACAAGAACATGGGGAATTTAACCTTCTGCACCTTCTTCTCCCGCTTCCTGCTAGTCTGCACATTCCCCTGCTGCGGCTGCCCGCCCTGCGGTGCTGCCCAGACCGGCTGCACAGCGGCGGCCACAGCGGCTAACTTCCGACGTGAGGGAATGATGTTCCCACAGGCTTCTGCCATCTCCCAGATACTAGGATCACCAGGCATAGCCACTATAACCTTATTACAAACTTCATTACAATTGCACATGACAAGGTTTGCAATCATGACGTCCCTCGCCACAGGATCAGGCACCTGCCTCTCCAGGGACGCAATCAACCTCGCCGCAAATACCATAAAAGGCTCATCATCCCCCTGGACAATGGTTGAAAACAGCTGCTTCGGAGCAGCCATTTCCAGGGTCTGCACAATCGCTCCTATGCCCAGCGTTTTGCATTGCTGAAGCACAAGGGGATCGTATCCAACCTGCCCGTGAACACTCTCATAACACTCTGTCCCCATTAGCATGTCATCAACCACTCCACGCCTGGGGTCCTCCGGCGCCAGCACAGCATTCCGCCTCACCGCTTGGGCCGCCAGACGAGCCCACTTGGTCTCAAAAACACCAAATTGCACAGGGTCAAAAAGAGAATGTGCCACACAACGGACATCGTGAGGTGTCAGCGTGTCCTTAGCAAGTCTCCGAAGAATGTGCATAACCTCAGCAGACCCCAAACCATGCTGAGCAACCGCTTCACGAAGTTCCTTCTTCAGCTTATATGCAAGGGGTTCATAAGTGTTATGAGTGACGCCCCTGAGCACAGGGAAAGCCTGGGGACCCCCTGGCAAAGCCACCGCACCTGCTGTGTCCCGATCCTTGGGCCCCCCAGAGACAAGAGGGAGCGATTGACTGGGAGCCGGGGCAACACCACTCGTCCCTGCGCCCTCTGCAGCACCGGCAGAGCCAAAGGAATCCGCCCGCCGACCCTGCAGATGCCGGGAGGAGACAAGTTCATTCATCTTGTCAGTCTTGGTTTTGGCCTCTGGCCAGAAACGTTCAGGGTACCTCGGACACATGGTCACCTGGCACGCAGGAAGCATCCAAAGACCTGACGAGAGAGCGCCATGGCCCCGGGCGCCCACCGGCCTCCCGCTGGCTGTGTCAGCAGCTGCACTAAAGGTAAACACCCCAGTCCTCTGCTGCGCTGCAGCTCCAGCAGGGGCTGCCTCGGCGGCCGCAGCTGCTAGCATGGCCCGCAAATCTGGCACAGCGCCGGACGAGACCGGCGCAGGGCCCCCATCCCCCGATACGGGGGCTGGGTGGAATGCCGAGGGAGGCGCGGCCCGCGGAGCCGCGTCACTGCGGGGCGGCACAAAGGAGCCGGGCAAGCCCCCTATGAGAGCCCGCCCCAAGCCGCAAGGTCCCGCAGCGGGCACCGCCCCCACCGAGCGGAGAGGGACGGGCTGTCCGCCCACCGGAGCGGGGCCGGGCGGAGCACCGACCGACACCCCGCCCCCGGCTGCCTTCACCGCCTGCGCATGCCCAGCAGGCTGCACAGACCCAGAGGCAGGCAATGTCCCGCCCCTGACTGTCTCCACCGACTGCGCATGCCCAGCAGGCTGCTCAGACCCGGAGGAAGGCGAAATCGCTCCCCCTGCTGAGGAACCCGACTCGGGGGCGGGGGAACCCACCCCCACCTTGCTCAGGGGGAATGTGGTGGACACACCGCAGTTCGGACAAAAGGTCGTCACCGCAGCAGCCTCAAGTCGGGGCGGAGGCTGACCCTTAAAGGCCGGGAAGGCACACAGAGAGGGCAACCCGTCCCCCGCCCCGCCACCCGCACAGGGCGAGGCGGGGCGAGGACAGCCCGCCGAATCCAGAGAGCCCCCCGGACCCGGGACCAGCTGGCTGTGAGCCCAATCCACCCCGGGCGGATAATGGCCACTCCCCAGCACACCGTTGTGGGGCAGGGAAGGGGACTCCACATCACACAGGAGCTCAAATCCCTCCTCATCTACATCTGAGGTAGAAGGGCTTCCCTGGGAACTCCGAGGGGTACAAGAACCAGACCCCCGCCAAAGCTCCTCACATTTCTTCCACTGCACCAGCAGCGGTCCCACGTCTACCGTGCAATCATCAAAGAGGGCGTCCATGAGATGGATCGCCAGGAGAGACCACTCCTGCTTATTAAACGCCTTCACAGGATCCGAAAAAACCCCTCGCTCTTAGGCCCACAGAATCAATCGCTCAAAACCATCCCAGGAAACAGACACCTGTTTCAACTGCAGGACCTCCCTCCAGAGATCCAAAATGAGGGAATCATCCTGGAAAACCACAGAGGTTTCCACTGCCCCAAGAACAGCAGGCAAAGCACCAAAAGGAGGGGGGGGAAAGTCTCACCGCAACACGCTGTTCGTGTCTCAGCCTAGGCTGCAATACACTTCAGTGGTCACCAGATGTCGCCGACCGACACGAAAGGACACAAGCACACCACCGTTTTCAGGTGAAAGGAGAAAAGGGAAGTTTTATTCTCTAACTCCACTATTTATAGTTTCACAAGGGTGACAGTGGATTGGAAGGTGACAGTGACACATCTGCAATGCCACAGATCAAACTAACAGTCCATCAAATCTCTCCTCCTCCATAAAGGAATGAAAAAACAATGAGTTGTTTACAGAAAGTGTGTGGGAAAGTTCACTACAAGAATGTCAACATCAGAAGGCTTAGAAAATCCTAGAAAACCAGGGCGACACCTGGGAAGGGCTTGGGGGTTGCTCAGGGCTTTGAGCACCCCAGGCTGAGCAGCTCCGGCTGCACTGGGAGACCCCGGTGGAGGTTCTGGGGCAGCTGATCAAGGACCCCCCTGCCCTGGAACCGCCCCCGTGTGCCCCTGTCCCGCTTCCTGGTGTCCCCTGGAGCGGCTGCCCCATTCCTGCTGTCACTCCCATTCACCCGGCCCGTTCCCATGTCCCCCCTATCTCGTTCACGTCCTGGTCTCATCCCAGTCTGGACCCCATTCCTCTCCCTGTCCTGTATTCCTGGTCCCCGTACCGTATTTCCAGTGCATTCCAGGTCCCCGGCCGTGTCCCCATTCCCGGTCCCGTTCTCGGTCCCTGAACCCATTCCCTCTCCCTGTTCCCGGTCACTGTCCCCATTCCCCATTCCCATTCCCGGTCCCCATTCCCATTCGCTGTCCCCGTTCCCATTCCCTGTCCCCATTCCCCATTCCCTTTCCCCATTCCCCATTCCCCATTCCCCATTCCCCATTCCCATTCTCGCTCCCTGTCCCCTCTCACCGGACGCCGCCACCATCGCTCAGGCCCCCCCACCGGCCCTCACGTGACCGTGCAAACCCCGCGCTTCTCTCGCCCACCAATCCCAGCTCGCGTTCGCTCCCAGATTAGCATAACCACGCCCCTTACCCCGCCCCAGCTCACCGCCGGCTGGAGCCGCCTCCGGGCGCTGTTTGCTCCCAGTTCCCTCCCAGTGCTCCCAGTAAGAGCGGCACCGGCAGGGAGAGCGCTCCCAGTTCCTGCCCGCTGCTCTCACCATAGCTCCCAGTGCTCCCAGTAAGAGCGAGACTGGCAGGGAGAGCGCTCCCAGTTCCTGCCCGCTGCTCTCACCATCGCTCCCAGTGCTCCCAGTATCGCTCCGAGCCCCGCGGGTCGGGGCCGCTGTGGAACCCCCCAGGGCAGAGAGCGGCTGCTTTTGGGTGCCGGCACTGCCCAGGCCGGGCTGGGAGCGGAGCAGCAGCAGGAGCGGGAGGGAGAGGAGGGACAGAGGAGGAGGAAAAGGAAAGGGAAAGGAAAAGGAAAGGGAAAGGGAAAGAGAGGAGCGGGAAGCAGAGGAAGAGGAGCAGCGGAGGAGGAGCCGCAGCACCAACCCCACGCGGTTCCCCCGCTCGGGCCGCGGCTGCCCCGGTTCCGCCCCTCCGGAGCCCGCAGGTGAGCGGGGGGGGGGTCGCCCCAAGCCCATGGCGGGGGGGTCTCCGGGAGGGTTTTTTGGCGGGGCGGGGATGTTTGGATCGTGCAGGAGCCCAAAGCCGAGCCGGAAATGGCCCTGCAGGGATCTCGGGGGGTCCCGCGGGGCGCTGGCCCGGTACCGGCAGGGAGGGGGCGATCCCGGCTCTGGGGATCCCCAGGAGAGCCGGGAGGAACGCGGGAGCCCCGGAGCGGGGAGAGCCCCGGAGAGGGGGCGATCCCGGTGCAGAGGGACCCCCGGCAGCCGGGAGGAGTGCGGGAGGCTGGAGATGAGCGGGGTCTGGGACCTCGGGGCTGAAAGGGGCGCTGGCTTCTCCAGCTGCCCTTGGGCACCGGGACCATCAAACCCAACACGCTCAGCACTTGTTTTGCTCCCCAAGCCAGGACTTCCTATTCCCAAACCTTCGCCAGGTGGAGGAGGAGGCTGCGAGGATGAGAAAGATGCCCCAGGACCCCCCGGCAGGTGAGGAGGAAGTCAGTGCCCCTTTTCCCCTCTCTCCTGCTCCATCTCCCAGCCCAGCATGACCCCCGGCTGCAGCACAGCCCCACTGCTGATGCTGTCCAGCCAGGGATGCACTGGGGGGATCTCCTCCCCTTCCCTCTGGCACGGAGGCAAATCCCATCCTCTCCTTGTCTTCCTCCCCCAGGGAAGGAGCTGAGGATGGAGAGCAGGGCGGACAAATCCCCACGGCAGAACCTCTTGGCAGAGGCCGTTTTGAGCGGCTCCACAGGACAGGAATCCAATGGGGAGGAAAAGTCCTGGAAATCCCACACAAGGAGGGGCTGCAAACGTGGATCACGGGGATCCAAGGAGGAAAGACCCACCCTGTGCCAGGGAGGCGGCTGGAGCTTGAAGCTGGGGGTCCCTGAGCAGCTTCAGGATAGGGAGAAGCCCCACAAGTGCTCAGAATGTGGGAAGAGCTTCAGCAAGAGATGCCACCTGACCTACCATTATAGAATCCACACTGGGGAACGGCCCTATGAGTGTGGGCAGTGTGGGAAGAGCTTCAGCCACAACTCCAGCCTGATCCGCCACCAGCATGTCCACCCGGGGGAGCGGCCCTACGGATGTCCTGAGTGTGGGAAGAGCTTCAGAGCCAGATCCAGCCTGATTTTCCACAGGGGAAAAGCCCTATGAGTGTGACAAATGCAGCAAGAGCTTTCAGAGCAGCTCCAGCCTCCTCCTGCACCAGCGCACTCACACCGAGGAGAGGCCCTTCCACTGCCCCCACTGCGGGACGGGATTCAGGCACAAGCACAGCCTCCTCAGGCACCAGCTCATCCACTCCAGGGAGAGGCCCTACGAGTGTCCCAGGTGTGGGAAGAGCTTCAGTTTGAGGTCCAGCCTGATTATCCACCAGAGCAGCCACACGAAGGAACGACCCTATGAGTGTGGGGAGTGTGGGAAGAGCTTTGCCTACAACTCCAGCCTGATCCTCCACCAGAAGATTCACACAGGGGAGAGGCCGTACGAGTGTGATAAATGCAGGAAGAGGTTTAAGACCACCTCCAATCTCCTCCAGCACCAGCGGATTCACACCGATGAGAGGCCCTTCCGCTGCCCCAACTGTAGGAAGGGCTTCAGGGCAAACTCCACCCTCATCAGACACAGACTGATCCACACTGACGAGAGGCCCTATGAGTGTCCCCAGTGTGGGAAGAGCTTCAAGACCAGCTATGAAGTGACTGCCCACCAGCGGAGCCACATGGGGGAACGGCCCTACAGGTGTGGGGAGTGTGGGAAGAGCTTCAGGACGAGCTCCCACCTGACTGCCCACCAGCACATCCACAGCGGGGAGAGGCCCTACGAGTGTCCCCAGTGTGGGAAGAGCTTCTCCCAGAGGTCAGCCTTGACCCAGCACCAACGCAGCCAGCACTGAGGGAAGCTGTGGGAGTGCCCCCAGGGCAGGAAGAGCTTTATGTGCTGCTCCAGTGTTGAAGTGAGGGGAGAACGACCATCCTGTGATGCATCGAACTCCCCTCACTTCAACAAATGGTGACCACCCGGATGTGATAGCGGACACGACCATCGCGACCACCACGGGGATTGCGAACACCACGAGAAGTGAGGACTGGTTCAGGCTCCGAAGCAGCGGGAGCGGCAAATAAGCGCGAAACCAAAGCGGAGGAAAAAAAAGCCGCTGATACACGCCGTGCCCTGGCGACCATATTAGATGGGTCCAGCTGATACGTGTGGCCGATGCCTGGAAATCGCTGCTAGGTAAAAGTGCGCACTTAAAAGAGGTATGGAAAGGCAAGCCACATATGAACTTTTTATTATGTTTTTGCAAAAAAGGCAAATTAAGGGAATAGACTTACGGAAGGAATTGCAAGGTCTTTTGGCTTATGGTCTGGAATGGGGAGTCTTCGTGAATCCCCACACAGTTTACGAGTTAACGGAATTGCGTGAATTCGGTGATTTATTGTCAGAGGCTGCTTTAGAGAGTGGTAAAACTGCCAAGAAGCTAAGCAGGCCATGGCAAGTGATATATGGTGGACTGTTTTACTATCTCTCTGAGTGCAAGACAGCGGCCGCAGCCCGTGGAGCTTGTGAGTCTGTGCTACTCCGAACTCGGCACGGGCGCTCCGCCATGGCGAGCAGCCGCGGCGAGCGACCGCCTGAAATGCTGCGCTGGAGCGACGCGGGAGCGGAGGCAGCGGCGGGGAGAGCCGAGCCGCCGCCGCGGGAGCCGAGCCGCGCCGCCCCAGGAGAGAGCGAAGCCGCCGCGGGGGAAGCCGTGGGTACAGCAGTGCCTGCAGCAGAGTCAGCCTGCCGGTGAGTAAACAAAGAGCCCAGCGCAGCGGGGGGGTTTTCGCCCGCTCCGACACATGCGCCGCGGGACTGGAGCGCTTTTTGCAGCGGGAGCGTTTCTCCCTCCCCCCACAGCCGACAAAAGCTTCAGTTTAAGACCTAACAGCCTAATGGATGCCTCGGTCTAGGACCTAACAGCCTAATGGATGTAACTTTTGTCAACAAAAGGAAAAGATCCCTGTTGAAATTAAGAAACAAGTGATGGTAAACAAGGAAAGTTAAAGGCACTTTTGTTCTTCCTGGCAGAGACTATGAAACAGGAATCAGCGTACTGTATGCATGGGTCAAATTTCGGCCGATTTGGCTCGGCATTGGTTATGCTGTCTTGAAATCACCGGCATTAACATAGATTTTAACATCAGAAGCCCGGATGGTTCAGTCAGTGGAACATCAGACTCTAAAATTATATTTTGAAAAGTTTAAAAATGTTGGGATGTGTTGGATTGATTGTATGAGTGAGATGTTGTGAGTGTGCTTTTTGGTATAGAAATGCTATAGCAAACACATGAAGAAAGTTATTTTAGCTTAATATTTTAGAATCAGGCCTGTAAGTAAGTTATAGTAAATGCTATATTTTATTTCTATAGTAAGTTTTATCCGTTGCTAAGTAGTTTAAGTTGAATTATCTATTAAGTGCCGTTAAATGTTAAATACTGTTAAGGTTTAGTTTTGATAAGTTGATCTCCTGTTAAGTTTAAGTGTTATTAAGTTTAAATAAAGCTAGATTCTGTTTAAATTATATTAGGTTTAGGTTAAGTTAGATTCTGTTAAGTTTGATCTTACATTATTTACAAATAAGTCTGTTATTTAAAGTCAGTTAAGTTTTCTTATAGTTAAGTTTTATTAGAATTAAGAGATTTTACATGTAAGTTCTGTTGATTTAAAAATCTATTAAGTTTAAGTAAAGATAAGTTTAAGTAATGTTAAGATCTATTAAGTTTAAATATTTTAAGTTTAAGTATTTTAAGTATAAGTGCTATTAAGTTTAAGTGATGTTAGATAGATTTATGCTTTTACGATAGGCGTTTATTTTATGGCTTGTGTGCAAAGTGTTGTTGTGAACTTCAGAGAAACCTTGCTAGCTGAAAATACTATTTAATTATTAGAATTGCCTATTCTTATGTTGCAAAGAGTGTAACACAGCTAGCCCATAGAATTTTGAAGCCAGTTAAGTTCTGTTAATTTACAAATAAGTCTGCTAAGTTAAATATTTTAAGTGCTTTAAGTGTATACTATTTTCTCACCACTCCAAATCAACAAAGGACTGAGAATTGCCCAGCTGATGCCATTTCAGCCAAAAGACTAAAGGATTACAGACTGTAAAACTGATTTTGAACTTTTCTGAGAGGCCCGGGGAAGGGGTGGATGTGAAAATCTCAAGGACAAAAAAGATTGTTTTCAGACTTGCCGTTCACCTCCTCTCCAGGTTCGCATGAATGAAAACAGCTAACAGCTTTCTTTTCTTAGTCCAATTACCACCTATCTTGCAATGCCTGATAAGGCCGGACATTGTGGCTCAGCTGGGGGTGCGTTTAACCCTGTGGGATAAAACGCCGTTGCCGGAGGACCAGAGAACTGATTGACATTATTGAATCATTATCATCTTTCCATATAAAAGGACCGGCAAAAGAGAACTGCCTTGAATGTCACAGCCCACATTGTGCTGCTTGGGTTGCACTGTGTTGTGGGGGTTGTGACAGGACTTTTTGGGTGGACCAGTTGTCACTTTTTCATTTATGGTGTAATACCTGTAATTATAGACATAACTGGGAACATAATTGGGAGTGGGCACTACGGAATGAAACAGGGCTAAACACTGCCTCAGCTTTAGCTATTTATGAGTCACATGAGCAGAAAATCTTGGCTTATTATCGGTGGGAGGTACAGTGTATTTTGAAAAGGATTAAAGCTCAAAGTGCATCATATATAACCTCTGTAAGGTGTAAAAAACTGGTGCCTTTAACACAACATTCCGTTGTAGGGCCTATAAAAGGAGATCCCAATCAGGCATTAGACAACTGCATTAGAAGGTTACAAAGGTGTGGTTTTCAGGTCTCGGGAACAGTAAGGTTAAAAACTGATAAGAAGAAGAAGGTCAAAGTAAAACCAGAAAAATGAGGTTTCCTTTTATTATATTACTTGGTGTAGTGGTAGCTGAAGAATTAAAGGTAACACATTTTAGTCAACCTAGAGATAATGTATGGATAACACTTGCTAGGCAGATTGATCAGTCATCGCTTTGTCTCAGCATTGGAGGAGTTGCTAACCCCTTTCAAACATGTTTAGTAAGATTTCCAGTGTGGTCTCCTCAAGAATTCTGCAGTTTTATTAATAACCGTGCCTTATGTATGCGCAGTATGGTAAATATCAAATTGCCTAAAGGGTATACTGCCAGTCAAAGTGACGGCTATCATCAATGCCTGTTAATTCAATCACTTAATACTCCTTTGCATTCTCCACCTGAGGAGTTGGAGCTTTTTGGGAGTGCAAATGCTAGCATGACCAGCACTTCCAACGGTGGGTGGTTTAGCTTTGATTATTCTAATCCTCAAAAGCTGAATCCACATACACAAACGTGGGCTACCCTGGATTCAGCTCTAAAGCCAAACATAGTGCCTAAACAACTCTACAACCATTGTAAAGGCTCTAGCATCATAACACCTAAGAAACTACCTACGGGTATATTTCTAATTTGTGGAGATAGAGCCTGGAATGGTATACCTGCCCAGCCTCAGGGTGGACCTTGTTATTTAGGCAAGTTATCTTTATTCCACCCTAATATATCTGTGCTAATGCAATTAAGCCATAAGATAAGCAGGCAAAAGCGTAGCTTACATAATTTAGACTGTAGTCAAATAGGAGATCCATGGTTCTGGAGTAAATTTAAACAAGTGATGGTTTCAGCTCTCCTACCATGAGGTGCTGCAAGCAAAGCATTGACTCTAACAAAACAAATAGGGTGTTGGGCTAAAGGTGAACTGAATAAAACTTCACAGATATTACATATGTTAACTTCAGATGTACAAAGTGTTAATCACGCTGTTCTACAAAATAGAGCTGCTATAGATTTCTTATTATTAGCACAAGGCCATGGGTGTGAAGAGTTTGAAGGAATGTGTTGCATGAACTTATCTGATCATTCTGTATCTATTCATGCTAAGTTAAAAGAGCTACGGCTAAGATTTAACAAACTTAAAGAAGAAGAAAGATTAAGTATTGATGAGTAGCTTAAAAGTTTCAGATTGAGACCCTAGCTAAGAAACCTTATAACATATGCTATAAAGATATTAAGAGTACTCTTTTTGCTTTTACTTATATTACCTTGTTTCTGTAGCTGTATCCAAAAGATGGTTAATAGGATGATAGAGAAAACCTGGCAGGCTAACCTCCTTTCTCAAAAAGAAAAAAGCGGGGGAAATGTCGGGAGTTTAGTTCAAGCATGGCTTAAAGAAAAAGGCCATGAACATGGCTTAAAGAAAAAGGCCATGAAGCCATACAATTGAGAGAAAAGTAACAGGTAGCTGTGAAGCAGTTCCCAGCCTGACTTCTATAAACAATTAGACTCTTTCAGGCATCATTGTATAAACAATAAAGTTCTCAGGCAGTCTTCCCATAACAAGTGTAACACTCTCTCTGGGAAAAGATGGCACCCTGAGAACAGATGTGGAAGTTTTGGGAACCGTTCATATCACAGTGGGAACACTGGTTTTATTTTGTGTAAACAATCAACGGTGTAGTAAAACAAAAGGTGTGGTTAGAGTTTTCTCTGTTAGCCTATCATAAACCTGTATTTCAGAATATGCATGAAGTTCGTTAACACTATTATTTAAGCTGACTGATCGATCAATAAATGGAGTTCGATGCATCACAGGATGGTCGTTCTCCCCTCACTTCAACACTCCAGCTCCGCAGCTCCATCCCTCATTGGAGGATCAGCACTGGATGATCCCCAGTGACCCCAGTGGGCAGAGCCCTGGTGACCTCTGGTGCCAGTGATCTGTGTTAGGAAGAGACCTGGCTGGCTCCTGGCTCCCCATGAGCACCTGGGCACATCCACAGACCAGCATCAGAAATCCATTGTGGAAAGCTGTCGCCCTGATTTTTTAAGATTTTCTAAGCCTTCTGATGTTTACATTCTTGTAGCAAACTTTCTCACACACTTCCTGTAAACAACTTATTGTTTTGCATTCTTTTCTGGAGGAGGAGAAATTTGATGGACTGTTGGTTTGTCCAGAGTCATTGGAGAGGTGGGAATTTCACCCTCTGATCCGCTGTCACTTTTGGAAAACTATAAATGTTGGAGTCAGAAAATAAAAACTTTCCTTTTTTCACCTTGACAACAGTGGTATGTGCGCTTGTGTTGTGTCCTATAGTGACATCGAGCAGATTTGTTGACTTCTGACCCCAGAAAAATCTCACTTTTTGCGTGTTTTGGTGGCATCAAGTAACACTGGATGGCCTTGCAGGTCTTCTCCAACATAAATCCATCATTTTAATTCTCTCTGCCCCACTTGTCGCAGTCGAGGCGGTCACGACATAAAGCAGAGACCACAAGCAGTCTCAGTTGGCAACACTTGGCAACAGTTTATTAATGAAAATGGCTGATCTTTTATACACTTTCCAGTTGTTTACCCTTCTTCTACCTTAGCTATTGGCCACAATAATTCAATACCATCCCATTGGTGAAAAGTTACTCTGACTCCACCTAACTTTCTAAAAATGCTTCATCCAGCTGCAGAATGCTCTTATCTTCCTTCTCTCGATCTCCTTGGTTACGGCCTTGGAGAAAGCTCCTTATCAGCTTCTTCTTCTTCTTACCTCTCGCTCTTTTAGCTAACAGGCCCGCTGCTAGCCCCTTCCTCACCCACAGGCATCTTCCACAACCAAATCAGGTCGGATTTGGGCAAAACCCATGATTTTGGAGACAGTGGGGTAGAAACCCCTCCAAAAAAGGTTCTTCCCACCCACCCAAGCATATGGATGCTCTTCTGGCAGGGGCACAGAAATCCTTTTGTTTTGGCCTTCAAACACAAAGGTTTCTGTTCATCCCTTTGAAAGCCCTGAAATAGGGGTAAAAATCAAGACATTGAACTAAGGCTTGGATGGGCACGTGTGGGGACACAGCCCTGGGTGGGGACCTGAGTTGGGAATGGCCATGGACAGGGACATGGGGGAACACAGCCATGGATGGGAGGACATGAACATGGATGGGGACATGAACTGGGACAGCATCAGTGCCACCACAGTGCCACCACAGTGCCACCAGCACCTTCATCTCAGCCATGGCGCTGCCTGATGCAGTTCCTGCCACCACGTCCCCCCTGCTACCATTGTGGTGTCCCAGCCGAATGTCACCCCCCAGCAGGGCAGGATGGGAGCTTGTTCAGCTGGTGACAAGTGGCTCAGGAGTGAGTGACAGCCACCAGGGTGTCCCAGGGCCACCGCGCTCAGGGGACCCCAACTGCCTCTGGGGACAGGGCAAGGGTCAGTTTCATCCACAGGGGCCATGCTGGTGTCACTGGAGGCGTCCTGGTGGCAGCATCCCCACAGGTGTGGTGACATTGTCCCCTGGTGCGTCCTGCTGGCATCATGTCCATTATATGTTGGTGACCCAAGTTACATCATCCTTGTTCTCCTCCCCAGTTCCAGAATGTTCCCCACTCCCTCTTTCCCATTGGTTCCCGTTCCCTGCAGCTCCTCCCCTGCATCCCAGTTGGTTGTTGCCCTTTTGTGCCGCCTTTGCACCGCCCTTATTCCCTCTGCCCATTGGCCTCAGAGCCAAAGTGTGGTGGTGTTTGCAGGGGCCCCCGGACAAGGGAGAAGATGAGAATCTTGACTCCATGTTTCAGAAGGCTGATTTATTGTTTTATAATATATTAAAAGAAAATGATATATTAAAACTATACTCAAAGAATAGAAGAGAGGATTTCATCAGAAGGCCAGCAAGGAATAGAAAAGAATAACAAAAGCTTGTGACTCTCAGAGAGTCCGAGCCAGCTGACTGTGATTGGCCATTAATTAGAAACAACCAACATGGACCAATCAAAGATGCACCTGTTGCATTCCACAGCAGCAGATAATTATTGTTTTTCTTTTCCTCCGAAGCTTCTCAGCTTCTCAGGAGAGAACTCCTGGCAAAGGGATTTTTCAGAAAATACCATGGCAGCACCAAAGCTCCACCTCCCTTGTCCCATATAAAACCCTGGACCCTGCTTTGTTCTTGGTTCTCTGTGTCTGGAGCCCTTGGGTGTGCTGGCCCATAAAGCACCACTGGAACTCCAGCATGGATCCCCTCCCGCCTGTTTTCCCCGGATCTGCAATCACCACCGGCCTGGCACTTGCTGGGCCATCCCTGCCCTAAAGGAGACGCTCTGGGGAAGGCAGTGCCTGGGGCTGGGATGGGCTCTGAGTGCTGCTTTGGGCTGGGGAGGCTGAACTTCCTTCCCAGGGGCTTCTCTGGGGCAGGGCTTGTGTTTGGCCTGGAAACAGAGGGAAGGTTCCAGGAGGTTTTTGTTCCTGCCCAGAGCCGAGGCCTTTCCTGTTCCTCATCCTGCCCTGGCAGCGAGGGGCTGGGGGAGAAGCAGAAAGGGGCAGAGACACAGCTGAGACAGGGACTCTGACTTGAGCCCAGGGCATTCCCAGAGCGTGTGGAAGAAGGATCAGTCTGGAAAGAGGAGGAAGGAGCAGAAAGGGGGGGATGCTGGCAGTTGTGGCATTTGTGCCCCCAGGTCACCATTGCCTGGGCTGGAGCCCTGCTCACCTGGGCACGGATGAACACCCACATGCCTGTGGGAAGCAGGGAATGAATTCCTGGCTTTGCTTCCTTGCATAGCTTTTCCTTCCCCCATGGACCTGTCTGTGCCTGAGCCCAGGAGTTTGGGCCCTTTGTCTCTCTCACTCCCTGGATTCTCCCCCATGGGTGCTCCAGGGAACTGGGCCTGAGGCCAGAGAGAGAGACAGGAGAGATGGAGCCGTGCACTGCTGCCATGGCCACAAGCAGGGCACCCTCATCCATTAATGAAATCACGCACAGACACGGGCAGATGTGATTTTACACCCTCCCCTGCTGTTTGCATTTCCTGCAAGCTTTCTGCAGTGTTGCTGGCAATATTTTTGTCCTTTTTCAGGTGATTGACACAGCACCTCACAGGACACACTCACAGGATCAGGAGAATTATGTGATATACCATGGATTCATGTCCCTGAAATTACCAAGGCTCTAATTGATTAGTTACTGTTTGAGTCTAGAAGTGGTCAGTACAAACTTCAATTTTTCACTTTCAGGTGCTCATGGGGAAAGCACAGCATATTCTTCCACGTCTTTGCACAATATTTGTTAGCTACATATATTAACAAATTTCATTTACATCACTGCTCAACAGCTCAACATAGGGAACCCAAACTACTGGCCTATCCCTAAGACTACACAAACAGAATAAAGCAAATATGTTTTGCTTCCCACTTCAGCTGCATTTGGGATTTTTGATCTTTCAGTATATTTTAAGATGTACTTGTAGTTTTCCTGTTATGTCTAGGCTCTGAAGTAGGGTTTGTCATTGTTGTGAAACCAAGATTAATCAAGGATTAATACAGAAATAGATGTTCTAATCTATCCTTGCACTTCTGCTGGTCCCTAGGAAGGCTGGTGGGTGATTTCTGTCTGTGTTCAAATATTTAAAGCAACAACAAATAGTCCCACACTTTATATTTCAGATAAACAATTTATTGGCATCTTAACATTGTTTGCACAATCTTATAACATGTATATTTTACTCCTTGTGAAGCTGAAATCTTTTTAAATACAAGTAATTCTACTGAAATTTTAGAAGTTTCAAAACCATTTTAACATACTGAAAAGCAAACAGTCTAAAAAGACAGGTGCAGGAAAAAGCAAAAAGACTTCAGGTAAAAGTACATACATTTAACAGCTACATTTCTGCCACTAAGTATTTATGTGTTAAGAAAAACAGAGTAAATTTAAAAGAACAGAAGTTCTTTAAAAGCAGAATTTCTAATGCCAGAAACAGCTTTGAAACAACTTTCTATGTAGTTCTATTTATTTCCAGATTTAAAATTGGCTAATTTGTGTCCCAACATTTTGCAGCACAAGGGAGGAAAGGTGGAAAATGCTCTGCAGGGGTTGCAGTTATGGATCTATAAAGTTTATATGTGTAAAGGAAGGAACATAGTATTAACACTGAGTATGACAGAAAAACGCAACAAAGCACCAACTCTGAGAGAAAAACAACCCTGCAAGCAGTACCAGGGCACTGGGCATTTCTGCATTTTAAGCAAAGAGCTTTACAGCATCTTTAATTTTCCTCTTCCTGTCCGTTTTGGAGAGCGCAGTCCAGCCCGCCTCGCGCATCCTCCTCATGGTTTTGAGTTTCAGAGCAGAGCCTGGAGATTTCACACTGCATGGAGCTGGGCTCTAGGAAGGAAAATAAAGCCATCCTTTAGTTTCTGTAAACAATCTGATTAACTGCTTGGTTTAATCTTAGGAAAGGCTAACATACCTTTTTTGGTGCTGTGGAATGTAATTGTGAAGCTTATGGATAATCTTTGTACAAATTTTTAAACATTTCTTCTTCCGAGACTATGCTCTAATTAATTAAAAGTTGAAAGTTAAATTAAAAGTTACTTAGTCACACTATATTAAAAGTACTTTTTCTTTCCGCCTAAGGATATTAAATTTTGAAAAAGAAAAGATGTCATTATGATGCAAAACAGTTGAATAAAAAGAATGTTAATTATGTACATACAACTACGATTCCAGAAAAAACCAATAAATTAAAAATATACACATAAATATTGGCTGGAATGTGGAAGCCAAACTCTTTATTTCATTCTCAGTCCCAGCAGTGAGCACAAAGAGCTGCTCAGCACATGATTTGTTCTCTGGCTCTTACCAGGAGGTCAGTGTGCTCAGAGCTGTCTGACTGAGTGTCCAGCTGCACAAGCACTTTCTGCTTTTTCCTGCTGCTCTGCCCTGCAGGCAGGTTTGTGCTTCTTCCACTCTGCATTTTATCCACTGGAGGAGTCTTTATAACACATGTCTGGGAAAGAAAATGTTTCTCTTTTTAGATTATATTTTATGGGGTAAGTATGGAATCTAAAGCCAAACTCAGGACTCAGTTTACAGACTGAGTGTCCAAGAATTCACCTGAGAGAAATGGTGGAACTCTGATCTTTCCATCCAAACATGGAGCAAAGACCCAAACAAAGTGGGGAGGGGTGGAAATATCATTTTTTATACTATTTTTGTTGCCAAATGAGGAGAATGACGGGGTAGCTATGGAAGAGCTGAGTTTCATGGCACACTGTATTTAAGTTCTCTGTGCTTATCTGCAGAAATTCAGGTTATTCTGAACTGTAGCCACTCCATTGGACTCTATCAAACATCAAAGAAAATAGGAACAAACAAAACTGCAGGAAAAGGCTTCCAGAGAAAGATTGATAGCTACATCAAGATTGGTGTTACTTAAAATAGTTTTTTCATTAGAAGGTAAACAGAGAAGCATTGAATGGTCCAGTGCAGCCCTTTTTTAGACAGATAACATCAAAATGGTGCTGGATTCCATTGTTCCAATGTGAAAACCACAAGTGAACTCCTGACAGGGAAGAAGGGTGAGTTCTGCAGTCAGGACTACTTTGATACTTTGACCATTTTTACAGCTATATCAGCTTTTTTCTCTTCCATAGAGGAAAAGTGTCTTTACAAATGGACACTTTTAAGACTAAGTAAAACAATTCTAGAGACATTAAAAAATCAACAACTGAGCAAGAAAAATTACACACTGGGAGCCCTTCCAGACACAGCTGTCTAATATCTCCATGGAATGGTGTGACCCTTTAAAATCCCTTCTTATCCCAGGGGGGAAAAAAATCATCTACAGAGAAGTAAGAAATACAGGCAGAAAAATGCAACAAGAAAAATTCACTGTTAGGAGTTATAAAATATCAATGTTGTACTGCCCAAGGGGCTTCCTGTTTGGAAGAACATATTTTTTATTTTTATCTTTTTTATTTCAGGAATATAATTTGGAGAGTTTCTATTTTTTACATGTTTTACATGAATAGATTCACTGTATAGATCTAAACAAGGTTTAGAAGTCAGGAACATAAGTTTGTGTTTTCTATAATTTAAAAAGTTTGAAGTCAAAAGCATTCCAATGTCTTTTGCTAAATGCAAATAAATTATCATGGCACTTCAATTGATTGTACACATATAAATACTACAAAATTCTAAAAGCAATTAAAAAGTTAAAGTTACCTTGTGCTTCTTTTCACTTTCAGCAATCATAGTGCCAGAGTGCTCTTTTACAAGATTCTCTTACAAAAGAGTTATGCGACAGCAAGAAAATATTTATTTGAATTCAGTTGTTAAAAACCTTCTTGCTGCAATTACAGAGCACAGTCTATAATCACAGACTGTTACAAAGTTCATATAAAAATATGAACAGGTTTGGTACAACCTCAGCATTCAAAAGTCACTAAAAACCCCTACAGTTTAGGGAACTTTTTTGCTTTAGCTAGTTAAAATTACCAAAAATAAAGGAGAGCTTTGTTTTGTTGTTTTTTAATTTATATATAATCTATAATCACAGACTGTTACAAAGTTCACACAAATCTATGACCAGATTTAGCACAACCCCAGCATTCCAAAGTCACTGTTTTTCTGTTCAGTTTCATTTCTGATCCAACTCCTCCCACAGCACAAGCCCAGGCCACACCTCTCACCCCCACTGATCAGGGAATAAAAAACTCCACCTTTTCTTCCACTTCTGCTTTCAGTTGTTCCTTAAGGGAGGACAGTTCCTTTTTCAAACATGACAGCTCATTTTCCTACAAACCATTAAATAAAGGACAGGGTTAACTATGCACAGCCCAGAAAAAGGAGAACAGTCCCAGGTGAGACAGTAATTAACAGGGACACTCATTAGATACACAAGATAATTCTATGTACTTTTCAGCCCTATACTTGAAGCTTTGCTTCAGCTTGTTTAACAAAGACTGAAGCACTGTCAGAAACAGGTATTTGATCAGAAGTGTTCAAGGTAAAACCCTTGGGAGAGCAGGGGTGAGAGGGCACAATCTAAATATTTAAAACAAAAGTTTCCTATCCAAAGTGGGGAGTCAGAACATGACACACTATCTGGAGGAGCAGACACAAACACACTGCTACCCCAATTTATTTTTAGAAACATTTGGAGTTTTTAGTGCCCAGAATAAGATCTGTTGCAGCAGGTTGGGTGGCACCCCTACTGGTAAAAATTCAAACCACACTGGAAAAGTTCCCAGAGAATGTCTCTGGTGGGAAAGACCCCAGAGCGCAGCAGGAAAAGAAACTCTCTAAGCAAACTGAAAAAAGATTTTAGAAGTCACAAACTGACTGAAGATCACATCTTTTGTCTCTCTGTGCTGTGGATGGGCAAGAGGGAGGGATTGGTAAAAAAGGTGTTTTAAAGGTTTATTTTAATTCTCATCACTCACTTTTAATTCTATTAATAATGTTTTTTTAATACTATTAAAGTTTGAACCAGCTTTACCCTCAAAGTGTTTTTCTCCTAATCTTTATCTCAACTCAGTCCTTGAATTTTTCTTTCCCCTCCTCTGCTCAACTACAGCAGAGAAAAATGACTGAATGTTTTTTTGTGTGTGTGCCTGGCACTTAGCCAGTATAAAACCCCTACACAGGGACATCAGCCCCTTCACTGAATTATTGACCATTGCAAAGTGCTCCTTACCAGGGCTCTTTCTGATGAGAACTGCTTTTGCTGTTTCATTTTATATACTTTTAACTCTGCATCTTTTTCTTCAACCATTTTATCATATTCATTCTGTGTTTAAAAAACCAAACCAACAACAAGCTCCAAACATGTGAGTAAATGTTACAATTATAGAGTTATCCAGTCTTAAAACATCATTTTTTCAAACCAGGCCCTTAAGATTCAGAAAGAAAAGATTCATTGATGCGTCTGCAGAAACTGTAAAACAGGAAATGCTCAATTCAACTATTATTTTGTGGACTGGCACAGTTTTATTTCTGTGCAGCAATATGTGCTCAGCACTAAGAACCAGCTGTGTCATCTTTATTAATGTATCTGCTAAAGATATTGCAAAATGAGGAATAGAAAGGTAAACTAAAAAGTGTCAGGCTAAGCTGCTGACAGTCACTAGGTAACCTTTGAGAAAAGCCAAACTGATACTGAAAAATATTGCATTCAGATGGTATCAAAGGAAGCGGAATTGAAAAAAATCTAAAAATCCCAGAAGTTTAGACAACTGGAATTTATCTGCCCATAGGAATCTTTTCAAAATCTTCAAATGAATTTGATTTTAGGTGATGCAAAGTCCAGCATGTGTTCATCTTCCTTTTCCCAGACTCAGGCCTGTTTCTGCTTTTGAAAGGTCATTAACGTGGTGTCACAAGTTATAAACATGGTATTGACATGGTATCACCCATTGCAAACCACAGAAAGCAGGAAAATCTCTGACCTTGTGCTTTTCCATCAGTGCCACCATCTCAGTTATCTTGTGCTGACATCTGGCATCAGTTTCTCTCTGTATCATTGCAGTTTCCTTACAAAGCAACCTCATCTTTTCTACCTGCCAGTAATAAATTGCATTTCATTAATCAACATAACAATATATTTCTTTTAAATCTTTAAATCTTAATTTCTTCTTCCCCCTGTGGGTACAAAGTTTGCAGTCCCACTTGGGCTTTACTTGCTTTCAAGATCCCTTTGCAATCCCTCATCTTTTCTGCAGATTGTTAAAATGGGCAAGATCAAAGGTACATCCATGGCAGGCAAGCTCACTGCAAACCAAAAGTACATTTCAAGCACTCTGCCCTAACATTTCTTAGCATTGCCATCAGAAAATGTGTGGGCAGAAAAATACTAATATGGGAGAAGTTATAATCTAATTTAACTGGGCTGACCTTATACCAAGGGTGGAATTTCTTTGAACTATATCTTGAAAGAAAGAATTTTTAATGGAGTTCTCATTTTCAAAGACATATTGAAATACTTCAACCTAAGCACCTAATGTACTAAAGCTTTGCTCACAGGGATTCACAACAAGTTCCATTTATGTTAATAAGACTGAAATATGAGCAAGGACTCTGGCCAATAAAGCTTCATAAAAACATTTTAAATTAAAAAAAATTAAATTACAGTAAAAATTAACACCTGTCACCTCTTCATGAAGTTTATTTTCATTTACTTTTCTTGTTTCTATGTCTTTTTGATAGATGTCAACTTCTTCCTTATGTTGCTTGTTCATATTTTCCATCTCTAACTGTAATTTTTTCACCTTTGGAGAAAGAAGAATTGTTATTTGTTTAGGAATTACCATGTTGATGATTTTTTCTTACCTCTTATTTTTGAGCACAAACACTGTTACTTTTCAGGTATATGGTTAAAGTGTTTCCTATTTAAAAGTTCAGCTTTTTTTTTAATAAAGAGTTGAACTTTGGCCTGAAGTGAGTTAGAAAATACTCAAAGGAACAATGGCAACAGCACAGTGGGGAAGACTGCCCTAAGCAGTCACCCTAAATGCTGTGAATGCCTTGGAAAAAACCAAATACAGATGGAGATTTTATTCCCTCTCTTGTAAATCTGTATCAGATTTTCACAGGTTTTATGGTACATTTTCCTCCCAGCAGTGCATTTTGATTACAGTTTTTCCTTTTAAGTTTATCATATGAATATCCTCAAAAAAGTCCACTTTTCTTCAAGTGCAATACCCAAAGCTGGACACAATATTCCCATCAGAGGGATTGCCACTGCAGAACACATTTAAAGAACAGCCTAAAAAGAACAATATATTTATATATATATTTCTTTTAAATGCTTTTCCGTTACAATGAGGTTGCTGAACCCTGTTCAGTCCACTATCAACAAAAGAAAAAAAAAAGGAACAGATTGGAAACATCATTAATTGCAATGTGAATCCATCCCTTAAATGTCCAATAGTCAGTGCCCAATGATTAAAAATGGAAGCATCTTCTAAAAACTATGAGCTCATTCCTGCAAAGTCTGTATCCCAGATCCATAAACCAGCTCAGAATGTATTTAACAAGTATTATCATTACTTACACTGGGAGTTAAAAACACTCACCTCATCTTCTACATGATGTTATTTAAACCTACCTTCCCTTCATAAGTATTGCTTTTCTTGCTTTCTGCAGTAATTTTCTTTTTCAGCACCTTATTCTGTTGAAATAAAACAAAACAAGCACTGTACCTTAATAAGTTAATAGAATTATGTCATGGTTTAACTGCATCAAGAAATTCCAGATTTCATCAGGCAAATAACTCTCTGTTGTGCAGCTCAGGTTCCAGAACAATTCTTCAAACGAATGAATGTTTAGCTAATTTCTGTGATACTTACTGTTTCTTTATGACCTTCAGAAAGGCTCCTCCTGAGCAGAAGGAGGGAATAACAAATGAGGTGCAGAATGGGAATTAAAAGTAAGATGCTGCTGACAGAAGGTGTGAAGATGTCATGACCAAAAATACAAGTTATTTATTTTTACAGTGAAATTACTACAGTTTGTGCCAGTGCAGAATTCTTTTCTACTAGTGGTAACTGAGATACTCATACAAGTACATAAATAACACTATGCACTAAATGAAAAAGAGTAGAAGTTTATTAAAGATATTATTTTTGCAATTGTTTTTTTTCAAATTAAGGCTCATTTAACAAATCAAGTGATCCCTAAGATGTCTCCCTAGTTTGCTCAGGGGTAGGATAAGAAAGGAGAATTTTTAAATTACATAGGTGCATCTAAAGACATCACAGCAGACACAAAGCTGCTGAAAAGGCAACCCAAATGTATTTGTGACATTTCAAATCTCTACACACCTCCTGCTGCAACTCTTCAATGCATTTGGTTTTATTTTCCACCTGTTTCTTTAAATTATTCATCTGAAAGAGATATTTCAGACATGAATTAGTAAGTTCTACAAATGACTCCCTATGTGAGCAATTCCTGTAGATGTTCTCAAACCTGCCCTTGCACCAATCTGGTTTGTTCCAATGGGACTGAAACACCAGCTGACATGTTAGAATAATCAGAGTTTTAGCCATAAAGTACCACAACATGTTAATTAATAGCAGTGAACCAGTTCCTTAGTGGTTATAGAGTTAAGAAAGAAGAAGAAAAAAACCCCAGCATCTTCACAATTTAAAAAATGCACTTGTATGAAGTTCCCTACATCCATGAAAAAATCAATTCTCCCAATTATTTTCTAGAATCTTCAATGGCTTTTCCTTTCTTGAAATTTCATTTTCAGTTCTCTTAACCTGAAATGATAATTGTAAATCTTTGACTTTTACAATGAAATTTTGAAATTTGCTAAAAACCCCAGGTTGCTTTGAACCAATAGAAAGAAAAGTAAAAATGTTTGAATCTATTTAAGCTCAAACTCACACTACATATAAAAAGCTAATCCAGAGCCCATCCATCACTGAGTGGGTATATGAAAAACAGAAAAGCAGGTTCTCTGTTTGCCTGAAAACAAACAAACAAATCTTTAATATTAAACTTCCAGCACAGAGTGAACATCCCAGTGACTGTGCTTGTCTTTTGAAATACCAGGGCTCACATGTGGACACACAAGGGCACAGCTGGCAGCAGCTGGGAAAGAAGAAACCTCTGGCAGAGATCACATCCCCCAGGCAGAGCTTTGAAGGAAAAACCCCAACAAAGATCTTACATTGAATGCTGCCCTGCAGGTTCTGTAAGATATTTTCCTGACACATGATATACATTTTCTTCTCTTTCATCCAGTGTACTTTTCATCTCTTCACCTGTCTTTGCCATTTTCTCCTTCAAAGACTCCAGTTCATTTCTAAATGCCAAATTAACAAGCATTAGTAAATATTTATTTATTGTCTTTAACTTATTTTCAGTACTACTAATAAACCCGTATTTTATTTTCTAAAAAGAGCTGCTAATGTTGATGGGAACTTAATAAGCTGCTCAATGAAAATGTTCCTTAAATGCAGCAACATGCCCAGTAAGTCAATATGTGAACTGTCCATACTTCTTTTAAGTAGGAAAAGATGTTCCAGGAACCCAAGGAAAATACATCCTGACCTGGACTATTGCAATGCAGCTGTGAAACATGGGAGCTGCCTGTCTGTTGAACTGGGGATACAGAGAGTAACTCTGATCCAGTTTTGCCTTGTCACATTTAATCCATAACCTTCAGCTTCTATTTGAATTTCCTTCCCACCTGAGATGTCTAATGCAAAACAAGACAGCTCCTACAATGTAATACAAAATGATGGCAAACATTGTTCCTGTAGCAATTGGTATTTCTAATCTGAGAAAATTTCTACTTGGCCGACAGCAATTCTGAATAGTTTCTGTTTAGCTATGTAATCTAGAAAAACATTAATCAAAATATCCCAGAAAGCAGCATATGAACACAACCAATTATTTGAGTCTACTTCCTTAAACAATATCAAATATTATTAATATTTGTTTTTACTTGCCTTAGCTGGCTATTTGCCTCTTCTAGGTTTTCAACTAACTGCTTTGTATTTTCTTCTTTTTTCTTACTATCCTAAATAAAGACCCATGTGTCAGCAAAGAAATAAAATTCAAAGTGACTTCTTAAAAACCTCAAAGACATCCAATGCACACTGACCTGCCTTGTTCACAAGTGTAAATACACTTCCTTTCCAATTCAAACACAAAAAATAGCTCAGGTACTCTACAGAACCGAGTCATGTTGCAGTTCATCATCTAATTTGTAAAACTGAGTAATTCGTCAAATTGAGTATTGTCCTTTCAAGAAAGCTGGAAGTTTACAACTGGTCTCTTGTTGTTCTTGCAGTTTCTGGAGTTCTGCAGGACAGCATTTTTCTCTTGTGCTGTTTGTTCTTTCTCTAGTGAAAGCTTACTGAGATACACTGTTAGCTGTTCATTCTTTAACCTAATTTAAAACAAATGGCCAAGAGGAATAAGAAGGTGCATTTTGAAATCTCCTTTTAAATTAAATATACCCATTATCAAGTGTTATTCCATGCTGAAAGAAGTCCAGGTCTTTATCTACAAATATAAGCTTTGCAGCAGAGTCAAAGAGATGTAAAAAGGTGACAGAAGAAGGAAAGGAAATCAGAGTCAACTTTTATATAAATATAATGGTTAGTGAAGGTGATGTAGTTCAAAGCAAGATTAACAATGAATTCAGAAACTTTCTCGTTAAAGAAGTCAGAGAGATATGGAACAACTACATATGCCATAGAATACATACAAATAGAGAAAGTGGAATTTAGAAATGTAAGTATATAATTAATGGCATATATGTGGTTCAAAACTTCCATTAGAAAACAATCATAGTTCATTTCACTGTGGATTAAAGCAACTTCTCTATTACACCAAAACGAATTCAATATTCTATTTTCAAAATGGTCATACCCCTCTTTTTCAAGATCTGTTTTCAGAGTCACAAGCTGCTTTAAATAATCTTGTTCCTTCTCAGCTGTACTTGTCAGCTGTGCTTTCAGTTCATGGAATTCTTTCTGCAAAATGCAAAGGAAGAGTTTTGAGTATCCATGTGCAGACTCCCAACTGCTGGAAGTTATCAGACATGAACTAAGAGCACAAGGCTTTCAGAAGAACTCAACAACATCCATGCCGTGGATTATCCAGATTGGATCTTTCCAATCTCTGCTGGGATCTGGAAGTGGTGTGAGACAGTGAACTGTGACACCGGTGCTGTTCACGTCTGTCCCCTGCTGTGAGTTTCATTACCTGGGCTGGGCAATTAGGGTGGGACCCTGCTCTGGGTGCTGTTTCTTATGTATAAACTTGTATCCAAGTCATGATGTGTAACTGCACTATTTCTAAAAACATGTTACTGTTGCCCTGCTTCAGACTTCTCTCATTTGGAGAGCATTTTCATTTCTCTCTCCACATTTTTCTCTCTCTGCAAATTTTTTACAGTAGCCTCAAGATCCTTCTTCAATAAAAGTCCTCCAATCTGCCCATTTTAGAAAATGAGTGAAACTCAGTTCAGAACACTCAATGCACAGATTATAACAACAAGTAGACACAGTAAAATGCACACCTGATTTCAGACTATCCTAACTTTAGTTGATATGGATTCTTGTTAGGCTTGTAAATATAAAATCATAATGAAAATAAACCTTTGTTAAGAGTATATTTCATATAGCTCAGACTTCTGTGACAGAAAATGGGCCTGTGTCACAGCACAGCAGGGTTCACAGAGGCCAGAGCTAATCACCTTCCTGGAAGGAAGAAAAAATGGGAAAACTTTATATCCAGAGGGAGTGGCCTTTGAATGGGCATGAACAAAGAAGGAAATAACCAAAAACCTTGAGAAGGAAAACGAAAACATGGAAGACAAGAAAAACCAAAAGCACAGGAGACAAGAAAAACAGAGGCAATGAAGAAGTTCTTCAAAGAAAGCACTGAAATTGTGTGTGAGAAAGTTTAGTAGAAATGTTAAGGTTGACTAGATGGAGTTTACTTATGACATTTAAGATACTTACAAAGCAAGAGGAATTTCATATGAAGAGCAAATGCCATGAGATTAATAAAATGAACATTTACCAGAGTTTCTGACAGCACTTCAAGTTGCGCTTCTTTATCACATTTTACTTTAGTCATCTCTTCTACAGCACATGGAATTTTTGGAAATTAATGGAATAGAAATGATTTTTCCTATTTAGCAGGGAGTATAAAACATTTCCCCTTTTGCAACACCCAGTTCTCAGAACTTGCTGGATAAGGTTAAGAAACTGAAAAGCTAATTTTTGACTTAATCTAAATGTAGACTTGAAAAAATGATTCAGACATTAGCAAATCTATATCTGAAGAGAAACTAAATATTTATCTTAAATAAAATTTAGAGCCTATTATGTTGTCCACAATTATAGCTTCAAATAAACCATGGACTGTAAGACTAGAGTATTCTCCAAGTATTGATGCACCTGCATTGTTCCAGAAAAAAAATCTGAACTGCTGAAGGTATCAAATGGGTATGCTGAGAAAGGAAACCAGTTGTTACTAACTTCCACATGGTTTCTATGTGCACAGCCACAATTCTGGGATTTTTTTACAAGTTCTCAACAGCAAGGCAGAGCTCTTACTCTGGGGACTAAGGAGCACGTCCCTAGAAACCACAGGATATCAAATTGATGATATTTAAAGACAACCCCTGCCAGCATCATTCCACTTCCAGCATGGGGAGGGTCACAGAAACCTCCATGGGAGGGTTTTATCTCTGCTGCAGAAGTCACTCCTGGCACCTGCAGTGCTGCTGCTCTGAGCTGCAAACCAGAATTACCTCCAGAGGAATTCATGCATGAATGGTCTGACTATTGGAGCTGTGCACAGCACTGCCCTGTGGCTGCTGCCAGCACCAATGAGCCCCAAAGAAAAGGGATCAGCTGAGTAAAAATAAATCCAGGCATTCCTGACAGGTGCAGGCACTGTAAAATCATTTCCCAACTATCAGAGACAGTCCATTTCCAGACAACAGCAGAAAACATTTTTATTACCGCCTAGCTCATTTTCTGCCTTTCTACAAGCCTTACCCAGTTCAGCAGATTTATTCTGGAGTTCCAAGGTAAGCAGCTTTGAATCATCTTCAGATTTCTTTAATCTAAGGAAATGGTAAATTAAAAACCCCAAATGTAGGGTACAAAGCACTGCATTTGAAACTTACAGGACAAGAAGACAAAGTCTTAGCACAAGCACTTTAAGAACATTTACCTTTCACCAGGCAGATGATATATCTGCCTGCGCCTGCAACACATATCAAATTTTACTTTTACAACCTCAGAACAGCAGAAATAAAAGTAAACAAATATATACCTACAGAAATCTGTATTTCCTAAAGAGAGAATTATGAAAGTTGGAGGGGGCAAAAATTTACTTTATATACAGTATCAACTATCACAAACAAAAAAAAATTACATTAAATTATCTGCATTTAGACCACTGTGTGAGAAAAACCTCCAAATTTCAGCTTCATTTCCAGTTGTTCTTGATTTTGTCATAGACTGCAACCTGTAAGATCACTCTTGGAATTTAAACTCATTAATTTACCTATTTTGCTCTTCTTTCAGCAAGCTTTTCAAATTGGCAACAGAAGTCTCAAACTCCTCTGTCAGGGCTGCAAGCAAAGCCTTCAGTTTTTTACATTCTTCCTCCTGCTCTTCCTTTTCTCCAGTGACCTGAATTAATGTTTTCACTGTAGTCTGGAATTCAGTTTCCAAGTTCTTTTGAGTAACCTTCAAGACATGATATCATTTCTAAACATGTTTTGCAACAAACAGCTACAGCTGTTTCATGTCTAAAGTATCCATAATTATTTATGCAAATACTCATCCAGTCTATTCCTACTGTAAAACTATAAGCAAGGGGGACCTCTGCCTTTTGCAATGAAATTTTAGCCTCTTCCAGCTCTGCCCTCAAATGTTCTTTACTGACCTGGGACTCCTTTAACATTTCTTCATTATGTACTAAACAAAAAAAGATGTTTATATTTTAAAAAATACGATATTTACTAAAAAATGCTGCCAAAAATGGAAAATTACATACATTTAAAGAATTTAACAAAGAACAGTGGTACTGACATCATATACTACAAAATAATATATAAAATTTGAATATAGATTGCTTAAAAATATTGAAAATCAAGTTCTGAAAAGTAAGTTTCCCCAGTGACATCTGCCTGACTGTAAATTTGCAAAACTGAAGCAACATATTGCAGTTTTCAAAAGCTCTCACTGCTTGACTCCCCCTAAAAACTGCCCTGCCAGTCCTGCTCCCACATAAGCAGCTCCTGTTCCAAACAAAAATAAGGCCTTCAAGGCCCCAAAACTCTGCTGCCAACCAGCAACAGAATAAGACTATCCTGGCCCTGTTTCCTATGCTTCTATAAACAATTACATCTAATAAATAAACAATCATAAACAGTGACATTTAAATTCTAGAAACAATTACATTTAAACACAGCAGGCAGAACTCTTACATTTTGCTTCCATTAAGTCAGCAATCTTATTTTGTGACGTCTGCAGCTGAGCCTTGATGTCTTTTATGACATCATCTTTTTCATCTCTCTGTATGGTAAGAGCTGAAATCTAGAAAAATGAAAGAAATATCATCATGATGTCTGGAAAAGGGACAGATATTGATTTTCATTTGTACCCAGGTATGATAAGCAGACATTTTGCTGTCATTCAAGTTAGATTAGAGAGATAGATAGATAGATAGATAGATAGATAGATAGATAGATAGATAGATAGATAGATAGATAGATAGATAGATAGACAGAAAGACAGACAGACATACAGACAGATAGATAATATTTGTCTAGATATAATCTTAGCCAAATATTGATCAAGTCACATTACTCTAAACAAAAAAGTTCTCCAATTCAAAATCAAACCATCAATTCCAGTAGACTAAACATCACTAAACTTAGCAGAATTTGAGTTAAATGCAGCTCCAGATGTTATTTCGTCTTATTTTCTAATACCCAGAAACACTTCTTGGCTCTTGCATTGTCCCTTTAGTCACAAATAAAGCTCTACATATTAGATGGTAAAATGAGCAAACCTGCTTTTCCTTTTGACTGACTTCCAGTTTGCATTCTTTTTCAAACTTGTCAACTTTTTCTGCTTCTTCTTTTACTTTTGAGATACAGTAACATCCATAGTTAACATTCTAGCTGAAATATACTCCAAGTTCAATACAACTTCCAGTTTAAGATTGCCTGGAATTGTACAGCTGTACCATTTGTTTCCCAAGAGTAATTGCTGAGGCAATGTTTGATTTTATAATCAAAATACAAACAGAAAAGAGCATGTGAGAATGAAACAGGAACATCGCAGGCTATACATAGAGAGAGAGAGCATTTAGCTAAAGTTTCTGTAGCTACACACTAGTGCATTATCATTTAAATAAACAAACTATGGGAAGTAAGTATTGATCTCTAGACTGTACTTCACAGACAAAACTTCAATTTTGGGTGACTGTTTGAGAAATAAAGTTCCAACTTTGGCCCAGTGGAACAGCAACAGAAGGGGCCAGGCAGTGACCAAAGGCAGCATGAATAAAAGAAGGGTCCCAGTGTCTCAGTGTGAGCTGCTCACCATTCCAGCACTTCACATCTTGCTTCACCATTCCAGCACTTCACATCTTGCTGCCCTGACACTGCATGTGTAACACAAGCTATGAAGTACAAAACTGAGCCAGCTGCATAAACACAATAAACAGAATTCTCACATTTGAAACTCATTTCCAATCTCTCGTCCTCTGCTTGCACACGAAGCTCTTCAAATGCCACTGTTATTCTCTAAAAACAAACTTTAATATTTGAAGTTCAATACTGGAAACCCTGGAACTTCTCCAGGGCTGCTGCCCCCCTCAGCCATTCTGAGGAACCAGCAGGGAGGTGAAACAGAGCCCAAAGAGAAGCCAGAAGCTGTGGCAGTGACCCAGCACTAAGCACACATCACCCAGATCACAGGATCTACATCCCACACACTGCTGCACCTTCTCCATTGAATGTGTTTGATATAACACAAAAATAATTCTTGAAAAGGGATTGAAAACCCAACTTCCTGCATCACACATGACATGATACCCACACATGATGGATACAAACAGTATCCCAACATAAACATGGAACTCAGCTCAGCTCACATAACTCCTTTCATCAAGCTTGCTCACTTACTTCTACGTTGCTGTGAAGTTCCTCATACAATCATACTGGTGCTTCCTTTTCCTGTTCATCTATCAAAGCAAGAACATATGAGAAAGTTTTTCTTTTGAACAAGAATGCCAGCTGTCCAGGTCATTATACTTAATCAGCATAATAAATTTAAAAAGGAATTATCAACTCCATTCTTATTAAATAAGTCATTATGAAACATGCTGCCAAAAGTTACAGAATCTAGGGAAAATGTGTATTTCAATGAAACATTAAGCAAGCTCAACTTTTAAATTTCCTTCCTAAGATATTTTTTCTGTGAAAAGTGTAATTCTGGATCAGTTTATGTGACCATATTAATTATTATAGTATTAATGCCATTTAATAATAATGTATCAAAACTGTTAGTCTTTATAAACTGTAATCTAGGGTTTAGCACTGAATTTCTTCCTATCAGCAGATACCTATAACCACAGAGCTGTCATTATAAAATTGCAACACTCCACATCCATATTTTCCTTCTTTCCTTTCACTTTTGTAATTGATACTATTTTTTCCTAAGAAAACAATTAAAAAGAGAACAGTAAAAGACACAGCTATCAAAAAGAACAGTAAATCTATATACAAGTGTTTCTAGAATTAAGGCTAAAAAGAAATAGACACTTCTTAGGTATCCACGATCAAGTTAGTAAAATTCTAATGATTATAATACCAATTCTAAGTTGCATATAAAGTAGGATTTCCAATCAAGAACATATTTTAAAACCTCAAGAATTTAAACTTCAATAAGTTATCCAACTATCTTGGCTTGTTCAGTTTCATGAGAAGAATTCCAGTTACTCATTATACCTTGGGGTTCAGACCTTTTTCCCCACAAATGTGTGATGGCTGAAAACAGGAAATGTCAGCTTTGGAAATTTGTTCCAGAGTACTGGGAATTTAGAGTAGATTCTACTGCCTAAAACAGGCATGAAGTGTCACTTCTCATGTCTGAATATATTCCCAGAGTGTGGCTGGGACTGCAAAGCTTCAATGGGCTGAGCAGCCTTGAGGAGCCCTGCCCTGCCCTGCCCTGCCCTGCAGTGGCTCCAGTGCCAGTCGGGGCTGTGGGCACTGCCTCAAACCTGTTTGGGCACCCAAAGAGCTCCCAGGCTGGCAACCTTGCAGCAAGCAATCTCACTGCCTTCAAAAGCCCTCTGCGTTCAGCATTACAAACCACAAGTCTGTTAGACCTGGGGCTTCACTTCCAATTTTGTGAGCCACTTAAAATTCACTTCTCACCCTGAGAGCCACATCCAGTCGATCTCAACTGGAGAACTTTTCTGAATAGCACAAGAAATTTCTTCTTCTTGCTTCTGTTTGTGAATTTAGAGCAAGCTAGAAGCACATTTACTCTGATAAATAAAAACTAAAAAAGCATTTACATTTGCTGGTCTTCTCTGTGAAGTGAGTACAGGTTTCCTTGAGCAGATTACACAGATGCCTCGAAGCAGCAGCTCTAAGGGAGGGAAAAATACCATGTTTGCACAGGAGTGCACAGTGCTTTGTGTGCCTAAGGAGTAACAATGGAAATGACCTTCAAAATTTAACAGCTACATAAAAACTGTCCACATGGAAACTGATTATTTCCACCACAAAAATATATACTTGGTTCTATTACTTACTCTTTCAAGAGATCTTTATTTTCACATATCTCATCTTCCAGTTTCAAATAGAGTTTTTCATTTTCAAACTGATTTCATAGGGAACAAAAAGACATTGTTATTGAAAAATATATTAGAAATGCACTTTGACTTCTCAAATCCCTCATGAAAAAGTAATTTGGGGCATCAGTAGACAGAAATCTGTTTTATCTGGTATTACATGCTGAGTCATCTTTTGCATGAAAGATGTAATAATTAATGAACAATAATTTACCAGCAACGGAGACACTTACAGGTATATTCTTCATACACACCCTCACACAAGACAGGTGCTTGCAACTTCTCAAAATAATCATTTTCTCAAGGCACAAACCAAACTGCAACAGTCTTTAATATTTAACTGTATCAAAATAGTGTCATACTGAATCAGGAAGCACTGAACTTCATCTGTTCAATGTACACTATACAATACTGGCCTGCAGTACTTGAATGGCTTTATTCTGTGCTTCAATAATCTTTCTATTCTCTTGGAGTTTTCTTTCTTTCTGGTTTAGTTCACTTTCCACAGTCAGTTTCCACTGCTTGATCTTCTCAGCCTCTTTCTGGAGTTTTGAGAACAATTCATTCATTGTTTCTGGATTCTATTAAAACAAGTTCCACAATTTAATCTCAAATACTACCTAATTAATAGGATATAATATGTAATTAAAACTGTTGTAGATAATGTATTTATCTCTTAGAAACATCACAAGAGTAATATTTTTCTACAGATGGTGATATAAGCTTAGATATGATCAGGAGCCCAAGTTTAAATCTTTGTGCATCCTCTATGTATGTATCAAAAGGCATTACAGAGCACACAGGAGAAACAAATACAATGAAATATCCCAAACCCCCTTCAGACATCACCAAATAGATGGGCTTAAAGACACGGATAACTGCAGTCCACCAAAATCAATAAAAGTTTTGCCAGAATTATCAGTGAAGCCAAAATTCCTTCTAGCAGGTTCTTCACACATTTCTGTCCTCTCCTTCTGACAGACACTGCTGAGTTAAGTAAAAGCAGCTTCAGAGACTTTGCCCAGGAGTACCTGTGATATTGCCATGGACACACACAGAATCACAGAATAATGAGGTTGGAAGAGACCTCTCAGATCATCGAGTCCAACCTATGCCCTGACACCTCAACTACAGCACCAAGTGCCATGTCCAGGCTTTTTTAAACACATCCAGAGATGGTGATTCTACCACCTCCCTAGGAAGAGCATTCCAGTGCTTCATTATTCCTTTGGTGAAAATTTTTTCCCTAATATCCTATCCTAATTCCCTAATAACCTATCCCTTCCCTGCTGTCTCTTGAGACTGTGTCCTCTGGTTCTGTCAGTGCTGCCCGGTGGAAGAGACCGACCCACCTGGCTCCAACCTCCCTGCAGGAAGCTGAGAGAGCAATAAGGTCACCCCTAAGTCTCCTCCAGGCTAAACAGCCCCAGCTCCTTCAAACGTTCCTCACAGGGCTTGTGTTCCAAACCCCTCCCCAGCCTTGTTGCCCTCCTCTGGATGTGCTCCAGCATCTCAACGCCCTTCCTAAACTGAGGGGCCAGAACTGGACACAGCACTCAAGGTGCAGCCTCAGCAGTGCCCATACAGGGGCAGAATGAGCTCCCTGCTCCTGCTGGCCACACCATTCCTGACCCAGGCCAGGAGCCATTGGCCAGGAGCAGGGCACACTGCTGGCTCATGTTCAACCGGCTGTCCCCAGCACCCCCAGGGCCCTTTCTGCCTGAGCACTGCCCAGCCACACTGTCCCCAGCTTGGAATGTTGTAGGAGACTTCTGTGGCCAAAATGTGGAACTCAGCACTTGGACTGATTAAACTTCATGCTGCTGGACTCTGCCCATCCATCCAACTAAGTCTCTAAGTCTCTCTGCAGAGCCCTCCTTCCTTCCAAGAGATCAACACAAGCTCCCAGCTTAGTGTCCTCTGCAAATTTACTGATGAAGGACTCAATGCCCTCATCCATGTCGTCTATAAAAATATTAAACAGAACTGGTCCCAGTACAGCCCGGAGGGACAGCACTGGTGCCTGGTTGCCAGCTGGATGCAGCACCATTCACAACCACTCTCTGGGCCCATCCAGCCAGTTCTGAGCCCAGCACAGAGTGCTCCTGTCCCAGCCCTGGCTGCAGCTTCTCCAGGAGTGTGCTGTGGGAGACAGTGCCAAAGGCCTTGCTGGAGCCCAGGTACACAACGCCCACAGCCTTTCCTGCATGCACCAGGCAGTCATCTGTTCACAGAAGGAGCCCAGGTTGGTCAGACATGACCCACCCTTGGTAAAGCCCTGCTGGCTGGGTCTGATAGCCTGGCCATGCTGCGAGTGCTGTGTGATAGCACTCAGTATGAACTGCTCCATTATCTCACCTGGCACTGAGGCCAGGCTGACTGGCCTGGAATTACCAGGATCCTCCTTCCTACCTTTTCTGTACATGGGTGTCACACTGGCCAGTGTCCAATCATTTGGAATCTCACAGTGAGCCACAACTCCTGATAAATGATGGAGAGAGGCTTGGCAAGCTCATCTGCCAGCTCCCTCATCACCCTGGCATGGATCCCATCTGGACCCAGGGATTTATAAATATCCAAGTGTCCCAGCAGTTCTCTGCTCACACACGGAGCAGGAAGGAAAACCACCACCCTTGTGCCCTTAGAACACCTTGAAAGTTCCCTACAAGCAGTGCTGGGCCAGTGGTTGAGGCAGGGAGAGCAACACACGAGCCCCAAGGGCCCTCTGGTTCACTTACAACAGCGCCAAACACCATCCATGTTCTGGCTGCACCATAGTTTTGTTACAGTCCTGATGGTACTTTAATATCTTAGGATTAAAAAAGTCTAAAAAGTTGTCAGGGATATGAAAAACAGCACAGAGAGCACAAGAAATGTGTTTTATTTTGTGGTAGCAAACAGTGTTTTGTAGCTGCAAAGTACAGAAGCTATTGCAAAAAAAATGAGCTGTACTGAATAATTGTGCTACAGCAGAGATCTGCTGGTAAAGACACTGAAAAGAATCCAGTGTTTGAGGAAACCACTGAATTCATAGTTTTACAGATAAAATAAAGCCAGAATAAAGGCAATTGGGATAATCCACTTCAGTTTTCCAAAGAATACTCTGACTTCAACCCTTCTGCCCTTCAACAGAATGTTCAGAACCAGTTCCACAAGGATACTTAAGTGTTTAAATCTTACTCTAATTAAAGCTCATAGACTTTGCAGACACTTCAAACAAAGAAAAAAACAACAACAATATTGCAATCACCTTAATTTTTAAAGATTAATTTCCAGGCATGTTCACTAAATCACAAGTATCTCCTCTAGGTGATTCAGCTTTAAACAGGAGACAGAAAACATTATTCCCTTCTGACTACTTCCTTTAGCCCTCAAATATCTACTGAATAATGCTTTAGGCACTGTTTGGGAACAAATTCAAAAGACCTCAAGGAATTAGATGTGCAGAGCTGATACTTAGCTGATCTCTTCATCTACTTCAGAGCAAAATTTCACTTCCTGTGAAATTGTATCTGAAACATGAAGAGATTTTGATCACTGTATTTCTAAAAAAAGTAACAGTGAAACTGTATTTAACAGTTACAGATATGAAACTGTGGGACTACTCATGAAAATTAAAACTTGACAATTAAAGAAGGTGCATGGCAAATATTCCAATCGTACCTGAATCAGTGATTTCGCCATGGCTCGACATTGAATGGCAACTTAAAGTCATCATCTGAGCGCCTGTTAAAACCCTGCACAAATTTAAGAATTTTTAGTTTCTTAGTTTCTTATGGGTAGATTTGTAAAGAGGAATTATAAAATCCTGGGGAAAAAAATCCCTACAGATGATGTGAAAATAGAATTTGTCATTAATAAAACAGCTGCCTACAATTTTCAAAGCCCAAGGGATTGGTAATGGCTTTGGAACTCACTTCTTACTTCCCAGTGGTTGATCAAACTGTTGGTGTCCTGCAGTTTGATTTACAGACTGTGGCCAAAGGGGAGCTTTCAATGCAGGGAACTCAGCAGCTCCTGCCTGTTTGGGCACTGCTGCATGGCAAAGGACTCAAGGAGACAAATTACTTTTTTGAAGACCAGTATTCTTTGCTTTACTTCCAAGGGCACTTCTAAACCATATCTGATTATGTTTCAGCATGAAAATACCCTTTTACAAGGTTTTTAACTCACAGAAGTTCATTGTGTAAACAGCTAACTCATCTGCTGTCAGAATATCTCATCCCTCATCTCAAAATATTTCATTAGGAGCTTTGACATGAAAAAATAACTTGTTGAATTCCCATAACTCAGCGTGGGGACAGAACATTTTCACTGCACACCTGATCCGGTGAGACCAAGACACCAACGCCAGTGTGAGCATCTGAGTGGGGCCTGTGGGAATCCATAAAATCAGAGGGTTTGGGAAAGCTGCAAAAGGCAGGCCTCAGAGAGAGCAGAACTGTGATTAGAGCCAAGCAGCAGCCATGAGATAGGTCAGCAGAAAAATTATGTAAAAAGTAGAAAAGTAATGACAAATAGAACAATGGTCTGTGTATTAATGCTTGGCTAGAACAACTCCCTAAGTTACGGAAAAGTTCATCTAGCAAGGTATTAGGAAGTTTTAAGCTTAATAATGGAGCTCTGTGCATTGTGTTTTGAGGCTTACAAGCAGGTATTGTATTCAAAATAAGCAAGCATTGTTTTAACCAAAGGTACGTGTGCTTATAGTGGTTGGATAGAACTACTGTCAGTGTGCTTTTGCTTTGTGTGATTGGTCAAAAAACTTTTCAAGTAAGTTGTACCATTAAGTTCTTGGTCAGCTGCCTGGGATGTGAGCTGCTGGCATCTTCCCATTGTCACAACCATGTAATAAGACTGATGCTGGAAAATAAAACAGCTCAAGGCAGTTCCTCAGCAGTCCCGTCCCATTGGTGATTTGATAAGAGACCTCGGCCAGCGATAGAGCCCTGCTCGCTCTCTGGGCTGAATTACCCACAGCAAATGTGGACTTACAGCACAGAGCGGATGCTCCAGAAGATTATTCCCTTCAGTTTTGATAGAAAACAACAACAAAAGTCTTTAAAATTCAAACCGAAGATGTCTGTGCATGTGCCACTCTAGGCACACGCAGAGAAATGAGTCCAGTGCAGGAGCCGTCCCAACCCATGCAGGGGCAGGTGTGTGCTGATGCCCGGGGCAAGGGGCAGGTGTGTGTGTGCTCCAGCCCGGGCTGTGCCCATGCAAGGGGCAGGTGTGTGTGTGCTCCAGCTCGGGACAAGGGGCAGGTATGTGTGTGCTCCAGCTCTGCCGGGGCAAGGGGCAGGTGTGTGTGTGCTCCAGCTCGGGACAAGGGGCAGGTGTGTGTGTGCTCCAGCTCGGGACAAGGGGCAGGTGTGTGTGTGCTCCAGCTCGGGGCTGTGCCGGGACAAGGGGCAGGTGTGTGTGTGCTCCAGCTCGGGGCTGTGCCGGGACAAGGGGCAGGTGTGTGTGTGCTCCAGCTCGGGGCTGTGCCCATGCAAGGGGCAGGTGTGTGTGTGCTCCAGCTCGGGGCTGTGCCGGGACAAGGGGCAGGTGTGTGTGTGCTCCAGCTCGGGGCTGTGCCGGGACAAGGGGCAGGTGTGTGTGTGCTCCAACCCGGGGCTCTGCCGGGGCACTCCCCGGGCCCAGCACTGTCCCCGTGTCCCCGGGGAAGGGCCCCTGCGCTTTCCCCCCGTCCCCTCCTCAGCCGCGGCCTCCAGAGCAGCACAGCCCGAGGGGGCGGCCGGGGGGAAGGGTGTGGTATGGGCCGCCCTCAGCGGCCCCGCGGCCGAGCGCTCACCTGGGATCTGCCCGCAGACACCTGCCCAGCACTCAGGCGCGGCGGCATGAACAATTGAAAGTGGTTTTCCTTCTCCGTGGCTCCGATAAAAGAGCGGGCGGGGCGGCCCCAGCGCCCGGCGGGGCGCGAAGGGCGGGAAGCGGCAGCGGCCCCTCAGCGCGGGAGAGCTCTGAGGGGAAGGGAGGGGTCCCGCCTGCACAGGGAATAACTGGGGGAGCCCGCTCCTGCTGTGGGAAAAATGCGTGTTTTATGATTGGCTTTTCGCAAATATTAAAATGAATATTACTTGTGTTGTGTCAGAAAGTTATGCTGTATAACTGTATAAAGTAATTTTCTTAAGTAGTGTGTTAAATCTAGTTTTACGGTCTAACATAATGTTAAAATCGAAACTAGAGATACTTTTTTTAAAGAAAGGACTTGCAGCGAGATAGCCGCCACAGGACATCAAAAACAGGCTATTGTTTTTAAGGGTTAATCCTCTGTAAAGTGTGTCCTTTTTCAGGCTTATGCTGCCCAGAAGAAGTTACCCAGACGTCCATAACTCTTTGTTTCTATTATCTCCTATTGTCCTTATCCATATTGTCCAAATTATTAATACTCTAATTATAAAAGTATCTTACATTGCATAGTTTCTATTTTAACATTACGGTATAACCTAAAACTAGATTTAACGCACTACTTAAGAAAATTGGTACAACACAACTTTCTAACACAACACATATAATATTCATTTTAATATTTGTGAAAAGCCAGTCATACAATACGCATTTTTCACACAGGTAATGCAGGCCCTGGAGGCATCTCCTGAAGCTGGCACAGCCCCAGCAGACGGCACTGGTGAGGAGGGGCTGCTGGGTGGCAGTTTGGAATAACTTTGCTGTCCTAGGGTGACGTTATGATGCTTGTATCCCCATTCATGTGTTCTCTTTATGCTGGATATTTTGTTCTGTGCCTTCAAGACTGGCTCTGAAGAGCAAAGTTTTGTTTTGGTTTTGTTACCAGCCACTCCCCCAGGGCTGGCAGGACACAGAGGCGGGGCAGTACATGGTGCCGCTTTTGCTTTTTGCTTGACTTTTTGCTTTGCTTTTGCTCTTGCTTCTGCTTTGCTCCAGCTTTGCTCTTGCTTTTGCTTCTGCTCATTAGTTAGTTTAGCTAAGCAGTCCGACTTTTTCCTGGAATGTTTTTCCTTCCCCTTTTTTGGAACCACTCAAACCTGCTCCGAACTGGGACCTGGGAAACACCAAGAATTTGCAACTTGTGGCTGCAGCAGCTGCCCCAGCACCGGAGGGACTGATAACAGAGCGACCACCCCCAAGAGAGACTTTCTGAATTTGTCATCTTTTTCAGAGTGGTGAAAGAGTGTTGTCACCTGGTGTTGTTCATTTTGTGCTCTAGGGGATTTTTTTCCTGTTAAATAAACAGGTTCTTTCTACTTCTCTCCGAGGAATCCTTCCCAAACTGGCTGGGGGGAGAGGCCATGTGGGTTTGCTTTCTGGAGGGGCCCCTTTGGAGGTTTTCTCCCAAATTTGCCCTAAACCAGGACAAAATTTGGTGCCCAACGCATGGGGCTCGAGAGAGAGTGGAAAAAACCCTGGTCTGAGTGCATTTTGGTTGCCATTACTCTGTGTTGGTATAAAGCAGTTAATGGCCATGTTTTTGAATTCATAATGTCTCTTGGGGTGGAGGCTTGCATGCATTTCTGGTCCCTAGGTGCGGAGGATCATTAACGGGACATCACACCATGATCAATATGATCAAGCCAATTTATTACATAGAGCAAGCCATGTAATGGCTCTCTATTGTTCACACTTCAAGCTAATACATGATTGGTAAATACTTTTTACAGACACATTTTGATATTTTAGTTAGCCTTTCTTCTTCATGCATCTCGCTGCAGTTTTCTTGTCTGCCTTTGCATCCTGAACCATCTGCTGCTGAGCGTGTTCTTCTTCTTTTGTGTCCTTCAAGGGCATGGTGACCTTACTCAGTTTCTATGAAGGCTGGATTGTGCATATGTTGCATATGTCCATTGTCCTGCAAAAAACCCTCAACACTCCTCTCAATGCTTTCTGGTCATTCAAGTGCCCTTCAGCTGACTGGTTTCATGCTTTGAGCTTCAGGGAATTGCTCAATATTTCTGAAGCTCAAATAGATATCATATTAGTCAGCATCTTAATTGTGTTTATATCTCACAGAATTGCCTTTTCTTTTGTCTTTGTCTAAAACTGTTCCTGTACAGGAATCTCTGGGGGATGGTGGACATGTCAGACGCTGCTGGGACTTCCCAGAGCACTTGGACCTTGGCTCTGCACAGGAGAGCTCTTCATCCCCTTTCTCTCTTTTCCTCCCTCTGGGCATGGAGGGAGCTCCTGACTTCAGCATGTGACTCCTGTGTGCAAAGAGCAAATCTGGGCAGAATCGGGGCAGGGAGGGTTTGGGAGGACCTTGGGATCTGTGCTGGGCACAGAAGGTGTTTTCCATTGCTCTGAGGCTGTCTGCTGTGGAAAGTAGATTTAATATCCAGCAGAGGAATCACTTTTGCATTTGATGGAGCTGTGCCTTCCCTTGGCTTTGTTGGCTGAAAAGATACAGAGAAGCACACACAGAGCTACCAACTCCTGGATTCCAGCAGTGTTCAGATAGAAATTCCAAGAGGAGGTAGGGTCAAGATGTGTGCTTGCCTTGTGGTCAGCCTTCAATACCCCTTGGTCTTGCTGGGCCCTTCCCCCAGGTGGGACTGTGGGTCATTTGGTCCATCAGGAGCTGGGCTGGGGCTGCAGAGGTGGCTGTGGAGCATTGCCTGTTCTGTGCCAGGGACTGGCAGACACTGCTGGGCAGGGATAGAGGCTCTGGGGGGATTGGGGTCACAGGGCAGGGCAGTGCTGGGCTCACAGGGCAGGGCAAGGTTGGATCTGCCCCTTCCAGCCCCCACAAAATGTTTAGAGCCAACAATCTCCTCCAGTCTGTCACAACAGAGAATGCTGGAAGTGAAATCCCAATTGTGGCCATGGGCACCTGGCTGAGAAGGACAGTTCTTTTCCTTAGGAAGGAAAGCACAGAGCCTCAGTGTTTGGGAGGCAGGTGAGAGCCTCACTAGGCCAAGGCCAGCCAGACTTGTCAGGAATGGCAGATTTTGTCTGGGAGCAGTCTTTGGATATAGGGAATTCTGGAGGTGGAAGTCCAATCTCATCCATGCGTGCCTGGAGAAGTAGGACAGTTCTTTCTCACAGGGAGGAAAGCACGGAGCCTTCCCCAGTGTTTTGGGGACATATGGGAGGCGACTCTCCTGAAACCACTGCCAGCCAGACTTGTCCTGGCAATATTCCTATGGGAAAAATGTGGAGTTGAAATCCCAGTTCTGGCCATGGGTACTTAGAAGAGATTGACAGTTCCTTTCCAAGCAAGGAAAGCACAGAGCCGCAGTGCTCCAGGAGCTGATGAGAGACAGCCCTTGGCATCCCAACATCAGCCAGACCTGTCCGGTGGCCCCTGGGAGGCCAAGCCAGCCAGGCCTGTTCCATGTTCCCTCAGTTCCATGGGACCCAATGGTCCCTTGCTTCCATGTGTCCCTGAGGTGCCATAATGCCCCCTTGGTGACACAAGGTCCTGAAGGGTCACAATAGTCTCCATGGTTCCATCAGGCCCCACAGAGCCATAATGGTCTCTGGGTCCATGAAGCCCCTCTATGTCACCAAGGCCCCTTGGTTCCATGGGCTGCAGTGGTGCCACCATGATCCCCTTGGTTCCATGGGCTCCAGTGGTGCCACAATGATCCCCTTGGTTCCATGGGCTCCAGTGGTGCCACCGTGATCCCCTTGGTTCCATGGGCTCCAGTGGTGCCACCGTGATCCCCTTGGTTCCATGAGGTTCCGTAGGGTCACCACGGTGTCCTTGGACCCTCTGGGACTCTCAGTGTGTTCCCAGTCACCCCGAGTATCGTTACAGACACTCCCAGTATATCCCAGTTGCCCTCAGCACACTCACAGTCATTCCCAGTCACATCCACTTGGCTCAGTAAGGTTCCACTTTCCACCAGTATGATCCCAGTCACTCCCAGTGAAGGGAAGGGACTGGGACAGGCTGGGATGGACTGGGACACCGGGATACACCGGGAAACACTGGGATACACCGGGATACACCGGGACACTCTGGGATACACTGTGTCCTGCACTGGGAGCCACTGGGAGCAGGATCAGAGCACACTGGGACTCAGCAGGGCCAGAACTGGGGCAACAGGGATCGTAGTGGGATATACTGGGAGTGACTGTAACCGTACTGGGGGTGACTGGGAACACACTGAGAGTGACTAAGTCACTGAGGCGACATTGGGGGCAATTGGGATTGACTGGGATGGTGCTGGGGAAGACTGGGATCACAGTGGATTCATACTGGGATCATACTGGGAGTGACTGGGTCTGTGCTAGGGTGTCGTGGTTTTGGTTTGCTAATTTAGGATCTCTTTAATTTTGAGATTTTTTTGGCTAATGCACTAAAGAATGTGGTGGGTTTGGTGTTGGTTAATTACTAATACACTTATTTTTTGTTGTGAGATAGGATTAGGAGAGAAGTAAAGCAGTCTCAAAACTTTAAATGTGTATGAAGAAAAATTTTATTAATAGTAACTAAAAGGGAAAAAAAATGTAGTAAGAATCAAAGCAAACTTTTTAGATTACTTCTCCCCACAAATTTTTCTTTCTCACTGACAATGTAAAGAAACTAAACTTAAGATTTCTAGTCAGTTTACTACCTATAAAAGAGTCTTTTTTTAGTTCACTTAGGGAGAGAAGTCCCTCTTGTTAAAGTTATGGAGACTTTTCTACAAAAGGAAAAAACAGTTTTGTCGTGGTTCTCAATTTTGTCATGAATAACAACCGCCAGGGGAACCTGGCTATTGTAAAATCTTTCTTATTTCTACAAGCCTTTCCCACAGCTTGGAGATGGGATATATTGGTTTATGGGGTATTGTTTTAAAGATGAGCTGTTTAAAGGCAAAAGTTCTCATTATCTATCTCTAAAATCACCTTCATCTCTGGGAGCAGAGATCTTCATTTTTAGAAGCACAAGACTGCGCTCTTTCTTTGTACAAACTTCTCATGAGATTACAGCTATTTCAACATCTGCTTACTTTAACATAGAAGCCTTTACCTAATATCAATTCAAACACTTTCATTTCCTTATAGTTTTATGGGAACTATAAAAGTTTTTAAGGGAAAAAAGTCTATTCTTTATAGCTTACAAGAGGTTTTATATATAGTTTTTAAGGGAAAAAAAGTCTATTCTTTATAGCTTACAAGAGGATTTCAGCTCTAAAAACAAAGCATCTTCTCACCCGTCCCATCTGGGACTTACTTACCTTCTTCTTTATTAACTTGAATGTCGTCATCTTGTTTTTAATATACTTGCATTTTGTTCTTTTCTCTCACTCAAAAGAAGATTGAAGTACTGAAAAAGTTGACATCACGCCTGAAGCCTACCTAAGCCACCAATAACTAGTAACAGAAAGCTGTGGCTCAGTTGTGTTCAGATCAGCTTTATAGTTAGTGTTTAGTTTTCTACACCAGCCACAGAAGTCTCTGTAAATGAGCCTTGCTTGGTCTTATCCTATGCAAGCTGTTACAGCTCCAGAGCTCAAGTCCCCAAGGGGACTGGGTGCCAGAAGCCAGCTCACTCTCAGACCAAGGCCGTGGGACAGCCCTAGCAAGCAGGGAATATTCAGCTCTTAGTGATTAGGCAGCTCTTATGATTTCAAGCTCTTTGCTTGCTAGGCAGCTTTTCCCTTGGCTTAAGGCTCCAGCAGACGGTAGAGAGAGGAGAAGCAGAAGATGCTGGCTGTTCCACGTGTATGGCTTTATTGCAGGGCTCCGTGAAGGGTCTCAGCTCTTCTTCTTCCGAGTTAGCAGGGGTACAGTATGCTACTTTTATACCCTTGGCCCGGATCCAATCCTGACCAATGGCAAAGGTGTTAGAGTGACCATAAGTGACCAGTAGTAGGGTTAACACAATATTGCCTTACATGGTATAGGGATAAGGTGGATATCCCTGGAGACAGGAAGCTTCTTTGCTGCTGTGTCAGCATTCTATTCTCCAAGGGGCCCTGGCTAAACCCGAGGGGTTTACTACATCTCTGGTCTCAGCCACGCTAAGAAGAAGCAGCAGCCTGACAGCAAGATCTTCACAGCCACAGCCAGCCTTGCTCTGGCTAAAGCTCCGCAGCCTCCCCTGTCTCCTTGCCCAGCAGCTGCTGAAGCCCAGCCCGGCCAAACCAGAGCCCATGGAGAGAGAAGCCAGCAAGCAGCCCAGGAAATAGAAAAGAAGCCCAGCCGGCAGCAAGACTGCCCAGCCCAGCCCAGCCCAGGCCAGCCTAGGCCAGCCCAGCCCAGCCCTAGAGCTGAAGCCCAAACCCAAACCCAGCACCTCCCTGCCGACCAACAAGGAAAAGAAAAGTTTCTGAATTTTTTGGTCTTTACCATGTGGGTTTCACACAAGCACGTCTAGCTTTTCAGCAGCTCAACAGACTGTCAGATACACAAAAAACTTTGCATCGCTTCCCTAAATTTCCTCCCATTCCAAAACATAACACAGGGGTCACTGGGAGCAACTGGGATCAGACTGGGAGGAAATGGGAGCAACTAGGATGAAGCTGGGAGCAGCTAGGACCATGCTGGGAGCAACTGGGATCATCATGTCATCAGAGTAGGATCATACTGGGAGGGACTGGGTCTGTGCTAGAGCCAACTGGGATCACACTGGGAGGAAATGGAACCTTGCTGGGAAAAATGGGATCATACTGGGAGCAACTGGCACCACACTGAGGGTGACTGGGATCCTATTGGAATCATACTGGAAGTGACTAGGAGCAGGCTGAGGGCAATTTGGACCATGGGTGGAGCAACTGAGATATACAGGGAGTGAGTGGAATCATGCTGTATGGGATTGGGAGTGGCTGTGAGCAAATGTAATCATACTGGAAGCTACTGGGAGCAACTGGGAGTGAGTGGAAACACATTAGGGACAACTGGGATGTACTGGGAGAGACCAGGAGTGACTGGAATCACAAAAGAACCATAAAGGAAGTTACTGGAATAATTCTGGGAGTATCTGGGATTGACTGGAATCCTACTGGGCGTGGCTGGAATCCTACAGGGTGACTTGGAGTGACTGGGACCATACTGGGGGCAAATGGCACTGTACTGAGAGTGACAGGGTTCATCCTGGAATCATACTGGGAAGGACTGGAACCATAGTGGGAGTGCCTGGAACTATAGTAGGGGTGAATGGGAACACCTGGGATCATACTGGGATCATGCTGAGAGTGACTGGGATGACACTGGGAACATCCTGAGTGTAACTGGAAGTGACTGGGACCATCCTGGGGGTGACTGGGAGCCACAGGGCCCATGCTGGGAGTGACCTGGGGGGAACTGGGGGAACTGGCCCAGCTGGGGCTCAGGGTTGTTCTCCCCCAGGGCTGCCCTGGGTCCTGCTGCCACCCTGGGCCCCACAGAACCAAGGGACAGGGGACAGGGACAGGGCACAGCTGAAGGACAGGGGACGGGACATGGAGAGGTAGAAGGGAATTCCAGGGGGTCCTTGAGCCCAGGAAAGGGGAGTCCAGGGTTTCCCAAAAAGGGGGGACCAGGGTGGGGACACCTGGATGTTTGAGAACGAGGAGTTCAGGGAGTCTCTGGTTTTGCACAAAGCTGGGGCTGGGGGCTGGGAAAGGCAGGAATGGGAGACCAAGGCGTTCCAGGTTGTCCCAGAGTCAGGCCTACGCCAAGTCTGGAGGCTGGGAGCCATGGGTTGGCCAGGAAAAGGGGAGCAGGGAGCCCTGATGTCCAGAACAGGGGGATTCAGGGGGTCCCTGTGCAGGCTAAGGGGAGCAGGGGGGTCCCGGTGCTGGCAGTGGCGGTTCAGGGTCCCGGTGCCGGGGGTCCCACTCGCCCCTGGCCCCCCAGGAGCGCCCTCAGCCCCAGCGCTGGAGCCATCGCGCTGCTCCTCCTCACTGCCAGTGTGATCCCAGGATGATCCCAGCAGAACTGAGTCACCCAGGAGCTGCTCCCAGGATGATCCCAGTACAGCCCAGTCACTCCCAGTCCTGGCATCCCCCCAGGCCTCTCTGCGTTCCGACCTGTCCCGGCTCCATCCCCGCCCCTCCCGCGGGCTGCGAGGGCTGCGGGAGCGGAGGAGGAGGAGGGAGGGAGGAAGAGGCGGAGCGGGGGAGGAGAGGGGGAGCCAGGGGGAGCCAGGCGGCTCCGGCGCTGCCTGAACTTGCAGCAGCCTCTTGTCCCCTCCTGTCAGGGAGTTGTGCAGAGCCAGAAGGTCCCCCCTGAGCCTCCTTTTCTCCAGGCTGAGCCCCCTTCCCTGCTGCCTCAGCCCCTCCTGCTGTTCCAGCCAGGGTCGGATACTAGTGCTGCAAAGAGCAATGTACAGACCTGGCATAGGTGCCTTTGTCACCACATTTCAACCTTTCATTAGTTACAGAAAGACTCTTGGGAAGCCCCAAACGGCAGTCAGTCGCTGCAGTGCCAATCTCCTTTGCAAATCCCTGCGGCCCGGCCCGGCCCAGCCCGGCCCGGCCCCGCACTCGGCGCCGCGGTTGCCCGGTAACCGCGGCCGGGCCCTCAGCGCCTGTGACAGCGGCGCGGCCTCAGCTGCCTGAGAGCGCGGCCCTGGCTGGGTGTGCGCAGCCCGGGCTCCTGCAGGCGGCTGCACCGGGCCATTCGCCAGGGGAATTGTCGGCGTAGAGAACTGCTAAAGGTGCAGAGCATTGGCCTCTGCGAAAAGCTCCGCAGCGTGCAGAACATTGGTGTCTGCTAGGGAGTCCTGAATTTCATTTGAATGTAAAGACCGACTAAAGTTGAACTTTTTGGTTCTGTTCCATCTGTGCTCTGAAAGAGAATGCCAAAGGGAAATAGAGGATGTGATCATGCTGGTCTTCTGGCGCAGTAGTTCAGTGACATGTACACCTGAGAGGATGAACAATAAATGGTCTACTGACTGTGCTTTTTTTCACTGAAGAAATACAACATCTTCCTAATATACTAGTCTATACATTTTTTTCCTATAGTAACTGCTTAAACTGCTTAAATGCGAATGAGTTCTGTTCAAGTTTCAGTGGGTTTTTATCATCTGGTGATTAAAATTATTAGGAAGGTGCCTCTGTATTGAGGTGCAAATGAGACCATATGCCAAAGTCAATAGTCTGGATTTTATGGAACAGTAAATGTGAGGAAGAAAGAGAGAGAAAGACAAGAAAAAGTGGGAGGGGGTTGGGGGTTGGGAAGGGGAGGGGAGAAAGAGAGTGTCAGAGACAGATTTAGTAGAAAATATCACCATTCCATGGATCCCATTGGCATCCCATTAAATCCTCTTGTGGTCTTCTCTGTGGTAAGGTCTGGCAAAATATAAGACTCAATGGATTCATGCAGATTTGGGCAAGGTGGGACTGCCCAGGTCTCTTGCTACTGTCAAATAATACAAAATCTTTAGCACCCATATATCCTTCGAGTCTGCCATGAGTTGGGTTCTGGATTTTCAGATTTGCTGTGTTACTTTGCATGCCCTGCAGTCGTCTGGTGCGAGGCCTCAGGAATGGGTCTGGAGGCACTGCGGAGGTCTTTGCTGGTTTGTTTGTGTGCAAAGCTGGCCTCAGCAGAAGAGTCTGTGGCTATGACTTCCCCAGCCTGAACCCAGACAGAGCTGATTTTCAGGACAGCTGCTGGGTTTGGCTTTGTTGTGGATAGGTTTTTCTCCTCAGCCTTGTTTACTTCTCCCCTGACCTGAGCTAATGGGACAATAGTGTCACCTTGATCTTGTCTCAAGTTCCCTTAGGCAGTTTAACTCACAGTGCCAAGTTCCAGTCAGGAGGCATTTTCAGGGAAGGGTGGGCTCGGGTGGTCGCAGCTTCTTTATACAGTTTTGTCACAATGGGCAGAAAAGTCCTTTATAGGGACATTTAAGCCATTAGCCATAACATTCCAGTCTCTCATTAGTCTCTCAGCTGTGAGGAGCAGCTGAGAGAGCAGGAGTGCTTTAGCCTAAAGAAGAGGAGGCCCACTCTAGCTATTTTTAAGTAATATTTAAGCTACAGCTTTGTCTGTTCCAACTCTTATTAATGTTCAGCTTTTGAGCTCCAGGTTTCAGTATGATCCATCTTTGAATTGCACAAGGTAGCCATAGAGTTCAAATAAAGTCCAACTAGAGGCCTAAGTATACTAGCTACTTACATCAAACAAACACCTAGCTACTTTCAAATCATAGAACATTTTTAGCACCAGTATACGCCTTGAGTCTGCCATGAATTGGGTTCTGGATTTTAAGAGTTCCATTGTTGCTCCTCCCAGTTTTGTTGAGGCATTGTCGCTCACCTGCGACATCGTCCCTTGGAAATGGCGTCTGGATTCCCAGAAAAGACCACAACACCTCATCTTTTGTCCAGGGAAGGACTGAAGCCCAATACTGTGAGTACCCACTGGGGCTGTGTTAAGGCTGGCACTGCCCTGGTGTGCCTGCTCTCCCTGCCCCTGTTGTCCAGCAGTGCTGTGAAGCTGCAGAGCCCCTCCCCAGCCCTTTGTGCTGTGCTGCTGTTGCTGGGGCTGTCCTGGTGCAGTAGGGAACACTGTGGGATGCTTCAGCTGTGTCTTGCCTGGCTTTGGCAGTGGAGCCAAGTGAAACCAATGTACAGCTGAAGCCTTGAGCATGTGTTCTGTCCCTTTCCCTTTGCCACAGGAATTCCTTCTGTCAGGGTGGGCACTCACCTCTGCTGCTCTGACCATCCTGCCCTTGGGCACCTGGGCGTGTTGGAGGGGGGAAGCTCAAACTCTGCCCAAAGCCTTGAGAGCCACGGCTGGTCCCAGCTGGAAGAGCTTCCAAAGCAGCTGTTCTCTCCCAGCTCCTGTGTGGGCACAGATGCAGCCCTGCAGGCAGCGCTGGAGCCAGGGCCACAAAGGTCCCTTGCTGTCTGCAGCTCACTTGGCTGAAGATGCCCCACTGCTGAGGCTCTGTCAAGGAGATGCCTCTGTTTTCTTCTGTGGAGGGCTCTGTCAGCCCAGGCAGAGAAAACAATCAACAGGGAGAACTAAAATCTGGACACATTCCTGTGCACCTCACTCTTGGTACAGTGTTCCTTTCTTGCATCTCTTGGACTCATCCAGCAGCGATATCTCCTTGCTGTGAGTTCTGAGCGTTGTGCAGGGATGGAGTTCAGGCAGTTCTGAGAGCTCCTCCCCATTGTCTGGAAAGGTCACTGCCTCAATCCAATGAAATGCGAGAGGAAACAAATGCCCAAAGAGCAGAAATCCCCAACCATGTCCCATCCAGTCATGGAGAAGCCAATGGGACAGAGCCATATGGCTGGAGTATGTGTGTTCCACTCTGTATTATTAATTCCCTGATGCTAAGTATTTCAGCAGGAAACTTCCAGGGCTTCCAGGAATGTCCTAGTGGCTGTGATCACAAGTTATTCACCAGTGCCACTTGTTCAAGAGAAGCCTTTCTGAACAAGCACAACTCTGAGGCTCTAGCTGGTTTACTTTTGCCTTTCAGCTGCTTCCCTCTAACTTCCAGAGGGAGAAGTTTCTCAGCAGGAAGAAGGAGGCCAGCACTGGGGGGAGTATTCTGCCCAGAACTGGCCCATTTCTAGACAGGAGTGAGACTCGCCCAAAGGTAGCCTTTTCCTGCTCTTTTTCTTTCTGTTTCACATGAAGTTTGAAGAGGGTGTGTGTTTGTGACAGGCTTGCCTCCAGCAAAATGCCTCAGTGTCCAGGTCCTGCTGTCATTGCAAGGTGCTGGGAGTGGTGGACTGGGAGTCCTGATCTGCACTAAGCCAACACAAATACCCTCTGCTGAAGCTGCTGGGGTGTGCTGGAGTGCAGCTGCCATTGCTAAAACAATGGGAGGAAGGCTGGGGACACAGAGGCCCAAAATTGCCCTTTGCCAATCTCCTGCTGAAGGAGCCACCTCTTGCTTTGGTGTGGTCACCATCAAATGCTCGGGGTCACAGGATTCCCTGCAGAGTGGCAGCGGTGGCCTTTGAAGGCCAAGGATCTGCAGGAATTACTTCAGATTGAACAAAACAAATTGCATTACTGCTTTGGGCTGGAACAATGTGTTGGACCCTGACGTGGTGTTGGATTTTGCAGGCTGCCAGATGTACAGGGGACTGGCCCTGGGCAGAGGGGAATGGATGTGCTTTGTCTGGATCAGTGCCTACTCAGAGGTGTGTTTAAAGCTGCTTTTCTGGCAGGACTAGCTCAGTATAAAGCACAGTCCAAACGGGTAGGTGACTGAGGTGGGCGATTGAGCAGGAAATTGGCAGCAAGAGACACAGAACACAATCCAGGTTAAGGATTGTCCTGGAGAGGACCCTTGGGAACACCTCAGGGAAGGGCACAGCTAAGGGACAGTGTGCTGCAGCCACTCCCTTCAGCAGAATGTGTCTGCTGTGAAGTCACAGAGGAGACCTGCTTGCATCTCTACAGTGACAGCAGTGTGGCTGGAGAAGGCAGACAAAGCAGGGCAGAGTTTTCTCCAAGCAATGTCTCTGCTCCAGAAGCATTTGCTGTTGTTGTGTCATTCCAGACGTGCCTCTACAATGGCATGAAATAAGATAGTAATAATGACAAGCAAGCACCCATTTAAAGCTCATGGAAAAAGGAGATACCAACTCTACTTTTACCCAGGTTGCTGAGAAAATAACTGAATCTTATCGTCATTCAGCATTCACCTCACTTGTCTTTTTATTTTCAGCTCATTTGTCTTTTTATTTTTACCTTTCCCTCTGTTTGAAATGCACTAACTTTAAAGTACAATGAAAAGGAACAAAATCATCAAAGCAAAAGAAAAGTGTTTCTTAGTAACGATTCAGCTGAGCTGGGGATGTCTCCCTCCCTGAGAGCCAAGCACACACACACCCTCTGAGAAAATGGCAATCTTTGTATCCCCTTTGTACCCGGCTGGGGCGGTCCCTGTGCCCTTTGCCATTGGATGGGTACTCAGGAGCTTCCATTCTCTACTGAGCACCAACTTTTCTGTCCGCTCCCTTCTCGTCCTCCTTCCTTTTGGTCAGGTCTTCAACCCTGTCCCTCTCACTGCTACACTCAGCAAACCAAACTGAACAAATCCAAACCACAAACAACACACAGAACCAACAAATTCCATTCTTTTGCTTAATAACCTTTTGGCTTCAGCCAAATGTCACCTCATCTCTCACACCTCCTCTGGTCCTGTGCTCTTCTTACTGATGTCTAAGTTCTAGAGCAAAAAAGATATTTGCAGTTGTGTGGGCCTCGGTCTCCCTGTCTCAGAGTAAAAGACATCCCAAATCCTTTCCCATGGAGTCTAATGTAAATTCATGGGTTTTACTTACTCCATGAGTGCTCAGTCAGTGCCCCAGAGCTCTGTGACCACATGGGCACAGGGCTGTGTTTTAGGAAAGTGCTGCCTGGCATTCTGGAGAAAGAAACCTGGAGAAATCCATGCCGAAAGAGCAGCTTGGCTTGAGCCTGCTCTGTGTGGCCCAGCAGCTGTGGATGAGCTCAGAGCAGAGGTGGGTGAGCCACTGTTTGCCCAGTGTGGGCTGGGCAGACGTGCTCCCCCAGAGTCTGTACTTCACTGGGGATCAGTGGAAGATTCTTCTGCATGAACCTTCCTCACAGCAGCTGAAGCTCTCCCTGCTCTCTCTCATCTCCAGCTGCCGTCAGCTGCCCCGAAACAGAGCTGGTTTGGGGTTTCCCCACCAGAGCTGGTATTTCAGAACTTTGTCGCTCGGGAGGTCTCGGAAATGGTGCTGTCTCTCAAGGTAAGTGCTGGCACCCAGAGCTTTCACACTGTGCTGGAAGAGGAGAGTGCTGTCATTCCCTCAGTGTACAGCAAAGCAAGTTATCTGCTGCAGCACATGCAGAAGAAAATGTCTCAGCACCTTGTTCTGCAAGATGGTGGAAATCTTCCTGTGCTGTGAATTGTCCCCAGATTTTGGCCAGGCGTTGATGGTGTCTATCACAAAGGAGTTTCCTTCTTTTGAAAGCCTGGATTGACAGGAATGTTGAGGGCTGTACAGTTCTTACCTGCTCTCATGCTTTGCCTTGGGTCTATAGCACACCCTGTGTGTCCTTGGTTAATCTTGGCTCCTGGTAGGAATCTCTGCCTCTCTCAGCCAGTTTGGCTCCCTTTGTGCAGCTCACAGCCAAAGCTCAGGGGCTGAGCCTTCTGCACTTTATGCTGGAATCACGTCTCATTAATGGCATTGGCCCTGCAGGAACCGTGTTCTGCAAGAGCCCTGCAATCAGAGTGATGGAGCAGAAGCAGTGAGAGGCCTTTAGGTGCCACTTGAGGCTCCTGCTCAGCTTCATCCAGCTCTGCTCAGCTTTTCCAAAAGCAACACAGTCCTCTGCTTTCCCTTTGGAGAACCACAGCACATCCAAAGCCATATGCTCCTGGAGGTTTCCACCTTCTCTTGAAGAAATTGGGATTGTTTTGCAGTTTCCCAAGAGAGCTGAGAGAGAAAAAGTTGAAAAATGTCAGCAGTTGTGTTCCACTGTAAAGAGGAAAACTTGAGACCATTTGAATTTCAGTCAGGGAAACATTTTCTCAAATGAGGCTTCTGCCAAGAGTGGGCTGGTGGGAGGAGACAGGAGAGAGTCCAAATCATCTGGTTTAGACTTTTGGAGAGCATTTTGGTACTCAGGGGTTGATGAGATCAGTGTGCTAGAAAATGCATGTGTGCTGTGTCTGTGAACCCCAGAGGGCCGAACCTGCCCTGCTGGCTGCAGGCAGGAATGCCCAGCAGCCCAGCTTGCCTGCACAGGCAGCAGGAAGCCCTGGAGAGCCAAGATTGGCTTTGGGTACTTGAACCACACTGTCAGTCAGTGCTGGTCCTGTTTCTCCAGGCAGAAAATGCCTCTGAAGCCCCATGGTCAATAGACACCGCCTGTCTGTGTTTCTGTCCCTTTTGGCAAGCTGGTTGCTCTAAGGGTTTTATGATTCTTCCTTGCTGCTTTACTGCCCATTTAAATTCTCTTTGCCATCTTATTGTTTTAGAGATTGTCTTGCTGTGTTCCTTCCTTCTTTTGCTTTTCAGGTTTGCTTTTATTCCCAGTAAGACCACAGTGTTTGGTCTCCTGTCTTGCTGCTCTGCCTGCCTGACTGTATCCCCAGAAGTTCCCTACCCAAACCTGATCTGCTAGAAGGGAATTTCTTCCTTGCCCCACAGTAATGTGCTGGTTTGCTCTTAGGTAGCACATTCCCCCTCTGGAACATGACAACTTCATGGCTGTGTGCAGGCAGAAGCCAGCAGGTTTTTTGGCCTTGTTGAATATGCAGGTGACTTGGTTCAGGTGCTCTGTCTCCATCCTGCTGGTGCTGACCTGCTCGGCCCTTCCTTCCCAGCAGGCGCTGCCCTACTGCCCCTGGCCAAAATGCTGGAGGCAGAGAGAAGGGATTCAAGTTCAGCCTTGTGAATGATGTGCCTCGGCCTGCTCAGCTGAAAGTGCTTTTGAAAAGGGGCAAGGGAGGCATGTCAGCAGGGCACGGACAGGTCTCCTCTGGTCCTGTTTCCACAAGTGGCAAAATCATCATTTCCTGTCTCTGCTGCAGATGCCTTGGCTGGTGAAGGTGTGCATGGAGAGCTTCCCTTATTTCCAGCTGGCGTACCCTAGGGATGTGTACCACATGGTGCCAGCAGGTGCCTCTGCCCCTGTGCGCATCCGCTTCAGCCCCAGCAAGAACAAGGTGAGGCTGGAGGAGCCAAAGCACACAATGATCTCCACAGCCATTGTTTTCCCTGCACTCTGGCTCCAGCCCATTGCATGCTGTGAGCTGGGCTCCAGGCGTGGGCAAGCAGCCTGCAGCCAGTCACACCTTGGCACTGCTGGCAGGCACTGCAGCCAGGCCTGACAGGCTCTGCTTCCCCTTCCTGCACATTCTGAGCATTGCCAAGGGAAGATGCACAGGGAACAGGATGAAAAGGACAGAGGGCTGTTGATGGATGTTGGGCCATCTCTAGGTCCGGTGGAAGGGGTTTCATTCTGATGGAAAACACCAGAGGAACAAAGAGGTCAGAGAGCTTTCCTCCTTCCTGGACTGACAACAGCTTCCCTGCCTGCCCCTGGGCTGGAGCAAAGCCGGTGCTTTTTCACCCCCTCTGTGCAGCCTTGCAGCTGTGCTGTCCCAGAGCACAAGTGAGCATGGCACAGCTGCAGGGCCAGGGTAGAGGATGTGCTGTGCCCGTGAGCCCGGCCTGGCACAGGCACACTGAGCTCTGGGTGCCCTTGGTCAGCAGGAGGTTGCTGAGCTGCAGGGCACTTGGACACCTGCCTGAAGGAGCTGGTGTAGGGCAGGTACAAGCTGCAGGCAGAGCTGTGAGCCCAGAGCCCGTGGCAGTGACACTGCTGGGGCTCTGTCTTCATGCCTGTCCCTGTGCTTGCTCTGTCAGCTGGCACCCATTCCGTACCAAAGGAGCTTTTGCAGGGAGGTTTGAACAGCAGTGCTGAGGCCCTGGCAAGTCTGATCTCAGTGCTGGGATCTGGAGGGTTCATGTTCTGATCTGGAGGCTTGTTCATATGGAAGCGTTGAGGACATGGCATGGAAGGGAGGAAGCCTTGCAGGGAAACAAAGAGAGGCCCTTTCCCATAGCATCCTGCTACCTCTTGACACTGTTCTTCACCTGACTTGGTTGGAGAGGCAAAGTTAGAGGGGAGTTCTGAGCCAGCTGATGTTTCTGCACCAGGCCAGAGGTGCAGGATGTCTTTGGGTGCAGCTGTTTTCTCCTCTTCCTTTTGCTGCTTAGAGTCAGTTGGACACTTTGTCCTATTCTCAGACAGTGGGAATATAGAACCCTAAAGAGCAATGTCCTGTGTTCCCCAGCTCCATGTTGCTTAGATGGGGCTTAGGAATTCTTTAACATCATTAAAATTTAGAGTAAAAATGATGGTGGCCTAGGGTATGGGTATGACCCAAGTGACACAGGAGCTGGATGGCACAGAGGTAGGTTTTGCAAAGTCCTCCAGTGCCTTTAAAATGTGACATATTAGTAGAACTTAGTGTTCATTTGAGGGTGCAATAGGTAAATGGATGCCCTTGAAGGGTTGTAGAAATGGTTTTTCTTCCGCCATGGGGATGGCACTAAATGCCCTGTGCTGGGCCAGTTTCTTTTCCTGCAGGATTATTGCCACGAGCTGGTCTGCATCACTGCAAGGGAAAGGATCATTGTGCCAATTCGGGCCATTGGTGTGAAGCAAAGTGAAAATTTTCCAGGATAGAAATCCATTTTAATTTAGGTGAAATGTACATTTTTGAGTTGAGTCTGTGGTTAGAAACCATAGTTATTTAGCCAGACTGCAAGGCCTAAGCTCAGTGAAGTGACTTCAGCGAAGGACAGAGATAAAGGGGAGGGAGACAGAAGATGATAGAGAGAGACAGGGACTGCTGTAAGGGCAAGTCAACCTGACCTCGGAATTCTTTCTGATAAAAAGGAACTAGTGGTAAAAGTCACACGAAACCCATAAAAATGAATATGTATGAACCTGTAGTGAAACTGTATGCATATGTATTTGAGAGAGAGATAAAAAGAGACCTGAAGTTCTCAGAGGTATGCATGCCTTTTTTGAGGAGAGCAATCTCCTCATGCGTCCAGCGCAGTAATAAACATACCAAGCTTTACAACTTTTACAAAGTTGTGGCGTTTCTTCTTTTCTCCACAAAAGACTTGCCTGTTTGCAATGCCTTGCACAGGTGCTGGCCCTGTCCCACAAGGCCTAGCCTGAGTCCCGCCCCTGCATGCTCACCCAGGCTGAGATGGACACTGATGGTTTCTGGGCCAGGCTCTCTGAGCCCAGCCCAGATCCCTGCAAGCTCTGCCAGCTGCCCTGAGCTCTGGGCAGCACCAAGGGCCTCTCCCCAGCCCAGCCCAGCCGGCTCTGGCCCCACAGCTCTGCTCAGGCCAGGCTGCTCTGGGCACTGCCCCACGGCCTCAGCCCCTGGCAAGGGCACAGCAGCAGCTGCAGCTGCCACAGGACTCAGCCCCAGCCATGGGGGAAGGTGCTTGGCCAAGGCCAAAGGAGGCTCCCTGGCTGCCCTGCTCCCCTCGGGCTGAGGTGCTGAGAGCTCTGCAGCCCCTGCTGCCATCCCATCTGCCCAGGGCAGCACAAGAGCCTTGGGGCTCTCAAGAGCTGCTCCTGCTCCAGACCCAGGGCCCATCCCAGAGCTGAAGCAGCCACAAAGCTGTGCCCATTTCTGTTCATTGCAGCTCTGATGGGGATGGATCCTCAGCCACTTGGAGGTTGCTGATCAATTTTACTCCTCCAAAGGCCTCTCCTTTCTTTACCTCTTCAGTTCAGGAATTCACTGAAAAAGGTTGATAAACATTTGTTCAAATCACCCAAACAAGACAAGCCCCTGGGAATATTCTAAGTTTTCAGTTCTTCTGTGATTAATTACACACATTTCAGAAATGTATTCAAAGTGAATTTACTTTATTGGAAAAAATGCAGAGAGAACTGTTTTGTCCTGTGTTCTTTTCCTGTTTATAGACTGATATCAGCAATGCAATGTCCAGTTGATATTGACCCCCAGCACCTCCTAATGCAGCATTAATATATACGAAAATCAAGACACTTCATGGCTGACAATCAATCACAGTTTGTCCCTACCCCCTCCCCACCATTTCCCTCATCCAACCCCTGGCACTCCTGTGGATCAGGAATGGTGTGCCCAGCAGAAGCAGGGCAGTGATTCTTCCCCTGTGCTCAGTACTGGTTGGGCAGCACACTGTTAGGTCACAGGAACTGGCTGCCCAGGGTGGTGGGTGAGTCACTGTCCCATAAACACTGGAAGTGTTTAAGGAAATAGTGGATGTGGCACTCATTGCCATGGTCTGGGTGACAAGGTGGTGTTGGGTCCCAGGTTGCTCTTGATGCTCTCCAAGGTCTTTTCCAGCCTGGTTGATTCTCTGATGATTGTGACATTGCAGGGCCCTGGGGAAGCAAGGGGTCATTGTGACACTGTGAGGCCTGGTGGCACTAAGAGGACCATGGTGACACTGTGTATGCCATGGCAGCAAAGAGCCAAGGGGCCATTGTGACACTGCAGGGCTCCATGGAACCAAGGGGCCAGTGCAGCTCATCAGGGACTCCTGGAATGAAGGAAACATGTTTGACACCGTGGTGGCCCTTGGGACCAAGAGGCCATTGTGACCCTGTGGAACCAAGGAGAGCATTGCTGCACTGCCAGACCTCATGGAACCAAGGATCCACTGTGACACTGCGGGGCACAAGGATCCAAGGGACTTTGTAACACCAAGGGGGCCCCTGGAACCAAAGAGACATTGTGACACTGGGAGGCCTCATGGAATCATGGAGACCATTGGAACACGCTGGGGCCTCATGGAACAGCGGTGATGCCGAGTACGCTGGTAGTGTTGATCTGCTGAAGGCTAGGAGGGCTCTGCACAGGGACCTGGACAGGATGGATCCAGGGCCCAAATCCAACAAGCTGAGGTTGAACAAGTCCAAGGGCTGGGTTCTGCACTTTGGCCACAACAACCCCTACAGAACTACAGGATGGGGACAGAGGGGCTGCACAGCAGCCAGGCAGAAAGGGACCTGCAGGGAGTGATGGACAGCAGGCTGGACATGAGCCAGCAGTGTGCCCAGGTGGCCAAGAAGGCCAATGGCTCCTGACCTGGATCAGGAATGGTGTGGCCAGCAGCAGCAGGGCAGGGATTCTTCCCCTGTGCTCAGCACTGCTTGGGCAGTACCTCGAGAGCTGTGTCCAGTTCTGGGCCCCCAATTTAGGAAAGGCATGGAGGGGCTGGAGCATGTCCAGAGAAGGGCAACAAGGCTGGGGACGGGTCTGGAGGACAAGTCCTGAGAGGAGAGGCTGAGGGAGCTGGGGTTGTTTATCCTGCAGAGGAAGCGGCTCAGGGGAGAAAAGGTGGTGTCAGGGCACAGGTTAGACTTCACGATCTCCAAGGTCTTTTCCAACCTTGCTGATTCTGGGATTCTCTGAAACCACCCTTGGAGCAGTTGCAGGAGGAGCCCTGGGCCTCCTCTTCAGAAGCTCCAGCAGCCCAGGTCGCTCAGCTTCTCCTGCCAGCCCCAAAGCCCATCCTGTCAGTCCTGCAGAGCCTCTGCAGCTCCTCCTCACTGCCCAGAACAGGGAGCCCCAGAGCCAGACACAGCAGCCCAGATGTGCCCCCCTGACCTGGGGTGCCTCTGGCAAGGGAGCAGCACGAGGCACTGCAGGAGCCTGCAGACAATTCCTGCAGCACTTGTAGGATGATCCTGCTGCCCAAGGGACGTTCCCATGGTGCCAATTCAGGAACTGCAATGGGGAGTGGGGCCAGAGAGGAAAGGACAAACAGGGATGGGCTGTTTGTAGGGGAAGAAACAGGGCTGGTCCAGAGGAAGAAATTTGGACAAGGGAAGAGTAAAGGAAGCAAAGGTTAAGCCAAGGAAATGCTGAGGGCAGTTTGGATGTGGCTGCCAGGCAGCCCTGGCTCTGAGCAACAGCGTCTGCAGTGACACAGGAAACTCCCAGCTGATGGGAACAAACTTTCTGGCTGAGTGCAGAGGCCAGGACAAAACTGAGGGGTTTCCCTGGCATCCCCCAGCCCTTGCTGACCCCAGGGGCTGGTGGCATTTGTGCTGCCTCAGGTTCATGTCCCCACAGCAACTGCATGGGGGTGCTTCCCCTGCTGTGTGCAATGCAAACAGGGGCTGCCGTGCTGTGCCTGTGCTGCCGTGTCTGTGCCTGCAAGGATGGGGCACCTGTGTGAGCTGGGGGAGAGGCCAGGGCTGCAGAGGGGGGATCTTGTTGGCAGCTCCATGAGGACGCTCTGGGACGCTGCCCTGGGCTGTGCAGCTCACTGGGGATGGATCAGCCCCTGCTCTGCTGCTCCTTCCTGTCTGCCCCAGGGCCCTTGCAGAGCCCCAGCCATGCTGTTTGCCCCCAGCCTGCCCACGGCCAGCCTGGGGCTGCTCATGGGGGTTTTCTGTGCTGAGCATTGGCCTAGGCGTGTTCTTGAGAGAGTCTGGGCAAGGAGCCTGGAGCCCCCAGGCCCTGTCATGAGGTGTCAGTGCTGCCCCAGCAGTGCCCATGGCCTGTCCCTGCTGCAGCCCTGGCACTGCCACCCCCAGGGCTGTGCCCGGCCCCGAGAGCACTCAGGCCCTGCAGCAACACCAGGGCCACCAGGGCAGCGGGGCCGGACCATGGCAGCAGCACTGGCAACACCAAGTGCTGCTGCTGCTGGGGACAGCTGCTGGGCCAGCACTGATCTGCCCCAGCTCTGCACACAGACATTGCTGCTGCAGCTCCAGAGAAGGCAACAAAAGGGCATCTCTGCAGAAAACTCTGCTGGGAGATCCTTTAGTTCCTTTAAAGCCACTGAGAGCGCAGCCCCTCAATGACAGTCTGTGGCCACACGGAAGGTGGAGTGAAACAAAATGTTAGATGGCACAAACAATGACATTTCTTTGTGTATAATATGAATAAAGGAAAACAAATAGGAAAACCTCTAAAATGAAACCAAGAAGAGTATCAAAGTTGACTTGTATTACAAGTGATTTCCAGAAATTGACCAGCAGTTCAATGTTTCTGAAGCCATCCAGTGATCAGTCTCCACACTGCAGCCTTGAGCTCCTGGTTCCTCAGGCTGTAGATGAGGGGGTTCAGGGCTGGAGGCACCACTGAGTACAGAACTGACACAGCCAGATCCAGGGATGGAGAGGACATGGAAGGGGGCTTCAGGTAACTAAACATAACCGTGCTCAAGAACAGAGAGACCACAGCCAGGTGAGGGAGGCAGGTGGAAAAGGCTTTGTGCTGTCCCTGCTCAAAGGGGATCGTCAACACAACCCTGAAAATCTGCACATAGGAGAAAACAATGAACACAAAACAAACAAATCCCACACAGATGGAAAATGCAAGCAGCCCCAGCTCCCTTAGGTAAGAATTTGAGCAGGAGAGCTTGAGGATCTGAGGAATTTCACAGAAGAACTGGCCTAGGGCATTGCCATGGCACAGGGGCAGGGAAAATGTATTGGTTGTGTGCATGAGAGCACTGAGAAAGGCACTGGCCCAGGCAGCTGCTGCCATGTGGGCACAGGCTCTGCTGCCCAGGAGGGTCCCGTAGTGCAGGGGTTTGCAGATGGAAACGTAGCGGTCGTAGCACATGATGGTCAGAAGAAAAAACTCTGATCCAAGAAAGAACAGAATGAAAAAGACTTGTGTTGCACATCCTGTGTAGGTGGTGTTCCTGGTGTCCCAGAGGGAATTGTGCATGGCTTTGGGGACAGTGGTGCAGATGCAGCCCAGGTCAGCAAGGGCCAGGTTGAGCAGGAAGAAGAACATGGGCATGTGCAGGTGGTGGCTGCAGGCTACGGCGCTGATGATGAGGCCGTTGCCCAGGAGGGCAGCCAGGGAGATGCCCAGCAAGAGGCAGAAGTGCAGGACCTGCAGCTGCCGTGTGTCTGCCAATGCCAGCAGGAGGAAGTGCCTGATGGAGCTGCTGTTGGACATTTGCAGTGCCTTGGCATAGGGACCTGTAAAAAAAGGTATCATGGAATAATTGGGTTTTAAGAGGACTTTAAATATCCCAGCACAGCTTGGGGTCACTTTCACCCCTCTGCCTGCCCAGGGCTCTGCTGCCTGGAGATGTCCCTGCCAGCAGCTGCATCCCTGTGCCCAGGGCTGGGCCCTGCCAGTGCTGCCAGAGCCCAGCCCAGCCCTGGGGGCTCAGCTCTGCCCTGCAGACCCCTCCCAGCTCAGGCACAGTCCAGGGGCAGCTCTGGCTCTGCAGGCTCTGATAGGAATGTCAGAGCAACCCTGAGGAGGCTGGAAAAGCGACACTGATGCTGCCTCAAAGGGGCCCTGTGCAGATATTTGTCACTGCCTGCTTCATTCAGATCTGAGACAAAATGTTTTTATTATTCCATTCTGAACTGAGAGATGAAAATCTATAGGCTCCATCCAGGCAACCCAGAGCAGTGTATTAAAAAAGCAGGATTTTCACTTTTATGCAGCCCCTGCCTTGCTATGCTCCCTGTATAATATACTTGGAAATGTGCTGCAGTTAAATGCCATGCTAAGAGCAGCCCTGAACAATGCAGCATCCTCACCACACAAGGAGAACACTTCCAAGCCTTACCAGCTGTCTCCTCCCACCCAGATCTTGTCCCCCAGTGCTGGGAGCAGCTGCCAGGGCTGGCTGAGAGCTGTCCCTGGCAGGCAGCAGAGTCCCTGACCCAGCACAGCGCCCTGGGCTGCAGGACCCTGCTCTGCAAGACAGCCCTGGGCACCCCTGGCTGCTCTGCACAAGAGACAATCAGAAAATGTACTCACAGGGTCTGTAGGCATTAGGATGTTCCAGCTTTAGAAGATGGCTCCAGGAGCTGCAGCTGGATTGTCCTGCAGCCAGAGTTTCCTGTGCCAGGGGCTGGCAATGATTGTGCCCCAGGCACTTCTCAGCCCCTTCCCAGCCCTGACTGATTGAAGCTCTCTGTGCCTCTGTGCTGTGCCCAGGGTGGCTGCAGGCAGTGCCCCAGCCCTGCTGGGCTGGCAGAAGAGCTGCTCATCAAGAGAAATGTGCTTTTGAAGCTCTGCTTGGTTACCAGGAGCTGCCTCTGCGCCAGGAGCCCAGCGCAGCTCAGCACCAGGACTTTAATGAGCCTCTGGGGCTTTGTGCTCAGGCCCTGAACATCAGTCCCTGAGAGGGAGCTGAAGAAGCCTCTCCAGAAGTCAAAGTCAGAATCCAACTCCAAAGTTTCTTGGACTTTTAATGGGTCCCACTGAGGGACACAACTGAGAAAGTGGCCCCAGGCCCCAGGCAGAGCAGAGAACTGCAGGCAGTGATGACAGGTGGGGACAAAGAGAAGCCAAGTCTTGGTGTCCTGGGGCACAGCAGCAGGGTCTGTGCCACCAAGGGCTGTGAGGAGACACCTTGTCCTGAGGCCCTGGGGCCTCCTGGCACAGCCCCAGCCAGGCTGGGCACTGTCAGCCCCTTGTCCTGCCCTCAGCATCCCCCCCTAGCCCACATCCCAGTGGCCTCAAGGATCTGCTGGAAGGAGTCCCTGGGGAGCCTTGCTCAGGAATGCCCCTGGGAGCTCTTTAATGCTCCCTGCAGGGACTGCAGGTTTTTCAAAGGACTTTGGGTTTGGCTTTTGCCTTGGAGTCTCTGAGAAGTTTCTGCAATCATGGCCTCCAATTATCTGCTGTAATTAGTCCCTGGAGAGGCTTTGTCAGTAACAACATTCAGTGGGGCTCATTAATGCTTCAAGGTGCTTCAGTTATTTTAAGGTACTTGGTGTTTCCCTTTTGATGCAGACTCTGTGAGAGGTTTGTGCAATCATGGCCCAATTCTCTGCTTTAATGAGTCCCTTGAGAGCTTTGGATTGACACTCAGTGGGGCTCATTAATACTTGGAGATACTCAAAGTTTTTAAGGTACTTTGGATTTTTCTTTCCATACTGAGTCTCTGAGAAGTTTCTTGTGCCATCCTGGCCTCCAGTTTTGTCCTCCAAGGAATCCATGAGGAGCCTGTGTTTGGGATTGGCCTCAGTGGGATCCATTCATGCTTTCAGACACTTGCTTTCATGTAACTTGAACTCCTGGAAAGCTTTGTGCAGTCTCCTCTCAGGTCCTGAGGTTCCAGGCTCAGCTCCAAATGCACCACAGGACTCGATAGGATCAAGCAGGTCCTAACAAACCATGGCTCTGCCTTGATTTCCCTCTGGTCTGGAGCAGTTCTTTAGGAAGTTTTCCTTTTACAGTTATGGAGAAATATTTCAATGAGCTTCTAAGAAATATGTATTCGTTTCTTAAAGGGTTTCTTTTATTGCTGTTCCTATTGTACAAGAGGTGATTTCAGCATTCTGTGATTGATATTGATCCAGGGTCTCTCCTAAGGAGGTCTGGCCAGGTCAGAGAAGTTGTACCCTGGAGCTGACCCAGTGTGGACAACTTTGCCCCACATTCCCCAACCCCATGTAAGAAACAATTTTCACTTCCAAAATTCAAATGGTTTTTTAAGACCTTATCAAAATACAACAGAAGACTGAATAAAGAAATAGATACAGCACCTGGAGCAAAGGATTCAGTCACTGTGTGGTCATCTACAAAATGGATGTTCTGTCTTTTACACCTCTAGCCCCTCCCGAAGTCTTGTCAATCGACTCCTTCTTCACTGTCCAGTGGTGGAGATCACTGTCTTACACCTTGATTGGAGGTCAGGTGCTGCCATAGTAACAGGCCGACCCTCCCAAATGCCCCAACTACTGAGGCCATCCTGTGATAACAATGCAAGCAGGAGGGGAAGGATAACTATACATCCACAAAACTTCTCTTAACATATATTTAATATTCACCCCTTAATTGTGAGAGTCAACCATGAGAATTACTAATCTTTAACAAACCCCCTTTTTATTTTTCTAGAAGTCATTTTGCTCAAACAGTTAAGTAAAAACTTTTCTCTCTCTCTTGAATGTGCCATACCAGCATCTGTTGATGTGGGCAAGGACAGTGGGAACAGGAGAAAAAAATCTCAGGCTTTCCTTAGACACACTTATTTGGAATGAACGAAAGGGAATCACAAAGGTCCAGTATGGCTTTGACTCCCATCTACTGTGCCTATGTGGCTGTTACCCATAGTCGGTGTATCTTAGGGTTGAGTACAGTGGCCAACTCGGTCCTGCCCTCCAGTCCCTGTTGAATTAAAAGACAACTGAGGAATTATAGAGGTCTGGTTTGGCCTTTTGTCCCCACCTTACCATGCCTGTGGGGTTGCTGCCTGCAGCAGGACTATGGAGCTTTCTTGGTAGCAAACAAAGGGGCCAACCTGGTCTTGCTCTCTATTCCTTGTCTTACTTCTTAAGGATGCTTCCCCATTACCTTTTACAGCCCCTTGTGTACTTCCCCTCAATAGATGCTGATAATTCTCACCCATGAAAACAGGAAGACAGTTTTTGACCTGACTGGTGAAAGCTTGACTCTACTTTTTGGAGGTCTTGGCCTTTTTCTCCTTGTCTTTCAGTCTCTGCTTGAGAGTCAATCTTGTTTCACCCATCCTGGATGTTATAGTCTACTCTTTGGGTTCTTCTACTGGGCCTTTGACTCTGTTGCCAGGAGTCCATCCCTGCTCTGCAGTTTGCATGGTCGATTTGGTGGTGAGCAGTACCTGAAAGGGACCTTCCCACTGAGAAGTTACAGGCTGATCTCTCCATGCCTTAATCATCACCCAGTTCCTGGGATTAATATTACGGATTTTGAAATCCAGGGTGGTAGTTTGAGGAATTGCCCCTTTATGTCTTAGCCCTTATAAGGTTTATGATATAGACATAACTTATTTCTTGGCATTCGTTTCCCCTTCCTCATAGGTGGCAACCTTCTGGGGTGAGGTCAGGAAGGGTAAGCCAAACATCATTTCATAGGGTGACACCCCCAGATCTGACTGGGGTTGGATTCTAATTCTTAATAAGACCAAAGGGAGACATTTTATCCATGACATTTGGGTTTCAATCATTAGCTTAACTAGAGCTCTTTTAAGAGTTTGATTCATTCTTTCAACTGAACTGGAACTCTGTGGATGCCATGGAGTGTGTAATTCCTATTTTACTTCCAAGGCCTGAAAAATTTTCTGCAATATCTTCAATGTGAAATGAGTTCCCCAGTCTGAATCAATCCTGTTTGCCATCCCATATCAGGGAATGACTGATTCTAGAATTGTTTTATTCACAACACTGGCATTGGCTTTCACAGTGGGTACCACCTCTACCACCTGTTCTACTATCACTGGCAAAAACTTCCACCGTTGTACCTGGGGAAGCTCAGTAAAGTCTACTTGGATGTTTTGAAAGGGCCATAAGGCTAGTTGTCACCCTCTTATGGGTGTTTTACTCATGATTTTTTTATTCACTTGTTGACATCTCACACTCCATTCAGTTACTTGCTTAGCTATTCTGAAAATTTCAATGCAGCCCGAATCCCTTAGAAACTGGTCACTTAGCACTTGTGTACCCCAATGTGTTGTTCCATGTATGCCTTCTAGCATTTTCTTGGCCAGGGGTTTATTCAACATTTTCCTCCCATCTGCTAATCTCCAATTCCCTTTGTTATCTTTCTTGGCTCCTGTTTTAAGGACTTCTTCCTCTTTGGTCCCGCTGAATACAGGGACTTTTTGCATTTCTCTCATGGGGCTTAATACTACTATTAGTTTTTCAGTCTCTGATTCAGTTGCATTTTTAGCTTCTAAATTGGCTAAATTGTTCCTTTGCTCCCCTTTTTGATGTCCTTCAACATATAGCACCGTTACTTCCTCTGGTAATTTTAAAGTTTCTAACTCTTCTAAAAGAAATTTTTCAGGAATCAGTCCCTTTCCTTTTGAATTTAATAGCCTCCTCTCTTCCCAAATTTTTTAAAGGTATGCATTACTCCAAAAGTGTATTTTCAGTCTGTATCTATTGTTCCCCTTACCTGTGGTAATATTTCCAGAGCTCATTTTAGGGCATACAACTCACACCTTGGGCTGATCAGTTGGAAGGTAACTTTCTCTTTTCTACGGCCACCAACCCTTCATGCACTATAGTGTACCATGATACCCTGTGCCCCTTTATTACCCATGAAGATCCATTGATGTACAATCATTTCCATCAATGTACAATTGCTTTACACCTTGGAGTGGTTGATCTGTTAGGCCTTCTCTTCCTTTAGTTTGATAGCTTATAACCTCTAGGCAACCTCATCTGGTTCGCCATACAAGGACTCGGCAGGGTTGAGTTGGTTACTCACAATTAGCTCTCAACCATTATCGATAAGGATGGCTTCATTCTTTAGCATTTGGCAATCAGTGAGCTATTTCTCTGCCTTTTGGCTCAGGATACTCCTTACTGAGTTTGTGATGTATATTTTCAATTTTCCCCCAAAAGGTTAATTTTTTGCTTTCTGTTATGAGAAGGGCAGTCACTGCCACAGCCTGAATGCAGGTTGGCCACCCCTGGCTAAAAGGCTTGAGTAATTTTGATAAACAGGCCACTGGTTTCCTGGACCCTCCCCAGTCCTGGGGTAATACTCCATGTGCTACCCCTTTTTCTATATCCACAAACAGATAGAAGGGTTTGTCTAAGGCAGGAAGATTCAGTTCTGGTGCACTAATTTTTGCTTTAAAGCTTTAAACTTTTATTCATCATCATTTTCCCACCTAATTTCTTCTGCTAACTTTTCATACAAGAACTTGAGGGCCTGAGTGTATCCTTCAATCCATAGCCTTCAATATCCCAACAAGCCTAGAAACCTTCTGACTTCCCTCTTAGTTTTTGGCTGTAGGAGTGAGACTATCACCATAATTCTCCCAGGGTTTAACCGCCAGCTCTTTTGACAAATCACATGTCCTAGGAATTTTACTTCCCACTCTACAAATTGGAGAATCCCTTTTGATATTTGAAGTCCTTGATTCCACAGAAAATTTAACAACACTATGGTGGATTCCCAAACTTCTTTTTCTTCCCATCCTGAGAGAAGCAAATAATTTGCATATTGGAGAAACTTTATCTCAGGTTTAATGGAGAAGAGTTGTGTTACTTCTCCTAGGGCTAGAATGAAGATGTTTGGGGATCCGGAAAACCCTTGGGGTAACCCAGTCCACCGAAGCTGTTGCTTCCTCCTGGAATCAGGGTCCTCCCATTCAAATGCAAATATATCCCACTTTCCTCTGCCAGTGGACACACCCAAAAAGCATCTTTTAGGTCTATCAAACTAAACCACTGGTGTGCTGGGGGGATATTACTCAGTAGTGTATAGGGATTAGGCATTACTGGGTACCGATTCACTGTTCTTTTGTTCACTTCTCTCCAATCTTAGACAAGCCTGTAAGTCCCATCTGACTTCTTTACTGGTAATATGGGTGCATTATGGGGGGACATACATGGTTCTAAGATCCCATCCTCAAGTAGGTCCTGGATCAGCGGCTGCAGTCCTTGTCTCCCCTCCAGGGAGAGTGGATATTGTTGTACCCAAACTGGATGGTCCTCATTAACTATTTTTATTACTATAGGTTTCATGTTCAATTTGCCTCGATTTTTCAGTTTTGCCCACACCATCTCATGAATTTTGCTCTCATCCTCTTCCCTTAATTGGAGAAGATTAACTACCATTTTCCCTTCCTCTCGGAGTACTCCAAAGCTTAACTGCTTAAACGCACCTGTAAATCCTGCCCTAATGAATTGCATCCTGCCTCTGGAACTAATGGAACATCCCTGATTCCTATTTTATTTGCCCCTTGAAACTTTACTTCCTTTAAAACTGAGACCTTGAACTCCTCTCCTTTTGCACCTACTACTTGCACCCCTTTGGCATTCTAAAAACACAAGTTCTTTCAGCCTCCGTGTCTACTAAGAATTCAAATTGTTCCTCCTGGGGATCTATTTTTAAAGTTATCAGGGGCTCCTCATGGTATTCTTTCATGAGGAGGTAGAGCCTTTGACATCCCTAGTCTTCCACTTCTCCTTTTTGCTCAATCTCATAGACCCTTTTCTTTCTGGGGGCAATTCCTTCTAATATTCCCACTCTCTTTACAGTAAAAGCAAACTGGTCCTAAGTTCCCCTAATTCCCAAACTCCCCTTTTTGTGCCCAGTCCCAAGGAGCTGTATTGCCCCTCCATCTATCTTCCCACACTCGGAATCCCCTGCCTTGCCTGGGTTGTTCTTCACATGCCGGTTCCCTTCCCTAATGGCAGTTACCGTTACCTTGGCTTTTGCCTTGGCCTTCTCTTTGTCCCTCTTTACATACTCCTTCTGTGCTTCCCTTAGAAGATACTCTAACCTCCTTTCTTGCCAACCATTTAACTTTTCTAAATTTCTCCATATATCTGGCAAGCATGAGTGATGACATTTATCTTTAGTGAGATCTCCCTGGTCACCATGTCAGGGTCAACTCCTTTATATTGTCTCATATTTTCCCTCAGCCTTTCTAACCGCTCTCTTGGAGTTTCTTCCCTCCTTTGCTGCTCATCAAAAGCCTTACAGGCTTTTTGATTACATGGGGCCGCCTCTTTGATAACTCTTGTAATCAATGTTCTATATTCCTCCATGTCTTGCATCCCCCCAGTGCTGTTGTGATCCCAGGTGGGGTGCACCATGGGCATTTTCAGATCCCCAGGGGGTCTTTGCACATGCTCCCTTTCCCATACCCATATCCCAGCCGCCTGGATCATCTGTCTTTCTTCTGGTGTGAACAACATAGTCATTATTGATTGCATCTCTTCTCATATATCAATATAGGGCCCCAGAAACTGGTCTAGCTGCTTCGCTGACCCAAGAGGGTCCTCTAACAGTCCTTTTAATTCCTTTTTAAACATTCTCACATCAGAAGAACTGAGAGGTACAGTTACAAACCCAATTCCTCCCTGTACCCCCCCAGGGGTACTTCCCTCAGGGGGTACAGTCCCAATGCTTGGCTCCCATCCTCTGATCTGCTTTCCTCTCTTTGTGCCACCCTGCTCCTGGGTGTGAAGGTCCACCCGAAATGAACCGGGTGACGAATGATTTTTGGGTGCAAAAATAACCAACACAAGGCACAGGGGTTTTGCAGTAACAAATCAACAAGGTGCAGTTTTATTGATTATAACCACAGCTAAATATGCGTTTGGTTAAGGGATCCGGGGAAGAGAAGGGTAAGACAAGGAAAAAGGGAGGAAAGGAGGTCAGGGAATGGGGTATAGCTACCAAAATGTGACGTCTTCGGGGTCCCGCCGCCGAAACTCACTGGTACATGTCTTGGGGAGATCTCAAAGGACAGTCGGGCCGAACCCCAATATATATACTGTTCTTGGTTGGGGGAAGGGTGGCTGAAATTAGGTTTCCATGGAGGGGAGAAGTCCATTGTTTTCATGGCCAAATGCTCACAGGTACGTTAGGTTTTTCCCCCTCCCTGAGTTGGGAGGGAGTACAGTCCCGGTCTCTGGAAGGAGGTTGCCAGGGGGGTGCCATGGGGGTGCCATGGAGGTGCCAATAGGGTGCCAGAGGGGTTCTTGGTTCCCTGATGAGGGGATTTGCATCTCTGTTGGTCTGTCACGGTGGTTGAAGACAGGCAAGAGGGGTCTTCTCATGGAGCGGGGGGGAGCCACTCCAGAGCTCAGTCCAGCCAGCTCAGGAGTTTGGAAGAAAGTCCAGTTCAATTGTCCAGAAAAGGGCAGCATGCTTCCTTCGAGTACAGCATGGCGTGTTCTGCAAACATCACTTGTGAACACACTAGATAAGCAGGAGACTTTCTTTCCCAACCGGCTCAGCAGTTCTAACCCTTCGGTAGTCTTTTCTCATGACAATTGTGAGGCAAAAAATGAAGGATTTTCGGATGGACTTCTACACGACCCCGTGACTCACGATTGTCTTGAGGAATCTTCATCAGCAGAGCTCTAGAGTGTCTTCGAAACTCGTTGCACGTCGGTAGCATAACCCCGGAAAAGCAGGGATGACCGGAGAGAGGGGATAAAAGGGGAAGTGAAGGAAAAGAAAGAGGGAAAAAGGGAACCAACAAACATAAACATAATTAATATTGATCATCATAACAACTTCACATGTGGTCATTTGTTATAACAATTTCAAAAATTATTATTAATTTTAACAATTTCAAAAAAAATATTATTCAGTTAAAGCAATATCATTTGTTTAACAATTTCAAAAGTATTAAAATAAATCAGAAATAATCAAAACAACAAACAAATCATAATATTATCATCATCTTTTAAAATTATTTTCTAAGAATTAAAGTAACTTTCTGTAAGTCATACTTGATATTTAAGAAGTTGTTCTAAAGCACATATGCTTGATTCATAACCGTTTCGTATCAAGTGTTTTGGGGACATCTATTGTATCGAGTACATCAGCTAAGCGGTGTGCATTGACTACAGTCGACAGTTTCTTAAGTTTTTTTCATCATTCTCCAATTCAAAATGAATAGGGCTGCTGACAAGATAAAGCCAAGCGTAACTAGGATCAAAAGAACAACAATTGGATGGCACACACTGTTCAGAACACCTGTGGCAGTAGGTGACCACCCAAAGAGAGTATCCCACCACCTATGCTCAGCATCCTGTTTTACCCTCTCCATAACCTGGTGTATTTGCTTCACGTTGTGATGAACAGTGACCAGGGTCTTCTGTCCGCTCTCCTTGAGTTTCTCGAGGATGTCAATCAGGTCTTGATGGAGCAATAGTTGTCTCACGAGGGTGAGGTTCATCCCAATAGGAGTGGGCATCAGCTTCTGGATCAGCGTGCAGTTGGATTGCAGTAGGTGGTGAGAAGTAACTGGAGCTTCATAAGAGAAATCGCATCCTACTATCTTAGTAAAGTTACAAGCACAAAAATTTGAATGATTCTTTGTATCTACCACAACATCTTCTACAAAGACAGAACCACATGTCGTTCTAAAGCATGCACAGCCATTGCCTATGTATATAAGAACTGTCTGGGTATCCTCATGCGGACGAATCTCGAAATGACAGATGTTCTGCTCTGTGTCCAAACAGATATCCTGAGCTACAATTGCATTGCTTTCACAGATAAACCCTTGCTGTTCTCGGACAATACAAGTTTCCAGGTTAACAGTTTGCCATTTGTCATCAACCTGACGGGCCCATCCCCTATGTTCAGTAGGATAGAGAACAGCTCCGTCATGGTTTAATCCTAATGCAATAACAGGGAAGACCAAATGTACAGAGGCATTGCGTATGGTTAGGACAAAAGCAGTGGCTGTGTTTAAAATGGGATCATAGGTAAAGTTCACTAGGTTCCACCAGGATTGGAATTCTTTTTCAAATTCAGTGGCACTGTCCCAGATTATTTTCCGAATTTCTGTGGGGAAGGTGCCTTCCTCGCCCTCTCTTATAATTGCAGCAGAGACAGATTGCATCCACAATTGTGCCTGGATACAGCTGAGGGCTAAGGAAACATTGTTCTGTGTAGTACTAAGTGCATCAATTACCAATTTGTGATCATCCACATTCACTCTTTCCCAATTTGGCAAAATGTTTGACAGCAGCCACTGGTGTGTCCCTAAGGCTGACAGAGATGACCTCAGTGGTTGCTGCAGTCCGGCCAGATCTCTAGTTGTAGCAGCCAATTTGTTCATTAGTACTTCAGAGTCAATGCTATTCAGAATTCCCAATCCTGTACCCACAACACTGGTCACATCCCTTGGTGTTCTCTTGAAGGAGCTTCGTTTCCGAAGCCAAGTGTTCCAGCCTTCAAAAAAGGTTTGCAGGAATGGAGAACAGGCTGGTTCAATATCTGAAACATTGTTCTGCATTAGCAATTTGACCTGTTTGAGAGACCATGCCGGATTGAACAATATTTGTTGTTGGCCAGTTTTCCTGATCACATAAGGTCCAATCTCGAAAATTATTGGGATGAGTATGACCGGTGGTATGGGTGTAGTGGTAACAGTGGTGACAGTGGGAGCAGTGGTTTCAACATTAATTATAAATTTAAAAGAAAGGCCTTGAGTATCTTTGGCCCAGAGACAAATTACCTCTGTAGTGTTGGTTAATGTGAAACTGTACCAGCAATCCCGTACGCTTGGGTGCGTGCAGATTTGCTGCTGTTCGTTTTCCCGATCTGTGGAAACACTGATTGACCTTGCTTTGCTGTAATTAGACCCATTAACAATTTGGCATCCAACACTAATTTTTTCACCCACTACTCCATGAACCTTCCCATTCTTGTCTGGTGTACAACATATCCTCATGTGTAACTACTGTTAGCAAGTTCAGACCCGTGACATCTCCCATAGATCCGGTGGATTGCAGGAAGGCATGAGACCAGGGCCACTCGAAGGAGTTCCCTGCTGCTCCTGCCATTCGGGATGTGAAGTTAGAAAAAAGGCTCGCACTTAGGGTCTGAGAGAGTGTAATTACAGCACTCGGTGTGGGTTTTGGTACAGTGTTTATCTTAAATGTGTAAACCAAGCCTCTTAGTCCTAATGGACTAGCTGTGTCATTCTCCCAGCGACATGTCACGTAAGTGGGTTTGGCCAAAGTAAAACTGTACCAGCAATCAAGTGATTCATCATTACAATCTTTTGTAATTGCAACATTGGTGGTTTTGGCACTAGAAACATAACTACCAACATGTTCCTGGCGACAACACAGAGTAAGGGGACTTTCTATTTTGGAACACCTCCATTTCTTTGTGGGACACAATCTTGCTGAGGGGATGTTCAGATAATTCTTTCCGCCTGCTTCCATAAAATTTCCAGCAATTATGATGGAGGTGGCCTTTTCATGGAGGGTTCCTTCCACTTTTCTGCATGTTACCACAATTGACTCACCAACCGTTCCCATCAGGGTTCTCATCAACTCATTCTGGTCCCATCTCCACTCATTCGGGCGGTACACCTTGGAGTCATGCTGCACTAGGGTTGCCAGGCTCGGGTAACGGCCCTTAGGATAGGCTCCAAGGGCACTGGTGTGCTGAACAATGGCTTCAAGCCACAGCTGCTCACCAGGGGGTTGTCCATGAAATTGCGGTAAAATGCAGAAAAGTATTAGCAAGGTTATCATGTTTTCAGACGATTCTCATGTCCCTCGGGGTTCACCTGTAAAAGCAAGAACAACAAAAAATCCTGCCACTGAGAGGCAGAAAGGAGTTTAAAATGAGGGGATTATCCAGCGTGTGTGTATGCGGTGCTCTTTTCCAAGAGCGTCAGAGGCTACCCATGCATATTTATTCAGAGGGGTTTTCAGCACAAGTGGTACCTCGCTCACCGAGGGGAGGTCCACTAAGACAGGTTGTCCAGGGTAATGCGATGGATTGTTTGCATCGTCGGGACCTTCCAGTGAAGGGATGATGCTTGGAGGTGTGGGGTAAAAAGCGGTGACTTTGGGGCAGCCATTCACTCCCCACCTGCTATTTACCCCTTTAACAGCCTCCCACAGCTGACAGTCCCAGCTTGCTTTGTGGGGCTTAAGGAACCGCTTTAAAAGGCCATTTGTCCTTTCCACGATCCCGTTAGCCTAAGGGTAGTAAGGAGTGTGAAAGGTCCACTTTATGCCTTCGGCTTTGGCCCAATCCTGAACCACCTTGGCAGTAAAGTGGCACCCGTTGTCAGACTGAATTTCTTGCGGCTTTGGAAAAGTTCCAAACCACCCCTGCAAAGCTTTAACTGTATTTTCACCTGTGGCCCTTTTAAAAGCATCAGCTTGTACTAGCCCAGATACAATTTCCACTCCCACTAACACAAAATGTTTACCTCCTGATTTCTTAAAAGGACCAATATAATCTATCTGCCATGCATCCCACAAGCCTTTACCTTTCCTCAAATGCAGAGGGTCATCCTCTAAAGGATGCCTTTCCAGTCGCTTGCGGCACTGTTCACAGGCCGATATGCATGTTTTACACATTTCCCTGGTGACTGGCCAGCCGCGGGTGTGTGCTTCCTGGTACAGATCTTTGGCACCTGTGTGCTGCCTTTTTACATGTAACCATTCTAACAGTTGATTCCAATCCTCTGAAATAGTTTCTTTTTTCAGGGGGCTAAGCCTTGCTAGTTCAAAAACTTTGTTGTTCCATTCACCTGCTTGATTCCCATCAGTTTGATGAGAAGCTACCCAACCAACCAGAAAGTTCCCTTTACTGGCGATTTCTAGGATTTCTTTCCACTTATCTTTCTGCCACACTGGGATTCTGTTAACTTCCCAGCCATTCTGTTGCCAGAAAGGGAGCCACTCAGTGCAGCCTTTGTATACCGCATATGAATCAGTATAGATGTAAACAGGAGAAGTGTTTTGTGCCTCATGCTGGAAGACACTCCAGAGGGCTATGAGTTCTCCTACCTGAGTGCTGCCCTCCCCTTCTGTGATAATCTTTTCACCAGATGAAATATGTAAGGCAGCCGCCTTATATTTCCAAATTTTTCCTTCCCGCTTTGAGGAAGCATCTGTAAACCAACAATTTGCTGCTATTTCAGGTGAGAATGGTGGTGCTTTTTTTATTACAGAAGCCGGTTTGTCTTGGCTACTATCTAGGCTCTCAGTGTCTTGTATTGCCAAGAATTTTGCAGCACCTTCTGTGACAGAAAAGCTATTGCAGTAATACTCTATTTGAGCATACCATTTCCTGACTGACGACTTTTGAGCTATGCCGTCAGGTGGGGGGGTCCCATTTGTGACAGCTTTAATTACCTTGAGGGGACCTCTCAAGATGATAGCTTGCTGCTGTGTGATTTTCTCTACTTCAATGAGAGCTAAGCTAACAACAAACAATCCTTTTTCCCAGGTAGTATATCTTTTTTCAGCATCTTTAAAACCCCGGGAAAAGAAGCTGACAGGCCTTGTTGGACCCTCAGGACCTCGCTGCCAGATGTGTATTGATAGCCCTGAGGAGGCAAATCCTCATTCCACTTGGAAAGGGTCTTTAGGATGGATGGGCCCCAATGCCTGATGTGCAGTGGCTTCAAAAATCAATAACTGCAGTGCTTCCTCCTGAGAAGGAGTCCAATCCCATTTGATTCCTTTTCTCAGTAAATTGTAAAGGGGCCTAGCAATGATTGAGAAATCTGGGATGTGTTTCCTCCAGAATACAGTCCTAAGGCTTGCTGGCGGTCTTTTTTGTTTTCAGGCATTTTCATCTGCTGTAGAGAAGTAAGAGTGTCAGGTGGGATGCATGTGCTGCCAGATCGCCACCAAATTCCCAGGAATTTTACTTCCTGAGAAGGCTTTTGAATTTTCTCTGAGGGGATCTTTAAATCAAGGCTCTCCAGATGAGAGATTATATTCTGCTGGAGATCCCCCACCTCTTTAATTTCCTCTCCTCCTACCAAAATGTCATCAATGTATTGGTACACAGCTACAGTGTCAGGTTTAGGTATTTTTTCTAATTCTTTTGCTAAAGCATGATGTGCTAGTGTTGGAGAGTGTTTGTATCCCTGAGGGAGTCTGGTGAATGTGTACTGTTGTCCCTCCCATGTGAATGCAAAGCGATCTATGTCCTCTGGCTGTATAGGTATCATGAAGAACATGTCTTTGACATCTATGGTTGCCATGATTGTGTGAGCCTTTTCTTGTATTGATGTTATCAGTTCAGCTAAATTTGGCACTGCTGCAGTCAGAGGGTCAGGTGTTGGCATTGAGCCTCTGGTAATCAACCGTAAGCCTCCACTTCCCGTTAAGCTTTCAGACTGGCCACACGGGTGAATTGTATGGGGAGTGTGTGTTAACAATTATTCCTTGATCACGCAATTCCTGAATAACTGGTTTGATGCCTTCTCTAGCTCCAGAAGGCAAGGGATACTGTTTCACATTGATTGTTTTACTGTAAGGCAGTGCGGGTGCGGTCTGAAGCAGTCTAATATTAAGTTGTGGAGTGCCAAAAGACCACAGGAAACCTTCAGTGTCTTCCCACTGCCTTCCTGAGAGGACATCAATTCCTAGCAGATTATTCGGTATGTCCCCAATTACCATTTTGACAATCAATTGATTTTCTTCTCCAGGGAGTGTTATTTTGACTAAAGCAACATTCATGGGTTCTATGGTTCCTAAAGCATTAAGAACGCAGCATTGCTTTTTTGTTGGAACAACTCCACACTTCTGGGCATCTCTGTGTGTCAGTGCAGAGATCTGGGCTCCCGTATCAACAATGTAGGTTATCAGAACCTTTTTAGGACCCGTGATTGCTGTAATTAACATGTCTCCTGATTTATTTTTTGTGAGCCTTCGTAAGTAAACCCAATCTCCACCCCTTCGCTCATGTGTAAGCGGTGGAGATATTAGTTTCCCGAAAGCTCTGTTGGTGAAGATTCACTGTTTGTGTTTTGGGGCACGGGCGGGTGGGCAGTTATGTTGCTTAGATTCTGTGAAAAAAGTTGCGAAAGAATTACTTCCGGCTTACTGCTGGTGCTTTTCAGGAGACACGCAGCCAGGGTTTCACTGTCCAAGTTCTGTGAAAGAAGCTGAGAAAGAGTTAATTTTGGCTCACTGGCTGTGTTCTGTGGGAGAGGCTGAGATACAGCCTCACTGCCCAGGTTCCGAGGAAGGGTTAACTTTGGCTCACTGGCTGTGTTCTGTGTGAAAGACTGTGATGTATTGTGTGTACTGAACTGTGTATTGGTAGGAGTGTTTGTTAATTTCTGGTGAGGGAGGGGGATCGGTGCACTGGGCTGGATATTTGATCTCCTAAAATTCCAGTTAGTTATGATTTTCTGCAATTTTTCAAGTGGTAAACCATCCATTATGTCCCAGGGAACCCCTTTCTTTATTCCCAGCATCCACCAGCGTTGTCTGTTGGAAATCTGTTTTCTTGGTTCTATGTTTTCAGTGTTAGGGGTTCCCATAAACCGGACACCTTTTGTTTTTTCAGATTTTTCTTCCAGGGTTTTTACAGGCCCATACTGTCTACAATAGTTTATTAAATCAACTGCTACCTCACCCCATGTCCAAGTCTTGCGGTTACTGCTAGATGTATCAGATGGTGTTGTGGGGGTCTGTGTTGGTGTATAGGGTGATGGTGCAGTGTCAGTGGACTCAGACTGATCAGTGGAGTTGTTAAGAAGTCTTTCTAATCTATCTATTGGGCTTAGAGCCATAACTGTTTTCTGAATAGTGATTGCGGTTGGTTTCAATGTTTCTGGAAGCCCACAAATTAAAGGGGTCATAATTTCAGGCTTCACAGGCAATTGCATTGGGGATTCAAAACCAGGAATTAATTTCTTCTCATGAATCATTTGCAAACATGCAGCTTTTTGTACACTTTCTAGGATTTGGTCAGGGGTAGTGGCAATCGCTAAGGGATCGCCCCTTTCCAGGGGATTTATTTCCCCGGCCCAATAGGCTGCACGTTGTGTTAGAGACCAGGAGTCACGCTTATCTCCTGTTGTTAGGAAAACACCATGTCCCCAGTAACCACTGGCTTCTTGTTCAGTTAACTTAATCTGGTCTCCGCCAGTGAGGGACACACGGAACACATATTCTGTTTCTGATTCATGGGGGAGGCGACCGAATTCCTTTTTCAATTTGGCTAATTCGGTGGCGCTGAATGGTGTTGGTTTGGTTGTTATGTGGGGATCCATGTCTTCATCATTAATGTAATTATATTCAGTTTTAATAAAAGGTCTCAAATGAGGACAATTTTCCCCACAATTGTTAGCTGTTTCAGATTCTTTTTGTTTTGCTGCCTCGAGTTCTTTGTAAGGATAAATCTTTTTAATGCAAGGTGTTACTTTTTCTTCCTCCTCTGTAGAGGAGTTGATTTTGTGTATGGCTTTGGTGTGTTCTTCCCTAAGAGCAGCTCGCAGCGTGTAAATTTCATTTCTGTCCTCATTTAATTGTTTTTGCAAAATTTCAACCAAATTTTGAAGGGAATCTATAATTACCATTTCCTCAGTTCTCCGTTTACAGCGGTTTTCTATGGCTGCAGTAAGACATGCTCCAAGAACTGAGCAAAGAATGTTTTTATTTTTACCCATTTTGAATTTTGATTCATGTTGCAGAGAACATATTCTATCAATGACATTTTCCAAATTAAACCAATTGTTCTCTGCTCAAGTTTCTCCGCCAGATGATGGTTTGGCATTGTGTTTAGCAAGCAACGAGTAAAAGTCAGCTTTTGCTTTAGGATTGAGATTTTCACTCATTTTGTGAAGAAGGGACTAGGACTATACCAGGGAGCTGATTTGCGAACTCAAGTTACACAATCATACAGACTTTTTGTTCCACTCTGTCTCCCTAGATAGCTGAAGAAACCAAATCTGTCTGGAAGCCACTGTTTTAATTGCTTCAGATTGTCCCTTCCTTTCCAGACAGTCTAGACACACACACTTACACACACACACACAAATGTTTTCTCTGTGAGGGGACCAGAAACCTAGAACAGGGAAAAAGCCACTCAGCCTTCGCTGGGCCGCCCCTCGCTCCCTGTGTAGGTGAAGGGACCTTATCTGTCTAAAAGGCACAGCTTAATTTCTTCAAGTCTGCCCTTTCCCTTTTAGACAGTCCAGGTACACAAAATACAGCAGTAAAAAACAGTAACAGGTTCAAATTCAGCTCAAAAACAACAGTAACAGGTTCAGATTCAATTCAAATACAACAACAACAGTATCAATATCAGTATCAATATCAGTAACAGCATCAATATCAGGATCAGGAGAAGTATCAGTGTCAGTGTCCGTGCTGGTAAAATCAGTAACAGAAGTGACAGTAACAATTTTCCCTGCTTTTGCACCGAAAAATCTTTTGTGTCAATTCCGGAGCCTGTGTGCTCAATCGAGCGTGAGATTTGGCTTGGGCCTGTGTAGTCTTGGGCCTGTGTAGTCTGCGAAAGGTTACAAACTACACAAAACCTGCAAATTCTCACTGGCTGCTGGAATCCTTGTCTGTGATGCCAATTATGTGAAGGTCCGCCCGAAATGAACGGGTGACGAATGATTTTTGGGTGCAAAAATAACCAACAAGAGGCACAGGGGTTCTGCAGTAACAAATCAGCAAGGTGCAATTTATTGATTATAACCACAGCTAAATATGCGTTTGGTTAAGGGATCCGGGGAAGAGAAGGGTAAGACAAGGAAAAAGGGAGGAAAGAAGGTCAGGGAATGGGGTATAGCTACCAAGACGTGATGTCTTCGGGGTCCCGCCGCCGAAACTCGCTGGTGCACGTCTTGGGGAGTACTCAAAGGACAGTCGGGCCGAACCCCAATATATATACTGTTCTTGGTTGGGGGAAGGTAACTGAAATTAGGTTTCCATGGAGGGGAGAAGTCCATTGTTTTCATGGCCGAATGCTCACAGGTACGTTAAGTTTTCCCCCTCCCTGAGTTGGGAGGGAGTACAGTCCCGGTCTCTGGAAGGAGGTTGCCATGGGGGTGCCATGGGGGTGTCAATAGGGTGCCAGAGGGGTTCTTGGTTCCTTGATGAGGGGATTCGCATCTCTGTTGGTCTGTCACGGTGGTTGAAGACAGGCAAGAGGGGTCTTCTCATGGAGCAAGGAGGAGCCACTCCAGAGCTCAGTCCAGCCAGGTCAGGAGTTTGGAAGAAAGTCCAGTATAATTGTCCAGAAAAGGGCAGCATGCCCCCTTCGAGTACAGCATGGCGTGTTCTGCAAACATCACTTGTGAACACACTAGATAAGCAGGAGACTTTCTTTCCCAACCGGCTCAGCAGCTTTAACCCTTCGGTAGTCTTTTCTCATGACAATTGTGAGGCAAAAAAATGAAGGATTTTCGGATGGACTTCTACACCCTCTCCACCATCAAAACAACCACACAGCCAGTTTAGCATGAGACCTGCCTCTCTGCCAGCCCATCTCTTGGCAAATACCCCTGATGGCCATCTCCACAAATGAAATTCCCACTTTGCAACTTCCTTTTCTGCAGGCAGGTGAGAAAAGGAGCCACTCCCAGTTCTGGACACCTCCAGAAACCAGCTGCTTTCAGCAGTCACAACCCTGAAGTATCAATCTCCTTCCTTAACCTGCCACAGAGAGCTCCCACCAAAAGGCCTTTTGTCCAAGGATACCCACAGAAGAGCTGGAGAAGGGAGCAGTTTGAAACACAGCTGCTTCAGAGTTTAAACCTGCCTTTATCAAATGTGCACACACCAACCTGTCCCAAAGGGAAAGCAGGCAGGAAAGAGAAGCTCCTCTCCCACAACATCAAACTCTGTGCTTCCTTCTGTTCTAGCTGGAGAGTGGAGGCCATGGGCTGCACCTCACTTTGGGAAGGAGCCCTGGGAATTGGCCTGATCTGGGAGGGCAGCAAAAGGAATTCCCCAAAAAGTAGGAAAAGATTCTCTGGAAGCATTAGATTATGACAGTATTTCTGGAAGAATGCAAAAAATAAAAAAGAATGGGGAACTTCAAAAAGTTCCCAGACTGAAATTTGTTTGCCAATACACCAACCTCAAAGTCTCTGTGGTGTGTCAGGAAGCTCAGGAATGTAGAGAGCATTTTGAGCAGACAATGGATAGAAGCAAGGTGCACAATCCTGAATAGGTTGCCTTAGACCAGAAGCATGCTGCCCTTGGGCAAACAATATAAAGAAGTTTGCCAAGATGTACCCCAGGAAAAGAGATGTGAAGCAAGATGTTCTAGGGATGTGAAGAGAAGATATGGGGCAGAATGTTCTGCTGACACTTTTGCCAATCTATGTACCTGACCAAAGATATGTTGGCTCTTTGTCCTACACGTAACACTTTGTAACCACTTACAAGTATTCTCCCGTTGCTGAACCATGCATTAGCATATAAATGTACCCTGAGATTTGCAATAAACTGAGCATCGATCATTACCTCCATGAAGATTGATCTCTGCCTGCGGAGGGCTCCTTTCTCTATTACCCCTCTCCTTTTCCCCGTCTCTCTCCCATACACCTTGTTTCTCTATCTGGCGTCCGTATACTTTCTTTCTTTACAGGAATGAACTTGCAAGGCTTGGATAAACACCACTGGTGTCCGTCCCCCAGAGCACGAGCAGCTCCCCAACAAGACTAAGGGACAAAGCTTCCCCCTTCAGCTCTCCACAGCAGCTCTAGGGAGTCTCTCCCCACTGCCAGATCTCCTTTGTCAGTCCACAGTGACAAGTGTTGGCTGCAGGAGGCATTTGCATTGAAGCTCTCCCCAAATGGGGGGAAAAAAAAGAAGAGGTGATTCCTGTGGAAATACAAAGGCAACGCTGCTTGGGAAGACACCAGTGTGAGTTTGCTACAGCTCTAGGCCAAAAATCCTTTGAAGAAAGCAACATCCATCCATGGGGCAGCACTTTGGCTTTGATATCAATGCTAACAAAATTGCTTCCCATTCCTGCTGCTGTAGCTGACTCCGAATCACGAGAAATGTGCCAACTCTGCCAAAGACAGGCAGACATAGTGAAATAAAACCAGCTAGTCTGTGGAAAAGGAGACCAAATGAATGTTTTCTAATCACCCCTTTTCATCCTTTTCCAAGCCAAAACAGAGCAATGTCCTTCCTCTCTGTCACCGATGGTGACCCAGGCACGGGATGCAGAGTGGGGACAACCTGCTGTACTGTGCCGTGCTGTGCCGAGCCGAGCCGAGCCGAGCCGAGCCGAGCCCGGCCAGCCCCGGAGCCGCCCCGCCCGCGCTGTGCCCGCAGCCCCGGCTCTGCCGCGCGCGTCCCCGCGGGCCCGAGCGCAGTGCTCCCCTCAGGCCGCGCGCCGCCGGCGCAGCCGCGGCCGTTGCGCTGCGGGCGTTGTGGCCACAGTCGGCGATCGATGCCATGGCGGAGCTGCCGCTGACCGCCGGGCTCAGCGCCCGCACCTTCCCCGCCAAGCTCTGGCGCCTGGTGAACAACCCCCGCGTCTGCTCCGTGCGCTGGGACAGCCGCGCACAGGGGCTGCTCATCGACCGCTCCCTCTTGGAGCGAGAGCTGCTCAGCTCGGGCCGCGCCCACAGGGGCCGTGGCCATGGGCCGGCCCCGGTGCCGCTCACCTTCAGGGCCACGCAGTTCCGCAGCTTCGTGCGGCAGCTCTACCGCTACGGCTTCCACAAGGTGCCGGGCTGGCTCGGCTCGGCTGCGCCGGGCGATGCCGGGGCCTGGCTCCACTACAGCAACCCCTGCTTTCGCCGCGACCGCCCCGACCTCCTGCTCCGCATAAAGCGCCGGAGCGCGGCCAACAGGCAGCGGCCGGCGGCGGGCCGGGATGGCCGCAGGCGCGCGCCCCGCGGCTCCCAGCAGCTCCCCGGAGCGCGGCCGCTGCCGGACGGGCGGCACGGGCGCGGTCGCTTCATGCCGCTGCCCAGGGAGCGGCCGCCGCTGCCGGCCGGGCGCCCGCCCAGCGGCTTCCTCCTGCTGCACAGGGAGCGGGCGCTGCCGGACGGGCGGGAGCTGCGCAGCCCCCGGCCCGGCCGCCTCCAGCAGCACCCCGGGGAGCGGCCGCTGCTCGCCCGGCGCCCGCCCTGCAGCTTCCACCTGCTGCACAGGGAGCGGCCGCTGCCGGCCCGGCGGGAGGGGCCGAGCCGCTTCCAGGAGCTCTACGGGGAGCGGCCGCCGCCCGCCGAGCGGGCGGTGCTCGGCATCCCGCCCTGCCACTTGCTCGGGCTCCACGGGGAGCGGCCGCTGCCGCTCAGGCGGGAGGGGCCCCGCAGCCGCTCGCAGGAGCTCTACGGGGAGCAGCTGCCTCCGGCCGAGCGGGAGGTGCTCGCCATCCAGCCCTGCAGCTTCCAGCACCTCCACAGGGAGCAGCAGCCCCCAGCCTACGACGCACGAGGTAAGAAAAGAGTTGTAGCCTTGTTTTTCCAAAAGGTCCTGAATAGTGACCGTTTGAAGTATTTTCCCACAAGGCTCTGCCATTCTCGGCCAGAAGTTGTCAAGCCTACTAGGAAGGGGCACCTAGGAGGCCAAAAGATTCTCTGCCTGGTTTTGCTGTGTGCTTCCCGTGATGTTCGGTCCACAGCAGCACTAGAGCTCTGTGTCCCACAGCCACGTTGTGGAGCCTGACCAATGTGTTTGGATTCTTGCAGCCACCCCGGGCACTTCAGGGCCCAGCACTCCACCCGGCAGTGCAGCCTGTGCAGCATGGACGGCCTCCAGCTCAGCACAGAACGCACTTGGGGAGAAGAAGTGGCCACCAGCAGATCTGGGCCTTGCCGTAGAGAAAATGATTCGGGAGATCAGGAGGTCCCTGTCTGAAAGATCTCCCTCTGCTCAGGTAATTCCATTGGATTGGGATAAAAGGGGCTGGACTGAGAACTTTTGAACCTTGTTACATGGTTAAGAAGCAAAGGCTTCTTTAATTGAACTTATTTCATTATTATTTAGTTATTGAATTATTCTTGGTAAAGAAAGATTTCTAAAAGAGGGGATGAAGAAGAAATGAAGAAGAGGTTTTACTTGCTGGGAAAGAGGTGAAGAGTGTTTGGAGAACTGGCACTGAACTCCCGTGCAGGGAGGGGCATGCCAGAGATGCCTCTGTTGCAGCTGCAGCAGATGTGGGCTGTGCCTCTTTTGGGTTGGAAGGCCAAGGCAAAGCAAGGACTGGGCTGCAGCTGCTGCTGCTGTGTGAGCCCTGCCGAGCGTGTGAGCGCTCCCAGAGCCGTGGCTGGGGCTGGGCTGCAGCTGCAGCTCTCTGTCCTTTGCAGATTATTACACTGTTGGCCAAAGAATGTCTGTCTTTCTGTTGATGTGCTGACCCATTGCCTGCAGTACATTTGTGATTATGACTCAAGGGGGAGAGTGGGATTTTTTGGATTTGCCAATGCCTTATTCTCAAGTGGCATGACTTTTGTCTTCTGTAAAGTCACACATAGCAGCTTAGAGAAGCATTTTATTCCATAATAAAAGGAAACATTGCAGGCTTGGAACCATCTTCAGAATCTTTAGGGTTCTGATGGACAGACTATGGCAGAAGAGATGAATGTTCTGAAACTGGTCATAGGGAGAATATCTTTGTGTCCAAAGGTAATTTGCTTCATTGTGGACGTTTCCTTCCTCAGTATAGAGTATAGGATTAGAAACACTACTTGGTTGTCTGGATTTTCCTGTCTTTTGGGTTGGTTTTTTTCCCCACCCTAACGATTTACCGATTTTTGCCGCTGATCACAAATGTGATCCTGGAAATAGCCTGGGTGCATCAGTGTTTGCCTGGATGACACAAGCGGGGCAGCAGCAGAGGGCTCGGAGAAGCAGCACCTTGTGATGGGTTGTGTGAGCGCTTGGCTGGGGGTGCTGAGACTGCCAGGCAGAAATGTGTGCTTTGCCTGTGGGTTTGCAGCACACAGCCCTGAGCAGGGCTGGGAGCCGTGCTGGCAGCAAGGAGAGCCCCTGGCTTTGTGCTGGCTGATTTCTCACAGCTCTGGGATAAGGCAGGGTCAGAGCATGGGGGCACGTTCCCTCACTTGGTGTCTTCTGGTTTTCTGTGTTCATGTTTTGTCTCAAAGGTCATTTTGTGAGAGCTTCAGTTTCGCCTTGGCCCCCTGAATCCTGAGTTTAAAAGGCTTGTCATGTGAACTGTGTGGGCAGTGTTCCCTCCTCTGGTCTCCATGTCCTTTGGGATTGGAGAAGGACAGTTACTGTATCCCTGATATGATTCCAGCAAAATAGTGAGTGATCTTTGGGTTCCTTTCTTTCTGTTTTTCTGCTCAGGACAATGTTGGTGTTGCCCCTGATTCTTCAGGAGGGGAGCCTGTGAACAGAGCTGCAGCAGAGGAAGCTTCATCTGGCACCGAGAGCTGCAGGAACAGTTCCCAGGAGCCCGAGGAGCCTGGTAAGGACAGAGCCCACACTGGTTTAGAGAGCTGTGAGATGGCTGCCCTGAGCAGGGTTGGTGCTTCCTGGTGCCTTGAGCTCAAAACCTGCGCTGGCACAACCTCCCTGAGCCCTGCCCTCCACGCTTCTCCAGAGGCTCTGACACGGAGTCCTCTGCTGGGGCAGAGAGCAGGGAATAAACCTGACCTTGTGCGAGTTGTGTCACCAAGCCGTGTGTCCCAATTTTGTGCTGAAGTTGGTGGATAAATTTACTGCAAGGTGCCAGGGGAGGCCAGGCTGAGCGACTCTTGAAGGAACAGGGAAAAAAAAGAGCAAAAAGTCAGGGTAGAAGTCCAAATCACTGACTAAATGTAATACCAGTGGTCGTGACCCACAGTGGTCGTGACCCACAAGAAAAACAGTGGTCGTGACCCACAAGAAAAACAAGGAGCACAACATCAGAGGCCAAGTAATTGAAAAATCACGATAACTCCAGTATCAGAAGGAAAAGCTTGAATGACCCCTGATTAGGGAGGCCTAAGAGGAGAGAAGGAGCACTGTGGATCCATTCCTTAGCCCAGCTGGTGCAGCCTGAAGGCCTTGTAGGGAGCTCTGTCCCTCCCAGCGCTTGCTGCCAGAGCTGATGGTCGAGTTGGAGCAGCTGCTGCTCACTGCAGAGGGCAGTTTGTAGATGGCAGGTAATGGAGCTGGTTCAGGACTCAGCTCCCAGCACCTTCAGCTTCAGCCATTTCAGTGAGGACTGAGGTCTCTCTGTCAGCTCAGAGAAAGAACAAGGCTGGGCTTCCTTGTGGCCACTGGGACTGTGTTTCAAGCTCTCCTGGGTGCCCTTTGCACTGCAGGGGCTGAGACTTCATTGAGATACTTCAATGTTTTGAAGCACACTTTTGAACACTTGGAATGGTCCCTGTTCTTTTAAGGGCACATTGCTTCAAATTGCCAAGTGAGCGTCTGCCTTTCAGGCCATCTTTGACAGCCCCTGGTAGAAGGACAATTGCTGCCCAAAGGAAAGGTGCACAAGGGCCAATATTGACTGAGCGTTCCCTTTGCTTCCCAGATGCCATCTGACCAACATCTCCAGGAGGGCTGCCCTGCATGGAAGAAGAGACAGGGGAGAGCCTGTGACCATCAGGCAGGTAGAACTCCTCTGCTTGTAGATATGTTTATAGATTTCTATGGTTTTAATTATTAGTGGATATAGTTCCATTTATGGAGGATAATGTTCTATTTCTATGGACATATATTGATAGATCTGTGTAGTTAAATGTGGATTTGTATATATAGATGTGATATATTTTATTATATATTTACATTTATATATTTTCAGAGTTAGATTCTTATATGTGTGGAGTAAAATACTTATATAAATATATATATATATGTATGAAGTTACATTTATAAACATGTATAGTTATATAGTAGGAGGAACAGGAATGTTTAGATGGAGAGATTGATGGAAGGATTGCTGTTTGTGTAGGCCTAGGCTGCATTTGTACCTCTTTCCCCCCTCAGCTGCCTTTTTCACCTCTTGCTTTTCCTCCGGTGTCCCCTGTGTCCCCTGTCCCTGTGCTGGGTCCGAGCTGGCGGCCGGGCCGGGCGGAGCAGCACTTCCAGCCCCGGCTGTCCCTGGAGCGGTGGGAGCTGCCGCTGGCCCCAGGCACTGTGCCTGAGGAGCTGCTGAAGGACGGTGAGACTGAGGGGACTGAGGGGGCCGTGGCACTGAAGGGACGGTGACTCTGAGCTGCTGCTGGGGCTGAGGGCTGTGGGGCAGCCGAGGGCCTTGGTGGCACTGAGGTGACAGGGAAGTGGCACAGGCTGGCAGGGTGGTGGGTCTCAGGGGACGGGATGGCTCAGAAGGGACTGAGGGGGGTGAGAGGAATGTGAGGGGCTGAAGAAACTGAAGGCGGCTGGGGCTTCACTGAGAGCATGGCGGGGATGAGGGGATGGAGGGGGCCAGCAGGGAGCACAGAGGGCTCTGGGACTGCAGCTCTGCCAGGCCTTGGAAGCAATTCCAGAGGCTCTGCTTTTGCCACAGCTGCCATGAAGACCTTGAGGACAGCTGGAGACTGACGGGAGCCAGCAGGGAGGAGCTGAAGGCCAGCAGCGAGAGAAGTGAACGGGGCCCTGCTGCTGCCAGCCTGGAGAGAGCCCGGCTGAGGCCACAGGCCCGGGGAGGCAAGTGGGGCTGAGGCTGCCGTGGGCTGTGGCCGTGGGCACTGCCCGGCGGGGCAGGAGCGGGCCCTGCCCGTGCTGGGGCTGCTCAGTGCAGCTGCCCCGGCTGGCACAGGGGCTGTCCTTGGGCAAGGCAGCTGTGCTGCAGGGCCCGGGAGCTGTGCCGGCTCTGCCGGGCTGCGGGACAGTCCCGCCGCGGCTGCGCTCACCACAGCTCGGCCCGCCCAGCTGCTTTCTCCTTCTGACCCCCTGGGGAGGCTCTGACATTTCCTCTTCCCTAATGGAAGTGCAGCTGCTGCCAAGGGAAACATCCCCATACTCACTCAGTGTTCCCTTTGCTTCCCAGATGTTCCATCTGCTGTCCCTGTCCAGGGGAGCTGCTCTGCACGGGAGGAGGAGACCGAGCGAGAGGCTTTGAAGATGGGGCAGCTGGGATCCCTCTGCTTTGAGTTCTGTGTAGACATGTCTAGAATTGCATTATCCATTTGGATAGACATGTCTATCCATCTCTAGACATATCTGTTATGTAGAAATGTCTAAAGATATCATTTGGATATGCACATTTGTGGGTTGCTATTTGTATAGGACTATTTTTGTATGTGCGGTGTTTAGGGATGTAACCTCTGTATATATGTACGTGTATATATACATATTTGTTTGTAATTACATCTATGTGTATATTTCTATCGAAGTATACATGGATGTTATTGTATCTGTGTTTAGTTCTCTTTCCTATATATAAAGTTGTGTTGCTATTTATTCATTTGTAGTTATATGTAATAAATTAAGTTGTTAAATGCCTAATTGATCTTTGTGTATAGTGAATTGTTGTAGAGGTTGGCAATAAATTTAGTTTTGTTAACTGAATTAGTATTTGTATATTTTTACACAGACTGGTTGTAATATTCTAATAAATTCCTGGTTTTAACTTAAATTGAGATTTGTATAGTTCTATATTGTCAGCGTGAGTGTAGCAATTTGTAATAAATGACATTTTTCAGCTGAAATTGATTCTTGTGTATTTGTGGATCAGCAGTGCTGGTGTAGCAATCTGCAAGAAATGCCATTTGTCAGCTGCGATGGGTGTTCTGTGATCTGTGCTACCCAAAGCCATGAGCAGGTGTAAATTCTGGAGGATTCTGGCCATGCCAATCTCCGGCCATGCCCAGCACATGCCCCACCTGCACTCAGGCTGGGCAGGGGAAGCGCAGATTTGGGCTGGCAGCAGAGCCCCACGTTGGCTCAGAACTCGCTGCAGAGGCAGCTGAGAAAACTCCGGGGCTCCACTGAGAGTAGAACTCCAAGCAGGAGCAACCCTGACAGGAGAAATCATTCACAATGAAAAAAAGAGAGAAAATGTGGCAAAGCAGATGTGGGGATACTCTGTGAGGCTGATAAAATTTTCTGAATCACCCCTGCCTAGGCACGTCTTCTGCAAAAAGGTTTTGTGAAAAAGTGAATACCTCCCATGAAATACAGATTGCACTTTCCCCTTCACTTACCTTGCTGTGTGAGTGGAGACACTCCTTATCACTGAGAATTTTTGCCCTACAGCACCTCACATTTAATCAAAGATGATGTACTACCACTTGGCACCATCAATGAAAACAGCCCTGCCCTCGTGGCAGTGTTTGCAAAGTCTTCCCTCCTCCTGTCCCCACATGTGACAGACGGAACCATCCCCTTCTGTCCAAACTGTGCCTGAGCTGAGTGAGGGCTCCAGGAGCTCAGGAGGTGCAAGAGCACCGCATGTGGAAAGGTTTAGCAAAGCTTCCTAAGCACCCGTAAACTCAGGGTTTGCCAATCTTCCCCTGCAATATTGTCCTACTCAAGAATGATCCTGGAGGACACTGTGCCTCCAGCTCCCTCAAGAAAAGTTTGTTTTCTTCAAGGCTTGAATAGAGGAAAATGAAAATTGTGGTTTTTAGAGTGAAATTCGGGGGGTGATGCAGCTGGGTTCGCTCCACTATTTGCTGTGCAAAGTAGGGCAAAAGCTTTAAATTCCCAGCAGAAGCTGACTACCAGCCCACACAGACCTGAATGAGGCCCAGGTGGGCTTGCTGCACGCTGGTCCAAGGGAAAAGCTGGAACAAAGTCCCCTTTTATTGCAGATGGAGCCTGTACTGGTGTGTCCAGGGCTGTCTGTGGTAAGACACGGCAATCCAGCCAGAAACTGTGGATATGAGAGTTCCAACAGCAACCTGCTTCTCCAGGGTGAGGGACGAGGCCAGCCCGAAAGCCTGGAAGGTGCTCTGGGCACTGGAGAAGGCCAGGCTGTCCTTGAGCAGGGATGGCCTTCAAAGGAGACCTCATGCCTTGTGCTGCTGACCAAGGGCAGCTGGTGCCCTTCCAAAAAATGCTTCTTTTGTCCAGCTCTTGGAAAATTCCAGCCAGCAACAATTCCTGCTGCTCACACCAGCCCTTTCCAAGCAGGAGGAATTTCAGCAGCAGCCTGACAGCTTAGTGGCAGGAGAATAAAATACTCAGCTGAGCGTTATCAATTCTCTGTCAGAAGCCACATCCTCAGCCCCTCATCTTCTCCAGTTGTCTCAGATGTGGAGGAAGCAGCAGGAAATCTCTGATCCTGGAAGGGAAAGCAGAAGGAGGAGAGGCAGTGGCTGGTCCCTGGGGCCCTGGGAGCAGTGAGAGCCATCCAAAACAGGATCTCTGCTGGGCTGTGGAGATAAGAGTGACCCCAATCAGCAATGCTCTGTGTGAGACTGGAGCCATCTGTGAAAGTGAGCATGGAAATCTGACCTTGCAAAACAGAGGGAAAGGTGTCCTTGGGTATTTGCCAAACCTCGCAGGGGCTCTGAGCCACCTGGTCTAGTGGAAGGTTTCTCTGCCCATGGCAGGGGTTGGATCTAGAGGGTCTTTAAGGCCCCTTCCAACTCAAGCCCCTCTGTGATTCTGAATTACAAACCCACAATGACAAAGAGAACACAGCAAACCTGGCCTCCGCTGCGTTGCTGGTGGTTGCTGCAGTCACTTGTGTCACCTGGAGACTGGTTTGGATCTGGAGAAATTTTCATGGTCATACAGTATTTCAATGTGACCTTCCTGGTTCAGGGTCCCAAAAGATGCTGGAACAGATTATCTGCAAGCACAGAATTGGTTAAGCTGCCTGTGAACCTGATGGGAGAAGTATAGTCATGTTATTGCAGCGTTTACCCTGTACAGGTGATATTTGGTTTCCATTTTGAAGATGAAATGTTCTTGCACAATGCTTGTATATGCAGAAATACTGGCTTTAAATCCTAATTCCATCTTCACACAAGGATGTGTAATCCCTCAGAAATGTTTAACACAGAGCCATATTAGCTTTGGGCTGGGTGGTGTGGTTTGTTTAAAGTTCGTGATGAGTAATGGCAGCGTTAACAAATACCACTCTTGTTAATTTGGGTCTTCCCTTTATCAACCCTGTTGCTTCTTTACAGCAGAGACTAAATGAAATTCCTTCATACAGATGAGAATTGTGCAATTCAGGCTGATTAAAGGGGAAGTTTTCTGTTATTGTGAAAGGACAATTTAGATAACCTGTTTGCTGTTCATCCTGGAGGTGCTTTGCAGTTAAGAGTGAAAAGGAAAAGGACATTTCTCTTAAGAAGTGTCTTGAAAGAGCTTTTTGTATTACCAGAAGCAGCTACATTGATATTGACCTCCACAATTAGAAATGCACAACAACCACTTAGGTGACTTAATCTGGCCATGACTTTTAGCTGCAATACCAAAATCTCATCAAATATGTTGCTATCCTTTAAACAAGGAAGGAGAGCACAAATACCAACAATTCTCATCAGCCTTCTGGGTTGGAAAGACCATTTAATTTATGCTCCCTTAGCTGTTAGCCTAAACCCTGCTGTGCAAACCTTACGTCTGTGTTGGACCTCATAAACTTCTTGAGCATCAACTTAGGTGCAACCCTGCTACAAAACCCTTCAGGCACCACACTGATTTAGAGTGGCAGGACTTCACTGTTCTAGCAGAGAATTTTATTTACTTGCTCCTGCAAGTCATTTCCAGAGCAGATGTGAAATCAGTGCCTTGCTATCTGGATGTGATAGGATTTTCCTCCTGTCCCAACACACAACAGGGGAAAAGATTTGTTTCTATTATACCATTGCATCTAAATCTTTGGTTTGAGAGAAAAAGGAAAGTGTTCCTTTAAGAAGTTCTGCCCAGACTTTTTGGCATGAGGACAAGCTGTGTTGTGCTGGCAGGAGCAGCACTGTCCCTGTGGGTGCAAACCCCCTGAAGGATGAACAGGCTGCTGTCACAGGGGCCACACCTGCAGCATGAAAACCCACCGTGCCACTAACTCAGTGCAAACTAAACACAAGTGACTCAGTTCTGCATCCTCAGCAAGGACTTGCCTCTGCAGAGATGTTACTGACAGACTCAGCTCTTGTTTGCAAGGGCTGTTAAATTGTCACACAAATCAACCACTCCTCCCTCTCTTGTCCTTCTTGGCGTCTGGCTGCTGAGCTGCTGCTGAGAAAGAAGAGGCAGAGTCCTTCAGGGCAAACGGGGACTTTACAATGGGCAGAAACTTCCTCCTTTGTTTTGTTCTCAGTGACAACAGAGGGGTTTGTCTTCAGTCCCTGTGTCAGCAGGGAAATTGTGCCTGCCCATCACACCTAGGATCTGAACAGCCTGGATTTTTATTGGTGTAAAATCCACAGTGACCTGACCTTCTGCAGGAATATGGAGAGAAGAGTCAAAAGGGATTCCTGGAATGTTGCAATAAGCAGAAAGTGGTATTAAACATATGTAGATAAAAAGGCATAAAATCTCATAAAAGCTCATATGGAACTGATTTAAACCTAATAAAAAGAGGCATTTTATTGTAATAAAGAGTGAGGGTTGCAGACCACAGTGTGAGATATAGCTACTCTTCATAGTTTAGGAAGGTTTATTAAACCTTATCAAAAATACAACAGAAGACTGAATAAAGAAAGAAGGTTACAGCACCAGGAGCAAAAGATTTTCCTCGCCATGTGCTCAGCCCCCTCACACTGGAGACTTTCCCTTTTAACCCTTTAACCCCTCCCAAAGTTTTGTCCATCAACCCCGTCTTTGCTGTCCAGTGGTGGAGATCTCTTCCTCAAATCCTGACTGGGGGTCAAGTGTGACCATAGTGACAAGCCAGCCCTCCCAGATGTCCCAACCCCTTGGGGACATCTGGGAGTCATAGTGACATGCCACCCCTCCCAGCTGTCCCTTGATAACCACGGGATGGGGTGCAGCATAACTATAAATCTATAAAACTTTTCTTGACTTATATACATGATATTTTTCTATTAATTGTGAGAGTCAATCATCACATCTATCACAACAGGGAAAGAAGTTTCTGGTGGGAGGAACACTGGTTTTAAAGGTAGGACCAGCTCTTGAGGTTTGATTTGTTCCCTCTTTCAGATTACAAGGAAGTCATGGTGTTCCAGGGTAGAAGCTGGTCCCAAAAGTTTGAGAACAGGGTGTGATAAGATCACCAGGGTATTTTATCCGTATCTAGGAAGAAGCCCTGCAGAGCTTCTCTATAGCTTTGACTGAAAGTAGAAGTCCTGTTTTTACCAAGAATTTTGATCTCTTCGTGTTTTGGAGAAAGAAAAAGAAAACCCCAAACCACCTGAAGTTTACATTGAGGTGAGGGGTATCACAGAGGGATGAGGGCTCACCAAGGCAAGAGACCCTCCTGAAATTTAAACTGTTCTTTCAATAATACCAATAATTTCTCAGTACATGTTGATTTCAGCAGGCACCAGATTCCCTCTTCTTGTTCTGGCCTTTCACATATCACTAAGGGAAGGTGAGGCTGTGTCATTGTCATTCGGATTTTTAATTCTTCAGAAGTCAAAACTGAATTCAAGTAAAGTTCATTAAACTGCAATTTACATATATGATAAATAGGTGTGATTCGTGCTGATAAAAATTGAAACAGCAATCAATATTGATACAGTAATTGATATTTGAGAATAATAAAATAGTTAGAAGTTGTAATGCCAAAGAAGAGAGGGAGAGGAGGGGCTCCACCCCCCCCCCCCCCTTTCCCAGCAGATGTTGTCAAGGACCACAGGAAAGAAGCTGAAGATAAAGTTGCTAAAAATGAGCAAAAACCTGGTTGAGTCCCAGAAAATGCTAATTATAAGGGATTTATTGCCTTGATATGTAGATGCAGTGATACGTTAGTCTTGGCTTACATTGTACTGGCTTGGGCTTGGTGCGCGTGTGTAACCCAAACATGAATAAAAGGACACAGAATCACAGAATCACAGAATCACAGATGTTCAAGGCTGGAAGAGACCTATAAGATCATCAAGTCCAGCCCATGTTCTAACTATTCAACTAGATCATGGCAGCAAGTGCCACATCCAGTCTTTCTTTGAACTCTTCAAGGGATGATGACTCCACCACCTCACTGGGTAAATGATTCCAGTATCTGACCACTCTTTCTGTGAAATATTTCCTTCTTAATTCTAACTTACATCTCGCTTGACGCAGCTTGAGACTGTTTCCTCTTGTTCTATCTGTTGTCGCCCGGAGAAAGAGCTCCAGCTCACCACTGCCACCCTTCAGGAAGTTGTAGAGAGCGATGACGTCGCCCCTTAGTCTCCTTTTCTCTAGGCTAAACAACCCCAACTCCCTCAGTCGCTCTTCGTATGGCTTGTGCTCCAAGCCCCTTACTAGTCTCATTGCCCTCCTCTGGATACGCTCAAGTAACTCGACGTCCCTCCTAAAGTGAGGGGCCCAGAACTGGATACAACACTCCAAGTGAGGCCTCACCAGTGCCGAGTACAGGGGAAGAATGACCTCTCTGCTCCTGCTGGCCACTCCATTCCTGATACTGGCCAGGATGGCATTGGCCCTCTTGGCTACCTGGGCACACTGCTGGCTCATATTCAATCGACTGTCAACCAGCACCCCCAGGTCCCTTTCCGCCTGAGCACTATCCAGCCATTCCGTCCCCAGCTTATATTGATGCAGGGGGTTATTGTGGCCGAAGTGCAATACTCGGCACTTGGACTTATTGAAGTTCATCCGGTTTGATTCTGCCCATGCATCCAATCGTTCCAAATCTCTCTGCAGAGCCCTACACCCCTCTAGCGGATCTACACACTTTCCCAATTTTGTGTCATCAGCAAATTTACTAATAAAAGACTCTAAGCCCTCATCCATGTCATCAATAAAAATATTGAACAGAACTGGCCCCAACACAGACCCCTGAGGGACACCACTGGTGACTGGTCGCCAGCTGGATGTGACACCATTCACCACCACTCTCTGGGCCCGGCCATCCAGCCAGTTCTGAACCCAGCAAAGGGTATTCCTATCCAGACCACGGCCGGCGAGTTTGTCTAGGAGTATGCTATGGGAAACAATGTCGAAGGCCTTGCTGAAATCCAGAAAAACAACATCTACAGCCTTCCCTGCATCCTCTAGCTGGGTTACCTGATCATAAAAAGTGATCAGGTTAGTCAGACATGATCTACCCCTCCTAAATCCGTGCTGGCTGGGTCTGATACCCTGGCCATCCTGCAAATTTTGCATGATGGCGCGTAATATAAACTGTTCCATTATTTTGCCAGGTATAGAGGTCAGGCTGACTGGTCTATAATTGCCAGGATCTTCCTTTGCACCCTTTTTGTGAATGGGTATCACATTGGCCAGCTTCCAGTCATCCGGAACCTCACCAGTAAGCCATGACTGTTGGTAAATGATGGAGAGTGGCTTTGCAAGCTCATTTGCCAGCTCTCTCATTACCCTGGGGTGGATCCCGTCTGGTCCCATAGATTTATGAATATCCAAGCATTTCAATAGTTCTATGACAGCCTCCTCTTGAATAATGTGGGGACCTTTCTGCTCCCTAAAACCATCAACCAGCCCAGACGGACGGGAGTCTTGAGGGCAAGTCATCTTCCCATTAAAAACTGAGGCAAAATAGGCATTAAACACTTCTGCCTTCTCCTCGTCTGCAAATACTAACTTCCCACCTTTGTCCAGTAAAGAACAAAGGCTGGTCCTACCTTTCTTCCTACCATTAATATGTTTATAAAAACATTTTTTATTATCCTTAACAGTAGTCGCCATCCTGAGTTCAAACTGAGCTTTGGCCTCCCTAATTTTTTTCCTGCATACTCTAGCAGCCCTCTTGAATACTTCCTTAGAGACCTGACCCTTCTTCCAACGCTGGTACATCCTCTTTTTATTCTTAAGTTCCTCCAAGATCTCCTTTCCCAGCCAGGCTGGACGTTTACCCCGTTGACTGATCTTTCGGGATACAGGAATGGTTTGTTCCTGCGCCCTCAAGATCTCTGCCTTGAAGTAAGCCCACCCTTCCTGAACTCCTTTATTTTTAAGGGCTGCTTCCCAAGGGACGCTCTGATTTAATCTCTTAAACAGGCCAAAGTCCGCCCTCTGGAAGTCCAGTGTAAGAGTTTTGCTGGTGCTCTTCCTGACTTCGCCAAGTATTGAAAACTCTATTATTTCATGATCACTCTGCCCCAAACGACCTCCAACCATCACATCTCCCACCAGCCCATCTTTATTTGTAAATAGCAGATCTAATGTAGTCCCTTCCCTGGTGGGTTCATCCACCAGCTGCAACAAAAAGTTGTCCTCCATAGATTCTAAGAATTTCCTGGACTGCCTCTTTACTGCTGTATTAAGTTCCCAGCAGATATCTGGTAGGTTAAAATCACCCACAAGAACAAGGGTTGATGATCTTGAAACATTGCGTAACTGCTTATAGAATAAGTCATCTACTTCTTCTTCTTGATCGGATCGACGATAACAGACTCCCAATATGATGTCGGCATTGTTGGCCTTCCCCTTGATTCTTATCCATAAACATTCAACTCCTTCCTTTGTTTCAATTTCGATGGCATCAAAGGTTTGCTTAATATAAAGGGCTACCCCACCTCCTCTTCTTCCTTTCCTATCTCTTCTGAAGAGTCTGTATCCAGCCAATGTAGTACTCCAGTTATGTGAGTCATCCCACCACGTTTCCGTGATGGCAACTACATCATAGCTTTGCAGTTGCACCATGGCCTCCAGCTCTTACGCTTGCAATTCTTGGGCCTGTTTCTAGATAGCTCAGCAGGTTCCCCTTCCCCCTTAAAAAAAAAAAAAAACAAAAAAAGACTGACGAATACAGAGCCTTCATCAGTGACGACCCCCAAAGACTTGTGTGACCACCAAACCGAGTGGTGGCGCATGTGTGGTAAAGGTGATAATGAAGGCGGAGATAGAGATATGACGAACCAAAAATGGGAGGAGATGGTATCGACACATGGCATATAAGGGGTGATTTTCACTTAGCAAGCTCATACGTGATGTTGCAAGGGTCCCAGAACCCTGCCCTCCGTACCCCGTGGTTATCTTTTGCTTATGCACTATTATTGGAACCAAATTATCCCTTATTTTAATCAAATTATATTGTATCCAATTTTATATTTTTTTTATTTTAACTATTCAATTAAAATTGTTATTAATTTTAATATTGTTTGGCTTTTTTTATGTTAGGATAATTGGGCAAACATAACAATTTTGGTGCTGACATCCGTGACTCTCTCAACTCCAGGGAGGTGGATAGTTTCTGGGAAGGAGCTCCCCACCAGAATTTTAAGTGGTCCCAAGGCTAGACTACTCTCCCTTGGGAAAAGAGAGGTTTTATTACAATAACGCATAAGCAAATTAGTTTTTAAGAGCACGCAAGAGAGGCTCCCATCAGAGGGCCGGCTTATAGGAGAGAGAGTATCCATAGAAAACTGCTTTGTGCACGAAGACCCTCATGAGAAAAGGAGGCTGTGAGTATCACGGGGTTTTGGGTCGGGGGGGCAGCTGTATGCATGTGTGAGTGTGTGTGGAGTGTCTGAGATGGGGGCAGGGCAGTCCCGGATCCCCGAAGTGAGCGGGACCTCCCAGTACCGCGTTTTTGTGCCCTCCGAGAGGACGCCGGCCGGGAAAGGAGGGAAGTGAAAAGTGAATGAGTAGGGACCCTGGGAGGGTTTGACCCAGGGGGAAGGAGGGGTTCCCTGGTCCAGGCACCTGTGGGAGGGTCCTTGAGCAGGAGGGATTGACTCATTAGGGAGACTGAGAAAGAGAGTGAATGAATAGGTTCAATTTCCTTGGAGGGGTTGGTAGCAGGCAATTTAGTATGTGATTAGATGGTGAGAGGACGGGGCTAATAGATTGAGAAAGAGGGAGAGTGGAACAGGTAGATTGCAGAGGGAGAGATAGGAGTGGAACAGGTAGATTGAAAAGGCAGTGTGATGTCGGTTTCTCGGCTGTTTAGGTGGCCTGGAAAGGCCCAGAGTGGCCTTGGGCAGCCCGGCGCTTCAAAGGACGAGGAGAGACTTCTGATCTTGTTTCGGTCTCAGTGTTTATTAATTGTTTATCTAAAAGATTTTCTTTCAGCCCGACAGAGGTCTGCACAGCAAGTCAGCCATGGGCACACTCCCCAGCCCCTGGGGCGGTCACTTGTCTTTATACCCGAAGTTACGTGTACAATATTTATAATTTTTCCCCAATACCTTCTACCCTTATTAACCGGTGCACTTCTAGTAAAGACCAATCCCAAAGTGCCACCATCACCACAGAAGATGGAGGCCAAGAAGAAGAAGAAGAAGGACAGGACATGCCCCAATTCCTCCATCTTACTTCTTTAGACCCCCCTGTACAGAAATCCTAAACCCTGTGTTTTATACTCTAACTAACTTATCCCTTCACCATTCACCCAGTAAAATCCTCCCAGTCCTCATACAGGTGTCACCTCCTGTGTAGGATCAAAGTCCAGCCACCAGACACTTCTGGCAACATTCCAGGACTCCCGAGCCCCCCAAGGGTGGTCTCGGTCACTCTGCACCTTCATCCTGAGGTGCTGAGATCCCACAGTGTGACAGAGTAGTAAGTGAGGAAGTTAAGCCACGAGGTGAGTGTGGGAAACTAAGGCTCTCCTGGTACCGGGGATTTCTTAGTTTGCTGCTGCCAGAAATGGGTCAGGGAAAAAGTAACTTCCTTGACCCAGGGGCTGTGGATTGTAGGAAAATTTGCAGAGGTTTGAGGTATCTGAGAACCGTGAGGGGGGTTCTCAGAGTGGGGAGCATTCCTCAGGACAGCTCACTGGGGATGATAATACGGTTTTGGGATGAATGGGAATCCAGAAGGGGAGAAAATCAAGAAATTCAGAGGACAGTGCCTAAGGGACATAATATAGGAAAAATTTTGAGTGAGCATCAGAAAAAAAAAAAAAAAAATGAGTCGCTGGCAGAATTGTTAAAAAGATTAAAAAGAGACTTGCAATTCTATTCAGGTATAGATACTGATACTGCAGTAGAGCAGGTTCTGTTAAAAATCCAGTTTGTGACCAGATTTTGCAGTGACATCAGGAAGAAGCTGGAAAAATTAGAAGACTGGCAGGACAGGGGACTTCAAGTATTACTGAGAGAAGCACAAAGGGCATTTGTAAAGAGAAATGAGAAAAAGCAGAAAACAGATGCCAGAATTTTGGTTGCGGCAGTTCAAGAAATGCAGGCAGCTTTGAATACAGAAAAATCTGCAGGGAAAAACAAACAGCGAATGTCAGGATCTAATTTTAGGAACACAAGACCTGTGCATTTTTCCCGCCACAAGAAAAGATACTTAAAAAATTCTTGTCCTACTTTAAAGGATGCGGGACCTACCTGTTTTTATTGTCATAAAAAGGGGCACCTGCAAAAAAAAATTGCAGAAAGAAACGGCAAGATGAGAAAACTTCTCAGGAGAATCAGAGAGGGCAAGAGTTTTTTGTTTAATGAAGAGGACCGAAATACAACCAGAAGAGGCCTTGATAATAAAACTAAAAGTAGGTCCTCAGAGCGAAGAAGTTATATTTTTAGTCAATACAGGAGTTTCTCAGTCGACAGTGACAAAATGGCGCTGGGAACACAGGGTTTATATGGGGGATAAAAGGGTCTTATATGCAACAACCCAGGACCAACAGGGGAAAAGACAGGTGAGAACATCTTGGGGGAGTACATATAAGGAAAAAAAGAAGTTCATGATACCAAGAAACCCTGTTGAATCCCCAAAGGCCTGCAAAAGCCTTTGGGCAAGATCATTGCATTTAGAGGAGTGTCTCACTTTAATTCATTATCTTTGCACTTAGGTATTGCGGTTCCAGTGGTAGGCCCCTGGACCTCCACAAAACTACTACTTCCTGAGATATCACTGCTGAGTGAGGAGCTCAGTTGTGCTGAAAGCAGAGGCCTGTCCTGGCAGCTGTCACCCGAGTGGGGCCCAGGGCCAGTGACCGCTGCCAGCAGCAGGAATGCGGGCATGGCGAGGATGCCCTGGCTTGGCTTTTGTCTCTTGAACAAGGCGGGCTCAGGGCAGTGCAGAGCAGGCTGGGAAGCAGAGGCGGGAGCCTTTGGAGGCTGTGAGCCTTAAAGATCAGCCCCTGCAGCAGCCGAGATGCAGGTGGCCCAGTTGCCAAGCCTGTGGGGGCCTTCAGAGCGTGCAGGTGGATTTTGCATGGCTGTGGCCTGCTGGCGTCTCTGGGCCCAGGAGTGCCTGTGGCTGCAGCAGGAAGGGTGCCTGAAGGTTTGCTGCCTGCTTTGGTGGCATGGCTGCAGGGGCCAGTGCTGTGAATGCCCCTTGTGTGAGAGCTGGTGACAGCTGAGCTCTTGGGGACAGAGCTGTGCCCCAGGCCAGGAAGAGCAGCAGTGCTCAGGGCCAGGAGTGGTGTCAGTGGGAGCCCCTGTGCACAGGGACCCCCAGCCCCGGGGTGGCTGTGCCAGCAACCCCAGGGACCTCCAGCCCTGCGAACCCGGATCAAGAGGAACCCACAAGTGTGCAAACGCTGCCTGCGCCCAAAAGAATGGCAAAAAGTAGAGATGTTTTAAAAAGAAACAGTATTTATTTGCTGAAGATTGGCAAAAGCTCGGATTTACAGAACATGTTTCATTATAACAATCCTTATAACAACAACAACAATGTACAGAACATATTTACATGGGATCTGATGGACTAACAATCTTCAAAACATATTTACAGAAAACTTCTAACGTACTGAACGTATTTACAAGCAACTTCCAAACTTTGAAACGTATTTACAAAGGCATCGGATCTGTGCCATCGTCTGCATCAGTCCTGGAAGAAAGGAAGCAGCAGAGCTGGACTCAGCCGCCAGCACTGGGCCCAGCAGGGCTGGGAGCTGGGCCCCAGGGGCTGGGACAGGGCTGGCAGGGCTGGCATGGCCCCAGGCAAGTGCAGGGCAGGCCGGGACTGGTGCTTCTGCCACCACAATCCAGGCCCCCTGTGGGCACCGTGTCCCTGAGCGGGGCCATCCAGCCCAGCCCCAGGCTGGCGTCAGGGGACCCAGTGTGTGTGTGGGCAGGGCGTGGGAAGCATCTGCCTGTCTTACCTGTGGGGCTCCATCATCATCCAAGGACCATGGGCTCCTCCTCATCCTTCTCGTCCACTTCCATGTCCTGGATGTTATCCGCCTCATCAACCTCCATGTCTTCGATGTTGTCCCCCTCCTCTACTTCCATCTCCTCAACAGGGTCTTCCTCATCTACCTCCATCATCTCTTCCCTCTCTAGCACCACGTCCACATCCATCTCCTCCACAGTGTCTCTGTCAGTCTGCAAGGGGCAGCGCAATTTCCCAGTGGGCTTCCTGTCCCACACCATCCATTTCCACATGGCTGCAGCCTGCTGAAGCCAGGTGTCCCCCCTGCCTGCGATGGCACTGTACCTCCATTGGCACAGCAGTGCACATCCTGCTGGGATTGGTGCTCCAGAGCAGGCAGCAGGAAAAGCCCAGGCAGCAGTAACACCTCAGCGCTGAGGGGCAGAACGCAGATCGAGTGGAAACTGACCCTTGGCAGCCAGTGAAGTGCCTGCTCTGCTCATTTCCAGGTCCTGGATGTTCCACCTGGAACCCTCTGGGAGTTGTGATGTCACAGAAAATTCAGGGCCGCTCTGCAGTGGGAGATGGGGATGGCAGAATGATCAAATCCTTGAATGGTTTGGCTTGGAAGGGACCCTAAAGATCATTGGGTTCCAAGCTGAGCAACCTCCCAGCACACCTGGTTGCTGTGGCCCCTGTCCCTCTGGCCTTGGATGTTGCTGGGGATGGGGCATCCACAGCCTCTCCGCACTGGTCCCTCTGTCAGCAACAAGCACTCTGAGAGTAAAGAACTTCTTCCCATCATCAAATCTCTTCCAACTCTTGCAGTTTGATCCCATTCCTCCTTGTCCTGTCACTACAGTTCTTGACAAAGAGTCCTCTCCCACTTCCCTGTGGGTCAGGCTGTTCCTGCAGGGTCACACGTGTGGCTGAACATGGAGACAGGAGAGAGAGAAGCCATGTACCCTCTCAGAGAAAATGGGGAACGTGACAAGAGAGATGAGAGTGGGAGGAAAAAGTAGAGACATGCAAGGCATTGGTTTGGGTGGGCTGTGGGATTCATGCCTTTTATTAGAGGCCAGGTTCCCTGGTGCACTCAGTTCTTGTGTTGCAGCCTGCCCACTGCCAACCTCTGTGAGTGACCTGCACTCCCAGAGCTGGGAGCACGCTTGCTTAAACTGATGGTGAATGAGGCTCTAAAGGGATGTTTGTGTGGAACACCAAACACTGTGTATTGCGATGAAGAGGGTCCAGGGAGGGAGACAAAATGGGGCTGGGGACACAGAGTTTTAAATGGGGTGGAAAAGCAGGGAAGCATTGCAGTAAGCCAGGACCAATAGGGGACTAGAGGGGGGAGAACATTCTAGAGGGAGTACATATTAGGAAAATACAGCAGTTGAACTGGGTGATGCCAACAAAAGCTGCTGCATCACCATGGGCCTACAAATGCCCATGGGTGTCACCATTGCATTCAGACCAGTGTCTCTCTTTTACCTTGGTCACTTTGCCCTGAGGTATTACAGTTCCAATCGTAGGCCCCTGGCCCTTCACACCTCCCTTCTTTTTGTTCTCCATAAAGAAGGCTCCTGCCACAGAGTTTTGCAGGCATTTAGCAAAAATGGATACAATAACCAACACAATGAAGACAATAAACAAAGCCCACAAAACAGCCTTAACTAGAGATGAAAGCCAGCCTTTCATCCCCCAGTGTTTGAAAAGTCCATGGAACCAGTCGTTGTTGCCTTCCATCTGGATCTTGTTTCCTTGATCTTTTAGCAGCTGGATGCTCTGGTGTAGTGACTCCCTCTGTTACAGCAGGTTGAAAGAACACATGCCTTCAAATGCCTGACAGCCATGGCCATGGACAAGAAATCATGGCTTGTCTTTGGAAGCACCCAGCTGAAGGCACATGGCTCAGTGAGGAGCATCCAGATTCCTGCTGCAGCGACAACAAATGGCAGCATTCTCTAACTTGAGCTAATTTAGTATCTGGAGGCTTGGGTGGCCTAAAAGTGAACAGATAAAGAGAAGGTGAAACGCAAGTTCTGGTCCCACTAAACTTTCTCTTCTGTAAGCCAAGGGTGTGAACACAGCTTATCAGAAGGATCATATATCAATGCTAAAATATAGTTTTTACAAGCTTTAAGTCATACATCGTGGTCATGGTTTGAGAGGAAGTGAGCTTTTTGGGATGCTGTGGTCAAACCAATGGGTGCTGAGATTTGAATATTGGCACCTGGTGTGGCCACTGGGGACATGGATACGCCTCTGAGAACACAGGGGGTTAAAAGCAGAGAAGTCCCAGGGGAAGCTCTCTTGGGTTCCAGGGGAAAAAAGCTGCTGGGCAGGGGAGGGGAAGCCATGCAGCCAGGTGAGGTAGGCGCGGCCCTGAGGATGGAAGGCTGGAGAAAAACCAGGAGGAATCGTGCAGCCCACCCTCCATGAAAGAGAGAGCCAGCATGTGCCTGTGACTGTGCTACCTTGAAACTTGATAACATGTGCCAGCAGCAAGGCCGAGAAGGAGAAGAGGTGGGACGGCAGTGAGAAGGTGTCCGGCCTCTGTGGGAGTTCTGGGCAGGCAGAGCCCGAGATTTAACCCTCATTTTGGACAATGAAAACTTTGCAAAACAGTAACCTTCCTAGAAGAGAGATAGAGATGAAACAGAGGAAGAAATGGGCAAGTGTGATGAAAGTTCCTGCAAGTGAAAGATGTCAGAAGAGCAGGGAAGAATCTTAGGTGAGAAGAGATGAAGCAGTGGCCTTAGCTGGACTTTTCTTGTATAGCCCTGGGCAGAACCATGTTTCCTGTGACACAGAGACTGCATCCAGGGGCAGGCAATGGCTCAAGCTAAGAGGGTTAAGTGATGAGACACCTCAGCCCCAGGGGGTGAAATTTGGGGGGGACAGGTGTCCCGAAAGTGAGCGATTGTGCTCTTTTTGGAATGGGACAAAGCATCCTTAAAAGGAAAACCCTAGAAGCAGCTCTGGTCTATGTGCAGTGGTGAGAGCACTGGACATGGAAGGAAGAGGTCATAATGGCAGATGTTCTCCAGGTGGTGCCACGAGTGACATGGAAACACGTGTGGGAATCCATAAAAATCAGAGAGTTTTAGGAAGGTTGTAAAAAGGACAGGCCGCAGAAACAGCAAGAATTGTGAAGTGCTAAAGCAGCAGAAAAAGATATATAAGCTGTAGCGAAGACAATAGGGCTGTGTAATGTGCCTTCTAAGTTGCAACAAGTTTATTTAGTATATATCTAGAAGGTTATGCTTATGAATATAGCATTATTCGTTGTCTCTTATAAACGAGCCATTGTGTTGGAGAATCGGCTGCTATTGTTTTAACCAAAGCTACGAGTGTTTAAGATGATTGGATAGAACTACTGTCAGTATGCTTTTGCTCTATGTAATTGGCTGAGACGCATTTATGTTATGTTGTAACATTAAGTTTCTTTGGCCTGCTGCCTGGTCAGCGAGCTGTACGCATCTTTCCATTGTCATAACCATCTAATGAAACTAATGCTAAAAACATAAAAAGCTCTAGGCGCTGATCAAAGCAGCCCCATCCTGTTCGCGTCTGTATATAAATTGGCAGCGTACCAAACACGAGGTTTTGACAGTGTTTCCTGGGAAAGCCTATGGCACAAGAAGGACTCCTCTCCTCTTGATGAACAGAGAATTGATTATCTAAAGGGTCATGATGGACCGCGAGTTGGTGATCTGAGGGATGGATGTATTGGAAATTTGGTGGGGGGAGGAGGAAATGTTTTTGGAAGGTTTTCATTTTCCCTGTGTGTTTCTTTTTACTTGTAGTGTCGTAAATAAAGTTTTCTTTTCTTTATTTCTAAGTGGGGGCCTGCTTTGCTTATTTCTGGTCACATCTCACAGCAGAAACCAGGGAGAGTGTATTTTCATGGGGGCACTGGCTTTGTGCCAATGTCAAACCATGACATATATATATAATAAAAAAATAAATCAAGCCTTCTGAAATATGGAGTCAAATCCTTGTCTCTTCCTGCATGCAAAGACCCCTTTGACCATCGTCACATGTGCCCTGGCTGGCTGCAGGCTGGGCACATATCCTGCCCTCCTGCTCTGTTCCAAAGGCAGCAGGAATGGGCACCTCTGGGCACCGCTCTGAGCACGGTCAACACGGCCTGGGCACTGCAGGTGACTGGCACAACGGCACAGGAGCCTTCAGCTGATGGGTGGTTTCTGCTTTCTCTCCTTGCAGCTGAGCTCTGTGGGTGCTGAGGCTGCTCTGGGCTCTGCCAGGGCTCTGCTGGAGCTCAGCACCGGGCCGGAATCAGCCAAAGAAGAAATGGTGTGACCTGCTGCGCAGACTTGCTTGAGCATTTTGGCAGCACAGCTCAAGTTTGCAGAGTGTACATCTCCAAGGGAAAACAAGACAACCCTCAAAAAATAAACTTGTTCAATAACTTCTGAAATGAAATCAATCTGGGATGACCCCAAATGACATTTCTCAGTTTGCTCAAGCCGTAGCTAAGCCCTTCTCTGAACAGTTCTCTCCCCCACCACCTGCCTCTTACTTCCTAACTGCTCCCTCTTTTCCCCAGTGAGTTCTCAGCCCATTGCAGTCTCCATCACACTGTTGCCTTCCTTGGTGCCCCTCACCACGAGGAAGAGGAAGCCCCAGGCTTAGGGACTCATCCTGTCACTGGCTGAGGAGCAGCAATGTCTCAGAAGTCCAGTGGGATTTTAGTGTCATTCAGAGCCACTCTCCAGCCCTCAGCTCTCCTTGCTGCTGAGCTCCCACTCCCTTTTCCTCATCCTTGCAGCAGGATGAGCTCTGTGAATCCCCTTGAGCCTCCCCACCCTTCCCAGCCCATGCACCCCCCTCAGTTAGGCTGAAGCTGAAGCTTCTCTGTCTCCTGTGGCACACCAGTCCAGTGCCCTGTGCGGGGAGCCCCAACCCTAGAGCACAGTACACAACAATGCAGTGTGGGCTGGAACAGCTGCCCTGCAGCCCTGGCTTGGCTGTTTGTGGCAAGGCAATGCCCCCTGTTCCCAGCTGTCCCTGCAGGATGGCCCCAGGGCAGAGCCCAGCCGGGCTCCCACTGCAGCCCCTGGAGCTTGGGGCAGACAGTGCTCCCAGAGCTGAGGTTCCTGGGGAGCACCCGGAGCTGTGCCTTGCACTCTGTTGCTGTGTGTCACAGTGCAGGCTGGCTCGTGCTGTGTGAATGTACCAGCCCTGGTTTGACTGCCAGGGGCCTCGCCCAGGCACATCTCTCCCAGGGCTGCAGCATTTCACTAGCCGGAATCTGACAAGGCATAGAGATCAGAGCAATGAAATAATCCAGACTGTGTTTTTCAAAGGCCCTTTAGTAGGAAGGGCTTGAGAATAAACGCTCTCTGTTTGCCACGTGAACATCAGGGTGAGCTGCAGGGCCTGAGTGCTCTCGGGGCCGGGCACAGCCCTGGGGGTGGCAGTGCTGGGGCTGCAGCAGGGACAGGCCATGGGCACTGCTGGGGCAGAGCTGACGCCTCAGGCCAGGGCCTGGGGGCTCCAGGCTCCTTGCCCAGGTGCCCTCAGGAACACACCCAGGCCAATGCTCAGCACAGAAAACCCCCGTGAGCAGCCCCAGGGTAGCCGTGGGCAGGCTGGGGGCAAACAGCATGGCTGTGACTCTGCAAGGGCCCTGGGGGAAAAGGGAAGGAGCAGCAGAGCAGGGGCTGATCCATCTCCAGTGCGCTGCACAGCCCAGGGCAGCGTCCCAGAGCGTCCTCATGGAGCTGCCAACAACATCCCCCCTCTGCAGCCCTGGCCTCTCCCCCAGCTCACACAGGTGACCAATCCTTGCAGGCACAGACACGGCAGTACTGGCTCAGCAGCCCCTGTTTGCATTGCACAGAGCAGGGGGAGCACCCCCATGCTGTTGGTGTGGGGACATGAACCTGAGGGAGCACAAATGCCATCACCCCTGGGGCCAGCAAGGGCTGGGGGACACCAGGGAAACCACTCAGCTTTGTCCTGGCCTCTGCAGTCAGCCAGAAAGTTTGTTCCCATCAGCTAGGAGTTTCCTGTGCCACTGCAGACGCTGTTGCTCAGAGCCAGGGCTGCCTGGCAGTCACCACCAAACTGCCATGAGCATTTCCCTGCGTTCACCTTTGCTTTCTTTCCTCTTTCCTGATCCAGATTTCTTCCTATTGCCCAACCCTGTTCCCTCCCCTGCAAACAGCCCATCCCTGTTTGCCCTTTCCTCTCTGGCCCCACTCCCCATTGCAGATCCTGACTTGGCCCCATGGGAATGTCCTTTGGGGAGCAGGATCATCCTACAAGTGCTGCAGGAATTGTCTGCAGGCTCCTGCAGTGCCTAGTGGTGCTCCCTTGCCAGAGGCACCTCAGGCCAGGGGGGCACATCTGGGCTGCTGTGTCTGGCTCTGGGGCTCCCTGTTCTGGGCAATGAGGAGGAGCTGCAGAGGCTCTGCAGGACTGACAGGATGGGCTTTGGGGGGAAGCAGGAGAAGCTGAGGGACCTGGGCTGCTGGAGCTTCTGAAGAGGAGGCCCAGGGCTCCTCCTGCAACTGCTCCAAGGGTGGTTCCGGAGAGTCAAAGAATCAGCAAGGTTGGAAAAGACCTTGGAGATCATCAAGTCCAAACTGTGCCTTGACTCTGCCTTGTCTCCCTGAGTCTCCTCTTCTCCAGGATAAACAACCCCAGCTCCCTCAACCATTCCGCACAGGACTTGTGTTCCAGACTCCTCGCCAGCCTTGTTGCCCTTCTCTGGACATGCTCCAGCCCCTCCATGGCCTTCCTAAATTGGGGGCCCAGAACTGGACACAGCACTCAAGGTGTGGCCTCACCAGTGCTGAGTGCAGGAGAAGAATCACTGCCCTGCTCCTGCTGGCCACACCATTCCTGATCCAGGCCAGGAGCCATTGGCCTTCTTGCCCACCTGGGCACACTGCTGGCTCATGTCCAGCCTGCTGTCCATCAGTCCCTGCAGGTCCCTTTCTGCCTGGCTGCTGTCCAGCCCCTCTGTCCCCAGCCTGTAGCACTACAGGGGTTGTTGTGGCCAAAGTGCAGGACCTGGCACTTGGACTTGTTCAACCTCACATTGTAGGATTTGGGCCCTTGATCCAGCCTGTCCAGGGCCCTCTGCAGAGCCCTCCTACCCTCCAGCAGATCCACACTCACACCCAGCTTGGTGCCATCTGCAAATTTGCTGATGCTGGACTCAGTCCCCTCATGCAGATCATCTGTGCTGGTATTGAAATCCACGCTGGCTGGCTCTGATCCCTCAGCCATCCTGTGGGTGCCCTGTGATGGCACTCAAGGTGATCTGTTCCATAACCTTGCCAGGCACCCAGGGCAGGCTGACAGGCCTGGAGTTCCCCAGCTCCTCCTTCCAGCCCTTCTTGGGGATGGGCTGACACTGCTGCCTCCAGTCCTCTGGGACCTCCCTGCTGAGCCAGCACTGGTGGTAAATGATGGAGAGCAGCTTGGGGAGCTCATCCACCAGCTCCCACATCCCCCTGGGATGGATCCCATCTGCTCCCAGAGACACCTGTGAGCATCTGAGTGGCTCAGCAGGTCCCCAGCTTCTTCCTCCTGGATTCCAGGGGGCTGTTCTGCTCCCTGTGCCCATCCACCAGCTCAGGAGAACACTTGTCCTGAGGATGACCTGTCTTATTCTTGAAAAATGAGGCAAAGAAGGGGTTAGGTACCTCAGCATTTCCCTCATATTTTGTAACCCCATCTCCCCCAATAATGAATACAGATTGTCCTTGTACCTCTATTTGCCATTAATGTGTTTATAGAAACCTTGTTCTTATCCTTCACAGAAGTGGCCTGGTTAAGTCTTAAGCTTTCATTTCTCTAATTTTCTTTCTGCATCACCTAACAATATCCTTTAACATTTCCTGAGTTACTTGCCTCTCTGTCCGAAGGTGATGCACCTTCTGGTTTTCCCCAAGTTCCTGCAAAAGGCCCATGACATACAGAACTTCACCTGTTGGCTAAAGTATGCCTCAGAGGAGGAAAATACAAGAGTCTATAAATTAAAACAGGGAAAGCAAGCAAGGAAAGTAAAAGAAGAGGCTGGGAAGGCTAACAAAAACTGGGACCCCCTTGATCACTTACTTCCTCCTACCCTTGCAGTACCTCAAATCCTTCCTCCAATTCCTCTTGCTGTGGAGCCAATTCCTCCTCCTCTCCCAGCTGTCATTCCTTTACCACCTCTTCACCCAGTTATACCTCCAACACCTTCCCCTCTACCCTCTCCTTACTCTCTTTACCCTTCACTACTGTTCCCTTACCTCTGCCATCTCATGCACCCCTTATTCACCAGCGAGTTCCTGCTCTGCCTCCCCCACCACAAATGAGAAGCCAAACAACATCTCAGAATCTCATGCCCAAGAGTGAAGTTACCCAGTCAGCCTCCACAGCTGATGTTGTAACACCCGGTCCAAAGAGGCTGAAGTGGGAAAATTGTTCCCTCTCAGAGAAGTTCCCATGTGCAGGGTGGCCAGTGAGATTGGATTTGTAAACGCTGACTTGACTGTGGCCAAAGTTAGAAACTTTAAGAAAGAATTGTGAAATTTAGTGGAAGACCTAGTAGGAATCGCAAATCAACTTGATCCATTTTTAGGCCCTAATATTTATACATGGGGAGAATTGAACTCCATCTTTAACATCCTATTTTCCCCAGAAGAGACTCGATTAATAAGAACTGAAGGAATGAAAATTTGGGAGTGAGAAAACCAGCTTGGGCCCCCAGGTGACTAAACAATGCCTTTAGTGGAGCCTGACTGGGACCCTAATCAAGAAGAAGGGAGAAGGAATATGAGAGATTACAGGTCCCTGATGACCTGAGGGATAAAAGAATCAGTCCCTAGAGGGAGTAATACCAGGTTAGCGTTTGACGGCACCCAGGAAAAAGATGAGACCCCAGCACCATGGCTTAATGGGCTAAAACAAAACTTCCAGATTTACTCGGATGTTGACCCAGACAGCCCAGAAGGCCAATCTCGGGTTCCGTGTGGTCAGGGATGACCCTGAGAATCCTTTTTTCCCAGCCTGGTGTTTCAAAGAAGGAGTCTGAATTCTTTGGCTTTGGTTTCCAATGTTGTTTATTGTTTCTTATTTTTAACATTTTTTCTCTGGCCTGCCAGAGGTCAGACAGAGGCACACTCCCTGCTCCCAGGCTTGTGTCTACGTTTTATACTATGAACTATGTGTACTTTATTTATCATTATTTTCCAATACCTAAAGCCACACAGCAGGGGACTTTCAGTATTAATCAAAACAAATGCACCATTTATTGAGTGCCCACAGCAAATGCGATAGAAGGATTAGAAAGAATATGAAGGACAGAGAGAGAAAAGGAAGGAGGGAATAGCTACCAACAGAGAGATGAAATCCTCGTGGTCGTGCCAAGAGATCCGTCTGGTCACGCTGGGGAGAGTCTCAAAGTCTTTGGTTAACTCAGGGCTCTTTTATAATCTACCGCCAGGAGGGGAGCAGGACGGCACATGGAGGGAACAGTGGAGAATAAATCCATTGGGAGCCGGTACAGACAGCCCAGTTCTGAACAGCACAAACCGGTGCCAGCAGTGAGCGGGGCCCGTTGTTTAAGGACTGGTTCCTATGGGAAACATCCTGCTTCCCATGGCAGACATCCCGCTCCAGTCAGACCAGCACCCCTGGGTTAGAATTTGAAGGGTCTCAGTCTCAGTCCTTGGGGAGGGCTTCAATCTCTGTCCTTGACTGTGGTCGTGAGGCAAATGAGGGATCTTTGGACCGTGTCTTACAGAATGACATCCCAAAGCATAAAAAATTTCTGCATTTTCCTGTAAAAAAAATTAATGAATGAATAAATGATAATTATTAGTTCTAATTTATTTACAATAGTATTATTCTATATTTGTATGACCAAATTTTAATATTTGTATTTTAAAATCTATGCATTATTAGGAAGCAAAAAATTTATTGGTCATTGGTTTTAAGTAACACAATTCCCTTCATTAATTCATAGACCAGGGTGGCTTTGGTTTCTCCTGCTTTATGCTAATTAGTCCTATTTTAAATCCTTTTGTAATCTTTTTTATCATTTTCAGAGGGTAAAAGGGGCCACTGTGGGGTCCCTGGAGACATTTCTGGGGCATATTTGGGGCAATTTTGGGTCTGGGGAAGGAATTCAGAGAGAACCTTGAGAGTCTGGAGGGCCCTTGGCGGAGCTGGGTTGGGCATTTGGAGGGGCACTCAGGGATTCTGAGGGGTCAGTTCGGGGTCCGCGGCAGCACCTGGGGGTCCAGGGGGGCCCTTGGCAGTCAGGGAGGGGAATTTGGGGGCCTTCGGGGTCCGGGAGGGCCCTTGGGGGGCTCGAACGGGGCTCCCTGGGGCGCAGGGGGTGATGGGAGTTGTAAGCGCGGGCATCATACGGTTTAACGGGGCCGCGGAGCATCACGGGAGTTCGAAACGCAGCTGCAATGGCTCTCGGTGGGGCGCGGGGCATGACGGGAGATGAAGTCCCGGCTAGAATAGCGCTGGATGTGCGCCGAGGAGCATGCTGGGAGCTGTAGTCCCGGAAGTGGTTCGAACACCATGTTTGGGGGTCCGGGAAGGCTCTTGGGGGACGGTTTTGCGTCCGAGCCGCGACTTGAGGCCCTGGCAGGGAACGCAAACGGTTCGGGAGCCCTTGGGAGGAGGTCTGGTACCTCTGACCAGGCTCTTTAGGGTGCGGGGCAAGGCAGGAGTTTCAGGCGCGGGACTGTGTTCTGAGGGGCTCTGGGGCCGCGGGGGAGGAAAGATGAATTCCCAGAAGTGGCTGTACCGGGCATCTGTGGGGTTGGGAGCACTCAGGGGATCCGGGGACGCTGTGGGAGATCCCGAATGGGCGCTGAGGGAACACTGAGGGATCCTGGAAGGTCTGGGGGACACTTCTGGGACAGATGCGGGCGGATGCCCGGGTTCTGTGGAGTGCAGGGCATGACGGGAGTTGTAGTCCTGGCTTCAATTGGGCTGTATTCGGCCGCGGGGCATGGTGGGAGATGTAGGCAAAAAATGTAGCGCCCATTTAGGCACCGCCCCCAGACCCGAATCCGAGGTGCTGATTAGCTGCAACTGGTGATAGGCGGGAGCCTTGGCAAATGGGATGCGTTGTAGGTGGGAATAGCCAAATCACCCTCCTCCAGTCCCTGCCACTACAGCCAATTCATTCCCAGTACAGACCACTATAACTCCAGTAAAGTCCATTTCATCCCAAGTAGAACCCAGTTCAATGCCAATGTCCCTCCAGTCCCTCCCAGTGCAGCCCAGTCCGTCCCAATACACCTGAATTCATTCCCAGTCGTTCCCAGTTCCTCCCAGTGTCATCCACAGGATGCCCCAGTGTCCCCAGTATTCTCTGCAATCATCCCAGTGTCCCCAGTGAGTCCCAGTCACCCCCAGTGTCACTCCCAGTATGTCAAGTGTTTCCCACAGCGTTCCCAATGTTCCCCAGTATGTCCCAGTCCTTCCCAGTGTCTCCCACAGCGTTCCCAGTGTTCCCCAGTATGTCCCAGTCCTCCATAGTGTTTCCAAGGACAGTTTCATTTCTCACAGTGGCCGTAGCAGCCAAATCCAGCAGTGGGGTCAGTGCAGTGCCCATGGCCACAGCCCCTTGCAGGGGCCCAGTGCAGCTTGGGCTGATGATCCACCCTCACAGCTGGCCCAGGGCAGCTCTGCAGTGGCTTTGGTGGCACCTGGGGCTGGCACACACCTGAGCAGTGTTTCTGTTTGCACTGGGGAAATCAGCAGTTTGAGATTGCTGCAAAAAGTACAAAAAGTGAAAACCCCACTTAGGTTGGGTGCAACCAGCTCTGCAAGCACAGCAGGGCCCAGGGGAGTGAGGACAGACAGGATGGGGCTGGGCAATATGGAGCAAGTTGTCCACATGGGGTCAGAGCTCCAGGCACAGCTTCTGTGAGCAGGCCAAAGCTGCTGAGGAGAGACCCTGGGTCAATATCAATCACAGAATGCTGCAATCACCTCTGCTCTAAAGTGAAATAAAATAAAATACATCCTTTAAAATAGAAAAGTGTATTTCTTACAAGTTTTTTGAAATCTTTCTGCATAATTGGACCAGGAAAACTTTAATGACCCTCTCAGGACTTTGATGTTGTTTACATCAGACTCAGTCCCTGAGAGTGTCTTCAAAAAACTTCTCAACAACTCAAAAATAAATTGAAACTCTGAAGTTTCTTGAAGTTTTAATTGTTCTACTGAGACACACGACTGAGAAAGTGTCCCCAGGTTCCAGTCAGAGCAGAACACTGGAGGCAGTGATGGCAGCTGGGGACAAACAAGGCAAAGATGTCTCTGGTGCTGAGCAAAGCTGGATGTGTTTCAGGAATGCAAAGGCCAAAGCCTGAGCCCCAGCCCCTGGCCAGGCAGATCCTGTCCCTCCCTCCTTGCTCAGGGCTCTTCCCAGGATGGGCACTGGCATGTGGGGATGTGCAATGCCAAGGGCAGGAGCATGGGGCGGCCCCTGCCAGGCTGCTGAGCAGGGACAAGGAGGCAATGAGGCCCCAGGCCTGCAAGGGTCACTTGTCTCCTGCTCCTGCCTCAGGCCCAGGCCCAGCAGCCATGGCCAAAGTGCTGCCCAAGTTGGCTCTGGCAGGGCTGTCTTGCAGCTGCTGCCCATCCCTGTGCCCTGTGCAGACCAGGCTGTCCCACGGTGTCCCTGCCCTGCGCCTCTGTCCCTGCAGGCTGTCAGCATCCCCTGGCTGCCCCACCTGGCTGGGCCCTTCCTTTGCTGACAGCTCTGCCTCCTGCCTGCCTCTGCCTGCCCACACAAAGCCTGGGGCTGACCCAGACTCCTTCTCGGGGACGTGCTGCACCACAGCCCTGGCCTGGGAGGGAAATTCTTTTCTCTTGGTTCCCATTCTGGGTCTTCACAGCTGCACTTGGTGGCATTATTGATATCTCAGGTTCATTTCCACTATGAAGAAGAGGTCTAATATATTTGAATCCACCTTTCTCGTCCTCACAGGCTGTTCTTGTTCTGCCCTCAGTCTCCACTGAACCCAGGACTTCCAGCTCCCATACAGTGATCATGTTCTTGGGGCCTCCAAATCCCATCCTGGGAGATCTCTGGTCCTGCTCAAAGGTTTTCAGCCTTGGAGATGTGATTTAAGTCCAGGAATGTCTGAGTACATTTTTGCCAAAAGCTTGTACTGGGAAATATAATACAGAATAATACACTCTGTCTTTGACTGAGGGCAGATTTAGATTTTCTATAAGGATGAAATATTTTGTGATGACGGTGTCAGGACACTGGCACATGTTGCCCTTGGAATAGAAACCCCATCCCTGGATGTGTTTAAGGTCAGGTGCTTTGTACAACCTGAACGAGTGAAGGTGTTCCTGGGTAATGGAAGATGAGTTTTACCAGAGGCTCTTTTAGGTCTCTTCTAACTCAAACCATTTTACAATTCTTTGATTCTTATATCCCAACTGCTTCTCCGCAGGGCTGCAAGTACCTATGCACACCATGCCAGCATTTTAATTTGGCCTAATTCCCAACATTTCCTTAAAAAGGAAAGAATTGCCATATCAGGGACAAGAATTGCCGTGTTTATGGAGGAACCATTGAAAGCCCAAAAAGTAAAGAAACTGAAAACAACATCTCAGTGTGAAATATTCACCAAGCGGGACAACGGCAGAGACTCTAATGATGACCACCCAGCTGAGGATGGGAGTTTCTGCCTTAGGGTCTGAGTATCAGGATGGAAAGTCACTCCCAGGAGGAATCCCTGTGCATTTCCCTCTGCCATGGCTCTGCCCTTCCTGATCCAGCAGCTGTGAAGCAGCAGAGATGGGGCAGTGCAGGGACAGGGCTGGCTCTGACAGGGCTGTTGGGGTTTAGGAATGGTGCTCTCCAATTTACTACTCCCACTACAAAGACCACGTGTCTCCCCAGATTTATATTCCCGCCATTGTCCCCCACCCCACAGAGGCTTTACCTGCCTGGCCCTGCTTGATCTCAGCCCATGTTTCACAGTCAGGGATAACCTGGAGATTGTGTCCATGGTTAAATCCACCCCTCGCTCACGAGCCCATCTGAAGGTTGCATCTCTTCCCTGATAACTTGAGGTGTCCAGAAATAACTCACCCTTGTGTGGCCAGTCCAGACCCCCCTGAGACACTTTAATCCTGGCAACCCCATCCTCCTGTCCGTTGTTGTCATGCTCTTTGGTGCCCGACTCTTGGGCACGTGAGCATCCACAGGAGGGACTTGCACAGCCAACTTCTCCCCCAGACAGAGATGTCATGCCCCAGTCCAGCAGCTGTAGAGAGTTAGGGATATGCGTGCAGAAGAAATCGGGCTGTACGGTCAGTCAGGACATCCTCCCCCCTACAGTCAGACCTTTGCTTTGTACCTGTGCTCGGAGGATTCCGACACTGACTCGGGCTTTAACAAAAAGGGAGCAGTGGCATACAAGGTCACTAGCTGCAGCGCTCCTGCGTGGGTTAAGGGGATAACAGAGAAAGATCGAACCCCACTTACAGACTGGCGGAAAATAAAAATGGCTTGCGCGGTGTGGGCTCTGTCTGCAAAACTGGTGTTCTCGGTCCGTGTTGGGGGGGCAGGCGGAAACCAAAGAACCTACTCCCTGGTAAACCCGAAAGTCGTGCAGGCAATTGTTAAAGCAGTTGCAGACAGGGGGATTAATTCTGCCCGTTTCTGATCTGCACCGTGCTCTGGGCAGCTTCCTCCAGGAAAGCAGCAAGCACAGCCAGGTGAGTGGATGGGCAGGGCGGCTCAGCTGCTCCCGGGGGCAGCTCGAAGGGCAGCCTCTACCCCGTCCACTCCGTGTCCCCCCAGGCCAGCGCCTTCGACAAGCAGCTGCCGGAGGAGGCCGTCCTGCCCTGCCTGCTGGAGGTGCTCCCCAGCTGGTGGCATGAGGCGGGCCTGCTGCCGGAGCACGCCGGAGGCCGCCTGTTCACTGACATCGCCAACCAGTCCTACCTGCTCATGAGCGGCTGGGAGCCGCGGGCAGCCACAACCGCCCCCACCCCGCCATAAACTCCTGTTCCCCCGGAACTCGCCTGGTCCCTCCTGCACCACCAAGCCCCGGATCGCCCCGCCCCAGCAAGAACGCCCCGCCCTGGTCCCGCCTCCGGTCCCGCCCCCTCACTGCATGCGTGGAGCGCCCTGCCCCGTCCCGCGGCTCAGCCAATTGTGTTGCGTCGCGTGGCTGTCGCCAGGCAGTGCGCGGCCGTTGGGTGTGAAGTGGCCAAGCGGGGCGCCGTCCGCCCGCCGTTTAAAATGCTGCGGGGCGGGCGAGCAGCGGTGCCGCCGCAGAGGTGAACGTGCCACAGGGCCAGAGATGTGGCCTTGAGGTGCAGTCCCGAGCGGGGAGGCTGTGGTGAGGCAGGCAGGGGAAGGGAGAATGTCGCTTATTGGAGGGAGCCCCAAAGAGTGGCTGGAAGGGATGCTGGGTGATCAAGGACCCCCCAGGAGTAGAGGGAGGGCGTATCGGCTGATGGGGTGTCCCAAGGAGAGGTTGGGGAGAGTTGGGGTGTCCGCTGGTGGGGAGAAGCGGCTGGAGCACTTGCACAGGCCGGTGGTGAGGAGGCCGGCGGGGCCTGTCGGAGTAGGCTCAGCCTGGCTGGTGGGTATGGCTAACGCCGCCCTCCTGCAGGACCATGGCGCAGGTCCTGTTCGAGGCAGACCTGCACGGGCTGCTGAAGCTGGACAGGCTGATCCCAAACGCGCCGCCTGTGCGATGGCAGCACAAGGCCAAGGAGAGCAGCCCCGTCAGCGTGTCGCCCATGAAGCTGGCCAATCGCTCTCACAGCTCCAGCAAGACGCCGTCCAAGATACCCGGTGAGCGCCGGCCACCAGCGGCAGAGGTTGAGTGTGGGAGCCTCGCCCAGGCTGCTTGTCTGTAGCCATGGGGCTCTGGGCTCCCTGCCACACTGCCCTACTGGCTGCTGCTCAGGCAGGAGGAGGTGGGCTGTGCTCCTGACAGCCACCCACCTCCTTGCCAGCATGAGGGGCAGAGCTCTGAGCACTGGGGCTGGTGAGCTGCTATTCGCCCAGCTGAGCCTTGCTGGCACAGCTGTATGCTAGGATGAGTGTGGGCAGGACTGTCAGCTGACAGCTTTACATCTTGTGAGCGTTTTTGTATCTTCCCCTTATCTCTGGACTCTGGAATTGTTGCACTAGACCCAAGGAGTTGCACCACACAGTCCCCAACCAACTTGGTGGCAGGGAGGAAAATATAAGTTAGTTGTGACTGGGTGGCATGAGACCTCAGAGTCCTACTTGTCTGGTGGGTGTGATGTGGAAGGGTGTTGGGTTTGCTCCCGTGAAAGCTCTAATACAGGCTGTTAAATAGCTGTAAGACAATATTTTCATATGTGAATGCAGGTAAATCTGGATCCAAAATTCAAAGCCACCCCACAAAGGCTGGGGGGTATCGCAACATTCCCAACTGCAGCACTATGCAGATGGAGATGGCAAATTTCCTCCCAACCAAAGAGAATGACCCTGCTGAGGATTCCCCTACCAAGAAGGTGAGCATGTTGCTAAGTTACAATTACTTCAACAACTGCTACTCCTTCCTGCCCCTTTACAGAGCAGTAAACTATAGGTTCTATCAAGTGGGCACACGGGACTGACAAGTCCCAGCCATCACTACTTGCAGCTCTGGGCTTCAGGAGCCTAGGATGAGATTGAAGCTGTAGAGACTGCCATGCACTCTAAGCCCATGCTGCTTGTGGTAGCAAAATTTAGCTTTTGACTAATGAGGCTTTAAAATGTAGCAGGCAACAAAAATACAAAGCTGTGAGCCTATGCAAAGTGAAACTGCTGGTGGTAGATATTCTAGGACAATGTCTCCACAGGGAACACTTCTGGAATGTTTTACACTGTGTTCTGAAATCTGTTTATGAAGCATTTGTGGGGAGAGTAAGGGATATGCGTGCAGAAGAAATCGGGCTGTACGGTCAGTCAGGAGATATCCCCCCCTGCAGTCAGACCTTTGCTCCGTACCTGGCCACACCCAGCCAGACGCAAGCAGAAGGAAATGACACTGACTGCCCAAGCTATAAAAACCCTTGTGACCCCTCAATAACCGCCATTTGTGGTCCACCACGTTGGTGTCAGGAGCATATGGTCCGAGTGACCCTGAGGTTAGGGCCACCGTGCCGGACTAAGAACCAGGTCGCCACACCTTGAGAAGGCAATATCTGGTGCCAAAAATCCGGGATACGATCACCGCCCGGGGTTCGGGGATCGCCTGGACGAGGGACTGGCGGCTGCACAGCTGGCCTAGTGCAGCCGGGGGAACGCCCCCAGACCAGCGAGGAGCATGGACGCTATCGCGAAGGTCGTAAGTCAGATCCACACACAGTGGGGTATCGAGTGTAAGCTTAAGGATTTATTTCTCGCAGTGCCGAGACTGATAAAGCTAGGGGCTATAGAAAGCCCGGTAGAAATTCTCCATCTGGAGATATGGGATAATTGCACGAAGGCTCTGGCCGAGGAGACCATGTCCTCAGGCTCAGGGAAAACCCTCAAATCGTGGGGCAGAGTTATCCAGGCTCTGCAAAAAGCTCGGCAAGAGCAAGAAACCTGGAAAGCCACGCAAACTTGTTTATTAGCCACACTGCAGTTGGGGGTAGGGGCAGCGACGCAAACCCCGCGGAGGACTTTTACCTGGTCGGGCGCGCGGAGGCGCAAACACCGGAACTCCCTCAGTGACCGGACTCACCATCGGGGGTGGGGGGGAGCGTGCGCGGACGTTTTGGCAGGAGCTAGCAGAGGAGGTGCGGAATGCTGCTATAATATCGGACCCTGAAGCGGTTGATAAAATGCACCCCCGCCATATGTGTTTGAAAATGGCGCCGGAGCACGTCACCAGGGTTGGAAGGATGACACGGGGGGTGGAAATGCAGAAGGCTTGCTGAACTGCGCAAGCATGGGCGAGCGGGGAGGAGGGGCGGCCCCGAGAAGAGACTTAAGACCAATCAAACCGCTCAATTCAAATTAGGTCCTTATAGGGCAAGGACGTCCCCCAGCAGGAGGCGAGGGGAGCCCAGGGGGAGGGAATGGCCTGACCCCCGCAAGAAGGGGCGGGGTTGGAGCCCGAGAAAATGGCTGAGCAGCCTGGAAATGACCGGCCAGTCGACTTACGGCTCGAACTCTGACTCGAGCTGGGACGGGCTCGAAAGGTGCTCAGAGGATTCTGACACTGACTCGGGCTTTAAAAAAAAGGGAGCAGCGGCATAGAAGGTCACTAGCTGCAGCGCTTCAGCATGGGTTAAGGGGAAAGATCGAACCCCACTTACAGACTGGCGGAAAATAAAAATGGCTTGCGCGGAGTAGGCTCCATCTGCCACACTGGTTTTCCCGGTCCGTGTGGGAGGGGCAGGAGGAAATCAAAGAACCTACTCCCTGGTAAACCTGAAAGACATACAGGCAATTATTAAAGCGATTGCAGACAGGGGGATTAATTCTGCCATGGTTTCCACACTCATTGACAGCGTTTTTGGAGGCGATGATATGCTTCCCTTTGATATCAAACAGACTTGCAGGCTGATTTTCGATGGGGCGGGGATGATCGTTTTTAAACAGGAATGGGAGGACAATTGTGTAAAGCAGCTAGCCTTAGTAACAGGGGCAGACCATCCACTGCACAGCTCCAGCATAGAGAGGCTAGAGGGCACAGACCCCACTATAATCACCCCCCAGGTGCAGGCTGAGGGCCTGCGGGCCCATGAGGTTATGACAACAACCCGTGCTGCTCCAGAAGCCATCCGTGTTGCTTCCAAAGTAATAGCCAGACCATTGCCATGGTTCACTATAAAGCAGAGTGAGAGTGAGAGTTTCACTCAGTTTTTGGACCGCCTTCAGGCAGCATTAGATTCCTTTGCATTACCCTCAGAGGCAAAGGGTCCTGTGCTAGCAGACTACCTACGCCAGCAATGCAACTCAGCCACCAAGGACATTTTAAGATCACTGCCACCTGGGTCCAGTGTTGCTGCTCTGATCAGACATGTTGCAAAGGAAGAACACCTAGCTCCCATCCAAGCAGCAGTTCACACTGCAATAACCAGTGTGATGGCATGCTTTAAGTGTGTCCAGATAGGCCACGTGGCAGTAAACTGCCCCCAGTCAGGACGCCCACCAGCAGCTGCTCCACCACGCCACGGAAAACTTAGGGGACCATGCTGGGCATGTGGAAGCAAGGGGCATTTAGCTAAGGAATGCAGATCCAAGCCTCAGGGAAAAGGGAAGGGGAGGGGGCAGCTGGGCCATACCCAGCCTCCTCCCACCTGGAACATGAAGCGGCCCAGCTACAGCAACCCTCAATGGGGCACCGGGCTTCCTTGCCCACTACCCCCTCCAGAAATTACCAACTTCGTCACCCAACCAATGGCTCAATCAAACCCATCTGCACCTCAGGAATAACAAGAACAGCTCCCTGGGGGCGAGGCCCCTGGGTGGCTTTGGCCATGAAAGCATGGGAACGAGACCCATGGGTGGCCTTCGCCGCGAAGGTGGGCAAGCACCCACTGATCGTGTGGGCAGTGTGTCGTCTCCACAACAGTTCCAATGACTTGGCCATCTGCCTTCCCTTTTGGGTGGACACAGGATCAGATGTCGCCGTCATCCCAGACATACACTGGCCTCTGCCATGGAAGCTAGAAGAAGCCCCCATGGTGGGCGGAGTTGGAGGGCTGTCCCGAGCCCACAAAAGCACCCAACCAGTAGCAATAACCCTCTGCACCGAGAGAGGACCAGGAAGAACTATCACCCTCACTACATATGTTATGTCAGATTGCCCACCCTTGTTGGGGAGGGATGCCCTAGCCCTGCTGGACGTTAGGGTGACAAATTTATTCTAAGGGCCTCTGTCACATACCCGCCATTGCCCATCAAGTTAACTTGGAAATCAGTCGATCCGGTGTGGATCGAGCAGTGGCCCTTGTCAACGCCTCGAATGACTGCTCTCCTTGAGCTAGTTGGCCGTGAGTTACACAAGAATCATATAGAACCCTCCACGAGCCCATGGAACACCCCGATCTTTGTAATACCTAAACGGTCTGTGAAGGCTTTCGTCTACTGCATGACCTGTGGGAAGTGAACAAGAGAATGCAGCCTATGGGCCCCGTACAAACTTTGCTGCCCATGAACTCAATGATACCGAGAGGGCAACCCTGTGCAGTGCTCGACAACAAAGACTGCTTCTTTTCTATTCCCCTGCACGAAGACGACAAGGAGCGGTTCGCCTTTTCCATTGTCTTTCTGAACAGCCAGCGGCCCAACCTACGCTGGAGAATGTTACCCCAAGGAATGGTCAACTCTCCTACCATCTGCCAGATCACAGTAGACCGAGCGCTAGCACCAGTCCGGCAGAGCAATCCGACTGTGACCATCATGCAGTACATGGACGACATCCTGATCGCTGCGCCATCAACGAGACAAGTAGATCAGCTGGTATCAATCATCTCTGAGACCTTAAAGACAAATGGCTTCAAGATAGCGAGTACGAAAATAAAAAAGGGACCGTGCGTTACCTTCCTAGGAGTGGGAATCACAAGCTCCTACATAACTCCTCCCTAGATGAAAATCCGCTGAGACATCAAGACGCTCCACGAGGTGCAGCAGCTGGTAGGGTCCTTACAGTGGCTCCGCCACATCGTCCTGATTCCTCCCGAGGTCATGGCCCTTCTAAATGACCTCTTGAAAGGGAAGAACCCATGGGAGCAGAAAACCCTGACACTGGAAGCAATAAGCTCACTCAACTTCATCGAATGCCAGATGTCAGTGAGCATGCTCACCAGATGGGACTCAAGTGCACCAGTTATCTGTATGTCCACTTTACAAAAAAGGGGGGAGTGGGAGCCTTAGCCCAAGGACCCCCCAAGAAAGCCCAACTGATACTCTGGGTTGTCTTGGGGAAGCCGTCACGTGCCTTTTCCCCGGGAGTCGAGTGCCTCAGCAGCCTCATCATGAAAGGCAGGAAACTCGCCCTAAGACATCTGGGCATCGAACCTTCCAAGATATACTTGCCCTTCCGCAAACAGCTCTCCGCACAGTCAACAACAATATCTGAATATCTAGCCATGGCCCTTGCAGACTTTGGAGGAGAGATTAGCTACGCGGCAAAACTCCCTTGGATTCGGCTGCTCACGGTCATCAACATCGACCTCCCACCAAAAGTAATCAACCGGCCGCAGGCAGGACCAACCATCTTCACGGATACATCATCGCAGACCTCCACCGCGGCAGCAGTATGGCAGTCAGGAGAACAGTGGCAATGTGTCAAGACAACCGACCCCACGCTTTCGGCCCAACAGCTTGAAGCAGCAGCCGTAGTCCTAGCATGCAGACTGTTCCCAGAAGAACACCTTAACATTGTGACTGACTCCATATTTGTGGCCAAGCTCTGCCTAGCCATGTCCGGACCAGGTGTGTCAGTGTCCACAGTGGCAACGATGCTGGAGGAAGCACTCTATTCACGGAAAGGCACCATATCGGTCATCCACGTCAACAGCCATGACCCGATCAAAGGATTCTAACAAATTGGCAATGACAAGGCTGACGCCGCCACAAGAGGTGTATGGACACTGAAAGAAGCTTGTCAGTTGCACAAATCCCTTCACATCGGAGCTAAAGCACTTGCGAAAAAGTGCGGGATTTCTACCGCGGACGCAAAGCACGTTGTCGCCACGTGCCCCCACTGCCAGAAGTCACTGCTGTGGTCAAGTGGCGTCAACCCCAGAGGCCTCAAAGCCTCAGAAATATGGCAAAAAGACTTTACACAATGCCAGCTGTTGAGACCCTGAGCGTGGCTTGCAGTTAGCGTATATGCGTATAGCGGTATGATCGTGGCCACACAGCATCTCAAGACCGATTCCAAAGTGACCATCCAACATTGGCTAACAGCCATGGCATGGCTTGGAGCTCCAAAACAAATCAAAACAGACAACGGCTCAAACTTCATCTCAAAGACGGTCCAAGCATTCATCTTGAAATGGAACATCGCCTTGGTACATGGCATCCCATACAACAGCACCAGACAAGCCATCATCGAAAGAGCAAACCAGACTCTGAAAACTAAACTGGAAGTACTAGCAAAGACAGTAGGCTTCACCAATGCCATTCCCCCAGGGGACCAGGCGCTCATACTAGCAACTGCGCTGCTAGCATTAAATCAATTCCCTAGGGGGGATGAAACAAACAGTCCTGCCCAGAGACACTGGGCCACACGAGCATTAGAGAAAGGCCCACGGGACAAGCATTAGAGAAAGGCCCACGGGTTGTGATCAAAAATGAATTAGGGGAGTGGGAACAAGGTTGGAGACTAGTGCTTACAGGGCGCGGGTATGCAGCCGTTAAAAAAGATGGGGACATTAAATGGTGTCCACTCAAATCTTTTAAACCAGACCTTCAAAGTGAAACTCATGAGAATTGTGAGACTTTGTTTGCAGGACTGGATCATCGGATGCCCCCGCAACCCATACGCTCCACTACCAGGAAAGAGAGAGAGACCACCGAGCAACCTGTCATCACCTGAGAAGCTCAACACGGCTGGTTCGAGTCATGGTTCAACGGGTCCCCATGGCTCACCACCCTGATTTCTACCCTAATAGGCCCACTCACTATAATCTTACTAACCCTAATCTTCGGGCCTTGCATATTAAACAAACTGGTGCTATTCGTTAAAAAGCATTTAGAAACGGTTAACATTATGTTTGTCAAGCGCCGACAATTACTTTAAGGTGTGCCAGTTACTAACACACTTAAAATTTTATACTAATTTTAATAACACATGAAATTTTGTAGCCTCTACATTTTATATCTTTATACGACTTTTATTAATCATGAGGGAGGGGTGAAATGTGGAGAGCTAGGAATATGCGTGCGGAAGAAATCAGGCTGTACAGTCAGTCAGGACATCACCCCCCGCTGCAGTCAGACCTTTGCTCCGTACCTGGCCGCACCCAGCCGGACATGAGCAGAAGGAAATGACACTGACTGCCCAAGCTATAAAAACCCTTGTGACCTCTCAATGAACGCCATTTGCGGTCCACCACGTTGGTGTCAGAAGCATATGGACCAAGTGACCCTAGGGTTTTGGCCACCATGCCAGGCTACGAACCAGGTCGCCATGCCTTGAAAAGGCAACAGTCTTCCAATAAATTTCACAATTCTTTCTTAAGGTTTCTAACTTTGGACGCAGTCAACGGAGCATTTACAAATCAAATCTCACTGGCCACCCTGCCCATGGGAACTTCTCTGAGGGGGGACAATTTTTCCACTTTACCCACTTTGGACCGGGTGTTATAAAATCAGCTGTGGAGGCTGACTGGGTAACTTCACTCTTGGGCATGAGATTCTGAGATGTTGTTTGGCTTCTCATTTGTTGTGGGGGAGGCAGAGCAGGAACTTGCTGGCGAATAAGGGGTACATGAGGTGGTTGAGGTAAGGGGGCAGAAGTGTGGGGTAAAGAGAGTAAGGAGAGGGCTGAGGGGAAGGTGGTGAAGGTATAACTGGGTTAGCAGGTGGTAAAGGAATGACAGCTGAGAGAGGAGGAGGAATTGGGTCCACAGCAAGAGGAACTGGAGGAAGGATTTGAGGTACTGCAAGGGTAGGAAGAAGTAAGTGGTCAAGGGGGTCCCAGTTTTTGTTAGCCTTCCCAGCCTCTTCTTCTTTTACTTTACTAGCTTGCTCTCCCTCTTTTAATTTATAGACTCTTGTATTTTCCTGCTCTGAGGTGTACTTTAGCCAACAGGTGCCGTTCTGTATGTGATGGGCCTTTTGCAGGAACTTGGGGAAAACCAGAAGGTGCATCACCTTCGGACAGAGAGGTAGCTATCTGAGGATATGTTCCAGGACGTTGTTAGCTCATGCAGAACAAAAATTAGAGAGGTGAAAACTTAAGACTTAACCAGTCCTCGTCTGTGAAGGAAAATAAAAATGTTTCTATGAATATATTAATGGCAAAAGGAGGTACAAGGACAATCTCCATTCATTATTAGGGGAGATGTGGTGACCAAATATGAGGGAAAGGCTGAGGTACTTAACCCCTTCTTTGCCTCAGTTTTCAAGAATAAGTCAAGTTGTCCTCAAGAAAAGTGCCCTTCTGAGCTGGTGGATGGGCACAGGGAGAAGAACAGCCCCCTGTAATCCAGGAGGAAGCAGCTGGGGACCTGCTGAGCCACACAGGTGCACACAGGTGTCTCTGGGAGCAGATGGGATTCATTCCAGGGGGATGAGGGAACTGGTGGATGAGCTCCCCAAGTTGCTCTCCATCATTTACCACCAGTGCTGGCTCAGCAGGGAGGTCCCAGAGGACTGGCGAAGCCAATGTGAGCCCAACCCCAAGAAGGGCTGGAAGGAGGAGCTGGGGAACTCCAGGCCTGTCAGCCTGACCTGGGTGCCCGGCAAGGTTATGGAACAGATCACCCTGAGTGGCATCACAGCACACCCACATGATGGCCAAGGGCGGGACATTGGTGAGGCAGAAAGGGACCTGGGGACACTGATGGACAGCAGGCTGGACTTGAGCCAGCTGTGTGCCCAGGTGGGCAAGAAGGCAAATGGCTCCTAGCCTGGATCAGGAATGGAGTGACCAGCAGGAGCAGGGCAGTGATTCTTCCCCTGTGCTCAGCCCTGATGAGGCCACACCTCGAGTGCTGTGTCCAGTTCTGGGCCCCCAATTTAGGAAGGCCATGGAGGGGCTGGAGCGTGTCCAGAGAAAGGCAGCAAGGCTGCCAAGGGTTCTGGAAAACAAGTCCTGTGAGGAGCGGCTGAGGGAGCTGGGGTTGTTTATCCTGGAGAAGAGGAGGCTCAGGGAGAGAAGTTGGTGTCAGGACACAGGTTGGACTTGATGATCTCCAAGGTCTTTTCCAACCTTGCTGCTTCTGGCACACTGTGAAACCACCCATGGAGCAGTTGCAACAGCATCTGCAGTGGGAAAGAAAACTCCCAGCTGATGGGAACAAATTTTCTGGCTGACTGCATTGGCCGTGACAAACCTGAGTTGTTTCCCTGGTGTCCCCCAGCCCTTGCTGGCCCCAGGGGCTGATGGCATTTGTGCTCCCTCAGGTTCATGTCCCCACACCAACAGCATGGGGGTGCTCCCCCTGCTCTGTGCAATGCAAACAGGGGCTGCTGAGCCAGTGCTGCAGTGTCTGTGCCTGCAAGGATGGGTCACCTGTGTGAGCTGGGGGAGAGGCCAGGGCTGCAGAGGGGGGATGTTGTTGGCAGCTCCATCAGGACACTCTGGGATGCTGCCCTGGGCTGTGCAGCGCACTGGGGATGGATCAGCCCCTGCTGCTCTGCTGCTCCTTCCCATCTGCCCCAGGGCCCTTGCAGAGCCCCAGACATGCTGTTTGCCCCCAGCCTGCCCTCGGCCAGCCTGGGGCTGCTCATGGGGCTTTTCTGTGCTGAGCATTGGCCTGGGTGTGTTCTTGAGAGAGCCTGAGCAAGGAGCCTGGAGCCCCCAGGCCCTGGGCTGAGGCGTCAACGCTGCCCCAGCAGTGCCCATGACCTGTCCCTGCTGCAGCCCCGGCACTGCCACCCCCAGGGCTGTGCCCGGCCCTGAGAGCACTCAGGCCCTGCAGTAACACCAGGGCCACCAGGGCTGCAGGGCAGGGCCATGGCAGCAGCCCTGGCAACACCAAGTGCTGCTGCTGGGCACAACTGCTGGTCCAGCCCTGATCTTTTTCCAGCTCTGCACACAGACATTGCTGCTGCAGCTCCAGAGAACGCAACAAAAGGGGCATCTCTGGTGAAAATTCTGTTGGCAGATCCTTTAGCTCCTTTAATGTCACCAAGACTTTAGCTCTGCATTGGTACAGTTTGTGAGCCACAGCAAATATGGAGGGAAAATAAATGAAATGAGGCACAACCAATGGCATTTCTTTATGGACATTATTAAAAAAATGAAACAAAGGAAAGAAGAGAACATAGCAACCACCAAACCAACAAGAACTATCAAGGATGACTTTTACTACACGTGACTTCAAGAAATTTGCAACCAGTTTAATGTTCTTGAAACCATCCAGTCATCAGTCTCCCCATTGCAGCCTTGAGCTCCTTGTTCCTCAGGCTGTAGATGAGGGGGTTCAGGGCTGGAGGCACCACTGAGTACAGAACTGATAGGGCGAGATCCAAGGATGGGGAGGAGATGGAAGGGGGTTTCAGGTAGGCAAAAAATGAGGTGCTGAGAAACAGGGAGACCACTGCCAGGTGAGGGAGGCAGGTGGAAAAGGCTTTGTGCTGTCCCTGCTCAGAGGGGATCCTCAGCACAACCCTGAAGATCTGCACATAGGAAAAAACAATGAACACAAAACAACCAAAACCTAAGGATGCACCAACCACAATGAGCCCAAGTTCCCTGAGGTAGTATTTGGAGCAAGAGAGCTTGAGGATGTATGGGATTTCACAGAAGAACTGGTCCAGCGCATTGCCATGGCACAGGGGCAGGGAAAATGTATTGGCTGTTTGCATGAGAGCATAGAGAAAGCCACAGGCCCAGGCAGCTGCTGCCATGTGGGCACAAGTTCTGCTGCCCAGGAGGGTCCTATAGTGCCGGGGTTTGCAGATGGACACGTAGCGGTCGTAGCACATGACGGTCAGAAGGGAAAATTCTGTTGCAAGGAAGAAGATAAAGAAAAACACCTGTGCAGCACATCCCGTGTAGGAAATGACCCTGGTGTCCCAGAGGGAATTGTGCATGGCTTTGGGGACAGTGGTGCAGATGGAGCCCAGGTCGCTGAGGGCCAGGTTGAGCAGGAAGAAGAACATGGGTGTGTGCAGGTGGTGGCCGCAGGCTACGGCGCTGATGATGAGGCCATTGCCCAGGAGGGCAGCCAGGGCAAGGGCAGGAGCATGGGGCGGCCCCTGCCAGGCTGCTGAGCAGGGACAAGGAGGCAATGAGGCCCCAGGCCTGCAAGGGTCACTTGTCTCCTGCTCCTGCCTCAGGCCCAGGCCCAGCAGCCATGGCCAAAGTGCTGCCCAAGTTGGCTCTGTCATGGCTGTCTTGCAGCTGCTGCCCATCCCTGTGCCCTGTGCAGACCAGGCTGTCCCACGGTGTCCCTGCCCTGCGCCTCTGTCCCTGCAGGCTGTCGGCATCCCCCGGCTGCCCCACCTGGCTTGGCCCTTCCTTTGCTGACAGCTCTGCCTCCTGCCTGCCTCTGCCTGCCCACACAAAGCCTTGGGCTGACCCAGACTCCTTCTGGGAGATGTGTTGCACCACAGCCCTGCCCGGGGAGGGAAATTTCTGTCTCCTCATGTTCAGTCTGGGCCCCTTCTGCATTTGTGGTATAATTTCTCTTTCTGGCTCTTTCCCACTGTGGAGAAAAAGCTCCTCCATTTCTGAATCCACCTTTCCAGCCCTTCCAGGTCTCTACTGTTCTGTCCTCAATCTCTTCACAACTGTGCCCTGCGCCCTCAGCCTCCACATATTGGTTATGCTCTTGAGGCCTGCAAACCCCAGCCTGGGAGATCTCTGGGCTCTCTACAAGGTGTTTTCAGATGAAAACATTCTGTTCATAGTCTAAGAATATCAGCAGAGGTCAAGGCGGGGCAGAGCTGTCTGTACTGGCAGCTTTTTTCTGGGAGTAATCCTGGGATAGATGGATTTTTTTCAGCCAAATTCCAATTTCTGCCATGGCCCCTGGACAAGAAGGATGGTTCTTTTTCATAGGAAGGAAAGCATAGAGCCCTGTTGCTTCGAGGTACATGAGATGTGATCACCAGAGGCCAAGGCCAGCCAGAGCTGGTAGTTTTTTTTCTGGGTATCTTTCCCTTGCATACAGGGCATTTTTTAGGGTGGAGTACCAATGTTGTCCGTGGGTGTCTGAAAAGAGAGACAGTTCTTTCCATAGAAAGGAAAGCATGGAACCCCAGTGTTTCATGGGGAGATAAGAGGCAGCCCTTGACATTCCAAGATCTGCCAGACCTGTCAGGTCCCCCTTGGAAGGCCAAATCAGCCAAATGTGTTCCATATTCCTCTCATTCCATGGGCCCCACAATGTCCCAGTGGTCCCTTGATTCTATGAGTCCCTGAGGTGTCACAGTGGCCCCTTGGTTACACGAGGCCCTGAAGGGTCCTAATGGTGTCCATGGATCCACGAGGCCCCACAGAGCCGTGGTGGTCTCTTGGTTCCATGAAGCCCCAAAGTGTCACAGTGGTCTCCATGCTTCCACCAGGTCCTCATAGTGTCCCAGTGGTGTCCATAGGAAGGAAACAACCGAGCCCCAGTGTTCCAGGGACAGATGAGCGGCAGCCATCAGAGGCCAAGAGCAGCCAGATTAGACGGTGCTGGCAGATTTTGTCTGGGAGCAATCTCTGGATATAGGAAATTTTAGAGGGAGAATACCAGTTTTGGACATGGATGCATGGGGAAGAAGGATGGTTCTTATCCATAGGAAGGAAAGCAGAGAACACTGGTGTTTCAGGACCAGAAGAAAGGCGGCCATCAGAGGCCAAGGCCAGCCAAACCTCTCTGATCTGGCAGCTTCTGTCTGAAAGCAGCCCTTGGATATAGGGAATTTTGCAGGTGGAATCCCAATTTTGGCCATTTCTGCATATATCTATGATATCTAGGATGTTTTTTTCCACAGGAAGGAAAGCACAGAGGCCAAGTGTTTCAGGGGCTGAAGCAGAGAGAGAAGGCTCCTGAGAGGCCAAGCTAGCCAGACCTGTTTGTCCTGGCAGCTTTCATCATGGAGGAATCCTTGGATATAGGGAATTCTGGAGGAGGATTCCCCACTTTGGCCAAGGGTACTTGATCAAAATGGATGGTTTTTCCCATAGGAAAGAAAAGTGTGAAGTCCAACTTTCTTGGAAGAACACAAGAGGTGACTACCCATGGGCAAGAGAGCCCAATCTGTCTTTCCTGACACCTTTCATCTGGGGAAATCCTTGGATGTAGGGAATTTTGGAGGTGGAATCTCAGTTTTTGGCTGTGGGCACCAGGACAGGAAGAAGAGTTCTTTTCATTAGGAAGGAAAGCACAGAGCCTCAGTGTTTCAAAGGCAGATGAGAGACAGCTCTTTGGAAACCAAGGCCAGCCAGAGCTGTCTCTCCTGGCAGCTTTTGTCTGGGAGAAATCCCTGGATATAGGGAATTCTGGAGGTGGATTCCCAACTTTGCCCATGGGTGCCTGGATGTGAAAGGTGCTTTTTTGCCATAAGAAAGAAAAGCACATGGTTCCAGTGTTCCAAAGGCAGATAACAGGTGGCCCCTGGGTGGCCAAGCCAGCCAGATCTGTCTGTCCTGGCAGATTTCATCTGGGAACAATCTTTGCGTATATGGAAATCTGGAGGACGAATCCTGATTTTGGCCATGGACACCTGGAGAAGAAGGACAGTTCTGTCCACAGGAAGAAGAGCCCAGAGCCCCAGTGCTCCAGGGGCCGATGAGCAGCAGCCCTCGACATGCCAGGGTCAGCTGGACCTGTCAGGTGGCCCCCAGGTGTCCCAGCCAGCCAGGCCTTGATGCCTTGAGAGACTGCCTAGAACAGAGGCTGGGTAGTGTTACAGGAATAAAGTAGGGATTTATTAAAAGGCCTTCAAAGATACATCCGGGGCAGTACAAGACTCCGGCTGAGGGTACACCCAAGATGGACAATGGGTCACACATTTTCACATTTTTATAGGTTTAGGTCCATTTACATATTTGGGTTAATTGTCTAATTACAGCTTCAGGTTGTGAAGTCCCATCCTCCCAAGTCTGCTCTCCTCAATTCGCTGTTTGCACTTTTTGGGCCTGAAGCTGCCACAGTGTCCTTGGCTATCCTAGGTTACTAGGTTTCCTACTCCAGTTATGGAGAAATATTTCAAAGAGCTTCTAAAAAAATGCACTCCTATTTTAAAGGATGTATTTTGGTACTGCTCTCTGTGGAGCAGAGACAATTGCAGCATTCTGTAAATGATATTGACCCAGGGTCTCTCCTCAGGAGCTCCAGCCTGATCACAGAAGCTGTGCCTTGAGCTCTGACCCCGTGTGGACAACCTTGTTCCACATTGCCCAGCCCCATCCTGTCTGTCCTCACTCCCCTGGGACCTGCTGCGCTTGGAAAGCTGGCTGCACTCAGCCTAAGAGGGGTTTTCCCTTTGTGTATTTCCCTTTGTGTATTTTTTGAAGCAATCTAAAACTCCTGAGTTTCCCCAATGAAAACAGACACACTCCTCAGGGGTGTGCCAAGACCAGGCTGTCAACAATAACGTTTCCCTCACCCAAGGCAGAACTGTGCAGGAAATCTTCTAGACCTTTGCACTCCATGGTTCCATGAGGCCTTGCTTTGTGGCAATGGACTTTTGATTCCGCGAGGTTCGGTACTCAACAGTGGTATCCTTAGTTCCAAGTGTCACTATGGCCCTTTGGTTCCACCGGGCCCTGCTGTGTCACAACGGGCTCCATGATTCCATGATTAATGCAAAAGCTTTGCATAAACAACAAGCAACACCATGGTCTCCTTGGATCCGCATTGTTGCAATGAACAATGGGTTCCATGAGATCCCAAACTGTCACAATGGATATTTGGCTCCATGTGGTCCCGCTGTGTCACAAAGGACCCGTGGTTCCATCAGGCCCCACAGTGTCACAGGGGTTTCCTTGGTTCCATCTGCCCCAAAATGTCACAGGGTTTTCTCTTTTCCTGCAGCAACCAGCAGCAAACTCCAGTGCCAGTGTCAAATGTCTGGCAAGAACGAACAAGGGGGAACATTTGGAGTGATGGATTTTGCCTTCCCAGGTCACAGTGATGTGGGATGGGGCACTGCTGTCCTGGAGATTGATGAACACCAGCCTGCCCACTGGAGCAGGGTAAGAGACAGCCTCTGTCTGTGGAACTGCAACAGCAGAGAGGTCAGGAGAAGGCTGGGTTTTAAGGACTCTCACCAGCACAGGAAAGGTCAACCTAGGACATTTTCTTGGAAGCTGAAATTTTAGAGCATTCTTTTATACAGACATGGACCACCAAATACCAAGTTAAACAGTTTTGGCTTTCTCTGGGCCCTGAGACCAGCTGGAATCTTTTCAGCAGTCTGTGCTGTTCCATCCCTTGCTTAGGCCGAGGATGTTGGGTCTTCTCTTCACAGGCAGGCTCTAAAGGCAGAACAAAACCAAACAGCGGTGTAAGGCACAGCACAAAGGAAGCACTGGGCTGATCAACACCTACCTTGCAGTGACATTTCCCGCGTGCTCCTCAGCACGCCAGGCTGCAAACAAGCCCCTCTCGGGGCGAGCACATGAGCCGCACCCAGCGCTGAGCACCAGCCTGAGCCCAGGAGGGCCTTGAAGGAGGCGGGGGCGAGCTCTGGTGTCGACGGAAGGGAACCCGGACATCAATTTGATCATCACAGGCTCAATTTTATTGATCAGTACGGCGGGTTAAATACAGTTAATAATGAGCTTCATACATATTGCAAAAGTTGAGCTCAGGATTGGTCAGTTACATATCAGCACCTACGCCTACTTCTACATTCCTATGGTTCTACTTTTGATACTTTCTGCATATTCTCAGGATATATTCAGGACTAATCTCTACTCCCTATCCTCATGTTGCAGCAAGGTCACTGCTGACCTTTCCTTTCAGCTTGCTGACTGCTGACTTTCTTCCTTCAGCTTAACCAGCGGCATTATGTCAGTATGGCCTTTCTCAGCTAACCAATTATGAATAAATCTCTCCACATTTCCCCCGTTTTCTTCTTGAGCAAGGAGATTAGTTTGCCATGTTTTTGCTATTGTACGGCTGACCATGTTTTGAATACAGTTAAAGATACAAGGCAAAATAAGCAAAAACAGTAAAATTACACCCAGCAGTCCTATAGCATAGATCACAAGGTTCCTCAGCCACGGTCCAAGTCCTAAGCCTTTAAGCCATTCGTCAATTCCTAAACCGTCTTCTTTCTTAAGTTTGTGAAGTCCCTGTTGCAGTTCTTTTATCTTAGTGTGAATGGACACCGAGTGATCAGACAGATTCATGCAACACATTCCCTCGAACTCTTCACATCCATGCCCTTGTGCTAAGAGCAAAAAATCTACAGCAGCTCTATTTTGCAAAACAGCATGGTTAACACTTTGCACATCTGCAGTTAACATGTCTAGAATTTGTGATGTCTTGTTCAGCTCATCCCTTGCCCAGCATCCTAATTGTTTTGCTAAATTCATGGCTTTATTGGCAGATCCTCCTGGCAAGATAGTTGAAACCACCACCTCTTTGAATGTGCCCCAAAACCGTGGATCCCCTATCTGACTGCAGTCTAAGTCATGTATGCTACGTTTTCTCCTGTTTGAATTTTGACTCAGCTGCATTAGCAAGGACACATTAGGATGAAACAGTGACAATTTTCCCAAAAAACAGGGTCCACCCTGTGGTTTAGCTGGTATACCATTCCACGCCCTGTCTCCACAAATCAAGAATATTCCTGTGGGTAATTTCATTGGTGCTGTGATATTTGTGCCGTTACATTGACTGTAATGCTGTGGAGAGAATTCACTCACATTCAGGGATGAATCTAGGGTAGCCCATGTTTCTTTAGGTTGGTTTAAATTCTGAGCACCCGAAAGTTTGAAGCTAAACCATCCGCCAGCTGTAGTGTTAGATATACTGGCATTTGTACTTCCAAAAAGATCCAGTTCTTCAGGAGGAGAATGCAAAGAGGTGTTAAGTGATTGGATTAGTAAGCATTGACGATAGCCATCACTCTGACCTGCAGTATACCCTTGTTGCACCGGCAATGTGATGTTTGACATGTTAGACATACATAAGGTTTGATTGTTTATCAAACTACAAAATTCTCCAGGAGACCACACTGGAAGTCCCACCAGGCATGTTTGAAAAGGGTTAGTGACTCCTCCAAGACTAAGACAAAGTGATGATTGGTTAGTTTGATTAGCAAGTGTCACCCATAAATTTTCCCTTGGTTGACTAAAGTGTGTTATTGCTACTGCTTCACTTGCTACAGCATGGAGCAGTATAACAAGAACAAACCTCATTTTTCTTTCTGCTTGCTTTGCTTCTCCCTTGCTTCCTTCTGCTTGCTTTGTTTTTCCTTTCTTTGCTGTCTTTTCCCTGGTTTGCTAGATTGTCTATTGTAAGGCTGAGTCAATTTTTGAATATACTGATCTAATTCTAAATCAGCATCCTTGCTCACAAGTATAGCATGAGATAAGTTTGAAGGCAAATCAGCTTTACAGCGAGCTGCTATAATGCGTGAGGCTTTATTAATTTCAAATATTCTAAGGTTTTCCTGCAACTTCCACCTAAGATATGCTATAACCACTTGTTCTGCACTCTCAGAAAGCTGTAATCCTGTCCGTCCTGGCAGGCCAGTACTTTGTTCAAGAGCTCTAACCCAGATAAAATTTCAAATCCACTTTCCAGAACAAGGTGCACACCATAAATATCCTAGTGACCTCTGTGAATACCAATAAACCTCATTACAATCTGCACAATGCAAAGCTACCCATGCATAGCATTTATCTTTATCCTTTTTGCAAACATAACAAGGAAGCGAATGTAAGTAAGGACCAGTATAAAAGTCTGGTTCTTCAACCCAATGCAACCAATTCAATGGTGGTGATCGCAAAGCCTCTTCAGCTTTTTTACTATATGAGGCTAATAGTTCAAGCTCTTTCTTTAATACAAGGTGTATCTTATTTCGTAATCGTAGTTCTTGTTCGTTATCCTCCTCAACAACTATATCCTCCTGAGGGTCCCACAACTGTAAAATTGTTCTAATCATAGAAAATTAATTAGCAATCACTGATATCCTTATTCAAATGAGACCGTTCCCTTTTTGCCTTCTTTTTCTTATCTGTCTTCAATCTTACTGCTCCTGATTTTACTGGTCCTGCCACTTGCAAACTCAATTTTTGCAACTTGTCAATGCAGCAATCTAATGCTCTATCAGGATCCCCTTGGAAGGGTCCTACAATTGAATGCTGTGTTAAAGGCACTAATTTCCTACACCTTATAGAAACTATACGTGATTTACTATGAACCTTAATTCTATTTACAATACATTGTACCTCCCATCGATAATAAGCAAGAATTTTCTGTTCAGGAGACTCATAAAGATTTAAAGCTATATATGCGTTTTGCCCTGTTTGTCTCCTTAATTCATCTTGCCAGCTTTTTCCCCACGTGTGCTCGTGTTCACAAGTATGACACCACAAATCCCGTAATAATGATTGTTCTATCCAAAAAGTTCTTTCACAACCCCCACAACGTAGAGCTATCCAGGCAGCACAATGTGGATTGTGACAGTCAAGGCAATGTAGTTTCGCTGGATTTGTTAAGTGAAAAGTTGATAATGAGTCAATGAAACCAATCAATTCCTGGGCCGTCCGGTAGTGACGTGTCAGTGCTCTGTCCACCGCTTCCGAGTACCCCTTCAATTGTAACAGTAGTGGTCGTAGGACTAGAAGCAGTTTCTTCCCCAGTCGCTCCCTGTCCTCCTCCGTAAGGCGATCCACCAGAGGCTGCATCAAAAACAGGTTTAGTCCACTTAGCAGGTACCCACAAAGGCCCTGTAGGTGAGGAAACACAAAGATACCCCCGACCCCAATATAATACTTTTGCAGGTTTTTCCCATAATCCTGTACTCGGGTTCTTATACTTAACCCAGACCTCTGTTTCCTTAGTATTTTTCCTGACCTGACCTTGGATGATGTTTCATTGCAGGAGGGGTATCATCTTCCCCAAAAATGCATAAATGGTTAATCACATACAAAACCTTAGCCAAACATGCTTGTGGATCTGCCAAATCTTGATGTTTTTCAATATACTGCTTAAGGGTACCGTTTGCTCTTTCCACTATTGCTTGTCCAGTAGGAGAGTGTGGAATACCTGTCACGTACTTAACAGACCACTGATTCAAAAATTTCCCAACCCTAGCACTTACATAACCTTGACCATTATCCATTTTGATACTCTTTGGAACTCCCATAACAGCGAAACAACTTCACAGGTGTCTGATAACATGTATAGCTTTTTCTCCTGCCTGAGCCGTAGCCCATATGTAATGACTATATGTATCTATGGTGACGTGCACATGCTTGACTTTACCAAATCTGGCTATGTGTGTAACATCCATTTGCCATTTCTCATTTATTTCTAAACCTCGAGGATTAACCCCGATGCCTAGACCTATCCCACCATTAGGATAACTACATGTTGCACATGCTCTGACAATGGCCTTGTCTTCTGACAAACTCAGCTCGAAGTGTTTTGCTAAACCTCTTGCATTTTGATGATATCTACTATGTGCTTCTCTGGCCAATGGGTGCTTGTCAATAGGACAAGAATTATCAATGGGTAGGGTAACCAATTTATCTGCACGTTCATTCCCTTCTCCTAAACCTTCAGACCACTTATGACTCCTAATATGAATCACAGAATATGCTGCATTTCTTTCTCATAAAGCCTTCCTTAACTGTATCAGTAACTCATACAATCGTTTATTATTCACTTCCTTAATTGCTGCTTCCTCTATTCGTTTGACTACTCCTGCAACATACATAGAGTCTGTGACCACATTTAAAGGCTCCTGTAAGTTGGACACCGCCCAAACTAATGCTAACAATTCCAGAGTTTGTAAGCTATCCCTGTGTGTATTGTTCCTTTACCAATTCAAGGGCATGCATAAGACTTTCCCCTTTTAATGGCATTGCTTAACCATCACCGGTGTATCCGTTTTCCAGGTGAGTGGAATGGGGAAAGTCCAAGCAATGGCAATTACCCCAAAGGGTGCTGATTAGTTAACACCACTCCCAATTGTGTTAAAATGTCCCTTCCAATTAAGCAGGAAACTGTAGGAGGCAATTGAACAATTGAAAACACAGCAGATATTTGTTGATTCTCAATGCACACAGACAAAGACGGCGATCTGCTTGCCAATGTAAATCCTCCCACACCTGTCAGCATGTTTGATGATGGGAATAGGGGCCAATGTTGTGGCCACGCTTCTGGAGAAATGATGCTAGTATCTGCTCCTGTATCCAATAATCCATAAAGGGTTATGCTTTGATGCCCATAAGTAATTTCAACCTTTTGCTTTGGTCTATTTTGTAAATCCACAGTCAAAAGTGTAACACCAGTAGAGCCAAAACCTTTTTCATTCCGTGTTTGCCCAGTAAATGATTGTATTCCTGATATCATTTGTGACAGTGGTACCAATTGTGCAATGCGTTGTCCTTTTGTAATTTTAATCGGAGGATAAAGGGTGTAAGCCATAATTTGTATTTCCCCTGTAAAGTCCGCATCAATAACACCAGGCAAAACAAATAATCCCAACATTGTTATAGAGGAACGTCCCAGCAATAATGCTCCACATGTTTGTCCATTTAATATAAGAGGACCCTTTACTCCAGTGGGTATCCTCTCAGGCTGGTTCGTCATTAGTGTGACGTCTACTGCTGCTGATAAGTCCAAACCGAGGCTCCGTGTTGTTGCGGGTTGCAGACAGGAGGTAGCAACGATGTTACGGCAGCAGCTGGTGTCTCCGATGTCATGGCGGCAACTTGTGTCTGTCCCTCATTGCTGCATTGGTAACACTTGATGAATGGTTTTGAACCTCCTTGTGTGAATGCCAGTGAGCCGCTTTGGAGAGGAGCAAGAGCAGCTAACACCTGATTCTGAGTAGACTCTGCTTGCTTTTGCAACGCTAATCCTAACTCCTTTAAGGCTTCTGCTATAAATGCCTGTGAAGCTGTTGGCATTAATGCCATTCGCTCTAATGCTTCCTCAATGGTCCAATTTGCCCCTAAAGTAGCTAACACTCTTTGTGTTGCTGGATTGCTATTTTGCAAGACACACTGCTTCAATAGCGCCCCCTTCATGTAGTCTGCAACACCAGCCCGATCTATAGCAGTAGCTGCTCTATCAATAAAATTTCCAAATGATTCTTCCCTTCCTTGCTTAATACCCATATAAGCCGGTAACCCTCCTGGCTCTTTAACCATGTCTATTGCAGCACGCACTAACCTCATAGACTCTCTAAGTTTATCAGCTCCCGATATCATCTGTGCCTCTGTACGCAAATATGCCCCTAAGCCCATGAGCTCCTCTACTGTCACTCCATGTAATGGGTCTCCCTGGGCTCGTTGTACAGCAACCGACTCATTAACCAAAGCTTGCCAATGTGCGTTAAACAATAACTGCTGATGCTGAGTGAATATCAACCGAACTATTCCTCTTAAATCATTCGGACATAAAACCTGAGTATTAAAAAGATAATCTAACATTTGCTTAACAGGTTCACTTTTTACTCCAAACTGACTAACCGTAGAACGTAGCTGAGTTAACAGCTTCCAATCTAAGGGAGTATATTCTGCTATATTATGTGTAAGGTTCCCCTGTGCATCATACTGTGGTGTTTATGTAACTGGACATGCAAGACTAGAAGCTATTTCCACCGCTTCACCATCCCCCATTTGCATTACTTCTTTTGCCAAAGCAGTCCAAGCTTCCCTCCTCTGTTTAGCCATCTCCCCCCATGGATCACGGTGTGCCCCTGGGATGGGATCTGACTCTTTAAGGGTGCTATGCTGCTGGCGCTTCGGTGCAGACACCAAGTTTTCGCGCGTGGGGGGCAGTGAAGCAGAGGCTGGCTCGCGCGGGGGAAGCAACCCCCCTGCTGGAGCTGACAGTGAAACCGGAGCCGGCTCAAGCGAAGCCGGCTCGCGCGGAGAAAGCGGCCCCCCTGCTGAAGCCGGCTCGCACGGGAGAATGGGCCCCCCCGCCGAAGCTATAACCGGAGCTGGCTCGCTGAGGGGAAGCTGGCGGAGGCAAAGCTGGCTTGCTCCCACCCCCACCATCCGACCCGCCTGAAGCTGGTGGCGGAGGCAAAGCTGGTTTGCTCTTACCCCCACCATCCGACTCGCCCTCCCCCTCTGACAGGAAAGGTGCAGACGGTTCCACTGCGCCTATAGAGAAATCCTCCACACCACTTTGCTGGGGACTGTTAGGCATAAGTACCTTAGTTACAGAAGGTGCCAGGGGATCATCTTCACGACCATACCCTATATTCCTCTTATGAGCTTCTGTTGCCCTTTCTGCTGCCTTTCTCTCAGAGACCTGCTGAAGTAACGTGTTATACACCACCCTCCATAACTTCCCGAATTTCTTTGCTGACTTATCATCGTCTAGCACTGTATCCCACAATATTTCCCCAAACTTCTTCCATTCTGCTAGCTCATGAACTGTATGAGGATTAGAAAAGATACCCTTAGCATGGCCATAGGCTAATAACCCTGGTAACTCCTGTTTTAAATCTATCCCTTTTATCCCACGCCGCTCTAAATAGGCGGTAAATAAATCATATGCCGCTTGCCTATCCATTTCTATTAATCAGCGCGCGCTGTTGCAGCTCTCCAGGCTCCGGCAGACACGTATTGGCTTGATTCACCGTTGTGAACCTCAAGGGTGCTTCAAATCCTGGCACCGTCCCAGCTGCAAGGACCCAAACCCAACTTCCTCGACCGTGGCGTAATCCCTTTTTCTTTTAATCCGAGAAAAAGGGCAGAGATTCGGTTATGCCCGCATTCTCCACCATTTGTCGACGGAAGGGAACCAGGACATCAATTTGATCATCACAGGCTCAATTTTATTGATCAGTACGGCGGGTTAAATACAGTTCATAATGAGCTTCATACATATTGCAAAAGTTGAGCTCAGGATTGGTCAGTTACATATCAGCACCTACGCCTACTTCTACATTCCTATGGTTCTACTTTTGATACTTTCTGCATATTCTCAGGATATATTCAGGACTAATCTCAACTCCCTATCCTCATGTTGCAGCAAGGTCACTGCTGACTTTTCCTTTCAGCTTGCTGACTGCTGACTTTTCTCCTTCAGCTTAACCAGCAGCATTATGTCAGTATGGCCTTTCTCAGCTAACCAATTATTAATAATACTCTCCACATTGGGGTGTCTCTGTCCCTCTGACCCCAATGATGTTTGGCTGCAGTCACACGAGGGCTGAGAGGGACAGAGACCCCCCAGCCTCCCCAGATGTGAGAAGGTCGGAGAGCCCCCCCAGCCCCAAGCACCCTCAGCGGTGAGAGGGGCACAGAGTCCTTGGTCCCCAGCCCTGCACAGGCATTTCCTGAGGCCAGAGGGATGGAGACCCCCTGATAAGGATGAGGGGACAGAGAGTCCCGAGCATCCCCTGGGCTGAGAGGGACAGAGACTGCCCCGAGCACCCCCTGGCACAGGGGTGAGAGGGAGGGAGACCCCCCAGGCATTCCCTGGGGTGAGAATGATGGAGACCCCCAGGGGAATGGCCTGGGGAGAGAGGGACAGGGACACCCCCTGGGGAATGGCCTGGGGTGACAGAGACAGGGCCACTCCCTGGGGAATGGCCTGGGGTGACAGGGACAGGGACCCTCCCCAGCCCCTCCCAAGCATCCCCCAGGGTGAGAGGCACAGAGCATCCCCTGGGCACCGGACAAAATAAACTTTGCAGAAATCAAACTTAACTCTGCATAAAATACTTTGATGAATATTTGCTTTTCCCACAAGTCACGTGATGAAAACGCAAACAAATCCCAAAATTTTATAAACTGACAATAGAAGATGTTTTGTGGCAAATCCAAATTCCATTGGTCCTGCACAGCTCCAGCTCAGCTGCTGGCACATTCTGATAAAATAAAAGTGGAAATTAGGCCCAATACAGAATATGAAAAGGAAGGGAAAGCTCTGTGTAGCTGTCACAAAGGTGACAGGGACAAAGAGAAAAATTATTCTAACATTTGGCAAAGTCGCCCAGCCTGTGAAAAAGCATGACCGGGACAGAGACCTCCCCTGGAGGGGGACAAGTGTGACATTTTCCCCTGTGTGTGTGGCCTTCCCAGGGAGGGGGTTTTACACCTGAGCCAGTTTGGGTAAAGGGGGTGGTGTTCAGCCACCCAAGCAGGGATTACCCCACTGTTTCAGGCTGCAATGTAAGATGTAACCAAATGCATGTTTTCAATCCCCATCTTCATCAACTGCTATAAACAGGTGGGGTAGTGTTCTTTATCGCTTCCATGACTCACCCCTGATAACACCCTCCAGGGGAGATATCTTCTGTGAATGGGCCATTATGTGTCACTGCAGGACTGATAAAATTCCATCATCCTATTGTGATATGCTCTGCCCAGAGGGAGGATCCAAGCATTTCTACCTGGATATATTCTGAGGCTTTTAACACCAGGAGCACCTTGCCTGCTAGATAGTAATTCTGGTTTAGACCCTCCCCTGGTTTGCCTTCTAACCAGTACAAAATTTAGTGTACTCATCCCTTGTTTTCCTCCCAAAACAAAATTTCCCATTCCCAAACCTTCACCTGATGGAAGAGGAAGCTGCGAGGAAGAGGAAGATGCCCCAGGACACCCAGGCAGGTGAGGAGGAAGGCAGTGCCCCTTTCCCCCTCTCTCCTGCTCCATCTCCTAGCCCAGCATGGCCCCTGGCTGCAGGACAACCCTGCTGCCAATGCCATCCTGCCAGGGATGCACTGAGGGGATCTCCTTCCCCTTCCCTCTGGTACAGAGGCAAATTCCATCCTCTCCTTGTCCTTCCTCCTCCAGAAAAGCAGCTGAGCATGGAGACCAGGGAGGATAAATCCCCATGGCAGAACCTCGTAAAAGAGGCTGTTTTGAGCGGCTCCATAGCACAGGAATGTGGTGTGGAGGAAAAGCCCCAGAGATCTCACAGGAGGAGGGGCTCTAAACCCATCCCAGGGGGCTCTGAAGAGGAAAGACCCACCTTGAGCCAGGAAGGTAGACAGAGCTTCTACCAGACCTCAAAGCTGGTGGTCCATGAGCAGCTTCATGATGGGGAGAAGGCCCACAAGTGCTTGGAGTGTGGGAAGAGCTTCAGGCAGAGCAGTACCCTGATCCGCCACCAGTGTATCCACACTGGGGAGAGGCCCTATGAGTGTCCTGAGTATCAGAAGAGGTTTCAGGCCAGCTCCCATCTCCTCTGCCACCAGCGAAATCACACAGAGGAGAGGCCCTTCTGCTGCCATGAGTGCGGGAAAGGCTTCAAGAAAAAATCCACCCTTATCACCCATCGGCACATCCATACTGGGGAGAGGCCCTAAGACTGCCCCACATCATGAGAAGAGCTTCTCCATGAGCTCGGACTTGACCAGACACCAATGGAGTCCTCAGTAAGGAAGTTCTGTGAGTGCCCCAACTGCAGGAAGAGCTTCATGCCCAGCTCCAGCTTCTTTCCCCACTGGAAGTCACATGTTGGGAAGAGCCCTGGTGATCCATGTTCCCTGTGATCCATGCTGGGAAGACTGCTGTCCCTTTTCTTGCCCCTGCCAATGACATGATGTGGCAGTGAAAACATGAGGGTCTGCCCATGGCCCTGTCATTACATTCACTCCCACCTCAGGTCATTGCCAGGGGCTGGAAAGGGGCTCCCTCTCTCTCCCCAGAGGAGAAGGGTGTCCTTTCCAGGCAGGGGGAAATACGTGGCCAGGAAGAGCCTGCTGTTGATGTTGCAGTTTTCCCTGTAAATAGCTTTTCTTATCTCTTCTGTTATCAATATTGTTTCTGTTCCGTTTTTCCCTTATCTTGTTGCTGTTCCCAATAAATTGTTCTTATCCCAGCCCAGGATCTTTGCCTTTTGTGCTTTCCATGGGAGGCGGGAGGGCAGTGAGGGCAGCGAGGTTTTAGCAGGAGCAGGAAATTGGGGAATCCCATTCCTGAATCCCGGCCCATGGAAACCAAGCATCCCAGCTGGTCCCAGCCCTGGTGGCCATGGCAACAGCCTTGGGAGCGGGTCTCTGGCTGGGGCTGTAGGAACCTCTTCCCTCTGGTGCCCAGGGACAGGAGTGGAGGGAACGGCTGCAACTGAGTCGGGGCAGGCTCAGGTTGGATGTCAGGAAAAGGTTTTTGCCCGGAGGCTGCTGGGGCCATGCCCAGGCTCCCCAGGGAAGGGTCCCAGCTCCAGGGCTCTCTGAGCTCCAGCAGCATTTGGACAGCGCTGCCAGGCCCAGGCTGGCATTGTTGGGGTGTCCTGTGCAGGGCCAGCAGTTGGACTGGAGGATCCTGATGGGTCCCTTCCAGCTCAGCCAATTCTGTGGTTCTGGGATCCCATGAGCCTGGGGATGGGGCTGCCAATGGTTGCCATGGCAACGGGCTCTGGCTTCAGGTGTCCATGGCAACCACCCCTGGCATGGGGTCTCCATGGAGCTGCCAAGGAAATGGACCATAGCAACAGGGGGCTGGTGATGGTTGCCATGGAAACTGACCATAGCAACCGGGTCCTGATGGCGGTTGCCTGCTAAGGATCAGATTTGTCACAGGCCCTCAGAGGGGTTCCATGGGGACTTTCCAAGAGTCTCCAGGCTGTTCCAGAGCTGGAATGTCACAGGCAAGGACAGGGGCTCCATGGAGACCTCTCAGGGGTTTCTGGGATGGTAAAGAGCCCTGTGGTCAGAGGCAGTCACAGCCATTCCATGGTGACATCCCAGGGGACCTTGGGCTGCAAAGGCACCGATCTGTCACAGACACTCACAGGGGCTCCACAGGGACATCCCAGGAGTCCCCAGGCTGCCAAAGAGCCGGTATGTCCCAGACACTCACAAGGGTTCCTGTCATGGCACAGTGGGAGTTTCAGGCAAAGTTTCTTAGAGGAGCTCCTGTTTGGTCACAAAATACAGAAAGGATCCCAAATAGCCCCCAGAGATCCCCAAATCTCACTGATGAGTCAGAGATAACACAGACTCAGATCAGAGGGCTCAGGGTTAAAAGCCACCTGTTTTTTAATCCTCTTTTATGCCTTGGTTTGCTACAGGTAGACCTCACTGGTCCTTTATTCAATGCGTTTCACATGATTGGCCAGTTAATACAACACCCTTAAGTAAACAACTTTATGGAAAATACCCAACTTATTACAAACATTGTTAGGGCACCAGTTATTTATGTTTGTTTTACATGCGGCCTTTCTGGGGGCTCCCTGGATGGGGGAAACGCTCCTGTAGCAGTTCTGTGCCAGGTAAAAGGAGATGCACGGGACTTTTTCAGTCTTCAGCTTCTTGTTTTCTGTTATCTTATCTAAAGTTGTGCATGCTGTGCACACCAGGCTCAGTATGCTGGAAAAACACCACAAAATGGCTCTAAAAAGTACAGTTTAAAAGTCTTTTAAAGTTGTCTCATCCAATTAACTCTTAAAACATACATTATTTCTGCTTATCTACCAATAACTCATCCCTTGACTGTCCACAAAACCTCCAAACAGCGCTTTCCTTGACCAATCACCCTGTGCCACCAACACTGCAGAACATGGAGTAGATGAAGAAGGGACTGCACCCTAATTTCTCCATCTTGCTTCCTTTCTACACCATACTAAAAATCCCCAAAACTAAATTTCTCACCCAAAGGACATAGTCTACTACCCTGTAATATATTTCACACTTTGGTGAATTCTAATCTGTCTCAAAGTCCTGGAAGTCCTCTCCATGGGCGAAGGTTAAAGGCAGCATTTCTCTGGGGGTCAGGACCCCTCAGAGCAGACAGAGAAATATTCCTTGTGCCCTGGATTCCCACACATTTAACCTAAAATTCTTTAACCATTCTGATGTAAAGTTACCCAAAAATGTCTCAGATAAGTAGGATTAGAAGGAGAAGAAATAGAGAACAACAGAATGACAGAAGATCTATAGAAAGACACACACATAGGTAGAAAATGCTCTGACCCCAGCATTACCAACCGAAGAATCCCAGTAGAAGGCAGGATCCAGACCCTGGGCTGGCCTTGTGCTCTGGCTTTTAAGCCCCTGGGCCTTCATGGGCCCGTCCCTGGGGTAGGACTGCCAGTTGCTTGTCCAACCAGAGTCAGGGTAGCACCAGCTGCTAGTGTGTGATTGATTGATAAACAGCTCGGCTAATCAGAGCTAGAATAACATCACCCCCTGCTGTGTGATTGACAGCTCTGCCAGGCCAGGGCTGGGGGCAGGGCTCTGTTCCACCACAAACCAAGGCCTGACCCAGCCCTGGCCCCACATGGACATTCTGAGCATCCCAAGGTGTCTCAGGACATCGATCTCATCCAGCCTCTGACAGCAACCACAGTGACCCTACGGAACCTTATGGAACCATGGGTCAGTTGTGAAAATGTGGGTCCAAGGAAACTATGGTGAGACTGTGGAATCCAGGAATCATGAAATCAAGGAGACCATTGTACAAATTATGGGCCCTATGGAAGCAAGGATCAATGACCAAACTGTGGTTTGATTTGGATTGATTTAAAATAGAAACAAGGAGCCATTGTTTCACAGCAGGGCTGCATGGGGCCAATGGACCCTTGTGACTCTGTTGGGGCTCATGAAACCAAGAAGCCATTGTGACATTGCCAGACCTCATGGAATCAAGGAGACCACTGTGACAGTGTTAGGACCCATGAAGGTAAGGGAACATGAAACAAGTCTGCCTGGTTTGGCCTCCTGGGGGCTGTCTGACAGGTCCCACTGAATTTGACATGTCAAGGGTCACTTCCCATCTGACCTTAAAGCACTGAACTCTGTGATTTTATTCCTATAGGAAAGAACTGTCTTTCTTGTCTAGGCGCCCATGGCCAAAATGGGAATTCTGCGTCTAAAATTCTCTCTATCCAAGGGTTACTCCCAGACAAAGTCTGATCATACAGTCAAGTCTGGCTAGACTTGGCCTTTGGCGACTGCCTCTCATCTGCCCCTGCACCACTGAGGCTCGCTTGTTTCCTTCCTATGGAGACCATTGTGACACTGTGGAGCATTGTGGCAATGGGCCATGGTGACACTGCAGGCCCTTGTGGAACTTGTTACACTGTAGGACCTTGTGGAACCAGGGGAACATTGTGACCCTGCAGGGTACAATGGATCCAAGGGGCCACTGTGACACTGTGGGGCCTCATGGAACCAAGGACATCTTTGTGGCTGTGTTGGCCTGCATGGTCCCAAGGGGCCAGTGTGAAGCAGCAGGGCTTTGTGGAACCAAGAGGCCATTGCTGCATTTCAGGGCCTTGTAGAGCCAAAGGGCCGTTGTGATCCTGTGAGCTGCTGTGGATCCATGGAGAGCATTGTAGCATTGCAAGGCCCCATGGAATCATGGAGACCATTGTGACTCTGTGGGGTGACACAGAACGAAATGGCCATTGTGAACCTGCAGGGCCTCATGGAGGGAAGGGGTCATTGTGACACTATGGGAAGTTGTTGAAACAAGGGAATTATTGTTGCACTACTGGGCCTCAATGGAATCCAGGGACCATGGTGACACAGAGGGGCTTCATGGAACCCAAAGACCATTATGGCACTGTGGGGCCTTGTGAAACCATGGAGACCATTAAGATCCTTAAGGACTTGTGAAACCAAGGGGTCATTATGACACCTAAGGGCATCATGGAAGCAAAAGAACCATTGTGGCACTGCAAGCCCTCATGGAAGTAAGGAGCCATTGTGACGCTGCAGGGCACTGTGGAACCAAGGGAACATGAAATAGCTGTGGCTGCCTTGGTCTCCCAGGGGTCACCTGACAGGTCTAGATGACCTTGGAATGTGGAAGGCTGCTTCCATCTGCCCCTGAAGCCCTGGGGCTCTGGGCTTTCCTTTTTATGGAAAAGAACTGTCCATCTTTTCCAGGTATCCAGGCCAAAATTTGGATTCCACCTCCAAATTTCTGTGTATCCAAGAATTGCTGCAGACAAAAGCTGCCCGGAGAGACAGGTCTGGCTGGTCTTTGATTCCTGAGTGCCAGAACTCACCTATTTTACAAACACTGGAAAGGGCTCTGTGTTTTTCTTTGTATGGAAAAAATCATGCTTCTCCAGGCATAAAATTCTGAAATTAAGATTCCACATTCATAATTTTGAATATCCAAGGGTTGCTCCAAGCAAACCTGCTAGGACAGACAAGTCAGGCTTGCCTTGGCCTCTGGGTGGTTGCTGTTCATCAGCTCCTGAAACATGGGGCCTCTGTGGTTGCCTTCCTATGGAGACCAGTGTGACATTTGGGAGCCTTGGGAAATGAAGGTGCCATTGTGACACTGCAGAGCACCATGGATCCAAGGGACCATTGTGACACTGTGGGGCCTCGTGGAACCAAGGACATCATTGTGGCTCTGTTGGGCCACATGATCCCAAGGGGCCAGTGAAAAGCAGTGGTGCGGTAGTTAGCTCAGCTGTAACTCAGAGTCAGCCAGATTTTACCCCAAAAGAATTTGGCATGAGTTTCAAGCCCTAGGAATCAATTGTTTAACATAGGGTGAGTTTGAGAGTTCCCCCATAAGCCTTTAGTGTTGCTGTGCTAACTTGTCCAAGTGTCTACTCCCCTACTGGTTACTTGTTTCCCCTATATGGTTATTGTTCTAGTTTTCTACTCCCAAGTGTACATGTTGTTGCTTCCCCTTTGACTCAGGTCTTTCGATCCTGCCCCTCATACTGTTATCAACTTCTCCATGTTTATTGTTTTTCACCCTGTTATTAAAGTTCCTTTTAAACAACCTCATTGATCCTGCTCCTTTTCCTTTTTGCCACTATCACCCTCAAGTCAGGGAACCAGAGAGGTTTGTCACAGCCACCTTCATTGTGACATTTGGTGCCCAAACAGGGACCATGACATTCAGGGATCCCTGTGTCAGTCACGTCAGCTGGGGTTAGCTGATGGATAGGCTAGCGCTCCCTGGGATTTTGGATTGTGCCAGACCTGGCGGATTCATCGTTGCTTCAAGGGACCTTGCCCAGGATCAGCAGGGAAAACGACGGTTTCACCTGCATAGGATTGCAGGTGGGTTTGGGGAAATGCAAGACATTTATTGCCCATTTTGCCACTGTGTTTTTACAATATGCACCCAAGTCCCCTAATTGATTTGGGGTGTTCCGGTGGCTCTTCCATATAAGGCAGAGAAAGAGAAAAATGGGCAGCCAGATGTCCAAAGTAGAAAGGAGCATATATGGATGCTTTAAGTTAATTCTCACTGATCATGACAAAGTATTTTCAAAAAAAGAATTGAAATCAATCACGAGATGGATCATTAAACATTTTCCAGACGCCTCTGCTAATGAAATCCATGCCACTGAATTTTGGGACTCAGTGGGAGTTAAACTGTACAACTTTTGATCAAAAGGGGCCCCATTGCACCCCACATGCTCCGCATGCTCTGGATGATATCACAAAGATGGCTTTGAAAGCTTTAATCCAGGTATCGGATGGCAGCACCCTCAATTTGGACTACCTTGGGTGGCTGCAGCTAAAGCTTTAGGACAATTAGACCATCTTGGATGCCTGTTAAGTAAGCAAACCCATGCTACCTCTCTCACATTGAGTGGCCTGCTCTCAGACATAGAGACCATCAGACATGCCACCTTGCAGAACAGTGATAGAGTTTTTACTCTGGGCACATGGGCATGGCTGTGTAGACTCTGAGGGCATGTGTTGCATGAACCTCTCCAGCCACAGCAAGTCAAGAAGAGCATTCAGGTACTGAAGGAAGGGTTCAAGAATCTTCAAGTGCAAAACAAAGACTGGTTCAATAAACTCTTCCAATCCAAGGGACTAAAGGTTTGGATGATGTCTAGCTAAAACAGGACTATTAATTCTCTTAGTGGTTGTTATTGTATTGTTACTTGTCCTGTGTTTGTTTGGATGCTTTTAGAAAGTCTTACAAAATTCTTTCAGTTCCATCTTTGTTGTAAAACAGAAAGAAGGAAGATACTCAACACAGGCTCCTCATGGACTCCGTGGAGGAGAGAATTGGAGGCCAGGATGGCACAAAAACCACTCAGAGATTCAGTGTGGGAAGGAAAATCTTTAAAATACCTAAAAGTATTCTAAAATACATAAAGTAACTTAAAAACCTTCAGAATATCAAAACATTAATGAGCCCTACTGAGTGTCAGCACAAAGCTCCCCAGGGACTCATTAAATCAGCTAATTATGGATTGTACAAACATCTTACAGAGTCAGTATCAAAAGGGAAACACCAAGTACCTTAAAATAACTGAAGTACCTTGAAGTAGCAATGAGCCCCCCTGAGTGTTGTTACCGAAAAAGCCTCTCCAGGGACTAATTACAGCAGATAATTGGAGGCCATGATTGCAGAAACCTCTCAGAGACTCCAAGCCAAAAGCCAAACCCAAAGTCCTTTGAAAAACCTGCAGTCCCTGCAGGGAGCATTAAGGAGCCCCCAGGGCCATTCCTGAGCACGGCTCCCCAGGTAATCCTTCCTGCAGATCCTTGAGGCCACTGGGATGTGGGCTAGGGGGGGATGCTGAGGGCAGGACAAGGGGCTGACAGTGCCCAGCCTGGCTGGGGCTGTGCCAGGAGGCCCCAGGGCCTCAGGACAAGGTGTCTCCTCACAGCCCTTGGTGGCACAGACCCTGCTGTGCCCCAGGGCACCAAGACTTGGCTTGTCCTTGTCCCCACCTGTCATCACTGCCTCAAGTTCTCTGCTCTGCCTGGGGCCTGGAGACACTTTCACAGTCGTGTCCCGGTGGGACCCATTAAAAGTCCAAGAAACTTTGGAGTTGGATTCTGACTTGGAGTTCTGGAGAGGTTTCTTCAGCTCCCTCTCAGGGACTGATATCCAGGGCCTGAGCACAAAGCCCCTGAGGCTCATAAAGTCCTTATGCTGTGTCTGTGCTGCTGAGCTGGGCTGGGCTCCTGGCACAGAGGCAGCTCCTGGTAACCAAGAAGAGCTTCAAAAGCACATTTCTCTTGATGAGCAGCTCTTCTGCCAGCCCAGCAGGGCTGGGGCACTGCCTGCAGCCACCCTGGGCACAGAACAGAGGCACAGAGAGCTTCCATCAGTCAGGGCTGGGAAGGTGCTGAGAAGTGCCTGGGGCACAACCACTGCCAGCCCTTGGCACAGGAACCTCTCTGGCTGCAGGACAATGCAGCTGCAGCTCCTGGAGCCATCTCCTAAAGGTGGAACACCCCATTGCCTACAGACCCTGTGAGTACAACTCCTGAGTATTTCTGGTGTGGGGGAGGAAATGCTCATGAAGCTCTGACATGCTGAGGGGTTCTGGTCAGTCATAGAATATTTCCAAGGCAAAGGTTTTGATAGAAATGAGGAAAATTCCCAAGACTTTGCATTCGATTTCCTCCATTTGGCAAATGGCGGGGAAGGGTACATAAATCAAGGTAAAGGTTGATTATGAATTAATAATTACGAATTTTGACAAGTGCCTGAGACATCCAAAATGTTCCTTTTCATGATCAATAGGGTCACAGGAAATCACTAATGTGCTTTCAGCCCCTCTGCCCAATGACAGGACCAGCATCACCTTTCCTGGACCCATCAGACTCAGTCTGAGCTGTCCTTTCTCCAAGCTGCCAACAGAACCTGCCCCCAGCCAGCACCCTGCAAACACAGGGTTCTGTCAGGCCAAGGAGAGGGCACAGAGATTTGGGGTCTGTGAGTGCTGGCAGGGAGAGATCAGGCACAGGGAAACACCTGCAGGAGGGAAATCTCCAGGAAGCAGAGAGAAGATCAGGCAATAAGAGAAAACAAAACCCAGAAACACTGTGGTAGGGAGACTTTAGAGATCTTCACAGGAGGCCCTGAAATGCAGCCCCTCCCTCTGAACAAGCCCCCTCCCTCCTGTCCCCCAGCCAAGCCTCTGCCCTCAGGGCCAGGGTTCCAAGGCGTGCAGCCCCTCCTGTGCAGGCAGAGCTGCAGCAGAGCCGTGGGGCAGCTCTGCAGCCCCGGGCCCAGTTCCCTCTGCAGAGCACAGGGCTGGGAGCAGCTGCCTGGCCCTGGGGGCTTTGGCAGGGGGCACAGCTGGCTCAGGGTGATGCTGTCCCCAGTGCCTGGCTCTGGGCAACGCTGTCAGTGCAGCCAGGGAAGGAGCTGCATCTCCCTCAATCCAATGCCATCATAAGGACACTTGGAAATGTCCCTGAGATTTCAGTACAAGCTGGGAGCTCCAATCCAGGGTGCAAACCTGTCCTAGAGCATCTCTGAGTTATAAGATTGATGGGGAAAGGCAGAGGTGTTGTGACAGTGAAAATGATGCTGGTTTGGTGAAATGAGCAACGTAAGTCCTTGGCTACAAGTGTGAAGCTGGGCTGTGGGGGATCCATCTGCTCTCAGCAGTACCTGGTGATATTCAATGGGCAGCATAAGAAAGTGACTGTCCTTCACCTGATGATGGTTAAAGCCCAGAGAAACTCCAAAGAGAGTGACATGACAGACCATCTCCCCTCACGCTCCACTCATCATCTTGCCTCAGGGAACTCACTCTGTTCTATCAGAGGGCAGCAGAAATACTGAGGGTTTGATATCCAAGAATACCAGGAGAGACATGGGGGAAGATTAAAAAGAAAACCACAGAACTCTTAAATACAGAAGTGTTTCTGTGTGTATTTCAGGGAAGGGTATATGGGAAATGGCTTGAATTTTGGTTACAGGTATCTCCTCTAACTCTTCACTGTCCTTTTCTCCATGAACAGGTCCCCACGTCCAGCCCCAGCCAATGTCCAACAGTAGCTCCATCCGGCACTTCCTCCTGCTGGCATTGGCAGACATGCGGCAGCTGCAGCTACTGCACTTCTGCCTCTTGCTGGGCATCTCCGTGGCTGCCCTCCTGGGCAACAGCCTCATCATCAGCGCCGTAGCCTGCGGCCACTACCTGCACACGCCCATGTTCTTCTTCCTGCTCAACCTGGCCCTCAGCGACCTGGGCTCCATCTGCACAACTGTCTCCAAAGCCATGCACAATTCCCTCTGGGACACCAGGAACATCTCCTACACTGGATGTGCTGCTCAGCTCTTTTTCTTTATGTTCTTCATCTCAGCAGAGCTTTTCCTCCTGACCATCATGTGCTATGACCGCTACGTGTCCATCTGCAAACCCCTGCACTACGGGACCCTCCTGGGCAGCAGAGCTTGTGCCCACATGGCAGCAGCTGCCTGGGCCAGTGCCTTTCTCAATGCTCTCATGCACACAGCCAATACATTTTCCCTGCCTCTGTGCCATGGGAATGTCCTGGGCCAGTTCTTCTGTGAAATCCCCCAGATCCTCAAACTCTCCTGCTCCAAACCCTACCTCAGGGAACTTGGGGTTTCTGTTTTCGCTGCCTCCTTAGCTTTTGGTTGTTTTGTGTTCATTGTTTTCTCCTACATGCAGATTTTCAGGGCTGTGCTGAGGATCCCCTCTGAGCAGGGACGGCACAAAGCCTTTTCCACCTGTCTCCCTCACCTGGTTGTGGTCTCCCTGTTTATCAGCACTGGTATATTTTCTTACCTAAAGCCCCCCTCCATGTCCTCTCCATCCCTGGATCTGACCCTGTCAGTTCCGTATTCGGTAGTGACTCCAGCCCTGAACCCCCTCATCTACAGCCTGAGGAACCAGGAGCTCAAGGCTGCCGTATGGAGACTGATGGCTGGATGCATTCAGAAAGACTAAATTAGATGACAGTTTTTGCAAATCACTTGTAATAAAAGTCATCTTAGCTCTTGTTGGTTTTCTTGCTGGTGTTTTATTCCCTTGATTATAGTTTTTCCATATTTTCCAAAAGAAAAGTCACAGTTCGTTCCATTTCACATTTTGTGTGTCTCAGGAGTTCCTGTGGCCACAGACTGTGTCAAGGAGGGGGTGCAATCTTGGTGGCTTTAAAGGAACTAAAGAATCTCCCAGCCAAGTTTTCTGCAGAGATGCCCTTGTGTTGCCTTCTGTGGAGCTGAGGCAGCAATGTCTGTGTGCAGAGCTGGGGGCAGATCAGTGCTGGCACAGCAGCTGTGCCCAGCAGCAGCAGCACTTGGTGTTGCCAGTGCTGCTGCCGTGGCCCTGCCCCGCTGCCCTGGTGGCCCTGGTGTTGCTGCAGAGCCTGAGTGCTCTCGGGGCCGGGCACAGTCCTGGGGGTGGCAGTGCCGGGGCTGCAGCAGGGACAGGCCATGGGCACTGCTGGGGCAGTGCAGACGCCACAGGCCGGGGCCTGGGGGCTCCAGGCTCCTTGCCCAGGCTCTCTCAAGAACATGGCCAGGCCAGTGCTCAGCACAGAAAAGCCCCGTGAGCAGCCCCATCTGTGCAGCCCTGGCCTCTCCCCCAGCTCACACAGGTGCCCCATCCTTGCAGGCACAGACACGGCAGCACTGGCTCAGGAGCCCCTGTTTGCATTGCACACAGCAGGGGGAGCACCCCCATGCTGTTGGTGTGGGGACATGAACCTGGGGGAGCACAAATGCCATCAGCCCCTGGGGCCAGCAAGGGCTGCGGGACACCAGGGAAATCACTCAGCTTTGTCCTGGCCTCTGCAGTCAGCCAGAATGTTTGTTCCCATGAGCTGGGAGTTTCCTGTGCCACTGCAGACGCTGTTGCTCAGAGCCAGGGCTGCCTGGCAGCCACCCCCAAACTGCCCTGAGCATTTCCTTGGCTTCACCTTTGATTTCTTTCCTCATTCCTGTTCCAGATTCCTTCCTGTAGCCCATTGCTGTCCCCTCCCCTGCAAACAGCCCATCCCTGTTTGCCCTTTCCTCTCTGGCCCCACTCCCCATTGCAGTCCCTTACTTGGCACCATGGGAATGTCCCTTGGGCAGCAGAATCATCCTACAAGTGCTGCAGGAATTGTCTGCAGGCTCCTGCAGTGCCTCCTTCTGCTCTCTTGCCAGAGGCACCCCAGGCCAGGGGGGCACATCTGGGCTGCTGTGTCTGCCTCTGGGGCTCCCTGTTCTGGGCCGTGAGGAGGAGCTGCAGAGGCTCTGCAGGACTGAGAGGATGGGCTTTGGGGCTGGCAGGAGAAGCTGAGGGACCTGGGCTGCTGGAGCTTCTGAAGAGGAGGCCCAGGGCTCATCCTGCAACTGCTCCAAGGGTGGTTCCAGAAAATCACAGAATCACTCAGAATGGAAAAGACCTTGGAGAACATCAAGTCCAACCTGTGCCCTGACACCAGCTTGTGTCCCTGAGCCTCCTCACCAATAAAAAACCCAAGCTCCCTCAACCACACCACACAGGACTTGTTCTCCAGACCCCTCCTCAGCCTTGTTGCCCTTCTCTGGACATGCTTCAGCCCTTCCATGTCCTTCCTAAATTGGGGGGCCCAGAACTGGACACAGCACTCAAGGTGCTGCCCAACAAGTCCTGAGCACAGGGGAAGAATCCCGGCCCTGCTCCTGCTGGCCACACCATTCTTGATCCAGGCCAGGAGCCATTGGCCTTCTTACCCGCCTGGGCACACTGCTGGCTCATGTCCAGCCTGCTGTCCATCAGTCCCTGCAGGTCCCTTTCTGCCTGGCTGCTCTCCAGCCACTCTGTCCCCAGCCTGTAGCGCTGTAGGGGTTGTTGTGGCCAAAGTGCAGGGCCCAGCACTTGGACTTGTTGAACCTCAGCTTGTTGGATTTGGGCCCTGGATCCAGCCTGTCCAGGGCCCTCTGCAGAACCCTCTTACCCTCCAGCAGATCCACACTCACACCCAGCTTGGTGTCATCTGCAGATTTCCTGATGCTGGACTCAATCCCCTCATGCAGATCATCAATGCAGACATTGAAATCCACGCTGGCTGGCTCTGATCCCTCGGCCATCCTGTGGGTGCCCTGTGATGGCACTCAGGGTGATCTGTTCCATAACCTTGCTGGGCACCAGGTCAGGCTGACAGGCCTGGAGTTGCCCAGCTCCTCCTTCCAGCCCTTCTTGGGGATGGGCTCACACTGGCACCCCCAGTCCTCTGGGACCTCCTTGCTGAGGACTGGTGGTAAATGATGGAGAGCAGCTTGGGGAGCTCATCCACAGCTCCCTCATCCCCCTGGGATGGATCCCATCTGCTCCCAGAGCCACCTGTGAGCATCTGAGTGGCTCAACAGGTTCCCAGCTGCTTCCTCCTGGATTACAGGGGCTGTTCTGCTCCCTGTGCCCATCCACCAGCTCAGGAGAACACTTGTCATGAGGAAAACTTTACTTATTCTGGAAAACTGAGGCTCATAAGGGTTTAAATACATTAGCCTTTCCCTCATATTTGGTAACATATCTCTCCCAATAATGAATAGAGATTGTCCTTGTACCTCTTTTTGCCATTGATATATTTATAGAAACATTTTTTATATCCTTCACAGAAGTGGCCTGGTGTAATCTTAAGCTTTCACCTCTCTAATTTTCTTTCTGCATGACGTAAGAACATCCTTAAACATTTCCTGAGTTACCTGCCTCTCTGTCCAAAGGTGATGCACCTTCCTTTTTTTCCCCAAGTTCCTGCAAAAGGCCCATCACATACACAACGTCAACTGTTGGCTAAAGAATGCCGCAGATGAGGAAGATACAAGAGTCTATGAATTAAAAGAGGGAAAGCAAGCTAGTAAATAAAAGTAGAAGAAGAGGCTGGGAAGGCTGACAAAAACTGGGACCCCCTTGACCACTTACTTCCTCCTACCTTTGCAGTACCTCAAATCCTTCCTTCAATTCCTCTTGCTGTGGAGCCAATTCCTCCTCCTCTTCCAGCTGTCATTCCTTTACCACATCCTAATCCAGTTATACCTCCAACACCTTCCCCTCTACCCTGTCCTTACTCTCTTTACCCTTCACTACTGTTCCCTTACCTCTGCCATCTCATGCACCCCTTATTCACCAGCAAGTTCTTGCTCTGCCTCCCCCAGCACAAATGAGAAGCCAAAAAACATCTCAGAATCTCATGCCCAAGAGTGCAGTTACCCAGTCAGCCTCCACGGCTGATGTTGTAACACCTGGTCCAAAGTGGGTAAAGTGGAAAAATTGTTCCCCCTCAGAGAAGTTCCCATGTGCAGGGTGGCCAGGGAGATTGGATTTGTAAACACTCCCTTGACTGCATCCAAAGTTAGAAACTTTAAGAAAGACTTGCAAAATTATTGGAAGACCCAGTAGGAATCGCAAATCAAATTGATCAATATTTAGCCCCAATATTTATACATGGGGAGAATTGAACTCCATCTTTAACATCCTTTTTTCCCCAGAAGAGACTCGATTAATAAGAACTGCAGGAATGAAATTTTGGGAGGGAGAAAACCAGCCCGGGCCCCCAGGTGACCAAAAAATGCTTTCAGTGGAGCCTGACTGGGACCCTAATCAAGAAGAGGGGAGACAGAACATGAGAGATCACAGGTCCCTGATGACCAGGGGGATAAAAGAATCAGTCCCTAGAGGGAGTAATACCAGGTTAGCATTTGACAGCACCCAGGAAAAAGACGAGACCTCAGCACCATAGCTTAATAGGGTAAAGTAAAACTTCCAGATTTACTCTGGTGTTGACCCAGACAGCCCAGAAGGTCAAGTCCTTCTCAAGGTACAATTTATAAGTAAATCCTGGCGTGCTATCAGATGAAAGTTAGAAAGAATAGAGGACTGGCAGGAAAAAAGTATAATGAACTGCTGAGAGAAGCCATAAGAGTATATCTGAGAAGAGAAGAAAAAAAGACAAAAACAAAAGCTAAAATTATGGTAGCCATAGTCAGAGAAAGTGTGGGAGCCAACAAATACAGGCCAGTAGAACCACTTAGAAGAGACAAAGGTTTCATTTGACCAAAAGGGACTAGGGCTCTACCCAGTGACAAATGTTGTTATTACTGTGGAGAGAAAGGACACCTAAAGAGAAATTGTGAGAAACTCCAATTAGATGAAGCCATAGCCTGGGAGCAAGAAACTCTAGAGAACATCTTAAGAAGAAACCAGAAGTATGCAGAATAGGGGTGTCTATGCCCTGGGGAATTTAATGAACCATCCAGAAGAGCCCTTTGTAAATTTCAAGATTGGTCCCCAGAATGATGAATTTGAAGTTTTAGTTGATACCGGAGCAGACAAGTCATGTGTGACTAAAATACCAACAGGAATCACAGTCGGTATAAAGGTCTGCAAAGTACAAGGGGCCAAAGGAGAAGCATTGGAGGCCCAGATTATAGAAGATGTAGAAATTAGAGGAAATTCAAGAGAGCTAAGTTCATTTACATCCCCAATTTCGGTTGTGATTTATTAGGACATGATTTACAAATCAAATTGAGAACTGGAGTAATGCCAAAAGAAGGAAAAATGGTAGTACAAGTAATGGTCTTAACAAAGGGAGACATAGATGAAATCAATCCAAACACATGGATGGGGGAGGGAAAAATTGGTTGTTTGAATATGCCATGAATAAAAGCAGAGATACAGAAAGACATCTCCCCCATTCAGGCAAGGCAGGATCCAATTTCCCCAGAGGGAAAGAAAGGACCAGCCCCAGTAATTGACCAGCTATTACAGGAAGGATTTTAGCACCATGCATGTCTCCACATAATACTCCCATACTAGCGTTGAGAAAAGCTGATGGAAGTTAACGATTAGCACAAGATTCAAGAGAAGTTAATAAAAGAATGGTTGCAAAGCACCAGGTAGTACAAAACCCATAAACCCTTTTAAGCCAAGTACCTGAGGAGCATGCATGGTTGTCAGTCATGGATTTAAAGGATGTCTTCTGGGTGTATCCCCTGGCTGAAGAGTACTGGAACTGGTTTGCCTTTGAATGGGAGGACATTGAAAAGAAAAGAAAACAGCAACTAAGTTGGACAGGTCTTCCCCAGAGGTTTAGAGAATCCCCGAATCTCTTTGGCAAGCTCTAGAAGAACTCCTAGAACAGTTTAAACCTGAGAATGGAGTACATATTTTACAATATGTTGATGATTTATTTGTATTGGGGGACAACAAGACAGTTAGAAGTTCCAGCGTACTAGCATCTAAATTTCTTAGGGGAAAAAGGCCTAAAAGTATCACAAAAGAAACTGCAATTTGTGGAACAAGAAGTAACATATCTAGGACATATAATCACCCAAGGGTATAACAGGTGGAGCCCCAAGAGAATTTTGGGAATTCTGTCCATCCCTGCCCCAAAGACCAAAAGAGACGTTAGAAAATTACTAGGTTTGTTTGGGTATTGCAGATTATGGCTTGATCAATATACTAAAAGTGTTCAATTTCCATATGGCAAATTGATAGACTCAGAGCCTGCAACCTGGACCTCAAATGACGAGGAACAGCTTCGGAATCTGAAAATTAAATTGTCCCCTGCCCCTGTACTGAGCCTATCAGACCTCAAAAAGATCTTTGACCTATTGGTAAACGTGGAAGAGGGGACAGCTTGTGGAGTCCTTACACAGGACTGGGGAGGATTCAGGAAGTTGGTCGCATCTCTCTCCAAGTTACCAGATCCAGTAGCCAGAGGGTGGCCAGCGTGTGTGCAAGTGATAGAGGCAACAGCCACCCCAATAGAAGACACACAGAAACTAACCTGAAAGGGGAAGATCCAGGTTCATACCCCACAGGATATAAAAGCTGTTTTAAGTCACAAAGCCCCTCAGGGGCTAACCAACTCCCAAATACTAAACCATGAAATAATACTAAAAACTACCAAGGGCCTCGAATTAGTCACTTCAAAATGTTTAAATCCAGCCCAGTTCCTCACGGGAGAGCTGTTAACAGACCTGGAGCATGATTGTTAACAAATGTTTGAAATGCAAATTAAAGTGAGAGAAGATGTAGAAGATGGGTCCCTCCCATATGGGAGAATTTTATTTACAGATGGATCATCATGAACTCTGGCCAGTAAACAGGTCTCAGGGTATGCAACCATAGATGGGCAGAACATGCAAGTTGAGGAAATGGGAAAGCTACCCTCAAATTGGTCTGCCCAGTGCTGTGAAATCTATTCCCTGAAGAGATGGCTAGATTTACTAGAAAAAGATAAAGAAACAATCTATACCGACTCCCAGTACGCATTTGGAATTGTCCATACATTTGGAAAAATATGGGAAGAATGGGGATACATAAATTCTAAAGGCAAAAATTTAATACATTAAGAGATAAGAAAATTAGTACTAGAGTTCCTAAGGAAACAAATAGAGATAGCCAAAGGTCACATAGAAGGACATCAAAAAGGGGACACCTTGAAATAAAGGGAAATCATTTAGCTGATCAAGTAGCAAAAGAAGTAGCCTTGGACCAAGGTAGACCAATTAAAATTCTTAAGATAAAGGGAACACCTAGTAGAGAAAGAAAAGAGGAAAGACCCATCTTTGACGAGAACGAATTAAGAGAGCTAGAAAATATGAGAGGACAGCAAAAAGAAAATGGAGAATGGTGGACCCCTGATGGACGGCAAAATTTAAACAAAGTTCTAGCCAGAAAGGTGATGATGGAGTTACACGAGTTGACCCATTGGGGAATACAAGGATTATGTGACCCCTTTCCAAGGGATCAAATGTGCATGGGAGTACGTACCATAGCAAAGGCAGTTACCAAGGGATGTTTAACTTGCCAAAAAATCAATCAGAAATTAATGAGAAGAGTACTGTCTGATCTGGGGGAAGAGAGTTTTCCTTGTGGCCGTTCCAAAGCGTGCAGGTAGACATCACAGAAATGTCCCCTGTCCAGGGATACAGACACTTATTAGTGTCCGTGGATCACCTCACCCATTGGGTAGAGGCGTTCCTGACCAAAACAGAGACAGCCCAAGCAGCCACAAAAGCAATCCTAGAAAACATCATTCCCCAATATGGGTTGATAAACAATGTTGATTCTGACCGAGGTCCACATTTTGCTGCCAAAGTCTTACAACAAGTTGTTGAAGCCCTGGGAATGAAATGGAGGTTGCACAACCCATTGGCATCCCCAGAGCTCCAGAAGAGTAGAAAGAATGAATAAAACCATCAAAAACACGTTAACTAAGTTAGTTACAGAAACCCAGATGAATTGGCTTAAATGTCTACCCTTAACACTGTTACAAATAAGAACAAGGCCTCGAACAGGTATAAGAGTCTCACCTTATGAAATGATGTTAGGACTCCCCTTCTTGACAACCCCGTATAGCACGGGAATTTATCCAGAGGGAGACACAGCCACCCAAAAATAGGTAAAGGCCATAGGAAGGAGTTCAAAGATCTGAGGAAAAAGGGTTATCTCTCTCAAACCTCTCCCTTAGACACTAAGGGACATAACATCAATCCAGGGGACTGGGTGTTAGTTAAATCATGGAACTCTGCACCTTTAACCTCTAAGTTTGAAGGCAATTTTCAGGTCCTACTCACCACCAATACAGCCATATGACCCAAGAGAAGGGGTGGACACATATAACCCAGACTAAAGGACCTGTACCACCTCCCACTGAAGAGTCAAAACCAACCACATCCCCTACTAAGCTTTCTAATGAATGGATTGTGACTAATCATTCAGACAATCTAAAGCTAACCCTCCAGAGGAGACCTAAAGACTATTGGAGACTGTCTATAGTCAAAAACTTGTTAAGAACTGTTTAAATAATCAAAACTTGTTAAGAACTGTTAAAAATTCCAGTTAATGTGATTTATATTTTACTTTTGAGTTTGAAAAGCAGATACTTTCCTGTTGCATTTATTATTAGTTAGTGTTTATTAATGAATGTACAGTTTTTAGTTTGTGTTGGAGCCTTTGCTTGTTTTGGTGTCTATTGTGATTTTGTAGGATTAGGCGTAAGAGTAAACACCTCATTATTTGTTTGGAGTATTTTTTCTATAATTTTGGATTCCGATAATTCTTAAAGTCATCTGACCATTGAGTTCAAGGGTTTTAGATCATGTTTTTGTGTGAAAAAGTTTAAATACCCCAGTTAACTCCAATCTTAGTGTACAAAGTAATCTCCTATAAAACATCCCTCAGGGCAAAAATAAATTAGTAAAGAAAAGTCAAATGTGTTGACACTGAGAGAATAAAAATCTCTGTACTAAAACCAACGAGCTCTTCTGTATGAGAAAAGCATAACCAGGAGGCAAGGCTGGGTGAGTCTACCATCTGCCTAAAAACAGCCACTCCAATCACTGGGTGCAGCTCAGTAATTGTAGAGTTTAGGGAATGCCTCATACCAGACTCCTGGGAATGCTCTTACTGATCTTACTGGTTAACATGACACTGGGAAGTCAGAAGAGCCCATGTGCTAAATGTTACTACCCCCTTTACGGAGGGGAAGAAACGGGATCTTTAATACAAGTACATACAAATTTAAACCTAAACTGTGCCAACCTCTCTCTGTTAGCAACCTGTCTAGGGGAAGGGAAGACTTACTGGATTTCACAAAATACAGCCACTTAGCAGCAAGGACTGCCTGGGGAGTGTCCTATAGGAGATGCTTGGCTTTGCTTTGAACATAAGTCCAATCAAAAAGGCACAGCAGACTTAGAGAAAGAAGTAACAACATCAGTAAATGAGAAAGAAGACCTAGAAACATCTCGTGGGAAAAACTTGTTCAAAGATTTAGTGGAAAAGATCAGGAAATAGTTAAATGTTACTAATTGCTGGATCTGTGGAAATACACAAATGGCCAAAGTCTGGCCTTGGGAAGGGATCAGCTTAAGACCAATAGAAATCTTAAAATGGACACAAACAAGACAAAAGGTACCAGCTATTGGACAAATAGGAACAGAATGGTGGGAATTAAAGTCTAAAATAATTGGAGAAGAGCAGTGTATATGAAGGAAAGGGAAAATGTATAAATTTATAAAACCCCAGTAGGAGAAATGTCCTGTAAGAGATATTTAAAAATAAAACATCCAGTAGCTGGGTAGGTCCCTAGAGAACCCAATAAATACTGGAAGTATTATTAATTATTTATATACTGGAAGTATTATTTATTATTTATATACTGGAAGTAGTATTTACTAAATTAGAAATAATAAAATTATTCATTTATTAAAATAATATTTATTAAATAATAATAAGTAATATTACCTTATTAAAACAATAATTATTTTAATAGTAAAAATAATAATATTATGTATTACATCACATATTAATAAAATATATTATTAATGAATAATATAATATATTATATAATTTATAGTAAATCTATCAATTAATATTATATTACCGTATATTATTATAGTATTATAATATATATTATTATAATATTGAAATAATAATTAATAGTATAAAATTAAAATATATAATTATTAATAATGATTATAATATATATTATATGCTATATAATATTATATAGTGCAATATAATATAATAAATAATAATTAAAATAATTAATGATTAATAAATATTATATATTATATATTATATATTATATATTATATATAATATATTATATATTATATATTATATATTATATATTATATAGTGTATTATATATTATGTATTATATATTATATGTTATATATTATTTATTGTAAATTATTTATTATGTTAGTATAATATATTATATATTAGATAATATAATATATAGAAATATAATAGTATATATTATATTTTAATTTATTTTTTATATTATGTTATTATTTTCTTTTATTATTATTATTCCTTTTTTTTTTTTTTAGTAATAGATACTGAAAATCCATTGGGAAGAAAGAAACAGTGTGTCCCTACCGAGAAGGAAAAGGAATAAATCAAGGAATAAACCCATTCTGGGAAGTGAGAGAAATAGCCAAATACTGGGAATTTCCAATGACTCTCAGTGATGCTTCTTGGAAAGCTCCAGAAAATCTGGTTTGGATATGTGGGAATGTGGCTTACACTGAATTACCCGGGGAGTGGAGCAGCACTTGCACTATCGGAATTATTAAACCGTCGTTTTTCTTACTCCCAAAAGAGTCTGGATTGAACCAAGGGGTCCCAGTATATGATGATTTGAACAAATCTAGCTGACCAAAAAGAAACTTTATTGAAATTGGAGGAACACAGACACGGAAAAACACATTATGGAACACCCAGGAAATAATTTGCACTTATGGACCAGCGACCTGGGCTCAAGATGGGTCCTGGGGACACTGGACCCCAATTTATACGGGATTAAATCGGATTCTGAGATTACAAGCAGTACTCGAGATGGTATCGAACTGAGCCTCTCTAGCTTTAGACCACATAAATGACCAACTATCCCAGACTAGAACTGCGGTGTATCAAATCAGACTAGCAGTAGATTATTTATTATTTGTGGAAAATTTAACTCCCCCAGTGCTGCTTAGAAATAGATGACTGCAGTGAAGTCATTAGAAATATCTCAAAGGAAATCCGGAAGTTATGTTGGAACACAAGAGTGGACCCCTACATTCGATACCAGCTGGTGGGACAATTTCTGGTCATTAAAAGGAAACTGGTGGGTAAAACCAGCTTTTTTCATCTTATGCGAGATTGCTAGTTTGATCCTCCTACCTTGCATGCTCCCCTGTATAATCCGAGTTGTAACATCTGCTGTGCAGCAAGTGTAATGATACCAAGAGAGCTTAATAAGAAAGAATTAAAGTAATCATGATAATGAATGATCAAGAACATCAAGATGCCAAGCAAATTCACAACCAATTTTAAAAATTTTACTTTCAAGAAGTATTTGCTAATTGATGCATGCTTGAGCCCAATTGAACAATTAGAGGGGGAAATTGTAGAGAATACATTGTTAAGGGAGTTGATATAAAGTTCATTGTTAAAGGAGTTAATATAAAGTTCCAACGTTAATTATAGATTGTTTGTTGAGTGTTTAATAGTTATGTCAAGTTCCAATATTAGGTAAAGGATTTATAATTATGTAAATCCCCTCACTGTCAGGTGTCACCCCCACTGCTCCTGTCAGCATTCAGAAGCTCATAATCATGAGAATGATTCTATGCAGATGCTTTTATTGAAGAGCTCTGGGTGTCAGGGGTACAAACACAAATCTGTCTCCGACATGCATTCAGGATGAACATGTTTTTATATTCAATCCTTATATAACTTTCATGTTCATTATTAAACCTATATTGTTCTATTGTATACATAGATTTCATCCAAGCATGGGCTCCTCGTGGCTCCCCTTTAAATTTCTGAAATAGTTTCTCATGATTCTTTGTATGATTATACAATAATTATATTTAATTACTAAACAATCATCACATCTAACAATTACATCATTTATCATATACTGCTTACACAGGTGCAATTTCACATGATCTGGCAAACACAAATTCTAACATTTTCAGAGTCTATTTTAACCATTTTCCAGGGCCCCACTAAGTCTATAGCTTCTTTCTAATTCCCCAAATTTCATGATTTTAAAACCTTTTACTGTCACTCCCACTCATCTAAGATGGCGAACCATCTGACACCATAAAGAAGAGGATTATGTCATAATAACCAAATATGAAAATGCCATAAGACCTAGCAGAAAAGAATGACCTAACGAAAACCCCTAGAACAACAAGCCACCGTGCAAATGAAGAATTAAAATAACACCTCTAACCAAAGAAAACATAACCATGGTCAGAGCTTTTTGCCTTCGTCACCCTAACCAGAGCAGGGCAAGAGCAGCACAGGGACCATGGACCTGAAACCAGCAGTGCCTACCCAGAGACTCTTGAAAGGAGAGAAAACCCAGCCAAGCCAGGCCTTGCTCAGCACTGCAGTTCCCTGCTCAGAGCCTTGGGCTCCCTGCAATCCTGCCCTCAAGGCTCTGCTCTCACCAGGCCCTGGGCAGCCTTTGGCACTCCCTGCCCTCCCTTGGGCCCAGCCATGCTCCAAGGCACTTGGAGTTTTGCTGCTGACTCCTTGAGCAGCTTCTCCATCCTTCTCTGTATGCCTGAGGCTCCTGGAGCCAGCCCCAAATCCAGCGTGGGGCTGATTAAAATACAGAAAGCCCTCAGGAGCTCTTTGTCTCCCTTCCATTGTCATCCAGTCTCCGGGGCTTGTGCAGGGATTGGAGTCAGTTTGGAGTTCTCTTCAGGAGGGAGATTCCAAAGTGCACATCAGGATTTTTGGTTTTAGTCAAGGAAATATTTTTTAATTTTTATTTCAGAGAAGAGGGGACAGAAACATTCCTCAGGTGATCTTGATGCTGAATGTCTCCTTAGGAGGTCTGGGCAGGGAGAAGAATGAGCCACTTGCAGGCTGAGCCTGTTTGGACAAGCTGTTTCTCACCCCAAACCTCACCATATCTCACATCACAAAACATGAAAAAAATTTAAGCATTTTTCCTTCTAAATAAAATTTAATTAATTAACAAAATTATATTTATATTATTCTAACTGTGATAGTATTATTCAATATTTTACTACATAATTTTATATTTATATTTAAAAATCAATACTATTTTAGCAACCAAAAAATTATTTCTCATTAGTTCAAAGTAAACACAATACCATTCATTAATTAATTAAGATTTATGGACTATTTATTTCTTACTCTTTATGGTAACTAATAATATTTGTAGTCCTTTTGGCACCATTTTTATAAACTTTTTCTCTAATAGGGTCAAGGGGCGGCACTTTGGTGTCCCTCGAGACATTTCTGGGACCCAACTGGGGCAGTTTTGGGTCTGAAGAGAGAATTAAGAGAGAACGTGAGGGTCTGGAGGACACTTGGGGAAGCCGGGTGGGCACTTGGAGGGGCACTCAGGGATTCTGAGGGACAGTTCGGGGTCCGGGGCAGCACTTGGGGGTCCAGGGGGGCCCTTGGAGGTCAGGGAGGGGAATTTGGGGCCCTTCGGGGTCCGGGCGGGCCCTTGAGGGGAGCTGACGGGGGTCTCTGGGGCGCGGGGGGTGATGGGAGTTGTAGGCGCAGGTATCAAACGATTTATTAGGGCCGCGGAGCATGATGGGAATTCTAGGCGCAGCTGCAATGGCTCTCGGTGGGGCGCGGAGCATGATGGGAGCTGAAGTCCCGGAGCGCTCGATCACGATGTTTGGGGGTCTGGGACGGCTGTTAGGGGACACTTTTGCGTCCGAGCCGCGACTTGAAACCCTCACGGGAACTTAAAAAATTCGGGAGTCCTTGCGGGGAGCTCGGGGAGCTCTAACCGTGCTCTTTGCGGCGCGGGTCACGGCAGGAGTTTTAGGCGCGGGACTGTTCTGAGGGGCTCTGGGGCAGCAGGGGATGAGAGGAGATGAATTTCCACAAGTGGCTGTACCGAGCATCTGTGGGGTTGGGAGCACTCAGGGGGTCCGGGGCGCTTTCGGCGGCTCCCGAATGGGCGGTGAGGGGGCATTGAGGGATCGTGGAGGGTCTGGGGAACACTGATGGGACAGATGGGGGCGGATCCTGGGGGGGGATGGGGGAGGGGGGAAGAAGTACTGTAAAGCGCGGGGCATGACGGGCGTTGTAGTCCCGGCTCCATTGGGGCTTAATAGGGCCGCGAGGTGTGATGGGAGTTGTATGCAAGAAGAAAATATGGCGCCTTCTTGGGCACCGCCCCTAGGCCCGGATTGCTGGTGATGATTGGCTGGGAACGGTGATGGGTGGGAGCCTCGGCAAATGGAATGTGGTGGAGGCGGGAACAGCCAAATCACCCTCCCACAGTCCTTCCAGGGACAGTCCAGTCCATTCCAGTACAGACCAGTATAACCTCACTAAAGCCCATTTCATTCCAAGTAGAACCCAGTTCAACCGCAGTGTCCCTCCAATCCCTCCCAGTGCAGCCCTGTTGGTCCCAATACAGCTGAGTTCATTCCCAGTCGTTCCCAGTTCCTCCCAACCTGATCCATATGATGCCCCAGTGTCCCCAGTTTTCTCCGCAATGCCACCAGTGTCCTCAGGTTGTCCCAGTCCTCCCCAGTGTCACTCCCAGTATGTCCCAATGTCTCCCACAGCATTCCCAGTATGTCCCAGTCCTCCCCAGTGTTTCCAAGGACAGTTTCATTTCTCACGGTGGCCGTGGCAGCCAAACCCAGCAGTGGGGTCAGTGCAGTGCCCATGGCCACAGCCCCTTGCAGGGGCCCAGTGCAGCTTGGGCTGATGATCCACCCTCACAGCTGGCCCAGGGCAGCTCTGCAGTGCCTTTGGTGGCACCTGGGGCTGGCACACACCTGAGCAGTGTGTCTGTTTGCAGTCGGGAAACTCAGCAGTTTCAGATTGCTTCAAAAAACCTCAAAAATTAGAAAACCCCTCTTAGGCTGGGTGCAGCCAACTCTGCAAGCACAGCAGGGCCCAGGGCAGTGAGGACAGACAGGATGGGGCTGGGCAATGAGGAGCAAGGTTGTCCACACTGGGTCAGAGCTCCAGGCACAGCTTCTGTGAGCAGGCCAGAGCTGCTGAGGAGAGACCCTGGGTCAATATCAATCACAAAATGCTGCAATCACCTCTGCTCTACAGAGAAATTTAATCAAAGACAACCTTTAAAACAGGAATGTATATTTTATTACTGCTCTTTGAAATCTTTCTCCGTAACTGGACTAGGAAAACTTTAATGACCCTCTCAGGGCTTTGCTGTTGTTTACATCAGACTCAGTCTTTGAGAGTCAATAACACAAAGTTAAATTTAAACTCCAAATTTTCTTGAAGTTTTAATGGCTCCCATTGAGGGACACCACTGGGAAAGTGTCCCCAGGTTCCAGTTAGAGCAGGACACTGGAGGCAGTGATGGCAGCTGGGGACAAACAAGGCAAAGGTGTCTCTGGTGCTGAGCAAAGCTGGATGTGTTTGAGAAATGCAAAGGCCCGAGCCCTGAGCCCCAGCCCCTGGCCAGGCAGATCCTGTCCCTCCCTCCTTGCTCAGGGCTCTTGCCGGGATGGGCACTGGCATGTGGGGATGGGCAATGGCAAGGGCAGGAGCATGGGGCGGCCCCTGCCAGGCTGCTGAGCAGGGACAAGGAGGCCATGAGGCCCCAGGCCTGCAAGGGTCACTTGTCTCCTGCTCCTGCCTCAGGCCCAGGCCCAGCAGCCATGGCCAAAGTGCTGCCCAAGTTGGCTCTGTCATGGCTGTCTTGCAGCTGCTGCCCATCCCTGTGCCCTGTGCAGCCCAGGCTGTCCCACGGTGTCCCTGCCCTGCGCCTCTGTCCCTGCAGGCTGTCAGCATCCCCTGGCTGCCCCACCTGGCTGGGCCCTTCCTTTGCTGCCAGCTCTGCCTCCTGCCTGCCTCTGCCTGCCCACACAAACCTGAGGCTGATACCAAAAGGGTGAATTCAGTTTTTACTGTGCCTGTGAACTTTCAGCACAGGAACAAGGCATGCAGGGGCTGCTTTCCCAGCAGGAATGGGTGGAAGAGAAGAACAAGACATCTGGCAAAAGGGTGCAGGGATAGAGAAAACAAGGACTGAAACTGGGAACTTGGGGTGGATTTTATGGAAATGGGTAAATTGTAATTCACATTTAGTGACTGTATATAAGCAACACACTTGTAGAATTACATGTCCATGTGAGGTTGGGAATTATCCCCCACCAGAGCTCTGGCCTGAATAAATGACACCCTCTGAAACAGCAAATTCATGTACAGGCACAAAGCAGCTCTGTGCTCAGTGGAGTGGAGACTGAGGACAGCAGAGGAGACCTGGGAGGGATTGAAGGGAGGTTTCAGAGATGCTGGATCTTTTTGCCACAATAGAGAACAGCCAGAGAAAGAAAGAATTAATGCAAAGGGCAGATAGGGAAAACAGACAGGACCCAAACAGAAAGGAATTTCCCTGCCAGGGCAGGGCTGTAGTGCAGCAGGATCCCCAGAAGGAGCCTTTGTGTGGGCAGGCAGAGGCAGGCAGTCGTGTCCCTCAGTGGGAGCCATTAAAACTTCAAGAAAATTTGGAGACTAAATTTAACTTTGAGTTCTTGAGAAGTGTTTTGAAGACACTCTCAAGGACTGAGTCTGATGTAAACAACAGCAAAGCCCTGAGAGGGTCATTAAAGTTTTCCTAGTCCAGTTATGGAGAAAGATTTCAAAGAGCAGTAATAAAATATACATTCCTATTTTAAAGGGTGTCTTTGATTAAATTTCTCTTTAGAGCAGAGGTGGTTGCAGCATTCTGTGATTGATATTGACCCAGGGTCTCTCCTCAGGAGCTCTGGCCTGCTCACAGAAGCTGCGCCTTGAGCTCTGACCCAGTGTGGACAACCTTGCTCCACATTGCCCAGCCCCATCCTGTCTGTCCTCACTGCCCTGGGCCCTGCTGTGCTTGCAGAGCTGGCTGCACTCAGCCTCAGAGGGGTTTTCACTTTTTGGGGTTTTTTGAAGCAATCTGAAACTGCTGAGTTTCCCCAGTGCAAACAGACACACTGCTCAGGTGTGTGCCAGCCCCAGGTGCCACCAAAGGCACTGCAGAGCTGCCCTGGGCCAGCTGTGAGGGTGGATCATCAGCCCAAGCTGCACTGGGCCCTGCAAGGGGCTGTGGCCATGGGCACTGCACTGACCCCACTGCTGGGTTTGGCTGCCACGGCCACCGTGAGAAATGAAACTGTCCTTGGAAACACTGGGGAGGACTGGGACATACTGGGGAACACTGGGAACGCTGTGGGAGACACTGGGACATACTGGGAGTGACACTGGGGGATACTGGGCCAAACTGTGGAACACTGGGGCCATTGTGGGGAAGACTGGGGACACTGGGCCATCCTGTGGATGACATTGGGGACAACTGGAAGGGACTGGGAATAAATCCATGAGTATTGGGAGGGACTGGACTGTACTGGAGGGGTTGGAGGGGCACTGGGGTTGTACTGGGTTCTACTTGGGATGAACTGGGCTGTACTGGGGTTGTACTGGTCTGTACTGGGGATTAACTGGGCTGTACTGGGAGGGACTGGAGAGGTTGAATAGGTTGTTCCCGCCTCCACCCCATCCCATTTGCCGAGACTCCCGCCCATCACCGCCCGAAGCCAATCAGTGCCAGAGATCGGAGACTCGGGAACGGTGCCTACGTTTGCCACTACTCCCGTGATGCCCCGCGGCCCGAATGAGCCCCATTGCAGCCGGGACTACAACGCCCGTCATGCCCCGCACTCGAAAGAGCCCCGGGATCCACCACCCCTTTGTGCCTTAAGTGTCCCCCAGACCCTCCAGGATCCCTCAGTGCCCCCTCAGTGCCCATTCGGGAGCCCCAACAGCGTCCCCGGACACCCTGAGTGCTCCCAACCCCACAGATGCCCGGTACAGCCACTTCTGGGAATTCATCTCCTCTCATCCCCCGCAGCCCCAGAGCCCCTCAGACACAGTCCCGCGTCTAAAACTCCTGCCGTGCCCCGCGCCCTACGGAGCCCAGTTAGAGATCGCCGAGTTCCCCGCAAGTGCGCCCGAACCGTTTACGTTCCCCCGAGGATCTCAAGTCGCGGCTCGAACGCAGAAGTGTCCGCCAGGAGCCTCCCCGGACCCCCAAACAAAGCGTTGGAGCCACTTCCGGGACTACGGCTCCCATCATGCTCCGGGGTGCATGCCCAGTCGTGTTCCAGCAGGAACTTCATCTCCCGTCATGGCCCGCGCCGCCCCCGAGAGCCATTGTAGCTGCGCCTAAGACTCCCGTGATGCTCCGCGGCCCCGTTTAACCGTATTAGACCAGCGCTTACAACTCCCATCATCCCCCGCGCCCCAGAGAGACCCGTCAGACCCCCTCCCCCAAGGGCTCGCCCGGACCCCGAAGGGCCCCAAATTCCCCTCCCTGATCTCCAAGGGCCCCCCTGGATCTCCATGTGCCGCCCCGGACCCCGAACTGTCCCTCGGAATCCCTGAGTGCCCCTCCAAGTGCCCACCCGACTCCCCCAAGTGTCCTCCAGACCCTCAAGTTCTCTCTGAATTCCCTCCCCAGACCCAAAACTGCCCCTAATGTGCCGCAGAAACGTCTCCATGGACCCCAAAGTAGCCCCTTTTGCCCTGTGAATATGATAAAATGATGACAAAAGGATTTAAAATAGGACTGATTAGCAGAAAGAAGGAGAAATCAGTAGCCACACTTCTCAATGAATTAATGAAGGGAATTGTGTTACTTAGAAACAATGACCAATAAATTTTTTGCTTGCTGAAAAGGTATGGATTTTTTCATATGATATTAAAATTTGGTAATACAAATACAGAATAATTCTTTTATAAAGAATAAAAATAATTATAGTTTTATTAATTCAGTAAATTTTTTTTAAGGAGCAATACATAATTATTTTATGTTTTGGGATGTCAGTCTGTAGGAAACGGTCCAAAGATCCCTCATCTGCCTCACAGCTGCCTTCAAGGACAGAGATTGAGGCCCTCCCCAAGGACTGAGACTGAGACCCTTCAAATTCTAACCCCGGGGTGCTGGCCTGACTGGAGCTGGATGTCTGCCATGGGAAGCGGGATGTTTCCAATAAGAACCAGTCCTGAAAGAATGGGCCCCGCTCACTGCTGGCACCAATTTGTGCTGTTCAGAACTGGGCTGTCTGTACCTGTTCCCAATGGATTTATTCTCCACTGTTCCTTGGATGTGCCGTCCTGTTCCCCTCCCGGCAGTAGATTATAAAAGAGCCCTTTGTTCACCAAAGGCTTTGAGACTCTCTCCGACGTGACCAGACGGATCTATTGGCCCGACCACGAGGATTTCATCTCTCTGTTGGCAGCTATTCCCCCCCTCCTTTTCTCTGTCTCTCTATCCTTTATCCCCATTCTAATCCTTCTGTTGCGTCTGCTGTGGGCACTCCATAAAATGTGCATTTGTTTTGGTAATACTGACAGTCCCCTGCTGTGTGTCTTTGCACCCTGAGATCAGTGAAACGAACCATCGTGACCCCCCTTGTACCAGGGGATGGTGGCACGGCCTGATGGGGTGGCTGCCCACAGCATGTGAACGTGATCTTCTTGGTGGCGACTGTGCTGGTTCATCTGCTCTTGTTTTCTGGTCTCCCTATCCCAGAATTACCTGTGCCACCTGCTTTTCTTATATTGGGGATCTCTGTAGTTCCTTCAATAGTCAGCCCTTCCTAAGTTCACTCTTGGAAATAGGGGATCATCACCTCCCCATCATAGCGAGTGCATTTGAATGCACTTCAATGCATTTTGCCTGCATTCCAAATAAGGTGCCTGTTTTTGCTTTACTGTGAAATCCCTGGTTGTATTTTCTACCTCTGTTGAGGTGGGATTGAAGGTACTTGAGATGATATTTCGTGTTCAGATTCAGGTGGCTTTTGTTTCTTATCAGTGACACAGCCTCACAACAGTGAGTTCTGCAGCCTTTCATCTAAGGCACAAAATGGCTCACTGTCTCTTGTTACAAGGCCGGGATGGTGCCAAGGAGACCATGGTGATACTGGGGATCCAAGGAGACCATGGTGACACCATGGACATTGTGACACTGCAGGGCTTCATGGAACCAGGGAGTCAATTGGGACTCTACCAAACCTCATGGAAGCAAGGGCCCATTGTGACACTGGAGAACTTCAGGGAACCAAGAGTCTCTTGTAACACAGGGGGTACTCATGAAACCATGGAGACCATTTTGAAACTTCAAGGCCTGATGGAACCAAAGGGTCCTTCTGGCACTTCTGAGCCTTGGAAGCAAAGGGACCACAGTGACACAGTGGGGCTCTGTGGAACCATGGGGCCGTGGTGACATTGTGGAGTGTCATTGAACCAACTGCCCATGGTGACACTGCAGGGCCTGATGGAATCATGGGCACCATTGTGACACTACAGGGCATCATGGAAGCAAGGGGCCATTGTCACACTCTGTTGCCTCTTGGGATCCAAGGGCAGATGTGATACCATGGAAATTATGGCAACTGTGGCACCATGAAACCAAGGAGACCATTGTGACCCTAGAGGACCCCATGGAACTAAGGATTCATGGAACAGTGCAGGACACATGGAACCGAGGGGCCATTGTGAAGCTGTAGAACCAAAAGAGCCCATTGTGACACTCTGGGCCCCCGTGGATCCAAATGTCCATTTTGACATTGCAAGGCTCCATGGAATCCTGGAGACCACTGTGAAACTTTGGGGCATTGTTGAATGAAGTGTCCCTGCAGGGCCTGATGGAACCAATGAGACCCCATAGAACCAAGGGTCCATTGTGACCCTGTGGTACCAAGGTGTCGTGGGTTGACCCAGGCCCAATGCCAGGCATCCATGTGGGCTGTTCACTCACTCCCCTCTGCAGCTGGACAAAGAAAATTTAATAAAGGGTTTGTGGGCTGAGATAAGGACTGGGCGAGATCACTCATCAAATACTGTCCTGGGAAAAACAGGCTTAGCTTAGAGATGTGAAATTCATTTGTTACTAACAAAGTCAGAGCAGGAAAAGGGGAAATAAAATTAGCCACTCACCTCCCTCCAGCTCTACCTCCCACCCCAGCAGTGCAGGGAGATGGGGAATGGGGGTTATGGCCAATTCATCACCCATGGCTTCTGGCCCTGCTCAAGGAGAGGAGTGGTTCCCCTGCTGCACCGTGGGTCCCTCCCAAGGGAGACAGTTCTGCAGGAGTTTCTCCCATGTGAGTCCATTTCAGGGGCAGCAGCCCTCTGCAAACTGCTGCAGTGTGAGTCCATGCCAGGGACACCAGTCCTTCCCAAACTGCTGCAGCATGGGTCACTCTTCCAGGGGGTGCATTCCTCCAGGGACAGGCTGCTCCAGCCTGGGAGCAGGGCCCCTCTCTCCATGGCTCTCCTGCAGGGTGCCTGGGTCTCCAGGGCCTGGAGCAACTCCTGCCCCTCCTTCTGCACTGACCTTGATGTCTGCAGAGTTGTTCTTCTCACATGTTCTCCCTCTGCTCTCCTATGGCTGGAGTTAAAACTGCCCCACAATCTCTATTTTGATTTCTTTTCCAATCTGTTATCACAGAGGCATTGCCACCATTTGTAACTGGCCCAGCCTTTGCCAGCAGCAGGTCCGTCTTTGAAGCCACCAGGAATTGGCTGTGCCAGACACGGTGGAAGCTTCCAGCAGCTTCTCACAGGAGCCGTCCCTGTGCCCCCCTGTGAAATACAAAGCTGTGTTTCGTGTCAGGTACATACTGGCAACATGGTATTTGTGATTGTAATATGGGTGGAAACCAACCATGGGACAGTTATAAAGACAAATTTTAATAATTAGAGGCAAGTAAAGCATGAAAGAAGGCCTTTGAACCTATCTTTTGTTCGTAATTAGCCTTTATAAGTCTTAAGTTGACTTAGGAGCATTTGAATTAAAGCGTTAAGGATGTTGCTTTTTGATAGGAACTTTCTGCTTGTAGCTAAGCCTTACAGAGTTTTGCAGTAATAACCTTTTAAAGTATAATTTTAGAATATTGCTTGTAGTAAGGGTGTTTGAAACCATAGCTTTAAAATATATGAAAGGAAACATGCTTATCTCACATCCTAACAAAACAGTGAAAAGCAGCTTGAGAAAGGAAGATGAACATCAACTCAAGGAATAATAGTTTTGACCAAGGGAAGCTGGACATCACTGTTTTGAGATTTATAGTCTCTGCAATTAAAAGGTGTATCCACATCTGGAATCTGGACCACACCATCTGGGAGATTAATTCCTTCTTTCGGAAACCGGACCATCACCATCTGGGGATACTGCTTTCTGGATACATCCTGAGAAAAACTAGATCACAATAGGTATAGAATTGTGACATAAAAATTGGGAATAGAAACTGCTGAGAAAGCTGAGTACCCCTATAAATACCTGTATGCCTCAACTATCGGTGTGCAGTTGGAGGGAAAACATCCCCCACTGTACCTAGCGCTGTATTGCTCTTACTTTACCATATTAATTAATTAATTAATTAATTAATTGCTGCTTGAATATTGGCCTAGTCAAGCTTCTCATTTATAACACCCCTGTGGTGGAAGCTGGGAGAGAAGAAGGGGACGCTGGCCTGTCCCTCAGGGGAGGCGCGGCTCATTTGCTAACCGCCCATGCCTCCCAGCTGAAAACTTTCAAACTCAGTGTTTTTCTGGGACACAACATTTTTCACAGGCTGATTCACGTTTGGTCAGGGGCTTCTCACTGGGATTTGGGGTGCCTGACTCCCCTCATGGGCGCCAGTGGCGTGGGGGATGTGGCTCCCAGAGGCGCTGCCTCTGTCCACAAGCCCGGAGGGGATGGGGGTGATGTTGAGGAGCAGAAAACAGGAACACCGGAATTTGAATCGTGGGGTTCAGTGCGGGGGTGGACAGCGAGCATCGCTCACTTGTTCTGGGGAAAGAAGACCTACAGATCCGGGATGGAGATGCCTGGGAAAGCTTCTCCTTCCCAGCTGCCAGTGTGCACTGGTGGTTCTAGGGGGAGAGGGAAAAAGCGTTCGGTCACTCCTGCTGCCGAGGCACTGGCAGCACGGTGGGGGTGGGCTGTGAGAACAAAGACCCTGACCTGCAGGCCAGGTCTGGGCTGTTTGGCCTGCCCACCAGCAGGTTTGGGGGCTTTGATCCCCCTACTCAGGCCTAGGGCTCTGTTCTGTGGGCCTGGTCTGGGGTCCTTGGTCCGCCCACTCGGACTGGGGCCAGGGACTCTGTCCCACCCAGTGGTGCAGGTAAAGAAAAAAAAAATGGTGGCCAGAGCTACCTGCTCAAAGTATGGGAAAGCCACAAGTCAGACTCAGCCCAAGTGATTCAATTAAGGACCGTGGCCAGAGCATTCCAGAAATTTTCTCAGTATTGTTTGATAATTATCAATGGATTTTTAAAAATAGTTATTAGTGATTTTTCTTTAGCAGTTCTTTGTTTCAGGATTCTGCAAGACTGTTTCAGGACCAAAAGGGACCTTCAGGGATGTCAAAGATCAACATCTCCAATGACTGAGATTGTACTGGGATACTATGGTGTTCATACTGGGAGCAGCTGGGCCCATGCCGTGGTAGACTACGATCACACAGAGGGAGACTGGGATCATACTGGGATCATACTGGGATCATACTGGGATCATACTGGGATGGAGTTGGAGCCTGCAAGGGGCAATTGAGACCATATTGGGGACAGATGGGATATACTGGGAGTGACTGGGATCATTCTGAGGGTGACCAGGAGCAGCTCTGAGCAACTGGGATCATGCAAGGAGCAACTGGGAGGAACTGGTAGTGACCGGGTACATGATGGGCATGATTGGAAGCCAATGGGCTTATACTGGGATGAACTGGGGTCATGCTGGAGGTGACTGGGATCATACTGGCAGTGAGTGCCACTACACTGAGGCTGACTGGGAGTGGTTGTGAGCAAATGGGAACATGCTGGATGGAACTGGGAGTGACTGGGAATGTGCTGGAAGGAACTGGGGTACACTGGGAGAGACTGGGAGAGACTGGAACAAAAGTGAGGGTGAAAGGGAACAACTGGAACCATGTGGGGCACAACTGGTTCATACTGGCAGGGACTGGGGGCACACTGGGATCATCTCTGGATCCTACTGGGAGGGACTGGACTAATACTGGAAGTGTCTGAGAGTGACTGGGAACACACCCTGCACATCATCCCCCATACTGGGGTTGACTGGGAGCAACTGGGAGCACGCTGGCAGCAAATGGCATCATACTGTGACTGACTGGGTTGATCTAGCTGGAGGCAACTGTGACCATACTGGGAGCGATTGAAAGTTACTGGGATTATACTGGGACCATACTGGGTGTGCTGGCATGTGACAAGGATCATACTGGAGCTTCCTAGGCTCTTATTGGTATTGAAAGGGAGCAACTGGGATCACACTTTGGGCCACTGGGAGCAACTGAGAGAAACTGGGATCATGCTGCAAGCAAACTGGAGGAACTGGGAATTACTGGATGCAGGCTGGAGGCAACTGGGATATGCTGGGCATGACTGAGAACATACTGGGATAACAAGCACCTTACTGGGATCACTGTGAGTGTCTGGCAAGAACCATGGACATGCTGAGGGAAACTGGGATGTACTGGGAGTGTTTGTAATCATACTGGGAATGACTGGGAACAAGAGGGACCATGCTGGGGAGAACTGGGACCATGGTAGGGGCAACTGGGAGTGAGTGGGAGTGACTGGGTCTACACTGGGGGCAACTGGGCATGACTGGGATCCTGCTGGCAGGGACTGGGATCACATGGGGAGTGACTGGGACTGTAGAAGGGACAACAGGGTTCAACTGGGATCACACTGGGAGGAACAGGGAGCAACTGGAACCATGCTGGGGGCAAGTGCGATCATACTGGATCATACTTGGAGCAACTGGGACTGCACTGAGGGTGACTGGGAGTGGCTGTGAGCAACTGGGATCAGGCTGGAAGCAACTGAGAACAATTGGGACTAACTGGGAACCTCCTGGGAGTAACTGGGATATGTTGGGAGTGATTGAAACCACAGTGGGGGTAAATGGGGGCAACTGGAATCGCACTGGATGATAATGGGAGCAGCTGTGCCCATGCTGGGGTCATACTGGAACTGACAGGCATCATACTGGGAGTGACTTGAAGAGCATTAGGAGTATCTGAGAGTGACTGGGATCCTACTGGAACCAGACTGGGAGTGACTGGAAAGGCGCTGGCTCTGACTGGAACCATGCTGGAGGTGACTGGGAGCAACTGGGCCCACACTGGGAGTGACAGGGAGTCACTCTGAGCATGACTGGAATCATACTGGGAGGATCTGGGAGTGACTGGGATCATACTGGGGGTGGTTGTAACCATACTGGGAGTGACTGGGTGCAACTGGGATCATCCTGGGAGTCACTGGGATTGCAATGCTTGTGAATGGATCCTGATTAGGGGGTACTGGAAGCTACTGGGCCCATGTTGAGAAGAAAATGTGGCACATTGGGAGCAACTGGGATCAACTGGAAGGTACTGGAACCATGCTAAAGGGACTAAGGACACAACTGGTGCAACTGGGTGTGAGACTCTGTCCAAAATTTCCCTCATCTGCCTCATGATTGTCATTGGGGACCACTGAAGAAAAGACCCTCTTGTCTTAAATCTCTGGCCCTGTAGGAGAAAGTCACATGCTAAGGGCCCGGAGACCTGAGAGCGTTGCTAAGCTATTGTTTCACAGGTGTGTTTACTGTATGCTACACTGAGCTCAATGAAAAGAAGAGAAAGACATTCTGCCCTTTTTGCAACAATAGCTCTGGGATTTTTCCCCCACCACTTGGCCTGGCCAGACTTCTCCTGAGTTTTGGGTGGTCCTCTCATGCGTTTGCAATCACCATGAAAGACAAACTGAGATGTAAGAAGCCTCTTCACCAGAGAAATGCCTATGTGAGAAGCCCCCCTCTCACACTTTCCAAGGACTGGGACTGAGACCCCTAACCCAGGGGAGGTGTGTGGGAGAGGCAAGCTAACCAAAGCAAGATGGATATTGCAGGTGTGAGCACTGGACCACAAAGACAATGACTCTCGCCCACTGCTGAGAACATGGACTGTGTGTACCTTTCTCTAAATACCATTCTTTCCCCCAAAGATACAATAGACTACCTTTGATCCAGTTTAAAGTTCTATTCCCCTTCCCCCATCAAAAAAGAGTGTAACTAGAGTCCAAATGGACTGCACCTCTGAGATCTCCCTGGACGTGACCTGGTGAACTCCATTGGCTGAACATCGAGGGACTTCGCCATTCTGCGTTTGGTAGCCATATACCCATTCTTTTTCCTCCCTCTTTTCCCTTATTTTTTCCTTTTTTCCCCAATTCCTCCCCAACGCATTTTTGCTGGGGTTATTTCAATAGAGGTGCATTTGTTTTGATTGTCACTGCAAACCCCCTTGTACCATATCGGTTCTTATGCACTCTGAGATCATGAACCATCATGAAACCTGTTCATAAAGATGGATCATGACACCAGGTCACTGTGGCCTGGGTTGGGTTGGCCAGGGAAGGAAAGATGTCTGGCAGCTGGAGCAGGGTCTGGGAAGGGCCTCCACAAGGTGGGGCTGGAGCCCTTGGGCTGTGAGCAGAGGCTGAGGGAGATGGGCTTGTCCAGCCTGGAGCAGGGAAGGCTGAGGGACTCCTCATGCCAGCCTGGCAGTGCCAGCGAGGAGGGGATGGAGAACACAGAGCCAGGCTCTTCACACAGGGCTGAGGGGAGACAAAAGCCAATGGGTGGAAGGGGAAAGAGGGGAGATCAGCCAGGGCATGAGGAGATGAAATGAGTCAGGCTGCTTTCAGCATTTCCTCAACACCAAGAGCAGCCTGACCTCCCTTCTCCATCCACCACTGACAGCTTTGCAAATAAGGAATTGTTTGAGCGGTTTTTCCCCAACTCCAGGAAAATCATCCTGATACAAGAACTTAATTGTGTTTATATCAATCACAGAACCACATTTGTCTGAAAGTAATTTTATTATGGAAATCACTTGTGTATGATGGACTCATCAGATGCTGCTGGGATGTTGCCCATGGCTCAGGGAAGAGCGTGATTGTTATTAAATTGTGTCCTGTACAACTATGGTCTGTTGGCCATGAAAAGAAACTTTCTGTGCCTCTGAGTCTCACAAGTTCCTGGTCCCTCAAAGGACACAAAGCTGATGAGTTGTGGTTCCCACTCCAGTGGCTGCACTGCCACCTCCCTCCATAGCCAGAGCAGAGCTCCCTTGTCCCAGAAAATCCCTGGCAATGCAGGGATGAAGGAAACAGGAGAGGCTGTGGGGATCAGGGGCAGGGCAGAGACAGGGAGAAGAATGACTTTTGCATTTGATGGAGCTGTGCCTTCCCTTGGCTTTGATGACTGACAAGAAATGAACATCCCTCTGTGTCTTGGGCCGCTCCTTCTCCAAGGAAGGCAGGTGGGAGTTGGAGGCAAGGAGCTGAAAGCTGCAGGTGCAGCCTGGGCTGGAGGGAGCTCAGATTTGCACAAGGCTGCTCTGAGTGCCAGGGCTTGGATGGGGGAAATGGTGGGGTGGGGATAGGGACAGAGTCTGATTGATTGTCAGCCATGAATAGTGTTGATTTTTATATCTTCAAACTGCATGAGGAGGTACTTGGTTTCAATATCAAGTGGAGATTGCTATTAACAGGGAAAAAAAAAACCTAAAAAGGTCCAAAAAACTGTTTTCTCACAGTATTTTTAAATAGAACATATTCAGTTGAATGCACTTCTGAAATCTCTCTTTTTAACCACACAAGATTTGGTAACTGAAATCAAATTATTCCCAGAGGCTTTGGTTGTTAAGGTGTTCTGAATGTTAATGAGCCCTGGGACACTGAATTCCTGCACTCAAGAGCTGAAGGCTGAGCAAGCCTCTGGAGCAGGAAAATTCAGCAGCAGCCTCCAAGTTGCTGAGGATGTCAGCAGCCCCCACTGAGGCCATCCCTGCCCAGACACCGTGGGGGAATGGGCAGACAAGGAGAGCGTCCCTGGGGCTGGGGCAGCACAACTCAGAGGCACCAGGGGCTCCAGCTGGGAAATGGAGTGTGGAATGTGGCTGGGAAAGCCCTGCCTGGGCTGTGCCAAGCAGGACACACAAGCCCTGACTCCTAAACGCCAAACAATTCTCTCAAGGAGACATTTGAAAAGAATTACAATTGCTTGTGTACTGTGAGTTGGACTCCCTAGAGATATACGAACTGGAGATTCTCAGGAACTCAAAACAACAAAACAGCCTTTACTGGCAACTTTGGAAAATCAGAGAAACTTTGGCGTAAAAAACATAAAAATGTTTTTTATGACACTGTAGTGCTTTTTGTTTGTTAATTATAGATCTTTCTAATCTTGAGATTTCCTAATTAATGTACTGATGAGTATGTTGTGTTTTAGTGCTGGGTAATTATTTATGTATTTATCTTGTTGTGAGATAGGATTACAAGAAAGGTATAGTAGGCTTAAAATTTTAAAAGGGTATAAATAAAAATTTATTAAAAGTAAAATTAAATAAAAGGTAGTAAGAATTAAAATAATTTTTTAGAATACTTTTTTTTTTCTTCACATCTTTTTCATTTTTCTGAAAATGTAAAGAAACTAAACTAGAAATTGCTAGTCAGTACACTATTTCTAGAATGAATTTTTTTAGTTTACTGTGGGGAGAAGTTTTTCTTGTTAAGGTTATGGAGATTTTTTTACAAGAGGAAAAAATAGGTTGTTTTTTGTTCTTAGTTTTGTCATGGATAACAGTTGTCTGGGGATCTTTGTTATTGTGATGTTTTTATTGCTACAAGCTTTTTTACAGCTTGTTGATGGGTCATGTCAGCTTAAGGGGTATTGTTTTAAAGATGAGCTGTTTAAAGGTAAAAGTTTTTATTACTTTCTTTTAAAATTATTTTTATCTCTGACAATAGAGATCTTCTCTTGGGGATACTGGATTACTTCTTTTTCCCCCTGTTTAAACTTTTTGTAAAATTACAGTTATTTTAACATTTATTTATTTAACATGCAGGTTTTTCTTTGATTAATTTGAAATATTTTGATTAATTTGAATTTTTTTTATAGTTTCATGTGTTATTAAGAAAAAGAGTTTTTTCTTTATAGTTTATAAGAAGATTTTAGTTTTAAGATAAAGGTATTTTTTCTTCTTTTTTGGGGGAGGGATTTAACTTTTTACTGACTTTTATGGTTTTAAGCTTTTTTGTTTAGTTTTTATTTTTTTTTTTTCAGTTGAGGGAGGATTGAATTATTGAAAGGATTTACCCCTGACCCGCTGATAACTTGTGGGGGAAGTTGTGGTTGAGTTGTATTAGGATTGCTTTTATGACTGGTTTGGGGCTTTTTATTGTGTTTAATATTAGTTGTAGGGTTATTTTGTATGGGTTGTAGGTTGTAGGAGTTTTTAGTTTTAATTGTCTTGGGGATGGCGACTTGATAGTAAGATTTTAATTTCTGTGGCCAGCTTTGTTCTGGTTGGGGTTTTGTAGCCTCTTTTGTTTTCCAGTTTGGGAGCTGTTGGGGTTTGGTTTGGTTAGAATAGGGCCAATGGAAGGGGGCGGTCTGGGGAGGGGGAAAGGGACTCAGCCCACGGCAGGGTTGCTTGGTTTGGTTTGGTTTGGTTTGGTTTGGTTTGGTTTGGTTTGGTTTGGTTTGGTTTGGTTTGGTTTGGTTTGGTTTGGTTTGGTTTGGTTTGGTTGAGATGGGAGCTGGGGCCAGGGCTGCTGCTGACTGGAAAAGAAAGAGGAGGTTCCTGGTTTATTTCATCTTTAACATTTGTGTTTCACGGAGGCGTGTTCAGTGTCTTTGTGGTTTAACAGATTGTCAGTTACACAAAATTTTTGTATTACTTTTTAAAATTCTTCTCATGTCAAACTACAACAGACATTCAATCAACAAAAAACACATCTCAAAGCATTGACTTGGCCCATTTGACTTCACAAACTCTAAGCCTGTTCAATTTCATGTTATTCAATATCTGCAGAAGCAAAGAAACATATGAAGACATGGAAAGAGAGAAATACAAAAAAGATTTAGAGAAGCACACACAGAGCTACCAACTCCTGGATTCCAGCAGTGTTCAGATGGAAATTCCAAGAGGAGGCAGGGTCAAGATGTGTGCTTGCCTTGTGGTCATCCTCAAATACCCCTTGGTCTTCCTGGGCCCTTCCCCCGGGTGGGACTTGGGCTCATTTGGTCTCTCGGGAGCTGGGCTGGGGCTGCAGAGGTGTCTGTGGAGCATTGCCTGTGCTGTGCCAGGGACTGGCAGCCACTGCTTGGCAGGGATAGAGGCTCTGGGGGAATTGGGGCTCCAGGGCATGGCAAGGCTGGACCTGCCCCTTCCTCCCCTCACACATGAGAAGTTTTGATCCAACAATCTCCTCCAGCCTTTCACAACTGTAAATTTTAGAGGGGGAACCCCAATTCTGTCCATGGGCACGTGGCTGAGAAAGACAGTTCCATAGGTAGGAAAGCACAGAGACCCAGTGTTTGGAAAGCAGCTGAAAGGCTCACTAGGCCAAGGCCAGCCAGACTTGTCAGGAATGGCAGATTTTGTGGGGAAGCAGTCTTTGGATCTAGGGATATGTGGAGGTGGAGCACCAATCTCACCCATGGACACCTGGAGAAGCAGCACAATTGTTTCCCGTAGAAAGGAAAACACAGAGCCTTCCCCAGTGTTTTGGGGAAAGATGAGAGGTGACCCTTGCAAAACCACTGCCAGAAAAACTTGTCCTGGCAATATTCCAGGGAACAATCCCTGGATAAAAGGAAGTTTGGAGGTGAAATCTCAATTCAGGCCATGGGTGCCTGGAGAAGAAGGACAGTTCTTTTCCATCAGAAGGAAAGCACAGAGCCCCAGTATTTCAGCAGCAGATGAGAAGCGACCTTCAACAGGCCAAGCTCAGTTGGACCAGTCAGGCAGTCCATGGGAGGCAAAACCAGCCAGACCTGTTCTGTGTTCCCTTGGCTTGATGGTGCTCCATAGTGTCACAATGGTGCCTTGGTTCCATAAGGCCCCACAGTGTCACAATGGTCCCAATGATTCCATGAGTCCCTGCAGTGTCACAATGGTCTCTGTGGTTCCCTGTCACGACCCAGGACATCCCTCTGGCCGTCCAGAGCAGCCACGACCCCTGTCAGGGGTCTCAGAGACCCTGGCACAGAGCCCAAAATGTCCCTGTGGTTTGGATTATGACCCGTGGAGCAAATTACCAACCTTGTATGAAGATCAGCAAGCCACAACAGTTTAAATAGAATATTAGTGAAGTTTTCACAGGGTGGAAAAGTAGATTTTTGCGTTTTTGGTATGGGGGCAAGATGGAGGGAACTAAGTGTGTCCAGCCTTTCTCCTTCTTCTTGGCCTCCATCTTCTGCTGTGGTGTTGGCACTTACAGATTGGTTTAGAGTAGAAGCTCAAGGTCTAACATAGGTAATAGGTTTTGGAAATTGTAAACATTGTATACATAGTTTTTGTATAAAGACATACACAGCCCTGTGGGCAGGCAGAATGCCTCGGACTGTCTTTGTGAGCTGACCTCGGCAGGGCACTAGAAAATTTTTAATAGATAAGATAAAATAAACAACCTTGAGACCGAGAAATAAAGAGCCCTGACTCCTTCTTCAAGCACCGGGCTGGGAAAAGAGACTTTCGAACTTTTCTCAGGGTCACTCTGAAAAGCTAATGATCCCGACAGTTCCCCAGGCCCCACAATGACATGTGACTCCTCTCTTCCAAGCAGCCTGCAATGTTACAATGGACTTTTGGATCCTGGGGGTTTGTGGTGTCACAATGGTCTCCCTTTGGCTGCACAGTGTCACAATGGACAATTGATAACAGGAGGCCACTGTGTGTCACCCTGGAGCTTTAGTTCCATGAAGCCTGCAGTGTCACAATGAACCCTTGGTTCAATGGAGTTCCACAATGTCACCATGGCCCCTCGGTTCTATGCAGCCTGCAGTGTCACAATGGTCTCCTTTGGTGGCCCAGTGTCACAATGGACCACTGAGGTCATGAGGCCTTGCAATATCACCCTGGACCTTTGGTTCCATGCAGCCCTGAAGTGTCACAAAAGCCTCTTATTTTCACAAGGCCCCACAGTATCACAATAGTCTTCTTGGTTCTGTGAGGATCCCCAGGGTCACAATGGTCTCACTGGTTCCATAAGGCTTCAGAGTGTCACAATGCTTTCCTTATTCCATAGAGCCTCACAGTGTCCCAATGATTCTATGAATTCCCTCAGTGTCAAAATGGACCTTGGTTCCATGAGGCTCTGCAGTGCCCAAATGGTCTCTCCATTAGGTTCTATGAGGTCTTGCAATGTCACAAGGGACCTTTGGCTCCATGGGGTCTTGCAGTGTCACAATGGCCCCTTGGTTTGATGGGGCCATTGTGTCAGTGTCACAATGATCCCTACATCATGGAGCCACACAGTGTCAGTACTGTCCCTTTGGTTCCATGAGGCTCAGCAATGTCGCAGTGCTCTCTATGATTCCATGAGGCCCCACAGAGTCAAAATGGTCCCTTGGTCTCATAGGGCCCCACAGTGTCACAAAGGTCCCTTGGTCTCACAAGGCCCCACAGTGTCACAATGGTCCCTTGGTCTCACAGGGCCCCACAGTGTCACAAAGGTCCCTTGGTCTCACAAGGCCCCACAGTGTCACAATGGTCCCTTGGTCTCACAAGGCCCCACAGTGTCACAATGGTCCCTTGGTTCCATGGGCCTGTGCTGCTGCATTCCCCCCTCCCCTTCTCAGGCCACCCTGCCAGCTGAGAAATGCTCCTTGGGGCTCAGCCTTGGCCCACAGCCCCTGGGCTCAGCTCCTCTGCAGCTCATCACCAACACTGTCTGCTCCAGGCACTGCTGCTGCCCAACCAGCTCCTGCTTTCTGTAGGAGCAGCCCTGGGAACTGCTTTTGTTCCCTCCGTGGCACAACATCCCTGTTCTCACACTGCCAGAGAAAGCTGTTGGTGCCAAGTGTGGCCAGGATGAACCATTGCTGGGACTGAAGCCCCTCTCTTGGGGCCCTGCAAACAGCGCTCCAAAAGGAGCCCTTGGAGCTCTCCTGGGCCAGCGACTCCCTCTGAGTGGGGCCTCTCCCAGCCGGGAACTCTCCCGTTTGCTGCACTCGGGGATCCCGAACAACGACGGAGCCTGGGCCGGTCCCCCCACTCCTCCAGGATCAACCCTTCACCCACTGGGGAGATGGCAAAGGATCCACAGTGAGCATTCCCTGCCCTCAGGGGAATTGCTCACAGGTGCCTTGCACTGTCTCTGTGTCTATGTACACACAGGAATGCCTGAAATGTGGCAGAAATGCTGCTCTCTGAGGGGTTGAAGTGCCTTGGATAGCTGAGTCACTCAGATATCCAGGTATCAGTAAGTATAAGTCACGAGGTCTAAACCAAGTTAAATGCTGCTAAGAGTTGCTCTTTTTCTAAGTTGTTACATTTAATTTATTAGCTAAGTTAAGGATTGTTAAGTGTAATTCCTCTCTTAAATTTCTAACTCATAGGTTTTAAGTTAGATTAAATAGTGTTAAGTGCTGTTCTTTCGCTAAATTGGGGAGTTGAAGGTACCAGTTAAAGTTAAGGTTTAAGTACAGTCCTGTTAGGTTTGACCTCTGTTAAGCTTTTGGCCCATATTCCTTTTATCTTTGCCCTCACTGTCCTTGTGTCTCACACATACCCAGGAAGAGTTCTTGCCTGATTTCTGGTTTGATTGACTGGATTTGGTTTGGTTTTGTTGTTGCTTTGTTTCCTTGGTGTGCCTGAAGTTTCCAGTCAGGAGCAGAGTGACTCTTGCCAAGGAACTTTGTGCTGCTGTCCCTTAATATTAAATCTGGTTTTTGCTGATCCCTTGCTGGGGAATTTCAGCGCACTCAAGGCCTTGTTTGTAACAGAGTGAAGGAGCCCTGGCCCAGGCTCTGGCCCTGGGGGACACGGGGACGCTGCCAGGGGGTCCCTGTTCCCCTGTGCCACCCCCAGGGCCCCAGCCCCCCGTCCCTGTGTCAGGCCCTGGGGTCGATCTCGTGGAACATCCTCTGGGGGAGGCTGCGGGGCTGGGGGTGGGGGCACCTGGGGGGACAGGGGACCCCGCTGTGCACGAGCAGGGTTGGACTGCTCTGGGGGGAGCTGTGAGGGGGGCTGGGGCAGAGTGACCTCCCCAGTGACCTCACACTGCCCCTGTGATGTCACACAGCCCCTGTGATATCACAGAGCATCCTGTGATGTCACACAGCCTCCTGTGATTTCACACAGCCTTCCTGTGATGTCACACAGCCCCTGTGATGTCACAGAGCCAACTCTGGGATGCCACCCTCTGATGTGATACAGCTGGTCTGTGATGTCACAGAAGTCTCTGTGATGTCACCTAGTCACCTTATGATTTCACAATCTGTACTGTGATTTCACCGCCTGCTCTATGATGTTACTCTGTCACCCAGGGATGTCACAGCCCACTCTCTGATGCCCCAGTTCCACCCTCTTTGATGGCAGAATTTGCTCTATGGCCTCATACCCTACTCTATGACATCACAGGCAGCTCTGTGCTGTCACAATCCCCTCAGTGATGTCACAAACCCTGTGATGTGATACTGCCACTCTGTAATGTCACAGCACACACTCTGACCTCACAGCCTCCTCTGTGCTGTCACACAGTTCCCTCTATGATGTCATAGCTGCTCAATGACCTCACACAACAAACTCTGTGATATCATAGCCCAATCTGTGACCTTACACAGCCCACTCTGGCCAGTCACATAGCCCCTTGCTGACATCACAGCTGCTCTGTACCTCTATGACACAGACACAGAGGTGCTGCTGTGACACAGCCCCCTCTGGGACATGCCACAGCCCCTGCCAGTGCTGAGCCCCTGTGAGCTCTGTCTGTGCCCTGCTGGTGTCCCTGAGGGGCCCTGGCAGTGCCCCAGCCCTGCTGGGCTGTGCTCAGGAGCTGCTCCTGGCCAGAGCTGTCTCTCTGCAGCGCTGCCCTTGCCAGGAGCTGCCTCTGGGCCAGGATCCCAGCCCAGCTCAGTAGCACAGACACAGCACAGGGACTTCAATGACTCTCTGGGGCTTTGGTGCTCTTTGCATTGGACTCAGTCCCTCAGAGCGTGTTTAAAAAACTTCTCAAGAACTCAAAAAGTGATTGAAACAGTGAAGTTTTCTTGAAGGGGTAATGGGTCCCATTGAAGGACAAGATTGAGAAAGTGTCTCCAGGTTTAAGGTAGAGTAGAACACTACATTACTATGGTGGCAGTGATGACAGGACACAGGGACAAGCAAGGGAAAGGTGTCTCTGATGCTGGGCAAACGTGCGCCTCTGTCCCTGCAGGCTGTCGGCATCCCCCAGCTGCCCCACCTGGCTGGGCCCTTCCTTTGCTGACAGCTCTGCCTCTTGCCTGCCTCTGCCTGCCCACACAAAGCCTTGGCATTAATACCAAAAGGGTTAATTCAATTTTTACTGTGCCTGTGAACTTTCAGCACAGAAACAAGGCATTCAGGGCCTGCTTTCCCAGCAGGAATGGGTGGAAGAGAAGATGAAGACATCTGGCTCAAGAATGCAGTGATAGAAAAAGCAAGGACTGAATCTTGGAACTTGGAGTGGGTTTTATGGAAATGGATAAATATTAATATGCACATAGTGGCTGTATATAAGTGATACCCTGGTAGAATCACGTGTCCATGTAAGTAGTTATCACCCACTGCACCTCAGGCCTGAATAAATGCTGCTCTCTTAGACACCAAATTAGTGTTAAGGAGACTTATTCTGATATTTTGACCATTTGGTGGCAGCAGAGGCTCACAGAACCAAGGATCCAGCTGTGACACTTGGAACCTCATAGAACAAAGGGTCCATTGTGATGCAGTGGAACCCCATGGAAACAGAAGTCCATTGCATCAGAGCAAGGCCTTGTGGAACCCAGGAGACCATTGATGACAGTATGGAAGCTCCTGAAACCATGAGGTCATTGTGAGAGTTTGGGGCTGCATGGAACCAAGGATCCACTATGACACTGCAGAACTTTCTGTAATCAAGATAATCATGTTGTGCTATAGAACCTCATGGAACAAAGAATCCATGGTGACACTGTAGAACTCAGACCGTTCTTGACAGAGTAGAAACTCATGGAACCAAATTTTGATTGTGACATAGTAGGGCTACATGGAACCAAGGGTCCATTGTGGTTCTGTAGGGTTACACAGAAGCAAGGAGACCATTTGAACATGTGGAGCCTCATGGAACCACCGACCACTGTGACACAGCAGGGCCAAGGGGACATTGAGACACTGAGGAACCTCATGGAACCAAAGTCTATTGAGATGAAGTGGAACCTCACGGAACCAAAGGTCCATTGTTACACTGTAGTGTTCCATGGAACCAATAGGACCATGGTGACACTGTGGTGCTCCATGGAACCAATGGGACCATGGTGACACTGTGGTGCTCCATGGAACCAATGGGACCATTCTGATTCTGCTTTGCCTCATGGAACCAGGGGGCCACTACAGCACTGCAGGGCCTTGTCGCACTCAGGCAGCCTTGTGACACTGTGGGCCACCTTGGAACCGAGGGTCCATTGGGATATTGCAGGTCCTCAAGGAACCACAGAGACCATTATGAGCCTTTGGAACCCATTGTAACGAAGGGGCCATTGTTGCACAGCAGGACCTCATGGAATCAAGGGGACCATATTGACACTGTGGGGCTCCATGGGACAAAGGGGCCATTCTGGCACTGTGGAATTGGTGTGCTATGGGGTATCATGGAACCAAGGAGATCATTGTGACACATGGGGCCACGTGGAACCAAAGGACCATTGTGCCACTGCAGGGCCTCATGGAACCAAGGGCACAATAGTGTAACTGTGGGGCTCCAAGGGACCAAGGGGGCATTCTTAAAGGGCAGAACCAAGGAGCATGTCGTGACATTCTGGGGCATCATGGAGTCATAGGTCCATTGTGAAACAGCATGGCCTTGGGAAACCATGGAGGCCATTTTTACACTTTGAGACTTTGTGAAGCCAAAGGGCCATTGTGGCATTTTGCATCCCCATGGAACCAAGGAGACCATTGTGACACTACAAGACCTCATGGAACCAAGGAGTCCATTGTGATACTATGTGGCCCCAAAGTCACATAGTGACCTTGGGTTAAAGGGCAATTGTGGCACTTTGTGGCACCCTGAAACCAAGGAGACTATTTTGACACTACAGGGCCCCATGGAACTAAGGATTCATAAAACAATGGGGGACTCATGGAACCAAAAGTTCATTGTGACATTGCAGGACAGCCAGGGAGCCTCCATTGGGCTTGGCCAAGCTCCTTCCCTCATGGCTGGGGCTGAGTCCTGTGGCAGCTGCAGCTGCTGCTGTGCCCTTGCCAGGGGCTGAGGCCGTGGGGCCAATGCCCAGAGCAGCCTGGCCTGAGCAGAGCTGTGGGGCCAGAGCCGGCTGGGCTGGGCTGGGGAGAGGCCATTGGTGCTGTCCAGAGCTCAGGGCAGCTGGCAGAGCTTGCAGGGAGCTGGGCTGGGCTCAGAGAACCTGGCCCAGAAATCATCAGTGTCCGTCTCAGCCTGGCTGAGCGTGCAGGGGCCAAGAAAAGCACCTCCAGGTCTGCAAGTTGTCTGTGTGGGAGCTGAGCTTTTGACCTCCTGAGCCCTCCCAAGTGCTGGGGCTGCACCTCCAGCTCCAGAGGAGATGTGACAGATGGGAACAGGGACAAATAATTCCTGCTGGATTATTTCTTGTGTTTGCTTATACAGGTGACCAGGATACATATGCAGAAGGGTTGTTTTGTGTCAGATAACACCGGTAAAGTAGTAAGAATATTTTTTAGCTGAAAATAACATTTCTAGCATAATACACAATGAGAAATAAAAGATACATATGATAAAAAGAGCATCTAAGAGTGTGAAACTCATTGATGTTCCGGCAGTCAAGCCTGTTCAAATACTTTCCTCAGGGCATCCTTGAGATGAGAGGTGAGCTAAGACTAAGGCCAGCCAGAGCTCTCTGTCCTGGCAGCTTTTGTCTGGGTCAACCCTTGCATATAGGGAATTTTTCAGGGGGAGTATCAGTTTTGGCTGTGGGCACCTGGAAAGAGGGATGGTTCTTTTTCATAGGAAGGAAAGCATGGAGCCCCAGTTCTCCAGGGCCTGTTGAGAGGCAGCCCTCAACATTCCAAGATCAGCTGGGCCTGTCAGGTGGCCCCTGGGAGGCCAAGCCAGCCAGATGTATTCCATATTGCCTTGGTTACATGGCACTCTCCAGTGTCACAATGCTCTCCTTGTTTCTGCAGTTTCACAATGTCCCTGTGCTTCCAAGACACCCTGCAGGGTCACAGTGGCCCTTTGGTTCCATGGGGCCCCACAGTGTCACAATGGTCTGTCTCCATGATTCCATGGGGCCTTGCAATGCCACAATGCTCTCCATGGATCCACGCTGCCCTGCAGGATCACAACGGCCCTTTGGCTCCAAAAGGCCTTGAAATGCAGCAATGGCCTCTTGGTTCCACAAAGTCCTGCTGCTTCACACTGGCCCCTTGGGACCATGCCGCCAAGCAGAGCCACAAAGATGTTGTTCATTCCACGAGACCCCACAGTGTCACCAATGTCTCCATAGAAAGGAAAGCATAGAGACCCTATGTTTGGAAGGCAGGTGAGAGCCAGCCCTCAGGAGGCCAAGGCCAGCCAGACCCGTCTGTAATGGCAGCTTTTGTGTAGGAGCAATCATTGGATATAGGACTTCTGGAGGTGGAACCCCAAATTTGGCCATGGGCACCTGGAGAAGAAGAATGGTTCTTTTCCATGGGAAGGAAAGGGCCCCAGTGTTTCAGGGCAGAACAGCGGTGACGACCCGAGGCCAAGGCCAGACACAGCAGTCTGTCCTAGCTGCTTTTGTCTGGGAGAAGCCCTTGCATATAGGGAATTTTGGAGGAAAAGTGCCAGTGTTGGCCATGGGTGCCTGTGCAGGAGCGAGGGTCCTTTTCCATAGGAAGGAAAGCACAGAGCCCCAATGTTTGAAGGCAGGTGAGAGCCAGTTCTCAGGAAATCAAAGTCAGCCAGGCTTGTTGGTAATGGCAGTTTTTGGTCTGGGAGCAATCCCTGGATATTGAGAATTTTGGATGGGGAATCCTATTTTGGCCATGGATGCTCAAACAGGAAGGGCAGTTCTTTTTCTTTTGATGGAAAGCCCAGAGCCCTAGGGTTTCAGGGGTACATGAGAAGAGACCCTTGACATGCCAAGGGCACTTGGACCAGTCAGGCCAAGCACACCAGACCTGTTCACTGTTCCCTTGGATTTATGGGGCCCTGCAGTGTCATGGTGGTGGTGTCATATTGGATCCTTGTTTCCATGAGGCCCAGATATGTCACATTGGCCCCTTGTTTCCATGGGACCCCATAGTGTCACAATGGCTCCTTGCTTCCATGAGGCCTGGCAGTGTCACAGGAGTCTCCTGGGTGCTGAAGTATCGCAATGGCCCCTTGGTTCCATGGGGACGCACAGTGTCAGAAGGGTCTCCTTGGTTCCACGAGGTCCTGCAATGCCACAATGGACTTTTGGTTCCATGGGGTCCAGCACTGTTCCATGAATCCTCAATTTTATGTGGCCCTATACTGTCACAATAGACTCCTTGGTTCCATGGTGCCACACAGTGTAACAACTGCCCCTTGGCCTGCCAACATTTCATAGTGTCCCAATGGTTCCTTGCTTCCATGAGGCCTTCTAGTGTCACAATGGTCCCTTGGCTCCATGTGGCTATGCTCTGTCACAATGGAGTTCTGGATCCATGAATGTTCATACTGCCAACAGCAGTCTCCTTGCTTCTGCAGTGTCACCATGGACCCTTTGTTCCATGAGGTTCCACAGTAGAACATGGTCACCTTTGTTCCATGAGGTTCTGCAGTGTCACAATGGATGCATGGTTCCACAGGGCCTTTTGTGTCAGAATGGCCCCTTGGTTCCAAGAGGTTTCTCAGAGTCACAACAGTCTCCTTGGAACCGCAGTATTACAATGGAACATTGGTTCAATGTGGCCCCAATATGCCAAAATGGATTTTGGTTCCATGGGGTTCCGCTGGGTCACGATCTTCCATGAGGTTTCTCAGTGTCACAGCTGGATCCTTGGTTCTGTGAGGCCTTGCTGTCACCAAATCTCCAGAATATCAGAATAAGACTCATAAACACTAAATTGCTATTCAAGAGGGTATCATTGATTCAGGCCTGAGGTCTAGCGAGGGATAACTCCTAAACTTATGTGGGCATGTATTCTACCAGTGTCACTAAATGTGTATTACTATTTACCCATTACCACAAAACCCACCCCAAGTTCCTAGTTTCAGTCCTTCATTTTTCTGCCACTGCAATCTTGAGCCAGAGGTCTTCTTCTCTTCCAACCATTCCTGCTGGGAAAGCAGCCCCGGCATGCCTTGTTCCTGTGCTAAAAGTTCACAAGCACAGTAAAAATGTAATGAACCCTTTTGGTATCAAGGCCAAGGCTTTGTGTGGGCAGGAAGAGGGAGGCAAGAGGCGGAGCTGTCAGCAAAGGAAGGGCCCAGCCAGGTGGGGCAGCCGGGGGATGACGACAGCCTGCAGGGACAGAGGCGCAGGGCAGGGACACCGTGGGACAGCCTGGGCTGCACAGGGCACAAGGATGGGCAGCAGCTGCAAGGCCCTGACAGAGCCAACTTGTGCAGCACTTTGGCCATGGCAGGCAAAGAGCACCAAAGCCCCACAGAGTCATTGAAGTCCCTGTGCTCTGTCTGTGCTGCTGAGCTGGGCCGGGCTCCTGGCCCGGAGGCAGCTCCTGGCAAGGACAGTGCTGCAGAGAGACAGCTCTGGCCAGGAGCAGCTCCTGTGCACAGCCCAGCAGGGCTGGGGCACTGCCAGGGCCCCTCAGGGACACCAGCAGGGCACAGACAGAGCTCACAGGGGCACAGCACTGGCAGGGGCTGTGGGATGGCCCAGAGGGGGCTGTGTCACAGCAGCACCTCTGTGGGTGTGTCACAGAGTCCCTGATGTGGTAGATAGGGAAAAGGCGCCGCGGAAGTTGTCGCGATGTCACGGAAAGCCAGGACCCTCTGTTTCCCGTAGATAAGACCCTCTGTTACTCATAGATAAGAAACTAACATAGGAATGTGGCCCCACTAACAATAGGAATGTGGCCCCACTAACAAGAGGAGTGTTGCCCCACTAAAGTCAGCAACTTTCCACTCCTAACCCAGTACTTTTCCATTCCCTACTAACCATAGATAAGAAGGACAAACCCCTTTTGACATAGAGACCCCTTAGACTATAAGACCCCAGGAGAAGAAGTAATAAACGCCATTTGACCGTCCACCACATTGGTGTCTGCGTATGTCATTGGCCCAAACGGCCCGGGAGAGTGGGCCGTCGAGCTGTACCTCAGAACCAGGTCGCCTGCCTTGATCCAGAAGGCAACATTTTGGTGCCGGAAACCCGGGAAAGCAGCTTGCGCCCGGCGAACGGGGATTCTCCTGGAAAGAGGACGGCGACTGCGGCAGCAGGTCTGACCGCAGTGGGAGGGACGCCTCTGGACCCGCGTGGACCATGGAATCCACAGCGAAGGTCGTAAGTCAGGCTCATGAGCAATGGGGAATTAAAGGTGAGCTCAGGAACTCTAATCTTGCTATTGCAAGGCTCCTAGAGCTGGGGACGATCGAACATCCGGTAAATATATTATATTCGGAAGCGTGGGAGAAGTGCACTGCCGCCTCAGCAGAGGACTCTAAGTCCGCAGGCAGTGGTAAAAACCTCAAAGCGTGGGGGAAAGTAGAAGAGGCCCTACGCAAGATGTTAGAAGAACAGGAGACGCGGGAAGCCGCGCGTACACATTTATTAGCTACACCAAAGCCGGGGGTGGGGGCCACGATGCAGACCACCTCTGAGAGCGATCGGATTGAAGGTGGGAATATGCGGGGGCCGGGCGCGTTCCACCCCTTCCCGAGCCCGAGCCCAGACCCCCCGGAGCCCCCAGGAGACCCCCTGGAACCCCCAGGGGACCCCCCGACCTTCCCGCGGAGCCCGCCGGGTCCTGACCCCCCCCGCGGAACCGTCCGAAAAATCCGCGGTTTCTCTATCCGTCTCTTCCCTGCCGGCCGCCGGTGCGGCGCAGGAAGCAAAGCAGCGCACGCGATGCTTCTGGCAGGGACTCGTGGAGGAGGCGCGGAACGAGGCTGGATTGTCGGACCCCGCTGGGATCGGTAAAAACTTGCCCCCGCCATGTGCGTTTAAAAATGGTGCCGAACCACATGGCGAGGGCGGAAGGGAGGAGGCGGGGGGCAGAAATACAGTCAGCCTGCTTAACATCACATGCGCGGGTGAGCGGGGAGACGGGGCGGCCCCCGCGGTGGAGCGTAAGACCAATCAGAGTGCTCTATTCAAATTAGGTCCTTATAGGGTAAGGACCTCCCCCGGCAGGAGGCGGGGGGACCCCAGGGGGAGGGAGCGGCACCACCCCCAAAGGGAGGAGCGAGGTCGAAGCCGAACAAAATGGTACGGAGCGCCGGAAGTGTACCGGCAGTCAGCTTCCGGCTCAGAGTAAAGTAACAGCTGCTCAGACAGCTTGGAAGAGCCGACCGAGTCCGGCTGGGACTCGGAAACCGAGAGAGCAAAATTAATGCGGTTTCGAGCGAAACCGAATAAAGCTTTAAACAATATCGGGAAACAATCACAACACAAGTTCACCGATTGGGGAAAAATAAAAGCAGCCTGTGGGGACCGGGCACCGGCAGCCTCCATGCACGCTTTCCCAGGGGGGGTTGCCGGAGCGCGGGGGAACCAACAAAGGGCATATACCCCAGTTAACCCAAAAGAAGCCAAAGCGATTTCAGAAATAGGGATCAACTCAGCTGTAGTACCCACTCTTGAGGACGACCTTTCTAGCAATAACGATCTGCTCACTTTTGATATTACGCAAATAAGCCGCATGCTTTTTGATGGGGCGGGGCGGACTGTATCTAAGCAGGAATGGCAGGGCGACCGCGTTAGCCCAGACTTCCGGGGAAGGGCAACAACTCAGCGAGCTGTCCCCAGCCGGCACAGCTTTCCCTGGCAGCACCTTCACTCCAAGCATCCCGGCCCCGGGGAAACGGGACGTCCTTTCCATGCTCGGATTTCGGATTACAAATCTATCATGAGGGCCACTGCCATACAGCCCCCGCTGCCAATCAAATTGACTTGGAAGTCATCAGACCCTGTATGGGTTGAGCAGTGGCCCCTGACAGAGCCTCGAATGGCAGCCTTGCTGGAACTGGTCGACCGCGAACTGCAAAAGGGTCACATAGAACCCTCCACCAGCCCATGGAACACCCCTGTATTTGTGATCCCCAAAAGGTCCGGAGAAGGCTATCGTCTCGTCCATGACCTGAGAGAAGTGAACAGGACGATCTGACCCCTGGGTCCAGTCCAGACACTGCTACCCACGAACTCAGCCATCCCCACAGGGCAGCCGTGCACAGTACTGGATATCAAGGACAGTTTCTTTTCAATACCGCTGCACCCCGAGGACAGAGAACGATTCGCCTTTTCCGTGGCGTTTTGGAATGGCGAGAGGCCCAACCTTCGCTTCCAATGGAGAGTGCTTCCACAAGGCCTGGTCGACAGCCCGACCATATGCCAGATCACCATGGACAAAGCACTGATGCCAGTCCGACACTCCAATCCCACCGCAACCATCATCCAGTACATGGACGACATCCTTGTCGCAGCACCATCGACAAGCCAAGTGGATCACCTGGTGTCCACAATCACAGAGACCCTTCAGGCCAACGGCTTCGAGATCGCGAGCGCAAAGATCAAGAGAGGACCCTGTGTGACCTTCCTGGGAGTAGGAATCATAAGCTCCTACATGACACCCCCCGAGATAAAGATCAATCGAGCTGTCGAGATGCTCCACGACGTGCAACGCCTGGTGGGATCGCTGCAGTGGCTTCGCAACATCGTCCTGATTCCTCCCGAGGTCATGGACCTTCTGTACGACCTCCTGAAAGGAAAGAACCCCTGGGATCCCAAGGAGCTGACACTGCAAGCAACGAGCTCCCTCGACTTCATTGAAAACCAGATGTCCACTGGCACACTTGCCAGGTGGAACCCAGCCATGCCACTGGACCTGTACGTCCACTTTACACCGAAGAGGGGAGTGGGAGCACTGGCCCAAGGACTCGCTGAAAAGGCCCGACCGATCCAATGGGTGGTCCTCGGAAGACCCGCTCGTGCATTTTCCCCAGGAATTGAATGCATCGCCAGCCTCATCATGAAAGGCAGGATACTCACCTTGAAACACCTAGGGACAGAGCCGACAAGCATCCACCTTCCGTTTTGCAAGCAGCCGACCTCGGAGTCAGCCACAATATCGGAGTACCTGGCCCTTGCTCTCTTTGGCTTTGGAGGAAAAATCTCCTACTCTTTCAGACCACTCTGGACTCAGCTGCTGACCGTAGTCGACATGGACATGCCGCCAAAGGTCAAGGACAGACCGCAGCCGGGACCAACGGTCTTCACAGACGCTTCCTCCACGACTTCAACCGCAACAGCAGTGTGGCAGGCAGGAGAACAATGGCACTGCGTCAAAGCGTGTGACCCCACACTGTCAGTGCAACAACTGGAGGCAGCAGCAGTGTTTTGGCGTGCGGACTCTTCCAAGACGAACACCTCAACATCGTAACGGACTCTATATTCGTGGCAAGGCTCTGCCTAGCCATGGCAGGACCAGGAGTGTCAACATCAGCAGCAGCCCTAATGCTGGAAGAAGCAGTCTCCTCGCGACAGGGCACCGTGTCAGTCATTCACATCAACAGCCATGACCCAGTCAAAGGTTACTTCCAGATCGGCAACGACAAAGCGGACGCCGCAGCAAAAGGCGTTTGGACCTTGCAAAGAGCTCGTCAACTGCACGAGTCACCCCACATCGGAGTCAAAGCACTGGCGAAGAGATGCGGAATCTCGACGGCGGACGCAAAACATGTGGTAGCCACCTGCCCTCATTGCCAGAAGTCACCCCTTTGGACCTGTGGGGTCAACCCGAGAGGTCTCAAGCCCTCAGAAATCTGGCAGTCGGATTGCACCTTATGTCAACTGCTGAAGCCCCGAGCATGGCTTGCAGTGACAGTAGACACTTATAGCGGAACGATCATAGCCACACAGCACCCCAAAACTAACTCCAAAGCCACAATTCAGCACTGGCTGACAGCCATGGCTTGGCTTGGTATCCCCAAGCAGATCAAAACGGACAACGGCTCCAATTTCACCTCCAAACAAGTACAGGAATTCGCCTCGAAATGAGGCATCACGTTAGTGCAAGGCATCCCATATAACAGTACCGGGCAGGCCATAGTTGAGAGAGCAAACCAGGCCCTGAAAACCAAGCTAGAAGTGTTGGCAAAAGCAAAGGGCTGTGCCAATGCGATTCTCCCAGGAGATCAGGCACGCATGCTGGCAACCGCTTTGCTGGCACTGAATCGATTCCCTAGGGGAGATGAAACAAACAGTCCCGTCCAAAAACACTGGGCCACTCGAATGCTAGAAGAGGGCCCACAGGTGGTAATCAGAACCGAGCTAGGCGAGTGGGAACGGGGTTGGAGGCTGATGCTCACAGGGCGAGGGTACGCGGCTGTCAAAAAGGACGGCAAAATCAGGTGGTGTCCACTTAAGTCGATTAAACTGGACCTCCATAGCGAGCAGAATGAGACTGACGAGAATTGCGAGTCTCTGTTTACAGGACCTGCTCGTGGGACGTCCTCCTGACGCGTACATCCCGGTTCCAGACGAAAGCGACAGACCACCAAGCCGTCAGGCAGCACCCGAGAGACCCGCACGGGTGAGACCCAAGCACCAAGGGTGCTTCTATGTGATTTTGCTGTTGGGGCTTGTCGCCAGAGGGCAAGCCAGCCCAGACCACTACCCCCATCGGCCCTTCAGGTGGGTCATGCGACACCTTAGTAGTGGCAAAGTACTCAGAGAAATCACCACACCGAACACCCCATCCTTCATGCTTCGCATCACCGACCAGTTTCCAGGACAGCCAAGGGTAAACCCCTATTCCCCACATGTCACACACTCGTACCTATCCTACTGGTGCCGAGCTTCAAACCCTGGGAAAAGCTACTGCAATCACCCAGGGTGGGGATATTGTGGGCACTGGGGCTGCGAAACCATAGTTACAGATGCCAGACCGTCGGGGCCTGGGTGGGATCCACACAGTTCACCTGGGCACCCTTTGGCTGCAAAACACCCTTCTTCTTTCACGAAAACTTCCATCGAAACCAACATAAAATCCCTAGATTTCGGGCATGCACTGATTACAACACGATGGTCTTGCAGCCAGATCACCCTAGCTGGGCCACAGGCAAAACGTGGACAGTAGTCCTTCAAGGGTCAAAAGAGAGGGTGAACATGCAAATTATCAGGCTCCAACTGTCGGCACCCCGAGTGGTCAGACCCAACAAAGCAATTAAAAGCGTGCCGAAAGAGAGAAACGTAACCTACCCCAAAACCTTACCCACAGGGGTCAGCAATGTCCCGACCGGTCAAGCGGAAACCTTTCAGATGAGCCGCTTCACAAAGTCAGACTCAGACCCAATCCTTCGTATGTTAGAAGCTACCTTTGTATCCCTGAACGAATTCAACCCTAACCTAACCGAATCCTGCTGTCTTTGTTACGATGTCAAACCCCCCTTTTTATGAAGGAGTCGCTCTAAACACTCCCTTCAGTTATTCCTCAGCCAAAGCCCCTCACCAGTGCAGATGGGATACCCCTCGCAAAGGAATCACCCTGAGTCAAGTCACAGGCCGAGGCAAATGGTTTGGCAATGCAACCCTAGCTAGGCAGAAAGGCAACATCTGCACCAAATTGTCAAACCCAACGGGAAAAACAATAAGTGGGTAGTCCCATCCACATCGGGGATGTGGGTTTGCCAGCGATCCGGAGTGAGTCCTTGTGTGTTCCTTCCCAAATTCAATGACTCTAACGACTTCTGTGTCCAAGTTCTGGTTGTTCCTAGGGTCCTGTACCACTCAGACGAGGAAATGTACCATCTTCTTGAGGGACCCAGCCGGATCCACAAAAGAGAAATGATGACGGGTATAACTATCGCAATGCTGCTCAGCCTGGGAGCAGCCGGAACGGCCACGGGTGTCTCAGCCCTAGCGACCCAGCACCAAGGACTGTCACAGCTGCAGGCAACGATCGACGAGGACCTGCAAAGGATTGAGAAATCCATCTCCTTTCTAGAGAAGTCGGTCTCCTCACTCTCAGAAGAGGTCTTGCAGAACAGGCGAGGCCTGGACCTCCTGTTCATGCAGCAAGGGGGCCTGTGTGCCGCCTTGAAAGGGTTTCTATGCAGACCAAATGGGAGTCATGAGAGACTCCATGGCAGAACTCCGGAACCGACTGGCTCAGAGGCAGAAAGACAGGGAAGCCCAACAGGGCTGGTACGAATCCTGGTTCAATCATCACCTTGGCTAACCACTCTGATTTCTGCCCTGATAGGTCCATTGGCGATGCTGTTTCTGCCCTGATAGGTCCATTGGCGATGCTGTTTCTAACAGTCACCTTCGGACCATGCCTGCTGAACAAGCTGGTCTCGTTCGTTCAGAGCTGCCTGGAACGGGCCAACATCCTGTTCATAGGGCGACAACAATTGCTGTAAATTCAACCAGGGAATTCAACCAAAGAACACTGCCAGTCACAAGATTTTCCAAACTTGTCTGGCAAAAGCTTACTCAGGTTTCTCAAAACCCCTTTCCCTTGTCAAGTTACAACCTCAAACCTCATTTTAGTATCTATGTACATGACTACCTCATTCATTTGTGAAAAGCGGGGGGGAGATGTGGTAGATAGGGAAAAGGCGCCGCGGAAGTTGTCGCGATGTCACGGAAAGCCAAGACCCTCTGTTTCCCGTAGATAAGACCCTCTGTTACTCATAGATAAGAAACTAACATAGGAATGTGGCCCCACTAACAATAGGAATGTGGCCCCACTAACAAGAGGAGTGTTGCCCCACTAAAGTCAGCAACTTTCCACTCCTAACCCAGTACTTTTCCATTCCCTACTAACCATAGATAAGAAGGACAAACCCCTTTTGACATAGAGACCCCTTAGACTATAAGACTCCAGGAGAAGAAGTAATAAACGCCATTTGACCGTCCACCACATTGGTGTCTGCGTATGTCATTGGCCCGAACGGCCCGGGAGAGTGGGCCGTTGAGCTGTACCTCAGAACCAGGTCGCCTGCCTTGATCCAGAAGGCAACACCCTGAGAAGCTGGGATGTCAGCAAGGGGCTGTGTGACAGCGCAGAGTGGGCTGTGTGAGGTCACAGATTGGGCTATGACATCACAGAGTTTGTTGTGAGAGGTCATTGAGCAGCTACAGCATCATAGAGGGGATTCTGTGACATCACAGATCAGACTGTGACATTATGGCATGACTGTGTGACATCATAGAGCAGGCTGTGAGGTCAAAGCGTGTGCTGTGGCATTACAGAGTGGCAGTATGACATCGCAGAGAGGGTTTTGTGACATCACAGAGGGGGTTGTGACATCACACAGCTGTCTGTGACATCATAGAGTAGGGTGTCTGGCCATAGAGCAGATCCTGCAATCATACAGGGTGGTTCTGTGTCATCAGAGAGTGGATTTCGACATCAGTGGCTGGGTGTGAAATATCATAGGCGCGGCTGTGATATCACAGAACAGGTAGTGACATCACAGGGTGACTTTCTGACATCACCAAGTCTTCTGTGACATCACAGGGACTGTGTGACATCACAGGGGCTGTGTGAGGTCACAGAGATGGCTGTGTTACATCCCAGGGGGTGTGTGACATAACAAGGGGCTGTGTGACATCAGAGGGGCTGTGTGAGGTCCCTGGGGAGGTCACTCTTCCCTGGCCCCCCTCACAGTTCCCCCCAGAGCAGTCCAACACTGCTCCAGCACAGCGGGGTCCCTTGTCTCCCGGGGTCTCCCCGGCCACGCAGCCTCCCCCAGAGGATGTTCCATGAGATTGACCCCAGGGCCTGACACGGGGACGGGGGGCTGGGGCCCTGGGGCTGGGACAGGGGGACAGGGACCCCCCAGCAGCGTCTCTGTGTCCCCCAGGGCCAGAGCCTGGGCCAGGGCTCCTTCACCCTGGTACGAACGAGAGCTTGAGAGCGTTGAAAAAATCCCCGGCAAGGGATCAGCAAAAACCAGATTTAATATTAAGGGACAGCAGTACAAAGTTCCTTGGCAAGAGTCACTCTACTCCTGACTGGACTCTTCACACACACCAAGGAAACAAAGCATCAACAAAACCAAACCAAAACAGTTCCCAGGGCTGCTCCTACAGAAAGCAGGAGTTGGTTGGGCAGCAGCAGTGCCTGGAGCAGACAGTGCTTGTGATGAGCTGCAGAGGAGCTGAGCCCAGGGGCTGTTGACCAAGGTTGAGGCCCAAGGAGCATTTCTCAGCTGGCAGGGTGGCCTGAGAAGGGGAGGGGGGAATGCAGCAGCACAGGGCCCATGGAAGCAAGGGACCATTGTGACACTGTGGGGCCCTGTGAGATCAAGGGACCATTGTGACACTCTGGGGTCTCATAGGACCAGGGGGGACATACCGACATTGTGTGACTCCATGGAATGTAGGGATCATTGTGACACTGTGAGGCCCCATCAAACCAAGGGTCCGTTGTGACACTGTGAGGCCTCATGGAACTCTGGAGACCATTGTGACACTTTGGAGTGTCATGGTAATAAGGGGCCGTTGCGACACTGCAAGACCCCATGGAGCCAAAGGTCCGTTGTGACATCTCAAGGCCTCATGGAACCATGGAGACATCACTAAGAGACTTCACAGCCTCATGGTACAAAGGGGCCATTGTGACACTGAGGAGACTTGGGGACTAATGGAGACCATTGTGACACTGTGAGGCCCCATGGAATAAGCAAACCATTGTGACACTGTGAGGCCTCATGGAACCAGTGATAACATGGTGACCCTGGGGGTCCCCACAGAACCAAGAGGACCACTGTGATACTGTGGGGCCTTGTGAAACCAAGAGGCCTTTGTGACACTGCAGGACTTCATGGTCCCTTGTGACACACAGGGGCTTCCTGTCATCAATGGTCCTTTATGACACTGTGGAGCCAAAAGAGACCATTGTAACACTGCAAACCTCCAGGGTCCAACGGTCCATTGTGACATTGCAGGCCTAATGTAACAGAGGAGCTGCATGACATTGTGGGGCCTGGGGCACAACAGAGACCATTGTGACACTGCAAGGCCTCATGGAACCAAGGTGTCATTGTAACACTATAGGGCACCATAAAACTAAGGGAATGTGGAACAGGTCTGGCTGCTTTGGCCTCCTGGGTCCCCGTACTGGTCCAGCTGACCATGGCATGTTGAGGGTCTCTTCTCATCTGCTGCTGAAACACTGGGGCTCTGTGCTTTCCTTGCTATGGAAAAGATCTGTCCTTGTCCTCCAGGCACCCATGGACAGAATTGGGATTTCACCTTCATCATTGCCTTTTGTGAGAGACTGGAGGACACTGTTGGCTCAAAACATTTCATGTGTGGGGGATGAAAAGGCAGGTCCAGCCCTGCCCTGCCCTGAAGCCCCAATTCCCCCAGAGCCTCTATCCCAGCCCAGCAGTTTCTGCCAGTCCCTGGCACAGCACAGGCAATGCTCCATAGCCACCTCTGCAGCCCCAGCCCGGCACTTGAGGGACCAAATGAGCCCAAGACCCACCTGGGGGAAGGGCCCAGGAAGACCAAGGGGTATTGAAGACTGACCACAAGGCAAGCACACATCTTGACCCTACCTCCTCTTGGAATTTCCACCTGAAGAGTGCTGGAATCCAGGAGTTGGTAACTGTGTGTGTGCTTCACTGCATCTTTTTGCCTTTCTATCTTTCTGTGTCTTCTTCTGTTTCTGTGCTCCTGCAAATTTTGATTAATATTAAATGGAAAAGGCTTAGAATTTGTGAAGTTGAATGGCTCAACTCAATGCTTTGAGATGTGTTTTTTGTTGATTGAATGTCTGTTGTAATTTGAGATGAGAAGAATTTTAAAAAGTAAAACTTTTTCGTGTAAGTGACAATCTGTTAAACCACTGAGATACTGAACATGTCTCTGTGAAACACAAATGTTAAAGATGAAAAAGCCCAGGAACTTCCTCTTTCTTTTCCAGTCAAAAAAGAAGCAGCAGGCCCTGGCCCTGGCCCCCATCTCAACCAAACCAAACCAAACCAAGCAGCCCTGCTGTGGGCTCAGCCCCTTCCCTCCTCCCCAGGCTGCCCCCCTTCACATTGGCCCCATTCTAACCAAACCAAACCCCAACAACTACCAAACAGGAAAACAAGAGGCTACAAAACCCCAACCAGAACAAAGCCAGGAACAGCTATTAAAATCTTACCACGTCCCCTCCCCCCAAAACAACTAAAACACAAACCCCTACAACCTGTAAAAAATAACCCAACAACTAAAATTAAACACAAAAAAACCCCAAAACTATCAATAAAACCAATTCTAACACAACCCAACCACAATTTCCACCAGAAGTTATTGGCAGGTCAGGTGCTAACCCTTTCTATACTTCAATCCTCTCTCAAGTAAAAGGAAAAGATAATACAAGCATTTCAAAAAGCAACATAAAATCATGAAAGTCAATAGAGGAGAAATGAACTCCCCCCCCAAAAAAACAAAGAAAAAATACGTTAATCTTAAAACTAAAATCCTCTTATAAACTATAAAGAAAAAACTCTTTTTCATTATAACACTGTCGGCGGAAGGGAACCAGGACATCAATTTGATCATCACAGGCTCAATTTTATTGATCAGTACGGTGGGTTAAATACAGTTAATAATGAGCTTCATACATATTGCAAAAGTTGAGCTCAGGATTGGTCAGCTTACATATCAGCACCTACGCCTACTTCTACATTCCTATGGTTCTACTTTTGATACTTTCTACATATTCTTAGGATATATGCAGGACTAATCTCAACTCCCTATCCTCATGTTGCAGCAAGGTCGCTGCTGACTCTTCCTTTCAGCTTGCTGACTGCTGACTTTTCTCCTTCAGCTTAACCAGTGGCATTATATCAGTGTGGCCTTTCTCAGCTAACCAATTATTAATAATACTCTCCACATTTCCCCCGTTTTCTTCTTGTGCAAGGAGATTAGTTTGCCATGTTTTTGCTATTGTACGGCTGACCATGTTTTGAATACAGTTAAAGATACAAGGCAAAATAAGCAAAAACAGTAAAATTACACCCAGCAGTCCTATAGCATAGATCACAAGGTTCCTCAGCCACGGTCCGAGTCCCAAGCCTTTAAGCCATTCGTCAATTCCTAAACCGTCTTCTTCCTTAAGTTTGTAAAGTCCCTGTTGTAATTCTTTTATCTTAGTGTGAATGGACACCGAATGATCAGACAGATTCATGCAACACATTCCCTCAAACTCTTCACATCCATGCCCTTGTGCTAAGAGCAAAAAATCTACAGCAGCTCTATTTTGCAAAACAGCATGGTTAACACTTTGCACATCTGCAGTTAGCATGTCTAGGATTTGTGATGTCTTGTTCAGCTCATCCCTTGCCCAGCATCCTAATTGTTTTGCTAAATTCATGGCTTTATTGGCAGATCCTCCTGGTAAGATACTTGAAACCACCACCTGTTTGAATGTGCCCCAAAACCGTGGATCTCCTATCTTGCTGCAGTCTAAGTCATGTATGCTACGTTTTTTCCTGTTTGAATTTTGACTCAGCTGCATTAGCAAGGACACATTAGGATGAAACAATGACAATTTTCCCAAAAAACAGGGTCCACCCTGTGGTTTAGCTGGTATACCATTCCATGCCCTGTCTCCACAAATCAAAAATATTCCTGTGGGTAATTTCATTGGTGCTGTGATATTTGTGCCGTTACATTGACTGTAATGCTGTGGAGAGAATTCACTCACATTCAGGGATGAATCCAGGGTGGCCCATGTTTCTTTAGGTTGGTTTAAATTCTGAGCACCCGAAAGTTTGAAGCTAAACTATCCACCAGCTGTAGTGTTAGATATGCTGGCATTTGTACTTCCAAAAAGATCCAATTCTTCAGGAGGAGAATGCAAAGAGGTGTTAAGTGATTGGATTAGTAAGCATTGACGATAGCCATCACTCTGACCTGCAGTATACCCTTGTTGCACCGGCAATGTGATGTTTGACATGTTAGACATACATAAGGTTTGATTGTTTATCAAACTGCAAAATTCTCCAGGAGACCACACCGGAAGTCCCACCAGGCATGTTTGAAATGGGTTAGTGACTCCTCCAAGACTAAGACAAAGTGATGATTGGTTAGTTTGATTAGCAAGTGTTACCCATAAATTTTCCCTTGGTTGACTAAAGTGTGTTACTCCTACTGCTTCACTTGCTACAGCATTGAGCAGTATAACAAAAACAAACCTCATTTTTCTTTCTGCTTGCTTTGCTTCTCCTTTTCTTCCTTCTGCTTGCGTTGTTTTTCCTTTCTTTGCTGTCTTTTCCCTGGTTTGCTAGATTGTCTATTGTAAGGCTGAGTCAATTTTTGAATATACTGATCTAATTCTAAATCAGCATCCTTGCTCACAGGTATAGCATGAGGTAAGTTTGAAGGCAAATCAGCTTTACAGCGAGCTGCTATGATGCGTGAGTCTTTAGTAATTTCAAATATTCTAAGGTTTTCCTGTAACTTCCACCTAAGATATGCTATAATCACTTGTTCTGCACTCTCAAAGAGCTGTAATCCTGTCCGTCCTGGCAGGCCAGTACTTTGTTCAAGAGCTCTAACCCAGATATGATTTCGAATCCACTTTCCAAAACAAGATGTACACCATAAATATCCCAATGACCTCTGTGAATACCAATAAACCTCATTACAATCTGCACAATGCAAAGCTACCCATGCATAGCATTTATCTTTATCCTTTTTGCAAACATAACAAGGAAGCAAATGTAAGTAAGGACCAGTATAAAAGTCTGGTTCTTCAATCCAAAGCAACCAATTCAATGGTGGTGATCGCAAAGTCTCTTCGGCCTTTTTACTATATGAGGCTAACAGCTCAAGGTGTTTCTTTAACACAAGGTGTATCTTATTTCGTAATCGTAGTTCTTGTTCGTTATCCTCCTCAACAACTATATCCTCCTGAGGGTCCCACAACTGTAAAAGTGTTCTAATCATAGAAAATCAATTAGCAATCACTGATACCCCTATTCAAATGAGACCGTTCCCTTTTTTGCCTTCTTTTTCTTATCTGTCTTCAATCTTGCTGCTCCTAATTTCACTGGTCCTGCCACTTGCAAACTTAATTTTTGCAACTTATCAATGCAGCAATCTAATGCTCTATCAGGATCCCCTTGGAAGGGTCCTACAACTAAATGCTGTGTTAAAGGCACTAATTTCCTACACCTTATAGAAACTATACGTGATTTACTTTGAACCTTAATTCTATTTACAATACATTGTATTTCCCATCGATAATAAGCAAGAACCTTCTGTTCAGGAGACTCATAAAGATTTAAAGCTATATATGCGTTTTGCCCTGTTTGTCTCCTTAATTCATCTTGCCAGCTTTTTCCCCACGTATGCTCGTGTTCACAAGTATGACACCACAAATCCCGTAATAGTGATTGTTCTATCCAAAAAGTTCTTTTACAACCCCCACAACGTAGAGCTATCCAGGCAGCACAATGTGGATTGTGACAGTCATGGCAATGTAGTTTCGCTGGATCTGTTAAGTGAAAAGTTGATAATGAGTCAATGAAACCAATCAACTCCTGGGCCGTCCGATAGTGACGTGTCAGTGCTCTGTCCACCGCTTCTGAGTACCCCTTCAATTGTAACAGTAGTGGTCATAGGACTAGAAGCAGTTTCTTCCCCAGTCGCTCCCTGTCCTCCTCCGTAAGGCTATCCACCAGAGGCTGCATCAAAAACAGGTTTAGTCCACTTAGCAGGCACCCACAAAGGCCCTGTAGGTGAGGAAACACAAAGATACCCCCTACCCCAATATAATACTTTTGCAGGTTTTTCCCATAATCCTGTACTCGGGTTCTTATACTTAACCCAGACCTCTGTTTCCTTAGTATTTTCCTAACCTGACCTCGGATGATGTTTCATTGCAGGAGGGGTATCATCTTCCCCAAAAATGCATAAATGGTTAATCACATACAAAACTTTAGCCAAACATGCTTGTGGATCTGCCAAATCTTGATGTTTTCCAATATACTGCTTAAGGGTACCGTTTGCTCTTTCCCGTAAAGCTTTCCTTAACTGTATCAGTAACTCATACAATCGTTTATTATTCACTTCCTTAATTGCTGCTTCCTCTATTCGTTTGACTACTCCTGCAACATACATAGAGTCTGTGACCACATTTAAAGGCTCCTGTAAGTTGGAAACCGCCCATGCTACTGCTAACAATTCCAAAGTTTGTAAGCTATCTGCAGGGTCTGCTGTGAGGAGTTGATGCTTCCATTGTTCTTTTTCTTGCCAGGTAACAGCAGCACGCCTTGATTTCTTTCCTGCATCTGTAAAAACTGTAATAGCTCCTTCTATGGGGTTTTCTTCTCTCAAAGGTCGAGTGATCCAGTTCCATTCTGTCATCCATTGCAAAACTCTAGGCACTAATTTACTAGTCTCTACTTTAGCAGGTGACATCAATAATGCTTCTTGTAAATTCTTCGAATTAATCAAGTACCAGTCCAAGGTTTCTTTTTCCATAGGCAATCTAATAGTAGCAGGTTCTCTACCATCCACTTCAAGAATTCTGAGATGCCCCTTTTTGATTAATGCAGCCAATTGTTCAATTTTTGAAGATATTGTTTTCTTGTGCTGTAGTGGTGGTGATAACCATTCCAACACCCGTATCTCCCCCGTTTTCTTTTGCAACTGAGAGAGAGCACCAAGCAAGTGGCAAGGGCTATTCCAAATAGTAAGGTCAATGGGGTGGTCGAGTTGTCGAAGAGACACATACCCTTGCTGTACACAGTTACTAATTTGCTGCAAAGCAAGATGATGCTCCTTTGTCAGGTGTACAGGAGTAGTAGGGTCCACGCCTTTTAACAAAGGCCGTAGGGTTTCTAATAAATGATTTGGTATTCCCACAATAGGCTTCAGCCACTGTAAGTCTCCCAGCAACTTCTGTGCATCATGTAGAGTTTTAATGTCCAATTGTAATTCCAATTTTTGTGGTATTACTATTTGATCCGTCAGAGTCCATCCCAAATATTTCCAGGGCCTAGTAGTCTGAATTTTCTCTGCAGCAATAACAAGTGAATATGCAGCAAGAGTATTTTTAATGGTGTTAATCTGTAAAGAGGAGAATGGCTGTTGCTGTGCAAACAAAATATCGTCCATGTAATGATATATTATAGTTGCTGGCCATTTGTGACGTAGTGGCTGTAATGCAGCATCAACATAAAGCTGACATAAAGTGGGGGAGTTGCGCATGCCCTGCGGAAGAGATGTCCATTCAAATCTTTTATCTGGTTCTCCACGATTTATTGCTGGTAAAGTAAAAGCAAATCTCTTCATGTCATCAGGATGCAGGCCAATAGTGAAAAAACAATCCTTCAGGTCAATAATTAAAAGTGGCCAGTGTTCTGGAATCATAGCTGGATTTGGAAGGCCAGGCTGTAAGGCCCCCATTGGTTCCATTTGGTCATTTACAGCCCTCAAATCATGTATCAAACGATATTTCCCTGATTTCTTTTTGATTACAAAAATAGGTGTATTCCACGGGCTTGTGGATAGTCGTAGGTGTCCCTTTGTATATTGTTCCTGTACCAATTCATGGGCATGCATAAGACTCTCCCCTGTTAATGGCCATTGCTTAACCATCACCGGTGTATCCGTTTTCCAGGTGAGTGGAATGGGGAAAGTCCAAGCAATGGCAATTACCCCAAAGGGTGCTGATTAGTTAACACTCCAACAGAGAAAGAAATCCTGGCTGCCTATGAAGGAGTCCAGGCTGCCTCGGAGGTAATAGGCACTGAAGCACAACTCCTCCTCGCACCTCAACTACCACTGCTGGGGTGGATGTTCAAAGGCAAGGTTCCTTCCACTCACCATGCCACCAGTCCTAAATGGAGCAAGTGGATTGCTCTTATCACTCAGCACGCCTGTGTAGGTAAACTGAATCGCCCTGGGATTTTGGAGGTAATTACAAATTGGCCCAAAGGTGAGAATTTTGGTGTCACAGATGAAGAGGAACAAGAACCAGTGACACGTGCTGAAGAGGCTCCTCCTTATAACCAACTGCCACCAGAGGAAACACGCTACGCTCTTTTTACTGACAGTTCCTGTCACATCGTAGGGATGAACCGAAAGTGGAAAGCAGCCATATGAAGCCCCACATGACAGGTTGCACAAGCTACCGAAGGAGAAGGTGGATCAAGCCAACTTGCTGAACTCAAAGCTGTTCAACTGGCCCTAGACATTGCTGAGAGAGACAAGTGGCCAAAGCTCTGCTTCTACACTGATTCATGGATGGTAGCCAATGCTCTGTGGGGATGGCTGGAGAGGTGGAAACAGGCTAACTGGCAACGTAGAGGGAAACAAATTTGGGCTGCTGATGAGTGGAAAGACATTGCTACCAGGGTAGGGAGGCTACCTGTGAAAGTCTGCCATGCAGATGCCCATGTACCCAAGAGTAGGGCCAATGAGGACCACCAAACCAATGAGCAGGTAGACCAAGCTGCAAAGATAGGGGTGTCCAAGATGAACCTAGATTGGGAACATAAGGGAGAGTTATTCCTAGCTCGATGGGCTCATGGTGCCTCAGGCCACCAGGGCAGAGATGCCACCTATAAATGGGCACGAGACCGAAGGGTGGATCTAACCATGGACAGTATTTCTCAGGTTATCCATGACTGTGAGACGTGTGCTGCCTTCAAGCAGGCCAAGCAAGTGAAGCCCCTGTGGTATGGTGGGCGGTGGTCCAAGTACAAGTATGGGGAGGCCTGGCAGATTGACTCCATCACACTGCCCCAGACACGCCAGGGCAAGCGCCACATGCTGACCATGGTGGAAGCCACCACTGGATGGTTGGAAACCTACCCTGTGTCTCATGCTATGGCCCGGAACACCATCCTGGGCCTTGAAAAGCAAGTCCTGTGGAGACATGGCACCCCTGAGAGGATCGAGTCAGAAAATGGGACTCATTTCAAGAACAGCCTTATCAACACCTGGGCTAGGGAACATGGCATTGAGTGGGTGTACCATATCCCCTACCATGCATCAGCTGCAGGAAAAGTGGAGAGGTACAATGGACTACTAAAAACCCAGTTGAAAGCTTTGGTTGGGGGATCTTTCTGCTCTGCTTTGGCCTCTGCTTATTACCTAGTTCTAGCTAAACAGTCCACATCCCTTCCTGGACTGTTTCTCCTCTCCTGTTTCTGTGACCATCTCAAACCTGCTCCGGACTGGGACCCGGGAACACCGTTCGGCTGCAGCAACTGCCCCAGCACCGGAGGGACTGAGAACAGAGCAACCACCCCGGAAGAGACTTTCTGATTTTGTCATCTTTCTCGGAGCGGTGTCATCGGGTATTGTTCATTTTGTCTGCTGTGGGTTGCTGTGCCTGAAATAAACAGGTTCTTTCCTCCTCTATCCAAGGAATTTTTTCCTGAACCGGTTGGGGGGAGGGGCCGTGTGGGTTTTGCTTTCTGGAGGGGCCCTCCTTTGCAGATTCTTTAACAAATTTGCCCTAAACCAGGACAGTTCTGCACTGCCACAACGCTCTCCTTGGTTCCACGAGGCCTTGGTGTGTCACAACAGCCCCTTGGTTCCATCAACTGCCAGAGTGTCACCCTGGTCTCTTGGATCTGTAGTACCACAATGGACAATAGGTCACAAGCAGCCCTGCTGTGTCACCATGAATATTTGGTTCCATGGGGCCCCCACAGTTTCACAACGGCCCCTTGGTTCCTCAAGGTTCCACAGCATCACCATGGTCTCCTTGGATCTGCAGTATCTCCATGGACCCTTGGTTCCATGTGGCCCTGCTGTGTCCCAGTGGCTCCGTGGTTCCACTGCATAACAATGGAATCTTGGTCCATTGAGGTTCTGTACTGGCAACAATGGTCTCCTTGTTTCTGGACTGTAACAATGGACCCTTGGTTCCATGAGTTTCCATGATGTCACAATGGTCTCCATGGTTCCACAAGGCCTTGCTGTGTCACAATGGACCTGTGGCTCCATGAGTTGGTGTCAGAATGGCCCCTTTGTCCCATGGAGCCCCACAGTGTCACTATTGTCTCCCCTTGATTCAATGAGGCCTTGCTGTGTCACAATGCTCCTTTGTTTCCATGAGGCCCCATGTGTCACAATGGTCTCCCATAGTTCCATGAGGCCCAGCTGTGTCACACTTGTCCCTTGCTTCCATGGGGTCCCACAGCATCACAACTGCCCCCCCTTAATTCCATGAGGCCCTGCAATGTCACAATGGACCTTTGGTTCCATGAGTCCCACATTGTTTCAAGAATTCTTTAGTTCCATGTAGCCCTGTAGTGTCACAATGGTCCCTTGGTTCCGTGGTGCCACACAGTGCCACAATGGCCCTTTGGCCCAACAGGGCCTCATAGTGTCACAATGGATTCCTTGGTTCCATGGAGACACAAAGTGCCACAAAGGCCCTTTGGTTTCACAAGGCCTCAACGTGTGAAAATGGCCTCCATGGTTTCATGCAGCCATGCTGTGTCACAGTGGACCTGTGGTTCCATGATGCCCCAGAGTGTCAAAATATTCTCCTTGGTTCTGCAGTTGAAGAATCCCCCCTTGGTCCCTTGGAGCCCCACAGTGTCACTGTTGTGCCCTTGGTTCCATGAGGCTTTGCTGTGTCACAATGCACTTTTGATTCCATGATGAGGCTCCTTTGATTCCAATTTTAGGCCTCAAAGTGTCATAATGGTCTCCATTTTTCCAGGAGGCCTTGCTGTGTCACAATGGACTTTTGTTTCCAGGAGCTTCCACACTGTCAACAATGGTCTGAGCACAGCAGTGTCACCATGGATCCTTTGTTCCATGCAGTTCCATAGCATAACATGATCCCCTTGATTCCAGAACGTTTTGCACTGTCCCAATGGACCATTGGTTCCATGCAGCCTCACACTGTCACAATGACCCCATGGCTCAATGAGCTTCCACACTGTCAGCAATGCTCTCCTTGCTTCCACGAGGCCTTGCTCTGATAAAATGGACTTTTGGTACCAAAGGGTTCCACGACATCACAATGGACCCTTTGTTCCATGGGGTTCCACAGTGTCACAGCTGAGTCCTTGGTTCTGTGAGCCTCTGCTGTCACCAAATGTCCAAAATATCAGAATAAGGCTCCTTAACACTAATTTGCTATGTCATAGGGTATCATCTATTCAGGCCTGAGGTCCAACATGAGATAACTGCTAACCTTACATGGACATAGAATTGTACCAGTGTGTTACTTACATACAGTCACTAAATGTGAATTACAATTTACTCATTTCCATAAAACCCACCCCAAGTTCCCAGATTCACTCCTTGTTTTCTCTACCCCTGCACCCTTGAACCAGATGTCTTCTTCTTCTCTTCCAACCATTCCTTGCTGGGAAAGCAGCCCCTGCATGCCTTGTTCCTGTGCTGGAAGTTCCCAGGCAGGGTAAACATGGAATGAAGCCTTTTGGTATCAACCCCAGGCTCTGTGTGGGCAGGCAGAGGCAGGCAGGAGGCAGAGCTGTCAGCAAAGGAAGAGCCCAGCCAGGTGGGGCAGCCGGGGGATGCCGACAGCCTGCAGGGACAGAGGCGCAGGGCAGGGACACCGTGGGACAGCCTGGGCTGCACAGGGCACAGGGATGTGCAGCAGCTGCAAGACAGCCCTGCCAGAGCCAGCTTGGGCAGCACTTTGGCCATGGCTGCTGGGCCTGGGCCTGAGGCAGGAGCAGGAGACAAGTGACCCTTGCAGGCCTGGGGCCTCATTGCCTCCTTGTCCCTGCTCAGCAGCCTGGCAGGGGCCACCCCATGCTCCTGCCCTTGGCATTGCACATCCCCACATGCCAGTGCCTATCCCAAGAAGAGCCCTGAGCAAGGAGGGAGGGACAGGATCTGCCTGGCCAGGGGCTGGGGCTCAGGCCTTGGCCCTGGCATTCCTCAAACACATCCAGGTGTGCTCAGCACCAGAGACACCTTTGCCTTGTTTGTCCCAAGCTGTCATCACTGCCTCCAGTGTTCTGTTCTAATGGGAACCTGGGAACACTTTCTCAGTCATGTGTCTCAAATGGACCCCATTAAACTTCAAGAAACTTCAGTGTGAATTTTAACTTTGACTTTTTGAGAAGTTTTTTGAAGACACTCCCAGGGACTGAGTCCAATGCAAACAACACCAAAACCCTGAGAGGGTCATTAAAGTTTTCGTAGTCCTGTGTTAGAGAAATATTTCAAAGACTTGTAAGAAATACATTTTCTTTTTTTTTTTTTTTTTTTTTTTTGGACCAGAGGTGATTGCAGCATTCTGTGATTGATATTGACCCAGGGTCTCTCCTCAGCAGCTCTGGCCTGCTCACAGAGGCTGTGTCTGGAGCTCTGACCTTGCTCCACATTGCCCAGCCCCATCCTGTCTGTCCTCACTGCCCTGGGACCTGTTGTGGTTGCAGAGCTGGCTGCACGCAGCCTAAGAGGGGTTTTCACTTTTTGTAGTTTTTGAAGCAATCTGAAACTCCTGAGTTTCCCCACTACAAGCAGACACACTGCTCAGGTGTGTGCCAGCCCCAGGTGCCACCAAAGGCACTGCAAAGCTGGCCTGGGCGAGCTGTGAGGGTGTATCATCAGCCCAAGCTGCACTGGGCCCCTGCAAGGGGCTGTGGCCATGGGCACTGCACTGACCCCACTGCTGGCTTTGGCTGCCACCGCCACCGAGAGAAATGAAACTGTCCTTGGAAACACTGGGGAGGACTGGGACATACTGGGGAACACTGGGAATGCTGTGGGAGACACTGGGACATACTGGGAGTGACACTGAGGAGGACTGGGAGAACCTGGGTAACACTGGGGACATTGCAGAGAAGACCGGGAGACACTGGGGCATCCTGTGGATGACAATGGGGGGAGGGGAACTGGGTGGGACTGGGAATGAACTGAGGTGTATTGGAATGGACTGGGCTCTACTGGGAGGGAATGAAGGAGCACCAGGGTTGAACTGGGTTCTACTTGGGATGAACTGGGCTGTACTGGGGTTGTACTGCTCTGTACTGTGAATGAACCTGGCGGGACTGTAGGAGTTTGAATGGGCTGTTCCTGCCTCCACCGCATCCCATTTCTCTAGGCTCCCACCCATCACCGCCCGCAGCCAATCAGCGGCGGAGATCAGGGATACGGGGGCGGTGCCTAGAGTGGGAAACTTTTTTTGCCTACAACTCCCGTCATGCCCTGTGGCTCAACTGAGCCCCATTGGAGCCGGGACCACAACGCCCGCCATGCCCTGCGCTCCACAGAACCCCAGGATCCGCCACCTTCTTTGTCCCTTAAGTGTCCCCCAGACCCTCCAGGATCCCTCAGTACCCCCACAGCGCCAATTTGGGACCCCTCCAAAAGCGTCCCCAGACCCCCTGAGTGCTCCCAACCCCACAGATGCCTGGCACAGCCACTTCTGGGAATTCATCTCCTCTCATCCCCTGCGGCCCCAGAGCCCCTCAGAACACAGTCCCGCGCTTAAAACTCCTCCCGTGACCCGCGCCCTAAAGAGCCCGGTTGGAGCTCCCAGACCTCCTCCCAAGGGCTCCCAAACCATTTACGTTCCCCCTGACGGCTTTAAGTCGTGGCTCGGACGCAAAAGTGTCCCCCAAGAGCCTTCCCGGACCCCCAAACATTGTGTTCGAGCTTCTTCCGGGACTACAGCTCCCATCATGCTCCGCGGCGAACGTCCGGCACTAGTCCAGCCGGGACTTCGTCTCCCGTCATGCCCTGCGCCTCACCGAGAGCCATTGCAGCTTTGCCTCGAACTCCTGTGTTGCTCCACCACCCTGTTAAACCGTAATATACTCTCGCCTACAATTCCTGTCATCCCCCGCGCCTCAGAGAGCCCCGTTCGAGCCCCCAAGGACCCTGAAGGGCCCCAAATTCCCCTCTCTGACCTCCTTGGCCCCCCTGGACCTCCAAGTGCTGCCCTGGACCCCGAACTGTCCCTCAGAATCCCTGAGTGCCCCTCCAAGTGCCCACCTGGCTTCCCGCAAGTGTCCTCCTGACCCTCAAGTTTTCTCTGAATTCCCTCCCCAGACCCAAAACTCTCCCAAATGTGCCCCAGAAATGTCTCCACGAACCCCAAAGTGGCCTCTTTTACCCTGTCTGTGATAATGATAAAAATGATGACAAAAGGATTTAAAATAGGACTAAGTAGCATAAAGGAGGAGAAATCAATAGCCACACTGGTCAATGAATTAATGAAGGTAGCTGTGTTAGAACCAATGACCAATAAATTTTTTGCTTGCTAAAAATGCATAGATTCCAAAAAGTAAATATTAAAATTTGGTAATACAACTATAGAATAACAGTATTACAAATAAATTAGAGTAAATAATTATAATTTATTAATTCATTACTTGTTTTTACAGGAAAATGCATAAATTTTTAATTCTTTGGGATGTCATTCCGTAAGAGATGGTCCAAAGATCCCTCATCTGCCTCACAGCTGCCGTCAAGGACGGAGATCGAAGCCCTCCCCAAGGACTTAGATGAGACCCTTCAAATTCTAACCCAGGGGTGCTGGCCTGACTTATTACTGCGCCTGAGTGGGTCGCTGCTGGTGAGAGAGAGATGGTGAATCTTGTTTCTTGAATCAGAAGGCTTGATTTATTTTATATCATATATAATACATTATAACTATGCTAAATAGAATATAGAGAGAGGTTTGCAGAGCAGCTAGGAATAGATAGAAAAGAATCTATAACAAAGTTTTGCCCAAGGACTCAGTCCCCTAGCTTGCACTGGTAATTGGCCCTTAATTATAAACATAGAAAATGAGCCAATCCAGAAACCCCTGTTACATTCCACAGCAGCTGATAATAATTGTTTACCTTCCCTTCTGAGGCCTCTGGCCTCCAGAAGACGCAGAAATCCGAAAGAAAGGATTTCTGTGAAGAAATGTCTGCGACACTGACTGGAGCGGGATGCCTGCCATAGGAAGCGGGATGTTTCCCATAGGAGCCAGTCCTGAAACAACGGGCCCCGCTCACTCCTGGCACCGGTTTGTGCTGTTCAGAACTGGACTGTCTGTACATGTTCTCAATGGATTTATTCTCCACTGTGCCCTCCATGTGCCATCCTGCCCCCCTCCCAGTGGTAGATTATAAAAGAGTCCTGAGTTAATCAAAGACTTTGAGATTCTCCCCAATGTGACCAGAGGGATCTATTGGCCCGACCACAAGGATTTCATTTCTCTGTTGGTAGCTATTCCCCCCACCCAACCCTCCTTTTTCTCTCTCTCTGTCCTTTATCTCCTTTCTAATCCTTCTGTCGCATCTGCTGTGGGCACTCAATAACAGGTGCATTTGTTTTGATTGAATGTCCCCTGCTGTGTGTCTTTAGGTACTGGAAAATAATGATAAATAAAGTACACATAGTTCATAGTATAAAATGTAGACACCAGCCCAGGGGAAGGGAGTGTGCCTCTGTCTGACCTCTGGCAGGCCAGAGGAAAAATGTTATAGAGAAGAAACAATAAACAACCTTGGAAACCCGCGCCGAAGAATTCAGACTCCTTCTTCAAAACACCAGGCTGGGAAAAAAGGATTCTCGGCATCATCCCTGACTGCAGGGAACCTGAGATTGGCTATCTGGGCTGTCTGGGTCAACATTAGAGTAAATCTGGAAGTTTTGATCTAGCCGTATTAAGTCATGGTGCTCGGGTCTCATCTTTTTTCTGGGTGCTGTCAAACACTAATGTGGTATTACTCCCTCTAGGTGTTGGAAAAGAAATGAAATTTAGTGAAATGTTTAATTACAGTTTAGTTATGAGTTGTGTGTGAATTGGTTTGTTAAAAGCAGTTTTGTAGCCGTTGATAGTGTGTGTTGAGGTTTGTGTGTAACCTAGCAGGTAGTCTTAGGAATTTAATAAATATTTAAACTTGTGTAGGAAAGTAAGAATGCTAACCTGTCTGAAGGCAGCATACAATGCTCTTAGAATAAGATAAGCAGAAGATTTATGATCTTGTTTGTGAACTAAGGAATGTATCACAAGGGGTCTGTCTGTGCCTAGGCAAGGGGAACTGTTTCTTGGAGACCTTGTTATGAATCGCATGTATAAGAGGGAAGCACCCATACATGAATTCGGGGCTCGGACTTGGGACGCTAATCCACCGGCTCCCCGGGCCCTTAATAAAGCACCGCACAAAACTTATCCGAGTTTTGTGTCATTTATCAATCGGGCAACATAGGGACTGATTCTTTTATCCCTCTGGTCATCAGGGACCTGTAATCTTTCATATTCCTTCTCACCTCTTCTTGATTAGGGTCCCAGTCAGGCTCCACTGAAGGCATTTTTTGGTCACCTGGGGGCCCGGGTTGGTTTTCTCCCTCCTCAATTTGCGTTCCTGCAGTTCTTATTAATCGAGTCTCTTTTGGGAAAATAGGATGTTAAAGATGAAGTTTAATTCTCCCCATGTATAAATATTAGGGCTAAAAATTGATCAATTTGATTTGCTATTCCTACTGAGTCTTCCACTAAATTTCACAATTCTTTCTTAAAGTTTCTAACTTCGGACGCAGTCGAAGGAGCGTTTACAAATTCAGTCTCACTGGCATCCCCACCCATGGGAACTTCTCCGAGGGGGAACAATTTTTCCACTTTAGCTGCTTTGGTGTTACAACATCAGCTGTGGAGGCTGGCTGGGTAGCTTCACTCTTGGGCATGAGATTCCGAGATGTTGTTTGGCTTCTCATTTGTGGTGGGGAGGCAGAGCAGGAACTTGCTGGTGAATAAGGGGTGCATGAGATGGTTGAGGTAAGGGGACAGTAGTGAAGGGCAAAGAGAGAAAGGAGAGGGTTGAGGGGAAGATGGTGGAGGCATGACTGGGTTAGGAGGTGGTAAAGTAATGACAACTGGGAGAGGAGGAGGAATTGGGTCCACAGCAAGAGGAATTGGAGGAAGGATTTGAGGTACTGCAAGGGTAGGAGGGAGGAAAGTGATCAAGGAGGTCCCAGTTTTTGTTAGCCTTCCCAGCCTCTTCTTCTACTTTAGTAGCTTGCTTTCCCTGTTTTAATTTACAGTCTCCTGTATTTTCCTCTTCTGAGGCGTACTTTAGCCAACAGGTGACGTTCTGAATGTGATGGGCCTTTTGCAGGAACTTGGGGAAAAAGGAAGGTGCATCACCTTTGGACAGAGAGCGAGGTAACTCAGGGAACATTTAAGGATTTTTTAGGTCATGCAGAAAGAAAATTAGAGAGGTGAAAGCTAAAGGCTTACCCAGGCCACTTCTGTGAAGAATAATAAAAAGATTTCTATAAATAAATTAATGACAAAAGGAGGTAGAAGGACAATCTGCATTCATTATTGGGGGAGATGGGGTTACCAAATGTGAGGGAAATGCCCTAGGGGTTAGGTACCTAACCCTTCTTTGCCTCATTTTTCAAGAATAAGACAAGTTGTCCTCAGGAAAAGTGTTCTCCTGAGCTGGTGGATGGGCACAGGGAGCAGAACATCCCCCTGTAATCCAGGAGGAAGTAGCTGGGAACCTGCTGAGCCATTCAGATGCTCACAGGTGTCTCTAGGAGCAGATGGGATCCATCTCAGAGGGATCAGGGAGCTGGTGGATGAGCTCCCCAAGCTCTCCATCATTTACCATCAGTGCTGGCTCAGCAGGGAGGTCCCAGAGGACTGGAGATGCCAATGTGAGCCCATCCCCAAGAAGGGCTGGAAGGAAGAGCTGGGGAACTCCAGTCCTGTCAGCCTGACCTGGGTGCCCGGCAAGGTTATGGAACAGATCACCCTGAGTGGCATCACAGGGCACCCACAGGATGGCTGAGGGATCAGAGCCAGCCAGCGCGGATTTCAGTATCTGCACTGACGATCTCCATGAGGGGACTGAGACCAGCATCAGCAAATTTGCAGATGACACCAAGCTGGGTGTGAGTGTGGATCTGCTGGAGGGCAGGAGGGCTCTGCAGAGGGACCTGGACAGGCTGGATCCAGGGCCCAAATCCAACAAGGTGAGGTTGAACAAGTCCAAGTGCTGGGTCCTGCACTTTGGCCACAACAACCCCTGTAGTGCTACAGGCTGGGGACAGAGTGGCTGGACAGCAGCCAGGCAGAAAGGGACCTGCAGGGACTGATGGACAGCAGGCTGGACATGAGCCAGCAGTGTGCCCAGGTGGGCAAGAAGGCCAATGGCTCCTGGCCTGGATCAGGAATGGTGTGGCCAGCAGGAGGAGGGCAGTGATTCTTCCCCTGTGCTTGGCACTGGTGATGCCACACCTTGAGTGCTGTGTCCAGTTCTGGGCCCCCGATTTACGAAGGCCATGGAGGGGCTGGTGCCTGTCCACAGAAGGGCAATAAGGCTGGTGAGGGGTCTGGAACACAAGTCCAGTGAGGAGAAGTTGAAGGAGCTGGAGATGTTTATCCTGGAGAAGAGGAGGCTCAGGGCGACAAGGCCGTGACCAGGCACAAGTTGGACTTGATCTCCAAAGCCTTTTCCAACCTTGCTGATTCAGGGATTCTCTGAAACCACCCTTGGAGCAGTTGCAGGAGGAGCCCTGGGCCTCCTCTTCAGAAGCTCCAGCAGCCCAGGTCCCTCAGCGTCTCCTCCCAGCCCCAAAGCCCATCCTGTCAGTCCTGCAGAGCCTCTGCAGCTCTGCCTCACTGCCCAGAACAGGGAGCCCCAGAGCCAGACAAAGCAGCCCAGATGTGGCCCCCTGGCCTGGGGTGCCTCTGGCAAGGGAGCAGCACCAGGCACTGCAGGAGCCTGCAGACAATTCCTGCAGCACCTCTAGGATGATCCTTCTGCCCAAGGGACATTCCCATGGTGCCAAGTCAGGAACTGCAATGGGGAGTGGGGCCAGAGAGGAAAGGACAAACAGGGATGGGCTGTTTGCAGGGGAAGGAACAGCGATGGGCGAGAAGAAGAAATCTGTGTCAGGAAAGAAGAAAGAAAGCAAAGGTGAAGGCAAGGAAATGCTCAGGGCAGTTTGGGGGTGGCTGCTGGGCAGCCCTGGCTCTGAGCAACAGCGTCTGCAGTGGGACAGGAAACTCCCAGCTGATGGGAACAAATTTTCTGGCTGACCGCAGAGGCCAGGACAAAGCTGAGTGGTTTCCCTGGTGTCCCCCAGCCCTTGCTGGCCCCAGGGGTCGATGGCATTTGTGCTCCCTCAGGTTCATGTCCCCACACCAACACATGGGTGTGCTCCCCCTGCTCTGTGCAATGCAAACAGGGGCTGCTGAGCCAGTGCTGCTGTGTCTGTGCCTGCAAAGATGGTGCACCTGTGTGAGCTGGGGAGAGGCCAGGGCTGCAGAGGAGGGATGTTCTTGGCTGTTATGAACAAAAATTCGGTTAACATTTTTTTGTGAGAAAAAAGTTAGCACTACCGCTGGGCTGCTGCCTGTGTTATGGTAATTACGGGTCATTGTCGTTAATGGTTGTTTTTGTATTAGTAAAAGCCCTGGCTGGGGCGAGTTAATGGCCCTTCTCCTGAGACAGTAACGGGTGGAGACCTTCCTGAACAGTGAGGAAAAGAGACCTGGAGGGGGGGGGTTATGCAAAGTGACTCCAGGACCAGCATGCTTTGTGGGACCTCCGACTCCAAACCCACAGAGAAACCCCAAACACAACGAACCAAATAAGAGTTGAGAGACTGGAGTGATGTCTGGACGTGAGGAGCTGAGTGCTGAGCCTGCAGAGATGCAGAACACCTTCGGAGCCTCTTGCCCTGACCATGGGAGTAGCCCCTGGAGATGAGAGCCTGCTAAGACAGCCAGCAAAAGCAGGAAGACCTGTTGGGGACCACCCTAACAGCTTCCATGAGGACAGGATCCCCCAGCTCTGCCCCTAGTGCACAGGGCTGTGGATATCCTCCTCCTCTGAGTCGCCCTGGGAGAGACGACGGACGCTGCAGACCCGTTGAGCCGCCCAATCCTGAGCTGATCACTTTTAATAAAGGCAATAAAAAGGAGAAGTCTCCTGGCCCTGTTTATTTCATTGGCTACTCCATGAGGACGCTCTGGGACGCTGCCCTGGGCTGTCCAGCGCACTGGAGATGGATCAGCCCCTGCTCTGCTGCTCCTTCCCATCTGCCCCAGGGTCCTTGCAGAGTCCCAGCCATGCTGTTTGCCCCCAGCCTGCCCACAGCCAGCCTGGGGCTGCTCACGGGGCTTTTCTGTGCTGAGCATTGGCCTGGGCATGTTCTTGAGAGAGCCTGGGCAAGGAGTCTGGAGCCCCCAGGCCCTGGCCTGAGGCGTCAGTGCTGCCCCAGCAGTGCCCATGGCCTGTCCCTGCTGCAGCCCCGGCACTGCCACCCCCAGGGCTGTGCTCGGCCCCGAGAGCACTCAGGCCCTACAGCAACACCAGGCCCACCAGGGCAGTGGGACAGGGCCATGGCAGGAGCACTGGCAACACCAAGTGCTGCTGCTGCTGGGCACAGCTGCTCAGCCAGCCCTGATCTGCCCCCAGCTCTGCACACAGACATTGCTGCTGCACCTCCAGACAAGGCAACAGAAGGGGCATCTGTAGTTAAAACTTTGCTGGGAGAGCCTTTAGTTCATTTACAGTCACTAAAAGCACAGCTACTCCTTGACAAGTCTGGGGCCACAGGACAATTTAAGAGAAAGAAAATGAGAAATGGAATAAAGAAAAGCCTAGATTTAGAGACAATAATACAAAATAAAACAGAGGAGAAAAACCCCAAATCAACAGAACTATCCAAGATGACTTATATTATAGATTATTTGCAGAAACTGGCCAGCCGTTTTATGTTTCTGAAACCATCCAGTCGTCAGTCTCCACACTGTAGCCTTGAGCTCCTGGTTCCTCAGGCTGTAGATGAGGGGGTTCAAGACTGGAGGAACCACCGAGTACAGAACTGACACCACCAGATCCAGGGATGGGGAGGACATGGAGGGGGGCTTCAGGTAGGCAAAAACGCCAGTGCTGAGAAACAGGGAGACCACAGCCAGGTGAGGGAGGCAGGTGGAAAAGGCTTTGTGCCATCCCTGCTCAGAGGGGATCCTCAGCACAGCCCTGAATATCTGCACATAGGAGAAAGCAATGAAAATAAAACAACCTAAAGCTATAGAGATAGAGAAAAGAGAAACCTCAATTTCCCTGAGGTAGGATTTGGAGCAGGAGAGTTTGAGGATCTGAGGCATTTCACAGAAGAACTGGCCCAGGGCATTGCCATGGCACAGGGGCAGGGAAAATGCATTGGCTGTGTGCATGAGAGCATTGAGAAAGGCACTGGCCCAGGCAGCTGCTGCCATGTGGGCACAAGCTCTGCTGCCCAGCAGGGTCCTGTAGTGCAGGGGTTTGCAGATGGACACGTAGCGGTCATAGCACATGATGGTCAGGAGGAAATACTGTGCTGAGAGGAAGAACATTATGAAAAAGAGCTGTGCAGCACATCCTGAGTAGGAGATGCTGCTGGTGTTCCAGAGGGAATTGTGCATGGCTTTGGGGACAGTGGTGCATATGGAGCCCAGGTCAGCGAGGGCCAGGTTGAGCAGGAAGAAGAACATGGGCGTGTGCAGGTGGTGGCCGCAGGCTACAGCGCTGATGATGAGGCCGTTGCCCAGGAGGGCAGCCAGGGAGATGCCCAGCAAGAAGCAGAAGTGCAGGAGCTGCAGCTGCTGCGTGTCTGCCAATGCCAGCAGGAGGAAGTGCCTGATGGAGCTACTGTTGGACATTTTTTCACTCTGGGCATTGTGGACTGTTGAAAGAAGACATTGACAAGCACTTTGAGTCAATCCTATGAGGTTATTTTAGGAATTCCCTCAAAACTACTTTCCTATCTGTGGGGTAATTTCACTAAGCATTTTTTATTTTTGATTGGGTTTATGCTTTTGAGTTCCTTCCTCATCTTCAGCATTGCTCTCAGCCTGAACCCCGGGGAAGCCCAAAAGGCAAAGCAGGGCTCACTGTGCCCCAGTGCAGTCAGACCTGCTGTTCCCACACAGGTGCCCTATGCCTATTACATCTCCTCTTATTTCAGGGTGATGAAATTTTAAACATGTTTAAAAACAAAAGTGGAGTTTCTAAAGACTCCAGTTTCAAAGTCAATTTCTCTAAGCCTGTCTCTCTTTCCCAGTGCGCCTGAACAGAAAGGGATACCAAGGATGGGTCTGGCTCTCTGCTGCCTGTAAGTTTGCCTACTTGGAGCTCTTCCTCTCTATCCAAGCCTTGTCCCTGCCAGTGCTGCCAGAGCCCAGCCAAGCCCTGGGGGCTTAGCTCTGCCCTGCAGACCCCTCCCATCACAGGGCACTTCCCAGGGGCATCTCCGTGGCAGCAGGGCCTTAAGGGCAAGCCAGACAAACAGAGATGCTGCAAGCCAAGGTGCTGCTGCTGCTGTCTGTAGGGAGAGGAGGCTAAGGAAGCACTTTCTGAGGGAGATCTGAGTCACATCTGCTGATGCCCAGGCTGACAGTGCAGGAGTCTCAGTGACACAGCCAAAGCTGACAGCCCCTTTCCCTTCCCTTTAGGAGAAAGCTGAGAGCAGCCCTGGCCATGCAGCACCATCTCCACAGCAGGAGGAATCTGCCCTGATGGGGGTGGCTCCTTCCCCCTCCAACTTCTCCCCTGCAGCATCCATGGGGAGCTCCCAGGCAGGCTGAGAGCTGCCCCTGGCAGGTGGCACATTCCCTGGGCTGGCCAAGAGCCCTGAGGGCTGCAGGAGGTGCTCTGCAGGACAGCCCTGGGCAGCCCTGGCTGCAGCCCCAGCTTAAGCCCCTGCAGCCGTCCCTGGCAGCAGGAGCTGTCCTGCCCTGTCCCTCTGACGGTGCCCAGGGCAGCCCCGCTCTGCATCACATCCTCCTCCTCCTCCTCCTGCTGTGCCACAGAGAAACTGGGAGAGTCCTCCGGACACATCCCCCAGGCTGTGGGGTTTTCTGGCTTCAGGAGATCCCTCCAGGAGCACAGGGGACATTGCCCTGCACCCACACACTCACCATGCCCAGGGCTGTGAAGATGCTTTCCCAAGTGAAGTCTCAGCTCAATGTCTTCCCAATCCTGATTGCCTTCAGCCTGTCTCTGCCTGGCTCCTGTCCCCTCAGTGCCTGCAGGGAGAGCCCTCAGCCCTACTGGGCTGGGAGAGGACCTGACCCTGGGAAGAGCTGTTCCTTTAAAGCTCAGCAGCACAGACCCAGCACAAGGACTTTAATGAGCCTCTTGGGGATTTGGTGTTGTTTATATCAGACTCATTCCCTGAGAGCATCTTCCAGAAACTTCTCAAGAACTCAAAATTAAATTTAGACTCCCAAGTTTCTTGCAGTTTTAATGGGTCCCACTGAGGGACACGACTGGGAAAGTGTCCCGAGGTTCCTGTTAGAGCAGAACACTGGAGGCAGTGATTACAGCTGGGGCAAACAAGGCAAAGGTGTCTTTGGTGCTGAGAAAACCTGGATGTGTTTGAGGAATGCAAAGGGACAAGGCCTGAGCCCCAGCCCCTGGCCAGGCAGATCCTGTCCCTCCCTTCTTGCTCAGGGCTCTTCTTGGGATAGGCACTGGCATGTGGGGATGTGCAATGGCAAGGGCAGGAGCATGGGGCGGCCCCTGCCAGGCTGCTGAGCAGGGACAAGGAGGCAATGAGGCCCCAGGCCTGCAAGGGTTACTTGTCTCCTGCTCCCGCCTCAGTGCTTTCCTTTTTATTGAAAAGAATCATCCCTCCTTCCCAGGCATCCATTGTGGGAAAACAGGACTCCCATACTAATACCCAGTATGATTAAGCAGAAGCCATTGATTGTTTACGTTATGCACTTATTTGTACATTCTAACCCTACTGCATACACTGATCACACTCTTCTTCATTGGTGTATCTCTCTTGTCCTTGAGTTCTGCACGCACTTCGCAGGATATGTGATTATTTCCAGTCCAGGTGGTTCACAGCCCTCTGTTATCGAGTTCTTCTGGTCTGGTATTTTGTTTCTCAGCCTTTTCCTTCTTCATTTAGCACAGTTTATGTCTTAGTAATCTTGGTGAATTCCAGAGGGCTCTGATAAGAATGACTACAAGCAACATGGCTGGTGCACAGTGTGGCCCAAGTTGCTCAGATACATTGCTACAATTCCCCCTTCTTCTTCTTGCACCAGCCAAACCCTTTTTACTGTATTTTGTACCAAGCAGGTCACCAATTTCACTATGCATGGAATAGCACTAAGCAATGTAATAATAACTACTAGTAATAACAAAGCTCTCTTTAAGGTATCTTTCAATCATCCAGTTATTCCTCATCCCTCAAACCATTCATCCAAGCCCCAGTCATTGAGATTCAATTTCTTCATGTTGTCTTCTAGTTGTTTGAGTTTCCTGTGAATAGAAGAGAGGTTCATAAAACACATTCCTTCAAAATTCTCACACCTGTGCCCATGTGCTAACAGAAAAAAATCTATAGCAGCTCCATTTTGCAGTGTGCCATGTCTAATATTATCTAAATCAGTGCACATTTGATTTAAAATAGCTGAACTTGTGTCCACTGTGAGAATCCACAAAATCAGAGGGTTTCTGGAAAGCTGCAAAAGGCAGGCCTCAGAGACAGCAGAACTGTGATTAGAGCTAAGCAGCAGCCATGAGATAAATCAGCAGAAAAATTATTTGAAAAGTAGAAAAGCAAGGACAAATAGAACAATGGTCTGTGTATTAATGCTTGTCTAGAATAACTCCCTAAGATACAGAAAAGTTTTTCTGGCAAGATATTAGTTTGAAGCTTAATAATGGAGCTCTGTGCATTGTGTTTTCAGGCTTACAAGCAGGTATTGTATTCAAAATAAGTAAGCATTGTTTTATCCAAATGTACCTGTGCTTACAGGGGTTGGATAGAACTGTCAATATCTTTTGCTTTGTGTGATTGGTCAAAAAACTTATAAAGTAAGTTGTAACATTAACTTCTTGGTCTGCTGCTTGGGATGTGAGTTGATGGCATCTTCCCACTGTCATAACCATGTAATGAGACTGATGCTGAAAAATAAAACAGCTCAAGGCATGTTCCACAGCAGTCCCGTCCCGTTTGTGATTTGTGCATAGCCCCCAGCTCCCTCCTTTCACAAGAGAGACTGTGCAAAGTAGTTTATGTTATTTGAATTTCATGAATTCTAATATCATATCTATTTCATGAATTGTTCTCAAAAAGAACCAAACTCCCCTGTCTTAAGGCCTTTCATACCAACATGCACACACACCTCAAAGAAAGACCTCCAGTACTTGACCAGAATCATGAATGTAAAATTATTGAAGGGCAATAGCCTCTCATTATGTGGGGGAGAAGATATGCTTGTGTTTCTACAGGACCCCAGTGGATTCCCAGAAGATTTATCAGTCCCTATGTAGACCACAGATCCGAAGACGACCCCTCAAATGAACACAAAGTCAGCTCCCTCTCCCACCATGCCACAGAAGCAGCTTTCTCTTGGAGATGAAAAAAAAAGAAATTCATATATCCAAACACTGTGGCAAGGACACTTATTGCACTTAGATATATCCCACTGATAACGTCCATGTCAATCTCAAATGCAGACACACCCCTCCCTTTTCCGTCCCTCTACCAGTGACCCTTTATCTCTACCGCTCCCTCTTTCCCCTCTTGAAACTACTCCCTTTTCCCTGCCTCAAACTTCCCTTAAAAAAGAGAAGGCAGTGACTGGGAGGAGTTGTTAAGAACTATAGGGGGAACTTAAGAATATTTAAGGATGTATTAAAATAAGTCAACTAATGTGTGTTTTTGCCATATACAAGTGAAAACTACCCAGTGGGAAAGGAGAAGTATGATTCTTTCTGCAACATCCTCCAGGGCACCCTGCAGCAGTACCAGTGTCACCGTTGCCATCGTCTTTATTCAGCCCTCATCCATATCCAAGTGACCACTATTACAGCGACCTGATAAGGTCTTCAGGGTGAGAGAAGTGGACGAGAATCTTGTTTCATGATCAGAAGGCTAGATTTATTGATATATGATATATAATACATTATTACTATACTAAAAAGAATAAAGAGACAAGTTGCAGAGGCTGCTAACCTAAGAATAGCATAGAAAAGAATGAATAACAAAGTCCAGCAGAAAGGAAGGACAAACTCTCCTGTGAGTGGTCAGCAAATCCAAACACTCACAGAAGACCAATCACCGCTGCACCTGTTGCATTCCACACCAGCCGATAACAACTGTTTACATTCTTCTTCTGGGGCCTCAGCTTCCCAGAAGATGAACAAATCCCAAAGAAAGGATTTCTATGAAAAAGTGTCTGCAACAGACCACCAGCTGGATCATCCCTCAGCCAAAACAAAACATCTGGGTCACTTTGGCAAAGTCATTAAAGCCAGACAATCTTTGCATGGCCATGGGAAGCATAGACGATCTACTCTCAACATGCCTGGTGGGAGCTCCCCTGTCACCAAATGACAACCCATACCTAGGTAAGAAACCCAACCCCGTGGACACCTGGGACAAATGGACGATGATCCTCCCACACCATGTCTCCTCAGGATTTGCTTTTCCAGGCCCAGGATGGTGTTCTGGGCAGTGGCATGAGGCACAGGGTAGGTTTCCAACCATCCAGTGGTGGCTTCCACCATGGTGAGCATGTAGCGCTTGCCCTGGTGTGTCTGGGGCAGTGGGATGGAGTCAATCTGCCAGGCCTCCCCATACCACTGCCCACCATACCAGAAAGGCTTCACTCGCTTGGCCTGCTTGAAGGCAGCACACGTTTCACAGTCATGGATAACCTGAGAAATACTGTCCATGGGTAGATTCACCTCTCGGTCTCATGTCCACTTATAGGTGGCATCTCTGCCCTGATGACCTGAGGCATCATGAGCCCATCAAGCTGGGAACAACTCCCCCTATGCTGCCAATCTAAGTCTATCGTTGACACCTCTATCTTTGCAGCCTGACCTACCTGCTCATTGTTTTGGTGTTCCTCACTGGCCCAGCTCTTGGGGACAGGGGCATCTACATGGTGGACACTCACAGATAGATTTTCTACCCGAGAGGCAATGTCTTTCCATCCATCAGCAGCCCAGATTGATTTTTCTCTACGCTGCTGGTTTGCCTTTTTCCACCTTTCCAGCCATCCCCACAGAGCATTGGCTGCCATCCATGAATCAGTGTAGAGGTAAAGCTTTGGCCACTTCTCTCTCTCAGCAATGTCCAGGGCCAGTTGAACAGCTTTGAGTTCAGCAAGTTGGCTTGATCCACCTTCTCCTTCAGTAGCTTGTGCAAATGTTTTGTGGGGCTCCATACGGCTGCTTTTCACTTCTGGCTCATCCCTACGATGTGACAGGAACCGTCAGTGAAAAGCGCATAGCGTGCTTCCTCTGCTGGTAGCTAATTGTATGGTGGAGCTTCTTTAGCCATGTCACTTGTTTCTCTTCATCAGTGAGACCAAAGTTCTCACCTTCCAGCCAGTGTGTAATTGTCTCCAAAATCCCAGGGTGATTCAGGTTTCCAGTACGGGTGTGCTGTGTGATGATGGCAATTCATTTACTCCATGTGGCATCGGTGGCATGGTGGGTAGAGGGAACCTTTCCTTTAAACATCCACCCCAGCACTGGTATTCAGGGTGCCAGGAAGAGTTGTGCTTCCATGCCAATCACCTCTGAGGCAGCCTGGACTCCTTCACAGGCAGCCAAGATTTCCTTCTCTGTGGGAGTGTAGTTGGCTTCGGACTCTGTGTAGCTTCGGCTCCAGAATCCTGGTAGTTGGCCTTGAGTATCCCCATGCACCTTCTGCCAAAGGCTCCAGGACAAGCCACGGTTCCCAGCTGCAGAGTAGAGCACATTCTTCACCTCTGGTCCTGTCCTGTCTAGGCCAAGGGCAATTGCATGAGCAATCTCCTGCTTGATCTGAGCAAAGGCTTGTTGCTATACAGGCTCCCAGTGGAAATCATTCTTCTTGTGGGTGACCAGGTATAGAGGACTCACAATCTGGATGTGCATTCTCCAAAAGCCTATGGCACCTTGGAAAGCTTGTGTTTCCTTCTTGCTGGTTGATGGAGACATTGTTGGGATCTTACTGATGACCTCAGTGGGAATCTGACACAGTCCATCTTGCCACTTTACTCCCAGGAACTGGATCTCTTGGGAAGGTCCTTTGATTTTGCTCTTCTTGATGGCGAAGCCGGCTTCCAGCAGAATCTGGATGATCCTCTCCTTTCTGAAACACTTCCATTGCCATGTTCCCCCACACAATGATGTCATCGATGTACTGCAGATGTTCTGGAGCCTCACCCTTTTCCAGTGCAGTCTGGATCAGTCCATGGCAGATGGTGGGGCTGTGCTTCCATCCCTGGGGCAGTCAGTTCCAGGTATACTGCACGCCTCTCCAGGTGAAAGCAAACTGAGGCCTGCATTCTGCTGCCAGAGAAACGGAGAAAAATGTGTTAGCAATGTCTATAGTGGCAAAACACTTTGCTGCTTTGGACTCCAGCTCATACTGGAATTCCAGCATGTCTGGCACAGCAGCGCTCAACAGTGGAGTCACTTCATTCAAGGCACGATAGTCCACTGTCAGACTTGTGCACAGGCCAGATGGGACTGTTGAAGCGTGAATGGGTCTTGCTGACAACTCCTTGGCTTTCCAGCTCATGGATCATTCTGTGGATGGGGATTACGGCATCTCGATTTGTTCAATATTGCTGGCAGTGCACCATTGAGGTGACAATTGGTACTTGTTGCTCTGCCACCCTCAGGAGTCCTACTGCAGATGGGCTTTCTGATAGGCCAGGCAAGGTGGTTAATTGATTAATGCCCTCTGCCTCTACAGCAGCTATTCCAAACGCTCACCTGAGTCCCTTTGCGTCTTTGTAAAGCTATTCCAGAGGAAGTCTATGCCCAGAATCCACGGGGCCTCTGGATGTCACAATAGGATATTTCTGTCACTCCTTCCCAGTTAGGCTCCCCTCAGCTCCCAACAGGGTCAATTGCTGTGATCCCCCCATCACCCCAGCAATGGAAACAGGTTCTGCCCCTACATGTCCCGATGGTATCAGGGTACACTGCACACCTGTATCAACAAAGGCATTGTGTTTTTGTGGTTCTGATGTGCCAGGCCATCGGATCCACACCATCAGGAACATCCAGTTTTGCTGTACCTCTTCCTGGCTAGAGGCAGGGCCCCCCTAGCCCTTGTTATTATTTCTTTCCTGGGCATACATACTAGAGGTACTTTCAAGGGAATCTGACAGATCACACCTGGTAGCTTGGTCATGGGAGGTTGAGGCTACCTTCACTGTAGTGGAACTCCCTCAGTTAGTGTTTCCCTCCTTGAGTTGATGCATCTGTGCTGCCAGGACAGAAGTGGGCTTCCCATCCCACCTTCCCATGTCTTCCTCATGGTCACACAGGAAGAACCACAGGTCAGCCCGTGGAGTGTACCCTCTCTCTCTGGCTGGGGGATGTTGGGCTCTGACTTTGGGGCCTGTGACTCACACTGGTGCCATATGGGAACTGTTCTTCCTCCCTCCACCCTCATCTCTTCTTGTAGGCTCTTAATTACAGCAGAGACATGAGCCTGCATTGGGCCATTGATCACACTCTCACAATATCTAAGCTTGTTGGTGACAGAACCCACTGTCTCTCGGTTGGTATCAGCATTAATTGTTGCAATGAAGGTGGTGTATTGGGATGGCCCCAGATTTGCCAGACTGCACATTTGCCCTGGGCACCTGACCTTGTTGGGGTCATTATCATGCTGTCCATCCCTCCCAAAGAGTACCTCCAATACTGCCACTTCTCTCAGCTCTTGGAGCCCTTCCTAGAGGGTCTTCCAGCACATTCTATGGTGGTGCTCCTGCAGTCTCTCCCTGTGGACAAACCTCTCTCTGACACTCATTAAAAGCCGCTCCCAGAGAGAAGGGGACCCTGACTCCCTTACAAAAATCTGATTCCCACCTGAATCCTGGGTCAAGGGTCCCAAATTCCAGCCTCACCACCATCCAGCTGCACACCTTTACCCGTAAGGTCCCAGACCCGGAGTAGCCAGGTTGTATAAGCCTCATGTCCCTGTCATACTATGTCTTTGTGCAGATTACAGAGACTTTTGTACATCAGGGACTCGGTGATGATCTCAACTGTTCGCTCCCCTGTGGGTTGTGAGGGCCCTCCTTTCTTATCCTCACCTGGGTGCTCTGATTTAATCTTAGACCTCCTCGTTTCCACAGGAGCAACTGATGCTGGCTGTGACTGCCCTTGCAGTTCAGCTGGAACCTGGACAGTTGTAACAGTTGTGTTCCACTGCTGCACCATCAGACTCTCCCTCTGTGAGGCAGGGGGAGGGTTTCTCACCAGCTGGGAAAATGTGCTCCTTCAGCATCTGGCCCATCTCCTTCACCAGAACCCCCACCCAGTCTGGGTGGTTCATTTCTGAGGTGGGCTGTGGGGCAGGGGCAGGCTCTGGGGCAGCAGCATCCCTTGTCTCTGGGGTAGGTGTCAGCGTAGTTTTATCCAGGTCAATCTTCCCTTATCTCTGAATGCTAAATAGAACGGTCCTATCAGCAACACCACCCACTGTATGATATCATTAGCATTTAGAGTGGATCTGAACCCTTTGAAAACTGGTGGGGCAGACCAAAAGAGCTGGGTGAAGGGTTGGGAGAAAATTTCCACCGGTGTCATTTCCTCACAGCAAGTACCATTATTAAAGTAAGCCCAAAACCACACAGTTAGTGTGTGATAGCTCTGAATCCATGTGCCTGCCTTCCAGTGGAAGTTAAAGATCCATTAATTCCTCACCTTATTGTGATATATGTTATGGAATAATTTGTGCCTGTGTAAAATATACATTAAATAAGTTGTGCTTGTACAAAAAAATTCTTAAAGATTTAAAACCACAAGCTGCAGCCAGGGACAAGATTGCTTCACAAATTGAGAAATCACAGATGGCAGTGGAGAGAAAAAACTAATTAGCAAGCAAAAAGACGTTGCTCTGTGCAGAGATGGGCCCTTTCCCAGGACAGTCCAGAGACACCCAAGTGATGAATAGAATACTCAGTAAGTATCTATGATCAAGATAGTTAGAGTCTTCAAGGGTGTGCATCCCAATGCTCGGGTTCCCGTAACTCTACAATCAGCATTCATCACTTCCCAGAAACAGTTCTGTCCAGCCCAGCACAGAGAAAAGGAAACTATATAAATATGTGAAGCGACAAGAAGAATAGGAGAAACTCTGCCCCAGGTGGAAAAAGCTGTATAAAACCAACCTGAAAGAGACAACATTTGTGAGCAGAGGGGATCCAAAGTGATAGAGTTTAGATCGGTGTTCACCCAGTGCGAATCCCAGGCTCAAAGCTGTCCCTTTGATTGCGGCTATCGGAAACCGAATCTTGGTTGTGGAAAAAAAAAATATTGATTATTGATTGACTTTATCATTTATTACTTGTAACATTATTAAGCCATAAAACAAATTGGATTGCTGGGGAAGATGAAACAGGAAAGTCTTATAAATATGATTGCCTTTCAAAAGATTTTGAGGATATAGAAACTATAAGCAAGATTGAAATGAAAGCAAGCTTTGAGATACCTCAATACTGAACAACTGGAAAACAATGGTATGGCCAACTGAAGGCAATCCCCTTTTGATAAAACAATTCCCTCTGCTTGCAGACAGCTCCAAGGGTCCAAGCAGACCCCACTAGCTTGGCAGAAGGGGTCCAAAGAGGAGTTTTTAGGGTTTAAAATGTAACACAGTATGGTAATGTAATGATTCCTATAGGCTGTATGTAAATGCTATAGGATTTGTATCTTGTACTAGATTGGTTAGTGAGAATTAGAATATTCAACACAGAAGATGATTTATTGTATTGTAATGAGAACCTCGCTCTCTCATCCACTCTCTCTCTCTCTCATCTCTTTACCACACTCTTGCCTTCTCTCTCTTTACCACTCTCTTTACTTCTCTCAGGCCTGCTCCAGCTGTGTCTGGCAGCTCTGAACAGGGCCCAGCACCCACACCCTTTGCAATAAACTGCAAGTTCCACAGCCTGGCTTCAGAGATCTCTCCAGATCCCTTGGAAGGTGAGACCACCTGGAGACCAGAGGAGATCAGCTGGATCTCCAGGTACAGCTGATGATTGGCACAGCTGAGTCTGTGGGAAGCTCCTATAGCTCCTTCCTTCTCCCTCCCTGTTGACAGCTTCCTCCCTCCAGTCCTCAGACCCTACCTGTGGTAATTGGTGTTCTACAGGTGTTTTAACATAAAAGTTAGATTTCCTATGTTAGTTATAATGGTTTCTCCCATGTACCCCATTTTGTTCCCCCGAATAGTTCAGTCCTAAATTGTTTACCACAAAGTTTTCCCGCCACTTGTCTGCCCATCAGTGTGTCAGTCTCCCTGCTCCTCCCCTCATTCCCTTCTAAGCCCTTGTCAATCTCACTTGTACTACTCCTACTCTTGTCAGACTCTGTAGTCACTGCCCATGTATTCTCAAATGTTCTGTGTTAGTCAGCTATGTCTCGATGGTTGATTGGTTTGTGAGGCTTCTTCCCTCCCCTAAATGATCCTTATTGGAGTTGCTGAGTGATCTGTTCCTCCCCTAAGATCCCCTCACTGGGTGAGAGTTGTATCCACCCCTTGCACCATCCCCTCTTTAAAAATGCTAGTCAGACCTGTTAAAAATTGAGACGACAATTTGCCAAGTAAAACGAATTGGGAATTTATTGATTACAGCGGGCAAGGCAATAAGCAAATCAGCACTGGGCGACAGGGGAGTCTCCGCTCTGCCACTGTCACACCCTTCTGATTTTCTGTGGAGTTCTTATACAGTCCTTCTTCTGGGTTGATGTGTAGTACTCTGCATATTCTTCTTTTGTGTTTAGGTGGTCATAGTCCACTTCCCGGGGTCTGAAGATGAAGGTTGGTAATTTTCCTTTGTCTGATTCCTGGAATTTTTAGGCTCAATCTGCTGAGTTCCTGGAATCCTAGGTTTACTGAGCGGATAAGCTGATACTGTGTTATTAATCATAGCAAACCCCCCACCCATATTAACAGTTTACTAAACAGATAAACAAATGTTTGTGAAACTGATTGTCTTTTTAGTTTCACCTTCCTTATCCTTTAAAGTCTGGAAATTTACTTAAACAAACTTGAGGTGATGCAGCAGTCTTACTGGAATAACTTTGTCAGTTTTGATGAACAAACTTAAAGTTTTAACCCATTACAATTCCGCCCTTTTTCTTTTTAACCATTTTGTTCATCAAATCATTTCAGTTCTTGTTTTGCTAGCTCTTAAACAGCATCAAATGTGCAACTTCTAAACGTCTTTTTACTATGGCAATTAATCTATAAAATGCATGGCCCAAAAGTGAGCCTGAGTAGTGTATCTACTGCTCTCTCTTCTTCTGGGAGCCAAGATTCTTCTATCATTCAACTGTCCTTGTTCTAAATACAATTAACAATTACAACACAAGGCAAAATAAACAAAAGCAGTAAAAATCACACCCAATATTCTTATAACATGTGTTACAAAAGTACAGGCTAGACCACCAAGTATGTCCAGAAAGGGCTAATAACTTTTCTTAAACTCAGACAAAACGATGATTGTTTAGTTTGATTAGCAAACATTATTCATATGTTTTCTTTTTGGCTGGCTAAAGCATGTTACTTCTGTGATACCAGCTCTTACAGCGCTAAGAAATACAATAAAAAATAAGTTTTATTTTTCTTTTCTCTTTTTCTTTTCCTTCCTTTTTCTATCAACCTTTAGCTTTACTCCTAGCTGTTGTAGTCTAAACTCCTGTAATTCTTTCATACATTGATCTAATGCTTTATCAGGATCTCCTTTAACGGGCCCTATGATAGAACGCTGTGTTGAGGGCACCAATCTCCTACACCTTGCGGAAGTTATATAAGACCTACTTTGAGCTTTAACCTTTTTTATAGTAAGCTTTATCTCCCACCGATAGTAAGCCAAAATCTTCTGTTCAGGAGATTCGTAAAAATCTAAAGCCGAAGCTGTATCCAGCCCCATCTGCCTCCTCAGGTCCCTCTGCCAGCTATCAAATGTGTGCTTGTGCTGGCATGTGTTGCACCATAAGTGCCAGAGCAAAGATTGTTCCACCCAAAAGGTTTTACTACAATCCCCACAATACAGTGCTACCCAAGCGGCACAATACGGGCTATAACACTCAAGGCAGTTTTTCCCTGCTGGTCCCCTTATGTAAAAAGGTGATAATGATTCAACAGTGTCAATCAATTCCTTAGCCTGGTGTGTCACGGCCCTGTCGACGGCTTTCGAGTGTCATTTCAGTTGTATCAGTAGTGGCCGCCGGATCAGGGGTAGCTTCTCCTCTAATCGCTCAATCGCTCTTTGTCTGCCAGATTGTCCACCTGCCGTTGCATTGAAAGCAGGCTTGGTCCACTTTGCAGGTAGTTATACAACTCCTGTAGGGGTAGAAACACAGGGATATGCCCTTCCCCAATATAAAACTCTGTCAGTGTTGGAAAAGAAATGAAATTTAGCAAAATGTTTAATTATAGTGAGTTGTGTGTGAATTGGTTTGTTAAAAGCAGTTTTGTAGCCGTTGAAAGTGTGTGTTGAGTTTTGTGTGTAACCTAGCAGGTAGTCTTAGGGATTTAATAAATATTTAAACTAGTGTAGGAAAGTAGGAAGGCTAACCTGTCTAGGGGCAGCATACAATGCTCTTAGAATAAGATAAGCAGAAGATTTATGATCTTGTTTGTGAACTAAAGAATGTATCACAAGGGGTCTGTGGCTAGGCAAGGGGAACTGTTTCTTGGAGACCTTGAATCGCATGTATAAAAAGGGAAGCACCCATACGTGAAATTGGGGGCTCGGACTTGGGATGCTAGTCCACCGGCTCCCCGGGCCCTTAATAAAGCACCGCACAAAACTTATCCGAGTTTTGTGTCATTTATCCATCGGGCAACAGTTTTCTGGCGACCGCGGCAGGACTCCGAGGGTTGCCGGGGCGGTTCGTGTCTCGATCCACTCCAAGCCGGCACCGAGCACTTCTCGGGGAGTCATCAGTCATGCCCGACCCCTGTGCCTGTCAGACAAACTGCATTAAGATAAGCCCGAAGGTGCTTTATATTGGAAAAAGGTGATAATTAGACTTAGATTTGGTAGTTGATGAAAAGCCTAGGCTCCGGCCATAAGACGTCTAAGTACACAGGACCGGAACTCGCCTCCTGTTTTTTTTTTAGGGAAGGACGGCGAGAAGGTATATTAGTTTAAAGTATACTGGTTTATTGGGATTAAAGATGGAATTAAAAGCTGTAATATGATGTCTTTTAAAACTTTTAAAACCTTAGTGCAAGCCAATGGTAAAATACCTGGAAATACACCATTAAGTTGTATATTGAAACGATGGAAAAGTGAGGGGTATTATCAAGAATTAGATAAAAGTAAAATGATAGATTATTGTAATCATTGGTGTTCTGAATATGAAATTAGAGAAGCAGGATGGCCGGTGAATGGTACACTGGAATTGGAGATAATAGAATCTTTGATGAAATTTTAAGGAGAAATGAGAAATTAGATGAAATACCATATTTGGATTTGTTTTCCGTTTTATACCGGAAAGAAGAATGGCAAAAGGAGTGCGGTATCTTGGTCTTAGAAGTGAATGATGAGAGAGAGTGTGTTAGATGTAAAGAAAGAAAGGAGCGTAATTTGTATCGTCCAATCGAGGAAGATTTGTCCTATTGTATAGCACCTCCGAGGGTTCCGGTTGCTCCTAATGTGCCCCCTGCTCCCCCTGCGGATATATCTATAAAAATGAGATCTAGTGAGAGTGATAGTGATGGTGGTGATAGTGAAAAGAATGAAAGTGTTAAAAGAACTCTTGTTAGCAGGGCAGACTCGCCAGGGAAAGAAGGGGCGGAAGGGGCCACAGTTAATTACGCCGTTAAAGGAAGCTGTGAGACCACAGGGAGAAAGGATACTTATAAAGGTGCCTTTCTCCCCTGGGGATTTAGTAATATAGAAGCAATCAGCGGAGAGTTATCGGGAGGATCCTAAAAGGGTGGCAAGGGTGGTTAAAATGGTAATAAAGACTCAGAATCCAGACTAGAATGATTTACAGGTATTATTAGATACTATAATAGATTCCACGGAAAAAGAAATGGTTATTAGAGCCAATAGAGAAAAGGCTCGTGAGGAGATTCGGTTGCGACAACTAAATGAGACAGTTGACGAATTAGTACCGAGTGAGGAACCCAGGTGAGATCCAAACTCTACAGGAGGAATAAGGGCTGTAAAATGATATCAGGATTTGTTGGTAGAAAGAATTAAGACAGGAATACCTAAGACTATGAATTGGTCTAAGTTGTATTCAGTCAAGCAGGACAAGAATGAGTCTCCGTCTGCCTTTTTAGTATGATTAAAAGACATGGCTCAGAAGTTTACTAATTTAGATGTAGAGGATCAATCAGGAAAACTTCAATTGGCATTGTTGTTTATGGGGCAATCACAAGAGGATATTAAGAAAAAGTCACAAAAGCTAGAAGGGGAAAATACTCAGAGTTTAGATAAAATGTTGGAGGTAGCATAGAAGGTATACAACAACAGAGAAAAAGAAACTGCAGGAAGAAGACCCATTAGGGGTCGAGGTCGAGGAAGAGCTAATCGCGGACAGAGGAAGATGGCGAGAGGTCGGAGAGGATTTGAGTTTGTACCTAACATGGGGAAGTTGGATCCAAACCAGTGTGCATTTTGCCGACAATTGGGACACTAGAAAAATGAATGCCCGGTTAGAAGAAGTATAGGCATGAGAAACATAAAATTAAGGACAGGTCCAATAGAGAATGCTCCTGTGGGAGGATTCACGGGAGGACCAGCAGAAGTCGCTCAAGCCCTAGTTTTGGGAAACTATCAGAATCAAAGCTGACTAGACCAGGATTTGAAAGTAGTTTTAGAGATAGATAGAAAAGATCAAGAATTTATGGTAGATACTGAAGCCACATATTCTGTACTCAATAGACGATTGGGACCTTTGAGTGACACAACAGTACAGGTGGTGAGGGCAACAGGGAAGCTAGAGGAACAACCATTTTTACATGGTTTGGGGGGAAAGAATTAGATCACCAATTTTTTTTATATGCCAAACTGCCCCACACCCCTTCTTGGCAGAGACCTGTTGTCCCGACTTAATGTGAAAATAATATTTGAAAGGGGAAGGGTGAAATTAGAAATACCTGAGGAACAAATAGCAGGCATTTTTGTGATCAAGGAAGTAGATGCCTCTCCTATTCCAGAAGAAATTGAGCAAGCTGTAGTACCCTGGGTATGAGAGTCAGGGGGCCCCGGAAAATCTAAAGCTGCGCAGCCAGTAAAGGTGGAACTAAAGGAAGGGGCCCAACCAGTGAAAGTAAAGCAATACCCCTTGAAGCTTGAGGCAAGGAGAGGAGTAGCCCCATTAATTAAACAATTTTTGGTTCAAAGAATATTACAGGAATGTGAATCGGAGTATAATACTCCAATTTTTCCAGTGAAGAAACCTAATAGCAAGTACCGTTTGGTACAAGACTTGAGGGCTATTAATGAAATAGTGAAAGACATACATCCAGTTGTTGCTAATCCTTACACCTTGTTAACATCTCTATCAGAAGAGTTTAAATAGTTCTCAGTGATTGACCTTAAAGATGCCTTCTTCTGCATCCCACTGGCAGTAGAGAGTAGGAAATATTTTGCCTTCAAGTGGGAGAGTCCTGATTTTGGGAGAAAGAAGCAGCTTACGTGGACGAGACTCCCATAGAGATTTAGAAACTCCCCTACTATTTTTAGAAATCAACTGGCCAAGGAGCTGGAAGAATGGAAGATAACCCAGGTAACAATATCCCCATCCTTGTATGTAGTCCTGCAGTACGTGGACAACATTTTTCTAGCTACTAAGGAAAGGGAAATGTGTGTAGAATTAACAATTAAATTACTCAACATGCTTGGCCAAGCAGAGTATCGGGTTTCTAAGGAAAAAGCTCAATTGCTCAGAAATAGCGTTATTTATCTCAGTTGTGAGATCACACAAGAGCAGAGACGTTTGGGAGTAAACCAAATAGAGGCAATATGTGCTATTCCTTTGCCTTGTAACCATCAGGAATTGAGATCTTTTCTAAGAATGGTGAGATGATGTCGACTGTAGATCATGAATTTCAGTCTCCTAGCCAAGCCACTGTATGAGGCCTTGAAGCAGCATCAGTTGGAGTAGACGACACAGAAAAAGAAGGCCTTCCAAGAATTGAAGCAGGCACTAAAAGAGGCCCCAGCCCTAGGACTCCCTGACCTGACCAAAGAATTCCAGTTGTACGTGAATGAGAGGCAAAAACTGGCATTGGGGGTCCTCACCCAGAAGGTGGGATCCTGGAAGAGGCCAGTGAGATACTTCTCTAAACAACTGGATTTTGTAAGTTCCGGGTGGCCCTCGTGTTTACGAGCCATGGTGGCAACAATAATTCTTATTCAAGAGGCCCGAAAATTGACTTTGAGGGCAAAAATGAAAGTGTTTGTTCCCCATATGGTCATGGCTGTTTTAGAGCAAAAGGGAGGTCACTGGCTATCATCCAGTCGAATGTTGCAATACCAGGCTATCCTGAGAGAACAGGATGATATTGAAATAAAGACTACTAATCATGTTAATCCAGCAGAGTTTTTACGCAGTGACCAGGAGGCTGGGGGACTGGTGCACGATTGCGTAGAAGTAATTGAACAAGTATGTGCCAGCAGACCCGACCTAAAGGATGAACCATTGGAAGAACCTGACTGGGAACTATACACTGATGGATCCAGTTTTGTCGAGAATGGGACTCGCTATGCCGGGTATGCAGTGGTAACATTGGATTGGGTAATAGAGGCAAAGGCTTTGCTACCTGGAACTTCGGCCCAGAAGGCAGAGGTGATTGGACTCACCAGAGCCCTGTATTTGAGCAAGGACAAAAGGGTTAATATCTGGACAGATTCTAAATATGCCTTTAGTGTGGTTCATGTACATGAGGCGTTATGGAAGGAAAGTGAGCTTTTGAATTCACAGGGAACCAACATCAAGCACCGGGAAGAAGTGCTACAGCTACTGGATGCGGTACACAGTCCCAAAGCAGTTGCAGTAATGCATGTTAGAGGACATCAGACTGCAGAAAGAGACGTTTACAGAGGAAATCGATTTGCTGATGTTACAGCACAGCAAGTGGCACGAGAAGTATGGACTCAAATGGCATTGGTACCAGTAAAAACAAATCCAGCTACCCCATACCTGAATCAGGAGCCCAAATATTCTATAGAAGATAGAAAACTAATAAACTTGCTAGGGGCACAGAGGAATCAACTTGAGTAGTATGTTACACCAATGAGACAAATAGCGGTGCCTACTCGCATAATGAAATTTATTTTGGAATCAGAACATAATAAATGTCATTGGGGGGCAGAAGTATTGGTAAAATTTTTGAAGAATGAGATAATCTCTAATCAGATTTTAACAATGGCAAAAAGAGTTAATGCAATGTGCCCGGTATGTTTGAAAAATAATCCAGTAGTTAAGAGACAAATACAAATGGGAAAGTTGCAAGTCGAGCCACAACCGGGAGATTACTGGCAAGTTGATTTTTCTGAATTGCCTAGGGCACAGGGATACAGATACTTGTTAGTGTACGTATGTACGTTCTCAGGGTGGCTGGAAGCTTTTCCATGTAGAACTAATCAGGCTAAAGAAGTGGTAAAAATCTTGTAAAAGAAATAATACCAAGATTTGGAGTACCTTTAAGATTGTCATCAGATAGGAGTCCGCATTTTATAGCCGGAGTAGTGCAAGAATTAGCACAACTGTTAGATATAACCTGGAATTTGCATACCCCCTGGAGACCTCAGTCTAGTGGGCAGGTAGAAAAGATGAATCAAACCCTGAAAGGACAAATCAAAAAGATTTGCCAGGAAGCTAAACTGCACTGGCCTCAAGCTTTGCCTTTGGCCCTACTCAGGATTTGAATTAAACCAAGGGAAAAGGTAGGCGTAAGTCCATATGAGATATGGCAAACCATATCACGCAACTGTATTAAAAGGGGAGGTACATGTGAGTGGGGACCAGGCGATTGCAGAGTATGTTATGTCACTTAATAAGATCTTGAATACTTTAAGAAATAGGTTACAGTGGAATAGACCGCTCACGCTAGAGAATTCTGTCCACGACATTCAGCCTGGAGACCAGGTGTACGTCAAGAAGTGGATCACGGATCCGCTATGAGAATCATGAAGCGGACCCCACCAGGTGATGATGACGACCTACACAGCGGTGAAAGTCCAGGGGATAGATGCTTAGATCCATTACACCAGAGTAAAGAAGGCACCGTTCCAATGGGAAACCCAGATAGTGTCTCCAACTCAGATGATCTTCCGCGCAAAGCCACCTTCTTAATTATACTACTGCTAGTAATCATGAGACTAGTACCCATTCAAGGGTCTACTCTAGTACAGGTTGAAGAAACAAAGGTTACAGTCATGGAAGGGATGGATGTTCAATTAACTTGTGTTATATTTGACAGCCAGAAAGTTGAGGCCGGTGAAGTTATTGCAATATGGCAACGGGGAGCTGAAAAAAGCCGAGGCAAGGTAGGAGTCGGTTGAGATCAGGATAAACAACAAGGAAACACGGTACTAAATCTTACCAAGGTAACCACAAACGATACGGGAGAATATACATGTTTAGTCAAAATACGAGATAGTTTTGATTACAAAGGAGTGAGTATGAGAGTTTTGCCAGAGACAGAGGATCGTGCTGAAAACATAAAGGTTAATCCAGTATCAGTGGCAGTGGACATGTGAGATGGGCCACCCCTCAGAATAAATTGTTCCTTCCTAGTAAGATCAAGATATCAAACGAACCTTTGGGTCAAATGGTAGAAGCAAAATAGAGAACTGACCTGGGACAGAATAGAGGACGGGACCAGTTAGTGAGAGAAAGAAGGCAAAAGTTGTGGGTGGTCGAATGTCACTAATCCTAGAATAAGAAATGCATGGTGGAAGCATAACAGAATGATGTTATCCTTACAGAGACACGGTAGAAAGAGTAGACAGGAAGCTAATGATACAATAGAACGAAATACTGAGCAAGAAAACTTAGTGGTAAGATTAATTAGAGATTTTGGGATCATGCAGAACGTGACTAAAATAACAGCTTGCCTGCCATTACCACAGGCTGCAAGTGAACCAATTCCCTGGAGAATAATACCGGTAACCAAAATGCCTGAAACGTTCAAGAATGTTTCATGGTCCTGCCAGTCAGTTCCCAAACCAGTAGATGTATGGAGGGATTTGTGTATGACCATTCGGGCTATGACTAGAGAGGAATGTGAAAAGAAATCCAATCACTATGGTTGGATTCAAAATACCAGGAGGTGTTTAATTGCAACCCCAATAGATGAGCCATGCAATACAGTACGAATAAGAACGAAATCCCAACAAAATGAGATGAGTTGTCAGAATGTCACACAGAATTTTGACACCTGGAATAGTTGGAAGACATTATGGGGACCTAGTGTTTTGGAACACTATAATTACCTTGGGGAAGTACAATGGTGCATCCAATGGTCAGGAGTAAAGAATCAGTCACATTATAGGGCCCTTATCACGTCTACATCTTCCCGAGAGTTCAGACCACAGAAGGAGGATTGGAATTGTACTGAGGTTTTTACATGTGATACACCGGAAGACCGAATTGGATTGGTACCGGTGAAAATGGCATTAAAGTGGGGATGCGAGTGTAGGGGGTATGATCACACGGTTAGCAGAGAGTCCATGGATGGACCTATAGATTGCAGGTATACTACTGTGCATAGCCCTGGAAATTTAGTCTGGGTGTTGGGACACGGACAGTGGACCACACATTTACCTCTAGATGGATCAGTAACACAAATCACCCTAGGGGTTCCCACATTGTTTCCATACTGGAAACAGAATAGATTGATCCAAAGGAAAGGACTCAGAAAGAGGGAAGAATCCCTAGAGGAGCAGTGGCATGAACCTGGCTCAGGAGTACAATTTGGATGGATATTGGAGTCATTATTCCCTCTGGTAGCAACATATCGAAACAGAGAAATGTTCAACAATTTGTTAGGACAGACAGAAAGGTTGGCAGCAGCTACTAAGAAGGGATTTAAAGATCTAAATTTGCAATTGCAAGCTACATCAAGAATGACCCTACAAAACAGAATGGCATTGGATTTGCTACTGTTAAAGGAACATGGAGTTTGTGGTTACCTGAGTAGGAGAATAGATCATTGCTGTGTACACATTCCAAATGTTACACTTGAAGTTGAGAAAGATATTTCTCAACTGGCAGAAGTGGAAACAGAAACCAAGGAAATTGAAAAGGAAGCACAGCATAATTGGATAGGAGCAGTATTTGATTCTTTGGGGCTTCACTTGTCTGGCTGGATTACGTCTGCTATACAGTATGTACTAATGTTTTTAGTATTTTTAGTGACTATATGGATTGTATATAGATGCCTCTTAGGTGTGATCAAAAAGGAAAAGAGGCGATCTCTCCGGTTGCTGAAGGCGATGACCCGCGGGCGGCAGAATAAAGAACACTCCCCACCTCGTTATGAAGATGTTACTGTCAATATTGTTGATTGAGCATCCTTGCAGCAGGACTGAAGGATGCTCAAAAGGGGGGGAGATGTTGGAAAAGAAATGAAATTTAGCAAAATATTTAATTATAGTGAGTTGTGTGAACTGGTTTTTTAAAAAGTAGTTTTGTAGCCGTTGAAAGTGTGTTGGGTTTTGTGTGTAACCTAGCAGGTAGTCTTAGGGATTTAATAAATAATTAAACTAGTGCAGGAAAGTAAGAATGCTAACCTGTCTGGAGGCAGCATACAATGCTCTTAGAATAAGATAAGCAGAAGATTAATGATCTTGTTTGTGAACCAAGGAATGTATCACAAGGGGCCTGTGACTAGGCAAGGGGAACGGGGAACTGTTTCTTGGAGGCTAGGCAAGGGGAACGGGGAACTGTTTCTTGGAGACTTTGTTGTGAATCGCATGTATAAGAGGGAAGCACCCATACGTGAATTTGGGGGCTTGGGTTTTTGGGACGTGAGTCCCCCAAGCTCCCCGGGCCCTTAATAAAGCACCCACAAAACTTATCCGAGTTTTGTGTCATTTATCAATCGGGCAACACGGCCAGCCTGGGGCTGCTCAGGGGGCTTTTCTGTGCTGAGCATTGGCCTGGGCGCATTCTTGAGAGAGCCTGGGCATGGAGCCTGGAGCCCCCAGGGCCTGGCCTGAGGTGTCAGCGCTGCTCCAGCAGTGCCCATGGCCTGTCCCTGCTGCAGCCCCGGCACTGCCACCCCTAGGACTGTGCCCGGCCCTGAGAGCAATCAGGCCCTACAGCAACACCAGGCCCACCGGAGCAGCTGGGCAGGGCCACGGCAGCAGCACTGGCAGCACCAACAGCTGCTGCTGCTGGGGACAGCTGCTGGGCCAGCACTGATCTGCCCCCAGCTCTGCACACAGACATTGCTGCTGCAGATCCAGAGAAGGCAACAAAAGGGCATCTCTGGTGAAAACTCTGCTGGGAGATCCTTTAGTTCCTGTAAAGCCTCAAGGAAACCAGCCTCTCATTGACACAGTCTGTGACCATAGGGAAGGTGGAGAGAAACAACATGAGAAATGGCACAAAGAATGACATTTCTGTGTGGACAATATGAAAACAGTAAACGAAAAGAAAACACCCACAACCAACCAAACAAGAAGTATGAAAGGTGACTTTTATTATAAGTGATTTGAAGACATTTGCCAGCAGTTTAATGTTTCTGAAAGCATCCAGTCATCAGTGTCCACACTGCAGCCTTGAGCACCTGGTTCCTCAGGCTGTAGATGAGAGGGTTCACGGCTGGAGGCACAACCGAGTACAGAACTGACAGGGCCAGATCCAGGGATGGGGAGGACATGGAGGGGGGCCTCAGGTGAGAAAACATGCTAGTGCTAATGAACAGGGTGAGAACAGCCAAGTGAGGGAGGCAGGTGGAAAAGGCTTTATGCCGTCCCTGTTCAGAGGGGATCCTTAGCACAGCCCTGAAGATCTGCACATAGGAGAAAACAATGAATACAAAACAACCAAATGATAAACAGGCAGTAACAGCAAGAAACCCAAGTTCCCTGAGGTAGGATTTAGAGCAGGAGAGCTTGAGGATCTGTGGGATTTCACAGAAGAACTGCCTCAGGGCATTGCCATGGCACAGGGGCAGGGAAAATGTACTGGCGGTGTGAATGAGAGCATTGAGAAAGGCACTGGCCCAGGCAGCTGCTGCCATGTGGGCACAAGCTCTGCTGCCCAGGAGGGTCCCGTAGTGCAGGGGTTTGCAGATGGACACGTAGCGGTCATAGCACATGATGGTCAGGAGATAGTACGCAGCTCCAATGAAGAACAGAAAGAAAAAGAGCTGAGCAGCACATCCTGAGTAGGAGATATTCCTGGTGTTCCAGAGGGAATTGTGCATGGCTTTAGGGACAGTGGTGCAGATGGAGCCCAGGTCGCTGATGGCCAGGTTGAGTAGGAAGAAGAACATGGGCATGTGCAGGTGGTGGCCACAGGCTACGGCGATGATGATGAGGCCATTGCCCAGGAGGGCAGCCAGGGAGATGCCCAGCAAGAGGCAGAAGTGCAGGAGCTGCAGCTGCCGCGTGTCTGCCAATGCCAGCAGGAGGAAGTGCCTGATGGAGCTGCTGTTGGACATTTGCTGTGCCTTGGCATGGGGATCTGTAACAAAAGAAATCATGGAATAGCTGTGTTTGGAGAGTATTTTGAATATCCCAGCATAGCTTGGGGGCACTTTCCCCCCACTTCCTGCTCAGGGCTCTGCTGCCTGGAGCTGTCCCTGCCAGCAGCTGCTTCCCTGTGCCCAGGGCTTGGCCCTGCCGGTGCTGCCAGAGCCCAGCCCAGCCCTGGGGGCTCAGCTCTGCTCTGCAGACCCCTCTCAGTTCAGACACTGCCCAGGGGCAGCTCCGGCTCTGCAGGCACTGATGGCAACTTCAGAGAAACCCTGAGGAGGTTGGAATAGTGACACTGATGCTGCCTGGGAGGGGCCCTGTGCTGATTTCTGTCACTGCCTGATTTGTTTAGATCAGAGATAATATTTTTTATTATTCGCCTCAAGCTGAACTAAAATGAATATCTATGGTCAATTTCCCATTCAGGTAACCCAAAACAATAGAATAAAATTTCAGGACTTCCCCTTTCCTGCTGCCCCTGCCTTGCTATGCTCCCTGTATAATCTACTTGGAAATGTTCTGCCGTTAAATGCCGGGATGGGAGCAGTCCTGGACAATGCAGCATCATCACCACACAAGGAGAACACTTCCAAGCCTTACCAGCTGTCTCCTTCCACCCAGACCTTGTCCCCCAGTGCGGGGAGGAGCTGCCAGGGCTGGCTGAGAGCTGTCCCCGGCAGGCAGCACAGTCCCTGCCCCAGCACAGCGCCCGGGGCTGCAGGACCCTGCTCTGCAGGACAGCCCTGGGCACCCTTGGCTGCTCTGCACAAGAGATAATCAGAGAATGTACTCACAGGATCTGTAGGCATTGGGATGTTCCAGGTTTAGGTGATGGCTCCAGGAGCTGCAGCTGCATTGTCCTTCAGCCAGAGATTCCTGTGCCAAGGGCTGGCAGTGATTCTGCCCCAGGCATTTCTCAGCACCTTCCCAGCCCTGACTGATTGAAGCTCTCTGTGCCTCTGTGCTGTGCTCAGGGTGGCTGCAGGCAGAGCTCCAGCCCTGCTGGGCTGGCAGAAGAGCTGCTCATCAAGAGAAATGTGCTTTTGAAGCTCTTCTTGGTTACCAGGAGCTGCCTCTGTGCCAGGAGCCCAGCCCAGCTCAGCAGCACAGACACAGCACAAGGACTTTAATGAGCCTCTGGGGCTTTGTGCTCAGGCCCTGAACATCAGTCCCTGAGAGGGAGCTGAAGAAACCTCTTCAGAACTCCAAGTCAGAATCCAACTCCAAACTTTCTTGCACTTTTAATGGGTCCCACTGAGAGACACGACTGAGAAAGTGTCCCCAGGCCCCAGGCAGAGCAGAGAACTGGAGGCAGTGATGACAGGTGGCAACAAGAGAAGCCAAGTCTTGGTGCCCTGGGGCACAGCAGTAGGGTCTGTGCCACCAAGGGCTGGGAGGAGACACCTTGTCCTGAGGCACTGGGGCCTCCTGCCACAGCTCCAGCCAGGCTGGGCACTGTCAGCCCCTTGTCCTGCCCTCAGTATCCCTCCCTAGCCCACATCCCAGTGGCCTGAAGGATCTGCTGGAAGGAGTCCCTGGGGAGCCTTGCTCAGGAATGTCTCTGGGGGCTCCTTCATTCTCCCTGCAAGGATTGCAGGTTTTTCAAAGGACTTAGGGTTTGGCTTTTGCCTTGGAGTCTCTAAGAGGTTTGTGCAAAATTCATGGCCTACAATTATCTGCTTTAATTAGTCCCTGGAGAGGCTTTGTCAGTAACAACGCTCAGTGGGGCTCATTAATACTTTAGGGTACTTCAGTTTTTTAAACTGCTTGGTGTTTACCTTTTGATACAGACTACGAAAAAGATTGTGCAGTTCCAGCCTCCAATATCTCTTTTAATGAGTCCCTTGAGAGCCTTAATCTGTAATGACACTTAGTGGGCCATTTATGCTTCAGGGTACTTCAGTTATTTTAAGGTACTTGGTATTTCCAGTTTGATACAGACTCTGTTAGAACTTTGTACAATCATGGTCCCAATTATTTGCTTTAATGAGTCCCTTGAGAGCTCTGTAGTGACATTCAGTGGGGCTCATTAATGCTTTGAGATACTCAAGGTTTTTAAGGTACTTTGGATTTTCCTTTCCACACTGAGTGTCCAAGAGGTTTTTGTGCCATCCTGGCGTATAATTCTCTCTTCCTATAAATCCATGTGGAGCCTGTGTAGGGTATGGACCTCAGTGGGACCCAGTAATGCCTTGAGACATTTTCTTCTGACTTTGACTCCTGGAAAGGTTTGTGCCATCTCCTCTCAGGCCCTGAGGTTCCAGTGCTCAGCTCCAAATGCACTACAGGGCCCATTAGGATCAAGCAAGTCCTGACAAACCATGGCTCTGCCTTGATTTCCTTCTTGTCTGGAGCAGTTCATCAGGAACTTTTTTGTAGTATTTTTTAAGATTTCTTTGCAAATGTTTTAATTAGTGTGGTGGGTTCAATGTCGGCTCATTACTGGTGCACTCACTAGAATATACTTACTCAGTATCTGCTGTGAGGTAGGATTTGGAGGAAGGCAAAGTAGGCTCAAAACTTTTAAAGGGTATAAAGAAAAATTCATAATAGTAACTAAAAGAAAGAGTATTTAAGGGGATAACGCAATGTTAATACTAGCAATTAAAAGAACAATAGGAATCAGAATCAGAAAACTTTGAGAACACTTCTCCTCTCCCTACAACCTTTTCTTTCTTATTGACAATATAAGGAGACAAAACCTAAAATTTCCAGTCAGTTTACCACCTCTAGAATAGTTTTCTTCATTTCCTTTAGGGAGCGGAGTCTATCTTTCATGCTATGGAGACTTCTCCATAAGAAAACTGTTCTCTCATGGCTCTCAATTTCCATGAATAGCAGCCATCCAGAAAATCTGCAGTTCTGAAGTACCTCACATTTTTTCACATCTTTTCCCCCAGCTGCGTTTATGGGCCATGTCAGCTTATGGGGTGTTTGTTTAAAGATGAACTGTTTAAGAGCAAGGTTCTCTTCATTATTTCTGAAATCATCTTCATCTCTGGGAACAGAGATCTTCTTCTGTCCCTGAGGGCACAGGGTCTCATCACTCTGCTCTGTTTCCTTGTTCAAACTTCTCATGGGATCACAGCTACTTCAGCATTTGCTTACATTAGCATGGGGGCCTTTCACGTCAAGGGCCCACGGCCAGGTATTAATAGACTTTGACTCCATGATTCACAGAAGGCTGAAAATAATCTTTATTAAGAAACCCATACTTGTATAGTCTAGTTCACCACAGGTGGTCCTAATTGGTCCTCCAATCCAAATACCATCACCATTGGCTGTTTAAGAAACCACCCATTGGTAAATCTCCATAACACATTCCACATGTTCACAATACTAGGTTCAGCTAGTGAAGATAAGAATTGTTTCTCATTCTTTTCACTGATCTTCTTACAGACTTTCCCACCATGATGCCTGGGAAAGTTGTTTCTCTCTGTGGCCAGAGAGCTGCTGCCACAGAGGCAATTTTAAACAAGTCATCTCCCCGTACTTTTCAATGCATTATAGGGAAAAAGAGAGTCTGATGTATCAATTACATCCTTCTCCATAACTTCACAAGAGGATTTCAGCCCCAAGATCAAGGCATCTCCTCATCCCTCCTATCTGGGACTCAACTTTCTCTTCACTGACCCCGGCATCTTCATGTTGCTCCTCTATGTGCCTGCACTTTGTCCTTTTCTCTCACTCGAGGGAGGATGGAAGCACTGAAAGAGTTCATATCTCACCCGGGGCCTGCAGATGGTTCCGTGACCCCAGCTGGGCTCGGTGCTTGCTGCTGGAGCTATTTTACGATGGAGGTTTCTGCAGCGGCTGCACTGGGGCTGTTTCAGGATGGGCTGCGCTGTAGGGAGGGACAGGATCTCAGCAGCCAGGCCAGAACACAGCAGCAGCACGGCTGGGGGCCGATGGCTTCTCCTCTCCTTGCCGGGGCTTGCATCTGAACTCCAACAGTGGCAGAATCTTGGCCGAGTTGGCCTGACCCGGGGCTGCTCCTGGGGCCCAGCGGATCCTGGGTGGGCCCGGGCTGGCGGCGGGGCAGGGCTCAGCAGTGCCCAGATGGTCACAACTGCAGCCATGGCCCGGCCCGGCCTTGGCCCTGCGGCCTCCTCTGCCCTGCCCGGCACCCGATGGGGCCTGGCGGGGTCCCTGGGTAGGGGTCTGGCTCCACAGCAGGAGCCACCCAGCCTGGACTGGCTGAGACGGGGGCCGGGTCATCTTTGTTACCTCTTTGCCAGCCAGAAGGGAAAGAGACCCTCCCAGGCTTTCTCATCTTTAACACACGTCTTCGCAGAGGCGTGCACAGTTTGCTTTGTGGTTGAACAGATGGTCAATTCTCAAAGCTTATTACTGATTGAATTTTTTCAAGACACAGAGGAAGCTGCTTGCAGCTTTTCTAAGGACATCACTTCCATGATGCAAAACCATCACAACGGCACAGAGCACAGAGCTCCTTTGTCCATATGTAGTGGTCATATGCCCAAGACCTCAAAATCCCTTATTAAGTGATCTCTGTGCCCTCTCCAAGGTGTTTCCAAATGAAAACATTCAGCTCATAATCTAAGAAAATCACCAGTGGACAGAGCCAGCCTGACCTGTTTGTCCTGTTTTTTTTTTTTTTTTTTTTTTGTCTAGGAACAATCCTTGGATATATGGAATTTGGGAGGCCAAATTTTGGCCATGGTCCCTGGAGAAGAATGCCGGTTCTTTTCCATAGGAATGAAAGAAGAGAGCCCCAGTGTTTCAGGGCCAGATAAGAGATGACCACCAGAGGCCAAGGCCAGCCAGAGTAAGCAGTTTTTTCTGAGAGATAACCTTGCATAGAGGAAAATTTTTTGAAAAAGTACCTATTTTGGCAAGGGGTATCTGAAAAGTCAGATGATTCTTTTCCATAGCAAGGAAAACACAGAGCCCCAGTACTCTCAGCTGATGAGAGGCAGCCCATAACATCCCCACATCAGCCAGACGTGTCATGTGGCCCCTGGGAGGACAAGCCAGCCAGACCTGTTCCATGTTCCCTTGGTTCCATGGGGCCCCACAGTGTCCCAATGGTGCCTTGCTTCCATGAGGCCCTGAGGTGTCATAATGCCCCCTTGGTGACAGGAGGACCTGAAGGGTCTCCATGGTTCCATCAGGCCCCACAGAGTCATAATGGTCTCTGGGTTCCATGAAGCCCCACTGTGTCACCATGGCCCCTTGATTCCATGGGCTCCAGTGGTGCCACAATGATCCTCTTGGTTCCATGAGGCCCCACAGTGTCCCAGTGATCTCCATGGGAAGGAAAGAACACAGCTCCAGTGTTGCAGGGGCAGCCACCAGAGGCCAAGGCCAGCCAGACTTGACAGCACTGGCAGATTTTGTCTGGGAGCAACCCTTATATATAGAGAACTTTAGAGGTGGAATCCCAATTTCAGACATGGACACCCAGAGGAGAAGGACGGTTCTTCTCCATAGGAAGGAAAGCAAGGAACACTGGTGTTTGAAAGGCAGATAAAAGGCAGCCATCAGAGGCCTAGGCTAGCCAGACTTTCTATCCTGGTAGCTTTTGTCTGAAATCAACCCTTGGATATAGGGAATTTGGGGAGGTGGAGCCCCAATTTTGGCCATTTCTGTGTAGATAAGAAGGATGGTTCTTCTCCAAAGCAAGGAAAGCAGCGAGCCCAAGTGTTTCAAAGGCAGATGAGGAGAGAGGTGGCTCCTGGGAGGCCAAGCCAGCCAGATCCAATTGTCCTAGCAACTTTTGTCTTGGAGGAATTCTTGGATATATGGAATTTGGGAGGAGAATTCTCAATTTTGACCATGGACACCTTGAGAAGAAGGACAGTTATTTTCCATTGGAAGGAAAGCACCGAGCCCTAGTGTTTGGAAAGCAGGTGAGATGCAGCCCCCAAGAGGCCAAGACCTCTCCAAGAGGACAGACCTGTCTGTCCTGGCAGCTTTCACTTAGGAGCAGTCCTTGGATGTATGGACTTTTGGAGGTGGAATACCAATTTTGGCCATGGGCACATGGTCAAGATGGATGGTTTTTTCCTTCAGGAAAGAAAAGCGTGAAGTCCAAGTATTCTGGAAGAAGATGAGAGGTGGCCACCCTTAGGCCAAGCCAGCCAGACTGTGGGATCTCAGCACCTCAGGATGAAGGTGCAGAGTGACCGAGACCATCCTTGGGGGGCTCGGGAGTCCTGGAATGTTGCCAGAAGTGTCTGGTGGCTGGACTTTGATCCTACACAGGAGATGACATCTGTATGAGGACTGGGAGGATTTTACTGGGTGAATGGTGAAGGGATAAGTTAGTTAGAGTATAAAACACAGGGTTTAGGATTTCTTTACAGGGGGGTCTAGAGAAGTAAGATGGAGGAATTGGGGCGTGTCCTGTCCTTCTTCTTCTTCTTCTTGGCCTCCATCTTCTGTGGTGATGGTGGCACTTTGGGATTGGTCTTTACTAGAAGTGCACCGGTTAATAAGAGTAGAAGGTATTGGGGAAAAATTATAAATATTGTACACGTAACTTCGGGTATAAAGATAAGTGACCGCCCCAGGGGCTGTGGAGTGTGCCCATGGCTGACTTGCTGTGCAGACCTCTGTCGGGCTGAAAGAAAATCTTTTAGATAAACAATTAATAAACACCGAGACCGAAACAAGATCAGAAGTCTCTCCTCGTCCTTTGAAGCGCCGGGCTGCCCAAGGCCACTCTGGGCCTTTCCAGGTCTTTGAAACAGCCGAGAAACCGAGCAAGTGGCATCCCTGAGCTATCTCCGGACATAAAACAGCCGGGAGAAACAGAAAACCAACAAGCATAAATCAACCTAAATCAGCAAAAAGAGAAACATGAAAATCTACACCAGACCTGTCTCTCCTGTCACCTTTCATCTAGGGGTTATCCTTTCACATAAGGCATTTTTGGAAGTGGAATCTCCGTTTTGGCCATGGGTGCCTAGACAGGAAGAAGAGTTCTTTTCATTAGGAAGGAAAGTCCAGAACCCCAGTGTTTCAGAGGCAGATGAGAAGCAGCCATCGACATGCCAAGGTCAGCTGGACCTGTCAGGTGGTCCCCAGGAGGCTCAGCCAGCCAGACCTACTCCATGTTCCCTTGGTTTCATGGGACCACACAGTGTCACAATGGTCTCCTTGGTTCCATGAGTCCCTGGAGTGTCACAATGTTCCCCTTGCTTCTGTACTGTCACAATGGCCCCGTGCTTCCATGAGGCCTTGCAATGTCACAATGGCTTCCTGGTTCCACAAAGCCCTGATGTGTCACCATGGCCCCTCGGCTCCATGTGCCCTCGCTGTGTCACAGTGGCTCCTCTATGACACTATGGGCTCCACAAGGTCACCATGGACCCTTGGTTCCTTGGGGCCCCCAAGTTTCACAATGGTCTCCTTGATTCCATGAGGCACCACAGTGTTACAATGGCCCCTTGGTTCCATGAGGTTCTTTAGTGTCACCGTGGTGTCCTTGGACCCGCATTGTCACAACTGACCCATGGGTCCATGAGTTTCCATAGAGTAAGAGATGGAATGAGAGATGCGGGACTCCAGATGGCTCTTCAAAATGCAGTTTATTATATCCAAGATATTACAGCAGTCTAGGGTCACAGGTGATAGAGCCTGTGCCTACAGCTGTCAGCTCCATCTTCAGACAAGCCTGAAGACCCTTTAACTTTGGTTACAATGCATTATATACTTTCCTTGCGGAGCATCCTAATACAGAAGAATAAATCTATACCATAACTTTTGCCTATAGCCTATCATAACTTACGTAATTACCATATTCATGTTACTATTCTCCAATCCCTAAAAGTTAGTACATTACAGTTTAAGCTAGAAGTTGTTTTCCAGTTTTCTTGCAGTGGAAAATTCTGAGATCTTTTTTCTGCTTGCAACATTTGCTGACTTGTTTTCCTGTGCTGTCTTTCTGCTTGGTAAAAACATCTTGTTTGAGGTGGGCTTATCCTTTGCACTAAGTCATAAAAAACCCTTCTAACTAACATACACTTTGCCTTCTTAGCTATCCAGTAAGACTGGCTCTGTAATTCTTTTCTTTTGTATCAAAACTTGCTTTCATTTATATTCCTTCTTCAGATTCCAGATTCAAAACTCTTTCTGCCAAGCACACATATCTGTGAGACTTTCGTGTCAAACATTCATCCTTCCCAACATCCCTATAGAGTGGTCAAGTGCCTGAGGCCAAGAGCGCCTGGAGAAGAGGGGCAGTTCTTTTCTATAGGAAGGAAACCACAGAACCCCAGGGTTTGAAGGCAGATGAGAAGCAGTCACCAGAGGCCAAGGCAAGCCATACCTGTCTGTCCTAGCAGTTTTTGTCTGAAAGCAACCCTTGGATATATGGGGAGTTTTGGGGGTGGAATTCCATTTCAGCCATGGGTTCCTGGACTTGAATGACAGTTCTCCATAGGAAGGAAAGAGAAGAGCCCCAGTGTTTCAAATGCTGATAAGAGGTGGCCCCAAGGAGGCCAAGGCAGCCAGACCTGTTGTCAGGGAAGAGTCCTTGGAGAGACAAAATTTGGGAGACCAAACCCGACTTTTGTCTAGGGGCATCAGGATGAGAAGGACAGTTCTTTTCCATAGGAAGGAAAGTACAGAGCCCCAGCATTTCAAAGGCAGATGAGAGCTGGCCCTCAGGAAACCAAGGGAACATAAACAGTCCTAGCAGCTTTTGTCTGGGAGCTATCTTTGGATATAAGGAATTTTGGAGGTGCATTCCCAATTTTGGCCATGGAGGTCTGGACTTGAAAGATGTTTTTTTTTCCATGGGAAGAAAAGCACAGCCCCCAGTGTTTTGAAGGCAGATGAGAGGTGGCCCCCAAGAGGCCAAGGCCAGCCAGAGCTGTCTGTTCTGGCAGGTAACATGCGGGAATAATCCTTGGATATAATCAGATTTGGAGGAGGAATCCCAGTTTTGGCCATGAACTCCTGGAGGAGAAGGACAGTTCTTTCCCACAGGAAGGAAAGCACAGAACTCCAGGGTTTCAGGGCCTGAAGAGAAGTGACCCTTAACATGTCAAGGTCAGCAGAACCAGTCAGGCAGCCCCCAGGAGTCCCAGCCAGACAGACCTGTTCCATGTTCTTGGATCCTTGGGGCCCTGCAGCATCACGATGGCCCCTTGGTTCCATGAGGCCCTGTAGGATCACAACAGGTCTTTGTTTCCATGAGGCCCAGTGATATAACAATGCTCTCCTTGGCTCCACAGTGGCACAATGGCTCCTTGCTTCCATGAGGTCTTGCAGTGTCAAAATGGTTCCCTTGTTTCCATGGGGCTGCACAATGCCACAATGGCCCATTGGTTCCATGAGGTCACAGAGTCTCAAAATGGTCCCTTGGTTCTACTGGGTTCCTCAGGGTCACAATGGCTCCTTGGTTCCACCAGGTCTGGATGTGTTAGACTGGTCCCTTGCTTCCATGTGTCCCTGCAGTGTCACAGTGGTTGCCTTGGTTCTATGAGGCCCTGTGATGTCACAATTCCCCCTTGGTTCCATGGGGACTCAGAGTGCAAGAATGATCTCATTGGTTCCATGAAGCCCCCCAATGTCACAAGTGCCACTTCCTCCCATGAGACCTTGCAGTGTCAGAGTGGTTGCCTTGGTTATACAAGGCCCTGCAGTGTCCCAATGACCCCTTGGTTCCAGTGGGTCCCCAAGTGTCATAATGGCCTCCATGGTTCTATGAGGCCCCACAGTGTCAAAATGGACTTTTGGTTCCATGAGCTTTTGTACTACCGACAGCAGTCTCCTTGGTTTGATGGCGCCACAAAATGTGACAACAGCCCCTCGGCCTTCAAGACTCCATAGTGTCACAATGGTTCCTTGCTTCCATGAGGCCCTGTAGGGTCACAATGGCCCCTTGGTCCAGTGAGGTCTTTGGTGTCACATTGGTCTCCATGATTCCATAAGGTCATGCAGTGTCACAACAGACCATTGGTTTCACTGAGCCCCACAGTGTCACTGTGGTCCCCTTGGCTCCACAAGGCTCTCAAGTGCCACAGTGGCCCTTTGGTTTCACAAGGCCTGAAAGTGTAAAAATGGCCTCCATGGTTCCATGAGGCCCTGCTGTGTCACAATGGACCTTTGGTTCCATGATGCTCCAGAGTGTCAATGGTATCCTTGGTTCCATGGACCCTCCATCTCATGGAGGCCCACAGTTTTCACTGCAGTCCCCTTGATTCCATGAGGCCCTGCCATGCTGTAATAGCTCCTTGGTTTCAGTGGGTCCCAAAGTGTCAGAATAGTCTCCATTGCTCCATGAGCCTCCCCAAAGTCACTGTCATCCCCTTGGTTCCACAGGGCCCCACAATGTAGCAATGGATTCTTGCTTCCATGAGGTTCCTCAGTCAGAATGGTCTCCTTGGATCCACAGTGTCACAGTGGCCCCTTGGTTCCATGTGGCCACACTGTGTCACAGTGGCTCATGGTTCCACGAGGCCACACAGTTTAACAACAGACCCTTGGTTCCACGAGGCCTTGCTGTTTCACAATGGATTTCTGGTTCTATGAATGTTCATACTGCCCACAGCAGTCTCCTTGGTTCTGCAGTGTCACCATGGTCTCTTTGTTCCATGAGGTTCTGCCACTGAACACAGTCACCTTGGTTCCGTGAGGTTCCATAGTGTCAATCTGGACTCATGGTTCCACCAGGCCTTGCTGTGTCACAATGGCCCCTTGGTTCCAAGAGGTTTCTCAGGATCACAATGGTCTCCTTGGATCCACAGTATCACAATGGGCCATTGGTTCAATGTGGCCCCAATGTGCCAAAATGGATTTTGGTTCCATGGGGCTCTGCTGTGTCACATGGACCCTTTGTTCCATAAGTTTGCTCAGTGTCACAGCTGACTCCTTGGTCCTGTGAGGCCCCACCATCACCAAATCTCCAAAATATCAGAATAAGACTCCTTAACACAAATTTACTATTTAAGTGGGTATCATTTATTCAGGCCTGAGGTCTAGAGAGGGATAACTCCAAACCTTATGTGGACATGTAATTCTATCAGTGTTACTAAATGAGTATTACAATTTATCCATTACCATAAAATCCACCCCAAGTTCCCAGTTTCAGACCTTCTTTTTTTCTATCACTGCATTCTTGAGCCAAAAGCCTTCTTCTTGCATTCCAACAATCTGTGCTGGGAAAGCAGCCCCTGCATGCCTTATTCCTGTGCTTAAAGTTCATAGGCACAGTAAAAATTGAATTGCTCTTTTGAATTAAGCTTTTGGTATTGAATTGAATTAAGCGTTTGGTATCAAGGCTAAGGCTTTGTGTGGGCAGGCAGAGGCAGGCAGGAGGCAGAGCTGTCAGCAAAGGAAGGGCCCAGCCAGGTGGGGCAGCTGGGGGATGCCGACAGCCTGCAGGGACAGACTCTCACAGGCAGGGACACCGTGGGACAGCCTGGGCTGCACAGGGCACAGGGATGGGCAGCAACTGCAAGACAGCCCTGCCAGACCCAACTTGGGCAGCACTTTGGCCATGGCACCTGGGCCTGGGCCTGAGGCAGGAGCAGGAGACAAGTGACCCTTGCAGGGCTGGGGCCTCATTGCCTCCTTGTCCCTGCTCAGCAGCCTGGCAGGGGCTGCCCCATGCTCCTGTCCCTGACATTGCACATCCCCACATGCCAGTGCCCATTCCGGCAAGAGCCCTGAGCAAGGAGGGAGGGACAGGATCTGCCTGGCCAGGGGCTGGGGCTCAGGCCTTGGCCCTTTGCATTCCTGACACACATCCAGGTGTGCTCAGCACCAGAGACACTTTTACCTTGCTTCTCCCCACCTGGCATCACTGTCTCCAGTGTTCTGCTCCACCTGAAACCTGGGGACATTTTCTCAGTTGTGTCCCTGACAGGGATCTCTTCAAAGTAAAAGAAACTTCAGTGTTTCAATGTAACTGTATTCTTGAGGGTTCTGTGACATCACTGAGGGGGTTGTGACATCACAGAGTTGGCTGTGATGTCAGGGAGTAGTAGGTGAGGTCATAGAGCAGATTCTGCGATCATAGACGGTGGCTCTGTGGCATCAGAGATTGGGTTGTGACATCACCAGGTGGCTGTGTGACATCACAAAACAGGCTGTGACATCACAGAACTGACTGTGACATCACATGGTGACATTGTGGCATCACAGTGTCTTCTGTAACATCACAGAGCAGCTGTATCACATCATAGGGTGGCATCTTAGAGTTGGGCTTGTGACATCACAGTGCAGCTGCTTGACATTCCAGGGTGCCATCCCAGAGTTAGCTCATCCCAGAGTTAACTCAATGTTAGTGACATCACAAGGGTGCTTTGTGATGAACCAGATTGGGCTGCTACATCACAGGGGTTGTGTCACATCACACAGAGGGGTGTGTGACATCACAGGGGCTCTGTGACACCACAGGGATGCTGTGTGACTTCACAGGGGCAGTGTGACATCACAGGGGCAGTGTGACATCACAGGGTCTGTGTGAGGTCCCTGGGGAGGTCACTCTGCCCTGGCCCCCCTCACAGTTCCCCCCAGAGCAGTCCAACAGTCCAACCATGCTCGTGCACAGCGGGGTCCCCTGCCCTCCCGGGTCCCCCCGCCCCCGGCCCCGCAGCCTCCCCCAGAGGGGATGTTCCATGAGGTCAACCCCAGAGCCTGACACGGGGATGGGGGGATGGGGCCCTGGGGGTGGTACAGGGGGACAGGGACCCCCCAGCAGCGTCCCCGTGTCCCCTAGGGCCAGAGCCTGGGCCAGGGCTCATTCACCCTGTTATTAACAAGGGCTTGAGAGTGCTGAAAAAATCCCCAGCAAGGGATCAGCAAAAACCAGATTTAATATTAAGGGACAGCAGCACAAAGTTCCTTGGCAAGACTCACTCTGGTCCTGACAGTGTTTGTAGGGCCCCAAGAGAGGGGCTTCAGTCCCAGCAATGGTTCATCCTGTCTGCACTTGGCATCAACAGCTTTCTTTGGCAGCATGAGAACAGGGATGTTGTGCCACTGAGGGAACAAAAACAGTTCCCAGGGCTGCTCCTACAGAAACCAGGAGCTGGTTGGGCAGCAGCAGTGCCTGGAGCAGACAGTGTTTGTGATGAGCTGCAGAGGAGCTGAGCCCAGGGGCTGTTGGCCAAGGCCGATGCCCAAGGAGCATTTCTCATCTGGCAGGGCGTCCTGAGAAGGGGAAGGGGGAATGCAGCAGCACAGGTCCCATGGAACCAAGGGACCATTGTGATACTGTCGGGCCTTATGACACCAAGGGACCATTGTGACACTGTGGGGCCTGTGAGACCAAGGGACCATTGTGACACTGTGGGGCCTCATGGAATCATGGAGACCACTGTGACATTGCTGGTCTTCATGGAACAAAGGGGGCTGTACTGACACTGTGTGGCTCTATGGAATGTAGGGATCATTGTGTCACTGTGAGGCCCCAGCAAACCAAGGGTCCATTTGTGACACCACGAGGCCTCATGGAACTGTGGAGACCATTATGACACTTTGGGGTGTGATGGAACCAAGGGGCCATTGTGACGCTGCAAGACTCCATGGAGCTGAAGGTCACTTGTGACATTGCAAGGCCTCATGGGACAATGGAGACACTATTAAGTGACTTTACAGCCTCATGGACCCAAGGGGCCATTGTGACACTGTGGGGCACCATGGCACCAAGTAGACCATTGGTACACTGAGGAGACTCATGGGATCGTGGAGACCATTGTGACAATATGAATCCCCATGGAATAAGCACAGAATTGTGATACTGTGAGGCCTTGTGGAACCAGTGAGACCATTGTGACCCTGGGGGTCCCTACAGAACCAAAAGCATCATTGTGATACTCTGGGGCCCAGTTAAACCAAGGGACCTTTGTGAAACTGCAGGCCTGCATGGAACCAAAGGGCCATTGTGACATTGCAGGGCCTGATGTCATCAATGGTCCATTTTGAGACTGTGGAGCCAAAGGAGACCATTGTGACACTGCAAACCCCCAGATCCAAAGGCTCATTATGACATTGCAGGGCTCATGGAATAGAGGAGTCATGTGACACTGTGGGGCCTGGGGAACCATGGAGACCATTGTGACACTGCAAGGCCTCATGGAATCATTTGGACCATTGCGACACGGCAGAGCCTTCTGGAACCCAGGGACCGCTGTGACACTGTGGGACCGCGTTGAACCAAGAGTCCATTTTGACACTACAGGACTTCTTGTAATCAAAGGGACCATTGTGACACTGTGGGACTCTATGGAAACAAGTCACCATTTTGGCACTGTGGGGCTGCATTAATCAATTTTGGCTCTATGGGGCCCCACAAAACCAAGTGAACACAGAACAGGTCTGGCTGGTTCAGCCTCCCAGGGGCCACCTGACTGGTCCAGCTGACCTTGGCATGTTGAGGGTCTCTTATCTTCTGCTGCTGTAACACTGGGATTCCATGCTTTTCTTGCCATGGAAAAGAACTCTCCCCCTCCTCCAGGAACCTGTGTCCAAAATTGGGATTTCACCTCCAAATTTCCTTATATCCAGAGATTGTTCCCATAGGAATATGGTCAGGACAAGTCTGGCTGGCAATGGTTTCACAAGGATCACCTCTCATTGGTCCTCGAAACACTGGGGAAGGTAGCGCGCTTTCCTTCCTATGGGAAAGAACTGTCCTGATTCTCTAGGCACTCATGGCCAAGATTGGGCTTCCACCTCCAAAATTCCCTATGTCCAAAGAATGCTTCCAGACAAAATCTGCCATTCCTGACAAGTCTGGCTGGCCTTGACCTAGTGAGGCTCACACCTGCCTTCCAAACACTGGGGCTCAAGGCTATGGAATAGAACTGTCCTTCTCATCCACGTGCCCATGGCCAGAATTGGGATTTCACCTCCAACATTTTCCATTGTGACAGACTGGAGGAGATTGTTGGCTGGAAACACTGCGTGTGAGGGGAGGAAGGGGCAGGTCCACCCGTGCCCCGCCCTGGAACACAAGCATTGCCTTGCCCGGGAACCCCAATCCCCCCAGAGCCTCTATCCCAGCCCAGCAGTGTCTGCCAGTCCCTGGCACAGAACAGGCAATGCTCCACAGTCACCTCTGCAGCCCCCAGCCCAGCTCCTGAGGGACCAAATGAGCCCAAGTCCCACCTGGGTGAAGGGCCCAGCAAGACCAAGGGGAATTGAAGACTGGCCACAAGGCAAGCACACATCTTGACCCTACCTCCTCTTGGAATTTCCATCTGAACACCACTGAAATCCAGGAGTTGGTAGCTCTGTATGTGCTTCTCTAAATCTTTTATGTTTTTCTCTCTTTCTGTGTCTTCTTCTTCTTCTGTATCTGTGCTCCTGCAAATTTTGATTAACAATTAATTGAACAGGCTTAGAGTTTGTGAAGTTGAATGAGCCAAGTCAATGCCTTGAGAAGTGTTTTTTGTTGACTGAATATCTGTCATAGTCTGACATGAGAAGAATTTTTAAAAGTAGTACAAAAGTTTTTGTGTAACTGACAACCTGTTAAACCACTAAGATACTGAACACGCCTCTGTGAAACACATATGTTAAAGACAAAAAAATCCAGGAACCTCCTCTTTCTTTTTCAGTCAACAGAGAAGCAGTGGGCCCTGGTCCCGGCCCGCATCTCAACCAAACCAAACCAAACCAAACCAAACCAAACCAAACCAAACCACACCAAACCAAGCAACCCTGCCGTGGGCTGAGCCCCTTCCCCCCTCTCCAGGCTGCCCCCCACCCATCAGCCCCATTCTAACCAAACCAAACCCCAACAACTACCAAACAGGAAAACAAAAGAGGCTACAAAACCCCAACCAGAGCAAAGCTAGCCACACCGATTAAAATCTTACCTTCAAGTACCTTCCCCCCGACACAATTAAACTAAAAAGTCCTAAAACCTACAACCCATACAAAGTAACCCTACAACTAAAATTAAACACAAACAACTGAAAAACAAACCATAAAACCAATGCTAACACAGCCCAACCACAACTTTCACCCCAAGTTACTGGCAGGTTAGGTGTTAACCTTTTCAATATTTCAATCCTGTCTGAAGTAAAAGAAAAACAAAATACAAGCACATTAAAAAACAACATAAAACCAACAGTTGGTAAAGGAGAAATTAAATTGCAAACACAAAAGAAGAAAAAACACCTTCGTCTTAAAACTAAAATCCTCTTATAAACTCTAAAGAAAAAACTCTGTCTCATAATAATATAAAAAGTATACAAAACCCCTCAAATTAATATCCTTCAAAACCCTCCATACTAAAATAAAGAAATTATAAAATAACTGGAATTCATAAAAATTTTAAACAGAAAGAAAAAGTAATCCAGTACCCCCACAAGCAGATGTCTTCCGAAAGATAAGAATAATTTTGGAATAAATAACAAAAATTTTTACCTTTAAAGGATTACTCTTTGAAACAACACCTCATAAGTCGACATGGCCCATCAACAAGCTGTTAACAATCTTGTAGCAATAAAAACCACTTCACAATAACAAAGTTCCCCAGAAGACTGTTATCCATAACAGAATTAGGAATCACAAAAAATATTTTTTCCTCTTGTAAAAAATCTCCACAACTAAACAAGAAAAGCTTCTCTCCCGAAGTAAACTAAAAAAAAGGCTATTCTAAAAATGGTCAACGAACTAGAAGTTTTAAGTTAATTTTAAGTTAAATTTTACTTTCTTTACATTGTCAGTAAAAGGAAAAAATGTAAAGAAAAAAGGTATTCTAAAGAGTTTACTTTATTTCTTACTACTTATTTAATTTTTAAATAAATTTTAATAAATTTTTTTATATCCTTTAAAAATTTTAAGCCTACTATACCTTTCTCATAATCCTATCTCACAACAAAATAAATATATAAATAATTAACTGACACTAAAACCCACCACACTCACCAATACATTAATTAAAAAATCTCAAGAATAGAAAAAACTTAAATTAACAAAACAAAACCACTAAAATGTCATAGTAAACCTTTTGCAGAAGTTTCTCTGATTTTCCAAAATTGCCAGTAATGACTGTTTTGTTCTTCTGAGCTCCTGAGAATCTCTTGTTGGTATTTCTTCAGGGAGTCAAACTCAGAGTGCACAAACAATGATAATTCCTTTTAAATGTCTCCTTGAGGGAGTTGTTTGGGGGATGAGGGTCAGGGCTTGTGTGTCCTGCTTGGCACATTCCCAGCCCCATTCCACACTCCATTTCCCAGCTGGAGCTGCTGCTGCCTCTGAGTTGTGCTGCCCCAGCCCCAGGGACGCTCTCCTTGTCTGCCCATTCCCCCACGGTCTCTGGGCAGGGATGGCCTCAGTGGGGGCTGCTGACATCCTCGGCAACTTGGAGTCTGCTGCTGAATTTTCCTGCTGCAGAGGCTTGTTCAGCCTTCAGCTCTTCAGTGCAGGAATTCCATGTCCCAGGGCTCATTAACATTGAGAACACCTTAACAAGCCAAGCCTCTGGGAATAATTTGATTTAATTTTCCAAATCAGTTGTTCAGCCTTCAGCTCTTCAGTTCAGGAATTCAGTGGCCCAGGGCTCATTAACATTTAGAACACCTTAACAAGCCAAGCCTCAGGGAATAATTTGATTGAAGTTTTCAGATCATCTATGGTTAATTTGACCAATTTCACTACTGTGTTCAAACGGAATATATTTTATTAAAAAAGATAATGAGAAAGCTTTTTTTAGGTCCTCTTTAGGTTTTTTCCTGTTCATAAATCCATATGTGCAGTCTCCAATCGACGTTGAATCCAAGTACCTCCTCACACAGTCAGAATAGAGATGAAAATCAAAACCCTTCATGGCTGACAATCAATCAGACTCTGTCCCTACCCCCACCCCACCATTTCCCCCATCCAAGCCCTGGCACTCAGAGCAGCCTTGTGCAAATCTGAGCTCTCTCCAGCCCAGGCTGCACCTGCAGCTTTCATGTCCTTGTCTCCAACTCCCACCTGCTTTCCTTGGAGAAGGAGCTGCCCGAGACACAGAGGGATGTTCATTTATTGTCAGCCAACAAAGCCAAGGGAAGGCACGGCTCCATCAAATGCAAAAGTCGTTCTTCTCCCTGGCTCTGCCCTGCCTCTGATCCCCACAGCCTGTCCTGTTTCCTTCATCCCAGCATTACCAGGGACTCTCTGGGACAAGGGAGCTCTGCTCTGGGGATGGAGGGAGGTCCAAGTGCCATCGCTGGGATGGGAGCCACAACTCATCAGGTTTGTGTCCTTTGGGGGTCAGGAACTGGTGAGACTCAGAGGCACAGAAAGTTTCTCTTCATGGCCAACAGACCACAGTGGAACAGGATAAAATTTAATAACAATCCCGCTCTTCCCTGAGCTGTGTGCAATGTCTGATAAGTCCACCATCAACAAGTCATTTCCATACTGAAAGTAATTTCAGACAAATGTGGTTCTGTGATAGATATAAACACAATTCAGTTCTTGTATCAAGATGATAATTTTGGAGTGGGGCAAAACAGGTCAAAAAATTCCTGATTTGCGAGTCTGTCAGTGGTGGATGGAGAAGGGAGGTCAGGCTGATTTTGCTGTTGAGGAAATGCTGAAAGCAGCCTGACTCATTTCATCTCCTCATGCCCTGGCTGATCTCCCCTCTTTCCCCTTCCACCCATTGGCTTTTGTCTCCCCCCAGCCCCCTGTGAAGAGCCTGGCTCTGTGTTCTCCATCCCCTCCTCCCTGGCACTGCCAGGCTGGGATGAGGAGTCCCTCAGCCTTCCCTGCTCCAGGCTGGACCAGCCCAGCTCCCTCAGCCTCTGTTCACAGCCCAAGGGCTCCAGCCCCACCTTGGAGGCCCTTCCCAGACCCTGCTCCAGCTGCCAGACATCTTTCCTGCCCTGGGCAACCCAACCCAGGCCACAGTGACCTGGTGTCATGATCCATGCTTATGAACGGGTTTCGTGATGGTTCGTGATCTCAGAGTGCAAAAGAACCGACATGATACAAGGGGTTTGCAGTGATAATCAAAACAAATGCACCTCTATTGAAATAACCCCAGCAAAAATGTGTTGGGGAGGAATAGGGGAAAAAAAGGAAAAAATGAGGGAAAAGAGGGAGGAAAAAGAATGGGTATATGGCTACCAAACGCAGAATGGCGAAGTCCCTCGATGTCCCACGAATGGAGCTCAGCGGGTCACATCCAGGGAGATCTCAGAGGTGCAGTCCATTTGGACTCTAGCTACACTCTTTTTTGATGGGGGAAGGGGAATAGAATTTTAAACCGGATCAAAGGTAGTCTATTGTATCTTTGGGGGAAAGAATGGTATTTACAGAAAGGTACACAGAGTCCATGTTCTCAGCAGCGGGCGAGAGCCATTGTCTTTGTGGTCCAGTGCTCACACCTGCAACATCCATTTTGCTTTGGTTACCTTGCCTCTCCCACACACCTCCCCTGGGTTACGGGTCTCAGTCCCTGTCGTAGGAAGGGGACCAGGACACCAGCTGGTTCATCACAGGTCCAGTTTATTGAAGAAAGCATCAAACACTTACACAGCAAATAATAGGCTTATGAATATTCTGTAAGCCAAGCAATCTATTGGTTAAACTATACCATTAAGTCTTCCTCATTCCTTAGGGGTTACATCTCTCTTTTCTCATGTGTCTTACACTGTTTGGTATTGTACTACGGCTAGGCCCAAGGACACACTATCTAGCAGTGCAAAACTTGGAATTAGCCACAGTTTTGTACTTTTCCAGTCTCTAGCCTGCTAATATCCCAACAAGTCCCAGTCCTTGGAAAGTGTGAGAGGGGGCCTTCTCACATAGGCATTTCATGTCTTGGTTTTTCTCTGGTGAAGAGGCTTCTTACATCTCAGTTTGTCTGTCACGGTGATTGCAAACGCATGAGAGGGGTCTTCTTTGGAGGACCACCCAAAACTCAGGAGAAGTCTGGCCAGGCGGAGAGGTGGGGGAAAAATCCCAGAGCTATTGTTGCAAAAAGGGCAGAATGTCTTTCTCTTCTTTTCATTGAGCTCAGTGTAGCATACAGTTAACACACCTGTGAAACAATAACTTAGCAATGCTCTCAGGTCTCGGGGCCCTTAGCATGTGACTTTCTCCTACAGGGCCAGAGATTTAAGACAAGAGGGTCTTTTCTTCAGTGGTCCCCAATGACAATCATGAGGCAGATGAGGGAAATTTTGGACAGAGTCTCACACCCAGTTGCACCAGTTGTGTCCTTAGTCCCCTTAGCATGGTTCCAGTACCTTCCAGTTGATCCCAGTTGCTCCCAATGTGCCACATTTTCTTCTCAACATGGGCCCAGTAGCTTCCAGTACCCCCTAATCAGGATCCATTCACAAGCATTGCAATCCCAGTGACTCCCAGGATGATCCCAGTTGCACCCAGTCACTCCCAGTATGGTTACAACCACCCCCAGTATGATCCAGTCACTCCCAGATCCTCCCCATATGATTCCAGTCATGCTCAGAGTGACTCCCTGTCACTCCCAGTGTGAGCCCAGTTGCTCCCAGTCACCTCCAGCATGGTTCCAGTCAGAGCCAGCGCCTTTCCAGTCACTCCCAGTCTGGTTCCAGTAGGATCCCAGTCACTCTCAGATACTCCTAATGCTCTTCAAGTCACTCCCAGTATGATGCCTGTCAGTTCCAGTATGACCCCAGCATGGGCACAACTGCTCCCATTATCATCCAGTGGGGTTCCAGTTGCCCCCATTTACCCCCACTGTGGTTTCAATCACTCCCAGCGTATCCCAGTTACTCCCAGCAGGTTCCCAGTTAGTCTCAGTTGTCCTCAGTTGCTTCCAGCCTGATCCCAGTTGCTCACAGCCACTCCCAGTCACCCTCAGTGCAGTCCCAGTTGCTCCAAGTATGATCCAGTATGATCGCACTTGCCCCCAGCATGGTTCCAGTTGCTCCCTGTTCCTCCCAGTGTGATCCCAGTTGAACCCTGTTGTCCCTTCTATAGTCCCAGTCACTCCCCATGTGATCCCAGTCCCTGCCAGCAGGATCCCAGTCATGCCCAGTTGCCCCCAGTGTAGACCCAGTCACTCTCACTCACTCCCAGTTGCCCCTACCATGGTCCCAGTTCTCCCCAGCATGGTCCCTCTTGTTCCCAGTCATTCCCAGTATGATTACAAACACTCCCAGTACATCCCAGTTGCCCTCAGCATGTCCATGGTCCTTCCCAGACACTCACAGTGTTCCCAGAAAGGTGCTTGTTATTCCAGTATGTTCTCAGTCATGCCCAGCATATCCCAGTTGCCTCCAGCCTGCATCCAGTAATTCCCAGTCCCTCCAGTTTGCTTGCAGCATCATCCCAGTTTCTCTCATTTGCTCCCAGTGGCCCAAAGTGTGATCCCAGTTGCTCCCTTTCAATACCAATAGAAGGCTAGGAAGCTCCAGTATGATCCTTGTCACATGCCAGCACTCCCAGTATGGTCCCAGTATAATCCCAGTAACTTCCAATCACTCCCAGTATGGTCCCAGTTGCCTCCAGCTAGATCAATCCAGTCAGTCCCAGTATGATGCCATTTGCTCCCAGTTGCTCCCAGTATGGGGGATGATGTGCATGGTGTGTTCCCAGTCACTCTCAGACACTCCCAGTATTAGTCCAGTCCCTCCCAGTAGGATCCAGAGATGATCCCAGTGTGCTCCCAGTCCCTGCCAGTATGAACCAGTTGTGCCCCACATGGCTCCAGTTGTTCCCTTTACCCCTCACTTTTGTTCCAGCCACTCCCAGTCTCTCCCAGTGTACCCCGGTTCCTTCCAGCCCATTCCCAGTCACTCCCAGTTCCTTCCAGCATGATCCCATTTGCTCACAACCACTCCCAGTCAGCCTCAGTGTAGTGGCACTCACTGCCAGTATGATCCCAGTCACCTCCAGCATGACCCCAGTTCATCCCAGTATAAACCCAGTGGCTTCCAATCACCCCAGCACGCACCTAGTCACTACCAGTTCCTCCCAGTTGCACCTTGCATGATCCCAGTTGCTCAGAGCTGCTCCTGGTAACCCTCAGAATGATCCCAGTCACTCCCAGTATATCCCATCTGTCCCCTAATATGGTCTCAATTGCCCCCTGCAGGCTCCTACTCCATCCCAGTGCGATCCCAGTATGATAACAGTCTCCCTCAGTGTGATCGCAGTCTGCCCCAGCATGGGCCTAGCTGCTCCCAGTATGATCCCTGTAGCATCCCAGTACAATCCCAGTCATTGGAGATGTTGATCTTTGACATCCCTGAATGATCCCTTTTGGTCCTGAAACAGACTTGCAGAATCCGGAAACAAAGAACTGCTAAGGAAAAATCACTAATAACTATTTTAAAAATTCCATTGATAATTATCAAACAATATTGAGAAAATTTCTGGAATGCTCTGGCCACTGTCCTTAATTGAATCACTTGGGCTGAGCCTGACTTGTGGCTTTCCAGTACTTTGAGCAGGTAGCTCTGGCCACCATTTTTTTTTTTCTTTACCTGCACCACTGGGTGGGACAGAGTCCCTGGCCCCAGTCCGAGTGGGCGGACCAAGGACCCCAGACCAGGCCCACAGAACAGAGCCCTAGGCCTGAGTAGGGGGATCAAAGCCCCCAAACCTGGCGGTGGGCAGGCCAAACACCCCAGACCTGGCCTGCAGGTCAGGGTCTTTGTTCTCACAGCCCACCCCCACCGTGCTGCCAGTGCCTCGGCAGCAGGAGTGACCGAACGCTTTTTCCCTCTTCCCCCAGAACCACCAGTGCACACTGGCGGCTGGGAAGGAGAAGCTTTCCCTGGGATCTCCATCCCAGATCTGCAGGTCTTCTTTCCCCAGAAAAAGTGAGCGATGCTCGCTGTCCACCCCCCCACTGAACCCCACGATTCACATTCCCGTGTTCCTGTTTTCTGCTCCTCAACATCACCCCCATCCCCTCCGGGCTTGTGGACAGAGGCAGCACCTCTGGGAGCCACATCCCCCACGCCGCTGGCGCCCCTGAGGGGAGTCAGGCACCCCAAATCCCAGCGAAAACCCCCTGACCAAACGTGAATCAGCCTGTGAAAAATGTTATGTCCCAGAAAAACACTGAGTTTGAAAGTTTTCAGCTGGGAGGCACGGGCAGTTAGCAAATGAGCCGTGCCTCCCCTGAGGGACAGGCCAGCGTCCCCTTCTTCTCTCCCAGCTTCCACCACAGGGGTGTTATACATGAGAAGCTTGACTAGGCCAATATACAAGCAGCAATTAATTAATTAATATGGTAAAGTAAGAGCAATACAGCGGTGGGTACAGTGGGGGATGTTTTCCCTCCAACTGCACACTGATAGTTGAGGCTTACAGGTATTTATAGGGGTACTCAGCTTTCTCAGCAGTTTCTATTCCAAATTTTTTGTCACAATTCTATACCTATTGTGATGTATTTTTTCTCAGGATGTATCCCAGAAAGGAGTATCCCCAGATGGTGGTAGTTCGGTTTCCAAAAGAAGGAATTAATCTCCCAGATAGTGAGGTCCAGACTCCAGATGTGGGTCCACCTTTTAATTGCAGACTATAAATCTCATAACAGTGATGTCCAGCTTCCCTTAGTCGAAACTATTATTCCTTGAGTTGATGGTCATCTTCCTTTCTCAAGCTGCTTTTCACTGTTTTGTTAAGATGTGAGATAAGCATGTTTCCTTTCATATATTCTAAAGCTATAGTTTCAAAGACCCTTACTACAAGCAATATTCTAAAATTATACTTCAAAAGGTTATTATTGCAAAACTCTTTAAGGCTTAGCTACAAGCAGAAAGTTCCTGTCAAAAAGCAACATCCTTAAAGCTTTAATTCAAATGCTCCTAAATCAACTTAAGACTTATAAAGGTTAATTACGAACAAAAGATAGGTTCAAAGGCCTTCTTCCATGCTTTACTTTCCTGAGTAAATATTAGAATTCATCTTTATAACTGTCCCATGGTCAGTTTCCACACATACCACAATCACAAATACACACATTGCCTGTATGTACCTGACACGAAACACAGCTCTGTATTTCACAAGGGGGCACAGAGATGACTCCTTTGAGAAGCTGCTGGAAGCTTCCACCGTGTCTGGCACAGCCAGTTCCTGGTGGCTTCAAAGATGGACCTGCTGCTGGCAAAGGATGGGCCAGTTACAAATGGTAGCAATGCCTCTGTGATAACAGATTGAAAAAGAAATAAAAATAGAGATTGTGGCACAGATTTAAGTCCAGCCAGAGGAGAGCAGAGGGAGAACATGTGAGAAGAACAACTCTGCAGACATCAAGGTCGGTGCAGAAGGAGGGGCAGGAGGTGCTCCAGGCCCTGGAGACCCAGGCACCCTGCAGCAGAGCCATGGAGAGAGGGGCCCTGCTCCCAGGCTGGAGCAGCCTGTCCCTGGAGGAACGCACCCCCTGGAAGAGTGACCCTTGCTGCAGCAGTTTGGGAAGGACTGTTGTCCCTGGCATGGACTCACACTGCAGCAGTTTGCAGAGGGCTGTTGCCCCTGAAATGGACTCACAGGGGAGAAGCTCCTGCAGAACTGTCTCCCTTGGGAGGGACCCACGGTGCAGCAGGGGAACCACTCCTCTGCCTGAGCAGGGGCAGAAGCCATGGGTGATGAACTGACCATAACCCCAATTCCTGTCTCCCTGCACTGCTGGGGTGGGAGGTAGAGCTGGAAGGAGGGTGCTGAGGGGCTTATTTTATTTCTCCTTTTCCTGCTCTCACTTTGTTAGTAGTAAATGAATTTCACATCTCTAAGCTAAGCCTTTTTTTCCAGGACAGTATTTGATGAGTGATCTCACCCAGTCCTTATCTCAACCCATGAACCCTTTATTAAATTTTCTTTGTCCAGCTGCAGAGGGGAGTGAGTGAGCAGCCCACATGGATGCCTGGCATTGGGCCTGGGTCAACCCACGACACCTTGGTACCACAGGGTCACAATGGACCCTTGGTTCTATGGGGTCTCATTGGTTCCATCAGGCCCTGCAGGGCCACTTAATTCAACAAGGCCCCAAAGTTTCACAGTGGTCTCCAGGATTCCATGAGGCCCTGCAATGTCAAAATGGACCTTTGGATCCATGGGGGCCCACAGTGTCACAATGGGCTCTTTTGGTTCCACAGCTTCACAATGGCCCCTGGGTTCCATGTGTCCTGCACTGTTCCATGAATCCTTAGTTCCATGGGGTCCTATAGGGTCACAATGGTCTCCTTGGTTTCATGGTGCCACAGTTGCCGTAATTTCCATGGTATCACAACTGCCCTTGGATCCCAAGAGGCCCCAGAGTGTGACAATGGCCCCTTGCTTCCATGACGCCCAGTAGTGTCACAATGGTGCCCATGATTCCATCAGGCCCTGCAGTGTCACCATGGACAGTTGGTTCAGTGACACTCCACAATGTCACCACGGCCCCTTGGTTCCACAGAGCCCCACTGTGTCACTGTGGTCTCTTTGGTTCCAAGGCTCAGAAGTGCCAGAATGACTCTTTGGTTCCATCAGGCCTTGAAGTTTCAAAATGGTCCCCATGGCTTCATGAGTACCCCCTGTGTCACAAGAGACTCCTGGTTCCCTTAAATTCTTCAGTGTCACAATGGGCCCTTGGTTCCACGAGGTTTGGTAGAGTCCCAGCTGACTCCTTGGTTCCATGAAGCCCTGCTGTGTCACAACGCCCATAGTTCCATGAGTTTTCATGGGGTCACCACGGTCTCTTTGGATCCCCATGGTCTCCTTGGTCCCATCCAGGCCTTGTAACAAGAGACAGGGAGCCATTTTGTGCCTTAGATGAAAGGCTGCAGAACTCATGGTTGTGAGGCTGTGTCACTGATTAGAAACAAAAGCCACCTGAATCTGAACGCCAAATATCATCTCAAGTACCTTCAATCCCAGCCTCGACAGAGGTAGAAAATACAAACAGAGATTCCACAGTAAATCAAAAACAGGGACCATATTTTGAATGCAGGCAAAATGCATTCAAGTGCATTCGAATGCACTCGCTATGATGGGGACGTGATGATCCCCTATTCCAAGAGTGAATTTAAGAAAGGCTGACTATTGAAGGAACTACAGAGAACCACAATATAAGAAAAGCAGGTGGCACAGGTGATTCTGGGATAGGGAGACCAGAAAGCAAGAGCAGATGAAGCAGTGCAGTTCCCACCAAGAAGATCACGTTCACACGCTGTGGGCAGCAACCCCATCAGGCCGTGTCACCATCCCCTGGTACAAGGGTGGTCACGATGGTTCGTTTCACTGATCTCAGGGTGCAAAGACACACAGCAGGGGACTTTCAGTATTAACCAAAACAAATGCACCTTTTAGTGAGTGCCCACAGCAGATGCAACAGAAGGATTAGAATGGGGATAAAGGATAGAGAGACAGAGAAAAGGGGGGGGGGAATAGCTGCCAACAGAGAAATGAAATCCTCGTGGTCCGGCCAATAGATCCATCTGGTCACGTCGGGGAGAGTCTCAAAGTCTTTGGTTAACTCAGGGCTCTTTTATAATCTACCGCCAGGAGGGAAGCAGGACAGCACATGGAGGGAAGAGTGGAGAATAATTCCATTGGGAGCAGGTACAGACAGTCCATTTCTGAACAGCACAAACCAGTGCCAGCTGTGAGCCCGTTGTTTCAGGACTGGTTCCTATGGGAAACCTCCTGCTTCCCATGGCAGACATCCCGCTCCAGTCAGGCCAGCACCCCTGGGTTAGAATTTGAAGGGTCTCAGTCTCAGTCCTTGGGGAGGGCTTTAATCTCCGTCCTTGACGGCAGCTGTGAGGCAGATGAGGGATCTTTGGACCGTCTCTTACAGACTGACATCGCAAAACATAAAAATAATTATTCATCTCCCCTTAAAAGAAAATTACCTGAATTAATAAAATTATAATTATTTTTCTTATTTAAAGTATTATTATTCTATATTTGTATTACCAAATTTGAATGTTTATATTAAGGAACTCATACCATTTTAGCAAGCAAAAAATTTATTGGTCATTGGTTCTAAGTAACACGATTCCCTTCATTAATTCACTGCCCAGTGCGGCTCTTGATTTCTCCTTTATGCTTATTAGTCCCATTTTAAATCCTTTTGTCATCTTTTTTATCATTTTCACAGACAGGGTAAAAAAGACCACTTTGGGGTCCATGGAGACATTTCTGGGGAACATTTGGGGCAGTTCTGGGTCTGGAGAGGGAATTCAGAGAGAACTTGATGGTCTGGAGGAACCTTGCAAGAGCCGGGTGGGCACTTGGAGGGGCACTCAGGGATTCCAAGGGACGGTTCGGGGTCCGGAGCAGCACCCGGGGGTCCAGGGTGGCCCTTGGAGGTCAGGGAGGGGAATTTGGAGCCCTTCGGGATCCGGGCTGGCCCTTGGGAGGCTCTTACTGGGATCTCTGGGGCGCGAAGGTTTATGGGAGTTGTAGGCGACGGGCTAATACGGTTAAACAGGGCCGCGGAGCATCACGGGAGTTTGAGGCGCAGCTGAAATGGCTCTCAGTCGGGCGCAGGGCATGACGGGAGATGAAGTCCCGGCTGGAACAGCGCTGGACATGCGCCGCAAAGCATGATGGGAGCCGTAGTCCCGGAAGTGGCTCCAACGCTTTGTTTGGGAGTCCGGGAAGGCTCTCGGGGGAGACTCCTGCGTCCGAGCCGCGACTTTAGATCCTCGGGGGAACGTAAGCGGTTCGAGAGAACTTGCGGGGAGTTCGAGGACCTCAATAAGGCTCTTTAGGGCGCGGGGCAAGGCAGGAGTTTTAGGCGCAAGACTGTGTTCTGAGGGTCTCTGGGGCCGCGGGGGAGGAGATGAGATGAATTCCCAGAAGTGGCTGTACCCGGCATCTGTGAGGTTGGGAGAACTCAGGGGATCCGGGGACGCTTTTAGGGGGTTCCGAATGGGCGCTGAGGGGGCACTGAGGGATCCTGGAGGGTCTGGGGGACACTTAAGGGACAAAGGGGGGCGGATCCCGGGGTTCTGTGGAGCGCGGGGCATGACGGGCGTTGTAGTCCCGGCTGCAATGGGGCTCAATCGGGCCGCGGGGCATGACGGGAGTTGTGGCTACCGTAGGCACAGTCCCCGAGTCTCCGATCTCTGGCGCTGATTGGCTTCCAATGATGACGGGCGGGAGTCTCGGCAAATGGGATGTGGCAAAGGCGGCAACAGCCCATTCAACCTGTCCAGTCCCTCCCATTACAGCCCCGTTCATCCCGAGTACAGACCAGTACAACCCCAGTACAGCTCAGTTCATCCCAAGTAAAGGCCAATACAATCCCAGTGCCCCTCCAGTCCCTCCCAGTATAGCCCCGTCCCTCCCAATAACCCTGAGTTTATTCCCAGTCCCTTCCAGTTCCCTCCAGTATCATCCACAGGATGCCCCAGTGTCTCCAGTCTTCTCCACAATGGCCCCAGTGTCCCCAGTATGTCCCAGTCCTCCCCAGTGTCACTCCCAGTATGTCCCAGTGTCTCCACAGCGTTCCCAGTGTTCCCCAGTATGTCCCAGTCCACCCCAGTGTTTCCAAGGACAGTTTCATTTCTCTCAGTGGCCGTGGCAGCCAAACCCAGCAGTGGGGTCAGTGCAGTGCCCATGGCCACAGCCCCTTGCAGGGGCCCAGTGCAGCTTGGGCTGATGATCCACCCTCACAGCTGGCCCAGGGCAGCTCTGCAGTGCCTTTGGTGGCACCTGGGGCTGGCACACACCTGAGCAGTGTGCCTGTTTGCACTGGGGAAACTCAGGAGTTTCAGATTGCTGCAGAAAGTACAAGAAGGGAAAACACCTCTGAGGCTGGGTGCAGCCAGCTCTGCAAGCACAGCAGGGCCCAGGGCAGTGAGCACAGACAGGATGGGGCTGGGCAATGTGGAGCAAGGTTGTCCACACTGGGTCAGACCTCAAGGCGCAGCTTCTGTGAGCAGGCCAGAGCTGCTGAGGAGAGACCCTGGGTCAATATCAATCACAGAATGCTGCAATCACCTCTGCTCTAAAGAGAAATTTGATAAAAGACACAGTTTAAAATGGGAATGTATATTTTATTACTGCTCTTTGAAATCTTTCTCCGTAACTGGACTAGGACAACTTGAAAGACCCTCTCAGGGCTTTGTTGTTGTTTACATCAGACTCAGTCCTTGAGAGTATCTTCAAACAACTTCTCAAGAACTTAAAGTTAAATTTAGACTCCAAATTTTCTTGGAGTTTTAATGGCTCCCACTGAGGGATGCGACTGGGAAAGTGTCCCCAGGTTCCAGTTAAAGCAGAACACTGGAGGCAGTGATGACAGCTGGGGACAAACAAGGCAAAGGTGTCTCTGTGCTGAGCACACCTGGATGTGTTTCAGGAATACAAAAGGCCAAGGCCTGAACCCCAGCCCCTGGCCAGGCAGATCCTGTCCCTCCCTCCTTGCTCAGGGCTCTTCCCGGGATGGGCACTGGCATGTGGGGATGTGCAATGGCAAGGGCAGGAGCATGGGGCGGCCCCTGCCAGGCTGCTGAGCAGGGACAAGGAGGCAATGAGGCCCCAGCCCTGCAAGGGTCACTTGTCCCCTCGTGGCCTCAGGCCCAGGCCCAGCAGCCATGGCCAAAGTGCTGCCCAAGGTGGCTCTGGCAGGGCTGTCTTGCAGCTGCTGCCCATCCCTGTGCCCTGTGCAGCCCAGGCTGTCCCACGGTGTCCCTGCCCTGTGCCTCTGTCCCTGCAGGCTGTCGGCATCCCCCGGCTGCCCCACCTGGCTGGGCCCTTCCTTTGCTGACAGCTCTGCCTCCTGCCTGCCTCTGCCTGCCCACACAGAGCCTGGGGCTGATACCAAAAGGGTTCATTCCATGTTTACCCTGCCTGTGAACTTTTACCACAGGAACAAGGCATGCAGGGGCTGCTTTCCCAGCAGGAATGGTTGGAAGAGAAGATGAAGACATCTAGCTCAGGAGTGCAGGGACAGAGAAAACAAGGACTGAATCTGGGAACTTGGGGTGTGATTTATGGAAATAGGTAAATTGTAATTCATATTTAGTGACTGTATATAAGCAACACACTGGTAGAATTACATGTCCATGTGAGGTTGGGAGTTATCCCTCACTAGAGCTCAGGCCTGAATAAATGACACCCTCTGAAATAGCAAATTTGTGTACAGGGACAAAGCAGCTCAGTGGAGTAGAGACTGAGGACAGCAGAGGAGCCCTGAGAGGGATTGAAGGGAGGTTTCAGAGATGGTGGATCCTTTTGGCACAATGGAGAACAGCCAGAGAAAGAAAGAATTAAAGCAAAGGGCAGATAGGGAGAGCCAGACAGGACCCAAACAGAAAGGAATTTCCCTGCCAGGGCAGGGCTGTGGTGCAGCATGTCCCCCAGAAAAGGAGCCTTTGTGTGGGCAGGCAGAGGCAGGCAGTCGTGTCCCTCAGTGGGAGCCATTAAAACTTCAAGAAAATTTGGAGTCTAAATTTAACTTTGAGTTCTTGAGAAGTTTTTTCAAGACACTCTCAAGGACTGAGTCTGATGTAAACAACAACAAAGCCCTGAGAGGGTCTTTCAAGTTGTCCTAGTCCAGTTACGGAGAAAGATTTCAAAGAGCAGTAATAAAATATACATTCCTATTTTAAAGGGTGTCTTTTGTTGTATTTCTCTTTAGAGCAGAGGTGATTGCAGCATCCTGTGATTGATATTGACCCAGGGTCTCTCCTCAGCAGCTCTGGCCTGCTCACAGAAGCTGTGCCTGGAGCTCTGACCCAGTGTGGACAACCTTGCTCCACATTGCCCAGCCCCATCCTGTCTGTGCTCACTGCCCTGGGCCCTGCTGTGCTTGCAGAGCTGGCTGCACCCAGCCTCAGAGGGGTTTTCCCTTTTGGGGGTTTTTGCAGCAATCTGAAACTCCTGAGTTTCCCCAGTGCAAACAGACACACTGCTCAGGTGTGTGCCAGCCCCAGGTGCCACCAAAGGCACTGCAGAGCTGCCCTGGGCCAGCTGTGAGGGTGGATCATCAGCCCAAGCTGCACTGGGCCCCTGCAAGGGGCTGTGGCCATGGGCACTGCACTGACCCCACTGCTGGGTTTGGCTGCCACGGCCACCGAGAGAAATGAAACTGTCCTTGGAAACACTGGGGAGGACTGGGACATACTGGGGAACACTGGGAACGCTGTGGAGACACTGGGACATACTGGGAGTGACACTGGGGAGGACTGGGACAAACTGGGAGTGACACTGAGGGATACGGGTGCAGACTGGGGCCATTGTGGAGAAGACTGGGGACACTGGGGCATCCTGTGGATGATATTGTGGGGAACTGGAAAGGACTGGGAATAAACTCAGGTGTTTTGGGAGAGACTGGGCTGTACTGGAAGGGACTGGAAGGGCACTGGAGTTGTAGTGCCAACAACTCCAGTTGTACGGTTCTACTTGGGATGAACTGCTGTGTACAGGGGTTGTACTGGTCTGTAGTGGGGATGAACTGGGCTGTACGGGGAGGGACTGGAGAAGTTGAATGGGCTGTTCCCGCCTCCACCGCATCCCATTTGCCGAGACTCCCGACCATCATTACCCGAAGCCAATCAGCGCCGGGATTTGGGCCTCCGGAGCTGTGCCAAGGCTCCTTACTACTCCCGTCACGCCCCGCGGCCCGATTGAGCCCCATTGGAGCCGGGACTACAACGCCCGTCATGCCCCGCGCTCCACAGAACCCCGGGATCCGCTACCCCTTTGTCCCGTAAGTGTCCCCCAGACCCTCCAGGATCCCTCTCTGCCCCCTCAGTGCCCATTCGGGTCCCCCCAAAAGCGTCCCCGGACCCCCTGAGTGCTCCCAACCTCACAGATGCCCGGTACAGCCACTTCTGGGAATTCTTCTCCTCTCATCCCCCGCGGCCCCAGAGCCCCTCAGAAGAGTCCCGTGCCTGAAACTCCTGCCGTGCCCCTCGCCCTAAAGAGCCCTGAAGATCTCCCCGAGCTCTCCCGCAAGTGCTCTCGAACCGTTTACATTTACCCGAGGATCTAAAGTCGCGGCTCGGACGCACAAGTGTCCCCCAGGAGCCTTCCCGGACCCTCAAACGCTGCGTTAAAACCTTTTCCTGGGACTACAGCTCCCATCATGCTCCGCGGCGGACGTACAGGGGTTATACAGCCGGGACTTCATCTCCCGTCATTCCGTGCGCTTCCACCGAGAGCTATTGCAGCTGCGCCTCCAACTCCCCTGATGCTCCATGGGCCTGTTAAACCGTACGATACCCACGCCTACAACTCCCATCACCCCCCGCGCTGCCGAGAGCACCGTCAGAGCCCCCCAAGTGCTACCCTGGACCCCGAAGAGCCCCAAATTCCCCTCCCTGACCTCCAAGGCCCCCCTGGACCCCCACGTGCTGCCCCGGACTCCGAACTGTCCCTCAGAATCCCTGAGTGCCCCTCCAAGTGCCCACTGGTCTTCCCCAAGTGTCCTCCAGACCCTCAAGTTCTCTCTGAATTCCCTCCCCAGACCCAAAACTGCCCCAAATGTGCCCCAGAAATGTCTCAATGGACCCCAAATTCCCCCCCATTGATCCTGTATTGTAAAAAGATAAAAAAAGATGAGAAAAACACTATGAATATAACTAATTTTCAGGAACAGGAATTTAAAAAGAGCTAATGGAGCTTAATTAATTAATGAAGGGAATTGTGTTTCTTAGAAACATTGAGCATTCATTTTTTCAGCTACTAAAACTGTATTGATTTTTTACATAAATAAAAAAAACAAGGTAATAAAAACTAATACTGTTCTTATAAATAAACATAAATATACTAAATATATAAATGAAAAACATTAACACTAATTAATGTTTTACAGAATAAAAATAAAATAATAAATCGCATGAGCATTTTTGGATGTTGTGGGATCTCAGTCCCAGGGAGCGATGGTGAGGTTGGGCATGAGGAGCAGGTTGTCCAAACAGGCTCAGCCTGCAAGGGGCTCGTTCTTCTCCATGCACAAACCTCCTAACGAGAAATTCACCATCAAGATCACTTAGGGAATGCTTCTGCCACCTCTTCAATGAACTGAAAAATAAAAAAATGCACCCTTGATTAAAAAACCATCATGAGGTACATTTTGGAATCTCCCTCCTGAAGAAAACTCCAAACTGACTGCAATCACTGCACAAGCCCTGGGGACTCAAAGACAATGCAAGGGAGACAAAGAGCTCCTGAGGTATTTTTATCAGCTCCTCTGTATTTTTATCAGCCCCACGGTGGATTTGGGGCTGGGTCCAGGAAGGATGAAGAAGCTGCTCAAGGAGTCAGCAGAAAAACCCCAAGTCCCCTGGAGCATGGCTGGGCCCCAGTGAGGGCAGGGAGTGCCCAAGGCTGCCCAGGGCCTGGTGAGAGCAGATCCTTGAGGCCAGGATTGCAGGGAGCCCAAGGCTCTGAGCAGGGAACTGCAATGCTGAGCAAGGCCTGGCTTAGCTGCAGGAAGCAGAAAGGCCAAGCCCTGAGCCCAGCCTGGGCCAGCAGGGCCTGTCCCTCACGGCTGCCTCAGGGCTGTTTGTGGGGCAGTGGAATGTGAGGGGCAGCAAGAACAAATGTCATAAACCTGCAGCCCCTGCCAGCCTCCCCAGAGAGGGATGAGGGAGAAGCAAAGTGCAGCCCCTGCCAGGAAAGTTCCTCCTGTGGGGCCTCCAGAGGCGCTGCCCGAGCCCAGGGCACAAAGGCCTGTGTGCCTGTGGCCCTGCCAGCCCTGCCCAGCCCTTGGCCATGTGTCCTGCAGGCTGTGCCCCCTGTGCGTGCTGCTCCTCTGCCCTGGCCGGCTGCACTCACCCATCTCGCTGTGCCCCAGCATTTCTCACCCAGCGTTTCTGTGCCCTCCCTGGGCTCCCTGCACCCAGCGCTGCCAGCTCCTGGCACACAGAGCCCGGCCATGGCCCAGCCTCATGCTGCCACACCTCCAGCACCAACATTCTGCCCTGCGAGGGACTTTGCTTTCTCCTCAGCTCCAGGCTGAACCTTCCAAGCTGCACTTTGGGGAGGTTTCCTGCAATTCCCACTGCCAAGGAAAGGTCTGTCTCCTGCTGGTCACAAACAGAGAAGGACTGGTGGGAGATGTGGTCAGAGGCTGTGTGGGGCAAAGTGACAATGAAATTTTTTAGTTTTAAATATTCCAGGAAAGAAGGAGGGGCACCAACCAAACGTCTACACCTGGCTGGATGGTCAGGCCCAGAGAGTGGTGGTGAACGCTGCTGCATCCAGGTGGCAGCCAGTCACCAGTGATTGCCCTCAGGAGCCTGTGCTGGGGCCAGTTATCTACAATATTTTTACTGAAAACTGGATGAGGGTGTTGAGTCTTTCATTAGTAAATCTGTAGAAAACACTAAGTTAGGAGCGTGTGTCCATCTGCTGGAAGGCAGGACTCTTGCAGAGAGACCTGGAGTAGCTGGATGGATGGGCAGAGTCCAGGAAGATGAAGTTTCATTTAAAGTCCAAGTGCTGGGTCTTAAACTTTGGCCACAACAATGCCTACAGTGCTACAAGCTGAGGACAGAGTGGCTGGACAGCAGCCAGGCAGAAAGGGACCTGCAGGAACTGATGGACAGCAGGCTGGACATGAGCCAGCAGTGTGCCCAGGTGGCCAAGCAGGCCAATGGCTCCTGGCCTGGCTCAGGAATGGTGTGGCCAGCAGGAGCAGGGCAGGGATTCTTCCTCTGTGCTTGGCACTGCTTGAGCAGCACCTCGAGTGCTGTGTCCAGTTCTGGGTCCAAAATTTAGGAAGGACATGGAGGGACTGGAGCGTGTCCAGAGAAGGGCAACAAGGCTGGGGAGGGGTCTGCAGAACAAGTCCTGTGAGGAGCAGCTGAGGGAGCTGGGGTTGTTTATCCTGGAGAAGAGGAGGCTCAGGGCAGACAAGGCAGTGTCAGGGCACAGGTTGGACTTGATGATCTCCAAGGTCTTTTCCAACCTTGCTGATTCTGGGATTCTCTGAAACCACCCTTGGAGCAGTTGCAGGAGGAGCCCTGGGCCTCCTCTTCAGAAGCTCCAGCAGCCCAGGTCCCTCAGCTTCTCCTGCCAGCCCCAAAGCCCATCCTGTCAGTCCTGCAGAGCCTCTGCAGCTCCTCCTCACTGCCCAGAACAGGGAGCCCCAGAGGCAGACACAGCAGCCCAGATGTGCCCCCCTGGCCTGGGGTGCCTCTGGCAAGGGAGCAGCACCAGGCACTGCAGGAGCCTGCAGACAATTCCTGCACCACTTGTAGGATGATCCTGCTGCCCAAGGGACATTCCCATGATGCCAAGTCAGTAACTGCAATGGGGAGTAGGGCCAGAGGGGAATGGCCAAATAGGGATGGGCTGTTTGGAAGGGAGGGAACAGGGGTGGGCAATGGGAAGCCATTTGTATCAGAAAGAGGAAAGAAAGCAAAGGTGAAGACAAGGAAATGGTCAGGGCAGTTTAGGGGTGGCTGCCAGGCAGACCTGGCTCTGAGCAACAGCATCTGCAGTGGGACAGGAAACTCCCAGCTGATGGGAACAAACTTTCTGGCTGACTGCAGAGGCCAGGACAAAGCTGAGTGGTTTTCTTGGTGTCCCCCAGCCCTTGCTGGCCCCAGGGGCTGATGGCATTTGTGCTCCCTCAGGTTCATGTCCCCACAGCAACAGCATGGGGGTGCTCCCCCTGCTCTGTGCAATGTAAACAGGGGCTGCAGAGCCAGTGCTGCTGTGTCTGTGCCTGCAAGGATGGGGCACCTGTGTGAGCTGGGGGAGAGGCCAGGGCTGCAGAGGGGGGATGTTGTTGGCAGCTCCATCAGGACGCTCTGGGATGCTGCCCTGGGCTGTGCAGCGCACTGGGGATGGATCAGCCCCTGCTCTGCTGCTCCTTCCCATCTGTCCCAGGGCCCTTGCAGAGCCCCAGCCATGCTGTTTGCCCCCAGCCTGCGTACGGCCATTCTGGGGCTGCTCACAGGGGTTTTCTGTACTGAGCATTGGCCTGGCTGTGTTCTTGATAGAGCCTGGGCAAGGAGCCTGGAGCCCCCAGGCCCTGGCCTGAGGCGTCAGCGCTGCCCCAGCAGTGCCCATGGCCTGTCCCTGCTGCAGCCCCGGCACTGCCACCCCCAGGACTGTGCCCGGCCCCGAGAGCACTCAGGCCCTACAGCAACACCAGGGCCACCAGGGCAGTGGGACAGGGCCATGGCAGGAGCACTGGCAACACCAAGTGCTGCTGCTGCTGGGCACAGCTGCTGTGCCAGCCCTGATCTGCCCCCAGCTCTGCACACAGACATTGCTGCTGCAGCTCCAGAGAAGGCAACAAAAGGGAGATGTCTAGTGAAAACTTGGCTGGGAGAGCTTTCAATTCATTTAAAGCCACCAAGAGACCCACTCCTCATTGACACTGGGCCACAGTGAAGGTTGAGATAAACCAAATGATGAAGGGCAGAAGCAATGACCTTGCTTTGTGAACATTATTGAAATCTAAAACAAAGGAAAAATAACTCAACAACCACAACAAGAACTATTATAGATTACATTTATTATATGTGATTTGCAGTAATTATCAACCAGTTTAATGCTTCTGAAATTTTCCAGTCATCCGTGTCCACACTGCAGCCTTGAGCTCCTGGTTCCTCAGGCTGTAGATGAGGGGGTTCAAGGCTGGAGGCACCACTGAATAGAGAACTGAAAGGGCCAGATCCAGGGATGGGGAGGACATGGAAGGGGGCTTCAGGTAGGCAAAAATGGCAGTGCTGATGAACAGGGAGACCACAGCCAGGTGAGGGAGGCAGGTGGAAAAGGCTTTGTGCTGTCCCTGCTAAGAGGGGATCCTCAGCACAGCCCTGATGATCTGCGCATAGGAGAAAACCATGAACACAAAACAACCAAAACTTAAACAGACACCAAGCAATGAATTCCAAATTTTTCTGAAGGTGGAGTGTGAGCAGGAGAGCTTGACGATCTGTGGGATTTCACAGAAGAACTGGCCCAGGGCACTGCCATGGCACAGGGGCAGGGAAAATGTATTGGCTGTGTGCAGCAGAGCATAGAGAAAGCCACTGGCCCAGGCAGCTGCTGCCATGTGGGCACAAGCTCTGCTACCCAGGAGGGTCCCGTAGTGCAGGGGTTTGCAGATGGACACGTAGCGGTCGTAGCACATGATGGTCAGGAGGAAATACTCTGCTGAAATGAAGAAGATAAAGAAAAAGAGCTGTGCAGCACATCCTGTGTAGGAGATGTCCCTGGTGTCCCAGAGGGAATTGTGCATGGCTTTGGGGACAGTGGTGCAGATAGAGCCCAGGTCAGCGAGGGCCAGGTTGAGCAGGAAGAAGAACATGGGCGTGTGCAGGTGGTGGCCGCAGGCTACGGCGCTGATGATGAGGCCATTGCCCAGAAGGGCAGCCAGGGTGATGCCCAGCAAGAGGCAGAAGTGCAGGAGCTGCAGCTGCCGCGTGTCTGCCAATGCCAGCAGGAGGAAGTGCCTGATGGAGCTGCTGTTGGACATTTGCTGCCTCTGGACATTGGCACCTTTTGAAGACAGAATGACAGTGATAATCGAGCGGAGATTTCTCACAGAAATATCAAAGCCTTTTCTCATAGACCCTTTCCTACAATTAAACACCTCTCCCTTGTGTATGTCTAGGAGACCTTCCTTCACCTTTGTTCCTGGAGCCCTGATTGTTGCTGGCCAATGTTGTATGAGGAGCTGGACCATGGCCTGCAGGACACCTGGGAGTCAGCCCTGACCTCCAGTCAGTGCAGGGGAACAGTGAGGGCAGGGTCCAGTCCTGGTGTTTGGACTTGGACAAAAAATCTTCCAGTAAGGCAGAGGAGCTGCCTGTGTGAAGGGATGGGGACAACAGAAGGCAGAACGTGAGATTCTGTTGCATCTGTGGAGAACAGATTGTCCAGCAAGGCAGGAGGATTGTCTGAGGCTTCGTGCAGACTGAGGGGAGCTGCTCTGTCCCTCTCTCCTGTTCCAGCTGCCCTGGACTTGCACCTTTCTGAGATCCACTCCTGTGTTACCCTGGACAGCCAGGAGACACAGCTGAGAGCAGAGGGATCCATGGCGCACAAAGTGGCTCCTGCCTTTCCCAGAGTCAGCAGAGTGGGCTCATTGCCAGCCTCCCAGGCTGCCCTGCCCAGAGCTGCCCGGGCACAGGGAGCTGGGACACCCCATTGCTGTGCTCAGCCTGCACAGGAGGAGCCCAAGGGCTGGGTCTGGCCCTGCAGCTGGAACTGCCATTGCAGAGAGCCCGTCAGCAATGCCAGCAGCACCTGGGCAAGGCAAGGAGAGAGAGAGAGCCGGGCCTGAGGAAAAGCCTTTCCCTGGCCAGCCCTGCCCCGCCCCTGCCAGGCAGCAGAAGGGCAGGACAGTGGCCCTCAGGCCTTGGTCAGCAGGGAATGGGCACATGGCTGCAGAGATGCCCTTCATCTCTGGGGCTGCTCTGCCGGCCCAGGAGGGCCTGAGGGCCCCGAGCCCCCGGGCTGAGGGCTGTGCTGGCTGCGACGGGACACAAGAGCTGTGCTGCTCAGGGCAGTGTCTGCCCTGCAGGGCAGGCCTGGCAGGTGCCACATCTGCCCTGCAGCAGGGCTTCCCTCAGCACGGCCTCCCTCCCTGCCTGCCCGCGGCTCTGCTGCTGGAGCTGTCCCAGCCCCAGCTGCTCCTGTGGCCCCAGACTCCTTCCCTGCCAGAGCTGCCAGAGCCCAGCCCAGCCCCTGGGCCAGCCCTGCCCTGCAGCTGCTGGGCCTTGCAAGGATTAAAGAACAGCTCCCCCAGCCTGGGCTGTGGAGAGCATTATTAATAATTGGTTAGCTGAGAAAGGCCACACTGATATAATGCCACTGGTTAAACTGAAGGAGAAAAGTCAGCAGTCAGCAAGCTGAAAGGAAGAGTCAGCAGTGACCTTGCTGCAACATGAGGATAGGGAGTTGAGATTAGTCCTGAACACATCCTAAGAATATGTAGAAAGTATCAAAAGTAGAACCATAGGAATGTAGAAGTAGGCGTAGGTGCTGATATGTAAGCTGACCAATCCTGAGCTCAACTTTTGCAATATGTATGAAGCTCATTATTAACTGTATTTAACCCGCCGTACTGATCAATAAAATTGAGCCTGTGATGATCAAACTGATGTCCTGGTTCCCTTCCGTCGACAAATGGTGGAGAATGCGGGCATAACCGAATCTCTGCCCTTTTTCTCGGATTAAAAGAAAAAGGGATTACGCCACGGTCGGGGAAGTTGGGTTTGGGTCCCAGCAGCCGGGACGGTGCCGGAATTTGAAGCACCCTTAAGGTTCACAACTGTGACTTAAGCCAATACGTGTCCGCCGGAGCCTGGAGAGCTGCAACAGCGCGCGCTGATTAATAGGTATGGATAGGCAAGCGGCATATGATTTATTTACCGCCTATTTAGAGCGGCGTGGGATAAAAGGGATAGATTTAAAAAAGGAGTTACCAGGGTTATTAGCTTATGGCCATGCTAAGGGTATCTTTTCTAATCCTCATACAGTTCATGAGTTATCAGAGTGGAGAAAGTTTGGGGAAATATTGTGGGATACAGTACTAGACGATGATAAGTCAGCAAAGAAATTCGGGAAGTTATGGCGGGTGGTGTATAACACGTTACTTCAGCAGGTCTCTGAGAGAAAGGCAGCAGAAAGGGCAACAGAAGCTCATAAGAGGAATATAGGGTATGGTCGTGAAGATGATCCCCTGGCACCCTCTGTAACTAAAGTACTTATGCCTAAGAGTCCCCAGCAAAGTGGTGTGGAGGATTTCTCTATAGGCGCAGTGGAACCGTCTGCACCTTTCCTGTCAGAGGGGGAGGGCGAGTCGGATGGTGGAGGTAGGAGCAAGCCAGCTTTGCCTCCGCCACCAGCTTCAGGCGGGTCGGATGGTGGGAGTAGGGGCAAGCCAGCTTCGCCTCCGCCGCCAGCCTTGCCTCCGCCGCTACCCCTCAGTGAGCCGGCTCCGGTTACAGCTTCGGTGGGGGGGTCACCTCCCCCGCCCGAGCTGGCTCCAGCGGGGGGGCTGGCTCCCCCTCGCAGGCAGGCTCCGCGTGAGTCGGCTCCGGTTTCACTGTCAGCTCCAGCGGGGGAGGGGGGGCTCCCGCTTCCCCCGCGCGAGCCAGCCTCTGCTTCACTGCCCCCCCCAAGCGAAAACTCGGTGTCTGCACCGAAGCGCCAGCAGCATAGCACCCTTAAAGAGTCAGATCCCATCCCAGGGGCACACCGTGATCCATGGGGGGAGATGGCTAAACAGAGGAGGGAAGCTTGGGCTGCTTTGGCAAAGGAAGTAATGCAAATGGGGGATGGTGAGGCGGTGGAAATAGCTTCTAGTCTTGCATGTCCAGTTACATACACACCACAGTATGATGCACAGGGGAACCTTACGCATAATATAGCAGAATATACTCCCTTAGATTGGAAGCTGTTAACTCAGCTACGTTCTACGGTTAGTCAGTTTGGAGTAAAAAGTGAACCTTTTAAGCAAATGTTAGATTATCTTTTTAATACTCAGATTTTATGTCCTAATGATTTAAGAGGAATAGTTCGGTTGATATTCACTCAGCATCAGCAGTTATTGTTTAATGCACATGACCCATTACATGGAGTAACAGTAAAGGAGCTGATGGGCTTAGAGGCATTTTTACGTACAGAGGCACAGATGATATCGGGAGAAGATAAACTTACAGAGTCTATTTGGTTAGTGCGTGCTGCAATAGATATGGTTAAAGAGCCAGGAGGGTTACCGGCTTATATGGGCATTAAGCAAGGAAGGGAAGAATCATTTGGAAATTTTATCAATAGAACAGCTACTGCTATTGATCGGGCTGGTGTTGCAGGGCGCTATTGAAGCAGGTGTGCTTTGCAAAATAGCAATCCAGCAACCCAAAGAGTGTTAGCTACTTTAGGGGCAAACTGGACTATTGAGGAAGCATTAGAGCGAATGGCATTAATGCCAACAGCTTCACAGGCATTTATAGCAGAAGCCTTAAAGGAATTAGGATTAGGGTTGCAAAAGCATAGTCTACTCAAAATCAGGTGTTAGCTGCTCTTGCTCCTCTCCAAAGCGGCTCACTGGCAGTCACGTAAAGAGGCTCAAGACCATTCATCAAGTGTTACCGATGCGGCAGTGAGGGACAGACACAAGTTACTGCCGTGACATCGGAGACACCAGCTGCTGCCCTAACATCGCTGCTACCTCCTGTCTGCAACCCGCAACAACCGGGAGCCTCGGCTTGGACTTATCAGCAGCAGTAGACATCACACTAATGACGAACCGGCCTGAGAGGATACCCACTGGAGTAAAGGGTCCTCTTATACTAAATGGACAAACATGTGGAGCATTATTGCTGGGACGTTCCTCTATAACTATGTTGGGATTATTTGTTTTGCCTGGTGTTATCGATGCGGACTTTACAGGGGAAATACAAATTATGGCTTACACCCATTATCCTCCGATTAAAATTACAAAAGGACAACGCATTGCACAATCGGTACCACTGTCACAAATGACATCAGGAATACAATCATTTACTGGTCAAGCACGGGATGAAAAAGGTTTTGGCTCTACTGGTGTTACACTTTTAACTGTGGATTTACAAAATAGACCAAAACAAAAGGTTGAAATTACCTATGGGCATCAAAGCATAACCCTTTATGGATTATTGGATACAGGAGCAGATACTAGCATCATTTCTCCAGAAGCCTGGCCACAACATTGGCCTCTATTTCCTTCATCAAACATGCTCACAGGAGTAGGAGGATTTACATTGGCAAGCAGGTCGCCGTCTTTGTCTGTGTGCATTGAGAATCAACAAATATCTGCTGTGTTTTCAATTGTTCAACTGCCTCCTACAGTTTCCTGCTTAATTGGAAGGGACATTTTAACACAATTGGGAGTGGTGTTAACTAATCAGCACCCTTTGGGGTAATTGCCATTGCTTGGACTTTCCCCATTCCACTCACCTGGAAAACAGATACACCGGTGATGGTTAAGCAATGGCCATTAAAAGGGGAGAGTCTTATGCATGCCCATGAATTGGTACAGGAACAAAATACAAAGGGACACCTGCGACTGTCCACAAGCCCTTGGAATACACCTATTTTTGTAATCAAAAAGAAATCAGGGAAATATCGTTTGATACATGATTTGAGGGCTGTAAATGACCAAATGGAACCAATGGGGGCCTTACAGCCTGGTCTTCCAAATCCAGCTATGATTCCAGAACACTGGCCACTTTTAATTATTGACCTAAAAGATTGTTTTTTCACTATTGGCCTGCATCCTGATGACATGAAGAGATTTGCTTTTACTTTACCAGCAATAAATCGTGGGGAACCAGATAAAAGATTTGAATGGACATCTCTTCCGCAGGGCATGCGCAACTCCCCCACTTTATGTCAGCTTTATGTTGATGCAGCATTACAGCCACTACGTCGTAAATGGCCAGCAACTATAATATATCATTACATGGACGATATTTTGTTTGCACAGCAACAGCCATTCTCCTCTTTACAGATTAACACCATTAAAAATACTCTTGCTGCATATTCACTTGTTATTGCTGCAGAGAAAATTCAGACTACAAAGCCCTGGAAATATTTGGGATGGACTTTGACGGATCAAATAGTGATACCACAAAAATTGGAATTACAATTGGACATTAAAACTCTACATGATGCACAGAAGTTGCTGGGAGACTTACAGTGGCTGAAGCCTATTGTGGGAATACCAAATCACTTATTAGAAGCCCTACGGCCTTTGTTAAAAGGTGTGGACCCTACTACTCCTGTACACCTGACAAAGGAGCATCATCTTGCCTTGCAGCAAATTAGTAACTGTGTACAGCAAGGGTATGTGTCTCGTCGACAACTCGACCACCCCATTGACCTTACTATTTGGAATAGCCCTTGCCACTTGCTTGGTGCTCTCTCTCAGTTGCAAAAGAAAACGGGGGAGATACGGGTGTTGGAATGGTTGTCACCACCACTACAGCATAAGAAAACAATATCTTCAAAAATTGAACAATTGGCTGCATTAATCAAAAAGGGGTGTCTCAGAATTCTTGAAGTGGATGGTAGAGAACCTGCTACTATTAGATTGCCTATGGAAAAAGAAACCTTGGACTGGTACTTGATAAATTCAAAGAATTTACAAGAAGCATTATTGATGTCACCTGCTAAAGTAGAGACTAGTAAATTAGTGCCTAGAGTTTTGCAATGGATGACAGAATGGAACTGGATTATTCGACCTTTGAGAGAAGAAAACCCCATAGAAGGAGCTATTACAGTTTTTACAGATGCAGGAAAGAAATCAAGGCGTGCTGCTGTTACCTGGCAAGAAAAAGGACAATGGAAGCATCAACTCCTCACAGCAGACCCTGCAGATAGCTTACAAACTTTGGAATTGTTAGCAGTAGTATGGGCGGTGTCCAACATACAGGAGCCTTTAAATGTGGTCACAGACTCTATGTATGTTGCAGGAGTAGTCAAACGAATAGAGGAAGCAGCAATTAAGGAAGTGAATAATAAACGATTGTATGAGTTACTGATACAGCTAAGGAAAGCTTTACGGGAAAGAGCAAACGGTACCCTTAAGCAGTATATTGAAAAACATCAAGATTTGGCAGATCCACAAGCATGTTTGGCTAAGGTTTTGTATGTGATTAATCATTTATGCATTTTTGGGGAAGATGATACCCCCCCTGCAATGAAACATCATCCAAGGTCAGGTCAGGAAAATACTAAGGAAACAGAGGTCTGGGTTAAGTATAAGAACCCAAGTTCAGGATTATGGGAAAAACCTGCAAAGGTATTATATTGGGGTCGGGGGTATCTTTGTGTTTCCTCACCTACAGGGCCTTTGTGGGTGCCTGCTAAGAGGACTAAACCTGTTTTTGATGCAGCCTCTGGTGGATCGCCTTACAGAGGAGGACAAGGAGCGGCTGGGGAAGAAACTGCTTCTAGTCCTACAACCACTACTGTTTCAATTGAAGGGGTACTCGGAAGCGGTGGACAGAGCACTGACACGTCACTACCGGACGGCCCGGGAGTTGATTGGTTTTATTGACTCATTATCAACTTTTCACTTAACAGATCCAGCGAAACTACATTGCCTTGACTGTCACAATCCACATTGTGCTGCCTGGATAGCTCTACGTTGTGGGGGTTGTAAAAGAACTTTTTGGATAGAACAATCATTATTACGGGATTTGTGGTGTCATACTTGTGAACACGAGCATACGTGGGGAAAAAGCTGGCAAGATGAATTAAGGAGACAAACGGGGCAAAACGCATATATAGCTTTAAATCTTTATGAGTCTCCTGAACAGAAGGTTCTTGCTTATTATCGATGGGAAATACAATGTATTGTAAATAGAATTAAGGTTCAAAGTAAATCACGTATAGTTTCTATAAGGTGTAGGAAATTAGTGCCTTTAACACAGCATTCAGTTGTAGGACCCTTCCAAGGGGATCCTGATAGAGCATTAGATTGCTGCATTGATAAGTTGCAAAAATTAAGTTTGCAAGTGACAGGACCAGTGAAATTAGGAGCAGCAAGATTGAAGACAGATAAGAAAAAGAAGGCAAAAAAGGGAACGGTCTCATTTGAATAGGGGTATCAGTGATTGCTAATTAATTTTCTATGATTAGAACAATTTTACTGTTGTGGGACCCTCGGGAGGATATAGTTGTTGAGGAGGATAACGAACAAGAACTACGATTACGAAATAAGATACACCTTGTGTTAAAGAAAGACCTTGAGCTGTTAGCCTCATATAGTAAAAAGGCCGAAGAGGCTTTGCGATCACCACCATTGAATTGGTTGCTTTGGGTTGAAGATACACAATTTTATACTGGTCCTTACTTACATTCGCTTCCTTGTTATGTTTGCAAAAAGGATAAAGATAAATGCTATGCATGGGTAGCTTTGCATTGTGCAGATTGTAATCAGGTTTATTGGTATTCACAGAAGTCATTGGGATATTTATGGTGTACATCTTGTTTTGGAAAGTGGATTCGAAATCATATCTGGGTTAGAGCTCTTGAACAAAGTACTGGCCTGCCAGGACGGACAGGATTACAGCTCTTTGAGAGTGCAGAACAAGTGGTTATAGCATATCTTAGGTGGAAGTTACAGGAAAACCTTAGAATATTTGAAATTACTAAAGCCTCACGCATCATAGCAGCTCGCTGCAAAGCTGATTTGCCTTCAAACTTACCTCGTGCTATACCTGTGAGCAAGGATGCTGATTTAGAATTAGATCAGTATATCCAAGAATTGACTCAGCCTTACAATAGACAATCTAGCAAACCAGGGAAAAGACAGCGAAGAAAGGAAAAACAACGTAAGCAGAAGGAAGAAAAGGAGAAGCAAAGTAAGCAGAAAGAAAAATGAGGTTTGTTTTTGTAATACTGCTCAATGCTGTAGCAAGTGAAGCAGTAGGAGTAACACACTTTAGTCAACCAAGGGAAAATTTATGGGTAACACTTGCTAATCAAACTAACCAATCATCACTTTGTCTTAGCCTCGGAGGAGTCACTAACCCATTTCGAACATGCCTGGTGGGACTTCCGGTGTGGTCTCCTGGAGAATTTTGCAGTTTGATAAACAATCAAACCTTATGTATGTCTAACATGTCAAACATCACATTGCCGGTGCAACAAGGGTATACTGCAGGTCAGAGTGATGGCTATCGTCAATGCTTACTAATCCAATCACTTAACACCTCTTTGCATTCTCCTCCTGAGGAATTGGATCTTTTTGGAAGTACAAATGCCAGCATATCTAACACTACAGCTGGTGGATGGTTTAGCTTCAAACTTTCGGGTGCTCAGAATTTAAACCAACCTAAAGAAACATGGGCCACCCTAGATTCATCCCTGAATGTGAGTGAATTCTCTCCACAGCATTACAGTCAATGTAACGGCACAAATATCACAGCACCAATGAAATTACCCACAGGAATATTTTTGATTTGTGGAGACAGGGCATGGAATGGTATACCAGCTAAACCACAGGGTGGACCCTGTTTTTTGGGAAAATTGTCACTGTTTCATCCTAATGTGTCCTTGCTAATGCAGCTGAGTCAAAATTCAAACAGGAGAAAACGTAGCATACATGACTTAGACTGCAGCAAGATAGGAGATCCACGGTTTTGGGGCACATTCAAACAGGTGGTGGTTTCAACTATCTTACCAGGAGGATCTGCCAATAAAGCCATGAATTTAGCAAAACAATTAGGATGCTGGGCAAGGGATGAGCTGAACAAGACATCACAAATTCTAGACATGCTAACTGCAGATGTGCAAAGTGTTAACCATGCTGTTTTGCAAAATAGAGCTGCTGTAGATTTTTTGCTCTTGGCACAAGGGCATGGATGTGAAGAGTTCGAGGGAATGTGTTGCATGAATCTGTCTGATCATTCAGTGTCCATTCACACTAGGATAAAAGAATTACAACAGGGACTTCACAAACTTAAGGAAGAAGACGGTTTAGGAATTGACGAATGGCTTAAAGGCTTAGGACTCGGACCGTGGCTGAGGAACCTTGTGATCTATGCTATAGGACTGCTGGGTGTAATTTTACTGGTTTTGCTTATTTTGCCTTGTATCTTTAACTGTATTCAAAACATGGTCAGCCGTACAATAGCAAAAACATGGCAAACTAATCTCCTTGCACAAGAAGAAAACGGGGGAAATGTGGAGAGCATTATTAATAATTGGTTAGCTGAGAAAGGCCACACTGATATAATGCCACTGGTTAAACTGAAGGAGAAAAGTCAGCAGTCAGCAAGCTGAAAGGAAGAGTCAGCAGTGACCTTGCTGCAACATGAGGATAGGGAGTTGAGATTAGTCCTGAACACATCCTAAGAATATGTAGAAAGTATCAAAAGTAGAACCATAGGAATGTAGAAGTAGGCGTAGGTGCTGATATGTAAGCTGACCAATCCTGAGCTCAACTTTTGCAATATGTATGAAGCTCATTATTAACTGTATTTAACCCGCCGTACTGATCAATAAAATTGAGCCTGTGATGATCAAAATGATGTCCTGGTTCCCTTCCGTCGACACTGGGCACCATGGAAAGGTGATGCTGCATGGATCTGGAGGCTGGGCAGGTGCAGGCACTTTCTGAGGTGCCCAGGAATCCTCAGGGTGATGGTTTAAGAGTCTCAGCCCCTGATGTGCCCTGCACAGCTGAGTTTCCATTGCCACCAAGCTGAGCCAGGGAAAAGTGGGAGCACAGATTCAGGAAAGCAGAGACCCAAGCAGGAAACTCCTGCCCTGAATAAGCTCATGGCAAGTCCCTACAGAAATGAGCTGGGTATGAACTGGAGCTCTGGGCAGCTCTGGCTGCAGCCCCAGCTTCACCCCCTGCAGCCATCCCTGGCAGCAGGAGCCATCCTGCCCTGTCCCTGTGATGGTGCCCAGGGCAGCCCTGCTCTGCAATACATCATCATCATCATCATCATCATCATCATCATCATCATCATCATCATCATCATCATCATCGTCCTCGTCCTCTTCCTCGTCCTCCTCCTCGTCCTCCTCCTCCTCCTCCTCCTCCTCGTCCTCATCCTCCTCCTCCTCCTCCTCCTCCTCCTCCTCCTCCTCCTCCTCCTCCTCCTCCTCCTCGTCCTCCTCCTCCTCCTCCTCGTCCTCCTCCTCCTCCTCCTCCTCGTCCTCGTCCTCGTCCTCATCCTCCTCCTCGTCCTCCTCGTCCTCATCCTCCTCCTCGTCCTCCTCGTCCTCATCCTCCTCCTCCTCCTCCTCCTCCTCCTCCTCCTCCTCCTCCTCCTCCTCGTCCTCCTTCTCCTCCTCCTCCTCCTCCTCGTCCTCGTCCTCATCCTCCTCCTCCTCCTCCTCCTCCTCATCCTCCTCCTCGTCCTCCTCCTCCTCGTCCTCTTCGTCCTCCTCCTCCTCCTCCTCCTCGTCCTCCTTCTCCTCCTCCTCCTCCTCGTCCTCCTCCTCGTCCTCGTCCTCGTCCTCGTCCTCCTCCTCCTCCTCCTCCTCCTCCTCCTCGTCCTCCTCGTCCTCGTCCTCCTCCTCCTCCTCCTCGTCCTCCTCATCCTCCTCCTCGTCCTCCTCCTCGTCCTCCTCCTCGTCGTCCTCGTCGTCCTCGTCCTCCTCCTCCTCCTCGTCCTCCTCGTCCTCCTCGTCCTCCTCGTCCTCCTCGTCCTCGTCCTCGTCCTCGTCCTCGTCCTCGTCCTCGTCCTCCTCCTCCTCCTCCTCCTCCTCCTCCTCCTCCTCCTCCTCCGCCACAGAGAAACTGAGAGAGCCCTCCTGACACATCCCCCAGGCTGTGGGGTGTGGTGGCTTCAGGAGATCTCTCCAGGAGCACAGGGGACATTGCCCTGCACCCACACACTCACCATGCACACGGCTTTGAAAATCTTTCCCCAAGTGAAGTCTCAGCTAAATGTCTTCCCAGTCCTGATTGCCTTCAGCCTATCTCTGCCTGGCTTCTGTCCCCTCAGCGCCTGCAGGCAGATCCCTCAGCCCTGCTGGGCTGGGAGAGGGGCTGGTCCTGGGAAGAGCTGTTCCTTTAAAGCTCAGCAGCACAGACACAGAATAAGAATTTTAATGAGCCTCTTGGGGATTTGGTGTTGTTTACCTCAGACTCAGTCCCTGAGAGTGTTCAAAAAACTTCTCAAGAACTCAAACTTAAATTGAAACTCCAAAGTTTCTTGAAGTTTAATAAGTCCCTCTGAGGAAGTGTCCCCAGGTTCCAGTTAGAGCAGAACACTGGAGGCAGTGATGACAGCTGGGGACAAACAAGGCAAAGGTGTCTCTGGTGCTGAGCAAAGCTGGATGTGGTTCAGGAATGCCAAGGGCCAAGGCCTGAGCCCCAGCCCCTGGCCAGGCAGATCCTGTCCCTCCCTCCTTGCTCAGGGCTCTTCCCGGGATGGGCACTGGCATGTGGGGATGTGCAGTGCCAAGGGCAGGAGCATGGGGCGGCCCCTGCCAGGCTGCTGAGCAGGGACAAGGAGGCCATGAGGCCCCAGCCCTGCAAGGGTCACTTGTCTCCTGCTCCTGCCTCAGGCCCAGGCCCAGCAGCCATGGTCTAAATGCTGCCCAAGACGGCTCTGGCAGGGCTGTCTTGCAGCTGCTGCCCATCCCTGTGCCCTGTGCAGCCCAGGCTGTCCCAGGTTGTCCCTGCCCTGCGCCTCTGTCCTTGCAGGCTGTCGGCATCCCCCGGCTGCCCCACCTGGCTGGGCCCTTCCTTTGCTGACAGCTTTGCCTCCTGCCTGCCTCTGCCTGCCCACACGAAGCCTTGGGCTGACCCAGACTTCTTCTGGGGGACGTGTTCCACCACAGCCCTGCCCTGGGAGAGAAATTCCTGTCTCCTTGTATCTAGTCTGGGCCTCCCCAGCTGCCCTTGGCATTAATTTTTTTGGTTCTCTCTGGCTGTTCTCTACTTTGTCAGAAGTATCCACCATCTCTGAAACCACCCTTCAATGCCTCCCAGGGCTCTCCTCTGCTGTCTTCAGTCCCCACCCGACTGAGCACAGAGCTCCTCTGTCTGTGTACAATGCTTGTGTGCTTGAGGCCATGAGTGCCTGGACAATTACGGTTCTTTTCTACAGGACGGAAACCACAAAACCCCAGGGTTTTGAAGGCAGATCAGAGGCAGCCACCCGAGGCCAAGGCCAGCCAGACCTGTCTGTCTTGGCAGCTTTTGTCTGGGAGCAATCCTTGGATAGACAGAATCTGGGAGGCCTAACCCAACATTTGTCCATGGGCACCTGGACATGAAGGCCAGTTCTTTTCTATAGGAAGGAAAGTACAGAGCCCCAGTGTTTCACAGGATGGTGAGAGCTGGCCCTCAGGAAGTCAAGGGAACCTAGACAGTCCTGGCAGCTTTTGTCTGGAAGCTATCCTTGGATATAAGGAATTTTGGAGGTGGATTCCTGATTTTGGCTATGGACACCTGGGCTTGAAAGATGTTTTTTCCATGGAAAGAAAAGCTTGGCCCCCCCATTGTTTTGAAGGCAGAAGAGAGGTGACCCCCAAGCTGCCAAGGCCATCCAAAGCTTTCTGTTTTGCAGGTTTCATATGGGAACAACCTTTGGATTGAATCAAATATGGAGATAGAATCCCAGTTTCTGCTGTGAACCCCTGGAGGAGAAGAGTTCTTTCTCACAGAAAGGAAAGCAAGAACTCCAGAGTTTTAGGGGTAGATGAGAAGCAGACCTCAACATGCCAGGATCAGCTGTGGAAGTCAAACCAAGCCAACCAGACCTGTTCCATGTTCTTGGATCCATGGGGCCCTGCAATATGACAATTGCCCCTTGGTTCCATGACACCATGTGTTGTAGTATTACAACAGATCTTTGTTTCCAAAAGGCCCAGCAATATCACAATGGTCTCCTTGGCTCTGCAGTGGCACACTGGTCACTTGTTTCCATGAGGCCCTGCAGTGTCACAAGGGCACCTTGGCTCCATGAAGCCCTGGAATATGGAATGCCCTCTTGATTCCATTGGGCATCTTCACTTTCACATCAGTTCTTAGTTCCACTGAGCCCTGCAGTGTCACAATGGTCTCCTTGGTTCTCCAGAGTCAGAATGTCCCTGTGGTCTCATTGAGCCCCACTATGATCCCCTTGATTCCATGAGGCCCTGCCATGCTACAACGAGCCCTTGGTTAAACGAGGCCCTGATGTGTCACAATGGCCCCTTGGTTCCAGTGGGTCCTGAAGTGTCATAATAGTCTCCATGGTTCCATAAGGCCCCAGAATGTCACTATGGACTTTTGGTTCCAAAAGCTTCCATATTCAAACAAGAGTCTCCTTGGCTCCACAGTGCCCTAATGAATCCTTTGTCTCATGACGTGCCTGGCTTCCCACAGCCTCTCAGAGACCTTCTCCCCCTCAAGGTCCCCAACAGCCCTTCATGGCCTCTCACAGCCCCTCATGGCCTCTAAAAACTCCTCACAGCCCCTCATGGCCCCTCACAGCCCCTCACAGCCCCTCACAGCCCCTCACAGCCCCAGGCCTGGAGCTCCTCCAAAGCAGAAGGGGTCGGGCCCTACTTGTTCTCCTTTTATTTCAGTCCCTTCACAGCCACGAGTAAAGAAAGCTGAAACGGAGCCTTTCCCCAGCATTTCCCTCGGGTTTAACTGCGGGCTGAAGCTCTGTGCTGGCTCTGGCCCAAGCACCACCATCCCTGCAGCCGCCAGGCCTTTGCTGTCCCCCCGTGTCCGTTCCCTGTCCCCGAGTCCCGCCCGGCTCTGGCAGCAGCAGCAGCCGCAGCGCAGGGGGCGCCGGCCCGGCCCAGCCGGGGCTCCCGGCCAGGAGCAGCAGCAGCGCCGGCCCCTTCCTGCCTGCTCCTGCCTCGGCTCCCAAGGGCTTTTTCCAGCTCAATCCTGGACTAGAGCAGCAATCACCCACACACAGCCCTGACTCCTCAGGGCCTGCCTGTGCTGCCCTGGCCCAGCCCTCAGAGAAAGAAAGGATCAGATTCCAGTGCTGTTTTCAGCACTGCTTTACTCACCCTGAGGTGACAGCAGGAGGCTGCTGCTGCCTTTGCCTTGGGAATTGGAGATCATGGCTGCTCTTGCCACTCTTTTGCTTGCCACTTGAAATTTATCTGTAAAACTTCAATTGCCTTTTTTGATCAGAGCTACCCAGAGTGCTTTCGTGACAGTGAATGTAGGAATCCTTAAAATCAGAGGGTTTTGGGAAAGCTGCAAAAGGCAGGCCTCAGAGACAGCAGAACTGTGATTAGAGGTAAGCAGTAGCCATGAGATTTTTCAGTAGAAAAGTTATATCAGAAGCAGAAAGTAAGGACAAATAGAACAATGGTCGGTGTATTAAGAGTTGTCTAGAATAAATCCCTAAGCTTTGCAAAAATATATTTAATGAGATATTAGGAAGTTCAGAGCTTGAGCTCTGTGCATTGTGTTTTATGGCTTACAAGCAGGTATTGTATTCAAAATAGGCAAGCATTATTTGAACCAAAGGTACCTGTGCTAATAGTGGTTGGATAGAACTACCGTCAATATGCTTTTGCTTGGTGGGATGGTAAAATTTTTTAAAATAAGTTGTAACATTGAGTTCTTTGTCTGCTGCCGAGAACACGAGCTGCTGCCATCTTCCCATGCTCATAACCATGTAATGAGACTGATGCTGGAAAATAAACAGCTCGTGACACATTCCTCAGCAGTCCCATTCTGTTGGTGATTTGTACATGGCCCCCGGCCGGCAATAGGTGAACTCAGGCTTTTGGTCACAGGCATCATGATTAGCAGATCTTGAAATGCTCTCAAGTCCCTGAGCACTAAGACAAGGAGAATTAAAACAGCCACACAGGCCACATTTGAAGTGCTCAAACACAGCCCTATTGCTGCTGCTGCTGAAGTAGAATCAACTGACAGAGGCCATCACAGAAATTGCCTCTGGAGTGTGAAATAAAAGGAAAACATTCACCAGGGAGAAGAGAAACCAGAAACTCTTGAGTTACTTCATTGCTTCTTCTAAGCAGCAGCAGCAAATGGAGATGCACAGAGGTATTTCCAGCTGCTGCTAATCCCAGCTGGAGCCCAGCCTGCTGCCCAGGCCCAGCGGGAAGCTGAGCCCAGCCTGGGGAGCTCCCGCAGTGTCGGGAGCTCAGCGCACGCAGGGCCAGGCCCAGAGCCATGAGTACGGCCGCCCATTGCGGGGCAGCGGCACAGACGGAAGGTCCTGCGGCCCAAACCTCCTGCTCCTGCCACACAGCGCCAGTGCTATCCCCCTCCTCCTCCTCTCCCAGCATGGCACAAATTCCAGCTCGGAGGAGGCTTCCCCAGAGAGAGCTCAGACTCTTGCATCAGCCTCAGTGTGCCTGCAGAGGAACAGGGCATCTTTCAGGCACTTCCACAAGCTCAGGGTTCCCATTTCATGGGGAATCTGGGATGAAAATGGCCTTGTTAGGAAGGACAGAAGCAGAGGGAATGGATTAGAAATTATCAGGAAAAATTATCCTATGTGTAAGCAAAGCTCACTAAGTCATTCCCTGCATTTGTCCTTTTCACATTCTTTCAGTCATCTCCTGAGAGGTCCAGCTTGTTCTGGTGCCTTTCATGAACTGGCAGTAACTCTTGATTTATATCAATGCATGAGATGTAGAAACATCTGAACTGAACACTGAAACAAATTCCCTCTGTCAGTCCATTTTCATCTTCTACATCACTTTCAAGATGTCCATGGGGGTGTTGGAATGATTATCCCACAGCTCTCCATTTCTGGCTGCAGGCTCTGGAGATTCTTTCTCTGAATTCAGTCAGGCTTACATTCCCTAACACTTCCTGGTAGCCCGTCATGTTTTCTAAAGGTAGAACAGTAACAATGAAAACCTCACCAATGGCACAAGTTCCCAGCCCACAAGGAAAAGAAAGAACAAGCTGTAAAGTTCCTCAAACATTTCTCCTGCTTTGCTGCAAGAGTCGTGCTGCATGCGGACAGTGTGGAAAGCCAAGAGAAGCTGCAGTTGGTGGCACATCTTGTGACAGAAGCTGAACCTCGTTCTCCATGAAAGGTTCTTGGAAAGAGCAAACAGGACTGTGGACAAGATTGTGGAAGAACTGAAACAGCTTTTAGGAAATGAAATGAAAACAGAATGAAAGAAACCAAGATGTTTTACTCTGTTTATTTTTATGCTCCCCTTTGCACTACTTCTCCATCCAATTAATTCCAAAAGGATCTCACCTCTAAGATACATGACTTGGCATGTTTTAGACACTGTAAAATACCATGAGCTATACAGTTTGCCTTCCCCAGCTTTTTATTTTATTTTTTTGGAAAGCAATGCTGGAGAGGTAAATGCAGTTGTAATATATGGTAGGGATAATTCATGCTATTAATGTATTGTATACAATATTGTAAAATCCCAAATCTATGTGCCTGATCACCCTGGCTGGGAGCAGCTGTCTATTTAGGTTCAACAAGTTCCCTGATACAATTTAAGATAACGATTGACGCCTTAACCTAAGAATAGAAGCTTACAGGGCAATGATTGCCGGTATCCTGAGTCATCGGGAGCCACCCAAGAGCGATTATCGCCTTGCCGATTGCATCTATCAAGATAGTCAGCGGCGCTAAACTGATACATCTAAATACTTGGCTTCCCGGAGCCAATGGACACCAATGGCACACCTGGACCCGGCTTTTGTCCAGCTCTGCACATGGAAAGAAACAGCGATGCATGTGAAGAGATACAAAGGAAAATTGGTCATCTTTGCCTCGGGCAGAATAAACTGTATAAAACATCGCTGCAAGAAGCAGCGTGCGTGACCGGGGGAAACTCTGACACTCGAGGGGTCAGATGCAGGTTCACCCAGCACCGAACACAGGCTCGACGCTGTCTCTTTGGCTGTGGTGGTTTTGAAGACCGAAATTCAGTCACGCAGACAAATTAATAAATCTTTGCTACATTTTTGATAAATTTTGGCTCACAATTTGATCATTTATATCAATCTGGTGAAACATAAAAGGATCTGAAATTGGGGTTCGGGACCCCTTCCTCGCCAGAAGGTGCCCCGCTGATTTCAGCGGTCTCAGCAGGACTGGAGTCCGCAAGACCAATCAAAAATCACTGAACTGAAACTGGAGCCACAGCCAAAGTAGGATAAAACAGGCCCAGCTCTAGGAAACTTGGCAAGATCCAGGGGATCTCCGAGCCCGAGGTGCTTTTTTTTCCCCTCGGAAATCGGTGTGGATGAAGAATCCACACGGGAAAAGGAACCGTGAGTATTGCATGGTTGAGTGGGGTGTGACCGAGTGATTGTGAGACATGACTCTGTCATGAAGCAAGTGTGGACCCCACAGTTGTAGTTCCACCATCCCGCGAGGGACATGGTCATCAAGGGAGAAGTGGACGCTTTTTCTTAACACATGTGGGACCCAGGACTCGAAGGGAGTTCAAGGGGGGAAATCGGTCACGGTTGGGTCAGAAAGGGGAAAAGATGGTCCTGGAAAATTTCAGGAGTCCATCTACCTCTGATCCGGAGAAAACAGGTAAGAAAACCGGAGATCAGTCAAAAAGTCCATGGAACGGTTCTCTGTTTGACTGAGTATGACTGGTGACGTTTTGCAAACTCAGGAAATTGACATTGGACAAAGAGTCGGGACTCATGACGAGCGTCCCAGCAGAAAGAGACAAGATGAGAAAATTCGCAGGAGGGATTTTTGGAAAAATGAGGTTGGGAAAGAGCAGGTTCCAGACAAGACCCCAGGAAAAATCTCCCCAGGGTCCTGGGAAAGTTCTGCCAGAAATCCCAAGAGATAGTCCGTTGGGGTGGATGCCAGAACATTGGGACGAAAGCCCCAGGAGAGCAGGCAGGTTCAAGGAGAAAATGATACATTTTTGTATGGAAAAATGGGGAGGGAAGGAGATCGGAAAATACATGGTTTGGGTGGTGTTCAGCATGTTTGAGGCATGGACTTGCGAGTCCTTGTATTATCACGTATTTGATCGCCGCCCGCAGGATTTTGAGGAAATTGAGTATGCCGAGATGTGGAGGTACGCTTGTACGAGTTTATACCCAGTATGAACCCTCCAACGTGCGGCAAACAGGGGAAAGGAATGGGAACCCTTGGACAATCTTCCACCTCTCTACCTTGTTCCTCTGCCCCAGTTCAGACTGGCTTAGGCACCACCCATGCCCGCATTGCCTCTAGAGGCAGTGATCCCGCTGGGTCAGGTCTCTGCACCGCCACTCCCACTGGAGCAGGCTACGGCGCCTCCCCTCCACGTGAACAAGCGGCGGAACCTCCGCTCCCATGTGAGCAACTGCTGCCGTCAACGCTTCCCAAAACTGAAGAAAAACAGGTAACCATCCCCAAAACCAGCTCTCCCCTGGCCCATCAAATGAGGCAGCGAACAAGAAGGGTAACCATGGTTTACATGGGGATGAGGAAGAGAAGCCTGGCTTCTTCCCTTTATGGGAGGTGCTGACAGCTCCTGGCGTTATTGGCTTTGTACATGCACCGATCGACACCAGTGATGTGAGAGCATTCAAAAAAGAGATGGGAAAATTGATGGATGATCCTTTGGGGGTGGCAGAAAGGCTAGATGAATTTCTAGGGACTAGCACCTACAGGATTTCAATGCGATCCTGAGATCACTGTTCAACAATGAGGAGAGGGACATGATCAGACAAGCCGCGATCAAAGATTGGGAAAAGAGAAACCCCAATGGGGAAAGTGGGGACTAGAGATGGCCAAACCAGAAACCATCATGGAATGCCCAGATGGAGGAGGGGAGGCAGAAAATGATAAATTTGAGAAATATGAAAATTCAGGGTATCAGGGAAGTGGTACCGAAGGGACAGAACATGAGCAAGGTACTCAGGGAGTGCCAAGGGAAAGATGAGACTCCCATGGAATGGTTGGAGAGGCTCCGCAAGGGTTTGAGAATGTATTCGGGGATGGGTCCCAATTCTCTGATTGGGGCGGTGTTGCCAAAAACTCAGTTTGTGGCAAAATCCTGGGAAGACATTCTGAAAAAGCTAAAAAAGATAGATAGTTGTCAGGACAAGGGGTTGCAGGAACTGCTTCGGGAAACCCAAAATATGTACATGAGGTGAGACGAAGAGAAACAGAAGATTCATGCTAAGATATTGGTAGCTGCGGTAAGGGAAGCACAAAAACAGGAGCAGGGCAGAGACACAGTGAAGAAGGTGCCGGCACCAGCAAAGGCGCCAACTCTTCCCAAGGAAAAGGATTGAACGATCAGAAGAGTGATTACAAGTGCTATTACTGCAAGCAAAAGGGACACATCTGAAGGAATTGTCCCAACAAAGCCAAGGACCAGGCAATGTTTCAAGAAGATTAGGGGTGTCAGGGGCTTTTCAGTTTGGGGTCCGGAACACCGAGGGAGCCCTTGATAAAATTAAAAGTAGGACCCCACAGGCAGGAGATGTGGTTTATGGTAGACTCAGGGACGGGACAGACAGCTGTACAGCAGCTGCCGCAGGGGTGCTGTCTGAGCGACGATTCCATGATGGTAATCGGGACAAAAGGGGAACTCCTTGAGGTCCCGATCATAAAAGATGTAGAAATAGAAACTGAGAACAAAAAACATACAGGAAGCATATTATTGATACAGGTTGTGGATTTTAATTTGCTGGGGCGAGACATGATGGTAGACCTAGAAATCAGCTTGGCAATGGAGAATTCCTGGCTCAGGGTGAGGATGTATAAACTCACCATCCAGGATGAGGAGAAAATAGATCCGAAGGTGTGGTATGTCCAAGGGGAAGCTGGGAGGTTGGACATAGAGCCAATCCACGTTGAAACTGAGAGACCAGAGGACCCTTTCAGTTGTTTGTGGACGTGAGCAGTCACACAGCACATGGGGTACTGACACAGGACTGGGCAGGGGTCAGGAAACTAGTAGGTTACTTGTCCCAGCTTTTGGACCTGGTCAGCAGAGGCTGGTCCACCTGCTTGCAGGTGATTGTAACCGCAGCAATGCTGGTAGAGGAAGCTAAGAAGGCCACCTTCGGCATACCATTGGTAGTATTTGCACCTCATAATGGGCAGGGCATACTATAGCAGAAGGCAGATAAATGGCTCACTTATGCAAGGTTGTTGAAGTATGAGGCCATTTTGATTCACTCACAGGATTTGGAATTGCGGACAATGACCGTGCAGAACCCTGCGCAGTTTTTGTTTGGGGAAGCTTCAGAGGATCTTGTTCACGGTTGCATGGAAGTGGTTGAATTACAAACAAAGATCAGATAGGATTTAGAAGAGGAAGAGCTAGATGAAGGAGAAAAATGGTTTGTGGATGGATCAAGCAGGGTGGTTGATGGGAAAAGGAGATCAGGATACTCAGTCGTGGATGGACAAACGGGAAAAGTGATTGAAGCAGGTCCCCTGAGCGCGGGTTGGTCAGCACAGGCTTGTGAACTATACGCAGTTCTGAGAGCCTTGAAAGGACTGAAGGGGAAGAAGGGAAGAATTTTTACAGACTCTAGGTATGCCTCTGGGGTGATTCACACATTTGGGAAAATCTAGGAAGAAAGGGGGTTGATCAACACATCGGGCAACGGACTGATGCATGGAGAACTGATCCAGAAAATTTTGGAAGCAATAAGGGGGCCGGAGGAAATTTCAGTTGTGCAAGTGAAGGGACACCAGGCAGGGATGCAGTTCTGAACACGGGAAACAGTTTGGCAGACCAGGAAGCCAAGACTGCAGCACTGATGACAGTAAGTACCCTGGAGATGGAAGCGATTGAGGTCCCAGACAACCCTCCCCAACCCTCCCAAAAGGAGATTGAAAGCTACGAGAAGATTGGGGGGAAAACTGGAGGAAGGAAAGTGGAATTTACGAGATGGGAGAGAACTAGTCTCTAAAGGTTTTAGCAGAAGGATTTTGAGGAAACTGCACCAGCGAACACACTGGGGGGCAGAGACCCTGGCAGAACAATTTTTGAAATTTTTTGGGTGCAGGGGAATTTATAAATTGGCCAAACGAGGTACAAGGAGGCCTGATTTACCAGAAACTAACAAGACTAAGGCCATCCTGGGGAGTTGCCCCATCACGTATCGACGATTTGAAAGGATTCAAGTCAATTTCACTGAATTGCCCAAAGTGAGGAGGTTCAAATTTCTGCTTGTGATCGTGGACAAATTGACGCATTGGGAGGAAGCTTTCCCCAGTCCATGGGCAATGGCTCAGACAGTGTCCAGGAAATTGCTGGAGGAAATTGTGCCCTGATATGAGGCGGTGAATTACATTGATTAGGACCAAGGAGCTCATTTTACATCAAAAATTATTAAGCAGATGGCAGAGGCGCTAGGCATTCGGTGGGAATACCACACTCCGTGGCATCCCCACAGCTCAGGACAAGTGGAAAGGATGAATCAGATCTTGAAAGTGCAGTTGTCTAAATTAAATTTAGAAACTCGGATGTCCTGGCTGAAATGCCTACCTTTAGCCTTGCTTAATATCAGGAAAATGCCTCATTCAGAGACGGGGCTCTCACCCTTCGAGATGCTATATGGAATGCCATATAAGCATGGGATGCCAGTGGGACACCCCAGACTTGAGGACAGCCAGATTCAACCGTATTTGGTTGTGATAAACAGAAACTTACAGGAACTGAGAAAACAAGGGATAGTATCTCAGAGTGCTCCTATGGGATTTGCTATCCACAAAATTCAACTGGATAACAGAGTGCTTGTGAAAGTGTGGAAAGCTGTACCCCTCTCTCCTCACTGGGAAGGTGCTTTTCTGGTTCTCCTGACAACAGACACAGCCATTCGGATGGCGGAGAAAGGCTGGACACACGAGTCTAGGGTGAAGAAAGTCAAACACAAAGGAAGCGCCCGAGTGGAGGCTCACTTCTTCCCCAGGCGACCTGAGACTCAGACTCCAATGTCCTTGTAAATGACTGACGGCGAGCGGATAGTTTGTATACTGTCTGACTGTGTATGCTATCCGTTTGTGCATTTCAAGTGTGAATATTGTCAGGAGGTGTTTGTAGTACACTCTGGAAGGGGACAGAGGCCGAAGGGGTTGTGCACTCAGTGTCTGAAGAAGGAGCTTGAGCTGACTGACTGAATCCTAACCCTAGCCATAAGTCTAGGAATCATTGAATTAGATTTACAGGAGTGGTTTCAGATTTTTCAGAACAGGGTGCAAGGAAAGCTTAGATCAAAGGCAGAGGTTCTGGATGTGGAGTGCTGGAAATCAATCAAGATACCGTGCAGCTCAGATGCTGTCAAGGTTTCACGGTGAGGCACATTTAAAATGAGGTATGCAGCTGGGTCAGAGAATGTGTTCCCCGAAGAATACTCTTGCTGCCGTGAAGATGGTCTTCCTCGCCTCTGGTGGCACCCCAGGGGGCGGAGGCAAAGGCAGAGGAGTACGTCTGGTGGGAATCCTGATTGGCCTGAGCCTAGTCGTGTGCAGGACGCAGAGTCTGCACACTGAGGTCCCGATGAGAGGCGGAAATGGGAGCTCCGCAGATGAGTGTGGAAATTGCACTCAGGTGGTCCCAGTTGTGCAAGGGGACGGGAAATCCTCATCATACCAAGCCCCGGAAGAATGTCTAAGGGAACCTGACAGGTACTGTTGGAAGAATGGCACAAGGGTCAAATTGTGTGAATTGGAAACATGGATTTGGTGTATCAATCAAGGGCTAAGGAACAGGCAGTCAGATGAGCACAAACATCAGATACGGGAATGAAATGTAGAAACCATGTCAATCCCCATTTGTAACCAATGTAACCGGACCATGTGGGTTGGGGGAAAGAAAGAATCTATCTTTGTCGCATATCACCAGGTGAATCCATTGTGTTATGACAATGCGAGGCTGGGGGTATGCATGATGATTGGGAAAATGTATTGGATGGCAAGAAATGTCAAGTTTGATAGCAAATTTACCTTGAACAGAAACCCACTCATATTGGATTTGGCACAGGCAAATGATGATAGGGTGTGCTTGCAATATGACCGGGTTGTCTGTTTCACGAAAAATAAAGATGGTGAGGATCCTGAGGGAAGAATGAATGAGATAACTCAGGAACTGAAGCGAAGGGAGTCAGAAAAGAGGAGAAAAAGACTTGAACAGGAAAGATTGAAAACACTGGGAGAACAATATGAAATGCTGGAGAAACAATATGCTGATGGGGAACTACCTTCCCTGGACAGGAACCTGTTGATTGACCTGATGCAAGAACTAGGTACAACCGAACTAGGATTGTCAAATTGTTGGATTTGTGGGGGGCTGAAGTCAGCAGAAAAATGGCCTTGGAAAGGGGAAGGTTTGGCTCCAGAACAGCTTTTGAAATGGGACAATCCGAGGGTCTCAAAATTGGCACAGAGACCTGAGGGATGGATTTTGGACCAGAGGGTGATTGGAACCATCTGCATCAGTCGAGAAGGAAAGGAGTACACCGAAATGATGGGATGCACCCCTTGTGTGTCTAGTCTGATGGTGAACTCAAACACAAAAAGCAAGGTGTGGCAGCCAGAACCCCCTTTGGGGTGCTGGAGCCGGAAGAATGAGACAAATTGTGAATGGAACAAAAGAATGAGACTGTGTTGGGTCAAAAATCCAAGACCCAACCCTTTCCAATCCTTGGAGGGCATGAGGGAATACTGGGGAGACCCAGGGAGAATAAACATTACATGGAAAGCCCTGGATGGAATTTATTGGATCTGTGGAAAGAAGGCATACAGTGAGTTACCCCCAAGGTGGAAGGGATCATGAACTTTAGGCATGATGTGGCCAGTGTTCTTCACTCTCCCTCGAAAAAAGAGTAATCTTTTGGGGGCTCCATTACACAAGACATTGAGAAAGGAGAGAAGAAGCCTGAAAAAGATAATACCAGTGATAAGCAGTAAGCAAACCTGGGGGGAGGAAGAGTGGCCAGCAGTAAGAATTATTGATTTTTATGGACTGGCCACGTGGGCCCAGGATGGAAGCTATGGGTATAGGACTCAGATTTATCTACTGAACTGGCTGATTCAGCTGCAGGCAGTGGTGGAAATTGTTTGGAATCACACCTCTGAGGCCCTGGATTTACTTAGTCAGCAGCACACCCAGGTGTTGTTATCATATTTCTAGAGTCCCAGCTCTCAGGCTGCCACACCCAGGTACGGGCATTTGTGTACCAGAATCGAATAGCTTTAGACTATTTGCTGGCCAAAGAAGGGGGAGTGTGTGGAAAATTCAATGAATCAGAATGTTGTATTGAAATTGATGATTATGGGGAAACCATAAGAGGTTTGGCGGCTGAGATCGAAAAGGTGGCCCATGTCCCAGTTAAAAAATGGAACTTGATTTTACAATCTTCATGGTGGGACAAATTGTTTGATGGGGCTTGGTGGAAAAAAATTATGTTTTTTGTGCTTTGTTCAGTAGCTGGAATCCTATTCCCTCCTTGTCCAATTCTATGCTTTTTTTAGACTGATCCACTCCGTGGTCCAGGGAATGCTGATAGCGATAATTCCCGTGGATCCAGAGGGAGCTTCCGGAGGCAACATATCTAAAATCATGTGATTCGGAGAAAGGAAGTATGCCAGCAATGCTGCTGAAGTGTTGGCAAAGTTCGAGAAACAAGCAAAAGCAAATGTGAATAATATGGGATAACAGGGTATTCCACAAGGGGAGTACAGAATAGTGTAAAGGAGCACTCTGTGAAAGACCCTCAGTGGTGGTGGATAGAATTAGAAAATGAAAAATTTAGCAATTTGAGAGCATGAATTAAATTGGTGATGTAAATGGGGAGGGATTGTAGAATATGATAGAGATAATTCATGCTATTAATGTATAAAATATTGTAAAATCCACACTATGTCTTTTGACCATCCTGGCCAGGAGCAGTGTCTTATTCATATCTAGTTCCTGGACGTTTGTTGAGATAAACATCGGGGTTATAACGTAAGAATAGAAGTTTCCAGGCTGATAATTGCTGGCTTCCCTGGGTTGCCGGGTCCACCTAAGAATGATTATCATCTTGACAATTACATCTACCAACATACTCGACAGCATCACCCTGATGCATGTGAATGCTGACTTCCCCGGAGGCGACTGACAACATCAAGACACCTGGACTGAGTCTTTGTCTACCTCTGCACATGTAAAGCCACGGTTCTGCATGTGAAGAGACACAAAGAACATTCGGTCATTTCTGCCTCGGGAAGAATAAACTGTATAAGAACTTGCTGCACGAAGCATCATTCATGAACAGGGAGAGACTCTGACATTCGGAGGTCAGATCCGTGTTCACCCAGCGCTGATCCTGGGCTTGACGCTGACCCTTGGCTGAGGTGGTTTAGACAACCAAACTTCGGTCTCACAGACAAATTAATAAATCTTTTCTAAATTTTCTTTTAAGTTTGGGTTTGGATTTGATAATTTAAAACAGGATGGAACAGCACAGACTGCTGAAAAGATTCCAGCTGGTCTCAGGGCCCAGAGAAAGCCAAAACTGTTTAACTTGGTATTTGTTGGTCCATGTCTGTATAAAAGAATGCTCTAAAATGTCAGCTTTCAAGAAAATGTCCTAGGCTGATGTTTCCTGTGCTGGTGAGAGTCTTTTAAACCCAGCCTTCTCCTGACCTCTCTGCTGTTGCAGTTCCATGGACAGAGGCTGTTGTCTTTTACGCCCTGCCATGGTCAGGCTGGTGTTCAGCCATCTCCAGGACAGCAAGGCCCCATCCCACATCACTGTGACCTGGGAAGGCAAAATCCATCACTCCAAATGTGCCCCATTGCTCCTTCTTGCCAAACATTTGACCCTGGCACTGGGGTTTGCTGCTGGTTGCAGCAGGAAAAGGGAAAACCCTGTGACATTTCGGGGCACATGGAACCAAGGAAACCCCTGTGACACTGTGGGGCCTGATGGAACCAAAGGTCCTCTGTGACACAGAGGGGCCACATGGAGACAAATATCCGTTGTGACAGTTTGAGATCTCATGGAATGCATTGTTCATTACGACAATGCGGATCCAAGGAGACCATGGTGTTGCTCATTGTTTATGCAAAGCTTTTGCATTAATCATGGAATCATGGAGCCCATTGTGACACAGTGGGGACCTGTGGAACCAAAGGGCCATGGTGACACTTGGAACTAAGGATAGCACAGTTGAGTACAGAACCTCATGGAATCAAAAGTTCATTGCCACAGGGCAAGGCCTCATGGAACCATGGAGTCCAAAAGGTCTAGAACATTTCCTGCACAGTTTCCCCTTCGGTGAGAGGAAGGTTATTGGTGTCAGCTTGGTCTTGGCACACACCTGAGGAGTGTGTCTGTTTTCAGTGGGGAAACTCACAAGTTTCAGATTGCTTCAAAAAATACAAAAAGGGAAAACCCCTCTTAGGCTGGGTGCAGCCAGCTCTGAAAGCACAGCAGATCCCAGGGGAGTGAGGACAGACAGGATGGGGCTGGGCAATGTGGAGCAAGGTTGTCCACGCTGGGTCAGAGCTCAAGACACAGCTTCTGTGAGCAGGCCAGAGCTGCCAAGGAGAGACCCTGGGTCAATATCAATCACAGAATGCTGCAATTGTCTCTGCTCCAAAGACAGCAGTAATAAAATACACCCTTTAAAATAGGAGTGCATAGTTTTTAGAAGCTCTTTGAAATATTTCTCCACAACTGGAGTAGGAAACCTAGAAACCTAGGAGAGCCAAGGACACTGTGGCAGCTTCAGGCCCAAGAAGTGCAAACAGTGAATTGAGGAGAGCAGACTGGGAGGATGGGACTTCATACCCTGAAGCTGTAATTGGACAATTAACCTCAATACAGAAATGGACCAAAACTTATGAAAGTGTGAAAATGTGTGACCCATTGTCCATCTTGGGTGTTCCCTCAGCCGGGCTTTTGTACTGCCCCAGGTGTATCCTTTGAAGACCTTTTAATAAATCCCTGCTTTATTCCTGTAACACTGTCCAGCCTCTGTTCTAGGCAGCCTCTCAAGGCATCAAGGCCTGGCTGGCTGGGGGCCACCTGACAGCTCCAGCTGGGGGCCACCTGACAGCTCCAGCTGACCCTGGCATGTCGAGGGCTGCTGCTCATCAGCCCCTGGAGCACTGGGACTCTGGGCTCTCCTTCCTGTGGACAAAACTGTCCTTCTCCTTCAGCTGTCCATGGCCAAAATCAGGATTCCTCCTCCAGACTTCCACCTAAGCAAAGATTGTTCCCACATGAAATCTGCCAGGACAGACAGATCTGGCTTGCTTGACCACCCAGGGGCCACCTCTCATCTGCCTTTGAAAAACTGGGACAATGTGCTTTTCTTTCTTATGGGAAAAAAAGCACCTTTCACATCCAGGCACCCATGGCCAAAGTTGGGAATCCACCTCCAGAATTCCCTAGATCTAGGGATTTCTCCCAGACAAAAGCTTCCAGGAGAGACAGGTCTGGCTGGCCTTGGCTTCCTCAGGACTGGTTCTCATCTGCCTTTGAAACACTGGGGCTTTTTGCTTTCCATCCTAATGAAAAGAACTCTTCTTCCTCTCCTGGTGCCCACGGCCAAATCTGAGATTTCACCTCCAAAATTCCTTACATCCAAGGATTTCCCTGAGATGAAAGGTGCCAAGAGAGAAAGGTCTGGCTAGCTTGGCCTATGGTGGCCACCTTTCATCTTCCTCCACAACACTTGGACTTTGTGCATTTTCTTCCTATAGAAAAACCATCCATTTTAACCAGGTGCCCATGGTCGAAACTGGGACTCCACCTCCAAAACTCCATCCATCCAAGGATTGTTCCCAAGTGAAAGCTGCCAGGACAGACAATTCTGGCTGCCCTTGGCCTCTTGGGAGCTACCTCTTACCTGCTTTTGAAACACTGGGGCTTGCTGCTTTCCTTCCAATGAAAAGGAACTGTCATTCTTGTCATGGTGTCCATGGTCAAAACTGAGATTCAGCCCCACAAAATTCTGTATACACAAGGATTTCTCTGTGATAAAAGCTGCCAGGACAAACAGGTGTGTCTGGCCTGTGGCTCAGATAGCCTCTGCTTCTGCCCCTAAAACAATGTTGTTCCATTATTTCCTTCCTCTGAAAAAGAATCATCCTTCTTGTCCAGTTGTCCATGTCCAAAGAGGGGATCCTACCTCTAAAATTCTGTCCATATGGGGATTGCTTCCAGAAAAAATCTGCCAACACAGTCAAGTCTGGCTGGCCTTTGGTGATTGCCTCTCTGTGCCTGCAACTCTGGGACTTGGTTGCTTCCTTCCTATGGAGACCATTGTGCCACTGTGGGAATTCATGGAACCAAAGGGCCATTGTGATCCTGCAGGGCACTGTGGATCCATGGAGAGCACTGTGGAATTGCAAGGCCCCATGGAATCATGGAAACCATTGTGACACTGTGGGGCCCCACGGAACCAAAGGGCCACTGTGACCCTGCAGGGCCTCATGGAACCAAGGGGACATGGAACAGATCTGGCTAGTTTGGCCTCCCAAGGGCCACCTGAAAGGTCCAGCTGCTCTTGGAATGTTGAGGGATGCCTCTTATCAGCTCCTGGATCACTGAGGCTCCATGCTTTCCTTCTTATGGAAAGAACTGTCTCTCTTTTCAGACACCCATGGACAACATTGGTACTCCCCCATGAAAACTTTCCTGTAGGCAAGCGAAAGATACCCAGAAAAAAAACTTGCCAGCTCTGCCTGGCCTTGGCCTCTGGTGATCACATCTCATCTACCTCAGAAGCAACAGGGCTCTGTGCTTTCGTTCCTATGGAAAAATACTGGCCTTGACCAAGGGCGGTGGCAGAAACTGGAATTTGACTGACAAAATTCCACCTATCCCAGGATTGCTCCCAGACAAAACCTGCCATTGACAGACACCTCAGCCTGGCCTTGGGTACTTATGATATATTCTTAGATTATGAGCAGAATGTTTTCATCTGAAAACACCATGTAGAGGGCTCAAAGATCTCCAAAGCTGGGGTTTGCAGGCCTAAAGAACATAACCAATATATGGAGGCTGATGAGCCTGGTCTGAGTTCTGAAGAGACTGAGGACAGAACTGGAGTGGCCTGGCAGGGCTTAAAAGGTGGATTCAGAAATGGTGGAGCTTTTTCTCCATAGTGGGAAAGTGCCAGATACAGAAATGGTAGCCCAAATGCAGCAGGCGAGATCCAGGCAGGACATGACGAGACAGGAATTTCCCTCCCAGACAGGGCTGTGGTGCAGCACATCCTCCAGAAGGAGTCTGGGTCAGCCCAAGGCTCTGTGTGGGCAGGCGGAGGCAGGCAGGAGGCAGAGCTGTCAGCAAAGGAAGGGCCCAGCCAGGTGGGGCAGCCGGGGGATGCCGACAGCCTGCAAGGACAGAGGCGCAGGGCAGGGACAACCTGGGACAGCCTGGGCTGCACAGGGCACAGGGATGGGCAGCAGCTGCAAGACAGCCCTGCCAGAGCCGTCTTGGGCAGCACTTTGGCCATGGCTGCTGGGCCTGGGCCTGAGGCCACGAGGGGACAAGTGACCCTTGCAGGCCTGGGGCCTCATGGCCTCCTTGTCCCTGCTCACCAGCCTGGCAGGGGCCGCCCCATGCTCCTGCCCTTGCCATTGCACATCCCCACACGCCAGTGCCCATCCCAGGAAGAGCCCTGAGCAAGGAGGGAGGGACAGGATCTGCCTTGGCAGGGGCTGGGGCTCAGGCCTTGGCCCTTGGCATTCCTGAACCACATCCAGCTTTGCTCAGCACCAGAGACACCTTTGCCTTGTTTGTCCCCAGCTGTCATCACTGCATCCAGTGTTCTGCTTTAACTGGAACCTGGGGACAATTTCTCATTCGTGTCTCTCAGTGGTTCCCATTAAAACTTGGAAAACTTTGGAGTTTCAATTTAAGTTTGAGTTTTTGAGAAGTTTTTTGAACACTCTCTCAGGGGCTGAGTCTGATGTAAACAACCCCAAATCCCCAAGAATCTCATTAAAGTCCTTGTGCTGTGTCTGTGCTTCTGAGCTTTAAAGGAACAGCTCTTCCCAGGGCCAGCTCCTCTCCCAGCCCAGCAGGGCTGAGGGCTCTGTCTGCAGGCACTGAGGGGACAGGAGCCAGGCAGAGACAGGCTGAAGGCAATCAGGATTGGGAAGACATTGAGCTGAGACTTAACTTGGGAAAACATCTTCACAGCCCTGTGCATGGTGAGTCTGTGGGTGCAGGGCAATGTCTCCTGTGCTCCTGGAGGGACCTTCTGAAGCCAGCACACCCCAGAGACTGGGGGATGTGTCAGGAGGACTGTCCCAGTTTCTCTGTGACACAGGAGCAGGAGGAGGAGGAGGATGTGCTCCAGAACAGGGCTGCCCTGGGCACCGTCAGAGGGACAGGGCAGGACGGCTCCTGCTTCCAGGGACGGCTGCAGGGGCTGAAGCTGGAGCTGCAGCCAGGGCTGCCCAGGGCTGTCCTGCAGAGCAGCTCCTGCAGCCCTCAGGGCTCTTGGCCAGTCCAGGGCATGTGCCACCTGCCAGGGGCAGCTCTCAGCCTGCCTGGCAGCTCCCCATGGACGCTGCAGGGGAGAAGTTGGAGGTGGAAGGAGCCACCCCCATCAGGGCAGATTCCTCCTGCTCTGGAGATGGTGCTGCATGGCCAGGGCTTCTCTCAGCTTTCTCCTTAAGGGAAGGGAAAGGGCCTGTCAGCTTTGGCTGTGTCACTGAGACTCCTGCACTGTCACCCTGGGCATCAGCAGATGGGCCTCAGATCTCCCTCAGAAAGTGCCTCCTCAGCCTCCTCTCCCTACAGATAGAAGCAGCAGCACCTTGGCTTGCAGCATCTCTGTCTGGCCTGCCCTTAAGGCCCTGCTGCCAGGGAGATGCCCCTGGGCAGTGCCTTGCGCTGGTAGGGGTCTGCAGGGCAGAGCTCAGCCCCCATGGCTGGGCTGGGCTCTGGCAGCACTGGAAGCGACAAGGCTTGGATAGAGAGAAACAGCTCCCAGTGGGCACTACTCCAGGAAGCAGAGAGCCAGACCAACCTTTTGTATTACTTCCTGTCCAGCTGCACAGGGAACAACAGAATGGTTTGGAGAAAATTAATTTTAAACTGGAGAGTTCCAAAAGTCCACTTTATTTTTCAAGACATATTTAAGTGCAGGCACCCAGAAACAGAGGAGTTGTAATTATCAATGGACTCCTGTATGGGCTCTAGCACTTCTGCACTGGAGCACAGGGAGTCCTGTTTTCCTGGGGTCTCCCCAGTCTTCAGGTTGAGGGCAATGGTAAAGTTGAGGCAGAAACTCAGCAGCAAAAACTCAAAATCAAAAAATGTTTAGCAAAATTTCCTCACAGGAAGAGAAGTGATTTTGCGCAGATTCCCAATAAAATACATAGGATTGACCCAAAGCAATGGGTCACACTTGTCAATGTCTTCTTTTAACAGTCCACCATGCCCAGAGTGAAGTAATGTCCAACAGCAGCTCCATCAGGCACTTCCTCCTGCTGGCACTGGCAGACACGCGGCAGCTGCAGCTCCTGCACTTCTGCCTCTTGCTGGGCATCTCCCTGGCTGCCCTCCTGGGCAACGGCCTCATCATCAGCGTCGTAGCCTGCGGCCACCACCTGCACATGCCCATGTTCTTCTTCCTGCTCAACCTGGCCCTCACTGACCTGGGCTCCATCTGCACCACTGTCCCCAAAGCCATGCACAATTCCCTCTGGGACACCAGGAACATCTCCTACTCAGGATGTGCTGCACAGGTGTTTCTCTTTCTCTTCTTCATTGCAGCAGAATTTTTCCTCCTGACCGTCATGTGCTATGACGGCTACGTGTCCATCTGCAAACCCCTGCACTACAGGACCCTCCTGGGCAGCAGAGCTTGTGCCCCCATGGCAGCAGCTGCCTGGGCCAGTGGCTTTCTCTATGCTCTGCTGCACACAGCCAATACATTTTCCCTGCCCCTGTGCCATGGCAATGCCCTGGGCCAGTTCTTCTGTGAGGTGCCCCAGATCCTCAAGCTCTCCTGCTCACACTCCACCTTCAGAAAAATTTGGATTTCATTGCTTGGTGTCTGTTTAAGTTTTGGTTGTTTTGTGTTCATTGTTTTTTCCTATGCGCAGATCATCAGGGCTGTGCTGATAATCCCCCTCTGAGCAGGGACGGCACAAAGCCTTTTCCACCTGCCTCCCTCACCTGGCTGTGGTCTCCCTGTTCCTCAGCACTGGCTTTTTAGCTTACCTGAAGCCCCCATCCATCTCATCCCCATCACTGGATCTGGCAGTGTCAGTTGTGTACTCGGTGGTGACTCCAGCCCTGAACCCCCTCATCTACAGCCTGAGGAACCAGGAGCTCAAGGCTGCAGTGTGGAGACTGATGACTGGATGGTTTCAGAAGGATTAAACTTGTTGCCAAATTCTGCAAATTACTTTTTATAGAAGTAATCTGTAAAACTTCTTGTTGGTTTCATTGTTTTATCTTTTTTAATATTGTCCCCAAACAAAAGCCATTGATCCTGACATGTCTCGTTTGTTCATCCACATCTTCACTGTAACCCATAGACTCTGTCAATGAGGAGCGATGCTCTTGGTGGGTTCAAATTACCTTAAAGATTTCCCAGCAGAGTTTTCACAGGAGATCCCCCTTTTGTTCCTTTTCTGGAGCTACAGCAGCCATATCTGTGTGCAGAGCTGGGGGCAGATCAGGGCTGGCACAGCAGCTGTGCCCAGCAGCAGCAGCACTTGGTGTTGCCAGTGCTGCTGCCGTGGCCCTGCCCCGCTGCCCTGGTGGCCCTGGTGTTGCTGTAGGGCCTGAGTGCTCTCGGGGCCGGGCACAGCCCTGGGGGTGGCAGTGCCGGGGCTGCAGCAGGGACAGGCCATGGGCACTGCTGGGGCAGTGCTGACGCCTCAGCCCAGGGCCTGGGGGCTCCACGCTCCTTGCCCAGGCTCTCTCAAGAACACACCCAAGCCAATGCCCAGCACAGAAAACCCCTGTGAGCAGCCCCAGGCTGGCCGTGGGCAGGCTGGGGGCAAACAGCATGGCTGGGGCTCTGCAAGGGCCCTGGGGCAGATGAGAAGGAGCAGCAGAGCAGGGGCTGATCCATCCCCAGTGCGCTGCACAGCCCAGGGCAGCGTCCCAGAGCGTCCTCATGGAGCTGCCAGCAACATCCCCCCTCTGCAGCCCTGGCCCTTCCCCCAGTTGACACAGGTGCCCCATCCTTGCAGGCACAGACATGGCAGTACTGGCTCAGGAGTTTGCAATGCAAACTCCCCCTGTTTGCATTGCACAGAGCAGGGGGAGCATCCCCATGCTATTGGTATGGGGACATGAACCTGAGGGAGCACAAATGCCAGCAGCCCCTGGGGCCAGCAGGGGCTGGGGGACGGTGGGGAAACCACTCAGGTTTGTCGTGGCCTTTGCAGTCAGCCAGAAAATTTGTTCCAATCAGCTGGGAGTTTCCTGTCCCACTGCAGATGCTGTTGCTCAGAGCCAGGGCTGCCTGGCAGCCACCCCAAACTGCCCAGAACATTTCCTTTGCTTCCACCTTTGCTTTCTTTCCTCTTTCCTGATCCAGATTTTTTCCCATTGCCCATCCCTTTCTCATCCCCTGCAAACAGCCCATCCCTGTTTGCTCTGTCCTCTCTGGCCCCACTCCCCATTGCAGTTACTGACTCGGCAACATGGGAATGTCCCTTGGGCAGCAGGATCATCCTACAAGTGCTGCAGGAATTGTCTGCAGGCTCCTGCAGTCCCTGGTGCTTCTCCATTGCGAGAGGCACCCCAGGCCAGGGGGGCACATCTGGGCTGCTGTGTCTGGCTCTGGGGCTCCCTGTTCTGGGCAGTGAGGAGGAGCTGCAGAGGCTCTGCAGGACTGACAGGATGGGCTTTGGGGCTGGCAGGAGAAGCTGAGGGACCTGGGCTGCTGGAGCTTCTGAAGAGGAGGCCCAGGGCTCCTCCTGCAACTGCTCCAAGGGTGGTTCCAGACAGTCACAGAATCAGCAGGGCTGGAAACGACCTTGGAGATCATCAAGTCCAACCTGTGCCCTGACACTGCCTTGTCTCCCTGAGCCTCCTCTTCTCCAGGATAAACAACCTCAGCTCCCTCAGCCTCTCCTTACAGGACTTGTGTTCCAGACCCCTCACCAGCCTTTTTGCCCGTCTCTGGACACCCTCCAGTCCCTCCATGTCCTTCCTAAATTTGGGGCCCAGAACAGGACACAGCACTCGAGGTGTGGCCTCACCAGCGCCAAGTGCAGGGGAAGAATCACTGCCCTGCTCCTGCTGGCCACACCCTTCCTGATCCAGACCAGGAGCCATTGGCCTTCTTGCACATCTGGGCACACTGCTGGGTCCTGTCCAGCCTGCTGTCCATCAGTCCCTGCAGGTCCCTTTCTGCCTGCCTGCTGTCCAGCCACTCTGTCCCCAGCCTGTAGCACTACAGGGGTTGTTGTGGCCAAAGTGCAGGACTCAGCACTTGGTCTTGTTCAGCCTCACCTTGTTGGATTTGGGCCCTTGATCCAGCCTGTCCAGGTCCCTCTGCAGAGCCCTCCCACCCTCCAGCAGATCCACACTCACACCCAGCTTGGTGTCATCTGCAAATTTTGTGATGCTGGACTCAATCCCCTCATGCAGATCATCAATGCAGACATTGAAATCCAAGCTGGCTGTCTCTGATCCCTCGGCCATCCTGTGGGTGCCCTGTGATGGCACTCAGGGTGATCTGTTCCATAACCTTGCCGGGCACCCAGGTCAGGCTGACAGGCCTGGAGTTCCCCAGCTCCTCCTTCCAGCCCTTCTTGGGGATGGGCTCACACTGGCACCTCCAGTCCTCTGGGACCTCCCTGCTGAGCCAGCACTGATGGTAAATGATGGAGAGCAACTTGGGGAGCTCATCCACAGCTCCCTCATCTCCCCGGGATGGATCCCATCTGCTCCCTGAGACACCTGTGTGCAACTGAGTGGCTCAGCAGGTCCCCAGCTTCTTCCTCCTGGATTACAGGGGCCTGTTCTGGTCCCTGTGCCCATCCACCAGCTCAGGAGAGCACTTGTCCTGAGGACAACCTGTCTTAATATTGAAAATTGAGACAAACAAGATGTTAAGTTGCTTAGTCTGTTCTTTATCTTTAGTCACTATATTCTCCACTGCATCCAATAAAGATTAAATCTTCTCCTTATCCCATGTTTGCTATTAATTTTTTATAGACAAATTTTCTTGGTTTTTTTTTTTTCCACAAGTGGTCAGGTTAAACTCTAATTTACCTTTCACCTCACTTCTTTTCTTTCTGCATGACCTAACAACATCCTTAAATGCTTCTTTAGTTGCCTGACCTTCTGTCCAAAGGTGATGCTCACTCTTTCTTCTCTTGAGTTCCCACAAAAGTTGCACAGGCAGCCAGGACAGTCATTTTCCTCACCAGTTCATCTTTTCCCACACTGGGACAGGCTGCTCCTTCCCCATTAAGATTACTTTCTTGAAGTGTGTCCATCCTTCCTGAACCCCTTTGTTATTAAAGGTTGTTTCTTTTTAAAAAAATCAGGACCTGATTTGGTATTCCCAAATCTGCATCCTAAATAGGCCAAAGTCTGCCCTTCCTAATTCCAGTGCAGAAGTTTTGTTGCTGCCCCTCCTTCTTTCACAGAACATTGAAAACTTTATTATCTCACGGTCACTTTGCCCCAGGCAGCCTCCGAGCCCCACATCTGCCACCAGCCCTTCTCTATTTGTGAACAGCAGAAGACAGAGCTTTCCTTGGCAGTGGGAATGTTACCAAAACTTCAGTAAAACAGATAGCTCCTTAACCCCAGTGTAGCATTAAGAAGCAGCATTCTTTATTCAGCTGGATGCACAGGGGATAGCTCCTTCCAAAGCCCTGCATGCTGAGTACAGGAAAGTTATTGTTTATTTTCTGTATTTTGCTCACATATTCTTTGATTTTCCTGGACTAAACACACATATGATAGTCATTTTCCCAAAATCATTAACACATTTCCCCTCCAGTTTTGCATGCATTCTTCTTTCCTGGGGGTCTCTCTGATGGTCTGGTGGTTGTGGAGCCCAATGTTCCAGTGGGCTTGGCTGAGCTGGCAGGACACTGAGGCTGCTGAACTTCCAGTTCCCTTCTTACACAATGGGCATTGTGTGGTTTCCATAGGCCTGGGGTTGTGGAGAACAAGCTCCAGGTGTCAGCTCACCTGGTGCAGACAATTGATCATCTGGTAACATGAGATCACAGAGTAGGCTATGACATCACAGAGTGGGGTATGTGAGGTCATTGAGAGCTATGACATCATAAACTGCCTCTTTGACATAATGGAGCCAGCTGTGACATCACAGGGCAGAGGTCTGACATCAGAGAGAAAACTATGATATCACAGAGCAGACTATTACATCACAGAGTTCACAGTGACATCAGAGACCGGATGTGACATCACAGAGCAGGCTGTGACATCCCAGAGGGGCTGTTTGACATCCCAGCAGGGCTGTGTCAGGTCACTGGGTTGGTCACTCCACCCCAGCTCCTGCTCACAGTTTCTCCCAACAAGTCCAGTGCCCAGCGGGGTCCCTGTCTCCTGGTATCCCCCCGGCCCACCTGGAGCCACAGTGTCACAGACATGTTTCCTGAAAAATCCTTTCCTTAGGATTTTTTCTCCTGAGAAGCTGAAAAACCTCAGGAACAAAATGTAAACAATGGTTATCTGCTGTTCTGGAATGCAACAGGTGGATTTGTGATTGGTCTCATGTGGTTGTTTCTAATTACTGTCCAATCACAGTCAGCTGGCTCAGACTCTCTGTCCAAGACACAAGCTTTTGCTTTTATTTTTATTCTTTCTTTTTATATTCTTAACTAGCCTTCTGATTAAATCCTTTCTTCTATTCCTTTAGTATAATTTTAATATAATATATATCATAAAATAAAAAATCAAGCCTTCTGAAACATGGATTCAGTTCCTCGTCTCTTCCCTCTTCCTTGGACCCCTGTGAACACTGTCACAGGACTTCATGCTTTTCTTTCCTATGGGAAAAAACCCCATCTTTCTTGACCAGGTGCCCATGGCCAAAACTGGGATTCCACCTCCAAAACTCCATACATTCCAGAATTGCTCCCAAGGGAAAGCTGCCAGAAAAGACAGACCTGGCTGCCCTTGGCCTCTCGGGGGCTGCCTCTCACCTGCTTTCCAAACATTGGGGCAAAGTGCTTTTCTTCCAATGGAAAGAACTGTCCTTTTTCTCAAGGTCTCCATGGTCAAAATTGAGATTCCTCCTCCCAAATATCCATATATCCAAGAAGTCCTCCATGACAAAAGTTGCCAGTATAAACAGGTCTGGCTGGCCTAGGCCTCTGATGGCCCCCATTCATCTACCCCTCAAACACCGGTGTTCCCTGCTTTCCTTCCTATGGAAAAGAACCGTCCTTCTCCTCTGGGTGTCCATGTCTGAAATTGGGATTCCACCTCTTAAATTCTGTATATCCAATGGTTGCTCCCAAGCAAAATCTGCCAGTACTGTCAAGTCTGGCTGGCCTTGGCCTCTGGTGGCTGCCCCTGCAACACTGGGACTGGGTCCTTTCCTTCCCATGGAGATCCCTGGGACACTCTGGGGACCTTATGGAACCAAGGGGATCATTGTGACACCACTGGAGCCCATGGAACCAAGGGGATCATTGTGGCACCACTGGAGCCTGTGGAACCAAGGGGCCTTGGTGACACAGAGGGGCTTCATGGAACCCAGAGACCATGATGACTCTGTGGGGCCTGATGGAACCATGGAGACCATTGTGACTCTTCGGGGCCTCGTGTTGCCAAGGGGGCATTATGACACCTCAGGGCCTACTGGAGGGAAGGGACCATTGGGACACTGGAGGGCCCCATGGAACCAAAGGAACATGGAACAGGTCTGGCTGCCTTGGCCTCTCAGGGGCCACCTGGACAGCACTGGCTGATTTTGGGAGGTCAAGGGTTGCCTCTCATCAGCTCCTGGAGCACTGGGGCTCTATACTTTCCTTGTTAGGGAAAAGAACCATCTGTCTTTTCAGATGCCCATTGCTCAACTTGGTACTCTCCCTAAAAAATTTCCTCTATGGAAGGGTATCTCTTAGAACAAAACCTGCCAGATCTGGATGTCTTGGCCACTGGCAGTCACCTCTCATCTGTCCCTGAAATACTGGGCCTCTGTTTCTTCATTCATAAGGATAAGAACCAGCCTTCATGTGGAAGGGCCAGGGCCAAAATTAGAATTTTGCCTCCTAAATTCCATATGTCCAAAGATTGCTCCCAGGACAGACAGGTCAGGCTGTCCCTGTCCTCTGGTGATTTTCCTAGACTATGAACTAAATGTTTTCATTTGGAAACACCTTGGAGAGGGCCCAGACATCTCCTAAGAAGGGATTTTGAGGCCTCGGGCACATGACCACTACATAGGGACAAAGGAGTTCTGTGCTCTCTGTTGTTGTGATGGTTTTCTGTCATGGAAGTGATGTTCTAAGAGAAGCTGCTAGCAGTTTCCTTCGTGTCTGACAAAAAGCCAATCAGTAATTAGCTATGAGAATTGACAATCTGTTAAACCACTAAGGAAACTGTACACAGTTCTGTGAAGACACATGTTAAAGATGAGAAAGCCTGGGAGGGTCTCTTTCCCTTCTGGCTGGCAAAGAGGTTACAAGGCTGACCCGGCCCGGTCTCAGCCAGGGCGGGCCGGGCAGCTCCTGCCGTCCAGGGACCCCACCAGGCCCCATCGGCTGCTGGGCAGGGCAGGGGAGGCCACGGGGCCAAGGCCGGGCGGGCCATGGCTGCAGTTGTGACCATCTGGGCACTGCTGAGCCCTGCCCCACCGCCAGCCCGGGCCCAGCCAGGATCCGCCGTGCCCCAGGAGCAGCCCCGGGCCGGGCCGGCTCGGCCAAGATTCTGCCACTGCTGGGGTTCAGCCGCAAGCCCCGGGCAGGGGGAGGAGAAGCCATCGGCCCCATCCGAGCTGCTGCTGCTGTGTTCTGGCCTGGCTGCTGAGATCCTGGCCCTGCCCCAGCACAGCCCATCCTGATGCAGCCCCAGCACAGCCGCTGCAGAAACCTCCATTGTAAAACAGCTCCAGCCACAAGCACTGAGCCTGGCCGGGGTCACAGAACCATCTGCAGGCCCTGGGTGAGATATGCACTCTTTCAGTGCTTCCATCCTCCATCGAGTGAAAGAAAAGGACAAAGTGCAGGCTCACAGAGGAGCAACATGAAAACACCAAGGTCAGTGAAGAAGAAGTTGAGTGCCTCATGGGAGGGATGAGGAAATGCTTTGATCTTGGGGCTTAAATCCCCTTGTAAATCTATGGAGAAGGACGTAATTGATACATCAGACTCTCTTTTTCCCTATAAGGCATTGAAAAGTATGGGGAGATGACTTGTTCAGCAAAGGCCTCCATGCTAAAGGAAGCAAATGTGAAAGTAGCTGTGGTCCCATGAGAAGTTAGAATATTGAAAGAGAGCAGAGTGATAAGACCCTGTGCCCTCAGGGAGAGGAGAAGACCTCTGTTCCCAGAGATGAAGATGATTTCAGAAATAGATGAAGAGAACACTTGCTCTTAAAGAGCTCATCTTTAAAATAATATCCCCTAAGTTGACATGGCCCATAAACACAGCTGTGGGAAAAGCTGTGAAAAAAATGGGAGAGAAATTCACAATTGCAGATTTTCCAGGCACCTGCTATTCATGGAGATTGAGAACCACAAGAGCACTGTTTCCTTTTGGAGAAGTCTCCATAGCATGAAAAAGAGACTCCTCTCCCTAAGTGAACTGAAGAAAGACTATTCTAGGAGTGGTAAACTGACTAAAAATTTTAGATTTTATTTCTTTCCATTGTCAGTAAGAAAGAAAAAGTTGTAGGGAGAGGAGAAGAAAAGTTTTATTCTGTTCTGAAATTTTTATTCTGGTTCTTTTTACACTTTATTTTAGTTAATATTAATAAACTTTTCTTTATACCCTTTAAATGTTTTGAGCCTTCTTTACCTTTCTCCTAATCCTATCCCACAGCAGGAAATGAGTAAGAATATTCTAGTGAGTGCACAAGTAATTAGCCAACACTGAACTCACCACAATAATTGATGCAATGGCCAAGAAATCTCAAACTGTTGAACCAAAACCACTAAAGAATACTTTCTGATGAACTGCACTAGAGCAGAGGGAAATCAAGGCAGAGCCATGGTTTGACAGGACTTACCTGATCCTAATGAGCCCCGTGATGCATTTGGAGATGAGCCTGGAACCTCAGGACATGAGAGGAGGTTGCACAAACCTTTCCAGGAGTCCAAATCAGAGGAAACACCCAAAGTGTCTCGAGGCATGAATGGGTCCCACTCAGGTCCATCCCCAACACAGGCTCCTCATCGACTCCGTGGAGGAGAGATTTGGAGGCCAGGATGGCAGAAAAACCTTTCAGAGATTCAGAATGTAGAAAGGAAAATCCAAAGTACCTTAAAAACCTTGAGTACCTCAAAGTATTAATGAGCCCCACTGAGTGTCAGTACAAAACTCTCAAGGGACACATTAAAGCAGAAAATAGGGGCTGTGATTGCACAAACCTCTCAAGAGTCTGAATCAAAAGAAAAGCACCAAGTACCTTATAAAAAGTGAGTACCTAGAAGCATTAATGAGCCTCACTGAGTGTTGTTACTGACAAAGCGTCTCCAGGGACTAATTACAGCAGATAATTGGGGCCATGATTGCACAAACCTCTCAGAGACTACAAGGCAATAGCCAAACCCAAATTCCTTTGAAAAGCCTGCAGTCCTTGCAGGGAGCATTCAGGAACGCCCAGGGCCATTCCTGACCAAGGCTCCTCAGGGACTCCTTCCAGCAGATCCTTGAGGCCACTGGGATGTGGGCTAGGGGTGGATGCTGAGGGCAGGACAAGGGGCTGACAGTGCCCAGCCTGGCTGGGGCTGTGCCAGGAGGCCCCAGGGCCTCAGGACAAGGTGTCTCCTCACAGCCCTTTGTGGCACAGACCCTGCTGCTGTGCTCCAGGGCACCTAGACTTTGCTTCTCTTTGTCCACAACTGTCATCACTGCCTCCAGATCTCTGCTCTGCCTGGGGACACTTTCTCAGTTGTGTCCCTCAGTGGCACTCAGAAATATAAGAAACTTTGGAGTTGGATTCTGGCTTGGAGTTCTGGAGAGGTTTCTTCAGCTTCCTCTCAGAGTCTGGTGTTTGTTCAGGGTCTCAGCACAAAGCCCCAGAGGCTCATTAACGTCCTTGTGTTGGGTCTGTGCTGCTGAGCTGGGCTGAATTCCTGGCACAGAGGCAGCTCCTGGTAACCAAGAAGAGCTTCAAAAGCACAATTCTCTTGATGAGCAGCTCATCTGCCAGCCCAGCAGGGCTGGGGCACTGCCTGCAGCCACCCTGGGCACAGCACAGAGGCACAGAGAGGTTCAATCAGTCAGGGCTGGGAAGGTGCTGAGAAGTGCCTGGGGCAGAATCACTGCCAGCCCTTGGCACAGGAGCCTCTGGCTGAAGGAAAATGCAGCTGCAGCTCCTGTTATGAACAAAAGTTTTGTTGATTTTTTTCTGTGAGAAAAAGGTTACCACTTTTGGGATGCGGCTTGTGTTATGGTAATTACGGGTCATTGTTGTTAATAGTTGTTTATGTATCAGTAAAAGCCCTGGCTGGGGCGAGTTAATGGCCCTTCTCTGAGACAGTGAAGGGTGGGGTACCTTCCAAACAGTGAGGAGAAGAGACTTTGGAGGGGAGGAATATGCAAAATAACTCCAAGGACCAGCATGCTGTGTGGGACCCCTCCTCCAAACGTGCAAAAAGAACCTTAAAAGCAAGGAGCCACCTAAGAGTTAAGAGATTGGAGTGATGTCTGGATATGAGGAGTGGAGTGCTGAGCCTGCAGAGATACGGAACACCTTCGGAGTCCCTCTCGTCCTGATCAAGGCAGTCGTCCCCAAACCAGGAGTGGACGGGAAGGAACAGGGAAAAAGTAACATTGGATGGGATCACCATGCCCTAAAGGCTCCCATGAGGACCGGACCCCCAGCTCTGCCCCTAGTGGACAAAGCTGTGCATATCCTCCTCCTCTGAGTCGTCTCTGGGAGAGACAACGGGAAGCTGCAGCCCCGCCGAGCTGCCCAATCCTGAGCTGATCACTTATAATAAAGGCATTAAAAAGGAGAAGAAGTCTCCTTGCCCTGTTTATTTCAGCTGGGGACTCATCTGGGATAGCCACGCCGCAAGAAGACGCCGGGACTGGCCATCTTGGACCGCCAGGACAGCTGGCTACCAGGACCAGAGGGATCAGCTCAGGACTAGTGACGCAGAGGAGCACCGGACTGGTGAGAAATCTGGTGGCAGGAGTGGGAGACGTGTGCATGTGTGTGTGAGTGAGACAAGGGCCGGCAGCAGGACCTTCGAAGTGAGAGTGGACCCCTTAGTACCGCGTTTCCGAACTTTGGTGAGAAAGCCAGCCAGGAACAGGGGGAAGTGCCTGGAATTAGTGTGAGTGAGTTGTCTCCTAAGGGGGAAAAAAGGGCCCCCCCCCTCTGGGCGTGCGGAGGGAATAGTTTTATGAGTGGCACGCGCCCAAAGTAAGTCCTGACAGAGGGAAGTCAGGCAGATTTGTAAGTCCCGAGAAGGATTCGGGTAGGATTTGTAAGTCCTGAGAAGGATTCGGGTAGCTCATAAGGCCTGCAGGCAAAGTAAGTCCTGACAAAGGAGTCAGGCACAAACCCCAGTGAAGGAGGCTGTGGTTTGCTTTTAAGTCCTGATACGGTGAAGCCTAAGAATTGGCAGGTTAGGCAAACTAAAAATCAGGCAGTTGTTTTTCCTGACTGAGGGAGTCAGGCACGACTTGGATTCTTGGCCGAGGTTTCTTGTGTTCAAGTCCCGATAGATGTAAGACCTGACGCTGGGAAAATTGGGCAATCAAGAGATCGGGCAGTTGTTTCAGTATAAAGTCCTGAGCATCAGGCAGAAATTTGAAGTTTGGTGGAGGAGGCTGAAGCTCCTCAAAGGACGTTTTTTTTGAAATTACCGGTCAGTAAAGGCACCTTTGGGACTTTTTACTATTGAGACCTGTAAAATGGGAGGGTGTAATAGCAAAAAGACCGGCAAGAGACTGAGGAATATACATCCCAATAGTCCCTTAGGAGAACTGTTGGTAAAATGGGATTCTATAGAGGCCACAGAGGGATTAGATAAAGTGAAAATGATCCACTACTGTGTAGAAGTCTGGCCAGAATTAGAGGTGCAAAGAGGATGGCCTTGGTGTGGGACAAAGGATAAGTGGATGTGCCAACAACTAAATAATTATCTGACAGCTCGAGGAGATAGTGATCCTGAGCAATTACTGTATGTATCTTGCTGGGTAAAGAGTGCTGTTGAGGATGAAGGGGTGCGAATTTGTAAGGTACAGAAGAAGAAGGAGGGAAATGAAGGAGGGGATGATGGAACTAGTAAAAGATGGGACCCCCTGGATTATTTGCCTCCTTCTGCCCCTCCACTTTATAATCCTCTTCTTCAAGCACCTCAAATGGGAGGTCCGGTTCTTCCCCCAGCTGCCATCTCATTACCACCTGCTCAAATTCCTCCTTCTACCTCTTCAGCTTCCCCTATGATAAAGCCAGTATCTCCCCCAGTAATCACTCCCTCATCACCCCCTTCAGCTCCTCCAGTTCCTTCTACATCACCACAAGTGCCTACTCCACCTGTTGCACTCTCCACCCCTTCTCCAGCTCCACTTAATATCCACTCGGGCTCTTCTCCCCTTCCTATTGCTGTCCCTTTACCTCCTCCTAGTTGGGACACAAATGCCTCCTTGTCCGGTAAACATCTATTAGCAAATACACCTGTTGATGGGCAGAAAGTTCAGGGTAACCCAGATATCCCTCAAAGTAGTTTGACATCTGAAGGTGGGCCCTACTGTAGCACCAGATCCAAGACCTCCAAGGCAGAGAAACTCTTTCCCCTCAGAGAGGTTCCTATGGGAGGAGTAGCAGGAGGTGTTGGCTTTGTGAATGCTCCCCTAACTGCTTCTGAGGTGAGAGGATTCAAGAAAGAGTTGGGGCATTTAGTTGAGGACCCAGTGGGCATAGCCAACCAAGTGGATCAATTTCTAGGTCCAAATATCTACACTTGGGGGGAGATGAATTCCATCCTGAGTATATTATTTTCCCCAGAAGAGGTCCAGATGATAAGGGCAGCTGTCATAAGAATATGGGAGAAAGATAACAGTCCAGGACCCCAGGTGCCAACAGGTGAACAGAAATTGCCACTAACGGAGCCCAGCTGGAACCCTAACCAGGAGGAGGGGAGGAAGGCCATGAGGGAATATAGATCTTTGATAATACGGGGGATCAAAGAGTCAGTTCCCAGAGGAACTAATACCCAATTGGCATTTGAGGGTACACAGGAGAAAGATGAAGCTCCTGCTGCCTGGCTTAACTGCCTAAGGCGGAACTTTCAGTTGTACTCTAGAATAGACCCAGACACCCCAGAAGGACAAATGCTGCTAAAAGTCCAATTTGTTACCAAATCTTGGCCTGATATACGGAGAAAACTGGAAAAGATGGAAGATTGGCAAGAGAAGGACATTAATGAGTTATTAAGAGAGGCATTGAAGGTGTATTTAAGGAGGGAGGAAGAAAAAGCAAAGGCCAAGGCTAGGATCATGGTTGCTGTAGCTAGAGAAAGTGCAGGGGGGGCGGGTCCACCACCAGGAGGAGGCAAGGATAGGTCAGTACTGTCAGGTACAAGAGGGATGGAGAGACCTCAAGGCCCTTTGAGAGAGCGACATTGCTATTACTGTGGAGAGCGAGGACACGTCAGGAGGTTTTGTAGAAAGCTCAGTTTCGATGCAGCAATATCCAGGGAATAGATAATTTAGGGAAGATCCTTAAAGGTGACGATTAGAGGGTCAGGGGCTTTACACTATAGGGGACCTGATGTAACATCTAGAAGAGCCCTTGGTAAACTTTGAAGTGGGACCCTTAAATGAAGAATTAGAATAGATACAGGAGCAGATAAGTCCTGTCTCAACAAAGTACTAAAAAGTATAGTATAGTATAGTATAGTATAGTATAGTATACTATAGTATACTATAGTATACTATAGTATACTATAGTATACTATAGTATACTATAGTATAGTATAGTGAAAAACATCTGAAGTTAGACAAAAACAGCTAGGTAGAAAGGATATCCAATAGCACCAAAACTGGCCAGTAATACTTAACTTGTAATAAGTGATGTGGAAGTAAAAGGTACCTTATTGTTGTCTTGTTGTGTGCGTGAGAGTGAGTCACAAGCAAAGTCAGCCTCAACTTCCCGGGCAGGTGGGAAGGGGGCAGTGGAAGTGTGTGTGTGTGTGACCTGCAAACCAAGATACTGTTCCCTGGGCAGGTGGGGGCTGTGGCTGAAATGTGTTTTTGTGACCTGCAAACCAGACTAGTGCTCCCCAGATGTGTGAGGGAGCCGTAGCTGTAAGAGCGTGAGTGACACGCAGACAGCCTCACAGGTGAATGTGCACCAGAGGCAAGAAGAGCCAGGGCCCTTCCAGGAGGCCCAGAGATGCTGAGACCTGTGGGCCAACCCCAAGGTGAGGGGAGCCACAGTGATTTTCCAGCAATAATGATCCAGTTTGTGTCTTGAGGGTGTGAAGGAATGTGTGAGGGTGAATATAGACAAAGAATAGAGGTAATGTAGATTGTGCAGTACAAGTTTTACCACATCTCCTTAGAGGGAAGTGTACTTCCTCTAGAAGAATGGTGTAAAAAAAAATATTTAAGTGTAAGGGGTTGAAAGAAATATTTAAGCTGTAAGTGAAAGTAAGAAACAGAAGCAAGAGATAAATAGATAACATCTTGAAAAATAGAACAGAAAAACCAGTGAATTAAATACACAGAAAAAATAGGTGAATAAAAATACTTTGGGAGTTAAGTTAGCTGAGAAATACAACTCCTTGCAAAATACAGAGTATGTAGAAGTTGATGAGAGAAACATGCAAGCTATGGAAAAAAGAGAAATTAACCAATAATATTTAACAGAGAAACTGAGTTTTGATAAAATCATTAAATTGCAGACCATTAATGCCTGTGTTTGAAAGCCCATTTCACGTACTCTTCATTACTAACTCGACGGTGCAGACCAAAAGGTAAAGGTTGGACTCACATCACTCTCACCCCCTGGCATTGGACCAGGATTCAACACCAGTTTTTTTTCCCTCTGGCATTCTGGCATTGTCCAACTGCACCCCATTCTCCCTCTGGCATTGGGCCAGACTCTCAGTTTTTCCCTATGGCATTGGACCAGACCAATCACTCTCACCCCCCGGCACTGGACAAGATTCATCTGCTTCACAAGTTAATTCACCTGAGTAAACTGTGATTTAAAGTTGACTCTCAGAAGGAAGAGTCGAAAAGACTGAACTGTGTGGGAAAAAAAAATTGGTATCAGAGTTGTAATATTGCTTAAAATGTTTTAGACTGTTCTGTGTAAACTATGTTGGTAAAAAGTTTAAGACTGTAAATAAGTAATTCTGGTTAAGTCCCCCAATTTATTTCTAAAGACTCCAGGTTAATCCTCTACAGAACACTCCCTTGGGGGAAGACAAAATTGGTAGGGAACAGACCAAGAGAGGTTTAACCAGAGAAACGGGTAGAAGGGACTCTGAAGAGCTTGGAAGCTTTTCCTCAGTAAAATTCCCCAAGAGGCAAGGCCGGGTGGGCAGGCTGTGCACGATGACCCATACCGGACTCTTGGGAAGGGTAGTGCTGATGGCTCTGATTGCTGGTGGTGCTCAGGGGAGCCCAGCTGAGCCGTGCAGTGAGTGCTACCAACCCCTCTGTGAGGAGGAAGTGAGCTCCTTGTCGAGAGTCCACATCAGTTCTAACCCTGATTGTGTTAACCTCTCCCAATTGGTCCTTTATCAGAAAAATAAGAGAGTGTATTGGATAGCATACAACACTGCCGTTTTTAGGCAGCCACTCCTAGGAGAGTGCCCTATAGGGAAAGCCTGGTTGTGCTTTGAATGGGATGCTGCTGAAACAAGCTCAGCAGATCTAGTAAAAAGCAAAGAAATGGTGTAAATGGTTTGAAAAATTGATTGTTACAAGTATGTATATGAGTATACTGGAAAAGAGATAAACTCCTTTTGGAACACATTTCAGGGGAGCCTTAAACCCCTAGATTTGATCTCGTCTGGCAGCTGCACTGCTAGAGTGATAAAACCAATTTTCTTATTACCCCAAGAAACTGGATCAAGTTTGGGAGTTCCTATATATAATGATTTGGGAGAAATTAAACAGAACAGGCAAAGTGGAATAGAAATAGAGAAAATCCAAAATTGTAAAAGCCAAATTCGGATTCCAATATCTATGTTAAACAAAATTATCCGGCTCCAGGCAGTATTAAAAATAAAGAATTCGATTATTAGGAACATTTCAAACGAAATAAAAAGATTAGCATGTGTAAATAATCAAGATCAAACTCCTACACTTGATCCCAGTGAGTGGGAGAACCTGAAGATTTTCAAAAAGGATGTATGGGAAAAGGTAGTTTTTCTCAGTGTGTGTGTATTTGGAAGATTGCTCTTTTTACTATGCTTATTTATCTGTTTTAGTAGAATAGTACTTGCCGTGCAGAGCAACCTGAAGAAACCAAGGAAAGTAACAAGGTTAAGTAACCATGATTACCAAAGTGCACAAAAGATTTATAGCAGATTCAAAACAAAAAAATTGTGAGTTGATGCGAGCTAAGAATTTAAGCTCGATCAAAGAAAAAAAGGGGGGACTGTTATGAACAAAAATTCGGTTAATGTTTTTTTTATGAGAAAAAGTTTCAAAAAGGCAGCCAGATCACTGGCCCTGCCCAAGTTCTGTGTGTTTTGTTATTGTAATCACGGGTCGTTGAGGCTAATCGCTCCTTTTGTATCAGCAGAGCCTTGCCCGAGGCTAAGTTGTACCTTTCTCATAGTGAAGACACCTGAGAAGGTGGGGGGTTTATGCAAAGTGACTCCAAGACCACAATGCAGCATGGGTCCCCCACTGTGCTGAGAAGACCCCAAAAACAACGAGCCAAATAAGAGTTGAGAGACTGGAGTGATGTCTGGATGTGAGGAGCGGAGTGCTGGGCCTGCAAGAGATGCTGGAAACCTTCATCGTTCCTCACCCTGTCTTCGAGATCCCCCGGGCCAGGTCTGGGAGGGGAGCGAGACTCACACCAAACGAACATCTGAAGGGCTCAGCAGGCCCTAAAGGCTCCAATGAGGTTCTGATCCCCAGCTCTGCCCCTGGTAGACAGAGCTCTGCATTTCCTCCTCTGAGTCGCTCTGGGAGAGACGACGGGACGCTGCAGACCTGCCGAGCCGCCCAATCCTGAGCTGATCACTTTTAATAAAGGCAATAAAAAGGAGAAGAAGTCTCCTGGCCCTGTTTATTTCAATAGATGAGTCATGTGATGATTGACTCTCACAATTAATAGAAAAATATCATGTATATAAGTTAAGAAAAGTTTTATAGATTTATAGTTATGCTGCACCCCATCCCGTGGTTATCAAGGGACAGCTGGGAGGGGTGGCTTGTCACTATGACTCCCAGATGTCCCCAAGGGGTTGGGACATCTGGGAGGGCTGGCGTGTCACTATGGCCACACTTGACCCCCAATCAGGATTTGAGGAAGACATCTCCACCACTGGACAGCAAAGAGGGGGTTGATGGACAAAACTTTGGGAGGGGTTAAAGGGTTAAAAAGGGAAAGTCTCCAGTGTGGGGGCTGAGCACATGGCGAGGAAAATCTTTTGCTCCTGGTGCTGTAACTTTTTTTCTTTATTCAGTCTTCTGTTGTATTTTTGATAAGGTTTAATAAACCTTCCTAAACTATGAAGAGTAGCTATATCTCACACTGTGGTCTGCAACCCTCACTCTTTATTACAATAAAATGCCTCTTTTTATTAGGTTTAAATCAGTTCCATATGAGCTCTTATGAGCTTTTATGCCTTTTTATCTATATATGTTTAATACCACTATCTGCTTATTGCAACATTCCAGGAATCCCTTTTGACTCTTCCTGCAGAAGGTCAGGTCACTGTGGATTTTACACCAATAAAAATCCAGGTTGTTCAGATCCTAGGTGTGACGCAGGCAGGCACAATTTGCCTGCTGACATAGGGACTGAAGACAAACCCCTCGGTTATCACTGAAAACAAAAGAAAGGAGGAAGTTTCTGCCCATTGTAAAGTCCCCATTTGCCCTGAAGGACTCTGCCTCTTCTTTCTCAGCAGCAGCTCAGCAGCCGGACGTCAAGGACAAGAGAGGGAGGGGTGGTTGATTTGTGTGACAATTTAACAGCCCTTGCAAACAAGAGCTGAGTCTGTCAGCAACATCTCTGCAGAGGCAAGTCCTTGCTGAGGATGCAGAGCTGAGTCACTTGTGTTTAGTTTGCATTGAGTTAGTGGCACGGTGGGTTTTCATGCTGCAGGTGTGGCCCCTGTGACAGCAGCCTGTTCATCCTTTAGGGGGTTTGCACCCACAGGGACAGTGCTGCTCCTGCCAGCACACCACAGTTTGTCCTCATGCCAAAAAGTCTGGGCAGAACTTCTTAAAGGAACATTTTCCTTTTGCTTTCAAACCAAAGATTTAGATGCAATGGTATAATAGAAACAAATCTTTTCCCCTGTTGTCTGTTGGGACAGGAGGAAAATCCTATCACATCCAGATAGCAAGGCACTGATTTCACGTCTGCTCTGGAAAGGACTTGCAGGAGCAAGTAAATAAAATTCTCTGCTAGAACAGTGAAGTCCTGCCACTCTAAATCAGTGTGGTGCCTGAAGGGTTTTGTAGCAGGGTTGCACCTAAGTTGATGCTCAAGAAGTTTATGAGGTCCAACACAGACGTAAGGTTTGCACAGCAGAGTTTAGGCTAACAGCTAAGGGAGCATAAATTAAATGGTCTTTCCAACCCAGAAGGCTGATGAGAATTGTTGGTATTTGTGCTCTCCTTCCTTGTTTAAAGGATAGCAACATATTTGATGAGATTTTGGAATTGCAGCTAAAAGTCATGGCCAGATTAAGTCACCTAAGTGGTTGTTGTGCATTTCTAATTGTGGAGGTCAATATCAATGTAGCTGCTTCTGGTAATACAAAAAGCTCTTTCAAGACACTTCTTAAGAGAAATGTCTTTTTTCTTTTCACTCTTAACTGCAAAGCAACTCCAGGATGAACAGCAAACAGGTTATCTAAATTGTCCTTTCACAATAACAGAAAACTTCCCCTTTAATCACCCTGAATTGCACAATTCTCATCTGTATGAAGGAATTTCATTTAGTCTCTGCTGTAAAGAAGTGATTTCTATGCAACAGGGTTGATAAAGGGAGGACCCAAATTAACAAGAGTGGTATTTGTTAACGCTGCCATTACTCATCACACACTTTAAACAAACCACACCACCCAGCCCAAAGCTAGTATGGCTCTGTGTTAAACATTTCTGATGGATTACACATCCTTGTGTGAAGATGGAATTAGGATTTAAAGCCAGTATTTCTGCATATACAAGCATTGTGCAAGAACGTTTCATCTTCAAAATGGAAACCGAATATCACCTGTACAGGGTAAATGCTGCAATAACATGAATACACTTCTCCCATCAGGTTCACAGGCAGCTTAACCAATTCTGTGCTTGCAGATAATCTGTCCCAGCATCTTTTGGGGCCTTGAACCAGGAAAGTCACACTGAAATACTTTGGGACCATGAAAATTTCTTCAGATCCAAACCAGTCTCCAGGTGACACAAGTGACTGCAGACATCTCCAACAACCCAGCGGAGGCCAGGTTTGCTGTGTTCTCTTTGTCATTGTGGGTTTGTAATTCAGACTCACAGAAAGGCTTGAGTTGGAAGGGGCCTTAAAGACCCTCTAGATCCAATCCCCCTGCCATGGGCAGGGACACCTTCCACTAGACCAGGTGGCTCAGAGCCCCTGTGAGGTTTGGCAAATACCCAAAGACACCTTTTCCTCTGTTTTGCAAGGTCAGATTCCCATGCTCACTTTCACAGATGGCCCCAGTCTCACACAGAGCATTGCTGATTGGTCACTCTTATCTCCACAGCCCAGCAGAGATCCTGTTTTGGATGGCTCTCACTGCTCCCAGGGCCCCAGGGACCGGACACCGCCTCTCCTCCTTCTGCTTTCCCTTCCAGGATCAGAGATTTCCTGCTGCTTCCTCCACGTCTGAGACAACTGGAGGAGATGAGGGGCTGAAGATGTGGCTTGTGACAGAGAGTTGATAACGCTCAGCTGAGTATTTTATTCTCCTGCCACTAAGCAATCAGGCTGCTGCTGAAATTCCTCCTGCTTGGAAAGGGCTGGTGTGAGCAGCAGGAATTGTTGCTGGCTGGAATTTTCCAAGAGCTGGACAAAAGAAGCATTTTGTGGAAGGCCACCAGATGCCCTTGGTCAGCAGCACAAGGTGTGAGGTCCCCTTTGAGGGCCATCCCTGCTCAAGGACAGCCTGGCCTTCTCCAGTGCCCAGAGCACCTTCCAGGCTTTCGGGCTGGCCTCGTCCCTCACCCTGGAGAAGCAGGTTGCTGTTGGAACTCTCATATCCACAGTTTCTGGCTGGATTTCCGTGTCTTGCCACAGACAGCCCTGGACACACTAGTACAGACTCCATCTGCAATACAAGGGGACTTTGTTCCAGCTTTTCCCTTGGACCAGCGTGCAGCAAGCCCACCTGGGCCTCATTCAGGTCTGTGTGGGCTGGTAGTCAGCTTCTGCTGGGAATTTAAAGCTTTTGCCCTACTTTCCACAGCAAATAGTATAGCGAACCCAGCTGCATCACCCCCCGAATTTCACTCTAAAAACCACAATTTTTATTTTCCTCTATTCAAGCCTTGAAGAAAACAAACTTTTCTTGAGTGAGCTGGAGGCACAGCGTTCTCCAAGATCATTCTTGAATAGGACAATATTGCAGGGGAAGACTGGCAAACCCAGATTATTGGTACTTAGGAAGCTTTGCTAAACCTTCCCATGTGCAATGCTCTTGCACCTCCTGAGCTCCTGGAGCCCTCACTCAGCTCAGGCACAGTTTGGACAGAAGGGGATGGTTCCGTCTGTCACATGTGGGGACAGGAGGAGGGAAGACTTTGCAAACACTGCCACGAGGGCAGGGCTGTTTTCATTGATGGTGCCAGGGTAGTACATAATCTTTGATTAAATGTGAGGTGCTGAAGGGCAAAAATTCTCAGTGATGAGGAGAGAGTGTCTCCACTCACACAGCAAGGTAAGTGGAAAGAGCAATCTGTATTTCATGGGAGGTGTTCAGTTTTTCACAAAACCTTTTTGCAGAAGACGTGCCTAGGCAGGAGTGATTCAGAGCATTTTATCAGCCTCACAGAGTATCCCCACATCTGCTTTGCCACATTTTCTCTCTTTTTTTCATTGTGAATGATTTCTCCTGCCAGGGTTGCTCCTGCTTGGAGTTCTACTCTCAGTGGAGCCCCAGAGTTTTCTCAGCTGCCTCTGCAGCGAGTTCTGAGCCAGCGCGGGGCTCTGCTGCCAGCCCAAATCTGCGCTTCCCCTGCCCAGCCTGAGTGCAGGTGGGGCAGGTGCTGGGCATGGCCGGAGATTGGCATGGCCAGAATCCTCCAGCATTTACACCTGCTCATGGCTTTGGGTAGCACAGATCACAGAACACCCATCGCAGCTGACAAATGGCATTTCTTGCAGATTGCTACACCAGCACTGCTGATCCACAAATACACAAGAATCAATTTCAGCTGAAAAATGTCATTTATTACAAATTGCTACACTCACGCTGACAATATAGAACTATACAAATCTCAATTTAAGTTAAAACCAGGAATTTATTAGATTATTACAACCAGTCTGTGTAAAAATATACAAATACTAATTCAGTTAACAAAACTAAATTTATTGCCAACCTCTACAACAACTCACTATACACAAAGATCAATTAGGCATTTAACAACTTAATTTATTACATATAACTACAAATGAATAAATAGCAACACAACTTTATATATAGGAAAGAGAACTAAACACAGATACAATAACATCCATGTATACTTCGATAGAAATATACACATAGATGTAATTACAAACAAATATGTATATATACACGTACATATATACAGAGGGTACATCCCTAAACACCACACATACAAAAATAGTCCTATACAAATAGCAACTCACAAATGTGCATATCCAAATGATATCTTTAGACATTTCTACATAACAGATATGTCTAGAGATGGATAGACATGTCTATCCAAATGGACAATGCAATTCTAGACATGTCTACACAGAACTCAAAGCAGAGGGATCCCAGCTGCCCCATCTTCAAAGCCTCTCGCTCGGTCTCCTCCTCCCGTGCAGAGCAGCTCCCCTGGACAGGGACAGGGACAGCAGATGGGACATCTGGCAAGCAAAGGGAACACTGAGTGAGTATGGGGACGTTTCCCTTGGCAGCAGCTGCACTTCCATTAGGGAAGAGGAAACGTCAGAGCCTCCCCAGGGGGTCAGAAGGAGAAAGCAGCTGGGCGGGCCGGGCTGTGGTGAGCGCAGCCGCGGCGGGACTGTCCCGCAGCCCGGCAGAGCCGGCACAGCTCCCGGGCCCTGCTGGCACAGCTGCCTTGCCCAAGGACAGCCCCTGTGCCAGCCGGGGCAGCTGCGCTGAGCAGCCCCAGCACGGGCAGGGCCCGCTCCTGCCCCGCCGGGCAGTGCCCACGGCCACAGCCCACGGCAGCCTCAGCCCCACCTGCCTCCCCGGGCCTGTGGCCTCAGCCGGGCTCTCTCCAGGCTGGCAGCAGCAGGGCCCCGTTCACTTCTCTCGCTGCTGGCCTTCAGCTCCTCCCTGCTGGCTCCCGTCAGTCTCCAGCTGTCCTCAAGGTCTTCATGGCTGCTGTGGCAAAAGCAGAGCCTCTGGAATTGCTTCCAAGGCCTGGCAGAGCTGCAGTCCTGGAGCCCTCTGTGCTCCCTGCTGGCCCCCTCCATCCCCTCATCCCCACCATGCTCTCGGTGAAGCCCCAGCCCCCTTCAGTTTCTTCAGCCCCTCACATTCCTCTCACCCCCCTCAGTCCCTTCTGAGCCATCCCGTCCCCTGAGACCCACCACCCTGCCAGCCTGTGCCACTTCCCTGTCACCTCAGTGCCACCATGGCCCTCGGCTGCCCCACAGCCCTCAGCCCCAGCAGCAGCTCAGGGTCACTGTCCCTTCAGCACCACGGCCCCCTCAGCCCCCTCAGTCTCACCGTGCTTCAGCAGCTCCTCAGGGACAGTGCCTGGGGCCAGCGGCAGCTCCCACCGCTCCAGGGACAGCCGGGGCTGGAAGTGCTGCTCCGCCCGGCCCGGCCGCCAGCTCGGACCCAGCACAGGGACAGGGGACACAGGGGGCACCGGGGGAAAAGCAAGAGGTGAAAAAGGCAGCTGAGGGGGGAAAGAGGTACAAAGGCAGCCTAGGCCTACACAAACAGCAATCCTTCCATCAACCTCTCCATCTAAACATTCCTGTTCCTCCTACTATATAACTATACATGTTTATAAATGTAACTTCATAAATATATATATATTTATATAAGTACTTTACTCCACACATATAAGAATCTAATTCTGAAAATATTTAATGTAAATATATAATAAAATATATCACATCTATAACTATATAAATATCCACATTTAACTACACAGACCTATCAATATATGTCCATAGAAATAGAACATTATCCTCTATAAATGGAACTATATCCACTAATAATTAAAACCATAGAAATCTATAAACATATCTACAAGCAGAGGAGTTCTACCTGCCTGATGGTCACAGGCTCTCCCCTGTCTCTTCCTGCCATGCAGGGCAGCCCTCCTGGAGATGTTGGTCAGATGGCATCTGGGAAGCAAAGGGAACGCTCAGTCAGTATTGGCCCTTCTGCACCTTTCCCTTGGGCAGTAATTGTCCTTCTACCAGGGGCTGTCAAAGATTACCTGAAATGCAGACTCTCACTTAGCAATTTGAAGCAATCTGCCCTTAAAAGAACAGGTTCCATCCCAAGGGTTCAAAAGTGTGCTTCAAAGCATTGAATTATCTCGATCAAGGCTCAGCCCCCGCAGTGCAAAGGGCACCCAGGAGAGCTTGAAACACAGACAGTCCCAGCGGCCACAAGGAAGCCCAGCCTCGTTCTTTCTCTGAGCTGACAGAGAGACCTCAGTCCTCACTGAAATGGCTGAAGCTGAAGGTGCTGGGAGCTGAGTCATGAACCAGCTCCATTACCTGCCATCTACAAACTGCCCTCTGCAGTGAGCAGCAGCTGCTCCAACTCGACCATCAGCTCTGGCAGCAAGGGCTGGGAGGGACAGAGCTCCCTACAAGGCCTGCAGGCTGCACCAGCTTGGCTAAGGGATGGATCCACAGTGCTCCTTCTCTCCTCTTAGGCCTCCCTAATCAGGGGTCATTCAAGCTTTTCCTTCTGATACTGGAGTTACCGTGATTTTTCAATTGGTTGGCCTCTGATGTTGTGCTCCTTGTTTTTCTTGTGGGTCAGGACCACTGGAATTACATTTAGTCAGTGATTTGGATTTCTACCCTGACTTTTTGCTCTTTTTTTCCCCTGCTCCTTCAAGTGTCGCTCAGCCTGGCCTCCCCTGGCACCTTGCAGTAAATTTATCCTCCAACTTCAGCACAAAACTGGGACACCCGGCTTGGTGACACAACTCGCACAAGGTCAGGTTTATTCCCTGCTCTCTGCCCCAGCAGAGGACTCCGTGTCAGAGCCTCTGGAGAAGCCTGGAGGGCAGGGCTCAGGGAAGTTGTGCCAGCACAGGATTTGAACTCAAGGCACCAGGAAGCACCAACCCTGCTCAGGGCAGCCATCTCACAGCTCTCTAAACCAGTGTGGGCTCTGTCCTTACCAGGCTCCTCGGGCTCCTGGGAACTGTTCCTGCAGCTCTCGGTGCCAGATGAAGCTTCCTCTGCTGCAGCTCTGTTCACAGGCTCCCCTCCTGAAGAATCAGGGGCAACACCAACATTGTCCTGAGCAGAAAAACAGAAAGAAAGGAACTCAAAGATCACTCACTATTTTGCTGGAATCATATCAGGGATACAGTAACTGTCCTTCTCCAATCCCAAAGGACATGGAGACCAGAGGAGGGAACACTGCCCACACAGTTCACATGACAAGCCTTTTAAACTCAGGATTCAGGGGGCCAAGGCGAAACTGAAGCTCTCACAAAATGACCTTTGAGACAAAACATGAACACAGAAAACCAGAAGACACCAAGTGAGGGGACATGCCCCCACGCTCTGACCCTGCCTCATCCCAGAGCTGTGAGAAATCAGCCAGCACAAAGCCAGGGGCTCTCCTTGCTGCCAGCACGGCTCCCAGCCCTGCTCAGGGCTGTGTGCTGCAAACCCACAGGCAAAGCACACATTTCTGCCTGGCAGTCTCAGCACCCCCAGCCAAGCGCTCACACAACCCATCACAAGGTGCTGCTTCTCCGAGCCCTCTGCTGCTGCCCCGCTTGTGTCATCCAGGCAAACATTGATGCACCCAGGCTACTTCCAGGATCACATTTGTGGTCAGTGGCAAAAATCTGTAAATCGTTAGGGTGGGGAAAAAAACCAACCCAAAAGACAGGAATATCCAGACAACCAAGTAGTGTTTCTATTCCTATACTCCATACTGAGGAAGCAAACGTCCACAATGAAGCAAATTACCTTTGGACACAAAGATATTCTCCCTATGACCAGTTTCAGAACATTCATCTCTTCTGCCATAGTCCATCCATCAGAACCCTAAAGATTCTGAAGATGGTTCCAAGCCTGCAATGTTTCCTTTTATTATGGAATAAAATGCTTCTCTAAGCTGCTATGTGTGACTTTACAGAAGACAAAAGTCATGCCACTTGAGAATAAGGCATTGGCAAATCCAAAAAATCCCACTCTCCCCCTTGAGTCATAATCACAAATGTACTGCAGGCAATGGGTCAGCACATCAACAGAAAGACAGACATTCCTTGGCCAACAGTGTAATAATCTGCAAAGGACAGAGAGGTGCAGCTGCAGCCCAGCCCCAGCCACGGCTCTGGGAGCGCCCACACGCTCGGCAGGGCTCACACAGCAGCAGCAGCTGCAGCCCAGCCCTTGCTTTGCCTTGGCCTTCCCACCCAAAAGAGGCACAGCCCACATCTGCTGCAGCTGCAACAGAGGCATCTCTGGCATGCCCCTCCCTGCACGGGACATTTGGCCTTCAGTGCCACTTCTCCAAACACTCTTCTCCTCTTTCCCAGCAAGTAAAACCTCTTCTTCATTTCTTCTTCATCCCCTCTTTTAGAAATCTTTCTTTACCAAGAATAATTCAATAACTAAATAATAATGAAATAAGTTCAATTAAAGAAGCCTTTGCTTCTTAACCATGTAACAAGGTTCAAAAGTTCTCAGTCCAGCCCCTTTTATCCCAATCCAATGGAATTACCTGAGCAGAGGGAGATCTTTCAGACAGGGACCTCCTGATCTCCCGAATCATTTTCTCTACGGCAAGGCCTAGATCTGCTGGTGGCCATTCCTCCTCCCCAGGTGCGTTCTGTGCTGAGCTGGAGGCCGTCCATGCTGCACAGGCTGCACTGCCGGGTGGAGTGCTGCGCCCTGAAGTGCCCGGGGTGGCTGCAAGAATCCAAACACATTGGTCAGGCTCCACAACGTGGCTGTGGGACACAGAGCTCTAGTGCTGCTGTGGACCAAACATCACGGGAAGCACACAGCAAAACCAGGCAGAGAATCTTTTGGCCTCCTAGGTGCCCCTTCCTAGTAGGCTTGACAGCTTCTGGCCGAGAATGACAGAGCCTTGTGGGAAAATACTTCAAACGGTCACTATTCAGGACCTTTTGGAAAAACAAAGCTACAACTCTTTTCTTACCACGTGCGTCGTAGGCTGGGGGCTGCTGCTCCCTGTGGAGCTGCTGGAAGCTGCAGGGCTGGATGGCGAGCACCTCCCGCTCGGCCGGAGGCAGCTGCTCCCCGTAGAGCTCCTGCGAGCGGCTGCGGGGCCCCTCCCGCCCGAGCGGCAGCGGCCGCTCCCCGTGGAGCCTGAGCAAGTGGCAGGGCGGGATGCCGAGCACCGCCCGCTCGGCGGGCGGCGGCCGCTCCCCGTAGAGCTCCTGGAAGCGGCTCGGCCCCTCCCGCCGGGCCGGCAGCGGCCGCTCCCTGTGCAGCAGGTGGAAGCCACAGGGCGGGCGCCGGGCGAGCAGCGGCCGCTCCCCGGGGTGCTGCTGGAGGCGGCCGGGCCGGGGGCTGCGCAGCTCCCGCCCGTCCGGCAGCGTCCGCTCCCTGTGCAGCAGGAGGAAGCCGCTGGGCGGGCGCCCGGCCGGCAGCGGCGGCCGCTCCCTGGGCAGCGGCGTGAAGCGACCGCGCCCGTGCCGCCCGACCGGCAGCGGCCGCGCTCCGGGGAGCTGCTGGGAGCCGCGGGGCGGGCGCCTGCGGCCATCCCGGCCCGCCGCCGGCCGCTGCCTGTTGGCCGCGCTCCGGCGCTTGATGCGGAGCAGGAGGTCGGGGCGGTCGCGGCGAAAGCAGGGGTTGCTGTAGTGGAGCCAGGCCCCGGCATCGCCCGGCGCAGCCGAGCCGAGCCAGCCCGGCACCTTGTGGAAGCCGTAGCGGTAGAGCTGCCGCACGAAGCTGCGGAACTGCGTGGCCCTGAAGATGTGCGGGACCGGGGCCGGCCCATGGCCACGGCCCCTGTGGGCGCGGCCCGAGCTGAGCAGCTCCCGCTCCAAGAGGGAGCGGTCGATGAGCAGCCCCTGGGCACGGCTGTCCCAGCGCACGGAGCGGACGCGGGGGCTGTTCACCAGGCGCCAGAGCTTGGCGGGGAAGGTGCGGGCGCTGAGCCCGGCGGGCAGCGGCAGCTCCGCCATGGCATCGATCGCCGACTGTGGCCACAACGCCCGCAGCGCAACGGCCGCGGCTGCGCCGGCGGCGCGCGGCCTGAGGGGGGCGCTGCGCTCGGGCCCGCGGGGCCGCGCGTGACAGAGCCGGGGCTGCGGGCACAGCGCGGGCGGGGCGGCTCCGGGGCTGGCCGGGCTCGGCTCGGCTCGGCTCGGCTCGGCTCGGCTCGGCTCGGCTCGGCTCGGCTCGGCTCTGCACAGCACGGCACAGCACAGCAGGTTATCCTACACTGCATGCCGTGTCTGGGTCACCATCGGAGACAGAGAGGAAGGACATTGCTCTGTTTTGACTGGGAAAAGGATGAAAAGGGGTGATTAGAAAACATTCATTTGGTCTCCTTTTCCACAGACTAGCTGGTTTTATTTCATTATGTCTGTCTGTCTTTGGCAGAGTTGGCACATTTCTCGTGATTCGGAGTCAGCTACAGCAGCAGGAATGGGAAGCAATTTTGTTAGCATTGATATCAAAGCCAAAGTGCTGCCCCATGGATGGATGTTGCTTTCTTCAAGGGATTTTTGGCCTAGAGCTGTAGCAAACTCACACTGGTGTCTTCCCAAGCAGCGTTGCCTTTGTATTTCCACAGGAATCACCTCTTCTTTTTTTCCCCCCATTTGGGGAGAGCTCCAATGCAAATGCCTCCTGCAGCCAACTCTTGTCACTGTGGACTGACAAAGGAGATCTGGCAGTGGGGAGAGACTCCCTAGAGCTGCTGTGGAGAGCTGAAGGGGCAAGCTTTGTCCCTTAGTCTTGAAGTCTTGTTTGGGAGCTGCTCGTGCTCTGGGGGACGGACACCAGCGGTGTTTATCCAACCCTTGCAAGTTCATTCCTGTAAAGAAAGAAAGTATACGGACGCCAGATAGAGAAACAAGGTGTATGGGAGAGAGACGGGGAAAAGGAGAGGGGTAATAGAGAAAGGAGCCCTCCAGAGGCAGAGATCAATCTTCATGGAGGTAATGATCGATACTCAGTTTATTGCAAATCTCAGGGTACATTTATATGCTAATGCAGGGTTCAGCACCGGGAGAATACTTGTAAGTGGTTATAAAGTGTTACGTGTAGGACAAAGAGCTAACATATCTTTGGTCAGGTACACAGATTGGCAAAAGTGTCAGCAGAACATTCTGCCCCGTATCTTCTCTTCACATCCCTAGAACATCTTGCTTCACATCTCTTTTCCTGGGGTACATCTTGGCAAACTTCTTTATATTGTTTGCCCAAGGGCAGCATGCTTCTGGTCTAAGGCAACCTATGCAGGGTTGTGCATCTTGCTTCTATCCAGTGTCTGCTCAAAATGCTCTCTACATTCCTGAGCTCCCTGAAACACCACAGAGACTTTGGGGTTGGTGTATTGGCAAACAAATTTCAGTCTGGGAACTTTTTGAAGTTCCCAGTTCTTTTTATTTTTTTTCCTTTCCTCCAGAAATACTGTCATAATCTAATGCTTCCAGAGAACCTTTTCTTACTTTTTGGGGAATTCCTTTTGCTGCCCTCCCAGACCAGGCCAAATCCCAGGGCTCCTTCCCAAAGTGAGGGGCAGCCCATGGCCTCCACTCTCCAGCTGGAACAGGAGGAAGCACAGAGTTTGCTGTTGTGGGAGAGTGGCAGAGGAGCTTCTCTTTCCTGCCTGCTTTCCATTTGGGACAGGTTGGTGTGCGCTCATTTGATAAAGGCAGGTTTAAACTCTGAAGCAGCTGTGTTTCAAACTGCTCCTTTCTCCAGCTCTTCTGTGGGTATCCTTGGACAAAAGGCCTCTTGGTGGGAGCTCTCTGTGGCCGGTTAAGGAAGGAGGTTGATACTTCAGGGTTGTGACTGCTGAAAGCAGCTGGTTTCTGGAGGTGTCCAGAACTGGGAGTGGCTCCTTTTCTCACCTGCCTGCAGGAAAGGAAATTACAAAGAGGGAATTTCATTTGTGGAGATGGCCACCAGGGGTGTTTGCCAAGAGATGGGCTGGCAGAGAGGCAGGTCTCATGCTGAACTGGCTGTGTGTTTGTTTTGATGGTGGGGAGGGTCAGAGATGCAGACACAGACACCAGCTGAAGGAATAATGTGATTTACTGTAATTCAAAAAGTGCAAAAAAGAGTCAGGAAAGGATAAGCTAAGCAATGCACCTCAGCATTATTACAAAAGGGTCCTTCTGGTGATTAAGGAAGATCCATCATCAGGTACCCCAATGGTTTCCCCTTCATCCAGAGCTGCACATCAGCTGGGGGAAGCTGTCCCAGCCCAGTCCTGCAGAGCCACGGCCGGGAACCGGGAAATCCTGCGGTGCCTCCACCTTTGGCGGCCACGAGGCTCCCGAGTGCGCTGTGAGAGTAGCCCGGCTCCGACAGTGCTGGGCGAGCAATGTGCCAGAGCTTCTGCTGGGGGCACAGCTGGTGTCATTCTCCTCTTGGTTTTCTCCCCGAGCCTGCCCAGGGCTCAAGGAGGAACCAAGGCCAGGTGTGGCCATGTCAATTTTCCTCATGCAGAAAGGTGAAGACATGTTTCACCAGTGAATGGATGCAACATTCCTTTTGATAATAACACTTGGTTAAGGAGCAGGTACATGGAACATTGGTTGGGAAGGTGATCTAGAGGGCAACTTTGGCTCAGGTCCTGTTGTTGAGGCTTCAGTCAGGGTCTGTTTTTCAGGCCTTAGTCCTTCAGTATTTTGTGGTGCAAATTACACCTGTGCAGAGCTGCAAACAAACAAGTCTGTCTTTAGCACATTTGAGACAGGGAACAGGATCAGCCCTGCAAGGCCAGGCTGGGGCCCAGAGCAGAAGGCCAGCACCCTGCTTTTGCCCCCAGGCAGCCCTGCAGAGCCAGCAGCCCCTCCTGCCCAGGGCTGAGGTGCCCGAAGCTGCCTCCCCGCTGTGCAGCTCTGCAGAGCCCGCGGGGCGCAGGGTCCTGGGCAGCCAGGGCAGCCCGGCTGCCTTGGGGCACAAGGAGTGGCCCAGAGAGAAGCTGCTGCCCTTTGCTTTGGAACTGTTCCTCAGAGTCTTGTCAATAATCCACAGTGTCTGATGTGTTTTCCTTTCCCCTCCCAAATTTAACACAGCTTTTTGAGAAAATTAACTGATATAGCTTCCACTGCTGGTGGTGGTGCTTTTGTCTGCAGGTGAGGGCAGGTGATTTGAGTCAAGGACTGAGTCCATTGTTAACACCCCAGCTTTGCCAAGTCAAGAAAACCATTCACAATTGGGCTACCAGTTTCCTAGGCAGTTTTCCTAGTTTATGGAAAGCTACGACATTAAGAAACCCAACAGATTTTCCTCCAGGAGGACACCAGCAGTAGCACGATGCCAATGTTTTCCACCCCTTTTCTGTGTCTTTTAAGAGTTCCTCAGTGCCCAGCAGGACTGAAATGACCTGTGATAATGTGGTTTGGGAGGTCTGTGTTGTTCATTGCCACATGAGTGCTCTTGACAAGCTGCACACCCCACTCCTGGCTCTGTCGAGTTAAATTCATCCCAGTTGTGTGCAAACAGCAGCCCTGAGATGCTGAGAAGGGCAGGCACAGTGGGTGGGTGTGCATGCACACACCTGGGGGCAGACTGCTGAGTGGGCTGAAGGTTTTGCACTGCAGTAAATCATCACACTCCGAAGCTGGAGGAAGAAAACAAATCTATATGAAATGAAAAGATATCAAAATGAATGAAATAATACATATTAATTTATCATAGATGCAATTTAACACAAATCACGAACGGGACGGGGCTGCTGCGGAACGCGCCTCGAGCTGTTTGTTTTCCAGCATCAGTCTCATTACATGGTTATGACCATGGGAAGATGCCAGCAGCTCACATCGCTGGCAGCAGGCAGTGAACTTAATGGTACAACTTACTTTAAAATTTTTTTGACCAATCACACAAAGCAAAAGCATATTGACAGTAGTTCTATCCAATCACTATAAGCACACGTACCTTTTGTTAAAACACTGCTTGCTTATTTTGAATACAATACCTGCTTGTAAGCCTTAAAACACAATGGACAGAGCTCCATTTTTAAGCTTAGAAGTTCCTAATATCTTGCTAGAGATACTTTTTTGAAGCTTAGGGAGTCATTCTAGCCAAGCATTAATACACAGACCATTGTTCTATTTGTCCTTATTTTTCTACTACTTACATAACTTTTCTGCTGACAAGTCTTATGGCTGCTGCTTAGCTCTAATTGCAGTTCTGCTGTCTCTGAGGCCTGCCTTTTGCAGCTTTCCCAAAACCCTCTGATTTGAAGGATTCCCACAATTCCCTCTCTCGGTACAACTAAAAAGAAACCTTTGTAACCATGTTGTTTGTTAACTACCTTGCATTTCATACTTTTACTATAGCATACCTGCTTATTACTTGCTTAAACCATCCTTTTTGCTAGCATTAAGCCTTGCTATATTCCAAGACAGCAATTTTAATGCTGTGAAAGTCCAGTCAGTTCAAAGGGCATAAGTCATGTCTGACAGCAATTACAAGTCATTGTCCAAAAAAGTTTAGCCTGTTCCAAGGTCTTAATTCAAAACCTTCCTCCATGTCTATACCTTCACCTACCATCTCTGTGAGATTTCAAGAACTCTCTGTGAGTTCTTGAATCCATTTCCTCCCTCTCTCTCTTGTATGATAAAAACTTTTTGATAGTTTTGTCCATCATTTATTACACACACCAAAGTATGCAAGGTATTACTACTACTATCACTACCAAAACCCCCAATACATATAGAGACCTATTCTACAAAGTTGGCCAAGGTGCAAAGCTCCATCCTTGGAACAAATCATCTAACCATGACCCACCATCTTCTTTAACTGGAGCTGTCAAATCTTTCAGCTTTTGTATGCTTTTGTGGATGGATTCAGTGTGTGATCAGACAGGTTCATGCAACACAATCCTTCAAATTCCTCACAGCAATGCCCATGTACCTGTAAAAGAAAATCAATTGCTGCTCTGTTCTGTAAGGTTGCATGTCTGACAGCACTAACATCAGTCATCATGTCACTAATTGCAATGGAAGTAGCACTGTCTTCTTTCTTCAGCCAACACCACAATCGGTGTAATGGTTTCAATGCCTCGCCCGAGGCAAGTTGATGGAGAAATAAATTCAATGTACCTCATTTTGCAGGGCCCTAGGGTCTGAAATTGCTATTACAGTTTTCTTTATAATGGGCATATCTTTTTGCTGTGTTTTCTCTTGATGGCTTATTTAATGCTAGGTGCTATCACAGTGAGTTGTCTGATGCTACATGGGCCACATTTAATTTTTGAGGGAATGTCCTGCCAGGCTCTATCTCCACAACTGAGCCAATATTCTGTTGCTAATTGGCTTGAGGACTCATCTAGGTCATCTACTCGTCAGCAGTTTCACCCTTAGGGGGCACTGGGGTAGTACAATTGCAGCACAAACTGGAGTATCTGTCCTCAGGATGATGGGGAGTAATATTTAACTGTTGATCTCCCTGGTACTGAAACTCAGCACAAAATTCCATCACCAATGAACCAAGAATTCCAATTCTTGAGGTTCAGAAGGTGCTTTAAGATGATCAGGGGCCCAGTGATGCCAGCTGGTTATGGGATTGGTCTCATTGGCAGCCTCACACCAATATTTGTCACGATTGGGTATTGGCTGCTCCTTGGCTGGCACAGGCACACCGACCAAATGGGCTGCAAAGGATTTGTCTGGGCTCAAATTGGTCAAACGCATGGTGTCTGAGCCTGCTGACTTGGCTAAAGCAAGGCAAACATTCATTTTTGGTTGATCCACAGGCATGTATGCATGCAAAAGCAAGCAAGCAAAACCAACAAGTGCCAGTATATCCTTTGATCAAACTCCGTGTTCCTGTTCAGCTGTTTTTTGGCAAAAGTTTCCCCATCTATTTCAGTTTTCAAGCAAATCTTTTAGCATTTGTTCAGGGACTGGCCAACTATAGGGCACTAAACTGTCCCTCTAACCTTCATTTTTTACAAATCTGAATATCTTAGAATTCTTTTGAACACAATGGGCACCATGCTTTTGCTGAAAGAGCTCTATGATACAAACCATGTTCACAGTCCAAAAATCAACAATCCTTCACGGGGACCCACTTAGGTCCAACACCTTTGCAAATACAAGCATACCCTTTGCCCCAAGTGATTAGTGGAAATGGTCCTTCAATTTGTCCTAACTCAAGGTTTCTGATCAAAACTGCAGGATTTTCTTTCAATTTTTCCTGTGTGCTGTTTGAAAAGTGCCTAAAAATTGGAGGGTTAGGTCCTGCAAATGCGCTATTCAGAACATAAAGACATATAAAGCTTTTCTCAGCCTCATCTGAGGTGTTGCTTGGGCCACTCCCCCTTTTGCTGATCTAGAATGGGATTTAGAGTGTGGTGCATCCTTTCAACAATTGCCTGACCTGTGTGGGAATAGGGAATACCAAAAATGTGGCGAACACCCCAGTCCATCAAAAATGTGGCGAACACCCCAGTCCATCAAAAATGTCGCCAATTTTTGAGCTGTGTATGTGGGGCCATTTGTCAGTTTTCATCTTGTGGGGGATCAGTTTGGCGAGCTGTGGACCCAGTGACACTGACAAGGACAAAAGCAAAAGACAAGAGGCGCTCTCTCTTCCCAGGACCAAAGTCCCACAGCTTTAATGGCGAACAGCTCCAGGAGAGAAAGGGAGTGTCCAGGAGAGGAAAAATGATGTCCAGGGAAAGAAAGAGAGTGTCCTCCTCATGGCAGGAGACTTTAAATGCTCGGAGAGGGGGGCGGTAGGAAGAAACTACCATAGTTCAACATAATAAATCACCACACTGTAGTTTTCTGCATAAATTGCTGCACTTGTTGAAAACAAAATCCCAAATTCTCCCCAAACACAACCGTGCAGTTCCAAATGACCACAATGTGGGAGAAAAACCACTCAACCCCCCTATATGCCCAAGCACCAGGTGTCACAGGGAGTACCAATCCCTGCAACTAGAAAGTCCACACACACAGGCTCACCGGGAAGGGAATATCTCTTTATGAGGGGACAGAGAGCTCACTTTTCTCAAGACAACACACACCATCCACCACATCAGCATCCACCCACATCATCTTCCTCAAACATTCACACACTGAAAACATAGCCACAATTACAACACACAGGAAAAATAGCAGCAATAAAACAGGATTTGCTCAATTCACCCCCAGAATTGCTAGCAGGTCCTTATTGACACAGCAAATCCTTTCTGCCAGCAGCCAGACCCACACCCAAACTGTACAGGCGTACGTTGTGCACAGGACATCTCTGTGTGACTTAGGAACAGCTCTTCCCCTGCATACGCCTTACGGGTTACTTTATACACAGTTAAACATTCCCTTTCTCCACAGTGCCAGCAGTCTTGTCTGTCCCCCACAAGGAGCAGCCCAGAGCGGAGGTGCCTCCAGGAAAGGAATGTCCTGGCAGCGCCCAGAGACGTCCAGAGCCCGGTTGTTCTCGTTGGAGCAGAGAAGCGTTCCTGCCGCGGTCACCAAATGAGGTGTGGAATAGAACTCTCCACAGTTAAAGGTAGGAGGTAGTGTGTTTATTACAGCCAGGCACAGGAGGAGTTGTCTCCTGAAGACATGTGTGAAGAAGCACTGTCTCTCTACTGATCTAAAAAAATCTTACATATTCATATAATTCCCAAAACAACTAATACATATTCATTAGGTAACCCCACCTACCCCCTTTGTATTCAAATGTTTTATAACTGAGTCCAAAGTTCCTTCACATTTGCGGATTCTTTCACATCACATGGGTGAGTGGGTTTTAAAGTGGGGAATGGTCTCCTTCTGATGAAGGCCAAGACGTCTTGCTCAATTTGACCTCTTTCCTTACGACCTGTTGGCAGGCTTTCACACCCCTTGGCTATAGCTGAAGTTTCAGGGCCCAGGTGCAGGCTACGGTCCTCTTCTTTGTCCCAAAGAAACATAGTAAAGACAGGCAAGTGATATATTACCCTAGCCTTAACTACCTTATCTGCTAAAAATTAACTATCCCTTATTATTTCTACTCTTCTTGCTATACTCTTTCCCCCTAACTAAATCTTGCTAAAATTTTAACTCTTCCAGTTCTTTTAAATCCTGGATTCATTGGCCTCATCTCACACACCAGGCATGTGTGAGCCAATGCTGTAACTGGGAAATTCCACTCCTGAGCAGGAGATCCCAGGCCTGGTTCTGAGCTGGAAGGGTGAGAAGGATGAGATGCACAGCGTTTTGATCCAGGGGATGTCCTGAAAGTGCACTGCCTACCTGCCCCTGCTGCCGAGCACCATGCTCCACCTCCTTCTCCTGCTCAGCAACATTTTAGGAATCCAGGGCTTGGTATGTATTATTTGCTAGTGCAACAAATACAATGAATTTGCTTTGCAAGCCCAGTTTTGTCCTGGGTTATTTTGTGCATGGGTCTCCTCCTGAACCTGTGTCAAAGACCGGCAGGGACCTACAGGACACTCCTATTCTCTTGTCAGTAAATTCGGAGAAGTGATTTAAGTGTCAATAAGTATCAATCAGTAAATCAAATAATTTGGGGAAATGTGATGAGGGTCACAAGGGTTGCAGGATGAAGAGAGAGGCGAGAATGTTGACCTCATGTTCAGAAGGCTTGATTATTTTATGATATATATTACATTATAGCTATACTAAAAGAAATAGAAGGAAAAGTTTTCAGAAGGCTAGCTAAGCTAAGAATATAAAAGGAATGAATACCAAAGGTCTGTCTCCTGGCAGAGAGCGAGACCCAGCTCTGCCATGAGTGGTCAGTAAATCCAAACATCCACAGGAGACCAATCATGCATCCACCTGTTACATTCCACAGCAGTAGATAACCATGGTTTACACTTTGTTGCTGAAACTTCTCAGCTTCAGCAGGAAAAATCCTAACGAAAGGATTTTAATGAAAAGATGTCTGTGATAGGGGAATATTTAGCCTGTGAGTTTCAGCAAAGTATTGAATATGTCTTAGATCGATGGACACAAACTAGTAAGTGAGATTGCTGGGTGTGCACGTATTAGGGAAGTGATTCCCCACACACCCAGTGCTGAGATCAAGGATTGCCTCTCTTCTAACCCTGAGCTGGCAGCAGGGATCGGGCCCTGCTTGGTAACGTTCATTTTGAAGACTTCTGTTGAGCAGGTAAGAATGGTCAAAATGAAATATTTTCCAGCTGTTTCCCTTTGGTTTACCTGTTTGAGGGTTAAAATTCTGTGCTGCAGGTGTGCTGGGTGTGTGCAGAGCAGTGCAGCCCCAGAAACCCCTTGGCTTGCCCACAGGTTGTCATGCCTGGTTGCCAGGTGTGCCCAGCTGTGGCAGGAGAAGGAGCCCGCAGCGCAGTGGGCACCGTGCCCTGCCCAGCCGGGGCTCTCTGGCACAGAGCAGCAGCAGCGCCAGCACCGTTCAACCCGCTCCTGCCTTGGCTTCCCCTGGCACACAGAAGCCTCTGGAAATCAGCACCGCCAGTGGTGTTCCCAGCTTGGAGCAGCTGCTGCTGGCGGGCAGATGCTGCCAGTTCAACTCCTTCCAAAGGGGAAGAGAGGCAGAGATGTACACGCACTGGGGCCCTGGGCATGTCCAATAAAGGTGCAAATATGTGGGGAGATTTGTTATGAAGCATTTCAGCTGTGATGCCAACAGTGGCTTCTCTCCTGGTTCTGTGTGTTCTAGACGAGTAATGCAATGGTTGGCTCTGACAATTATGAAGCAGATGTTATGTGGATGTTCAAATGTGCAGTGATGGTATTGTAATATATCCTCCCATAGTCCTCTTTCCCGTCCCCCTTGTAATAGCCTTGGTAGTCAGGGCATTTGGGGAGGGCTGGCTTGTGACCAGCAGGCGGGGTGTAACAACACCTGACCTCCAGTCAGGATGCAAGAAAGTAATATCCTCCAATGGATAGCAGAGAAAAAGTTGACTGACAAAACTTTTAGAGGAGCTAAGGGTATAAAAGGCAGAACATCGTTTTTGTAGATGAGCACATGGCTGCTAGTCACAGAGACTCCCAATGCTGCAATTTTTCCTTATTCAGTCCTTTGTTAAGGTTTACTAAACCTTTAAAATTTTAAAAGTGAGAGTCATTTCTCACATGTGCAATGCTGTGGGCCATTGTCTTGGTCTGGTTTCCTTTGCTTGGGTCCCATCTGAGTGCTCAGCTGGGGTACAGGCTGTAGGTGCTTGGGGCACTCCTGGAGTTCCTCTTGGATCTCTGAACAGGGTTTGGCCCATGAGGGGGTTTTGCGCTGCTTTGTGACACAGAAAAACTTCTCAGGCTCTTTTGTGTTTGCTGTAGGGAAGGTTGGTTATTGCTTTGCATAAACTCACAGACCAACATGGAGCGTTTGCTTTGTGATGTCAGGGCATGGTTGCCACCTTGTCGTCGTGACATCAGAAGGTTGCCTTGGTGCACAGAAGGCCTGAGTGTCAGAGCAGCCCTAGGCCTTGCTCAGTTGAGGAGAACTTTTCTGGTTGGGGTATTTGTCAGTGGGTAGCTGCCCACTGACAAGAGCCTTGTTTCTTCTATTTACCTAACTTTCAAAAATGACAATGTTTCACCATCTGGCCACAGCAGCTTTTGCTGCTTATGGCATTTCTTTTTCCGCGTATTACGTTACACACTTTGCACGTAAGTAGAGTTTTCCATTCTACTTAGGTTAGGGTGTATCCTTACCTGGCTTTTGTATGTCTTCCTGCTCTTTCTTGGGGGCTGAGTTTCTGATTTTGAAAGAGCATTAGGATGCCAGTGGTTTGGTAAAGCTCCTGTCAAGAGGTTCAGCTAAAAAGGGGGTGTCTGTAGCCACAGGGGCAGCATTTGCAAGGGAACCTGCAGGGCTCCGTTCCCTCCACAGGAGAGTCTGTGGCAGCAGAGTCTGTCATTTCCTCAGTTTGCTGGGACAAGCAGGTGTCGGCGGAAGGGAACCAGGACATCAATTTGATCATCACAGGCTCAATTTTATTGATCAGTACGGCGGGTTAAATACAGTTAATAATGAGCTTCATACATATTGCAAAAGTTGAGCTCAGGATTGGTCAGCTTACATATCAGCACCTACGCCTACTTCTACATTCCTATGGTTCTACTTTTGATACTTTCTACATATTCTTAGGATATATTCAGGACTAATCTCAACTCCCTATCCTCATGTTGCAGCAAGGTCACTGCTGACTCTTCCTTTCAGCTTGCTGACTGCTGACTTTTCTCCTTCAGCTTAACCAGTGGCATTATGTCAGTGTGGCCTTTCTCAGCTAACCAATTATTAATAATGCTCTCCACAAGCAGGACAACTTCCAAAATGCAGCCTGGGAGGCCTTCTCAGAAGGCCTTCTAAGGACTTTGTAGTTCTCCCCAGAACTCAGGGAAAGCTTCTTTTGTTCCAAATTTTGTAATGAAAGGATTTGACTGTCTATTTTGACCCTTGACAGAGTGCTAAAAGAGTGATTCCCTTTGCAGTGAAGTGCAAACGCCAAAGCAGTGAGTGTCTGCTCCTGAGGCCTGGAGCTGCTGCTGTGCTCTTTCACAGCAGAACTGCCACAGCTCAGGGGCATTTGGGGCAAGCTTTTCTGGGTGACTGTTTTCAGCAACTTAATGGGAATTAGTGCATGCAACTTCTTTTTTTAAAAAAGTACCTGAAAGACAAGAGAACAAAAGCTGCTTTATCTGCTGGACAGAACAGAAGCATTGAGTGTTGAAGAACAATTTGCATTTTCTTGATCATGTTTGTATTCATTTACTGGCTAAACTGGCCAAAGTGTAGGCACAACCAAGATTATTGTCCTGATCTCTTGCTGGCTGTGTGAAGGAACTATGTCATGTGGAGGGATGTTGATAAAGAAAAATACTCTCTGTTTGGGTTGACTTCTTCTCTTCTGTGGGATTCAGCAGCCCAGGCAGTTTTCTCACAGCACTTGTTCATTTTCCGTTGCCCACTCCAGGTCACCTGAAGCGTGTATTCAGAGGTGCTGATCCTGAGGTGAGTGAGAAAGGAACATTTCATGTTCCTGGTGCTTAAGAATTGTAGAGCAAGCTGTGAGCTTGGCCTGTGGAGGTAGAGTGTAGAGGGCCAGCTGGGCAGGCTGAAAGAAAATCCATTTCCATGTCTGCAGCAGCAAGAACAAAGGCATCGCTGGCTATTTCCTAATTTTCCATTTCAGAACTTTCAAGGAATGAAAAGCTCATTTTGCAGAGAGAATGTTGCTTCTTGATAGTAGCCAGGGCGAAATGTCTAATTCAGAACTATTAGCAATTCTGTTGAATTAGCCCAATTAATTTTAGTGTCAGTGACTTAGAATCCCATTGTTATCAGAGTTTCTGATTTGTCCTTAGCAGAGCTGGTTGTAGAAATAGAGCTGAATAGCATAAAGTGCTGAATAGAAATAAGGTTATAAATTATAGGTAACTTTGTGTCCCTCATACTGCTGTCTGTCCACAGATCACAGAACCAACAGCAGTCTCTCCCCTGGCTCCCTCTGCTCATGGAGAGGAGGCCGAAGAAGAGGCAAATGAGGTGGATGAGCGCCAGCCTCCAGCTGTGCTCACACCACAGCCTGAACATTCTGAGCCAGTAAGTGCCAGCTGTGTGTGCTGCTGTCTTTAGTGCAGGGCAGAGCTGCAAGTTTCTGACCAGCCAGCACTTGCTGTTGCTGGCTGAGGATGCTGAGTGCTGGAGTCCTGCCAGGACCCAGTGATTGCCCCCAGCCTGTGAGAGATGGACAATGGGCTTTGGTCTGTCATGTTTAGGGACCAGCTTCCTGGCATTTTGATAGGGGCTAGCCTGAAGCATGCAGGCTCCCTGTTCCCAGAGGAGGGAGCATGTCAAAGACACTGTGCTCAGCCTTGTTGGATACACAGGGGACACTGTGGCGTGGAGAGACCTGTCCCCCTGCACAGACTGGCCAAGTAGCTGCAGGCACAAAAAAATGTTGATCTGACCACACAAGTTCTTTCTGGTGCTTTGTCTCCACAAACTTCTTGGGTGTGTTTACTTGGGAGTATTTCAGAGACACACTGGGGATGTAGAGTTGCTGCCTGAAGTCAGGGATTTTGGTGCCTTTGTTGCCAGGTTGCTCTTTTGCCTCTTCAAGCAGAGCAGCCAGTAGCAGAGCAGATAGGTGCTCTGAGTCTGCCTGTTTCTTGGTCTTTGATAAGCTGCAAGGAGATGACTGTGTTGTCCATGAAGCTGTGGGGGGGCATTCTTGTCAGGCGTGGCAAAAGAAACAAAGGGAGTAGTTCTGAACCCTTCTTCTGAGGCAAAAACCAGACACTGCATGTGTCTGTTGACACCTTCTATTGTGTAGTCTGCTTTGAAAACCGCATTTGAAAACTGCATTGGAGCCTAGAGTGGGAGCAAAGCTGCAAGTCCTTGACTGCTGTCTTGTAATGCTAAACCCAGGATGTACACCTTGCAATGGTGCCTGCAGTATCTGAAGTGCAATGGGCACCTTTGTGGCTGGGGAGCTGCGTGGGCCCAAAGGACGCAGGGCTGGCGGCCGTGAGCAGCTGAAGAGGAGGCAGCGTGGGGCCAGGGGGCCCAGAAGGCCAAGGGCACGGTGGCTGTGCCAGCAGCAGTGGGGCAGCAGGAGCAGGGCAGGGAGCGTGGCCCTGTGCTGGGCAGCGCTGCGGCCACAGCTGGAGTGCTGTGTGCAGCTGTGGGCCCTGGGAAGCAGAAAGTCATGGAGGGGCTGCAGCGTGGGCACAGAGGGACAGGGGAGCTGGGCAAGGGGTGCAGCACAAGGCCAGGGAGGAGGTGCTGAGGGAGCTTTAGCCTGGACAATGGGGGCTCATGAGGGACCTTCAGGCAGACTTCCATAGATCCCTGCCTTGGATCCATAGAGCCAATGCTCAGCACAAGGGCTGTTTCCCTGCCAAACATCCCTTCACTGCATCCAAGTGCTTTAGACACTGGAGTAGGTAACACTTTCATATTTTGTTGATTTGTTTGTTTGCTAGAAGGAGAAGCCTTGTGCAATTTCTCCTTCTCCAGGGAGCAAGGGAGCTTTTTTCTCAATCTATCCTGCCCTTTTACAGCACTGTCAGAAATTCTGCTAGAATTTTACTTTTCAAGGAGGCAGTTCTGGATAATGCAGTATTTTTGCACAAGAACACATAGCTTGGGCCAGACATGTTGGTGCAGAATGAGCTGTTCTGGTGCCAGACCAGCCAGTAGGGCTTGCCCATCATTTTCAAGTTAACGGCTCCCTTGTCTTTTGGCAGCCCAGGCAATCAGTGTGTGATGTGTTTGGGAACTGAGTAGGAAATCAATGCCCTTGCATTCCAGCTGGTGCTCAGAGATTAGAGGAGCTGGGAGGGGCTGGGCTGCATTTCTGACTCAGGCCACTTTAGCACCATCAGTGTGGTCGAGTCCAAGCGAAGAACTTGCCCGAGCACAGATGCACAAAGAGTGCAGTTCCCAGTGCAGTGCTCTGGGTCTGATTGCATTCCATAAGGACCGACATGCTCCAGATTTCCCAAGAGTGTGGGTTATTGAAGCAACAGGAGAGCAAATTCAGGATGGCTGCTGATCGGGGCACTGCTACCGAGTGCTGATGTGTGTAGTGACAGAAAGGACAGGATTGATTCCGGGTGACCCCCACGTGGGGAATAATGTGCTTTGGCTCTATGATTTAGAAGGTTAAACAAATGCTTTCTTAAGCTATGTTATATTACACTAGTACTATATTAAAACTATACTAAAGAGATACTTCACTAAAAAGCTACTAAAGAAAAACTCGTGACTGTCTCCAGGCAGTCTTTTATCTAATTAGCTAATCAATCTAAACAACTATCACTAAAATCCAACTAACAAATCACTTTCAGAAAACAATCACTATAACACATTCTTCATATACTAAAAAACAAGAACAGCCAGTAGAGATTAGAATTGTTTTCTCTTCTTCTCTAAGTTTCTCACTACCTTCCCTTAAAAAAAACCTAGGAGAGAGAATTATATCTCTCTCCATTCAAAAAATGTAAATACCACAGTACAGTAAAGAGAGATTATAAAAGTGAGATCTGTCTGTCTATCTATCTATTTAAATCTTCCTGACTCTGCTCCAAAGCAGTGGAAGATGCAAAGCTCACCTAAAGGCATCCCTTCAGGAGAGACAAACAGGACACGGCAGAAGCAGAGGGAGGCCCTCACCAGACCCTTGAGAAATGCCACCCCTTCCCTGTCAGCTGCCTGAGAGGCTGCTGGAGCTTCAGTCCCAGATGGCCCCTGATTGTAGGGCCAGGGTCACTGTGGAATCTGTGCCTCCTCTCGGGCAGAGAATGACCCAGGAGAGCAGCAGCACAGTGCTTTGGGAACGTGTGAGCCCAGCAGTCTGTGAGTCTTGGCCCACAAAGGGCGTATGGGAAGTTGAAACCCATCTTCTCCTGCTTTCTGTGCAGGTGCTTCGAGAGAAAGAGCAGGAGCACACTGCCTCATCTGAGATGCCAGGCCAGACTCAGGGAGAGCTGTTCCCTGCCCGAGAGGAGGAAGAGCAGCTCAGGCAGCAGGTGGAAGAGCCACAGGAGAATGGCCAGGTGAGCCTGACTGGCCAGGGGACAGAGGGAAGGGCAGGAAGAGGGGCATAAACCAGAGCTCTTGGGACTGAGGAGGCCAGGAGTCCCACAGGCACTGGAAGGACAGAGCCTTGGAATCTGCAGAGATCAGCCCTGGGACAGGAGGTTTGCAATGGAGGCAGATGTGGGGAGGGAAGCAGAAAGAAATGGCTGAATAAATGTGATTTTGAGGCTGCAAGAGGAAAAAAGGTGAGCCTGATGGCAGCTCTCAGTCACTTGCTCTGCTTTTGTGTGTACAGAACATCAAGGCAGAACCACAAGCAGAGCTGCCTGAAGCTCAGAGTGCCATCATGGCAGTGAAGAGGAGGAATGAAGACATCCAAGAGGAGAAGAATCTCCCTATGCACAGGGGTAATCAACAAAAACAGGTGAATGAAGGAATGGCAGCCACTCCACTCATGAGAGAGAGTCCTTTCTGTTGTTGTTTACAGAAAATTGACAAACAGATGCAGGCACAGCTGCAGGAAACTGAGGCTATGACCAAGGCAAGGAAAAAGAGGCTAGATGAAAAAATTAAAATCATCCAAGAGAAAATTAATCGCCTCCTTCAGGAGCAAAAGGCTCTAGAAAAGCAAGTGAGGGAAATAGCAATCAGCACTGCAGTCACCCAAGGGTGGTTTCTGCCCTCCTTGCCTTTCCAGTGCAGAGCAGCAGGGGTGGGTGATGCCTCTGAGTGCCATCCTGATGAGGCCTCTGTCAGAGCTGCTCTCAAGGACACTTCCTGCTCTGCTGGATCTCAGCTGATGCTCTAGACAGTGGCATTACTCCTTTGGCCATTTAGCCAGCAGTCATCTGAATGAACTCCTGCTGGCTTCTTCCAGGTGACCTTGTTTCTTGAGGTGTTTTTGCAGGTGAACATGGTCACTCACATAGATTTGGAATACGAGCTAGAAGCTGTCTATATCCCTTGCAGATCTGCTCCTGTCCTTTACTTTCTTCCCAGTCGATGTCTCCTGGCTGACGGGCACAAGCTGTAGTCTCTGACTGCTTTGTTCTGTTTGACTTGAGGTGGAAGTGTCGCCATCCTACCTGGCAGCCTGCAGAGAGTTCCAGCAAATGACGGGCAACCAAGAGCCCCGAGGCTGGCATGAGGCCCAGGAACTGACCCACCCAGAGATGCTGCAGGATAAGCTCGTCCTGAGGAAGGTGCAGAAAAAGAGAATTTCATGGCAGGAGGTAGAACATTAGAATGAGGAGCTGCAAATGTATCTGCAGACCTAGGAGGGGGAAAGGAGTCTTTGGGAGGAAGTGGAGCGGTCGTTGCTGCAGTCATCCTTTAGAACAACAAACTGGCTATGAACTCGAGTCAAACCAGCCTTTGGTTTTGACCATTTGGTTTCACAAGTAAACATCCAAAGCAATCCAGTTGAAGAGCTCTGCATGTGGCTGACAGCAGCTTCCTAAGGGCTTGCATTTCAAATGGCAATCTCTCTTGCATTTCAGGGCAATCTCTGCCACACCTTCCTGACATCAACTCATTTCTTGTCTCAGATCTACACCGACTCTGACACTGAAGCTGCTGCAGAAGCAGCAGCGCCATCCCAAGGAGCCTTTGCTCTCCAGCTGAAGAAATGGAGCCTGAGCCCTTGGTTCACCTCCTGTGCTGACCCAGCTGCTGCTCAGCAACAGGAGACGGCGGGTGACTCCCTGGAGCAGCAGAGTACGTCTGGTATCTTTCTTATCTGAGGGACAGTGTGTTGTGTGCACGTGTCGGCATAGCTGTACCAAAGGGTTCTCCTCAGTTTAGTGTCACAGAAGTGCTGGTAGTGCTCCGAGGCAGCAAGAGAGAGCTCTGGGTGTTCCTGCTGCCTCTGAGGGTAGCTTAGACTGGCTGGAGTTTGCCTGGGCTTCCCTCTCTGCTGAAGGCAGAAGCAGGGATTGTTCCTGGATAAGCAGAAGGCTGTGACTGCTTGAGTCCCAGCCACTGGCAGAAGCCCTGCTGAGATCAGTCTCTAGGAGAACACATCAAGCCCTTTGTGATTCTGCAGCACAACCCAATGAATCTGCTTCTTGCCCTTAATAGCTGCCAGTGCTGTGCTCTCAGATAAGATCTGGTAGGGTTTAGAAGAGAGCCCAGTGGATTCTGTGTCTACAATCACCTGTTGGGACAAAAAGGGCACCGATCTGCACCTCGGCGTGGCTGATCTCAAAGCCCATCCCGTTGTGTCCTGAATGGGGGCAACAGCTTGTCCGGGGCTAAGGCTGACTCTGGCTTCTTCCCATCAGTGCCTGTCAGTGCTCATGCTTGGGCTTTGCCAGCCTTGTTGTGGTCACTGCCCTGCCCCTGAGGGCTGGTGGGAATGCAGAGGCTGGAGCCTTCCTTAGCTGGGAGGGTCCCGCTGCTGCCCTGCTGCTGCAGCGCGGAGCTGCCTGAGGCAGCAGCCCCTGCTCTGGGCCGGCTTCTGCCTCGCACGGCCTGGACTCACAAGAGGGCCAGCATCTCCTCTGGGCAGCTCTCTGTGTCACAGGGACGCCTGAGGAGCACTGCTGTCCTCTGTGCCCGTGCCCGCCGTGCTGAGTTGGAAAGATGGGGACGTGTGCGGTGTCGAGAGGGCGAGTGCAATGGGAGCGACTGATCCGTGCTGTCAGGGTGAAGAGAAGCGGCGCGGCTCTTCACGCAGGGCACAGGCAAGGGCGTCTGTGAGCTCAGCCTGCTCATAAAGGGTGAGGGTCCTGATGCTGAAAGCCCCGTGGGGATTGGTTCTAGCATGAGCTGCTCTGGTTTACAAACACAGAGGCATTCTTCTGGCAAACTGCTGCAAGGTGGAAAAGATGGGAACACTTGGCAATATTCCTCCTGTTCTGAACTTGGCATCTGTTCAGAGGAATTGATTCTAGATGTCCTGGTGCATTTAATCTTAGCAAGTAGGAAACCTTTTCTAAATCTCACAGTGTTTATTCCCAAGAAAACAAAGGCACTGTTAGTTCCAGCTCTCCTAAATGTTTCTAGATGACAAACTTACTTGCCTTGGTAGGTATTCTCTTCTGGTCTCAGTCTCCTCTGAATGTATCTCCCTGTGCTTCCTGTGTGCCTGCTGTCAAGAGGTCTCTCACTTAAAAGGATGCTGGAAATCAGTCTATGTGCCAGCCACTTGTGCTGTGGGCCTGCTGTTCTTTTCTTGTTGTTCCAGTTCCCGTTCCTGTTGTTGTTAGCCAGCTGTCCATAAAGGGAGGGCTCAGAGCTCCAGACAGTGGGGCTGCCTTTTGTATCTCCTAGAAGGTGAGATCTCTGCTTTGAAGTGAACATCTTGCATTTTGTTTCCCTCAGGGAGAATGGTGAAGATGGAAAATCCTATTGTAAAATACATTGAACTGGAAAATATTGGCAGTGGGTGAGTCCAAGCAATGTTAATTTTACAAAACTATGCATCAGATGTTTTGCTGGCGGAATAGGTATCAAGTGTGAAGTCAGACAAGCTGCAAATGTGTTCAGGCACTGGGCTTAGATTTTCAGTGCTGATCAGAGTTTCTAAGTGTGCTCAGAAGGCATTGTCAAAGACATCTCCATGCTTCCAGTGTCCTGCAGGTCTGCGGTATTTACAGCACAGATCACCTGTGTGGGCTGGCTTTCACTGCAAGATCTAAATGGCTTCTCCTCCCTCTGCTTCTGTTTTGTTTCTAGGACTTTTGGAGATGTTTGTAAAGCACTTGACACTGCCACAGGAGGAGAGGTAAATGTCAACAGCCCCTGCAGACTCTGCTGCACTCCAGGGCTTTCCCCTCTGGTGTGAGCTGTGGCTGGAGCTTTGGGCAGAGCTGTGCTGAAAAGGCACAAGAAGCACAGACTGGTGCCAGCCCACACAACACATTTGGGACTTTGTCCTCCTCAGCTGCCGGAAGGAAGGCACGGAGGGCAGCGGTTCCTTTCAGAGAAGGACGCGCTCACTCGCTCTCCACTGCTAAAACAAAGGCGCTACCTTTGAGCACCTCACTGCTCTTTGGGGCTACAGCTTCAGAGTCCTGAATTCTCATTTCTGGCTGCCAGCAAATCCATCTGAAAGTTACTGGTAGTTCCTTAGCCACCTGCAGTGCTGCACTTGGGAACTGCACATAGGGAGAGATCTGCAAGGCGTGCCTGAAAGCCCTAAGCCCTGCCCATAACCCAAGATGTATCCACAGAGTATTAAGGCATGGATTACTTCTTCTGAGTCCCAAACAAAGCAGCAGAGAGTGTGGTCAGAGGTTTGTGGGTGATAACTGAGACACTGCTGTTACCAAGTGGTCAAGACAAAATGTCAGTGGCCCCATGTGTCCTGTAACTGGCTCCCAAGGGAGCAGAGAAATTGGCTGTTGGAATGTCAGTTCCTAACTACTGCAGTGCCTAATCACAAGGCAGTTTGGCACAGCTCAGCTGTGTCATTGCAAAATCACTCACTCCACGTGTCTTGTGGTCTCGTGCCACCAACGTCTCAAGTTACCGATTTTCAATGTCGTTTTAGGTGGCCATCAAGAAAATACAGCTTCAAGGACTGAGGAAGAAGGAACTAAAAGTCAACGAACTCATGGTCATGAAGGTGAATAGAAATCCCAACCTGGTCAACTGTTTAGACAGGTGAGTTGTGCTTTTGTCCCATGAATGTTTGTTTGTATGTTGCAAACATGCAAGGTAAAATCCCACTTTGGTCACTGGCAGAAAATAGAGCTGTAATTATTGGCTAATTATTATTGCTCTTTTCATCTCCAGTGGATGGGAAGAGATTGCATTTTGTCTGCATTAGTCTTCGCTGGCACATGGTATTTGAAAATTGTTCAAAAACCCGGATGAGTTGTGTCTTACTAAATCAATGATCTCTATATTCACAGCCACCACTTTGTTTTGGAGCTTGATTTTTTTCAAGTGTCTTCTTACGTCCAGGTAAACTAACAAGGATTTCCCTTGGATTGTTGCCACTGTTTCCCATTGCTATGCATGCCAGGAAGACTAGGTGCTTTTTTTCCAGAAACACCATGCATGACAGGTTTTTTTTTATCAGGGCTGTTACTAAACTGCACATTTTGCCTGCTGCCCATCTAAGACATCTCCTTTTTTGCAGCTGTGCCTTTCTCCTTGAGACTGCACAGATGGCAAACAACGCACAGCCAAGAGGGAATGTCTCTTCCTTTATTTTGTCTTTGTCTCAAAGGGACCTGAAAAGAAGAACCAACCTGTCTTTTCCAAACAGCAACTTAGCCATGTACATTCATCTCCATGCCCTTGTTTCCTTCTTTCAGCTACCTTGTGGGTGAGGAACTGTCCCTGGTTATGGAGTACATGGATGGAGGCACTCTGAGCAATGTCATCAGCCAGACCTACCTGTCGGAAGATGAGATGGCAGCCATCAGTCGGGAGGTCAGCAATCCCAGCTGTGTTTCCAAGGGCTTGGGCAGGATTGTCTGGGAAACAGGGGCTCAGAGCTGGAGTGATTTCCTGTGCCAAGCTTTGTTTCTGTGTTGCTGCTATTCTATGGGCAAGTAAAAGCATCTCAAGGGAAAGGCCTGCCAGTGCCCCTGCACTCACTGTACTCAGTGCCAGTACTCTTATCTCCTGCTATTGTATTCTCACTCTGTCTCTTGTATTTGCTGTTCTCCACCTTGCCTCTCTAAATGTTTGCCTGGAGTCTGTCTTCACTGCATTCCTTGCCTGTAAAAGGAAAGGTGCTGGTGGCAGGATTTGAAATGACCAGAAAAGAAAAAATACTCATTTCTCAGAGTCCTCAGCTGAAAAGGATAGAAGTGCAGCCAAAATGCTCTTTGCTTCCGCAAAGTGACTGGTGTGATACTTCCAAGCCTGTGCTGAGGCCAGCAAGAAAATCTTTTCCATGCAGCCTCCCACCCAAAAGTGATCCACTAAACACCAAAGGGAGGGACTTTTCCTTTCCAAACCCCTCCTTTGTCCTCTGCATGGAAAAAGCAGGTCCACTGCAGCAGGAGTCGTCCTGGCTGGTTTGCAGGGGACAGCCTACAACAGCAGGTGCTGTTGCTCTTTCAAAAGCTGATGTGCCTTTCCTCAGAAAGGTCCTGCTCTGCAAGTGTTGGAGCAGCAAGCTCTTCCTCTCAGTGGCCATCACTGTTCTGCCCTTACTCCCCATTCCCCTGGAGAGGGAATCTTTTCGATTCTTTGCTTCCTTTCTTTTGTGATGAAATCACATCACTCATTTTTGCCCTCCTGTTTCTGTTTTCTCGCTCAGTGCCTGCAAGGACTGGATTTTCTTCATTCAAACCATGTCATCCACCAAGATGTGAAGAGCAGCAACATCCTTCTCAGAACTGACGGTTCTGTCAAGCTGGGTCATTATATTCTTGGTCAGGTGCAGCGTTCCAGGGATGTGGGTGTGGGGCTGCTTGGAGTGACTGCCAGCTCCCCAAAAATGGTGCTGGTGGCAGTGCAGGGACCCCTGCTGCGAGCTGAGGGCACAGTTGCAACGTGCACAGAGGTATAAGGAACCACAAGCAGTCAAGAGTGGCCTTGCTCTGTGTGTGTCCCTTCTAGACAGAGGGATCTACAATCTAAAGCTTCAGGGGATAAAGTCCACTGCTGTGAGCAGCATTAAGAAACCTGGGTTTTTTTGGAAGTGGCCAATTCCATACTCCCTTGGCTAAAGCCCCAAGGAAATCGAGTGTGGACAGTTCTCCAGGAGATGCAACAGCACATTCTTAGCCTGAGAGTGGGGAATTCTTTTGCTTGGTTTCCTAATTGGAGCTGGTTTTCACGGTTTGTTCTTTTCTCCACAGCTGACTTTGGCCTCTTTGCTCAGCTCAGCCCTGAGCAGGGCAGACGGAGCTCCGTGGCCGGCGCTGCTGGGTGGCTGGCGCCTGAAGTGGTGACAGGTCAACCATGTGGCCCCAAAGTGGACATATGGTCTTTGGGAATTGTGGGCATCGAAATGGTGGAACAAGAAGTTCCTTCCTGGAATGCAACTCCTGTCTTGGTAAGGTGCAAATACTCACTGATCCCACTGTCTTTCTCACCTGTCCCATGTTCTGTGTGCCATTGGACAAAATCCCATTGCCATCTGCTGGCACCACTTCCACCAAGGTCCCCTTCTAAAAATGCCCCTGCAACACATCAGCATCTGCTGTAGCTTTGGTTGTATCAGAAAGGGAAGTGGCAGTTCAGAAACCTAACCAGTTCAGAAACCTGCCATTTTGCCCTCCAGCCGTGCCTGACATTTCTCACATGTTTTTTGAACAATGTTGGAACTCTGTTTCTGAAGGACAAGAATTTTTCAGTGTACAGGGTAGACATGTAATAAATATCCTGAGAAACAGAGATTAGACCTTCCCAGTTTCAATTTTATAGAAAACATAGGAAAAAAGGAAAAAGAAAAGTAAACAAAAAAGGAAAAGAGAAAAAAACCTACTACCAAAGCAATGCCCAAGCAGTTCTGCTTGCTTTTTCATTTTTTAAATGCAGCTCTTCTCTTCCATTCTGTAGCATCTTTTCCAAATCCTGTGGTTGTTGAAACTTTCAGGCTTTCAAGTCATCTGTACATTGTTCAGTCACGTGTGTGGGTGGCCTGGATAAGTTTTGGATGTGTTTTTCTCTGACTGCAGTTAGAATTGTTTGCCAAACCCTTGGCTGTTTCTGGGTACTTTAACAAGTTGATGAGCTTGCAGGCAGGTGCCTGGGCTGGGATCCAGCGTGGGCAGTTGACACCAGTGCTGTGTTTCTTTACCACAGGAGCAGGGCCATCCCTGGCCTGCAGTGTTATAATGACAGGGAGGGCTCCAGCTCCCCACCATGGCCAGTGGCTGAGCTCAGCTGAGAGTCAGGATAAAACCCTCTTTCTCACCTCTGGTGATGTGGGAAAAGGACAGAAAGCCGCATAAATTATTTGTACACAAGGGGAGTGCATTGCCATTTCTGGCTTTGAAATTCTCCTTTGGGTTGAAGAGGATAATAGCAAAGTCTCTTTGGTCACCATCTATTTCAGTGCCATGAGCACAGAGTTATCATGACAGTGGTGGGCATTTTTATGGAGACTCCAAGGCCTCTTGCCATTGTTCTTTTTGTCTATTTGAGATGGATTCTGCAAGTTGAGGTTTGAATAGTTCCACGTTGGTGTCTTATGTTTCTAAATACCATCTTGCAAAAGCAGAATGAGCTCTCTCCCTCTGACTTGTCAGCGTGTTAGAGCTTGGTTCCACATGAACCACACTGGATAATGATCAGCTGATGTCTTGCCAATCTACACTATAATTCCTTGGCCTGAGGAGTATCAGAAAGACCTGCTGAGCTCCATGGACACTGTCAGCTGCATGGAAGTGAGCATCCTTGGCCTTGCTGAAGAAACTGGAGCTCAGCTTAGGTTAGATGCTCTTGAGCAGGAGAAAGGCTGGAATCCTCAGGTGTTTCCAGAGGCCTGCGTGCCCAGAGGGACTGAGTTCTGGGGAGCAGCTGGATGTTTCTGCACATCATGGAAGGGGATTGCCAGACAGCTCAAGCCTCACCACAGGCAAACACTCCCCAGCTCTTCTCAGGCAACATTTGCTTTGGGTTTCAAGTTGTTCCCACTTGTCTGTCTGTGAAGATGCCCCTAAAACTACAAGGCAAGCCTCTCAGAACTGGTGTTACATTTCCAGAACTGAAGAAAAGAAGGCCAAACACATGAAAGTTGCTAAGGCACTGGTTTTTAGAGAGGAACTTAACCCCCTGTGCAGTTTCTTCTCACTGGGAAACGTGCCTGAAACCCGGGCATGAGGGTGTAAAGGCCACAGAGTCTCTTCTGCTTCTTGTGCAGTGCTGCTGAAACACTCAAGTGACCGTGTTTCTCTCCCAGCCCAAGCCACATTCTGCACGTCACCAAGCCAGAGCCTGGTGATGTGGAGAGCCTGCCAAAACCTCCCATTTGTTTCCTGGCACTTTCTGGGATGGGCCTACCATTCATGCATTGACTTGAGTAGCCAAATGAGTCGAGGGTGACCGTAGGGATGGAACCTCTCCTTCTGATTTGACCATGAAAGGTTTTTCTTTTCCATGTAAGGAAAGCAGAAATTTTCAGACTGCTGAGAAACAGAGCTGCAGGTAGCTCCTGTGCGTCCAAGCAGGTGTTTTCATCCCAGTACATTTGTGCATGGATCATAATGTGTCTGTGTTGAAGATGAGATTCCAAAGATTTGTTTCCTTACCTGAGGAATACCTGGTGGATTTCCTTTCTTTCCCTCCAATTCCCATTGTTTTCAAGAACAAAGCAAAAAGCTTGATTAGGTTTGTTTTGTGGCAGCGTTGCTTAAGGGACCAAGAAGCACTGCAGAAATGCTTTCCATGTACTAACCCTTGGATACAGTAGAGTTAGTATAGCAAAGTCCTTCTTCCAAAAAGCCTCTCAAGCTGGTATGAATCGTCAGGGAAGGAAATGTGCTTGTGCTGATGTAGTTCCCACTAATTAGGTCAGTCAATGTAATCAGCTGCCAAGGCAAGATCTGTGAGATGTTGGAGAGGCTGTGGCTGCATCAGGGTTTGGGGTTTTTGGTTGGTAAAGGAAAGTCATCTCTGGGTCTCTGCCAGGGCAGAAACTGCCACTGCAGAGTGGAGCTTAATCAGTGGGATCTGGGAGAGCAGTGACAGATGGGAAAGAAGCAGGTGGAGCCTGGTGTCTCCTTTTTCCCCAGCCCCAACTCCTGATAGCCACAGGAGGAAGACAAAAGCTGCAGCAGCCCAACCTATTTTCATCTTGCCTGCGTGACTTCCTGAGCTGCTGCCTGCAGAGAGACGAGGTGCGGCGCTGGTCTGCCAAGGAGCTCCTGCAGGTAACATGTGAAGGGGCTGCAGGTGAAACAGGCTCTGAGGGATGGGCTCCTCCTCCACTCACGCCCAAGGCAGCAGATGAGCCCCCTTCCTCCTCACCTCCACTCTTGGTGCTCTTCAAATGAAAACAGTGAGGAATCCTAGACTGGGCTGGGCTGGCAGGGCCCTGCAAATGTCCTCTGGTGCAAGTGTCCTGCAATGAGCAGGGACTTCTTTAAAGACATCAAGTTTCTCAGAGCCCTTTCCCACTGGAGCCGGAATGGTTGCAGGGATGGGGCACCTACAACCTCTTGGGGCAAGCTGTGCCAGGGTCACACCATGCTCCGAGTAAACAAGTTCTGATTAGATCCTATTTGTGTTAAAAAATATTCACCCACATCCTATTGTAACTGGCCCTGTTAAAAAAGATGTCCTCCACTTTCCTTAAAGCCACTCTGAAGTTTTAGAAAGTGGCAATAAAGTCTCCCTGGGGCCTGTTCTTGACAAAACTGAGCAACCCCACCTCTCTCTGCATTTCCTGAGTCAGAGAGGTCCTCTGGCTGTTTCTGTCACCTTCTTTTGTAATTTGGTGGGGTGTTCAGTTTTATGTAATGGCAACAGAATTGAAGTAGAGCAATGCGGGGTACAGAGACATGAAATGGTGGTGGAGGAACCCAAGGAAGCCAGTCCCAGCCTAGGAGTCAGAGATTTGGCTGTGGGCAGGAGGGGCTGTGGGGGCTCACTGTGAGCCTCTGAGGGGCCCTGGTTGGTGCCCCCCAGCCCACCCTCAGAGGTTTCTGCCACGCAAACAGGGACAGCTGGGAGGGACTTGTCCCAGCCCCATCTGCTGCCAGGCACACTCAAGCAGACGGGAACTGTGCCAGGGTTACTGCCAGGTTGTGTGGCAGAGAGGGAACTGCAGGGCCCAGTGCCACTGGGCTGGCCCTGCTGGGAAGGAAGGTGCCATCCAGCACACGAGGGGCAGGGCATGGAAAGGCAGACACTGCTTTCTGTCCCTGTGGCAATCAGCACACTGCCTGTCTTTCAGAGGGACCAATGAGAGGCTTTGGAGTTTCCTGAAAAGAAGAAACTCCAAGGACAGAAAGCACCATTTCTAGAGCACTGGCAGGGCTAAAATCTCAGCAAGATGAAGACACCTGTATAAATGGATGAGTGGGATTCTGGGCCAGGTTTGCCTGTGATGGCAAAGTCTGCACATAAAGATGGAGGTGTAGACAGTCCCATTGTTCCTCTTCCTGCATCCTTCTAGGAGCAGGAGGAATCCTGTGAAGCACTGAGCTTGGAAAGTCATGGTTCATTGTTTTTTGTTGATCTGTTTTTTTTCCCTTTGGGCAGCATCCATTTGTAAGATTTGCTGAGCCTGCGTCCAGCCTGGTGCCACTGATTGTTTCAGTGAAGAAGAGGAAGGAGACAAGAATGTGACAATCATCAGGACCATTTATTCCTCAATCAGTTTAGAGTAGGATTGTAGGTTAGGATTAGGATTAGGATAAGGATTAGGATTAGGATTAGGATTAGGATTAGGATTAGGATTAGGATTAGGATTAGGATTAGATTAAGGATAAGGAAAAAGATAAGGATAAGGATAAGGATAAGGATAAGGATAAGGATAAGGATAAGGATAAGGATAAGGATAAGGATAAGGATAAGGATAAGGATAAGGATAAAGATTAGGATTAGGATGAGGCTAAGGATAAGGATAAGGATAAGGATAAGGATAAGGATAAGGATAAGGATAAGGATAAGGATAAGGATAAGGATAAGGATAAGGATAAGGATTAGGGTTAAGGTAAGGGTTAGGGTTAGAGTAGGATTGTCTAATAGGACTGCAGAGTAGGATTGAAAATCAATAAAGTTTCTGAAACCACAACTCACCTTGAAGATTCCCTTCCTTCTCACTCTGCGAATAAACTCGAGAATTCCTTCTGAATTGTCTGTTGTTTCTTAAAGGTGGAAAGTGAAACAGTGTCTTTGGCATGGTGTGAGAGTGGGGAAGGATGTTCTTCATTCATCCTCTCCAGACCACACTGCCTTTGGAATATGGCCCACTGGTCTGTTTTTGGCCATCTTTGGTACTTCTATTTTAGGCAGAAAGGGCAATGGCATTTAAAAGCAAAAGCACAGGAAGAATGGGGCAGCCCAAACATCTTATACAGATGCAGGCCTTCAGCTGTGACTGGAGAGCATTGGGGCTCCCTAAATGCAATAATCTCTTTGGCTGGAGGAGAGCCTTGCTCAAGTGAGAAAGCAGAAAGATCAGAGAGGGTGCTCGGGAAGGTCTCCTGTGGTGCAGAGCCGTCAGCACCTGTGAGATGAGAGCGGGCCCGGCCTTGCCCAGGCTGGAGCCCCAGCAGAGCCCTGGCAGAGGCCGGAGCAGCCTGAGCCCCAGCAGAGGCAGGCTGGAAGGAGGCCCTTGGAGCTGCAAGAGGCAGCAGCTGAGACCTGGGTGCCTTTTCCTGGGAGCGGGCGAATCCTCCGCCCTCAGAGCCCAGGTGGCAGCTGGCTGCTGCCGAGGGGAAGCGCAGCCGTGCTGGGCACAGCCCGGCCTGGAGGCCATGGCTGTCTGGAGTGTGCCCAGGAGCAGAGAAAGGCCAAGGGCAGCCGCGGGCCGCTGGGCTGGCTGAGGATTCCTCCTCTTCTGCCGGCTGCCCTGCAACTCCTGGCAAAGGCCAGCAGTGTGTGCAGCACTCTGGGCACCGGGGCAGGGAGCCGGGCTGCTCAGCAGGCTGGAGCACAGGGCAGCTCCTTCAGGCCCGGCACTTGTGCCAGGGAAGCGAGGCCAGCGTGAGGCAGGGACAGCTTGGCAGGGCCCATCTGCAGGAGCCAGCGCTTCACGCAGGTCTGGGAGGAAGCGCCTGCAATCCTGCAGTTCTGCACTGAGCCAAAGCAAAGGTGTGAGATGCAGAGTGTTTGGCAGAAATATTCAGGCCCACCAGGCCAGCCTACTTTGTGCTCTCTGGCACACAGCAAGCGCTGTGCAATGCAGCTCTGAGCTGCTGGGAGAGAGGCACATCAGGGATGTGCCTGAGCCATGTGCTTGAGGAATAAACTGATTTGGAAGGGGGCAGAAGGGTTTCAGCAGGCAATTTGCATTTTCTTCATTAATTTCTGAAAGAAAGTCATAATGTATTGCACACAGATAGGGTTATTAGAAAAGAAAGGCCTTATAAAATCAGGCCTACCTACTGTTATGTTTGCCCAATTATCCCGACAAAAAAAAAACCCCAAACAATATTAAAAGTAGTAGCAATTTTAATTGAATATTTAAAATATAAAAATATAAAATTGGATAGAATAGAATTTGATTAAAATAAGGGATAATTTGTTTCTAATAATAGCACATAAGCAACAGATAACTGCGGGGTATGGAGTGCAGGCCTCTGGGACCCTTGCCACATCACATACAAGCTTGCCAAGTGAATATTCGTCCTTATATACCATGTGTCAATGCCGTCTCCTCCCATTTTCTATTCTTCACACTTCTACCTCTGCCCTCATCATCACCTTTACCATCCATATGCCACCACTTGGTTGGTGGTCGCACAAGTCTTTGGGGGTCATCTGATGAAGATTTTGTAGTCCAAAACTAACATAATTACTACATCTGAGTATTGTGGAGAGTTTTGTCAAAGAGTGGCTTGAGGAGGGAGGACACAGCCGAATCATTTTGGTAAAGATGTCCTAACTAGGGCAGAGGCCTTTTTGCAGGCAGGTGTCTGTTGGGAATTTAGCTGACTGGAGAATGGAAAAGTACAAGACCGTGGCTAATTCCAAATCTTGCACCTGCAAGATAACGTGTCCTTGGGCCTAGCTGAGTATGATAAAGAAATGGACAGCGAGACGTGAGAAGTAGAGAACGTAGGCCCAAAGGAATGAGGAAGAGCTGATGGTATAGTTTAACCAATAGATTGCTTGGCTTACAGAATATTCATAAGCTTATTATTTGCTGTATAAGTGTTTGATACTTTCTTCAATAAACTGGACCTGTGATGAACCATCTGGTGTCCTGGTCTCCTTCCTTCAACAGAGTATCAAGGCAATAAATCCCTTATAATTAGCATTTTCCTGGGACACAACCAGAGAGTTCCTTCTTTGTTTATTTTTAGCAACCATTATCTCTTGCTTTCCTCCTGTTCCTGAACATCTGGGGGGGGTGGGGGTGGGGGGCATGGTGCCCCTCCTCTCCCTTTTTCTTCGGCATTACTAATTTTACCTGTTTTAATATTTACAAATATTAATTACTGTATCAATATTGATTCTTGTTTCAATTGTTATCAGCACGAATCGTACCTATTTACCACACTGTGGTAAATTCCCAGCTGGCCTGTTCCATCTTCTACGTGCAGCCAGCTAACTTCCCATGGGAATAGTCATGAGTGCAGTTAGCACAAGCTATTGTGCTAAGAAAACTGTTTGCATCTGTAATAAACAAGAAACTTGTCCCATGAGCATCCACGAAAGAAAAATGTAATCACCTGAGTAACAGTGAGTCTTAAAAAGAGAGAGTCTTAACATGTACACACTAATACACCTTCTAAGCAATAAATTGTGTGGCAAGGAAACTACCAGCCAGTTGAAGTTGAACACAAGTCTGTGAAAACAGTATAAAAATGAGTTATGTGAATAAAGAATTGGCTTTTCCTGCATGAAGAAACTGAGTCCCGGCTGCTTTATTGACACAGCAATGTGGCTTCACTCAGCAAGAGCACCTGCAGGGTTTATTGATGAAACACTGGTGTTTGATTCTCAGAATAGGAAGGAGAGGCATTTAGTCTAACAAACAGGGCATAGTCTTTTGAATTCCTTTAGCTTTAACAGGAGTGCTGAACCATGTATTCCCCCACTGCAGTGCTTACTGTGTGCAAGTGGCTATCTTGGCCTTGAGAATAAGGAGAGTGGTCCTGCTAAGAAGGTAGCTGGAATGCATTCAAAAGGAAGAAAGTGTTTTAGGAGGCTCTTGACCACCAAAGGAGAGTATGAGGAATGGGAATATTTCCCAAATGACTGTGTCAGAACCGGAGTCATGTCCCAGGCCCTGCCATATTTGATCCATGTTTGAGCAGGTTGACAAGACAATGAAGAAAAGTGTCTTGTTTAGCAGGTGGGACCATGACCCATGAAAGAGAAACAATGGATTGGTCAATGGGTGAGCAGTCAGGCTTTGAAAGGAGAACAATGCACAATGCAGCCCTTGGTGGCAGGGAGTCATGGAGTCATCCTGAGCCATCATGGCCTCATCTCACACGCCAGGCATGTGTGAGCTGCTGCTCTAACTCCTGCTGTAAAATTCCACTCCTAAGCAGGAGATACAAGGCCTAGTTCTGGGCTGAAGGGTTTAGAAGGACGAGATGCACAGCGTTTTGATCCAGGGGATGTCCTGGAAGTGCACTGCCTACCTGCCTCTGCTGCCGAGCACCACGCTCCAACTCCTTCTCCTGTTCAGTGGATTTTTGGGAATCCAGAGGTCAGTATGTATTATATGCTACTGCAACTAATAGAATGAATTTGCTTTGCAAGCCCAGTTTTGTCCTGGGTTATTTTGTGCATGGGTCACCTGAACCTGTGACAATGACCAGCAGGGAGCTACAGGACACTCCTACTCTGATGTCAATAAATTCTGAGAAGTGATTGAAATATGTCAAAAAATTGGAGGTAATGTTTAGCCAGTAAGTTTCAGCAAAGTATTGAATATGTCTTAGTTCCATGGATACAAACTACTAGGTGAGATTGCTGGGTGTGCAGGGCTTAGGGAAGTGATTCCCTGTGCACCCAGCACTGAAATCAAGTAATGCCTCCTTTCTAACCCTGAGCTGGCAGCAGGGATCAGGCCTTGCTTGGTCACTTTCATTTTGACAACTTCTGTTAGCAGCTAAGAAAGGTCAAAATGAAACCTCCTCCAGCTGTTTTCCTCTGGTTGATCTTTTTAGGCACCAAAGCTCTGTTCCATGGGTGGCCTGGGTGTGTGCAGAGCAATGCAGCCCCCACAAAGCCCTTGGTTTCCCCACGAGTTGCCAGTTTGACTGCTTCCAAAGGGGAAGAAAAGCAGAGATGTACATTCACAGGAGTCCTGGCCATGTCCAATAAAGGTGCAAATATGTGGGGAGATTTGTTAGCAATTATTTCAGCTGTTATGCCAAGCCAGTGCCTTCTCTCCTGCTTCTGTGCATTATAGGTGAGTAATGTAATAGTTGGCTCTCACAATTAAGAGATAGATACTATGTGGATAGATATTATGTTCAATTGTAAAGTGCTGTTATTGTAATATGTCCTCCCATAGTCCTCTTTCTTATCCCCCTTGTAATAGTCTTGGTAGTCAGGGCATTTGGGGAGGGCTGGCTTGTGACCAGCAGGCAGGGTGTAACAACAATTGACCTCCAATCAAGATGCAAGAAAGTAATCTCCACCACTGGACGGCAGAGAAAGAATTGACTGACAAAACATTGGGAGGGGCTAAAGGTAAAAAAAGCAGAGTATCCCTTTTGTAGATGAGCATGTGGCTGCTAATCATGGAGACTTCCCAGTGCTGCAATCTTTCCTTATACAGTCTTTTCTTAAGGTTTAATAAACCTTTAAAAACTTAAAGGTTGCCACCTTCTCGTAGTGACATCAGAAGGTTGCTTTGGTGCACAGAAGCCCTGAGTGTCAGAGCCCACTCCTATCTGCCTGACTGGGGTGTCCAGGGCACCTACACTGGAGCGCGGATACTTGCATGTGTATACCTAGCTGCCCCTGTGGCTACAGACACCCCCTTTTTAGCTGAACGCCTTGACAGGAGCTTTACCAAAGCAGTGGCATCCTAATGCTCTTTCTGTTTCAAAATCAGAAACTCAGTCACTAAGAAAGAGCAGGAAGACATACAAAAGCCAGGTAAGGATACACCCTAACCTAAGTAGAGAGGAAACATCTACTTACTTGTGAAATGTGTCATAAAATAGGCACCATAAGTAATGCCATAGGCAGCGAAAAGCAAAGGAGCAATTCACTCAATCATTTTAACACTGCCCTGCAAGTTTGCAGGCTGTGCTCACACAGTGGAAAAAGCAAGGCTCCTGTGAGTGTGCAACAGCCCACTGACAATTGCCTCAATCAGAGGGAATAGAATTAGAATGATTGTGAAGTATGTGAATGAGGCTAGTTGGCCAATGATGATGAAGGGGTGTCCTACTGGCTGGCTGCCTACTCAGGTTAGGATGAGGACGTTGGCGACTAGGGTTCAGAACAGGATTTGTGATAGGGGGCGGAAGGGTATTGATTGTAGTTTTGATGTATGTAGTAGTGGGGTGAGGAATACGATGAGGATTGAGGCGGCTAGAGCTAGTACGCCTCCTAGTTTGTTTGGGATGGATCAGAGGATGGCGTATGCAAATAGGAAATATCACTCGGGTTTGATGTGAGGAGGGGTGACAAGTGGGTTGGCTGGGGTGAAGTTTTCTGGGTCACCTAGGAGGTTGAGGGAGAATAGGGCTAGTGAGACGAGTAGGGAGAGCATTAGTACGAATCCTAGGATGTCTTTGATGGTGTAGTATGAGTGGAAGGGGATCTTGTCACAGTCTGTGGGAATGCCTAGCAGATTGTTTGAGGCTGTTTCATGGAGAAAGGTGAGATGGACGAGAGTAAGGCCTACGATGACGAAGGGAAGGAGGAAGTGGAGAGCAAAGAATCGGGTCAGTGTGGGGTTGTCGACAGAGAACCCTCCTCAGGCTCATTTGACTAGTGTTTGCCCGATGTAAGGGATGGCAGAGAATAGGTTTGTGATTACAGTAGCTCCTCAGAATGATATTTGGCCTCATGGTAGGATGTATCCTACGAAGGCGGTTGCTATGAGGGTTAGGAGGAGGATGACTCCAATGTTTCAAGTTTCTTTGTTTAGGTATGAGCCGTAGTAGAGTCCTCAGCCGATGTGTGGGTAGATGCAGATGAAGAAGAAGGAGGCTCCGTTTGCGTGGAGGTTGCGGATGAGTCAGCCAAATTGTACGTCTCGGCATATGTGAGTGACAGAGGAGAAGGCTAGATGGGTATCTGCTGTGTAGTGCATAGCTAGCAGAAGACCTGTGACGATTTGAGTAATTAGGCAAACGCCTACTAGAGACCCGAAGTTTCATCATGTTGAGATGTTTGATGGCGCTGGGAGGTCGATTAGGGCATTATTGATGATTTTGAGGATTTGGTGGTTTTTACGAAGGTTGAGGGCCATTGGTTATTTCTGTATGTGGCTACGAGGATGATGAGAATGGATAAGGTGAATGATCCTAAGTAGGCTTTGATTAGGCCTGAGTGGAGGGTGGTGGCAGTTTTGGTTGCTGTAAGTTGTAGGCTGGCTAGCCCCTCTGGACCTACTATTTTGTATCAGGAGAGGTCAGTTAGGTGGGATGCAATGTTCTGTCCTCCTTTGAGGAAGTTGGTTATACTTAGGCGGTGGGAAAGGGGGTTAAAGTATCCTAGGGATGTTGAGAAGTTTGAGAAGGGGGCTTGTTTGGTCAGGATGAGAAATCTTTAGCTTGGACAACAGGAGCAGGAGCCTCGTGAGGGGCCTTCAGCATCTCCTCAGTGCATCCAAATATTCGAGCCACTTTTGGAAATTACTTTTCCCCCTTTTTTTTCTTGGGTTTTTTTGGTTTTTTTTTTTTTTTTTTTTTTTTTTTTTTTTTTTTTTTTTTTTTTTTTTTTTGTTTGCTTGGAGGAAGAGGCTGTTCATTTTCTTCTTCTCCCAGCTAAAGTTCTTTTCATCATTATTTTCTGCCCTTTTATAGCACTGGGACTGGGTCTGCTAGAATTTTAATTTCCAAGGTATCACTTCTGGAGAATGCAGTAGTTTTGCATGAGAACACATCATTCTGTGCAGGGACCTTGGTGCAGAAGGAACTGTTGTGGTTCCAGGCCAGCCAGTATGGCCTTACAGATCACTTTGAGCTTAGTAGTGCTCATGCCTTTTTGCAGCCCAGGGAATCAGTGTGTGTTGTGTTTGGGAATTCAGCAGGAGGTCAATGCCCTTGCATTCCAGCTGCTCCTCAGAGGTCACAGGAGCTGGAAGGGGCTGGGCTGCATTTCTGATTCCAGCCAGTTTAGCTCCACCAGTGTGGTCGAGTCCAAGAGAAGAACTTGCCCGAGCACAGATGCACAGAGTGCAGTTCCCAGTGCAATGCTCTTGGTCTGATCCCTTTCTGTAAGGACCTACATGCTCCACATTCCCCAAGAGTGTGCTTTTTTGAAGCAACAGGAGAGCAATCTCAGGATTGTAGTTGAGTGTGGCACTGGCTACCAAGTTCTGGTATCTGTAGCAACAGAGAGGACAGTAAAGAGAGATTTCAGTAACAAAATCAATCAATCTATCTATCTATCTATCTATCTATCTATCTATCTATCTATCTATCTATCTATCTATCTATCTATGTAACATTTACATAATTGAATCTTCCTGGCTCTGGTCCAAGGCAGTTGGAGGTGCAGAGCTCACCTAAAGCATCCCTTTCTGGAGAGGATTAGAGACATGTTCCCTCAACCGATTCTGAGCAGGCGGAGATGTTTTCCCCTCCAGATATGATGGTTTTTCCCTTCAGAGTTGTTTCCCTCCTCTGGCCTCTTGTGCCCTGAAGTCTCCAGTTAATTCTTTAAATTTCTGCCTGTCCTAGAGAGGTGCAACAATTCCATGTTTACGTGGTGTTTGGTGACTCTGGTCACACATGCATTATGTGACACATGGTTTCCTTCACTGGCATCCCCAGGGCTGTGTAAGTGCATTCGTTCATGGGGCCTTAGGAGAGTCTTCTCTTTCCCTCAGCAGCAGCAGCAGGGAGCGGTGGCAGGGTCAGGACGAGGAGGAGGTGGCTGCCCTGGCCCTTTGCTCCCGGGCCCCAGGCCAGGAGGGCTCTGGCTGCAGCAGGGCGCTCTTCGGGCAGCCCCTGGCAGCCTCTGCACGGAGCACGGCACGCTGCCCCGTCCTGCTGGTGCCACTTTTCTTCAGCAATACCCTAGCTCCTCTTCACAAGGAAAAAACTCTAGCAATCTAAAAAGAGATCATTCAAGTACAGTTCTATCTGCCTTTGTATTGTATTTCAGGGCATGTATTTTTTTGTCTAGAATTTCATGATTTTTATGAAAACATGCATTTATATCTGCACATTTTTGTAGTTTTTATTATTCATATACCAAAACACACCTTTTTAAATTCTTAATTTATTGCAGTTGGTAATTTTGAGGTAGTATATTTTAAAATGTCACAAAACAACACCCTTTGGGTAGTTTTTCTCACTTTAAAAAAAAACCAACCATAAGCCATTTTAGTCTCTGTCTCTCCAAGTTGGTTCACACCAGCCTATTTCAAATCAGGGCTACAATACTTTTATAGGATTGAGAGAGGTCCAATGAAATGCACACCAGTGATTCCTCTTGTGCAATGTCATGGCCCTGCCATAAAGCCTCTTTTCACTTTTTTTTTTCTCTCATTAGCTCAAATGCAAATGCACGTTTAGTTGCGAACTTACACAAGATGAGCAAAATCAAAATGATGTGAGGGGCCTTTGGGAGCTCCTTGCTGATCTTTCTGCTTCTTCAGCTGAGCAAGGCTCTGATCCAGGCAAAGAGATTGCACTTAGTGCTACACAACCATTTGGCTGGAACTTGCTGATTTCTAGGAACAGCTGGAGGCCTCTATCTCCCCAGGATGTTTTGGCTGAGCCAAGCTTTGCTGGGTTTTGGCTGCAAATACCATTGCCCTTGCTTTCTTATATCCACAAGTACCATGGCTGGGCAAAAACTGCCACGAGGGGCATCTTCCAAAGGCACTTTGGTCTGGAGTTTGTGAATGAACGAGAGCTTCCTCCACTTCCAAACCACATGAAAAAAATAATGAAAGAGAACTTCCAATCCTTAACGAACAACTGACAATTCAGAAGTGGATCTAGAGCTTCTTTACGCAATGAAAAGGAAGGCAATCTTCCAATGGAGTTGTGCTTTCAGGAGTTTTTCTTCTGTCTGCCACTCACAGCTGGCACTGGAAAAAGTCACATCTCTGCAAGCGTCAATGTCTTCTGTCTGCCATCAGTTGTTTTGCTGCAACAATCAGAACAGGCATTAGGCTGGAGAGAGGCTCAGCTGATGCTAGCAATAGGAGCTGCCTCAAGGAGAAAAAAGAAATGAAATTTTACCTCCCAAACCCATCTCCCCAGAGGCTCAAGCAGGATTTCTCTGGTTCCCAGAAATACAAAGAAATAGGGCTGAGAAGACCCTCTGCAGCTATGTGTTCATGCCCAAGACTTTGCTGATGCCATTTGGGTTTGGCCTTTTTTTCTTTTCTATCTTTTCTGTATTCCTTGCACATCAATTTAGAGCTCTGTAGGCTACTCGATTTGTGACTACTTTTCCCAGTCCTTTTGCATGGCCTTTGCCTAAGCAGAAAGACAAACTTCCAGAGCTCCAAGTGCCAGGGGGTAGAAGGCCCCAGTGTTATCCTGGTTCTTCCTGGGACAGACCCCTCCAGGGAGCTGGTGGACTCACCATCCCTGCAAGCCTTTAAAACACGACTGGATGTGGCACTCGGTCCCGTGCTTCAGTTGAGGTGTTAGGGCATGGGTTGGACTCGATGATCTTGAAAGTGTCTGTCTTCCAAGCCAGTGATTCCGTGATTCTGTGACTGAGGCAGCTTTTCCTGCAGCCCTGGAAAGGGCTGTGGGGGCCCTTGGCCAAGGACGGGGATCAGGGCTCATGACAAAGAAGCAAAGGGCTCAAGGCAAAGGCTGACAGGGCAGAACTGCCCCAGCGCGGCCCAGAGCGAGCCTCATCTCCTCCTCCTCACCCTGCGCCCTCTGCGCTGCCCTTTGCGGCGCCGGCGGCTGCTCTCGCTGCGGGGCTCCAGAGCGTGCTGGGGCCGGGCCCCTCGTCTTCGGGTAGCGCCGGAGCCTCGGAGGCCAGCGGCTGCTGCTGTGGCCGGCAGGGGACAGCTGCGGCTGCGGCCCTGGGCACGACGAGCTGCCGCGATGGCCGGCTCCTGCCGCGGCTCCTACCTCTACTCTGGCCTCTGCTCCTGCCCTGTGCGCACAGACACGGCCGAGGGCTGCCCGGCAGCTCCCTGCCGCCCCGCAGCGGGCCCGGCCGGGCCGCTGCTCTCTGCGGCCTCTGCCCGCCGCTGCCGGCCCCGCCGCGCTCCCGCCTGCCTCTGCCACAGCCGGCCCACACGGGAGGCAGCACACTGCGGCCGGCTCGGAAAAGCCCTGCCCGCAAACCCCCCGCCACGGCCTCGGCCTCAGGGCACAGGCTGCCGGTGTCCTCACAGCTGCGAGCCGGCCCGGGCCGCCTGCCCGCCTCGGCCACAGCTCCCGCCTGTGTCTCCGTGGGCGCGGCTGCTCGGCACAGCGGGCTGAGCACAGCCAGCGCCAGCAGCAGCTCCTCACGGGCCCAGGCTCCAGGCGCTCCGAGCCCGCCCTCCCAAGAATCCCAGCCCTGAGGGGCTTGGCGTCCCAATGCATCCCCTGGGGACAGCAGAGTCGGCCGCTGAGCTCAGCCCATGGTGACACCACCAAGTGACCAATGGAAAATTCACCAAATCCTCATCAGAGACAAGAGAAAACTCCCATGGTGCCTGACAGCCTGAAGGAACTGCCAATTCCAGATCATTCCATCCATGTAGGAAAAGAAGCTTTTGCATTAAAGCAGAAAAGAGTTATCGAAAAAGAGGACAGGAACAAACAGCAAAGTTATTTGGACTCATGCTTCTTGTGTCTGTTAGAAAGGCCAAGAAAATGCAATCCTTGCTCTTCTGACACAGCTCTCTCTGTTCATGATGTGGGGCAGGGAGTGCTGATGATGTGCAGGAGCTGATGCAAGGGACAGGGACAAGGATGCAGCAGGCACAGTGCCAAGCTGACAGAAGGATGATCTCTGGCAGTGGCACTGAAGGAGAAGTGTTTGCAGGCAGGACAGAAAATGGCTCTTTGTTTGACCTCTTCTTTCAGTGCTGCTAAGAATGTAGCCTGGAGCAAGCTGGGAACACCAGAGCCTGGAGCCCTTTCCAGGCAGGGCTGCATCAGACACAAACCAGCCGGGGACTGAGGAGCCCCTGGGGTGGCAGTGAGCAACCTCGGGCTCTGCTCACTGCTGCTGGCATTTTCTGCTGAACCATCTCCAAGGACTTCTGTTGTGCTCTGTATTTCTAAGGGTTTTCCCCCTTGGTTATTTTTGGTTGTCTCCTGCACCTTTTCTTCTCCAAATTTTCCTACCCTGTCAGCAGCAGCTCCTGTCCAGAACTGGCTCTAAAATATCAGCAAAGCAGCTAGGAACAACAATGGGTGGAATCCTGTGGCTCAGGAATTCGTATGCCAGAGCCCTGCCTGTGCCTGTGCCTTATGTCAGGACCTCCTTCTCTGTGCAAAATCTAGGGATTAGTGGAGTTTTTTTGCCAAAGAGCTCCTGAGGAGCAAATGTTGTGCTAGGTTTCTCAGGAGTGTATCTGTTAAGTTCATTGCTGGCAAAGAGAAAGTAAGGCCAGGGTAGCAGAGCAGCTGGGAGCTGGTCACTCCCTGCAAAGGGCTGGTGTAGGATGTGAGAACACCACGTTCCAGGAGAGGCGAGCAGGGTCAATGTGCTCAAGGTGCTGCCAATGAGGTTCTGGTTCACTTAGAGAGTAGTCAGGGCTGGTGAGCACTGGAAGATCCAGCTGCAGTCCCCATCCATGTCCCTTTCAGTGCTGGCTTTAGGGTGTCTGCAGCCTGGATCCAGAGCGCCCTGGGGGGCTCCTGAGGCTGCCTTTGCACTCAGGGTGAGGATGCCCAGGAGCCCCTGAGGCCGGCAGTGGGGACCAGGGCTGGGGCTTGTGGCCTGGCAGGTGTGGCTCTGGGGGCTGTGACATGCCAGGGCATGGGTCACTGTCACTGCCCTCCGCAGCCCTGGCTAGCTCTGTGATGCTCCAGGGACAATGGCAAGAGTGGGGAACTGGCTAGGTTGGGGTTTTGCCTGAGCCAGAACCTCTAGACCAAATGCCCAGCAATAGATACCCCTGGAGGGCCGAGTGAAGGAAGCAGAGGAGGCTCTTCTGCGGGGTAAAGTGCAGCAAATTCCTCAGGAGAGGCGGGGGGAAGGTTCACAGGGCAGAATTCCCAAAGGGAACAGATGTTGAAAGAACCCCCAACACCCCTGTGCACGGGTTTCTAAAATCTTTGAAAACACGGGGCGGACACCATATAGTAACCAATAAGCGACTCTCGGGGTGTGGTTTTGAGGGCTACAACAAACCAGAACAAGGGGAAGAGAGAGCTTTGGGATAGGGATTTGATCTTGGGGTGAGGGACAGGGAACTTTGTGGAACAAAGGGTAGGGTTTGGGCTGAGGGATGGGGCAAAGGGGCCCGGTTGTCTTGACAGACAGGGAAAAATCTGGTGAGGAGGGAGGGGATTCCTTGAGAGACACTGGGGTAGGAGGGCATAACACAGGGGAGAGACTAACTGTAATAACTTGGGGAACACTTGAACATACCACTATATAACAGAACATTTGGCTCAATGAACTAACTCACTGCAACACAGAAATTCAGGCTTTCAGCAGCTGAGGTGGCACTATTAGAACCCGCAGCAGCTGGTGTAAGCCATCTCTGTCCTTCAGGTTCTTGCTCTGAGGGAAGGTGCTGCGAGTTGTGGTGGCTGCACTCCCCCTTTGCTGGGAGGATGATCTGTACCAGGGGAGAGCAGAAAGCTGCCATGGTGAGCAGAACATGCTCAGAGCATTACAGTTCAGAGAATGGCACTGCCCCTGAAGGGCAAAAAGCCTGAAAGCATAGAATTCTGTGCAGAACTGTTGCACAAATTTTCTCTTCTAGAACAAGCCCATTTTGTAGATGAATACTCTGGGTTTTATAGAATACATGGGGTTTTTTCTTAAGGTTTTTGGGAGAACTCTCAAGTTTATTTCTCTTTGTATTTTACATCCAGCACGCATACAGGTTTTTTTTTTAATTATTATTTTTCTTTAGTAAATACTTAGGGAAAAAATACCTAAGCGTTTTTTAATCCCTTGGGATATTGTGATTAATATTCTTAGAAAGAAAACCTTGTTGAACAAGTGTGAAAACACAGAGAAAGGAAAAATAGCATAAAAGTCTTTTAGAACAGGGCGTGTAATAAGGACTGCAGAACTGAGTAATTATTCCAAGGGCAGAATTAGCAAGATATATCACCAAGAACACCTGCCAAGATACTTCCTTAAATCAAGGGAAATGTGACCTGCAGCCATACGAAGTACAGCCAAAGCAAATGAAAGCCTTTGGAAAAGAGGGAATTTTGCCAGTGACATCAGTCTATCTGGATAACTGAGGGATGCCCGTCAATATTGCACTACATTCCTCAATATTTGCAATGTCTTTTCTCCCAATTTCTGTGAAATGAATAAGCTGCAGTTGTTTACCATTAACTTAAGCTCTTAGGGGAATTACCAAGCACCATGTATGTTTTTCTGTAGCTGAGCAGGACTTGAGTTTCCCAAATCTTCTACAAAGCAGAAGGGAATCACAGAGTTACTTGTGCTAATGTTAATGAAGGGTTTCATGAAAGCAGATGAATGAGAGCATTGCGTTGTAAAACTTCCACATGCAAGAAAACAGGAGTCAATTTAGAATAAAACATATAAGGCTAGCATGACATCAGAACAGGATAAAATGAAATTGCTAGACAGGAACTGATGCATCAGAAATTAGGTGTATCATTTCTGATACATCTGCATGCATTTGCAAGCTAAAACAGAAAAAGAAGGGCAGAGATAATAAGGAATGAAGATTTTAAAATTGCACTGTGCAGAAGAGACACACAAACCACCAGTGTGAACACAGCTGGGAGATTCAGCTTGGAGATGGATTAAAGTGGAATCCATTCACTGAAGGTCTCTGGTGCACATGAGTGCAAAGACTGAGGAAAAAAGGAGAAAAGTTTAATTTCTGAAAGCTATTTAGATTGCTGGAAGCATTGTCTAGAGACCTAAAAATCTAAAGCCTCAGAGAATCTGAACCTAAACCATCCCCAAATGGATTGATCAGGTATGATGTGCACATCTCTGCTGTTTTCAGAGTCAATGAAATTGACAATGAGTGTCTGGAAATTAGGAATGCCCACCCAGATTTTATCTCCATTACTTTAAGAACACCTTAATAAGGCACTTCAGGAACTGAACACTGACATTCTCACCCTGCTCTATTTACTTTACATTTGAATACAGGCTGGTAGAAGGAGAAATTTTGCTTTAATTTCTCCCCAAATTACCTGTTGCACTTTCAGGTTAGGAGTAGATGTAAAATTCAGCTAATCACTCTCTCTATCCATGAATATTCCACTAGTGAACTGACATACAGAACATCCTTTTTTCTCTTTTGTACCTTCCTAAATGGTGCCCAATGAACAGGACTCTTGCATAAATCTCACAGAAAATCACCAAAATTGCTGAAATTAACACTCAATTCCCTGATAAAAGCTTCTAAGAAAAGGCTTGACAGAATCACTGAACAAACTGAAACTTGGAAGAGAAACACCCATTTTAGCACTGATCAAGGGGAAAGAAAAATAAATGCTGTAACAATTCCAAGTGGAAGGTAAGGAGAAACACAGGAAGCACAGAAAGAACAAGGCCCTGTCAGATGATCTGTGCAAGGTAACTTTGTGCCCCAGCACTGTTAGAGAACATTCCCTGTCATTGGTGCAAGCAGCTGGAGACATAAATGCTGATTGAATTGGGGGCCACAGTCTTGGTAAGTGCAGAGGTGGTTCAATAACGTGACATGAGGGAGTTCCCTCAGAGCAACTGGGATGCCAGAAAGAAGTGAACAGCTCACCCCAGCCTGGCCCGCTCGGCTGCTTTTCCTTCTGACCCTCCTGGGGAGGCTCTGACATTTCCTCTGCCCTGATGGAAGTGCAGCTGCTGCCAAGGGAAACGTCCCCACCCTCACTCAGTGTTCCCTGTGCTTGCCAGATGTCCCATCTGCTGTCCCTGCCCAGGAGAGCTGCTCTGCTCGGGAGGAGGAGACCGAGCGAGAGCCTGGGAACATCGGCGGCTGCAATCCCTCCTGATCTAGCGCTGTTTATGGATGTGTAGTTGGATTTGGATAGTTACAAGTATAGGGATATTTACATACACTGACTGATATTTGTATAGGGATATTATGTGTGTATATTGTTATATTGATGCATGTATATTCATCTGTTTACATACTTGTACAGCATTGTAGCTGTGCATTTCTATTGCTGGGGATGTCTGGATTGTTTTATTGGTCCATTGATATTTGTGTATTTATAGACAGGTCTGTTATGTTTGTATTATATTGTCATGTTATATGTCATGAAATATGTAATGCATGTTTACATCTCTAAATTGTTATGCCTATATAGGTATTTACTTCTATTTATTATGTATGGAGTTGTATAGTTCTAAAATGCTATTTCTTTAGTTCTGGATCTGAGATTCTTTAGAGAGGGATATTGATGTTTCTGTATTTGTATATGGGCTGTATGGCTGTAGTAATGTGTAATAAATTTAATTGTTATACTTCAATTCAGTAACTTCAATATTTGTGTACAGTGAGTTGCTGCAGAGGGTTGCAATAAAGTAATTTTTTTTCACTGAAGTTGATATCTGTATAAATTTACATAGCACAATTCTCAGAATAAATTAGATTTTAATCATAAATTGAGATTTTTGTGTTTCTATATTGGTAGCATACCTGTTGCAATGTAAAATATTTTTCATTTTTAAACATAAGTTAATGTTTGTGTATTTGTACATTAGTAGTGCGGGTGTAACTATCGGCAATAAATGCAATGTTTCAACGGAAGTGTAGATTTGTGCTACCCAAAGCCATGGGCAGATGTAAATGCTGGAGGATTTTGGCCACGCAAATCTCCGGCCATGCCCAGCACCTGCCCCACCTGCACTCAGGCTGGGCAGGGGAAGCGCAGATTTGGGCTGGCAGCAGAGCCCCGCGTTGGCTCAGAACTCGCTGCAGAGGCTGCTGAGAAAACTCCGGGGCTCCATGAGCACAGAATCCAAGCAGGAGCCACCCGGGGAGGACAAATCCCTCATCCCACGGGCAGCTCTTTAGGAAAGGGCTCCAAGTGTCCCCCTGAAGCTCATCCCAGAGACCAGAAGCCAGCAGGGATCCTGAGCCAGCCCTGCTGCCTTTGGCAGCACTTTGGCAAATGAGCTGCAGCAAGAGGGAGGCAGCAGTGGCTGTGACTGCTGCAGGCTGGGAATGAAGGAAGGGCCATGGACACAAGTGCTGAGATGCCCCAAAATCCAGAGGGAGGCTGGAGAGTTGGGAATCAACTTGGCATTTCAGTGCCAAGCTCTCACAGGCACTGAAATGATGGAATCCCTTTGTGTGAAGTGACCTGGAAGAACTGACAGGGAGTTGCTGCTAGGATCAGCAGTGGCAGAAAGCAAAAATGTACAAACACTAGGAGATCGTCTAATATCCCCCACAAGCAATGGCTTCAAAAATGATCTCATGTATATATTATATTATATTACATTATATTATGTTATGTTAGATATTATTATATTAATCAAAATATATATTATATAATATGCATGAAATTTAATGCACATGTATTTTTGGACAATTTTATTTTTTGATATATATTTTAATTTAAGATATATATTTGAAATAGTCTTTCAGCTTGGGAGAGTGAAGATTTACAACAGTGCAAAACCATCTGCCCACAGAGCAGTCAGCCCCCGGGTGCGTGCATGCACACCCACCCACTGTGCTTGCTCTTCTCAGCATCTCAGGGCTGCTGTTTGCACAGAATTGGGATAAATTTAACTCAACAGAGCCACAAGTGGGCTGTCCAGCTTGTCAGGAACACTCATGTGGCAATGAACAACACAGACCTCCCAAACCACATTATCACAGGTCATTTCATTCATGCTAGGCACTGTGGAACTCTTAAAAGACACAGAAAAGGGGTGGAAAACATTGGCATCATGCTACTGCTGGTGTCCTCCTGGAGGAAAATCTGTTGGGTTTCTTAAGGTGGTAGCTTTCCATAAACTAGGAAACCTGCTCAGCACTGGTAGCCCAATTGTGAATGGTTTTCTTGACTTGGCAAAGCTGGGGTGTTACCAATGGACTCTGTCCTTGGTCCAAATCACCTGCCCTCACCTGCAGACAAAAGCACCACCACACCAAGCAGCAGCTACATCAGTCAATTTTCTCAAAAAGCTGTGTTTTCTCAAAAAGCTGGGAGAGGAAAGGAAAACACATCAGACACTGTGGATTAATGACAAGACTCTGAGGAACAGTTCCAAAGCCAAGGGCAGCAGCTTCTCTCTGGGCCACTCCTTGTGCCCCAAGGCAGCCGGGCTGCCCTGGCTGCCCAGGACCCTGCGCCCCGCGGGCTCTGCAGAGCTGCACAGCGGGGAGGCAGCTTCGGGCACCTCAGCCCTGGGCAGGAGGGGCTGCTTGCTCTGCAGGGCTGCCTGGGGGCAAAAGCAGGGTACTGGCCTTCTGCTCTGGGCCCCAGCCTGGCCTTGCAGGGCTGATCCTGTTCCCTGTCTCAAATGTGTAAAGACAGACTTGTTTGTTTGCAGCTCTGCACAGGTGTGATTTGCACCACAAAATACTGAAGGACTGAGGCCTGAACAACAGACCCTGACTGAAGCCTCAACAACAGGACCTGAGCCAAAGCTGCCCTCTAGATGACCTTCCCAACCCAATGTTCCATGTACCTGCTCCTTAACCAAGTGTTACTATCAAAAGGATTGTTGCATCCATTCACTGGTGAAACACGTCTTCACCTTTCTGCATGAGGAAAATGGACAAGGCCACACCTGGCCTTGGTTCGGTTCCTCCTTGAGCCCTGGGCAGGCTCGGTGTTGTAGTGTGTTTGTTAAGTTCACTGTATTACTCCCCCATTCTTGTATTGTTCCCCCCATTTTATGTTAATGGTTCTGCCCTTCCCAGTTTTCCCGCCACTTGTACTGTCAGTCCTTTAAGTTATATAATTCTTCCTCCCCCTTATCTCCTTATATGTAAACTTTTTCTCCTCCCTGGGCCCAGGCAATCAACCCCCCACTCCTCCCAGGTTTCCAGAACCTTCTTCTCTCTGGGGGTTGTGGTTGGCTGAGGTCCCGGGGCCCCTCCCTTACTCTATGTTTATTGGTTCTCTTATGCTGTTTGTAATGTTAAGTTCACTCCCTTGTCTTCCCCTATTGGTTACTTGTAAACCCCTCCTTTGTACACCTACCCCCTTTATAACCTTGTTCCAACTTCCATTCCGGGACACTCCCTGGTTGGTTTCCTTGGGCAATACACCTGACTTCACCCCCAGTGAGTGTCCTACTCCTTACTCGTCCTGCCTGCAGCGAGATCCTGTCCGCAGTCAGCACAGCCTGAGGCCTTAAGACGCCGAGGGGTGCTGGCAGGGAACGCAGCTGGGTGTCGGCCTTTACCACAGCTAGCCGGATGCTGACTGCTGGGCTACATACATCTCGCCGCAGCTCGGGGAGAAAAGCAAGAGGAGAATGACACCAGCTGTGCCCCCAGCAGAAGCTCTGGCACATTGCTCGTCCAGCACTGTCAGAGCTGGGCTACTCTCACAGCGCACTCGGGAGCCTCGTGGCCACCAAAGGTGGAGGCACCGCAGGATTTCCCGGTTCCCGGCCGTGGCTCTGCATGGCTTGGCTGGGACAGCTTCCCCCAGCTGATGTGCAGCTCTGCATGAAATGGAAACCATTGGGCTACCTAGTGATGGACCTTCCTTAATCACCAGAGGCACCCTTTTGTAATAATGCTGAGGTGCATTGCTTAGTTTATCCTTTCCTGACTCTTTTTTGCACTTTTGCATTACAGTAAATTACACTGTTCCTTCAGCTGGTGTCTGTGTCTGCATCTTTGACCCTCCCCACCATCAAAACAAACACACAGCCAGTTTAGCATGAGACCTGCCTCTCTGCCAGCCCATCTCTTGGCAAACACTCCTGGTGGCCGTCTCCACAAATGAAATTCCCACTTTGCAACTTCCTTTTCTGCAGGCAGGTGAGAAAAGGAGCCACTCCCAGTTCTGGACACCTCCAGAAACCAGCTGCTTTCAGCAGTCACCACCCTGAAATAGCAACCTCCTTCCTTAACCGGCCACAGAGAGCTCCCACCAAGAGGCCTTTTGTCCAAGGATACCCACAGAAGAGCTGGAGAAGGGAGCAGTTTGAAACACCACTGCATCAGAGTTTAAATCTGCCTTTATCAAATGAGCGCACACCAACCTGTCCCAAAGGGAAAGCAGGCAGGAAAGAGAAGCTCCTCTGCCACAACAGCAAACTCTGTGCTTCCTTCTGTTCCAGCTGGAGAGTGGAGGCCATGGGCTGCACCTCACTTTGGGAAGGAGCCCTGGGAATTGGCCTGGTCTGGGAGGGCAGCAAAAGGAATTCCCCAAAAAGTAGGAAAAAATTCTCTGGAAGGAAGAGATGATGACTATATTTCTGATGAAAAGCATAAAAAGAATAATTGTGGGGAACAAACATTCCCAGACACGAGATGAAGATCCTTGGGGCAGCTTCAATTCCCCCGCTGCTGGCATGCCTTGGTGATATTGGGGAAAAGAAGCGTTTGGCCCATTCAGCCATTGTACTGGCAGCAGGGTGCAGATCCCTGGGCCAGGGCCACCTCCCGGCCTCCTGATGGGTTTGGGGATTTTGCTTTCCCCTACCAGTCCTGGACCACCATTTTGTGGGCCAGATCTGGGGTTCCTGATCCCTCCACATGGGCCAGGGCCCCCCAGGGCCTCTCTCTGGCTCCTCTGCTGCTGCTGTTGCACTTTCTGACCAAAAAAAAAAAAAAAAATTAAATAAAAAGGGTTGAAAGAGCTGGCAGCCGACTTGAAGCATCAAAGGGCCAAAAAGTAGCTTCAGCCCAAGCTGTTCAATAAAGGGCTGTGGGCAAGAATTCCACATTCCAGAAATTTTCTCTAATCGTTTGAAATTGTTTGATGACTGTCAAAGGACTTTTGATAACTATTGATGGATTTTTCTGTAGTAAGCCTGTTTCAGGACCAAAAGGGACTTTCAGAGATGGCAAAGAGAAATATCTTAAGTCCATGGACTTTTCCTGAAACTCAGCTGCTTGGACTTGGACTTTCCTTGCATTGTTTTTGCATTTTCTTATATTGTAAAATTCTTTTAGTGATATGATAGAATTGTATGTTCTACAGGTGAAGAAATTCCCTGTTCATTCCACAGGAGCACTTGAGTGAAGTTTGATTGGCAACAGATAACCTGTCAAGTGTTTGTCCTTTCCTCTGCATGAGCCCAGCAGAGAAAATTACAAACACTTTTCATTTTAATTTCACTAAACAAAAAAGGTGACATGTTGCAGACATCTTTTATGAAAAATCCTTTCTTAGGATTTTTCCTTCTGAGAAGCTGCAGTTTCAGCAACAAAATGTAAACAATGGTTATCTGCTGCTGTGAAATGCAACAGGTCCACCTGTGATTGGCCCATCTTGGATCTTTATAATGAATGGCCAATCAAGGACCGAGCTATCTTGGACAGAGTCCCAGAGACCTGCCTTTTGTTATCATTCTTTTCTATTCTTAGCTTAGCTAGCTTCTGAGAGGAAACCTTCTTTTTCTTTTTAGTATAGTTATAATGTAATATATATATAATAAAATAATAAATCAAGCCTTCTGAACATGGAGTCAACATTCTCGTCTCTCCCTTCACCTGAAAACCCCTATGACCACGGTCACAGGCGGGTCTCTTGCCTTGGTGAGCCCTCAGTCCTCTGGGATACACCTCACCTCAATGCAGACTTCAGGTGCTTTGTTGTTTTCTTTTTCTTTCTCCAGAATACCAAGAGATCAAAATTCTTGGTAAAAACAGGACTTCTACTGTTGTGGTGTGCTGTAATGTCCCATTTTGGACTTCCAGGTCACTTCCCCAGGTGTGCTTATACCTCTCTCCCTTCCCCCTTGCCCCCATGCTGAGTGAGTCCTGTCAATCAGGCTTAACATTCCAGCAAGGCGTCGTGTGGTTGGTCAAGTTCAAAGGATGCCCCTATGCCCAGAGGTCATTGGCCTGTCTGGGTGTCATCTTCCCCTGAGACCCTGCCCCTCTCACCTGGTTGGTGGCTCACCTGTACCTCCCCTCCCCCTGTCCCTGAGCTTAAAAGGTGAATGAGACCATGCGGTCGGGATTCTGTTGGAGCAGTTGCCTACATTCAGACCTCTGTAACCATGGAATAAACCTCTGGATTTAAACCCTCCAGCAGAATCATCTCCCTTTTCTCTTCAACATCGCCTGAAGCCATTCCTCCTGAGGTAAAAGGGGTTCCTAACGAGCCCGGACTTGTTCAGTGCCCAGCTGCAATCTCCAGCAAGCCAAGGTATCTCTGGGATGATACACCGCAGTTGCTGCCTTTGGCCCAGCAGCGAGGGTCAGACTGGCCCATTCTACTTTCAGTAAAAGCCAAAAAGAAGCTCTGCAGGGCTTCTTCGTAGATACAGATAAAATGCTCTGGTGATCTTATCACACCCTGTTCTCAAACTTTTGGCACCAGCTTCTACTCTGGAACACCATGACTTCCTTGTAATCTGAAAGAGGGAACAAATCAAACCTCAAGAACAAGTCCTACCTTTAAAACCAGTGTCCCTCCCACCAGAAACTTCTTTTCCTGTGATAGATGAGTCATATGATGATTGACTCTCACAATTAATAGACAAATATAATGTTTGTGAAAAGCGCATATTATATGGCTCTATGCAGATATTTACCATATGTATTTTGATGTATTGAGTAGTAGTGCTGTATTAACATTTTAATAATATGAAAAAATGTAGTCTTGTAATTGAAAGGTAACTTTTGTAGTTAAAATAAGAACTATGTCGGTGGGATTTTTTTAAGAAAGGAATGAGGCACTCGCACCAGATAGCAGCCGCAGGACACCTGAATCATTCAGAGAAAAAGAATTTATTGCTCTCTTATCAGAAGAAACAAACTTCTTCCTGCCTTGAAGGCACTGTTAGGATTAGAAGGAAGAAGTTGATGATGACCAGACAGAATCCTGTGTTTGAATGGTATTTATGCATCGTGTATGAAGTGTATGAATATGCAATAGGCTATTGTTTTTAAGGGTTAATCCTTCGTTAACGGGTGTCCTTTTTCAGGCTTGTGCTGCCCAGAAAAAGGTACCCGGACATCCGTAACTCTTTGTATTTGTTGTCTCATATTGTCCTAATTCAACTTGTCCAAATTATTCTAATTGCATTACTGTGTTTATAACCATTTTATTACTATTAAACTTTTAAAATTTTTAAAACAAGTGATTGGCGTTTTTCATCATGTATATAGGTTAAGAAAAGTTTATAGATTTATAGTTGTGCTGTACTGCTCACGTGGTTATCAAGGGACAGCTGGGGTTGGGACATCTGGGAGGGCTGGCTTGGCACTATGGCCACACCTGACCCCCAATCAGGATTTGAGGAAGAGATCTCCACCAGTGGACAGTCAAGAAAGGGTTGATGGACAGAACTTCGGGAGGGGTTAAATGGTTAAAAAGGGAAAACCTCCATTGTGAGGGGGCTGAGCACATGGTGAGGAAAATCTTTTGCTCCTGGTGCTGTAATCTTTCTTCTTCATTCAATCTTTCTGTTGTATTTTTGATAAGGTTTAATAGACCTTCCTAAACTATGAAAAGTGGGTAGCTATTTCTCACACTGTGGTCTGCAACCCTCATTCTTTATTACAATAGAATGCTTCTTTTTTTAGGTTTGCATCAGTTCCATATGCTTTTATGAGCTTTTATGCCTTTTTATCTATATATGTTTAATACCACTATCTGCTTATTGCAACATTCCAGGAATCCCTTTTGACTCTTCCTGCAGAAGGTCAGGTCACTGTGGGTTTTACACCAATAAAAATCCAGGTTGTTCAGATCCTAGGTGTGACGCAGGCAGGCACAATTTGCCTGCTGACATAGGGACTGAAGACAAACCCCTCTGTTGTCACTGAAAACAAAAGAAAGGAGGAAGTTTCTGCCCATTGGAAAGTCCTCGTTTGCCCTGAAGGACTCTGCCTCTTCTTTCTCAGCAGCAGCTCAGCAGCCGGACACCAAGAAGGACAAGAGAGGGAGGGGTGGTTGATTTGTGTGACAATTTAACAGCCCTTGCAAACAAGAGCTGAGTCTGTTAGTAACATCTCTGCAGAGGCAAGTCCTTGCTGAGGATGCAGAGCTGAGTCACTTGTGTTTAGTTTGCACTGAGTTAGTGGCACGGTGGGTTTTCATGCTGCAGGTGTGGCCCCTGTGACAGCAGCCTGTTCATCCTTCAGGGGGTTTGCACCCACAGGGACAGTGCTGCTCCTGCCAGCACACCACAGTTTGTCCTCATGCCAAAAAGTCCGGGCAGAACTTCTTAAAGGAACATTTTCCTTTTGCTCTCAAACCAAAGATTTAGATGTAATGGTGTAATAGAAACAAATCTCTTCCCCTGTTGTCTGTTGGGACAGGAGGAAAATCCTATCACATCCAGATAGCAAGGCACTGATTTCACTTCTACGCTGGAAATGACTTGCAGGAGCAAGTAAAGTAAATTCTCTGCTAGAACAGTGAAGTCCTGCCACTCTAAATCAGTGTGGTGCCTGAAGGGTTTTGTAGCAGGGTTGCACCTAAGTTGATGCTCAAGAAGTTTATAAGGTCCAACACAGACCTAAAGTTTGCACAGCAGAGTTTAGGCTGACAGCTAAGGGAGCATAAATTAAATGGTCTTTCCAACCCAGAAGGCTGATGAGAATTGTTGGTATTTGTGCTCTCCTTCCTTGTTTAAAAGGATAGCAACATATTTGATGAGATTTTGGCATTGCAGCTAAAAATCATGGCCAGATTAAGTCACCAAAGTGGTTGTTGTGCATTTCTAATTGTGGAGGTCAATATCAATGTGAGGAAGTGAAGGGAGTCGACCACATCCTAATTGATCAGCATCAAACTCCGATTTATTGATCCCACTTACACGCTTTATAGTGGTGTTAATTAAGCTTATACATATTACAAAACCCGAGCTCATCTTTAGTGACGGATTACACACCAACCCCTCCTTTGTTGCCGAAACCTGTGGTTTTCTTGTTGAGACTAATACCTGTTTTTCTCATCCTGTTATTGATTTGTTATTTATCATTCTCAAGGCCTCCATGTTTTCCACCATGCCTTTCTCACCCCTTCCTCAAGGATGTGGTGTTTACTGTTGGTAAGGGAAAAGCCTGAGAACTTGCTGCATACAGCTGCCTTTTATTTTTTAACCAGCCGTATTTGTTCATGGCCTTTTTTTCTTCAAGCCATGTCTGAGCAAAATTCTCCAGCATCAATGTAGCTGTTTCTGGTAATACAAAAAGCTCTTTCAAGACACTTCTTAAGAGAAATGTCTTTTTCGTTTTCACTTTTAACTGCAAAGCCTCTCCAGGATGTACAGCAAACAGATTATCTAGATTGTCCTTTCACCAAACCAGAAAACTTCCCCTTTAATCAACCTGAATTGCATGATTCTCATCTGTATGAAGGAATTTCATTTAGTCTCTGCTGTAAAGAAGTGATTTCTATGCAATAGGGTTGATAAAGGGAAGACCCAAATTATCAAGAGTGGTATTTGTTAGAGCTGCCATTACTCATCACACACTTTAAACAACCCATACCACCGAGCCCAAACCTAATATGGCTCCGTATTAAGTATTTCTGATGGATTACACATCCTTGTGTGAAGATGGAATTAGGATTTAAAGCCAGTATTTCTGCATATACAAGCATTGTGCAAGAACATTGCATCTTCAAAATGGAAACCAAATATCACCTCTACAGGGTAAATGCTGCAATAACATGAATACACTTCTTCCATCAGGTTCACAGGCAGCTTAACCAATTCTGTGCTTGCAGATAATCTGTCCCAGCATCTTTTGGGGCCCTGAACCAGGAAGGTCACACTGAAATACTGTGGGACCATGAAAATTTCTCCAGATCCAAACCAGTCTCCAGGTGACACAAGTGACTGCAGCAACCACCAGCAACGCAGCGGAGGCCAGGTTTGCTGTGTTCTCTTTGTCATTGTGGGTTTGTAATTCAGAATCACAGAGGGGCTTGAGTTGGAAGGGGCCTTAAAGACCCTCTAGATCCAACCCCCTGCCATGGGCAGAGACACCTTCCACTAGACCAGGTGGCTCAGAGCCCCTGTGAGGTTTGGCAAATACCCAAAGACACCTTTTCCTCTGTTTTGCAAGGTCAGATTTCCATGCTCACTTTCACAGATGGCTCCAGTCTGACACAGGGCATTGCTGATTGGTCACTCTTATCTCCACAGCCCAGCAGAGATCCTGTTTTGGATGGCTCTCACTGCTCCCAAGGCCCCAGGGACCGGACACCGCCTCTCCTCCTTCTGCTTTCCCTTCCAGGATCAGAGATTTCCTGCTGCTTCCTCCACGTCTGAGACAACTGGAGGAGAGGAGGGGCTGAGGATGTGGCTTGTGACAGAGAGTTGATAATGCTCAGCTGAGTATTTTATTCTCCTGCCACTAAGCTGTCAGGCTGCTGCTGAAATTCCTCCTGCTTGGAAAGGGCTGGTGTGAGCAGCAGGAATTGTTGCTGGCTGGAACTTTTCCAAGAGCTGGACAAAAGAAGCATTTTGTGGAAGGGCACCAGCTGCCCTTGGTCAGCAGCACAAGGTGTGAGGTCCCCTTTGAGGGCCATCCCTGCACAAGGACAGCCTGGCCTTCTCCAGTGCCCAGAGCACCTTCCAGGCTTTCGGGCTGGCCTCGTCCCTCACCCTGGAGAAGCAGGTTGCTGTTGGAACTCTCAGAATTCTGGCTGGATTGCCGTGTAGTACCACAGACAGCCCTGGAGTCACCAGTACAGACTCCATCTGCAATATAAGGGGACTTTGTTCCAGCTTTTCCCTTGGACCAGCGTGCAGCAAGCCCACCTGGGCCTCATTCAGGTCTTTGTGGGCTGGTAGTCAGCTTCTGCTGGGAATTTAAAGCAGTCACCCTAGTCTCCCCAGCAAATAGTGGAGCAAACCCAGCTGCATCACCCCCCGAATTTCACTCTAAAAACCACAATTTTCATTTTACTCTATTCAAGCCTTGAAGAAAACAAACTTTTCTTGAGTGAGCTGGAGGCACAGTGTCCTCCAGGATCATTCTTGAGTAGGACAATATTGCAGGGGAAGACTGGCAAACCCAGAGTTTACTGGTGCTTAGGAAGCTTTGCTAAACCTTCCCATGTGCAGTGCTCTTGCACCCTCCTGAGCTCCTGGAGCCCTCACTCAGCTCAGGCACAGTTTGGACAGAAGGGGATGGTTCTGTCTGTCACATGTGGGGACAGGAGGTGGGAAGACTTTGAAAACACTGCCACGAGGGCAGGGCTGTTTTCATTGATGGTGCCAAGGTAGTACATCATCTTTGATTAAATGTGAGGTGCTGAAGGGCAAAAATTCTCAGTGATAAGGAGAGAGTGTCTCCACTCACACAGCAAGGTAAGTGAAGGGGAAAGTGCAATCTGTATTTCATGGGAGGTATTCAGTTTTTAACAAAACCTTTTTGCAGAAGACGTGCCTAGGCAGGGGTAATTCAGAGCATTTTATCAGCCTCACAGAGTATCCCCACATCTGCTTTGCCACATTTTCTCTTTTTTTTAATTTTAAAGGTTTCTCCTGCCAGGGTTGCTCCTGCTTGGAGTTCTACTCTCAGTGGAGCCCCAGAGTTTTCTCAGCTGCCTCTGCAGCGAGTTCTGAGCCAACGCGGGGCTCTGCTGCCAGCCCAAATCTGCGCTTCCCCTGCCCAGCCTGAGTGCAGGTGGGGCATGTGCTGGGCATGGCCGGAGATTTGCATGGCCAAAATCCTCCAGCATTTACACCTGCTCATGGCTTTGGGTAGCACAAATCAGAGAACACCCATCACAGCTGACAAACGGCATTTCTTGCAGATTGCTACACCAGCACTGCTGATCCACAAATACACAAGAATCAATTTCAGCTGAAAAATGTCATTTATTACAAATTGCTACACTCACGCTGACAATATAGAACTATACAAATCTCAATTCAAGTTAAAACCAGGAATTTATTAGATTATTACAACCAGTCTGTGTAAAAATATACAAATACTAATTCAGTTAACAAAACTAAATTTATTGCCAACCTCTACAACAACTCACTATACACAAAGATCAATTAGGCATTTAACAACTTAATTTATTACATATAACTACAAATGAATAAATAGCAACACAACTTTATATATAGGAAAGAGAACTAAACACAGATACAATAACATCCATGTATACTTCGATAGAAATATACACATAGATGTAATTACAAACAAATATGTATATATACACATACATATATACAGAGGTTACATCCCTAAACACAACACATACAAAAATAGTCCTATACAAATAGCAACCGACAAATGTGCATATCCAAATGATATCTTTAGACATTTCTACATAACAGATATGTCTAGAGATGGATAGACATGTCTATCCAAATGGACAATGCAATTCTAGACATGTCTACACAGAACTCAAAGCAGAGGGATCCCAGCTGCCCCATCTTCAAAGCCTCTCGCTCGGTCTCCTCCTCCCGTGCAGAGCAGCTCTCCTGGACAGGGACAGCAGATGGGACATCTGGCAAGCAAAGGGAACACTGAGTGAGTGTGGGGATGTTTCCCTTGGCAGCAGCTGCGCTTCCATCAGGGAAGAGGAAATGTCAGAGTCTCCCCAGGGGGTCAGAAGGAGAAAGCAGCTGGGCGGGCCGGTCTGTGGTGAGCGCAGCCGTGGCGGGACTGTCCCGCAGCCCGGCAGAGCCAGCACAGCTCCCGGGCCCTGCTGGCACAGCTGCCTTGCCCAAGGACAGCCCCTGTGCCAGCCGGGGCAGCTGCGCTGAGCAGCCCCAGCACGGGCAGGGCCCGCTCCTGCCCCGCCGGGCAGTGCCCACGGCCACAGCCCACGGCAGCCTCAGCCCCACCTGCCTCCCTGGGCCTGTGGCCTCAGCCGGGCTCTCTCCAGGCTGGCAGCAGCAGGTCCCCGTTCACTTCTCTCGCTGCTGGCCTTCAGCTCCTCCCTGCTGGCTCCCGTCCGTCTCCAGCTGTCCTCAAGGTCTTCATAGCAGCTGTGGCAAAAGCAGAGCCTCTGGAATTGCTTCCAAGGCCTGGCAGAGCTGCAGTCCTGGAGCCCTCTGTGCTCCCTGCTGGCCCCCTCCATCCCCTCAGCCCCGCCATGCTCTCGGTGAAGCCCCAGCCCCCTTCAGTTTCTTCAGCCCCTCACAGTCCTCCCACACCCCTCAGTCCCTTCTGAGCCATCCCATCCCCTGAGACCCACCACCCTGCCAGCCTGTGCCACTTCCCTGTCACCTCAGTGCCACCATGGCCCTCGGCTGCCCCACAGCCCTCAGCCCCAGCAGCAGCTCAGGGTCACTGTCCCTTCAGCGCCACGGCCCCCTCAGCCCCCTCAGTCTCACCGTCCTTCAGCAGCTCCTCAGGGACAGTGCCTGGGGCCAGCGGCAGCTCCCACCGCTCCAGGGACAGCCGGGGCTGGAAGTGCTGCTCCACCCGGCCTGGCCGCCAGCTCAGACCCAGCACAGGGACAGGGGACACAGGGGGCAGGGGGGAAAAGCAAGAGGTGAAAAAGGCAGCTGAGGGGGGAAAGAGGTACAAAGGCAGCCTAGGCCTACACAAACAGCAATCCTTCCATCAATCTCTCCATCTAAACATTCCTGTTCCTCCTACTATATAACTATACATGTTTATAAATGTAACTTCATAAATATATATATATTTATATAAGTATTTTACTCCACACATATAAGAATCTAACTCTGAAAATATTTAATGTAAATATATAATAAAATATATCACATCTATAACTATATAAATATCCACATTTAACTACACAGACCTATCAATATATGTCCATAGAAATAGAACATTATCCTCTATAAATGGAACTATATCCACTAATAATTAAAACCATAGAAATCTATAAACATATCTACAAGCAGAGGAGTTCTACCTGCCTGATGGTCACAGGCTCTCCCCTGTCTCTTCCTGCCATGCAGGGCAGCACTCCTGGAGATGTTGGTCAGATGGCATCTGGGAAGCAAAGGGAACGCTCAGTCAATATTGGCCCTTGTGCACCTTTCCTTTGGGCAGCAATTGTCCTTCTACCAGGGGCTGTCAAAGATGGCCTGAAAGGCAGACTCTCACTTAGCAATTTGAAGCAATCTGCCCTTAAAAGAACAGGTTCCATCCCAAGGGTTCAAAAGTGTGCTTCAAAGCATTGAATTATCTCGATAAAGTCCCAGCCCCCGCAGTGCAAAGGGCACCCAGGAGAGCTTGAAACACAGTCCCAGCGGCCACAAGGAAGTCCAGCCTTGTTCTTTATCTGAGCTGACAGAGAGACCTCAGTCCTCACTGAAATGGCTGAAGCTGAAGGTGCTGGGAGCTGAGTCATGAACCAGCTCCATTACCTGCCATCTACAAACTGCCCTCTGCAGGGAGCAGCAGCTGCTCCAACTTGACCATCAGCTCTGGCAGGAAGGGCTGGGAGGGACAGAGCTCCCTACAAGGCCTGCAGGCTGCACCAGCTGGGCTAAGTAATGGATCCACAGTGCTCCTTCTCTCCTCTTAGGCCTCCCTAATCAGGGGTCATTCAAGCTTTTCCTTCTGATACTGGAGTTACCGTGATTTTTCAATTACTTGGCCTCTGATGTTGTGCTCCTTGTTTTTCTTGTGGGTCAGGACCACTGGAATTACATTTAGTCAGTGATTTGGACTTCTACCCTGACTTTTTGCTCTTTTTTTCCCCTGCTCCTTCAAGTGTCGCTCAGCCTGGCCTCCCCTGGCACCCTGCAGTAAATTTATCCTCCAACTTCATCACAAAACTGGGACACCCGGCTTGGTGACACAACTCGCACAAGGTCAGGTTTATTCCCTGCTCTCTGCCCCAGCAGAGGACTCCGTGTCAGAGCCTCTGGAGAAGCCTGGAGGGCAGGGCTCAGGGAGGTTGTGCCAGCGCAGGATTTGAACTCAAGGCACCAGGAAGCACCAACCCTGCTCAGGGCAGCCATCTCACAGCTCTCTAAACCAGTGTGGGCTCTGTCCTTACCAGGCTCCTCGGGCTCCTGGGAACTGTTCCTGCAGCTCTCGGTGCCAGATGAAGCTTCCTCTGCTGCAGCTCTGTTCACAGGCTCCCCTCCTGAAGAATCAGGGGCAACACCAACATTGTCCTGAGCAGAAAAACAGAAAGAAAGGAACTCAAAGATCACTCACTATTTTGCTGGAATCATATCAGGGATACAGTAACTGTCCTTCTCCAATCCCAAAGGACATGGAGACCAGAGGAGGGAACACTGCCCACACAGTTCACATGACAAGCCTTTTAAACTCAGGATTCAGGGGGCCAAGGCGAAACTGAAGCTCTCACAAAATGACCTTTGAGACAAAACATGAACACAGAAAACCAGAAGACACCAAGTGAGGGGACGTGCCCCCACGCTCTGACCCTGCCTTATCCCAGAGCTGTGAGAAATCAGCCAGCACAAAGCCAGGGGCTCTCCTTGCTGCCAGCATGGCTCCCAGCCCTGCTCAGGGCTGTGTGCTGCAAACCCACAGGCAAAGCACACATTTCTGCCTGGCAGTCTCAGCACCCCCAGCCAAGCGCTCACACAACCCATCACAAGGTGCTGCTTCTCCGAGCCCTCTGCTGCTGCCCCGCTTGTGTCATCCAGGCAAACATTGATGCACCCAGGCTATTTCCAGGATCACATTTGTGATCAGTGGCAAAAATCTGTAAATCGTTAGGGTGGGGAAAAAAACCAACCCAAAAGACAGGAAAATCCAGACAACCAAGTAGTGTTTCTATTCCTATACTCTATACTGAGGAAGCAAACGTCCACAATGAAGCAAATTACCTTTGGAAACAAAGATATTCTCCCTATGACCAGTTTCAGAACATTCATCTCTTCTGCCATAGTCCATCCATCAGAACCCTAAAGATTCTGAAGATGGTTCCAAGCCTGCAATGTTTCCTTTTATTATGGAATAAAATGCTTCTCTAAGCTGCTATGTGTGACTTTACAGAAGACAAAAGTCATGCCACTTGAGAATAAGGCATTGGCAAATCCGAAAAATCCCACTCTCCCCCTTGAGTCATAATCACAAATGTACTGCAGGCAATGGGTCAGCACATCAACAGAAAGACAGACATTCTTTGGCCAACAGTGTAATAATCTGCAAATAACAGAGAGCTGCAGCTGCAGCCCAGCCCCAGCCACGGCTCTGGGAGCGCCCACACGCTCGGCAGGGCTCACACAGCAGCAGCAGCTGCAGCCAAGTCCTTGCTTTGCCTTGGCCTTCCCACCCAAAAGAGGCACAGCCCACATCTGCTGCAGCTGCAACAGAGGCATCTCTGGCATGCCCCTCCCTGCACGGGACATTTGGCCTTCAGTGCCACTTCTCCAAACACTCTTCTCCTCTTTCCCAGCAAGTAAAACCTCTTCTTCATTTCTTCTTCATCCCCTCTTTTAGAAATCTTTCTTTACCAAGAATAATTCAATAACTAAATAATAATGAAATAAGTTCAATTAAAGAAGCCTTTGCTTCTTAACCATGTAACAAGGTTCAAAAGTTCTCAGTCCAGCCCCTTTTATCCCAATCCAATGGAATTACCTGAGCAGAGGGAGATCTTTCAGACAGGGACCTCCTGATCTCCTGAATCATTTTCTCTACGGCAAGGCCTAGATCTGCTGGTGGCCATTCCTTCTCCCCAAGTGCGTTCTGTGCTGAGCTGGAGGCCGTCCATGCTGCACAGGCTGCGCTGCCGGGTGGAGTGCTGGGCCCTGAAGTGCCCGGGGTGGCTGCAAGAATCCAAACACATTGGTCAGGCTCCACAACGTGGCTGTGGGACACAGAGCTCTAGTGCTGCTGTGGACCAAACATCACGGGAAGCACACAGCAAAACCAGGCAGAGAATCTTTTGGCCTCCTAGGTGCCCCTTCCTAGTAGGCTTGACAACTTCTGGCCGAGAATGACAGAGTCTTGTGGGAAAATACTTCAAACGGTCACTTTTCAGGACCTTTTCGAAAAACAAGGCTACAACTCTTTTCTTACCACGTGCGTCGTAGGCTGGGGGCTGCTGCTCCCTGTGGAGCTGCTGGAAGCTGCAGGGCTGGATGGCGAGCACCTCCCGCTCGGCCGGAGGCAGCTGCTCCCCGTAGAGCTCCTGCGAGCGGCTGCGGGGCCCCTCCCGCCCGAGCGGCAGCGGCCGCTCCCCGTGGAGCCCGAGCAAGTGGCAGGGCGGGATGCCGAGCACCGCCCGCTCGGCGGGCGGCGGCCGCTCCCCGTAGAGCTCCTGGAAGCGGCTCGGCCCCTCCCGCCGGGCCGGCAGCGGCCGCTCCCTGTGCAGCAGGTGGAAGCCGCAGGGCGGGCGCCGGGCGAGCAGCGGCCGCTCCCCGGGGTGCTGCTGGAGGCGGCCGGGCCGAGGGCTGCGCAGCTCCCGCCCGTCCGGCAGCGTCCGCTCCCTGTGCAGCAGGAGGAAGCCGCTGGGCGGGCGCCCGGCCGGCAGCGGCGGCCGCTCCCTGGGCAGCGGCGTGAAGCGACCGCGCCCGTGCCGCCCGTCCGGCAGTGGCCGCGCTCCGGGGAGCTGCTGGGAGCCGCGGGGCGGGCGCCTGCGGCCATCCCGGCCCGCAACCGGCCGCTGCCTGTTGGCCGCGCTCCGGCGCTTGATGCGGAGCAGGAGGTCGGGGCGGTCGCGGCGAAAGCAGGGGTTGCTGTAGTGGAGCCAGGCCCCGGCATCGCCCGGCGCGGCTGAGCCGAGCCAGCCCGGCACCTTGCGGAAGCCGTAGCGGTAGAGCTGCCGCACGAAGCTGCGGAACTGCGTGGCCCTGAAGGTGTGCGGGACCGGGGCCGGCCCATGGCCACGGCCCCTGTGGGCGCGGCCCGAGCTGAGCAGCTCCCGCTCCAAGAGGGAGCGGTCGATGAGCAGCCCCTGGGCACGGCTGTCCCAGCGCACGGAGCGGACGCGGGGGCTGTTCACCAGGCGCCAGAGCTTGGCGGGGAAGGTGCGGGCGCTGAGCCCGGCGGGCAGCGGCAGCTCCGCCATGGCATCGATCGCCGACTGTGGCCACAACGCCCGCAGCGCAACGGCCGCGGCTGCGCCAGCGGCGCGCGTCCTGAGGGGAGCACTGCGCTCGGGCCCGCGGGGCCGCGCGTGACAGAGCCGGGGCTGCGGGCACAGCGCGGGCGGGGCGGCTCCGGGGCTGGCCGGGCTCGGCTCGGCTCGGCTCGGCTCGGCTCGGCTCGGCTCGGCTCTGCACAGCTTGGCACAGCACAGCAGAGCAGGTTATCCGCACTATGCATCCCGTGCCTGGGTCACCATCGGTGACAGAGAGGAAGGACATTGCTCTGTTTTGGCTGGGAAAAGGATGAAAAGGGGTGATTAGAAAACATTCATTTGGTCTCCTTTTCCACAGACTAGCTGGTTTTATCTCATTATGTCTGCCTGTCTTTGGCAGAGTTGGCACATTTCTCGTAATTCAGAGTCAGCTACAGCAGCAGGAATGGGAAGCAATTTTGTTAGCATTGATATCAAAGCCAAAGTGCTGCCCCATGGATGGATGTTGCTTTCTTCAAGGGATTTTTGGCCTAGAGCTGTAGCAAACTCATATTGGTGTCTTCCCAAGCAGCGTTGCCTTTGTATTTCCACAGGAATCACCTCTTCTTTTTTTTCCCCCCATTTGGGGAGAGCTCCAATGCAAATGCCTCCTGCAGCCAGCTCTTGTCACTGTGGACTGACAAAGGAGATCTGGCAGTGGGGAGAGACTCCCTAGAGCTGCTGTGGAGAGCTGAAGGGGGAAGCTTTGTCCCTTAGTCTTGAAGTCTTGTTGGGGAGCTGCTCGTGCTCTGCGGGACGGACACCAGTGGTGTTTATCCAAGTCTTGCAGATAAAGAAAGAAGGTATATGGATGCCAGGTAGAGAAACAAGGTGTATGGGAGAGAGATGGGGAAAAGGAGAGGGGTAATAGCGAAAGGAGCCCTCCGGAGGCAGAGATCAATCTTCATGGAGGTAATGATCGATGCTCAGTTTATTGCAAATCTCAGGGTACATTTATATGCTAATGCAGGGTTCAGCAACGGGACAATACTTATAAGTGGTTACAAAGTGTTATGTGTAGGACAAAGAGCTAACATATCTTTGGTCAGGTATATAGATTGGCAAAAGTGTCAGCAGAACATTCGGCCCCATATCTTCTCTTCACATCCCTAGAACATCTTGCTTCACATCTCTTTTCCTGGGGTACGTCTTGGCAAACTTTTTTATATTGTTTGCCCAAGGGCAGCATGCTTCTGTTCTAAGGCACGTATGCAGGGTTGTGCATCTTGCTTCTATCCAGTGTCTGCTCAAAATGCTCTCTACATTCCTGAGCTTCCTGACACACCACAGAGACTTTGGGGTTGTCGTATTGGCAAACAAATTTCAGTCTGGGAACTTTTTGAAGTTCCCAATTCTTTTTTTTATTTTTTGCTTTCTTCCAGAAATACTGTCATTATCTAATGCTTCCAGAGAATTTTTCCTACTTTTTGGGGAATTCCTTTTGCTGCCCTCCCAGATCAGGCCAATTCTAAGGGCTCCTTCCCAAAGTGAGGGGCAGCCCATGGCCTCCACTCTCCAGCTGGAACAGAAGGAAGCACAGAGTTTGCTGTTGTGGCAGAGGAGCTTCTCTTTCCTGCCTGCTTTCCCTTTGGGACAGGTTGGTGTGCGCTCATTTGATAAAGGAAGGTTTAAACTCTGAAGCAGTTGTGTTTCAAACTGCTCCCTTCTCCAGCTCTTCTGTGGGTATCCTTGGACAAAAGGCCTCTTGGTGGGAGCTCTCTGTGGCAGGTTAAGGAAGGAGGTTGATACTTCAGGGTTGTGACTGCTGAAAGCAGCTGGTTTCTGGAGGTGTCCAGAACTGGGAGTGGCTCCTTTTCTCACCTGCCTGCAGCAAAGGAAGTTGCAAAGTGGGAATTTCATTTGTGGAGATGGCCACCAGGGGTGTTTGCCAAGAGATGGGCTGGCAGAGAGGCAGGTCTCATGCTAAACTGGCCGTGTGTTTGTTTTGATGGTGGAGAGGGTCAGAGATGCAGACACAGACACCAGCTGAAGGAATAGTGTGATTTCCTGTAATGCAGAAGTGCAAAAAAGAGTCAGGAAAGGATAAGCTAAGCAATGCACCTCAGCATTATTACAATAGGGTCCTTCTGGTGATTACAGAAGATCCATCACCAGGTACCCCAATGGTTTCCCATTCATGCAGAGCTGCACATCACCTGGGGGAAGCTGTCCCAGCCCAGCCCTGCAGAGCCACGGCCGGGAACCGGGAAATCCTGCGGTGCCTCCACCTTTGGTGGCCACGAGGCTCCCGAGTGCGCTGTGAGAGTAGCCCGGCTCCGACAGTGCTGGACGAGCAATGTGCCAGAGCTTCTGCTGGGGGCACAGCTGGTGTCATTCTCCTCTTGGTTTTCTCCCCGAGCCTGCCCAGGGCTCAAGGAGGAACCAAGGCCAGGTGTGGCCATGTCAATTTTCCTCATGCAGAAAGGTGAAGACGTGTTTCACCAGTGAATGGATGCAACAATCCTTTTGATAATAACACTTGGTTAAGGAGCAGATACATGGAACATTGGTTTGGGAAGGTCACCTAGAGGGCAGCTTTGGCTCAGGTCCTGTTGTTGAGGCTTCAGTCAGGGTCTGTTGTTCAGGCCCTTCAGTATTTTGTGGTGCAAATCACACCTGTGCAGACCTGGAAACAAACAAGTCTGTCTTTAGCACATTTGAGACAGGGAACAGGATCAGCCCTGCAAGGCCAGGCTGGGGCCCAGAGCAGAAGGCCAGCACCCTGCTTTGCCCCCAGGCAGCCCTGCAGGGCAAGCAGCCCCTCCTGCCCAGGGGCTGAGGTGCCCGAAGCTGCCTCCCCGCTGTGCAGCTCTGCAGAGCCCGCGGGGCGCAGGGTCCTGGGCAGCCAGGGCAGCCCGGCTGCCTTGGGGCACAAGGAGTGGCCCAGAGAGAAGCTGCTGCCCTTGGCTTTGGAACTGTTCCTCAGAGTCTTGTCATTACTCCACAGTGTCTGATGTGTTTTCCTTTCCTCTCCCAAATTTAACACAGCTTTTTGAGAAAATTGACTGATGTAGCTGCTGCTTGGTGTGGTGGTGCTTTTGTCGTGCAGGTGAGGGCAGGTGATTTGGACCAAGGACAGAGTCCATTGGTAACACCCCAGCTTTGCCAAGTCAAGAAAACCATTCACAATTGGGCTACCACTACTGAGCAGTCTTCCTAGGTTTTGGAAAGCCACCACCTTAAGAAACCCAAGAGATTTTCCTCCAGGAGGACACCAGCAGTAGCATGATGCCAATGTTTTCCACCCCTTTTCTGTGTCTTTTAAGAGTTCCACAGTGCCTAGCATGAATGAAATGACCTGTGATAATGTGGTTTGGGAGGTCTGTGTTGTTCATTGCCAGATGAGTGTTCATGACAAGCTGGACACCCCACTCGTGGCTCTGTTGAGTTAAATTCATCCCAAATCTGTGCAAACAGCAGCCCCGAGATGCTGAGAAGAGCAAGCACAGTGGGTGGGTGTGCATGCATGCACCCGGGGGCTGACTGCTGTGTGGGCAGATGGTTTTGCACTGTTGTAAATCATCACGCTCTCAAGCTGAAAGACTATTTCAAATATATATGTTAAATGAAAATATATATCAAAAGATAAAATTGTCCAAAAATACATGCACATTAAATTTCATGCATATTATATATTATATATTTTGGTTAATATAATATAATAGTATAGTATAGTATAGTATAGTATAGTATAATGAATATATGAGATCATTTTTGAAGCCATTGCTTGTGGGGTATATTAGACGATCTCCTAGTGTTTGTACATTTTTGCTTTCTGCTAGTGCTGATCCTAGCAGCAATTCTCTGTCAGTTCTTAAAGGTAACTTCACACAAAGGGATTCCATCATTTCAGTGACTGTGAGAACTTGGCACTGAAATGCCAAGTTGATTCTCAGCTCTTCAGCCTCCTTCTGGATTTTGGGGCATCTCAGCACTTGTGTCCATGGCCCTTCCTTCATCCCCAGCCTGCAGCAGTCACAGTCGCTGCTGCCTCCCCCTTGCTGCAGCTCATTTGCCAAAGTGCTGCCAAAGGCAGCAGGGCTGGCTCAGGATCCCTGCTGGCTTCTGGTCTCTGGGATGAGCTTCAGGGGGACACCTGGAGCCCTTTCCTAAAGAGCTGCCCGTGGGATGAGGGATTTGTCCTCCCTGGGTGGCTCCTGCTTGGATTCTGTGCTCATGGAGCCCCGGAGTTTTCTCAGCAGCCTCTGCAGCGAGTTCTGAGCCAACGTGGGGCTCTGCTGCCAGCCCAAATCTGCGCTTCCCCTGCCCAGCCTGAGTGCAGGTGGGGCAGGTGCTGGGCATGGCCGGAGATTAGCACGGCCAGAATCCTCCAGCATTTCCACCTGCCCATGGCTTTGGGTAGCACAAATCTACACTTACTTCAGTTGAAACATTGCATTTATTGCAGATAGTTACACCTGCGCTACTAATGTACAAATACACAAACATTAACTTATGTTTAAAAATGAAATTTATTTTAAATTGCAACACCTGTGCTACCAATATAGAAACACAGAAATATCAATTTATGATTAAAATCTAATTTATTCTGAGAATTGTGCTATGTAAATATATACAAATATCAACTTCAGTGAAAAAAAAATTCCTTTATTGCAACCCTCTGCAACAACTCACTGTACACAAATATTGAAGTTACTGAATTGAAGTTTAACAATTAAATTTATTACATATTACTACAACCATACAGCCCATATACAAATACAGAAACATCAATATCCCTCTCTAAAGAATCTCAGATCCAGAATTAAATAAATAGAATTTTAGAACTATACAACTCCATACATAATAAATAGAAGTAAATACATATATAGACATAACAATATAGAGATGTAAACATGCATTACATATTTCATGACATATAACATGACAATATAACACAAATATAACAAACCTGTCTATAAATACACAAATATCAATGGACCAAAAAAAAAATCCATACAACCCCAGCAATAGAAATGCACAGCTACAGAGCTGTACAAGTATGTGAACAGATGAATATACACACATCAATATAACAATATACACACATAATATCCCTATACAAATATCAGTCAGTGTATGTAAATATCCCTATAATTGTAACTATCCAAATCTAGCTGCACATCCATAAACAGCGCTAGATCAGGAGGGATTGCAGCCGCCGATGTTCCCAGGCTCTCGCTCGGTCTCCTCCTCCCGAGCAGAGCAGCTCTCCTGGGCAGGGACAGCAGATGGGACATCTGGCAAGCACAGGGAACACTGAGTGAGGGTGGGGACGTTTCCCTTGGCAGCAGCTGCGCTTCCATCAGGGAAGAGGAAATGCCAGAGCCTCCTCAGGAGGGTCAGAAGGAAAAGCAGCCGAGCGGGCCAGGCTGTGGTGAGCTGTTCACTTCTTTCTGGCATCCCAGTTGCTCTGAGGGAACTCCCTCATGTCACGTTATTGAACCACCTCTGCACTTACCAAGACTGTGGCCCCCAAATCAATCAGCATTTATGTCTCCAGCTGCTTGCACCAATGACAGGGAATGTCCTCTAACAGTGCTGGGGCACAAGGTTACCTTGCACAGGTCATCTGACAGGGCCTTGTTCTTTCTGTGCTTCCTGTGTTTCTCCTTTCCTTCCACTTGGAATTTTTACAGCATTTCTTTTTCTTTCCCCTTGATCAGTGCTAAAATGGGTGTTTCTCTTCCAAGTTTCAGTTTGTTCAGTGATTCTGTCAAGCCTTTTCTTAGAAGCTTTTATCAGGGAATTGAGTGTTAATTTCAGCAATTTTGTTGATTTTCTGTGAGATTTATGCATGTGTTCTGTTCATTGGGCACCATTTAGGAAGGTGCAAAAGAGAAAAAGGATGCTCTGTATGTCAGTTCACTAGTGGAATATTCATGGATAGAGAGAGTGATTAGCTGAATTTTACATCTACTCCTAACCTGAAAGTGCAACAGGTAATTTGGGGAGAAATTAAAGCAAAATTTCTCCTTCTACCAGCCTGTATTCAAATGTCAAGTAAATAGAGCAGGGTGAGAATGTCAGTGTTCAGTTCCTGAAGTGCCTTATTAAGGTGTTCTTAAAGTAAGGGAGATAAAATCTGGGTGGGCATTCCTAATTTCCAGCCACTCATTGTCAATTTCACTGACTCTGAAAACAGCAGAGATGTGCACATCATACCTGATCAATCCATTTGGGGATGGTTTAGGTTCAGATTCTCTGAGGCTTTAGATTTTTAGGTCTCTCGACAATGCTTCCAGCAATCTAAACAGCTTTCAGAAATTAAACTTTTCTCCTTTTTCCTCAGGCTTTGCACTCATGTGCACCAGAGACCTTCAGTGAATGGATTCCACTCTAATCCATCTCCAAGCTGAATCTCCCAGCTGTGTTCACACTGGTGGTTTGTGTGTCTCTTCTGCACAATGCAGTTTTCAAATCTTCGTTCCTTATTATCTCTGCCCTTCCTTTTCTGTTTTAGCTTGCAAATGCATGCAAATGTATCAGAAATGATACACCTAATTTCTGACGCATCCGTTCCTGTCTAGCAATTTCATTTTATCCTGTTCTGATGTCATGCTAGCCTTATATGTTTTATTCTAAGTGGACTCCTGTTTTCTTGCATGTGGAAGTTTTACAATGCAATGCTCTCATTCACCTGCTTTCATGAAACCCTTCATTAACATTAGCACAAGTAGCTGTGTGATTCCCTTCTGCTTTGTAGAAGATTTGGGAAACTCAAGTCCTGCTCAGCTACAGAAAAACATAAATGGTGCTTGGTCATTCCTTTAAGAGCTTAAGCTAATGGTAAACAACTGCAGCTTATTCATATCACAGAAATTGGGAGAAAAGACATTGCAAATATTGAGGAATGTATGCAATATTGATGGGCATCCCTCAGTTATCCAGACAGACTGATGTCACTGGCAAAATTCCCTCTTTTCCAAAGGTTTTCATTTGCTTTGGCTGTACTTCGTATGGCTGCAGGTCACATTTCCCTTGGTTTAAGAAAGCATCTTGGCAGTTACTCTTTGTGATATATCTTGCTAATTCTGCCCTTGGAGGAATTACTCAGTTCTGCAGTCCTTTTTACATGCCCTGTTCTAAAAGACGTCTATGCTATTTTTCCCGCTCTCTGTGTTTTCACACTTGTTCAACAAGGTTTTCTTTCTAAGAATATTAATCACAATATCCCAAAGGATTAAAAAATGCTTAGGTATTTTTCCCTAAGTATTTACTAAAGAAAAATAATAATTAAAAAAAAACCTGTATGCATGCTGGATGTAAAATACAAACAGAAATAAACTTGAGAGTTCTCCCAAAAACCTTAAGTAAAAACCCCATTCTATAAAACCCAGAGTATTCATTTACAGCATACAAAAATGGGCATGTTCTAGAAGGGAAAATTTGTGCAACGGTTCTTCACAGAATTCTATGCTTTCGAGCTTTTTGCCCTTCAGGGGCAGTGCCATTCTCTGAACTGTAATGCTCTGAGCATGTTCTGCTCACCATGGCAGCTTTCTGCTCTGCCCTGGTACAGATCATCCTCCCAGCAAAGGGGGAGTGCAGCCACCACAACTCGCAGCACCTTCCCGCACAGCAAGAACCTGAAGGACAGAGATGGCTTTCACCAGCTGCTGCGGGTTCTAATAGTGCCACCTCTCAGTTGCCGAAAGCCTGAATTTCTGTGTTGCAGCGTGTTAGTTTATTGAGCCAAATGTTCTGTTATATAGTGGAATGTTCAAGTGTTCCCCGAGTTATTACAGTTAATTTCTCCCCTGTGTTATGCCCTCCTACCCCAGTGTCCCTCAAGGAATCCCCTCCCTCCTCACCAGATTTTTCCCTGTCAAGACAACCCGGCCCCTCTGCCCCATCCCTCAGCCCAAACCCTACCCTTTGTTCCAGAAAGTTCTCTGTCCCTCACCCTAAGATCCAATCCCTCTCCCAACGCTCTCTCCTCCCCTTGTTCTGATTTGTTGTAGCCCTCAAAACCACAGCCCAAGGGTCACTTATTGGTTACTATATGGTGTCCACCCCGTGTTTTGAAAGATTTTAGAAACCCATGCACAGGGGCGCTGGGGCTTCTTTCAACATCTGTTCCCTTTGGGAATTCTGCCCTGTGAACCTTCCCCTTTCCTCTCCTGATGAATTTGCTGCACTTTACACCTCAGAAGAGCCTCCTCTGCTTCCTTCACTCGGTCCTCCAGGGGTCTTTGCTGCTGGCATTTGGCCTAGAGGTTCTGGCTCAGGCAAAACCCCAACCTAGCCAGTTCCCCACTCTTGCCATTGTCCCTGGAGCATCACAGAGCTAGCCAGGGCTGCGGAGGGCAGTGACAGTGACCCATGCCCTGGCATGTCACAGCCCCCAGAGCCACACCTGCCAGGCCACAAGCCCCAGCCCTGGTGCCCACTGCGGCCTCAGGGGCTCCTGGGCATCCTCACCCTGAGTGCAAAGGCAGCCTCAGGAGCCCCCCAGGGCGCTCTGGATCCAGGCTGCAGACACCCTAAAGCCAGCACTGAAAGGGACATGGATGGGGACTGCAGCTGGATCTTCCAGTGCTCACCACTCCTGACTACTCTCTGAGTGAACCCAAACCTCATTGGCAGCACCTTGAGCACATTGATCCCGCTCGCCCCTCCTGGAACGTGGTGTTCTCACATCCTACACCAGCCCTTTGCAGGGAGTGACCAGCTCCCAGCTGCTCTGCTACCCTGGCATTACTTTCTCTTTGCCAGCAATGAACTTAAAGGATACACTCCTGAGAAACCTAGCACAACATTTGCTTCTCAGGAGCTCTTTCACAAAAAACTCCACTAATCCCTAGTTTTTGCTCAGAGAAGGAGGTCCTGACAAAGCCTAAGGCACAGACAGGGCTCTGGCATAGGAATTCCTGAGCCACAGGATTCCACCCTTGTTGTTCCTAGGCTGCTTTGCTGATATTTTAGAGTCAGTTCTGGACAGGAGCTGCTGCTGACAGGGTAGGAAAATTTGGAGAAGAAAAGGTGCAGGAGACAACCAAAAACAAACAAGGGGGAAAACACTTAGAAATACAGAGCACAAGAGAAGTCCTTGGAGATGGATCAATAGAAAATGCCAGCAGCAGTGAGCAGAGCCCGAGGTTGCTCACTGCCACCCCAGGGGCTCCTCAGTCCCCGGCTGGTTTGTGTCTTATGCAGCCCTGCCTGGAAAGGGCTCCAGGCTCTGGTGTTCCCAGCTTGCTCCAGGCTACATTCTTAGCAGCACTGAAAGAAGAGGTGAAACAAAGAGCCATTTTCTGTCCTGCCTGTAAACTCTTCTCCTTCAGTGCCGTTGCCAGAAATCATCCCTCTGTCAGCTTGGCCCTGTGTCTGCTGCATCCTTGTCCCTGTCCCTTGCATCAGCTCCTGCACATGGACACTCCCTGCCCGCACATCATGAACAGAGAGAGCTGTGTCAGAAGAGCAATGAGTGCATTTTCTTGTTTGTGAGATACAAAGCTGTGTTGTTTTGCAGAGAAAAGAAGAAACCTCACAACTTTATAAAAGTTGTAAAGCCCGGTATGTTTATTTACGACGCGCGTTGGACGCAAGTCCCCCAGCAAGGCATGGGTACCTCTGAAGACCTCGGGTCTTCTTTTATCCCCCTTCCAAATGCATATGCATACAGTTTCACAATATGTTCATACATATTCATTCTGCGTGACATTTAGCACCAGTTCTTCTTTATCAAAGGAATTTCTAAGTCGGGGGCAAATCGACCTTGTGGTCTTTTCTGTTTTTCTTTCTCTGTCTCCTTGCTGTCTCGGCATGCGAGTTCTTCCTTCAGCTTTGGCCTCACAGACTTTTCACCTCTCTTAGACACTTCACCTAATTCAGAATCGATCTTTACTCTGTCTCAGTGTTTTGTGTCAGGGACAAACAGGCGATGTGTGTATTTGTGAATGCAAAACGTGTGGACCCCGACAATGGGAGAGCTGTGAATTCTAATAATAACTGAGGAGAATAAAGCATGGAAAAAGACCTTTGAACCTAATTTTGTTTGCAATTAACCCTAGTTGATTTAGGAGTATTGGAAATAAGGTGTTAAAGATGTTGCATTTTGCTTGCATTTAATCCATAAGGAGCTCTGCAATAATAACCTTTTGAAGTATAATTTTAGAATATTACTTGTATTCTTGAAACTGTAGCTTTGGAATATATATAAAGGAAATATTGTTATCTCAGACCTTATTGAAGCAGAGAAAAACAGCTTGAGAAAGGAAGACGAACATCACCTCAAGAGTTTATGGTTTTGAGCAAAGGGAAGCTGGATATCACTGTTATGAGATTTAGAGTCTCTGCAATTAAAAGGTGGACCCACATCTGTGGAGCTGGACCCCACCAGATGGGAGTCGTCTTTCTTCTTTCGGAAACTGGACCGTCACCATCTGGGGATACTCCTTTGAGATACATCCTGAGAAATTAAAATCACAATAGTGTATAGAATTGTGATGTAATAATTTGGAATAAGAATTGCTGATGAGTAAAAGATTGGAAATAGAAACTGCTGAAAAAAACTGATGGGTACTCCTATAAATACCTGTAACCCTCAATTATCAGTGTGCAGTTGGAGGGAAAACTTCCCCCACTGTACCCAGCGCTGTATTGCTCATATTTACCATATTAAATAATAAATTGATTGCTGCTTGAATATTGGCCTAGTCAAGCTTCTTATTCATAACACTGTTAGCTGTGCTCTTCTATGGGCTGGCCATGGCACTTGATAATTAATATGCTGTCATGCTGTGAACTGAATTCACACCTTACAGGGCTGTGTTTACTGGGCCTGCTGGATCCGTGCCCACTTCCTTCCTCTGCTCCTCCTCACTCCAGGACTGTGAGAGACCAGCATGGGGTCAAAGACCCTGCAGTATCATTACCCTCTGGTAATGCTCAGAGGTCCTCTAAGGGCTATGTAGTGCACAGCATCTGGGTGTGGGGCATGTGCTAAGGAGAAAGAAAGAGTCTGTGAGAAAGCTGAGCTTCTCTTACATGGGACTGAAAAAATGACAGGAACTTTTTGGCATATAAAGCTTTCCTTCCAGGCCAGGGACCAGGGAAGGCCTAATCAGCTGTGGCCCTACAGGGCAAGTCTGTGCTAACTCCCAGCACCAAGTGCAGGGGTGTCGGACAGGGCTCCTACAACAACAGCACAGCTCTGTGGAAGAGCCCAGCCTTGCATCTGGGTTCCTGCCTGCTTCCCCTTTAGAGACAGCTGTGGCCCGAGGATTTGTGTCTGAGGGAGAGCTCCATCCTTGGATGTCCTGATCTTTCCCAAGTGGCCAAATGGGGATGCACCAGCAGCACTGCTGGGAAGGTGCTGGCTCAGTGGCTGTTTTTTGAGACTGTGCCCCCCATATCAGCTTTATGTGTGTGTGGGGGGGGTGCTCTGGTGGCTGTGGTTACACACTCACTGGCCTTGGCAGAGCACAAGTGGGAACCTTTGAAGGTTCCAGCTGCTGTAAGGCTCAGGAGGCAGAGCTGGTGCTAGGCACAGTGTGGTACTGTGCTGAGGGAAAGGTGAAAACAGTTAATAATCCACCCTCAGCTAATCACTGAGGGCTGATGGGAGGCACAGGCTTGGTGGAGCTGCTGTGTACAGGCCAAGGTGCTTATCAGCTGTGCAGTGTCCCCAGCAGCCCCTGGCAATGCTGGTGCAGCTGAAGGACAGGCTTGATGGGTCTGGTGCAGCCCCACAGCCTCAGACACTGCAGCTCCACCGTGCAAAGCAGCATGGCTGAGCTGGTTGTTGGTCAGGTGAGGGCTCAAATATATTTCCTGCAACTTGCTCCAGCACAGTTCAGCCTGGAAAAAAGGCATTTTTCCAAGTGTAGGGGAGTCAAGCTCCAATAAATGTCAGCTGAGCCCTGGTGCTTGCTCCCCTGCATGAAGCCCAAGTGAGGCACCAGGGCCTCCTGTCAGCAGGAGGGGAAAGGAGATCAGAGTTGTTGGAAGAATACGTGACTGAAGGCTGAGCACAGGGTTGGTGGTGCTTTGCATGGCTCTTGCATGACACCCAGGCTGGCTGTGGCAGTGTAAGCCAACCTTTTGTTTTGCATCAGGCTTTATGCCAGAGCCAGCCCCTTTCCAGCCTTTGGGGTGGTTACAGCTGTTGCTCTATATTTCTCTCCCTCCTTTTTTTTCCAAAAGCTATTCTACTCCAGCACCACAGGCAGTGATGGCTGCCTGTAGCTAACAAGACAAACTGAGATCTGCCTGCAGAGCCATAGGAAGGTGTCCCTGGGCTTGTGAGACAGGCCAGGACAACACAAACTGAGGCCACAGCCATGCTGTGCTTTCAGTTGAGCCTGTGGTGGAGCTGCTGTGCTTGTAGTCAGCATCTAGATGGGGCAGGTGACATATCTATCTTAGCTGGGACAGAAACAGAAGTACAGCCCTTGCACAGCATCCTTCTGCTAGGCTGTGCTAAGCTCAGGGGCCTGTAAACTGGCCCTTAAGACCTAGGTCTCCACTCCTTGCCCAGATCTCCAGCCTCAGGGAGAAAGACTTGGGTTTAGGAGCCATGGCTTTTTCTTCCATCAGACTCCATTAAGAAAAAGTCAAGTTAAGCAGTTCATTAACATTTAAAATACTGCACCGTGTGTAAACCAAATATCCCCCTCCCCACAACAATCCCGTGCTCTCTGCGGACGCTCTGGTGAAGAATACTGCTTTTGGCACTGTTTGCCTTCTCCTTCTTCTTCTTCTTTATGGGATCCATCTCAAAACTGCGGCAGATCTGCAGTGTTTCATCAGCAGCTGCTGAGGCCACTGCTGTACCATCAGGGCTCATGGTCAGGTTCAAGATTCTATCAGTATGACCTGAGGAGGAGAAGGAATGTGCAATCAGGGCTGAGCTGATCAGCACATGCACATTTACTCCTGTATGCTCCCATGAGCCCTGCCAACTTTCACAGCTGTCTCCCCAGTGGCTGTGGCAGCATGATTTCAGACTCCAAGCATACACTTGGATCAGTGGTATCTCTTCCACAGCCCCGTGGGCATGCCTTACTCCTAGCAGCATGGCCCTGGATACTGGCCTGTATCAGTGATGCTGCAGGCTCCAACCAAGGAGTGCAGCTGTCTTCAACCTCTAACAGCCCCCCCACCCAGGCCCTGTCCACCTACCTTGCAGCTCTGCAACCTTGTTCATTCTTGGATACTTCCATATAACCAGCTGATTCTGTGCAAAGCCATGGCCTGAAATGAGCTCCTTGTAGTTTGTGGACCATAGGATAAAAGTCACCTGCAAAGAGGCAGTAACACAGGTGAGACAAGGTCCTTGTGCTGATGCTCACCACTCGGAGGCGAGCATGGTCCCCCTCCTTCCCTGTGCATCTGGGCCTGAGGAGCCAGCAGCTCTGTGTAGGTGTGCTGCCAGAAGGAGTTTGTCTCCAAGCTGATGTTCAGCTCTCACCTGGGAATGGGTATCAACAGCACTGAGGCAGGCGCCAGAACACACGTTCCAGATGCGGATATGTCTGTCACTAGTGCCACCTCCAGTGGCTAGAACATTCATCTGCCATGGGCACCACGCCACAGCCTGAGAGAGGAGAGTTCATTTTAAAACATACCAGAGACAACCTGCACCCAGACAGTGCTGCATGCCTGCCTTGCACACACATATCCGCCCGTGGCAGCTCTGTGCTCACCTTGACAGCACCCTGGTGCTAAGTGAAGGTCTGTAGAGGAGCAAAGTTGCCACCCCCACATTGGGTACATGGCCAGACGTTCACCAGACTGTCACTGCCACCACTGGCCAGGTAGCGGCCATCCAGAGACCATCTGAGTCCGCACACCTCCTGTGTGTGGCCAGCAAGGGTGGCCACGTGATGCTCAGCCACTCGGACATCGTGGTGATGGATGTGCCCAGTCCAAGCATCACTGCAGAGAGAAGAGAAGGTTTGCAGGGTCAAGCTGCACATTTTCACCCAAATCCATTTTTTGTTGTTGCAAGACTGCTATAGCTGCCACTGGGTTTCTACCAGTGTTACCAGCAACACAGGTCTGTTGGTGTGAGTGAAACACCCACACAAGCTCTTTACAACTTCAGCACAAATTGCAATACAGGAAAGAGGCCTTCTCCTCACAGCCCCAACAGATAAGGCTGAGTAAGGATCCCAAGCCAGGACAAACTTCTCTCTGCCATCCCTAACCCATGCCAAACATAGATCGATGGATAGGAGTTTGCAACAACTGGAAACTGCCCTTGACCCACTGCTTTACCTGGAGAGGATGCAGCTGTTCCAGCTGAGGGTTCCCACACAGGCACAATGGCTGGTCATGGTTCAGAGATGTTTCTGCGGCTCAACGTCCCATAGCTGGAGAGGCAAAGCAAAAAGTTCTTCAGCAGAAACCCAAGCCTGTTTCTATGCCCTAGGAACCTCACTGCACAGGCTCTGGCATTCAGCTTTCTCAGTAAGGGAACAGAGAAAGTGTGTATCTCATGACTATAGCACAGAAGGTAACGCTACTTATCAGAAAACCCCCAAACGAAACGCTGCCTTGCACACTGGGCAGTTCCACCCCACACCAGGGAAGACAAGTCAGGTGCATGGCATCCTTCCTCTGCCAGCCAAGGTTTTGTCCCCAGTTCTGTCAATCCCTTGAAAACACCTCTAGTTTTACTCCTGCATTCACCTGAACCTCAGCACTACTTGTGCCAACAGCAAGGTAGTCTCCATCTTTAATCCATGACACAGAGGAAATGTAAACATCTGGATGCTCCATCTGCAGCAGGGGGATAATCTCCCTAGTAGTGTGATTCCACAAATAAACAGTGTCATCCAGAACCACTGCCAGGAAGTTCTGGGAGCTCCAGTCTATGAGATTCAGATCTACAATTTGAAAGAGCAATGCAATGCAATTCAGATCTACAATTTGAAAGGTCACACCATGCTTGGCTAGAGAGCCCTGCCCTTCATCCGTGCTGCTGCAGTAGGTGTGGGTGCACATGTGCACACACACACGTACAGGTGAGGGGCAGGCTTCTGAGTGTCACTATGCCCAGCTGCTGGGGCCAGGTACCCTGCTCCAAGGCATCTACACTGTGCCCTAGACCACTGTCCCAGTAAGGCCACACAGAGACACTCCAGAAGGGGTCTGTGCTAGCCTGGGTACACAAAATAATACAGACAGCCCAGTTACACTGTCCTAGGAACAGCAATCCAGTGCAGAATGTTCTGGATGCCCAGCACTCAGCCCTGTAGCCTACTTACAGTAGTCGTTGAACATCTCTGGTGCATCCAAGACCCGTTCTGGCTTTGAGGGAATATTTCTGCTATTCTTCCTGCTGAATCCAGGTGCCATTTTCTGACTGTAGAGCACTTTCAGGTTATTCTGATAGCCTGTGTGCAGGGGAACAGGTTTCTTAACCTGAGTTAGTTTCCTCCCAGCTGAGTGCTGCTCACCCACCTAGGAATCCCTTGGAGTGAAAATGAAGTCGTAAGAGAAACACTCACAAGCCTGCAGTGCACTAAAATCACTGGCAGTATGAACTGCTGAACAGGGGTGAGCTACAATTTCGTCATTCATGGAAACAAATTTAACAAACACTTGGGTTTTTGAATCCCATTATATTTAGTTGCAGTTTAAGCTAGAAAATGCACAGCAGAGGGTTTGATGCTCTTACAAACTTCATGAAGGTTTGGAACCTGCAGTATAGGTGAAATGTCACCGACATCTTTTCATAAAAATCCTTTCTTTAGGATTTTTCTCCCTTCTGAGAAGCTGTGGCCTCAGCAACAAAATGTAAACAAATTGTTATATGCTGCTGTGGAATGCAACAGGTGGATGCGTGATTGGTCTTGGGTGAATGTTTGGGTTTACTGACCACTCACAGCAGAGCTGGGTCTCACCCTCTGCTGAGACACAGCCCTTTGTTATTCATTCCTTTTCTATTCTTAGCTTAGCTAGCTTCTGAGAACTTTCCTTCTATTTCTTTTAGTATAGTAATAATGTAATATATATCATAAAATAATAAATCAAGCCTTCTGAACATGAGGTCAAGATTCTCATCTCTCTCTCCACCCTGAAGACCCTTGCAAGCCCTGTAACAGGTGATCAACTGGCAGTCATAGCACCTCTCCTAAATAAATTCACTGTAACTGTTATGCCCTCCCTCGACCTCAGGAACCTTAAGAAAGGAGACTCCAGCCTGTACAGCTCTCAGAAACCAGTTGATTTCTCCTGTGACCACACACAGAGCCTCTGTGTTGCTGTTCCCCTGACCTGATCTCTGGTGGTGATTCAGCTCACACAGACTCTGTATCATACCTTCTGGAGCATTCTGTGGTTTTCCACTGAGGTGGAGGATCTTTGCCTCTTCTACATCAAAACCATTCAGATGCACTGCCCAGGCTTTCTGTTGCTCCTACAGAGACAAATCACCCTCAGTGCAATGCATTGAAAACAATTCCCACACTGCAATTTAAACAGACACCTAAGTCTCCTTTTCTTAGAATCTGAAGATGTTTGCCTGTGCTGCAAGGGTCAGTCACACAGAGGCAGGTCAAAGCAATTTTTCCTCAGACTTTCATATATCGTCCTGCTCACATTTTCACACAATGGCAAATTCAGTGTTATTGCCAGTGGGAAAAGCCACAGCCACAAAGCGACCAAATGCTTCATAAACAGATTTCAGAACACAGTGTAAAACATTCCAGAAGTGTTCCCGGTGGAGACATTGTCCTAGAATAGCTACCACCAGCAGTTTCACTTTGCATAGGCTTACAGCTTTGTGTTTGTGTTGCCTGCTACATTTTAAAGCCTCATTAGTCAAAAGCTAAATTTTGCTTCCAGAAGCAGCATAGGCTTAGAGTGCATGGCAGTCTCTACAGCTTCAGTCTCATCCTAGGCTCCTGAAGCCCAGAGCTGCAAGTAGTGATGGCTGGGACTTGTCAGTCCCATGTGCCCACTTGATAGAACCTATAGTTTACTGCTCTGTAAAGGGGCAGGAAGGAGTAGCGGTTGTTGAAGCAATTGTAACTTAGCAACATGCTCACCTTCTTGGTAGGGGAATCCTCAGCAGGGTCATTCTTTTTGCTTAGGAGGAAATTTGCCATCTCCATCTGCATAGTGCTGCGGTTGGGAATGTAGCAATCCCCCCCAGCCTTTTTGGGGGTGCTTTGAATTTTGGATCAAGATTTACCTGCATTCACATATGAAAATATTGTCTTACAGCTATTTAACAGCCTGTATTAGAGCTTTCATGGAAGTAAACCCAACACTCTTCCACATCACACCCACCAGACAAGTAGGACTCTGAGGTCTCATGCCACCCAGTCACAACTAACTTATATTTTCCTCCCTGCCACCAAGTTGGTTAGGGACTGTGTGCACTTGGGTCTAGTGCAACAATTCCAGATCCAGAGATAAGGGGAAGATACAGAAATGATCACAGGATGTAAAGCTGTCAGCTGACAGTTCTGCCCACACTCGTCCTAGCATACAGCTGTGTGCCAGCAAGGCTCAGCTGGGCGAACAGCAGCTGGCCAGCCCCAGTGCTCAGAGCTCTGCCCCTCATGCTGGCAAGGAGGTGGGTGGCTGTCAGGAGCACAGCCCACCTCCTCCTGCCTGAGCAGCAGCGTGGCAGGGAGCCCAGAGCCCCGTGGCTACAGACATGCAGCCTGGGCGAGGCTCCCGCACTCAACCTCTGCCGCTGGTGGCCGGTGCTCACCGGGTGTCTTGGACGGCGTCTTGCTGGAGCTGTGGGAGCGATTGGCCGGCTTCCTGGGCAACACGCCGACGGGCTGGGCCCGGGGCATCTCTCCTTGGCCTTGCGCTGCCATCGCGCAGGCGGCGCGTTCGGGATCAGCGTGTCCAGCTTCAGCAGCCCGTGCAGGTCCGCCTCAAACAGGACCTGCGCCATGGTCCTGCGGGCGGGCGGCGTTGGCCGTGCCCACCGGCCGGGCTGAGCCTACACCGACAGCCCCGCCGGCCTCCCCACCACCGGACCGTGCAAGCGCTCCGGCCGCTCCTCCCCGCCAATGCACACCCCCACTCTGCCCAGCCACTCCTCAGGAAACTCCGTCAGCTGATATGCCCTCCCTCCGCTCCTCAGGGGTCCTTGATCAGCCGGCACCCTTCCAGCTGCTCTTTGGGGCACTCTCAGGTAAGCGACATTCTCCCTTCCCCTGCCTTTCAAGGGCAATCTCGTCCCTGCTCTTTCTCTTTCTTCCCCACTGTGCTTTGCCTCTGCCCTGTGCCCCTGGGGCTGCTCTTGGCCAGGCAGCCTCAGTGGGAACCAGCACTGGCTGCAGCCCCAGCGGGCCCCCCAGGACAAGGCCCAGCAATTAGGAGGCCAATGAAAGCTCTGGGCAGCAGCAGAACCCTCAGCAGAGTTCTTTAAACAATCATGGACTGGCCACACCTACACTGCAGCCTCACTGGCAATGTTTCCTATGTACAGTAGACTTTCAAAAAAAGCTGTTTGAGGGAAAGGTGAACTAAACACTCACTGTCTTCTCGTAAGTCCAAATTTGGACAGAGCGTAAGATGAAGATCAGCTCCAAAACAAGCAGGCCTGCCAGGAAGCCCAGCCAGCAGCCTGTTCACTGACAGAAACCCCTTCCAAGGCCCTTCTGGGCATCAGGAACATGTGCTGTGGTTCCAGCTGCACCTGTGGGAGCAATGGGGAGCGTCAGCCTGTGCTGTGCTGCACTGCTGAGCTGGCAGCACGGTGTATGCAGGCAGGACATTCTCCGTTTCCCCCAGAGCTGGGGCCTGCAGGCACCTTGCCGCCCCTTGGCACAGGCTGTGCCACCCAACAAAGCCCAGCAGGTCGGGAGGAGAGCCCGGAGCCAGCAGCAAGCTGAGAGAAGGCCCTGCTCTAGAACTGAGGGAGTTCCACCAGAAGCAAACAAAGATGGTAAGTTGAAGAGATGCCCACTGTGCTCATAGTTTGTCTGAGAAGACTAAGACGTGAGCTTGTCAAAAATCTTAAGTAACAGGGAAAAGGTTTTATATATGTTGGTTGTGACTAGGTACAAAGCTCCTGCGGGAAAAGAGCCTCTGCAGCAGGCTGTCTGGCTGAAGGGGTCTTACTTCTTCCTAGAATAAAGATTACCACTGAAATGCAATTTTATTTTTTATTGTATGTGGAGAGTTTAGTTCAAGCACGGCTTAAAGAAAAAGGCCATGAAGGCATACAATTGAGAGAAAAGTAAAAGGTAGTTGCAAAGCAGTTCCAAAAGCAGTTCCCAGCCTGATTTCTATAAACAATTAGACTTTCTCAGGCATCACTTTATAAACAATAAGGTTCTCAGGCAGTCTTCCCATAACAAGCAAACACCCTCTCTGGGAAAAGATGGCACCCTGAGAACAGATGTGGAAATTTTGGGAACCTTTCATATCACAGTGGGAACACTGGGTTTGTTTTGTGTAAACAATTAACGGTATTGTAAAACAAAAGGAGTGGTTAGAGTTTTCTCTGTTAGCCTATCATGAACCTGGATTTTGGAATATGCATGAAGTTCGTTAACACTGTTATTTAAAGTGACTGATCGATCAATAAACTTGAGTTCGATGCATTAAAGGATGGTCGTTCTCCCTTCATCTCAACAATTGTATAAGGGGAAAATATTTTCCAGAACAATAATACTAGTTTCAAAAATACAGATGTGTTGTGTAAACAGGATTGAAACAGGAGAGAGCATTTGGGGATTGCTCTCTACAAAAGATATTTCTAAATAATTCTAAAAATGAAAAAATGGGGTCACTCGTTCTCTTGATTCTAAAACTACTTACAAAAATCTTAATAGCAATTTGGAAGATATATTTGGGGGTGTCTCTCTACAGAAAAAATGTTTTGAAATATTTCTACAAATTTCTAAAATCTAAAACTGAAAAACTAAGCAAATGGGGCTTCTTTTTCTCTTCAGCCCCATACTGCTGCCTGCCCCCTGGGCTCCCCCAGCCCTCGGGACCCCGCTGCTGGTCACAACAGCCCCTGCCTGGCTCCTGCCTGCCCACACCGTGGGCATCCACGGCTGCTCCTGGCCATGGAGCTGTGCCAGTGCTGCTGCCGGCTGGGCTTTGCTGCTGCTGCCACCCAGACACTGGGATGACGGCACCTTCCCTGTAGTGCAACAACAGAAGGGGCCATCACCTAGCCTGGCAGAGAGCAGGGACAACTTCAGTGTTGTTTAGAGGTCATGGCCAGGGGGTTCAGGGGCAGAGGAAAGGACATGTTGGGCTCAGGAGGGGCTGTAGGGTGCTGGGCTGCTCCTGGGGTCTATAGAAGAAGTCGGGACAGGACAGAAGAGGATCAAAAAAGAGATGGAAGTAGCTTGGGGATATACATGGGGAGAGGAGGTGGCAGTGGGATCTCCAGGAGAATAGGAGATTTCCTTGTCAATGGCTGTTCTGGAGTCTTCTTCTCAGAACTCTTGACAGGGCTACCCAGGCTCTTCTAACTGCTGGAGGAGCTGCTCCTGCTGTTTGGGTGTGAGGTGCAGCCACTGTCTTACAACCCTTGTGCAGTGACGGAACTGTGGAAAGAGGAGGTGGCTGAGGCCCCAGCTGCCAGTGGCACACAGGGAGCCTCCTGCACAGCCGGGCCCAGAGCTGGCAAGGCTCCCCAGCACGGCTGGAGCTGCTGGCACAGCTTGGCCCAGCTGCACAGCTGTCCCTCAAGGCCCTGGCCAGCAGGGCACGGCTCTGGGCAGGCTCCCGGGCCAGGAGCGGGCCCCAGAGCGCCTCTGCCTTTCATGGGCAATCTTGTCCCTGCTCTTTCTCTTCCCCACCATGCTTTGCCTCTGCCCTGTGCCCCTGGGGCTGCTCTTGGCCAGGCAGCCTCAGTGGGAGCCAGCACTGGCTGCAGCCCCAGCGGGCCCCCCAGAACAAGGCCCAGCAATTAGGAGGCCAGTGAAAGCTCTGGGCAGCAGCAGAACCCTCAGCAGAGTTCTTTGGACAATCATGGACTGGCCACACCTACACTGCAGCCTCACTGGGAATGTTTCCTATGTACAGTAGACTTTCAAAAGTAGCTGTTTGAGGGGAAGGTGAACTAAACACTCACCCTTTTCTCTTCCAGCAAGACCATATTCGGACACAGCATAAGATGAAGATCAGCTCCAAAACAAGCAGGCCTGCCAGTAACCCTAACCAGAAGCCTGTTCCCTTACAGAAACCCTTTCCAAGGCTCTTCTGGGCATCAGGAACATGTGCTGTGGTTCCAGCTGCACCTGTGGGAGCAATGGGGAATGTCAGCCCGTGCTGTGCTGCACTGCTGAGCTGGCAGAACTGTGGATGTGGGCAGGATGTTCTCCATTTCCCCCAGAGCTGGGGCCTGCAGGCAATTTGTTGCCCCTTGGCACAGGCTGTGCCACCCAACAAAGCCCAGCTGCAGTGGGAGGGACGTTGGTTCATGCGTCCCCTTTCCCCAGGGCTGTGAACGAGCTCCAGAGGCGCCTCCAGCTTTGGCTGCTGCCGGGCTATGCAAGGGCAGGCCCTGGGGGAAGAGCTGCAGCCACACAGCCCCGCCAAGGGCTGAGCCCCGCTGAGCATGGCACAGCAATTTACCTTCTGAGCCTGTGCCCATGCCCATGCCTGTGTTTGGCTTGGCCTTCCTTCCTGCAGCAGGGGCTGCCAATCGGCCTCTGCTTCGTTGGGGAAACACCTCCTTCTGTCCTGCCTTTTGGCCCACCACTTGAGAAACAAAAAGTACACCTTAAAAGACGGAACTGTTCTCCATTACTTTGATGGCATGTTCAGGATGTCATGCTTATGCAAAATCTGGTAAAATCAACAAATCATCTAGGCTTTTTCCGCTGGGCCAGGGCCCACCTTCCTCCAAACAGCTGCCAGTGCTGAGCAGAAGTTGTGAGTGGATTGTACAGGGTAAGGGCACACACATGCATGGCTCTGTCCTGGCACCTGCAGCGATGCCCCCCTGGCCGAGCTTTGGGATCTGAGCTGGCAGCTCTCCCAGGAAAAAGGCCTTGACGTACCCTCACAATCTCCCAGAGGCTCAATCCTGAACGTGGGCTGGGAAGCCAGATCATCTTTAGAAACAGGCTCAGCTGCAAAGAAAGGCAGGACAAAACAGCTCCAATAGCACTGCTGAAGATTCTCCTTCAGGCCAGAGTGGCAGTGAGGGCACCTGGGTGATTGGTGCCCTCCCCTTGTCTCTGCCTTCCACTCAGGAGCAGGGCCAGGGGGACCTCGTGCCTGCAGTGGCCCACACTGGGATGGAAGGAGCCCCTTGCGGGGCAGTCGGGGCAGAAAGGACTCCCTGGAGCTGCCAGCAGCAATAAACCCAGCCCCAGGCAGGGCCAGGGCTTGGCAGTGGCAGCAGGAGCAGCTCAGGCTCCCTGGGGGTAGCAAAGGAGCTGAGAAAGGCTCAGCCCCGGGGCACAGCCCTGGGCCCAGCCCCTTCTCTCTCTGCTCTTCTCTGTGGCTGTACAGAGCACACAGGACACAGTGGCATTGCACATGGGAGGAGGATGGACAGCTAAATGCCCCTTCTTCCCACTGACAGTGATCCTGTGGGATCTCTCAGGGCTCCAGAAGGGAGCAGGGCAAGGTTTCCAGAACTGATCAACCTTCAGAGGAACTTAAGGGAACTGGCTCATATGTGAGCTCTTGCCACACTGACACAGATTATTCTGTCAGGAAAGGTACATTCAGAACATGCCTCCAACATCTGGCAAGGTCTTCAAAGCACCATTCACCAGCATTTCCAACTAATCCAAGTCATGATCCCAGTCGAGAAGGGAGCACAGATGCAACAGAACCATTTCCATGGTGTGCTGGGATCCCCTTCTCCCTTGGGGAACTGGGCGCTGCAAGGGGGTGGGGTAAGGCTGGGGGAGCCTGTGCCTCCTGGTCACTCTCCACGCCCTTTGCAGGTGCTGTGCAACATGCCTGGAGGGGCAGCTGGAGCAGCCCAGGGCCCTGCGGCTCTCTCCCTCCCACACAGGAAACCCTCACTAAATGCTTGGGGAAATCTGCAGTGCCACAGCTGTCGCTCCCAACCTCCGTCCCTCCCTCCTGCTTGCCCACCTGCCCATGGAACAGCTCCCACAGCCCACAGGCACATAGCCAGGCCCTCTCAGGACACACTGGAGCCTTGATCTCCCCCTCTGCCCTTTCCCCACCATGGGCACCCCTTGCAGCCGCTCCCAGGTTTCGGGACGTGTCTCCCACGGAGGGAGCCCAGCAGGACAGCTCAGTACCCGAGTGCCCTGAGCCTGCTCGGGAGAATTCCTCTGTGCCCATCTTGTCTGGGCTGTGCCCATCTTGTCCGGGCTGTGCCCGCAGTGCCAAGCAGCAGAGAGGGCAGTTCAAGCCTCAGCAGGGCTCAGGCCCAGAGGCACAGCAATTACCTCCTGTGGCTGTGCCTGGCATCGCCTCCCTTCCTGCAGGAAATGCCACCTTCCATAGAGCCCCTCTGTCCATCCCTTGAGAAAGGAAGAGGCACAGCTGGATCAGATGGAATCATGGCACATCCAGGAGGTGGCCTCTTCAGGAGGCTATACTTGTCTAAAACATGGATAAGGATCAGGAAAATCCTAATTCCCCCAGGCCTTTGGAGTTGACTATGGCCCTCCCTCCTCCAAGCAGCCACACCTCAGGATGTTACTGGGGACTGGGAAAATGCAGGGGATCCCTGGTGAGTTGGGGCTGTGTGGCAGCTGATGCCCAATGCCTTTCTGCAGAGGCTGGGGAGAAGCTGCAGCCAGGCCAGGCGGGGAAACAGCCCTGCAGGGCATGGAAGGAGCAGTAGGGCATCGATGTTGCCATGGATCCATGGATCCCTTCCCGCTGTTCCGGGCTCGGCGTGTCCAGACGTGCAGCCAGAGCCCTCGGTTGCTGAGCCTCAGGACAAGGCTGTGGGAATGCACCCACCATTCCCTTTGAGCGGTTCTCTCACGATGTGCTTCAGGATGTATTTTGGCCCATGGTTGTGAAAGGGCAGAGGGGGAGCGAGGCTGCCATGGATCCCTTCCCGCTGTTCCGGGCTCTGCTCTGACATGGGAGACCCTGGCTCACTCTAGGATCTCTCCCAGGTCTCCTCCCAGAGCTTCATCCCACAGCTCAGCCCCAAGAGCCAGACAGGTATTAGGAATTTCACAGCCTACCATTGGTGACTCATAGTCAGAATGCACAGAAAAACTCTAGCTGTGTTTCAAAATACCAGATTCTGTGTTGTTTCCTTCACACTGCAGATTTCCCATTGCCCCAGCCGCAGCCCCTGGCAGCCTGCCTGGATGTTCTCCCTGCGCCGCTTCTGCAATCCCACTCATCCAGGTCCTGCTGGTTCTGTGGGCAGCTCTTCGGGCCACTGAGGCCCTGTTCCTCCTTTGTTTGTGAGCATGTCCGAGTGAGAGATGACTCAGGGGCTCAGCACCAAGGCCTCCAGCAGCAGTGGTCAGTTCCTGAGCGCGCTCGGGGGCCACAGGCAGCTGCCCATGGCTCTGCCAGGGATGTGAAGGGGAGGCCGTGCAGGGGAGCAGCCCCCAGAGCCCAGCCCTGCCCATGGGGGCCTGCAGCCCGTGGGGATGGAGCAGCAGTTTCTGGTGTGACAGAGCCAGCAGCTGGGCAGTGCAGCACACACTGCACACATCTACTGCAGGGATATGTTAGCAATATTGTGTATACATCCACTCCAAACTGAAAAAATTCAGGCTAAGCATAGTTTAATTTCAGAGGCATTAGGGAAGATTTATTACCACTGCTTTCCTGGCTGAGTTTTGGAACATTATACTTTTTTTTAAATACTTTATAAAAACAATCTGTGAGTCTGGAAAGGGAGTTTTTCAATCACAAGGGTTCTTGCTTCACTCCAGGAGAAGTTTAATTCAGAGTATCAGGGAGATTTTCTCTTAACATATTGCTGAGTTCTCCTGCTGCCACTCATTAGGAGAGATGAAATAATTTCTCACTGTTTATGTTTGATATTTGTTTGGAAACAGTAGGGAAAAATGTACCCACTGTCAAGATTTGGTTCATGTGGATCAGTTATTATTTCAGCTGCCTAAGTTGAGGGAGGAATTCACAGAGGTTATCCCAGGCAGAATCTGGTGCTGATGCTTGTGCCATTGGAGTCTGGAGTGGGCTCTTTCCTAGCACAACTCACCACACTGAGCTGCTGGGCATATCTCCTTTGTTTTCTGGTTTTTACTACTAAGAGCAGCCAGCATCATTTAACAGTACCTAAAACAGATTTGTTGGTTCCTCTGAATCAATTCAAACTATGAGTTTGAGTTTCTCCAGGTTTCAGCCTGGAGAAAAGGAGACTCAGGGGGAGCCTCGTGGCTTTCCCCAAGTCCCTGACAGGAGGGTGGAGCCAGGTGGGGCTCTGCTCCCATGGGAACAGAGACAGGACAAAAGGAAAAGGTCTCAACTTGCACCAGGAGAGGTTTAGATTGGAAATTAGGGAACATTTCTTCTTGGAAAAGGTTGTAAAGCATTGGAAGAGGCTGCCCAGGGCACTGGTAGAATCACCATCCCTGAAGAGCTCAGAAGACCTATTGATGCGGGACTTGGGTGTGGTTTAGTGGTGAACATAGTGATGGTGGTGCTTGATGGTTGGAACTGATTTTTGTGAAGGTCTTTCCCAACTTTAAGGATTCTCTGATTCCATGATTCTAAACAAGCCAGTGATAACATAATCTAATCTCTCTTGGTGTAAATGACTTGGTTCACTCTCTGATGTTTTCTCCACATCCATCTGCCAGCACATGGAAGGAACAAACCAGGTGTGAAGACTGGAGTAGGAAAATGAGCCCACATCACTTCCCTGGGAAGAGAAGAGAAGATCCGACAACTTCCAGAGGGGAGGAGAAACAGAAAAAAAGGTTTGAGAAGCTGAAGTAATGGCACAGGTACCAGGGAGAAGAAGTAAGAGGTGAGAGAAATGGTGGCTATGAATTGCAGGGCAGGCAGAGGACACCCATGACCCAAACAGTTTGGCACCTCCTGGCAATTAGGCAGCTGACCCCAAAAGTTCATCTCATCTCAAAGGGCATGCACAGCCTCGCCCACCCAGTACAGGGCAGGAACAGCATGAGGAAATGGCAGGGGAGTGTCATGAACAACCTAAATACTGTCATGCATTTCCAGCAGGTTTTGCAGCCTGTACTGAGCATCTCAGTCCTGTCTGCACTGTTCCCAGACACCAAAACCATTAGATCAGAGGGAGCTGATTAAATCAGTTGTTAAAATTTCAATTTGAAGTCAAGTCTTTTGAATGATAAGGACCATTTAAATCTTGCCGCTCAGAAGGCAGAAGACTGGGCTGAAGCCAGAGCTTTGAGGAGCAGCCAGATAGGGACAGGTAGAGCCAGGGAATGATAACATGGCACCCACCTCAGTTTGGGAAGAATCATTTGCCCAGCAGGAGCCCAGCTCCAAAGCAACATCCCTGGAAACTCGGCATCATAAATAGCAGGGAGTTCATTCACAGAGCAAAAGATTTCCTGGCCTTATTTACCCTTCCACATTTGCTGCAGCTCTCCATTTCAAAAGCCATGTGAGTACCCTGTGCTGGAAGGCTTGTCCTTCCCCTGCTCCTGGCTCTGCACCAAGATGTTCTCTGTTCTGCTGCTGACCAATGCATCTCCTGGCTCCCTACCACTGAAGGAAAAGAAATCTATTTACAAGACACAAACAGCTTTGTGTAAATCACAGCCATGGGCTGCCAATTGTGTGCTCTCCCAGCCCAGCAGTGCCTCCTTCCCCCAGCACAGAGTGCTGCACTAGCGCAGCTCCAGGCACGTGTTGCTATTAGGTCATGTCACCAGGGACTGGAAAGCACCGGACTATGCTCTGTGTCTTAAAATCCAGATGTGCGATGATTATCTCATGATAGCCATCATAGATCCTGTGGTAATGCTATTTCTAATCATTTAGCCTTCAGGAGTTCTTAGGCTGGGATGAGCCCATGCTCCGAGCTGGAGCAAACTGTGTGCTCAGGTCTACTGTGTGAAACAGTCACTGTGGTCCTAGTGCTGCCTCCTCCCTGAAAAGCTGGAGCTGTTTCATTCTCCTGAGTCCACATGGTGGAACCAGATAATTTCTAGTTGGGAGGATGTACAGCAATGCTCAAACCACTAATATCACTAAATATAGTGTCATGAAATTAAAGAATATGCTTACTTTCAATTACACTCCCCTTTTTTTACCACCTGATTACATGATAATATGTTGTTGCAGTTCTTTCCCTACATCTCTTCTTTCTATATGTGGACCATCTCAGGGCTGCAGCAGGAGTGGAAGCACCCGGGCAAATGACTCATCTCCCTCAGGCCAGAGATGGATTTTGACCCAGCAAACCAGAGCAACACTGACATAAAGGTGGAGTTTTGTGTCATTCAGGGAACAAAACATCACAGCAAATGACTGCCTGGAGTTTGGTGTGTTTCCTAGAAGACTTGCAGAGTAAGTAGGAAGGAAATGTCCTTACTGTTTATCACAAAAGGTCAAGTGTACAAACACCTGCAGCTGCAGACATCAGAAGGATGCTGTGTTTACAGCAGGCACTGCCCCATTCTGCTTCTGGGAGTCTCTAGCCCCAAAGAGAGCTTGTTCAGGCTGGGGGAGATTTCAAGAGACAGCAAGAGGCTCCCTTTTTCTCTATGCTCCCCTTTTCTTTATGCTTCTTAAAAATCCCTCCCCTCTTCCCACTAACTGTGCAGGCACTGTTGGATGAAGCTTCCTGCAGCAGATTTCTTCTTCCTATGACAGTGCCAAGCTCGCAGGGCCCTGCAGGAGGGACCTCTGTGAGCAGTGGGATTTACACTCTTTAACAGCAGCCATGTCCCAGTGAAGCGGTCAAGCTGGGCAAGGATTGTCCTTCTCGGACGGCCCGGCCAGCTATCCAGCACCGCTCGCAGCAGGGCAGCACTGTCCCGATCTCCGTGGCTCGGGACAGCGCCTGAGGCAAACGCCCTGTGCTGTGACAGCAGCCACACCTTGCGGTGGGACGTGGCACGGCTTATGGCTGCAGCCAGCAGAAAGAAGAGAGCGCTCTCCAGCCGTGGGGAATCCAGGCTCACTGGGTCCCAGCGGAACCGACAGCCGGACAGGGAACGGGGGACGCTCCTGCAACAGCTTCTAAGGAGGGAGGGAGACAGGGGAGGAGTCGACCCTCTGGCGAATAGAGTTTGAGGGGGGCGGGATACAAAAGATTGACTTAGGGAGAACCCCAATGGGGATAACTTGAGGGTGGGGCCCTGGTCCCTGAACCAATCACTCAATGCTCTAGCTGGAAGTTTCTAGAGAGAAGGGTGCGAGTGCCGAGTGACGGACAGGGCACCGGGGAGGGATTTGAGAAAGGATACATCAGTGTCCAAGGCAACTGGGAAGGAGTTGGGATAACTGGCCTCACAAGAGAAGGAGAAGATAACCAGCGCAGAACCATTACATGATGGGGGGAACAGAAAAGTCCAACTTCTACAGAAACAACACAACATCCCGGGGTTGTCCCGGCACTGCAAACATGTTTTCCCTCTGCAGTTTGCAGTAACAGTCAAGGAGCATCCAAACTCTTGCAAAGGAAAGCTTGTTTAAAGGATGGGTTTAGTGCCGGTGAGCTTCCAAGGACTCCTCCTTTGAAGCAGCCTATGCAGGGGGACTCTGAAGTGTCCCTGTACCCTCCAAGTTTCAGACAGAGCTGGGAAAGCATGTAACCCTCTGCTACCCCTCCCCAAGAGCAGACAAGATGCCGTCCTCCTTTTCCCGGAGCTGGGCGATGGAAAGAAGGCTGGAATGGCAGTGGTGGGTGGGTTTGTGGCTCTCCCATTTCCAGCAGTCTCTGCCTTCCCCCACTGGCCTCGCAGGTGCTCTGCAGCTTCTGCCCGTGAGAATACCCTCTGCCCCTGTGCAGAATTCAGGAGTAATGCACAGTATCTCCCCTTCCCAGAAATCAGGCTGTGTGAGTGTGTTTGCATATGGGGACATGCCAAGTTTTAGCCCAAAGAGAGTTGTATAGCTGACTTACAACCCCCTGAAATAATTTTATTATGGAAGTAGTGACATACCTTGATAGTAATGCACACACATCACTCCAGTGCCGGGGGTTTATAGGGCGTTTACGAGGTGTGTGTGCAGGAGGTGACATCCCCAGCACGCGCAGAGCTGGCAGTACCGGGCTGGAACCCTTCCAGCGAGGGGTTGGTGGCCCCAGGGTGCCTGGCAGCACTGTGGAGGTGGCTCCTCACACAGCAGACCTGGGAAAGGGACAAGGACATGAGTTCAAATAGCTCACGGCAATGGTTGGCAGGAGCTCCTGAGAAATTCTTCTCCTTAGTTCTGATGGGCAACAACAAAACAAATTTGGTGGGTGCAGCTATTGATCATCTTCAGGTGAGCTCAAAGCAGAACTCTTCCTCCAACCCCTGCTGGAGATTATCTGCTCTGTAGTGCAGCCCACTGGCCTCAGAGCCTTGTAGCAGTGCGTTTCTGCTGCCACGGGCCGTGAAATGAGATGTCCTGGCTGGTGCAGTTGTGTTTGAGGGAGCTGGGACAACTCTGAACAGCCAGGACACTCAGGAGCATCACTGGGGACCAAGTATTAATTAGAATGTAAAATTTCATCTGCAGTCATCTTGCATTACTGCTGTTAAGAGGACAAATGTTCCATTGCCCTGTGATTTCTGAGTGTGCAGAGTCATGGCTAAAGCTGGGCTGGAGACAAGAAAGAGAACTTTTGGCCAATTGGCCACTAATTCATGTGTGAGTGGTATTCAGCACCCAATTTGCTTTGCAGAACCAGTAAAGGTGAGAGGCTATTGTAAACCTGAAGAAACATGTTTGTGCTACAGCACTTGATTCCAAAATTGTCCTAGAAAAGAACAAAGACACCTTTGTAAAAAAAATGGTGTGGTTTCTATTGCCCATCCCTCTACTGTGTGAGAAGCTGCCTGGAGAGCAATACTTGTTCAGCTGATGTTCTGAAGGGATTGATTCAGAAGCTATGACAAAAATGCAGTATGAGCAAAAGACCAGCTTCAGTTTATAGAGTCAGGCATCACGAAAGCTGGAAAGGATCTCCAAGGCAAGTGAGTCCAGTCTTTGACCTGATATCTGCACTTAGCTGATCTGCAGGGATCTTTGGGATGCCATTTTTAGTGAGTTCACCTATGGAGTTTATGGGGTGAGCACAGGAAACAGAGCCCAGATTTGACACATGAACAAAATATGTGGGATTTCAAACTCCCCACAGCCCTCGGGTCACCTGTGCAGCTGCTCACCTCTTGCCTGGGACCAGCTGCTGTGAGCACCACAGAGACACAGGATTTTAGCCTCCAAAGGCCTCTGTGGTTTGACTCCCTCATCTGTGTGTCACAGGGCCCAGAAGATCAGCTCTCTGCTGCAGGGAGCTGGCAATTCCTCTATTTAGCACTTTCCTGGCAGTGCAAGACGTAAGAATGGGAGAGGTGGACAGCAAAGTACAGCTTCATCATTTCTGGTAAGATCAGACGAAAATACTGAGGAGTTATTTTAACATGAGAATAGGAAATAGTTTTAATATTCAATATGATTAATTTACAACAAATTCTAAGTAGATTAGCTATACATACACCATGTTTCTTTCCCCAGATGATCATTTATCCACATAACATTGCAAAACAACAATTAGAGCAGCATTCCCTGAGCTCTGATGATACTCTCTGGTGTTCCCAGGCTCAGGCTGCTCAAGTGAACGATGCATGGGCTGTGCAGCAGCTGAGCGAGGCTGTAACAGCATCGTGGAGTCACGAAGCATCATGCAGGAAGGCCTGGGGCTCCTGTGCCAATGGAGTTTCAGGGCAAAACTTGTAGTAAGCTGGTGTTTTCTTGCTTCCAGTCTTTTCCTTCTGGCTCTTAGATAGTGGCCAGAGGATGAGGTTGGTTGTGGCCTGGTTTATCTGCAGTTCCAAAGCAATGCATCACTCTGCAGTCCTGTGAGGGAAGCCTTTGGTATCTTTCCAGTCTTTAGTTTTCCTCAATTATTCATCTGAGGGTTGCTTAATTGCTAAGTCTCCTACTTTTAGATAATATGGGGAGGCGTGAAGGAATGCTGTTCAGACACAAACTGGTCCCTTCTCAGCTTCAAAGGGCAAATAGAAATTCTCTCCCTGTTCTGTCTCTCGGGCTGCGGTGACACCGATGGCTCTTGCTGAGCTCTTGCCAAGGCTGTAGCCAGAACACAGCCCTTTCCCTTCTCCTTCTGGGCAGCAGGAGCACTCTGGGGCTGGTTTTGAGAGCTGTGTCCTGAGAGGAGTGCAGGCAATGCGTGCAGGAGGAACCCGTGGTGGATTCTGTGCGTCATATTTCAGCAGACATTCACTGCAGCCTGCTGCAGAGTGAGACAGTTCCTGGTGTCTGTGTAACCAGGTACTTGGTCAGATGTTAAGAAGAAATTCCTCCCTGTGAGGGTGGGCAGGCCCTGGCACAGGGTGCCCAGAGCAGCTGTGGCTGCCCCTGGATCCCTGGCGGTGCCCAAGGCCAGGCTGGACACTGGGGCTTGGAGCAGCCTGGGACAGTGGGAGGTGTCCCTGCCATGGCAGGGGTGGCACTGGGTGGGCTTTGAGGTCCCTCCAGCCCAAACCAGTCTGGGATTCTGTGATTACTCTGTCTTTATTTTCACTTGTGAATTGATTCCAAGTTTACAGTGGTTTCAATGCCTGAAACCACTCACTGGGGCTGCTCCGTCCCTGTGTGCACCTGGAGGAGGAGATAGTGAGCACGCAGCTTACAGTCCTGCTGCCCTTTCTCCCAAAACTATAAACACCAGGCTTTTCTCAAGTTTTCTATTTTCATTCCACTCTCACCTCTCAGAATCTTGCCTATTTGTCAGTCCTTGAATAAGCCCCATTTCTCTCTGGCATGCTGGGAATGTGCAGGATTTCTGCTGGGTGCCTTGATGCCTATAGGTTTTGGGGTAAAGGAGCTTCTGCAGAGCTGTGCTCATGCTGGAGGTTAAACCTTGTCTTTAAAGAGTCTGGAAGAGCAGTAAGGAGGATTTTAAGTTCCTCACAGCAGAAGCTGTGTCCACTTGGCACCTACAGCCATTCCAAGGCAGACTGTGAAGTCTCCAGAACAGTTTGATGATGCAGTGTTAAAACAACTTTCTGCCAGTGCTGGTAAACTGCCATGGCTTGGCTGAACTACCTATAGCTAAAGAACCACATATGAATTTGCATTTTCAGAGGGAATTTCCCGTGAAGTTTGAATGCGCTTTTTTAGTGACAGCAACCTATTCAACACTGCCTTGGCTCACCTGAAGCACTCTTGGCTTTCACTGAGTGTCCATGTTCAGATTGTGGCTGTTGAATTATCAGAGAAGCTGTTCCTTGTTCTCCAAGAAACTGTTCTGAATTCTCCACTAAATGCTAAGCAGAGCTCTCTTCTGCTGGCATTTTTGGTGAGGTTTCAAATGGTTTATTTTTGTGCTATGATGAATTTTGATAATTGCTATAAGTATGCTATTAGTCAAAATGAGGGAGAAAGAAATCCAATTATTAAACTAGACTGCTGTGACTGTAATCTACAGCTGAGATATTAAAGCCCAACTGTCATGCTTAACAATTGACTCAACCTGCTGGCAATACTGGACGAGAAAATGAACATTATTAGTGAGATAACTGATCATTATTTCTTTTCCCTCCCACCATTAGAACAATATGTTGCAGTATATCAATAAACAATAATTTTACATTATATACACTGCGTGCTTTCAGCAGTGCTTTGCTATCTCCTGCTTTCCCAACACCACTTTTATGAAATTAATGCTTTTTTCCAAGGTTCTTTTGCTGCCTTGGCCTGTGTACGGCCTGAGGGAGCCAGTACAGGCTGCAAATGTTACTCAAAATGCCCTGTTTGCAGCTGAACCCAAGAGGAATGATCCACATCCCCACTGACAGGGACCTATTTGTGAGGACTTTCTGAGCACTCTGAAGCTTCTGATTCAGCTTCTCACTCAGCACAGCTCCTCCTCCTGTTGCAGCCAAAATCTTGGCATTGTGGTAGAGTAAATGCCCCTCAGGCCCAGTGGGTTGGGAGACAGTTCTCTGCGCAGTAAGGCACCTGCCCACCCTGAAACGTGTGCTGATATCACCTGGAAAGCCCCACCTTTGGTGGAGAAGCTTCATGACCAACACTTTCCCCAAATTATTTCAGAAACCTCGTGTCTTTCAGTGATAAATGTTTTTGCAGAGAGGACGGATAGGTTCTGCTTAAGCAGTGCCCTCAGTCACGTGTGGGAGCAACGTCACAGGCTGTGCCACCCAACCAAGCCCAGCAGGCCGGGAGGAGAGCCCGGGGCCAGCAGGAAGCTGAGAGAAGGCCTTGCTCGAGAACTGAGGGAGTTCCACCAGAAGCAAACAAAGATGGCAACTTGAAGACATTCCCACTGTGCTCAAAGTTTGTCTGAGAAGACTAAGATGGGAGCTTGTCAAAAATCCCAGGAAATATCTGGGAAAATGCTTTACGTATGTTGGTTGTGACTAGGTACAAAGCTCCTGCGGGAAAAGAGCCTCTGCAGCAGGCTGGCTGGCTGAAGGGGTCTTAGTTCTTCCTAGAATAAAGATTACCACTGAAATGCAATTTTGCAATTTTGTTTTTTATTGTAAAAGGGGGAAATATTTTCCAGAACTCTAAAACTAGTTTCAAAAATAGAGATGTGTTGTGGAAACAGGAATGAAACATTTCAGGATCTCTCCCTACAAAAGATATTTCTAAATATTTCTAAGAATGAAAAGTGAAGACAAAATGGGGTCACGTATTCTCTCGATTCTAAAACTACTTACAAAAATCTTTAAACACTATAGTAATTGGGAAGATATATTTGGGGGTGTCTCTCTACAGAAAATATATTTTGAAATATTTCTACAAATTTCTAATTTCTAAAACTGAAAAACTAAGCAAATGGGGTTTCTTTTTCTAGGGAGCCCCATGCTGCTGCCTGCCCCCTGGGCTCCCCCAGCCCTCGGGACCCTGCCGCTGGTCATAGCAGCCCCTGCCTGGCTCCTGCCTGCCCACACCGTGGGCATCCACGGCTGCTCCTGGCCATGGAGCTCAGCCAGTGCTGCTGCTGGCTGGGCTTTGCTGCTGCTGCCACCCAGACACTGGTGTGACGGCACCTTCCCTTTAGTGCAGCTAAAGAAAGGGCCATCACCTAGCCTGGCAGAGAGCACGGATAATTTCAGTGTTGTTTATATGGCAGGACCAGGGGTCTCAGGGGCAGAGGAAATGACATGTTAGTCTCAGGAGGGGCTGTAGGGTGCTGGGCTGCTCCTGGGGTCTATAGAAGAAGTCGGGACGGGAAAGAAGAGGATCAAAAAGGAGATGGAAGTAGTTTGGGGATATACATGGAGAGAGGAGGTGTCAGTGGGATCTCCAGGAGAATAGGAGATTTCCTTGACGATGGCTGTTCTGGAGTCTTCTTTTCAGAACTCTTGACAGGGCTGTGCAGGCCCTTCTAACTGCCGGAGGAGCTGCTCTTGCTGTTTGGGTGTGAGGTGCAGCCACTGTCTTACAACCCTTGTCCAGAGGTGGAGCTGTGGAAAGAGGAGGTGGCTGAGGCCCCAGCTGCCAGTGGCACACAAGGGAGCCTCCTGCACAGCAGGGCCCAGAGCTGGCAAGGCTGCCTAGCACGGCTGGAGCTGCTGGCACAGCCTGGCCCAGCTGCACAGCTGTCCCTCAAGGCCCCGGCCAGCAGGACACGGCTCTGGGCAGGCTCCCTGGCCAGGAGCGGGCCCCAGAGCGCCCCTGCCTTTCAAGGGCAATCTCGTCCCTGCTTTTGCTCCTCCCCACCGTTCTTTTCCTCTGCCCTGTGCCCCTGGGGCTGCTCTTGGCCAGGCAGCCTCAGTGGGAACCAGCACTGGCTGCAGCCCCAGCGGGCCCCCCAGGACAAGGCCCAGCAATTAGGAGGCCAATGAAAGCTCTGGGCAGCAGCAGAACCCTCAGCAGAGTTCTTTAAACAATCATGGACTGGCCACACCTACACTGCAGCCTCACTGGGAAGGTTTACTGTCTGAAGTAAAATTTCAAAAGTAGCTGTTTGAGGGAAAGGTGAACTAAACACTCACCCTTTTCTCTTCCAGCAAGTCCAAATTCGGACACAGCATAAGATGAAGATCAGCTCCAAAACAAGCAGGCCTGCCAGTAACCCTAGCCAGAAGCCTGTTCCCTGGCAGAAACCCCTTCCAGAGCCCTTCTGGGCATCAGGAACATGTGCTGTGTTTCCAGCTGCACCTGTGGGAGCAATGGGGAGCGTCAGCCCGTGCTGTGCTGCACTGCTGAGCTGGCAGCATGGTGGATGCGGGCAGGACGTTCTCCGTTTCCCCCAGTGCTGGGGCCTGCAGGCACCTTGCCGCCCCTTGGCACAGGCTGTGCCACCCAACAAAGCCCAGCAGGCCGGGAGGAGAGCCTGGGGGCTGTGCAGCTGCATGGGCAGTTGGTGCTTGGCGGGACACGGGCCAAACCCATTCCCGAGCAGCCACTTCCAGCCCTGGCCCTCCCTTCCCGGTGACAGCTCCCCCAGCCCTAGGGCACAGAGTCAGGCCCTGTCAGAGCCCAGTGCAGCCCCTGCCCAGTCGGGAGCCAAGGTTGGCTCTGGCCCTGGGCTTGCGGCAGGGCTCCCGCTCGGGGCTGCTCCTGTGCCTTGGGCCTCTGGGCAACCAGGGCCAGCTCCGGAGCAGCTGCAGTGGGAGGGACGTTGGTGCACGAGTCCCCTTTCCCCGGGGCTGTGAACGAGCTCCAGATGCCTCAAGGCCTCCAGAGGTGCCTCCAGCTTTGGCTGGTGCTGGGCCGTGCAAGGGCAGGCCCTAGTGGAAGAGCTGCAGCCACACAGCCCTGCCAAGGGCTGAGCCCCGCTGAGCATGGCACAGCAATTACCTTCTGAGCCTGTGCCCGTGCCTGTGTTTGGCTTGGCCTTCCTTCCTGCAGCAGGGGCTGCCAATCGGCCTCTGCTTCATTGGGGAAACACCTTCTTCTGTCCTGATATTTGGCCCATCACTTGAGAAACAAAAAGTACACCTTAACAGATGGAACGATTCTCCATTACTTTGATGGCATTATTAGGACGTCATGCTTATGCAAAATCGGGTGTAATCAAAAAACATTTTGTCTTTTTCAGCTAGGCCAGTGCCCACCCTCCTCCAAACAGCTGCCAGTGCTGAGCAGAGGTTGTGAGTGGATCATGCAGGGCGTGGGCACACACGTGCATGGCTCTGTCCTGGCACTCGCAGCGATGCCCCCCTGGTCGAGCATTAGGCTCTGTGCTGGCAGCTCTCCCAGGGGAAAGGCCTTGACCTACCCTCACCATCTCCCACAGGCTCAATCCTGAACGTGGGCTGGGAAGCCAGATCACCTTTAGCAACAGGCTCAGCTGCAAAGAAAGGCAGGACACAACAGCTCCAATAGCACTGCTGAAGATTCTCCTTCAGGCCAGAGTGGCAGTGAGGGCACCTGGGTGATTGGTGCCCTCCAAGGCACTCCCTTGGCTCTGCCTTCTGCTCAGGAGCAGGGCCAGGGGGACATTGTGCCTGCAGTGGCTCTACACTGGGATGGAAGGAGCCCCTTGCGGGGCAGTCGGGGCAGAAAGGACTCCCTGGAGCTGCCAGCAGCTCCAAACCCAGCCCCAGGCAGGGCCAGGGCTTGGCAGTGGCAGCAGAAGCAGCTCAGGCTCCCTGGGGGTAGCAAAGGAGCTGAGAAAGGCTCAGCCCCGGGGCACAGCCCTGAGCCCAGCCCCTTCCCTCTCTGCTCTTCTCTGTGGCTGCACAGAGCACACGGAAGGACACAGTGCCATTGCACATGGGAGGAGGATGGACAGCTAAATGCTCCTTCTTCCCACTGACAGCGATTCTGTGGGATCTCTCAGGGCTCCAGAAGGGAGCAGGGCAAGGTTTCCAGAACTGATCAACCTTCAGAGGAACTTAAGGGAACTGGCTCATGAGTGAGCTCTTGCCACACTGACACGGATTATTCTGTCAGGAAAGGTACATTCAGAACATGTCTCCAACATCTGGCAAGGTCTTCAAAGTACCATTTACTAGCATTTCCAAGTAATCCAAGTCATGATCCCAGTCAAGGAGGGAGCACAGATCCTACAGAACCATTTCCATGGTGTGCTGGGATCCCCTTCTCCCTTGGGGAATTGGGCGCTGCAAGGGGGTGGGGTAAGGCTTTGAAAGTCTGTGGCTCCTGGTCACTCTCCACGCTCTTTGCAGGTCTGGTGCAACATGCCTGGAGGGGCAGCTGGAGCAGCCCAGGGCCCTGGGGCTCTCTCCCTCCCACACAGGAAATCCTCACTAAATGCCTGGGGAAATCTGCAGCGCCACAGCTGTCACTACCGAACTCCGTCCCTCCCTCCTGCTTGCCCACCTGCCCATGGAACAGCTCCCACAGCCCAGGGGCACACAGCCAGGCCCTCTCAGGACACACTGGAGCCTTGATCTCCCCCTCTGCCCTTTCCCCACCACAGGCACCCCGTGCAGCCGCTCCCAGGTTTCGGGACGTGTCTCCCACGGAGGGAGCCCAGCAGGACAGCTCAGTACCCGATTGCCATGAGCCTGCTCGGGATAATTCCTCTGGGCTGTGCCCGTCTTGTCCGGGCTGTGCCCGCAGTGCCAAGCAGCGGAGAGGGCAGCTCAAGCCTCAGCTGGGCTCAGGCCCAGAGGCACAGCAATTACCTCCTGTGGCTGTGCCTGGCATCGCCTCCCTTCCTGCAGGAAATGCCACCTTCCATAGAGCCTCTCTGTCCATCCCTTGAGAAAGGAAGAGGCACAGCTGGATCAGATGGAATCATTGCACATCCAGGAGGTGGCCTCTTCAGGAGGCAATACTTGTCCAAGACATGGGTAAGGATCAGGAAAATCCTGATCTCCCCAGGCCTTTGGGGCTGGCTATGGCCCTCCCTCCTCCTAGCAGCCACACCTCAGGATGTTACTGGGGACCGGGAAAATGCAGGGGATCCCTGGTGAGTTGGGGCTGTGTGGCAGCTGATACCCATTGCCTTCCTGCAGAGGCTGGGGAGAAGCTGCAGCCAGGCCAGGCTGGGAAACCGCCCTGACGGGCATGGAAGCAGCAGCGGGGCAGCGAGGCTGCCATGGATCCCTTCCCGCTGTTCTGGGCTCGGTGTGTCCAGATGTGCATCCAGAGCCCTCGGCTGCTGAGCCCCAGGACAAGGCTGAGGGGAATGCTCTCACCATTCCCTTTGAGCAGTTCTCTCACAATGTGCTTCAGGATGTATTTTGGCCCATGGTTGTTTGTGAAAGGGCAGAGGGGCAACGAGGCTGCCATGGATCCCTTCCTGCTGTTCCAGGCTCTGCTCTGACATGGGGAACCCTGGCTCACTCTAGGATCTCTCCCAGGTCTCCGCCCAGAGCTTCATCCCACAGCTCAGTCCCAAGGGCCAGACAGGTATTAGGAATTTCACAGCCTACCATTGGTGACTCATAGTCAGAATGCACAGAAAAACTCTAGCTGTGTTTCAAAATACCAGATGCTTTGTTGTTTCCTTCACACTGCAGATTTTCCCTTGCCCCAGCCTCAGCCCCTGGCAGCCTGCCTGGATGTTCTCCCCGCGCCGCTTCTGCAATCCCACTCATCCAGGTCCTGCTGGTTCTGTGGGCAGCTCTTCGGGCCACTGAGGCCCTGTTCCTCCTTTGTTTGTGAGCATGTCCGAGTGAGAGATGTGTCGGCGGAAGGGAACCAGGACATCAATTTGATCATCACAGGCTCAATTTTATTGATCAGTACGGCGGGTTAAATACAGTTAATAATGAGCTTCATACATATTGCAAAAGTTGAGCTCAGGATTGGTCAGCTTACATATCAGCATCTACGCCTACTTCTACATTCCTATGGTTCTACTTTTGATACTTTCTACATATTCTTAGGATATATTCAGGACTAATCTCAACTCCCTATCCTCATGTTGCAGCAAGGTCACTGCTGACTCTTCCTTTCAGCTTGCTGACTGCTGACTTTTCTCCTTCAGCTTAACCAGTGGCATTATGTCAGTGTGGCCTTTCTCAGCTAACCAATTATTAATAATACTCTCCACATTTCCCCCATTTTCTTCTTGTGCAAGGAGATTAGTTTGCCATGTTTTTGCTATTGTACAGCTGACCATGTTTTGAATACAGTTAAAGATACAAGGCAAAATAAGCAAAAACAGTAAAATTACACCCAGCAGTCCTATAGCATAGATCACAAGGTTCCTTAGCCACGGTCCAAGTCCTAAGCCTTTTAGCCATTCGTCAATTCCTAAACCGTCTTCTTCTTTAAGTTTGTGAAGTCCCTGTTGCAGTTCTTTTATCTTAGTGTGAATGGATACTGAATGATCAGACAGATTCATGCAACACATTCCCTCGAACTCTTCACATCCATGTCCTTGTGCTAAGAGCAAAAAATCTACAGCAGCTCTATTTTGCAAAACAGCATGGTTAACACTTTGCACATCTGCAGTTAGCATGTCTAGGATTTGTGATGTCTTGTTCAGCTCATCCCTTGCCCAGCATCCTAATTGTTTTGCTAAATTCATGGCTTTATTGGCAGATCCTCCTGGTAAGATAGTTGAAACCACCACCTGTTTGAATGTGCCCCAAAACCGTGGATCTCCTATCTTGCTGCAGTCTAAGTCATGTATGCTACGTTTTCTCCTGTTTGAATTTTGACTCAGCTGCATTAGCAAGGACACATTAGGATGAAACAGTGACAATTTTCCCAAAAAACAGGGTCCACCCTGTGGTTTAGCTGGTATACCATTCCATGCCCTGTCTCCACAAATCAAAAATATTCCTGTGGGTAATTTCATTGGTGCCGTGATATTTGTGCTGTTACATTGACTGTAATGCTGTGGAGAGAATTCACTCACATTCAGGGATGAATCTAGGGTGGCCCATGTTTCTTTAGGTTGGTTTAAATTCTGAGCACCCGAAAGTTTGAAGCTAAACCATCCACCAGCTGTAGTGTTAGATATGCTGGCATTTGTACTTCCAAAAAGATCCAATTCTTCAGGAGGAGAATGTAAAGAGGTGTTAAGTGATTGGATTAGTAAGCATTGACGATAGCCATCACTCTGACCTGCAGTATACCCTTGTTGCACCGGCAATGTGATGTTTGACATGTTAGACATACATAAGGTTTGATTGTTTATCAAACTGCAAAATTCTCCAGGAGACCACACCGGAAGTCCCACCAGGCATGTTCGAAATGGGTTAGTGACTCCTCCAAGACTAAGACAAAGTGATGATTGGTTAGTTTGATTAGCAAGTGTCACCCATAAATTTTCTCTTGGTTGACTAAAGTGTGTTACTCCTACTGCTTCACTTGCTACAGCATTGAGCAGTATAATAAAAACAAACCTCATTTTTTCTTTTTGCTTGCTTTGCTTCTCCTTTTCTTCCTTCTGCTTGCGCTGTTTTTCCTTTCTTCGCTGTCTTTTCCCTGGTTTGCTAGATTGTCTATTGTAAGGCTGAGTCAATTTTTGAATATACTGATCTAATTCTAAATCAGCATCCTTGCTCACAGGTATAGCATGAGGTAAGTTTGAAGGCAAATCAGCTTTACAGCGAGCTGCTATGATGCGTGAGGCTTTAGTAATTTCAAATATTCTAAGGTTTTCCTGTAACTTCCACCTAAGATATGCTATAACCACTTGTTCTGCACTCTCAAAGAGCTGTAATCCTGTCCGTCCTGGCAGGCCAGTACTTTGTTCAAGAGCTCTAACCCATATATGATTTCGAATCCACTTTCCAAAACAAGATGTACACCATAAATATCCCAATGACTTCTGTGAATACCAATAAACCTGATTACAATCTGCACAATGCAAAGCTACCCATGCATAGCATTTATCTTTATCCTTTTTGCAAACATAACAAGGAAGCAAATGTAAGTAAGGACCAGTATAAAATTCTGGTTCTTCAATCCAAAGCAACCAATTCAATGGTGGTGATCGCAAAGCCTCTTCAGCCTTTTTACTATATGAGGCTAACAGCTCAAGGTCTTTCTTCAACACAAGGTGTATCTTATTTCGTAATCGTAGTTCTTGTTCGTTATCCTCCTCAACAACTATATCCTTCTGAGGGTCCCACAACAGTAAAATTGTTCTAATCATAGAAAATTAATTAGCAATCACTGATACCCCTATTCAAATGAGACCGTTCCCTTTTTTGCCTTCTTTTTCTTATCTGTCTTCAATCTTGCTGCTCCTAATTTCACTGGTCCTGCCACTTTCAAACTTAATTTTTGCAACTTATCAATGCAGCAATCTAATGCTCTATCAGGATCCCCTTGGAAGGGTCCTACAACTGAATGCTGTGTTAAAGGCACTAATTTCCTACACCTTATAGAAACTATACGTGATTTACTTTGAACCTTAATTCTATTCACAATACATTGTATTTCCCATCGATAATAAGCAAGAACCTTCTGTTCAGGAGACTCATAATGATTTAAAGCTATATATGCGTTTTGCCCCGTTTGTCTCCTTAATTCATCTTGCCAGCTTTTTCCCCACGTATGCTTGTGTTCACAAGTATGACACCACAAATCCCGTAATAGTGATTGTTCTATCCAAAAAGTTCTTTTACAACCCCACAACGTAGAGCTATCCAGGCAGCACAATGTGGATTGTGACAGTCAAGGCAATGTAGTTTCGCTGGATCTGTTAAGTGAAAAGTTGATAATGAGTCAATGAAATGAATCAACTTCTGGGCCGTCCGGTAGTGACGTGTCAGTGCTCTGTCCACCGCTTCCGAGTACCCCTTCAATTGTAACAGTAGTGGTTGTAGGACTAGAAGCAGTTTCTTTCCCAGTCGCTCCCTGTCCTCCTCCGTAAGACGATCCACCAGAGGCTGCATCAAAAACAGGTTTAGTCCACTTAGCAGGCACCCACAAAGGCCCTGTAGGTGAGGAAACACAAAGATACCCCCGACCCCAATATAATACTTTTGCAGGTTTTTCCCATAATCCTGTACTTGGGTTCTTATATTTAACCCAGACCTCTGTTTCCTTATTATTTTCCTGTCCTGACCTCGGATGATGTTTCATTGCAGGGGGAGTATCATCTTCCCCAAAAATGCATAAATGATTAATCACATACAAAACCTTAGCCAAACATGCTTGTGGATCTGCCAAATCTTGATGTTTTTCAATATACTGCTTAAGGGTACCGTTTGCTCTTTCCCGTAAAGCTTTCCTTAGCTGTATCAGTAACTCATACAATCGTTTATTATTCACTTCCTTAATTGCTGCTTCCTCTATTCGTTTGACTACTCCTGCAACATACATAGAGTCTGTGACCACATTTAAAGGCTCCTGTAAGTTGGACACCGCCCATACTACTGCTAACAATTCCAAAGTTTGTAAGCTATCTGCAGGGTCTGCTGTGAGGAGTTGATGCTTCCATTGTCCTTTTTCTTGCCAGGTAACAGCAGCACGCCTTGATTTCTTTCCTGCATCTGTAAAAACTGTAGTAGCTCCTTCTATGGGGTTTTCTTCTCTCAAAGGTCGAGTAATCCAGTTCCATTCTGTCATCCATTGCAAAACTCTAGGCACTAATTTACTAGTCTCTACTTTAGCAGGTGACATCAATAATGCTTCTTGTAAATTCTTTGAATTTATCAAGTACCAGTCCAAGGTTTCTTTTTCCATAGGTAATCTAATAGTAGCAGGTTCTCTACCATCCACTTCAAAAATTCTGAGACGCCCCTTTTTGATTAATGCAGCCAATTGTTCAGTTTTTGAAGATATTGTTTTTTTGTGCTGTAGTGGTGGTGACAACCATTCCAACACCTGTATCTCCCCCGTTTTCTTTTGCAACTGAGAGAGAGCACCAAGCAAGTGGCAAGGGCTATTCCAAATAGTAAGGTCAATGGGGTGGTCGAGTTGTCGACGAGACACATACCCTTGCTGTACACAGTTACTAATTTGCTGCAAGGCAAGATGATGTTCCTTTGTCAGGTGTACAGGAGTAGTAGGGTCCACGCCTCTTAACAAAGGCCGTAGGGCTTCTAATAAGTGATTTGGTATTCCCACAATAGGCTTCAGCCACTGTAAGTCTCCCAGCAACTTCTGTGCATCATGTAGAGTTTTAATGTCCAATTGTAATTCCAATTTTTGTGGTATCACTATTTGATCCGTCAAAGTCCATCCCAAATATTTCCAGGGCTTTGTAGTCTGAATTTTCTCTGCAGCAATAACAAGTGAATATGCAGCAAGAGTATTTATAATGGTGTTAATCTGTAAAGAGGAGAATGGCTGTTGCTGTGCAAACAAAATATCGTCCATGTAATGATATATTATAGTTGCTGGCCATTTACGACGTAGTGGCTGTAATGCTGCATCAACATAAAGCTGACATAAAGTGGGGGAGTTGCGCATGCCCTGTGGAAGAGATGTCCATTCAAATCTTTTATCCGGTTCCCCACGATTTATTGCTGGTAAAGTAAAAGCAAATCTCTTCATGTCATCAGGATGCAGCCCAATAGTGAAAAAACAATCCTTTAGGTCAATAATTAAAAGTGGCCAGTGTTCTGGAATCATAGCTGGATTTGGAAGACCAGGCTGTAAGGCCCACATTGGTTCCATTTGGTCATTTACAGCCCTCAAATCATGTATCAAACGATATTTCCCTGATTTCTTTTTGATTACAAAAATAGGTGTATTCCAAGGGCTTGTGGACAGTCGTAGGTGCCCTTTTGTATATTGTTCCTGTACCAATTCATGGGCATGCATAAGACTCTCCCCTTTTAATGGCCATTGCTTAACCATCACCGGTGTATCCATTTTCCAGGTGAGTGGAATGGGGAAAGTCCAAGCAATGGCAATTACCCCAAAGGGTGCTGATTAGTTAACACCACTCCCAATTGTGTTAAAATGTCCCTTCCAATTAAGCAGGAAACTGTAGGAGGCAGTTGAACAATTGAAAACACAGCAGATATTTGTTGATTCTCAATGCACACAGACAAAGACGGTGACCTGCTTGCCAATGTAAATCCTCCCACTCCTGTGAGCATGTTTGATGAAGGAAATAGAGGCCAATGTTGTGGCCATGCTTCTGGAGAAATGATGCTAGTATCTGCTCCTGTATCCAATAATCCATAAAGGGTTATGCTTTGATGCCCATAGGTAATTTCAACCTTTTGTTTTGGTCTATTTTGTAAATCCACAGTTAAAAGTGTAACACCAGTAGAGCCAAAACCTTTTTCATCCCGTGCTTGCCCAGTAAATGATTGTATTCCTGATGTCATTTGTGACAGTGGTACCAATTGAGCAATGCGTTGTCCTTTTGTAATTTTAATCGGAGGATAAAGGGTGTAAGCCATAATTTGTATTTCCCCTGTAAAGTCGGCATCGATAACACCAGGCAAAACAAATAATCCCAACATAATTATAGAGGAACGTCCCAGCAATAATGCTCCACATGTTTGTCCATTTAATATAAGAGGACCCTTTACTCCAGTGGGTATCCTCTCAGGCCGGTTCATCATTAGTGTGACGTCTACTGCTGCTGATAAATCCAAGCCGAGGCTCCCGGTTGTTGCGGGTTGCAGACAGGAGGTAGCAGCGATGTTACGGCAGCAGCTGGTGTCTCTGATGTCACTGAGGCAACTTGTGTCTGTCCCTCATTGCCGCATCGGTAACACTTGATGAATGGTCTCGAGCCTCCTTGCGTGACTGCCAGTGAGCCGCTTTGGAGAGGAGCAAGAGCAGCTAACACCTGATTTTGAGTAGACTATGCTTTTGCAACCCTAATCCTAATTCCTTTAAGGCTTCTGCTATAAATGCCTGTGAAGCTGTTGGCATTAATGCCATTCACTCTAATGCTTCCTCAATAGTCTAATTTGCCCCTAAAGTAGCCAACAGTCTTTGGGTTACTGGATTGCTATTTTGCAAGGCACACCTGCTTCAATAGTGCCCTGCAACACCAGCCCGATCTATAGCAGTAGCTGTTCTATCGATAAAATTTCCAAATTATTCTTCCCTACCTTGTTTAATGCCCATATAAGCCGGTAACCCTCTTGGCTCTTTAACCATGTCTATTGTAGCACGCACTAACCACATAGACTCTCTAAGTTTATCTGCTCCCGATATCATCTGTGCCTCTGTACGTAAAAATGCCCCTAAGCCCATCAGCTCCTCTACTATTACTCCATGTAATGGGTCTCCCTGGGCTCGTTGTACAGCAACCGATTCATTTACCAACGCGTGCCAATGGGCATTAAATAATAACTGCTGATGCTGAGTAAATATCAACCGAACTATTCCTCTTAAATCATTAGGACATAAAACCTGAGTATTAAAAAGATAATCTCACATTTGCTTAACAGGTTCACTTTTTACTCCAAACTGACTAACCGTAGAACATAGCTGAGTTAACAGCTTCCAATCTAAGGGAGTATATTCTGCTATATTATGTGTAAGGTTCCCCTGTCCATCATACTGTGGTGTGTATGTAACTGGACATGCAAGACTAGAAGCTATTTCCACCGCCTCACCATCCCCCATTTGCATTACTTCTTTCGCCAAAGCAGCCCAAGCTTCCCTCCTCTGTTTAGCCATCTCCCCCCATGGATCACGGTGTGCCCCTGGGATGGGGTCTGGCCCTTTAAGGGTGCTATGCTGCTGGCGCTTCGGTGCAGACACCGAGTTTTCGCGCGGGGGGGGCAGTGAAGCAGGGGCTGGCTCGCGCGGGGGAAGCCCCGCTGGAGCTGACAGTGAAACCGGAGCCGACTCACGCGGAGCCGGCCTGCGGGGGGCAATCCACCCCGCCGCTGTAGCCGGCTCGGGCGGGGGAATGGGCCCTTCCCCCACCGAAGCTGTAACCGGAGCCGGCTCACTGAGGGGAAGCGGTGGAGGCAAGGCTGGCGGCGGAGGCAAAGCTGGCGGCGGAGGCGAAGCTGGCTTGCTCCCACCCCTACCATCCGACCCGCCTGAAGCTGGTGGCGGAGGCAAAGCTGGTTTGCTCTTACCCCCACCATCCGACTCGCACTCCCCCTCTGACAGGAACGGTGCAGACGGTTCCACTGCGCCTATAGGAAAATCCTCCACACCACTTTGCTGGGGACTCTTAGGCATAAGTACCTTAGTTACAGAAGGTGCCAGGGGATCATCTTCACGACCATACCCTATATTCCTCTTATGAGCTTCTGTTGCCCTTTCTGCTGCCTTTCTCTCAGAGACCTGCTGAAGTAACGTGTTATACACCACCCGCCATAACTTCCCGAATTTCTTTGCTGACTTATCATCGTCTAGTACTGTATCCCACAATATTTCTCCAAACTTTCTCCACTCATATAACTCATGAACTGTATGAGGATTAGAAAAGATACCCTTAGCACGGCCATAAGCTAATATCCCTGGTAACTCCTTTTTTAAATCTATCCCCATTATCCCACGCCGCTCTAAATAGGCGGTAAATAAATCATATGCCGCTTGCCTATCCATACCTATTAATCAGCGCGCGCTGTTGCAGCTCTCCAGGCTCCTGCGACATGTATTGGCTTAAGTCACCGTTGTGAACCTTAAGGGTGCTTGAAATTCCGGCACCGTCCCAGCTGCAAGGACCCAAACCCAACTTCCTCGACCGTGGCATAATCCCTTTTTCTTTTAATCCGAGAAAAAGGGCAGAGATTCGGTTATGCCCGCATTCTCCACCATTTGTCGGCGGAAGGGAACCAGGACATCAGTTTGATCATCACAGGCTAAATTTTATTGATCAGTACGGCGGGTTAAATACAGTTAATAATGAGCTTCATACATATTGCAAAAGTTGAGCTCAGGATTGGTCAGCTTACATACCAGCACCTATGCCTACTTCTACATTCCTATGGTTCTACTTTTGATACTTTCTACATATTCTCAGTATATATTCAGGACTAATCTCAACTCCCTATCCTCATGTTGCAGCAAGGTCACTGCTGACTCTTCCTTTCAGCTTGCTGACAGCTGACTTTTCTCCTTCAGCTTAACCAGTGGCATTATGTCCGTCTGTCCTTTCTCAGCTAACCAATTATAAATAATACTCTCCACACACGCCCTAATGGAACTTTACCATACACTGTTACAGTTGATGTTATTTTTAGGCCAAGAAGAAAAATGAGGTCCTGTGATATATGCAGACATGTTTTTCACCCTGAAGAATAAACCCGAGTGTCAGAAAGAATGTGGCTTTGATTTGGCCCCACAGGACCTTTAGTCCTAACTTTGGAAACAGATAAGAGGCAGAAAAGAAAGAGATGTCATTCAGCATTCAGCATAGGGCAGAGATGTTTAAAATTGGCTCCAATGCACCAGGAAGATTGTGTTCTATGTGTCCAAGACTTAGAGCCCAGTTAGTCCAGGCCAGCTCAGGTACACTCCCCCTCAGGCAACCACTCCGGCCCCTGAATGAAAGCCAAATGGCAGTGAGGATGAGATGAGTAATTGTCCCCAGGTGAGGGGACAATTTCAGAGACCCCCAGTGACAAGCAAGCCAAGGAATAAAACCAAGAAAGCTTTGCCTTTAGTCACCCCCTTAAGGCAAGTCTTGAGTCCCCCAGGAGGAGCCATGAGGTGAACATCTGCTTTTCTACTAGTGACCTGAACAGCTGGTGGGAAAAAGTTACAATGGATAGAGAAAACCCTAGCAAAGTAGCAAAAAGACTGGAGTTCATAGTCAAGAATCAAGAGCCAGAGTGAGGTGATACTGATTTCATGTTGACAGAGCTAACACAACCAGCAGAAGAGCTGGTGATCAAGGTAGCCAGAGCACGTGTGCAGGCACAAATTGCTAGTGGAGCCTTACAAGGTACAGTGCACCAGCTGTGTCCTATTGTAAGCCCTTTGTGGGACGCGAACGATGCAGGCAGCTGTGCAATGTTAACCAGATACCAGGAACTGGTCACATTGGAATTAAAAAATGCCCTTCCAAAAGCAATAACTTGGTCAGTAAGAGATAATGTTACACAGGGACAGCACGAGTCACCCGCTGACTTTGTGGACAGGCTCTGAGCAGCTGCACGTAAAGGCACAGCCCTGGATCCCTGCTGGCATATGGCAAAGCAGCAGTGGGTTTCCCTGATGTCAGGGCAATGTAACCCAGATGTCAGGCAGAAACCTGAGAAGCTGAAAGAGCCTGTAAAGAGAGACTTAAAGGCATGAATGAGAAAAGCATAGAAAGTGGATGATAATCAAGAGAGAGAAAAAGGAAAAGAGCTCCCTGCAGCCATGGTGGCAGCTCTGGATCGGCACCAGGGAGAGGACGTGGCACGCCTCTGGATGAAGCAGAGGCAGGGGCAACAATATCAGAGGCAGAGGAGGTCCAAAGCAGCCACAGACCAAGCTGGGGCCAAATCAATGTGCATCTTGTAAGAAATCAGGACACTGGAAATAACTCCAGTGCCCAGAGTTAGCAGACAAAGTTCACAAAACTCTTGCAGCCACTCTAGATGATAAGAAATGACCGAGACTGGCAATTCTTACCCTAGCAGGCCACCGGTTAAAATACAGCTAAAGAATGATAAAGAAGTTGAATTTTTAAGAAATTGTTGAGACACATTTTCACTCTTGAATCAAGTCCTGATACCCAAAAGTGAAAACTATGTCAAGCAATAGGAGCCACTATAGGCCAGCCAGAAAAAGTTTTCTTCCTGAAACCACTTCAAGGTAAAATCAAGAAGAAGCTGGGAATACATCCGTTTCTTTATTTACCCAACTAAGCCAAATCTGTCCTAGGCAGGGATTTGCTTGAAAATTTGGAAGCAACAGTTCTGTTTAGAAAAAGAACACTTAAATGGAAGGTACCTGAAGACAAATGAGCACTTTTAGCAGTAGGACTGACAATTGACACAAGAGCAACAAAGAAGAAGAACTATTTAGAGCAAGTATTGAATCAGGTGTATCCAAGAGTATGGGATACTCATAGCCCAGGAACATCCAAACGAGCAGACCCTATGAAAATTGAGCTACAGACAAGAGTTAGGCCAGTAGTCAGAAAGCAATACCCTTGAAGATTAGAAGCTAGGAAAGGAATAGAGCCAACAACCAATAAATTCCTGACATCAGGACAATTGGAAGAATGGGAGTCAAAATGTAATACTGGTAGGTTAGCAATAAAGAAACCTAATGGAACTTAGAGACTAGTGCCAGATTTCCAGGCAATGAATGAGTTCTACCTTACTAGCTCACTAGCTAAACTTGGAGATGATTTCATTTGGTGCGGGGAAGGTCCATGGGCAGGTGCTGTGGAGAGCCGTTCCCTCTTGGTCTGAGAGAGCAGCTCCCCCAGCCCACCTTGCTCTCATGCCCGGAGGTTGTAATGTGCGCTCGACCGGCAGCCGAGGGAGGGCTCTTGACACCGTGTCTGATGCAACAGGATTTATTGAAGGTAGGTCAGAGGGTGCAGGTTGGGTGAGGGTGAGAAGAGGGACAGGAGGAGGCAGGAGCACAAGCACTGTAACATGACACCTAAGGCACCTGCAAGCTGCTGGGGAAGCCTCAAGTCTGCTCAGTGAGGCACGTGTGCCCTCAGCACTGGGACAGCCACCTTTCCCTCAGTGAGCCTCACATCCCAGGGTCAGCAAATCAAGAGGCACCAGGCATGCTGTAGGTGACTCAGAGCGAGTGCAGTGGGTCATGGTGGCCAGGGGCCAGAAGCAGGCAGAAAGCCATCGGGGCTGGGGAAAAGGCTCTGCTCTGCTTACAGCGTGGGCTGAGGGCCGGGAGAGCTCCATTTCCCCCTTGAGATGTTGGAGACGGGGCCTTTCAGCCTCCTGATAGGGCTGCCCCTGGCTGCAGGCAGCCAAAGGAGTACGACGACACAAGGCCGAGAGCGGCAAAGCAAAGAGCCAGCCGTGCACAGCACAGGGAGGTGGCCCAGTGCAAAGCTAGCGTGGCACTCTGAAGGTGCCCGCTGCACTCTCATGTGTCCCTGGCCTGGCAAGGACAGGAACGCTCGTGGTCCAAGAGGGCCTTTCTGTGGCCCCTGTGGGCTCAAAGCTGCTGCTCTTCTGGCTCAATGGGGCCTAAAGCCACAGAGCTCGGCCTCCCCCTCAGCAACAGGAACAAGACTTGGCAATCAGGCAGTGGAGCTCAATGCCTAAGGCTGAGGGGTGGGAGGCTGCAGTCTGGAGCACAGGGAAGGCACACGCCCAGCCCCACAACAGCTGGCCTCACAGCCCTGAAAGGCCAGGACCAGGGTTCCAACGCCTGATTCCAGGGGGCTGCCTATGGCCTCTGCCAGCCAATTGCTCAAGGCTTAGCAGTGCCTCAGCCCCTCAGGGTCTCCCCCAGCCTGGCCAAGCTTGCAGGCAGCAGCGCCGCAGCCCCACAGCAGCTCCAGAGGAGCCCCATCCAGAGGCGCCTGGGAGCTCTCAGCAAAGCAGCCAGCAGCACCCGGGCAGGAGGACACGATGGCCCTTCCCGCCTGGCACAGGGCTTGTGGCCATCTCCAGGCACCGCTCTGGCAGGGATCCCTGCAGCTCTGGCCCCTGCCCAGCTGCTCTGTCACCAGCACAAAGGCTTCAGCAGAACCACCAAAGGCCAAGGGGCTTCTGGCCATTTTCCCTGCGACACTGCACGCCTGGGCCGCTGGCTGTGCACAAGCACCCTTTTCCCCCTCTTCCCCTATGCCTTCTAGACCCGGTGCAGGAAAAGAAAGATCCTGGGACTCTGTGTATTGAAAGATATTCTATATTGACATACTCAAAACCAACAAAAATAAAAACACAAAAATCTTGAAGAAGAAAAAGAAAATTTCTGCTGGCTCAAATGGCCCAAGCAGACAGTCTTGCAGATCACCTCTCCGGGGAGCTCCAGCAGAACAGCAAGGCAGTGCCGCACAGACGAGGCCATTTCCTCCATGCACTGCGGAATCGATCTCGCAGCCTGCGCCATGGGGAGTAGGGAGCTCTCTGTACAGCCCGGAGAACTAAACAAAATTCAACTGCAGCATCTCTGATGGCAGGACTGCTGTCAGATGCCATTTCTTCAAGGGCTGCAAGAGGGAGGAACAGAGGCAAGGTCAGATCCCACATGTGCAGAAAGACGAGGAGAGCCCCCTGCCAGGGCCATCCCGGCCATCTCTTGCCATGGCCCGCAGGGAGCAGGGAGCAAGGGGATCAGTCTGAAGGTGCTGGCCACGAATGGCACACGTGGCTCTGAAATCTCACGGGAGCAGAGCCCTCCGCAGCCGGGGCAGGGCTTGCAGCTGCCCCCGCCAGCCCCCGCGGTCAGCCCGCTGCCCTCACTCACTCACCACTGCAGATCAGCTGGAGCTCTTGCTGCTGCCCCCTCAGGTGCCGCCCCGCCATGCCTGTGAACACAGAGCCTGTCACGGCGCCAGCGGCACAGCTCCCTGCCGGTGGCGCTGCTGGCGCTGTGGCCACATGCGCTGCTGGCCCGGCAGGGCTCAGCCCGGCCCTTGCCGCACGCTTCTGCCCCAGGGCACGGCTTCCAGAGAGCGGAAGCTGCGATGCCCAGGCCGGGCGGGGCTCCACGGCGCCGGGTCCGGCTGGCGCTGCCGGGGCAGCAGGCGGGGCCCGGGCCGAGCTGCGGCGGGTCGGGGAGGGAGCCCGTGCTCGGGACTCACCCATGAACCTGACGGCCGCCTCTCGCAGGGGCTCCTGTGGGCTCTGCAGGTAGTGCAGGGCCCGGCGCAGGTGCTCGGCCGCTCGGCTCCTGTCCTCTGCCAGCTGCAGAGAGCGGCAGGAGGGAAGGGTCGGCGCGGGCTCAGCCCCTGGGCCGGGCACTGCCTGCGCCCAGCCCCGGCCTCCCCTGCCCGCACAGCCCTGAGGCGCGGCCAGCAGCCGCTGGCCAAGGGCTCCCGGGGGCAGGGGCCAGAGGGCCGGCTGCTGCCCGGGGAGCCGCGGTGCCGCCCCGCAGCCAGGCCGTGCCGGGGTTCCATGGGCACCTGGCTCTGGCCCACAGGAGCCTGGAGAAGAGTCCGCCCGGCCTCTGGCTGCAGCAGCAGGCACAGCTGCAAGCCCCGCACGCTGAGCACCGCCCTCAGGGACCTTGGCCATGCTGAGGCTGGGGATTCTCGGCTGCTCTTACCAGGCACTCGCCAAAGCTCTGATCCTCATGTAGCATTTGTTCGATATGCTTCCTCTTCAGGAATCTGGCTGAGGAATGCAGCGTTTCCCGGGAGGCCTGGAGAGCAGCAGAGATGCACAGATGGCCCCACAGTCCAGGGCACAGGAGCATTCCAGTGGCACAGGCTGGAGGAGGCTGCAGCCCGCAAGGTGCCAGGGCAGGAGGCAGCCCAAGCCCCCGCCAGGGGGACAGCAGCTGGCCACAAGTGCTCACCTCAGCAACAATCTGATTCTCATCATGGCAGTGGAAGTAGAGAGGGAGCAGGCTCTGGCGCACGTGGGACTTGAGGGCCTTTCTTGCCTCTTCTGTTAACAGGTCCAGCATCTCTTGAAAGAAAGCCATGGAGCTCAGCTGCAGCTGGATATCGTCCTGGATGAAAGGAAAGGGCAAAAGACCTGAGCATCAGCTGCTTCAGGTCCCCCAGGGCACAGGCCTGCATCTGCACAGGGCACCAAGTGTCCCGGCAGCAGCCAGTGGCCGTGGCTGTGGGCACAGAGTCTTACGCTGTCAAAGAGTGGCAGGAGCGTCTCAGCCAGCTGCAGGGCCACGGGGGTGGCTATGGGGCCACCATTATCCAGGAGCAAATATCTGAGTAGAAGGATGGTCATCCTGATCATGCCGTTGTCATTTTCCTCCAGGAGCTCCACAAGACTTTCAGTCAGGCTCTGCATTTTTTCGGCCTGTGCGGAACACCGCTTTGTGAAAGGCCGCCCTGCTGCTGCAGGGCCCAGAGGCCAAAGGCCTGTCCCGAAGCACTGGGGCAGCTGAAGCGGGAGGCAGGAGAGCTGGGAGCAGCTGCCCCAGCGGCCGAAGGCCAGGCAAGGCCAAGCGACTGCGTTGCCCAGCCCCACGCTGCCTGCACGGCTTCAGCCACTGCCCCCTTCTCACCATCAAGGGATTCTTGCCCAGCACTACGAGGCCTCGGAGTGCCAAGTAACGCCTGGCCATGTGCTCGCTCTGCAGGTTCTGTGCCAGGATCTCCAGAACGCTGTCACTGCATTCGCTCAAGTCCAGGCACTCGAGGACCTGAAAGGCACAGGGCAGTGACAGGGGAGCCGGCCGGCAGGAGCCCAGCAGCGCACAGGGCCGGGCCCAGGCAGCAGCACAGGGCACGGGCACTGTCCTGGCAGCTGTGGCTGCGAGAGGCCAGAGAGCTGGGAGGCAGCTCAGCCAGGCAGCGCTGGCCTTGAGGCTCACCTCCACAAGGAATGCCAGGGCAGGGAAATCCCAGTATGGCATCTCTTGGCCGAGCAGGGCGAGCAGGTAGAATGCAACCGCGGAACAAAAGTGGATGGCTAAGCGGCGAATTTCTCTGAAGAGGGGAAAAAGGAAACAAGAGCCTGAGCCAGTGAGGCAAACCTCTCCCAGGCGTGACTCATCCAGTTCTCATCTTTCCCCAGCAGCCTTCCAGCAAGGGGACATGGGCCATCCGGGAGTTGGTTGCTCAGGGGAACCCTCCTCTGCCAGCCTTTTCCAGTGTGCTTGGCCGACCCTCAGTGACAAGGCCCTCTGGCCCATGAGCATAGGCGCTTTGTGGGGCACCTGGGCACAGAGCAGCAATGTCAGAGGCAGTGGGGAGAAGGGGGTCTCACCTGGCCAGCAGAGCCACGGCAAAGTGGTGAGTGTCAAGAGAGAGCAGCGTGTCCCAGGCACACCTGCGCTCCATTGCCACCACCACATCCTCGCAGCGGAGAAGGCAGAGCAGGGACTTCAGGGTGCGCACTGCAAACCTGTGTGCAGAGCAAAGCCCAGGTCACCCTGGCAGCACTGGCTCCTTGGCAGGCCACGTGGCAGGGACAGGAGGAGTGGCATGGAGCACCTGTTGGGGCTGGCGGCAAGGCCGTGCTCTTCCTGGCATCCCTTCCAGAAGGTGTCCACCGCCTCTGGCATATCCAGAGTGCTGAAGAACACTTGGAATAGCAGATGCACAAATAGGCGGGGGAAATACAGCCTCAAGATCCGTGGGAGACAGGGCTCCTGGAGGATCTTCCACATCACCACAGTTGCCTGCAAAGGACAAAGCCCCCCGAGACAGCGCTCAGTGCCGAGGTGTCCATGTGGCAGGGCCCGAGCGTGGCAGGGAGAGGCCCGGAGAGACCTTGGCAGGGGGAGCACGGGGCCTGGTGGGCCTGAAGCTGCCCCTGGGCCAGGTTTCAGGCCAGCGCCTGAGGCAGGGAGATGCAGTGGGGGAAGGAGGATGGAGAGCTGCTGGAGAGGCAGTCTTGGGGCCAGCAAAGGCCAGTTGCAGAAACTCACAGCCAGGGCAAAGACAGCCGTTTCGTCCCCATCGGAGGTGCAGGTGCTGTACTCTGGCCAGCTCCCCAGCACATCCAGGAGGATCAGCTGCGCCAGCTCCACAGTCCTGGCTGAGCCCATGATGGTCTTCCACATGGCCATGGCAGCTCTGCAGGGTTAGAGTTGTGTCTCAGGGGGGTGTCAGACCCAGCACCAGGGGCAGCCGAGCTGGCTGCCATTTCTGCCTGTGCCCACTGGCCCCCTGCCCGCAGCAGCCCGACAGCCCAGGCCTGTGAGGACAGAGCCCTGAGAGGCGGCAAGGGAGCATGGCAGCAGGCTCAGGGGCTGGCCTGGCAGGGCTGGGAAAGGGAACAGCCAGAGGGCCCTGGAAGTCTCTGTTGCTGAGACACTTGGGGCAGGCTGTACAGGGTGATGGGCTGGGGAGGCCTGAGCCCTGTGGGCAGGTGGGCCCCATACCTGTCACAGGACGGAGCCACACGCAGGAGCGTCATGACTGCGTCATTTGGCTGTGCTTCGGTGAGATGCAGCAGGGTCTTGTCCAGCCTGTGCTCAGCAGAATCATTGGCCATGAGCCACTGGTGGATGTAGCTCACCATGGCAGGCACCTGGAGAAGGCACGGGGAGACTTGGAAAGCTGCCAGAGGGAGCAATGATCCCAGCTTCCCCAGAGGAGTGCTTCCCTTGCCACCACACTGCCATGTGGCCTGAAAGGCTCACAGCAACCAGCATGCGTGGCTTGGGAGGCCAAGCAATTGCTGGGAGGATCAAAGCCTGGCCACAGGCTGCTTACTTGCTTTGGAGTGTAAAAATGTTCCTCTACAAGCATAGACAGCAGGGCAGCACTGGTCTTGCTGTAGAAGATGGGCGAGTGTGGTCTGAGGCCTACGCCCATGGCAATGGTCTCATGCTCCTCAATTCTCTTGAGGAAGTTGCAAACGAACTGTAGGAGAAGGGCAAGGAGCCGGGGATGTTGCATGCAGTGCGGCACACACGGTGCTGGGCTGAGCAGGGACAGCAGGCCCAGCCCAGGTGGGGGTGGCTGCAGGTACCTGCGCTGTTCTGCGGAAGCGGCCACGGCTGGACTCCTGCTCTTGTGTGCGCTCCAGGGCTGCATCTGGCAAAGAGCGAGCACAGCCAGAGCTGAGGGGCTGCGGGAGAGGCTGGAGAGCACGGCCCAGCCCTGCGCTGCCCAGGCAGAGAGCGCCGGGATGTGCCAGGGGATGGAGCACGGCCACTGCGGGGTGTCTGCCCGGCCCCTCTTCTGTCCTGGCCGTGGGCATGTCCCCAGGGGATAGCATGGCACCGCACACAATGGCACGGCATGGCGTGGGGCCAAGCTGGCAGCAGGCACCAGTCCTGTGGCCCAGCTCTGCCACTCACCCTCCTGCGGTGGCTGGAAGGGCACCACCTCTTCAGTCTGCTGTGCCGGGGCAGCTCCAGGGCCTTCTTCCTCCTCCTCCACCCAGGCCAGCTCGGGCACTCCCGGGAGTCTCTGCTCCATGTCTCTGACTGGAATTGTGGCTATTTGCAGGAGAGTTGCCTTGGAAAAGCTCCAAATCAGCACGTCCTGCAGTGGTGCCTGGAAGGCACCTTCAAGAAAGAAGCCTCAGGAAGGCTGCAGGACAGCAAGTCCTGCACTCGGTCACAAGGGCTCCTGCCACAAGGACAGGAGACTACTGACAAGGACTATGAACTGGCCTCAAGGGCACCTGCAGAAGAGAAGCCTCAGGGAGACCACGGGTCAGCAAGTCCTGTGGTCTGGCCTCGAGCTCAGCTGCAGGAACAACCCCTCAGAAAAGCTTCGGGTGGGACGCGAACGAGCGCACTGTGCGGGGGCTCCTCACGGCACTGCTCTCTCCCGTCCTGTCCCGTCGCCTGCTCTGAGCACTGTGGCGTGCTCTTGTCACCGCCAGCTCCTGTGTCACCAGGTGTCACAGAGGTCCCTTGGACACCCGGTTCCATGTCACAATGACTGTGCTGCATCGTGTCACCAAGGGCCCTTGCGCCCACGGCTGCCTGCATGGGGCCACCCCCAGCCCACCCAAAGAGGCCCAGGTTGGAAGGAATGACGGGCCCCAGGTGTCTAAGGCAAGCGGACAGGATCTTTAGGAAGGGCTGAGAGCATCAGCGAAGGCTGCCCTGCTCTGCGGGCCCAGGGCAGCAGTAGGAGCCCCCAGGGCTGCCGATGCAGCCGCGCTGGGAAGGGCACGGGGCCTTTCAGGGAAGCTGGCAGGGCCTCCTTGGGACACGTCCCGGCTGGTGGCCATCCTAAACCCGGCGGTGTTAAAGGCACAAGGAACGTGCGGGCCCGGGCACGAATGCTGCTCTGAGGCCTGGGGCCCGGGGAGCGCTGACATCAGCAGGTGTGGCAGCGTCCCCGGCCAAGCAGACCTGCCACTCCCGAGCCCTGGCAGCGCTGGTGCCTGACTCCTGCCCCAGAGACCTGTGCCCCCGGGGGGCTTCTGTGCCAGAAGGAGCCAAAGCCCACGTGCATTAGGGGCTGTGCTCCTTCCTGCAGGGGCTGATGGAAGAAGCACCTGGAGCAACTGCTGACACACTTGGTCTCTGTCAGATGATGTTGCTCCTTCCTGAAATGAATTTTTCTCATGGAAGGCATTTGCAGTAGCACCAGAGCACCATCCATCGCTGAGTTTCCCAGGGCAATTAAATTGCAAAGTAACAGTCTGAAATTTCCTTGCGCTTTTCTCACTCTCTTTCCCACATTCTGGAAAAAATGGAATCTGCCCAGCCTCTGCTATTCTCAGCCTCAGTTGCTGCATGTCGTGCTCCGGCAGCTCATGTCCAAACAAAACTGTGTCCCTGCTGAGCACAGCAAGGAGCGGCCACAAAGTGGCAAGTTCCCCAGTGAACATCAAGGCAGAGACTTGGAAGTGCGGAGGATAAGGACAACTCTGGGAGGAGAAGCTCTTCTGTGTCTCTGATGATGGTGGCCACACCCTGAAGCAGCAGCCAAGAGAAGCGCTGGAAGCAGACGGGCGCAGTTTTGGGCAGCACAAGAGAAAAAGTTATGAAGCCATTAGCCAGAATGCAAAGGAGGACTGCAAGGATGGAGTGTGGTCTGGAGGGGAAGGCCTAGATGCAGCTGAGGCCACTTTGTTCAGCCAGGAAGAGGGTAAAGGGCGTCATTGTGGTCTTCAACATCCTCCTGAGGGGAATCAGAGGGGCTGCTGCAGCTCTCGTCACTGTTGGGACCAGTGACAGGACTGGAGAAAAGGGCAGGCAGCTGGGACAGGGCAAGTTTCATTTCCATAGCAGGAAAAGGTTTTTCACCCAGAGCACGGTCGGGCACTGGGACGGGTTCCCCATTGACGCAGCCCAGCGGAGCCCGGGCTGGCTCTTGGGAAAACTGCGGCGCTGCGCCAGGAGTGGGGAACGGCCAAGGCGTGGGTTCTGCCCGCCGCTGACCCTGGTGAGCCACTGCTCAGTGGTTCAGGATCTACTAACTGCAGCACAGAGCAGGCCAAAGAGAAGGAGGAGGCTCCTCAATGGTGAGGTTCCACAGGCAAAGGTTTATTCCAAGGGAAGGATTCAGCACGAGAGCCGCCAGCACTTCTGTGCTGCACGGGATTTTATCGGGGTACAACTCAGGGGGTGGATACAAACGATTGAGCAAGAAGGAATCTGCAGGGGAGGAGCGAGGGGATTCCATCAGTTGCTTGGCACTAATTAGGACAGATGAGGGGAGAGGGGAGGTCCCATGGGCCAGTGGGGCTTCCAGCAATAGAGGAATTCCAAAGCGGGGGTGCAGTCAGGGATCGGTCCAAGGCAAAAGTGACAGGGAAGGTTCAGGAATAAAGAGCTGGATTATCTTGAGAGGCAGGGAAGGAGCTGGAACAAAGAGTGGGGAATGGCATGAGGGACAGCTTTGAGGGAGGGCATAACCTAGCGGTTACCCAACTTGGGGAAAATACGGGGTACATGAAAACAAACCATTCTACGATCACTGATAAATAAACACGAACCGGAATACCCCAGGGAAAGGGGCACAGCACCAAGCCCGTCTGAGTTTGAGAAGAGTTTGAGCAACATGGAGCAGTCACCTACGCTTTTAGACACTCCATCAAAAGTCAAGGGTTGTGACCTCTAGGTTTACATGAATATATACTCCTGAGTATGAATTCAGGCAGTGTTTTGCAAAACTCGTTTTATGTCCGATCATACCCCAATTCCTTGTAGATTGTGTGGAACGTGGAATCCTTTTGTTTTCATTGCTTGTTTAGGACTATGAGAAAGTATATTGGTGCAGGGTGACTCAGAGACAGCCCGTATGGGTTAAGTGTAGTCTACAGGGGATAAAGAGAAGAAAAAGAGAAGTACTAATACATCCTGATAAGTTTGGAAATTTAGATAGCATGAAGAATGAATAACACAAGAAGTAAAGATGGTATTAAAAAGAGTCCACTAGAATGTAATTTAGCAGATGAGAAAGATTTGGGAGGAATCCCAGAGGGTAATTTTTGAAGGAAAGGTAATCGGAAGAAATACTCTTCCCAGTGGTAGGCTTGGTATCCATTAGAAAGTGGTGAGAAGTCACGCCCTAATGGAACTTTACCATACACTGTTACAGTTGATGTTATTTTTAGGCCAAGAAGAAAAATGAGGTCCTGTGATATATGCAGACATGTTTTTCACCCTGAAGAATAAACCTGAGTGTCAGAAAGAATGTGGCTTTGATTTGGCCCCACAGGACCTTTAGTCCTAACTTTGGAAACAGATAAGAGGCAGAAAAGAAAGAGATGTCGTTCAGCATTCAGCATAGGGCAGAGATGTTTAAAATTGGCTCCAATGCACCAGGAAGATTGTGTTCTATGTGTCCAAGACTTAGAGCCCAGTTAGTCCAGGCCAGCTCAGGTACACTCCCCCTCAGGCAACCACTCCGGACCCTGAATGAAAGCCAAATGGCAGTGAGGATGAGATGAGTAATTGTCCCCAGGTGAGGGGACAATTTCAGAGACCCCCAGTGACAAGCAAGCCAAGGAATAAAACCAAGAAAGCTTTGCCTTTAGTCACCCCCTTAAGGCAAGTCTTGAGTCCCCCAGGAGGAGCCATGAGGTGAACATCTGCTTTTCTACTAGTGACCTGAACAGCTGGTGGGAAAAAGTTACAATGGATAGAGAAAGCCCTAGCAAAGTAGCAAAAAGACTGGAGTTCATAGTCAAGAATCAAGAGCCAGAGTGAGGTGATACTGATTTCATGTTGACAGAGCTAACACAACCAGCAGAAGAGCTGGTGATCAAGGTAGCCAGAGCACGTGTGCAGGCACAAATTGCTAGTGGAGCCTTACAAGGTACAGTGCACCAGCTGTGTCCTATTGTAAGCCCTTTGTGGGACGCGAACGATGCAGGCAGCTGTGCAATGTTAACCAGATACCAGGAACTGGTCACATTGGAATTAAAAAATGCCCTTCCAAAAGCAATAACTTGGTCAGTAAGAGATAACGTTACACAGGGACAGCACGAGTCACCCGCTGACTTTGTGGACAGGCTCTGAGCAGCTGCACGTAAAGGCACAGCCCTGGATCCCTGCTGGCATATGGCAAAGCAGCAGTGGGTTTCCCTGATGTCAGGGCAATGTAACCCAGATGTCAGGCAGAAACTTGAGAAGCTGAAAGAGCCTGTAAAGAGAGATTAAAGGCATGAATGAGAAAAGCATAGAAAGTGGATGATAATCAAGAGAGAGAAAAAGGAAAAGAGCTCCCTGCAGCCATGGTGGCAGCTCTGGATTGGCACCAGGGAGAGGACGTGGCACGCCTCTGGATGAAGCAGAGGCAGGGGCAACAATATCAGAGGCAGAGGAGGTCCAAAGCAGCCACAGACCAAGCTGGGGCCAAATCAATGTGCATCTTGTAAGAAATCAGGACACTGGAAATAACTCCAGTGCCCAGAGTTAGCAGACAAAGTTCACAAAACTCTTGCAGCCACTCTAGATGATAAGAAATGACCGAGACTGGCAATTCTTACCCTAGCAGGCCACCGGTTAAAATACAGCTAAAGAATGATAAAGAAGTTGAATTTTTAAGAAATTGTTGAGACACATTTTCACTCTTGAATCAAGCGCTGATACCCAAAAGTGAAAACTATCTCAAGCAATAGGAGCCACTATAGGCCAGCCAGAAAAAATTTTCTTCCTGAAACCACTTCAATGTAAAATCAAGAAGAAGCTGGGAATGCATCCGTTTCTTTATTTACCCAACTAAGCCAAATCTGTCCTAGGCAGGGATTTGCTTGAAAATTTGGAAGCAACAGTTCTGTTTAGAAAAAGAAAACTTAAATGGAAGGTACCTGAAGACAAATGAGCACTTTTAGCAGTAGGACTGACAATTGACACAAGAGCAACAAAGAAGAAGAACTATTTAGAGCAAGTATTGAATCAGGTGTATCCAAGAGTATGGGATACTCATAGCCCAGGAACATCCAAACGAGCAGACCCTATGAAAATTGAGCTACAGACAAGAGTTAGGCCAGTAGTCAGAAAGCAATACCCTTGAAGATTAGAAGCTAGGAAAGGAATAGAGCCAACAACCAATAAATTCCTGACATCAGGACAATTGGAAGAATGGGAGTCAAAATGTAATACTGGTAGGTTAGCAATAAAGAAACCTAATGGAACTTAGAGACTAGTGCCAGATTTCCAGGCAATGAATGAGTTCTACCTTACTAGCTCACTAGCTAAACTTGGAGATGATTTCATTTGGTGCGGGGAAGGTCCATGGGCAGGTGCTGTGGAGAGCCGTTCCCTCTTGGTCTGAGAGAGCAGCTCCCCCAGCCCACCTTGCTCTCATGCCCGGAGGTTGTAATGTGCGCTCGACCGGCAGCCGAGGGAGGGCTCTTGACACCGTGTCTGATGCAACAGGATTTATTGAAGGTAGGTCAGAGGGTGCAGGTTGGGTGAGGGTGAGAAGAGGGACAGGAGGAGGCAGGAGCACAAGCACTGTAACATGACACCTAAGGCACCTGCAAGCTGCTGGGGAAGCCTCAAGTCTGCTCAGTGAGGCACGTGTGCCCTCAGCACTGGGACAGCCACCTTTCCCTCAGTGAGCCTCACATCCCAGGGTCAGCAAATCAAGAGGCACCAGGCATGCTGTAGGTGACTCAGAGCGAGTGCAGTGGGTCATGGTGGCCAGGGGCCAGAAGCAGGCAGAAAGCCATCGGGGCTGGGGAAAAGGCTCTGCTCTGCTTACAGCGTGGGCTGAGGGCCGGGAGAGCTCCATTTCCCCTTGAGATGTTGGAGACGGGGCCTTTCAGCTTCCTGATAGGGCTGCCCCTGGCTGCAGGCAGCCAAAGGAGTACGAGGACACAAGGCCGAGAGCAGCAAAGCAAAGAGCCAGCCATGCACAGCACAGGGAGGTGGCCCAGTGCAAAGCCAGCGTGGCACTCTGAAGGTGCCCGCTGCACTCTCATGTGTCCCTGGCCTGGCAAGGACAGGAACGCTCGTGGTCCAAGAGGGCCTTTCTGTGGCCCCTGTGGGCTCAAAGCTGCTGCTCTTCTGGCTCAATGGGGCCTAAAGCCACAGAGCTCGGCCTCCCCCTCAGCAACAGGAACAAGACTTGGCAATCAGGCAGTGGAGCTCAATGCCTAAGGCTGAGGGGTGGGAGGCTGCAGTCTGGAGCACAGGGAAGGCACACGCCCAGCCCCACAATAGCTGGCCTCACAGCCCTGAAAGGCCAGGACCAGGGTTCCACGCCTGATTCCAGGGGGCTGCCTATGGCCTCTGAGAGCCAATTGCTCAAGGCTTAGCAGTGCCTCAGCCCCTCAGGGTCTCCCCCAGCCTGGCCAAGCTTGCAGGCAGCAGCGCCGCAGCCCCACAGCAGCTCCAGAGGAGCCCCATCCAGAGGCGCCTGGGAGCTCTCAGCAAAGCAGCCAGCAGCACCCGGGCAGGAGGACACGATGGCCCTTCCCGCCTGGCACAGGGCTTGTGGCCATCTCCAGGCACCGCTCTGGCAGGGATCCCTGCAGCTCTGGCCCCTGCCCAGCCGCTCTGTCACCAGCACAAAGGCTTCAGCAGAACCACCAAAGGCCAAGGGGCTTCTGGCCATTTTCCCTGCGACACTGCACGCCTGGGCCGCTGGCTGTGCACAAGCACCCTTTTCCCCCTCTTCCCCATGCCTTCTAGACCCGGTGCAGGAAAAGAAAGATCCTGGGACTCTGTGTATTGAAAGATATTCTATATTGACATACTCAAAAACAACAAAAATAAAAACACAAAAATCTTGAAGAAGAAAAAGAAAATTTCTGCTGGCTCAAATGGCCCCAGCAGACAGTCTTGCAGATCACCTCTCCGGGGAGCTCCAGCAGAACAGCAAGGCAGTGCCGCACAGACGAGGCCATTTCCTCCATGCACTGCGGAATCGATCTCGCAGCCTGCGCCATGGGGAGTAGGGAGCTCTCTGTACAGCCCGGAGAACTAAACAAAATTCAACTGCAGCATCTCTGATGGCAGGACTGCTGTCAGATGCCATTTCTTCAAGGGCTGCAAGAGAGAGGAACAGAGGCAAGGTCAGATCCCACATGTGCAGAAAGACGAGGAGAGCCCCCTGCCAGGGCCATCCCGGCCATCTCTTGCCATGGCCCGCAGGGAGCAAGGGGATCAGTCTGAAGGTGCTGGCCACGAATGGCACACGTGGCTCTGCAATCTCACGGGAGCAGAGCCCTCCGCAGCCGGGGCAGGGCCTGCAGCTGCCCCCGCCAGCCCCTGCGATCAGCCTGCTGCCCTCACTCACTCACCACTGCAGATCAGCTGGAGCTCTTGCTGCTGCCCCCTCAGGTGCCGCCCCGCCATGCCTGTGAACACAGAGCCTGTCACGGCGCCAGTGGCACAGCTCCCTGCCACCGGCGCTGCTGGCACTGTGGCCACATGCGCTGCTGGCCCGGCAGGGCTCAGCCCGGCCCTTGCCTCACGCTTCTGCCCCAGGGCACGGCTGCCAGAGGGCGGAAGCAGCGATGCCCAGGCCGGGCGGGGCTCCACGGCGCCGGGTCCGGCTGGCGCTGCCGGGGCAGCAGGCGGGGCCCGGGCCGAGCTGCGGCGGGTCGGGGAGGGAGCCCGTGCTCGGGACTCACCCATGAACCTGACGGCCGCCTCTCGCAGGGGCTCCTGTGGGCTCTGCAGGTAGTGCAGGGCCCGGCGCAGGTGCTCGGCCGCTCGGCTCCTGTCCTCTGCCAGCTGCAGAGAGCGGCAGGAGGGAAGGGTTGGCGCGGGCTCAGCCCCTGGGCCGGGCACTGCCTGCGCCCAGCCCCGGCCTCCCCTGCCCGCACAGCCCTGAGGCGCGGCCAGCAGCCGCTGGCCAAGGGCTCCCGGGGGCAGGGGCCAGTGTACCGGCTGCTGCCCGGGGAGCCGCGGTGCCGCCCCGCAGCCAGGCCGTGCCGGGGTTCCATGGGCACCTGGCTCTGGCCCACAGGAGCCTGGAGAAGAGTCCGCCCGGCCTCTGGCTGCAGCAGCAGGCACAGCTGCAAGCCCCGCACGCTGAGCACCGCCCTCAGGGACCTTGGCCATGCTGAGGCTGGGGGTTCTCGGCTGCTCTTACCAGGCACTCGCCAAAGCTCTGATCCTCATGTAGCATTTGTTCGATATGCCTCCTCTTCAGGAATCTGGCTGAGAAATACAGCGTTTCCCGGGAGGCCTGGAGAGCAGCAGAGATGCACAGATGGCCCCACAGTCCAGGGCACAGGAGCATCCCAGTGGCACAGGCTGGAGGAGGCTGCAGCCCGCAAGGTGCCAGGGCAGGAGGCAGCCCAAGCCCCCGCCAGGGGGACAGCAGCTGGCCACAAGTGCTCACCTCAGCAACAATCTGATTCTCATCATGGCAGTGGAAGTAGAGAGGGAGCAGGCTCTGGCGCACGTGGCACTTGAGGGCCTTTCTTGCCTCTTCTGTTAACAGGTCCAGCATCTCTTGAAAGAAAGCCATGGAGCTCAGCTGCAGCTGGATATCGTCCTGGATGAAAGGAAAGGGCAAAAGACCTGAGCATCAGCTGCTTCAGGTCCCCCAGGGCACAGGCCTGCATCTGCACAGGGCACCAAGTGTCCCGGCAGCAGCCAGTGGCCGTGGCTGTGGGCACAGAGTCTTACGCTGTCAAAGAGTGGCAGGAGCGTCTCAGCCAGCTGCAGGGCCACGGGGGTGGCTATGGGGCCACCATTATCCAGGAGCAAATATCTGAGTAGAAGGATGGTCATCCTGATCATGTCGTTGTCATTTTCCTCCAGGAGCTCCACAAGACTTTCAGTCAGGCTCTGCATTTTTTCGGCCTGTGCGGAACACCACTTTGTGAAAGGCCGCCCTGCTGCTGCAGGGCCCAGAGGCCAAAGGCCTGTCCCGAAGCGCTGGGGCAGCTGAAGCGGGAGGCAGGAGAGCTGGGAGCAGCTGCCCCAGCGGCCGAAGGCCAGGCAAGGCCAAGCGACTGCGTTGCCCAGCCCCACGCTGCCTGCACGGCTTCAGCCACTGCCCCCTTCTCACCATCAAGGGATTCTTGCCCAGCACTACGAGGCCTCGGAGTGCCAAGTAACGCCTGGCCATGTGCTCACTCTGCAGGTTCTGTGCCAGGATCTCCAGAACGCTGTCACTGCATTCGCTCAAGTCCAGGCACTCGAGGACCTGAAAGGCACAGGGCAGTGACAGGGGAGCCGGCCGGCAGGAGCCCAGCAGCGCACAGGGCCGGGCCCAGGCAGCAGCACAGGGCATGGGCACTGTCCTGGCAGCTGTGCCTGCGAGAGGCCAGAGAGCTGGGAGGCAGCTCAGCCAGGCAGCGCTGGCCTTGAGGCTCACCTCCACAAGGAATGCCAGGGCAGGGAAATCCCAGTATGGCATCTCTTGGCCGAGCAGGGCGAGCAGGTAGAATGCAACCGCGGAACAAAAGTGGATGGCTAAGCGGCGAATTTCTCTGAAGAGGGGAAAAAGGAAACAAGAGCCTGAGCCAGTGAGGCAAACCTCTCCCAGGCGTGACTCATCCAGTTCTCATCTTTCCCCAGCAGCCTTCCAGCAAGGGGACATGGGCCATCTGGGAGTTGGTTGCTCAGGGGAACCCTCCTCTGCCAGCCTTTTCCAGTGTGCTTGGCCGACCCTCAGTGACAAGGCCCTCTGGCCCATGAGCATAGGCGCTTTGTGGGGCACCTGGGCACAGAGCAGCAATGTCAGAGGCAGTGGGGAGAAGGGGGTCTCACCTGGCCAGCAGAGCCACGGCAAAGTGGTGAGTGTCAAGAGAGAGCAGCGTGTCCCAGGCACACCTGCGCTCCATTGCCACCACCACATCCTCGCAGCGGAGAAGGCAGAGCAGGGACTTCAGGGTGCGCACTGCAAACCTGTGTGCAGAGCAAAGCCCAGGTCACACTGGCAGCACTGGCTCCTTGGCAGGCCACGTGGCAGGGACAGGAGGAGTGGCATGGAGCACCTGTTGGGGCTGGTGGCAAGGCCGTGCTCTTCCTGGCATCCCTTCCAGAAGGTGTCCACCGCCTCTGGCATATCCAGAGTGCTGAAGAACACTTGGAATAGCAGATGCACAAATAGGCGGGGGAAATACAGCCTCAAGATCCGTGGGAGACAGGGCTCCTGGAGGATCTTCCACATCACCACAGTTGCCTGCAAAGGACAAAGCCCCCCGAGACAGCGCTCAGTGCCGAGGTGTCCATGTGGCAGGGCCCGAGCGTGGCAGGGAGAGGCCCGGAGAGACCTTGGCAGGGGGAGCACGGGGCCTGGTGGGCCTGAAGCTGCCCCTGGGCCAGGTTTCAGGCCAGCGCCTGAGGCAGGGAGATGCAGTGGGGGAAGGAGGATGGAGAGCTGCTGGAGAGGCAGTCTTGGGGCCAGCAAAGGCCAGTTGCAGAAACTCACAGCCAGGGCAAAGACAGCCGTTTCGTCCCCATCGGAGGTGCAGGTGCTGTACTCTGGCCAGCTCCCCAGCACATCCAGGAGGATCAGCTGCGCCAGCTCCACAGTCCTGGCTGAGCCCATGATGGTCTTCCACATGGCCATGGCAGCTCTGCAGGGTTAGAGTTGTGTCTCAGGGGGGTGTCAGACCCAGCACCAGGGGCAGCTGAGCTGGCTGCCATTTCTGCCTGTGCCCACTGGCCCCCTGCCCGCAGCAGCCCGACAGCCCAGGCCTGTGGGGACAGAGCCCTGAGAGGCGGCAAGGGAGCATGGCAGCAGGCTCAGGGGCTGGTCTGGCAGGGCTGGGAAAGGGAGCAGCCAGAGGGCCCTGGAAGTCTCTGTTGCTGAGACACGTGGGGCAGGCTGTACAGGGTGATGGGCTGGGGAGGCCTGAGCCCTGTGGGTAGGTGGGCCCCATACCTGTCACAGGACGGAGCCACACGCAGGAGCGTCATGACTGCGTCATTTGGCTGTGCTTCGGTGAGATGCAGCAGGGTCTTGTCCAGCCTGTGCTCAGCAGAATCATTGGCCATGAGCCACTGGTGGATGTAGCTCACCATGGCAGGCACCTGGAGAAGGCACAGGGAGACTTGGAAAGCTGCCAGAGGGAGCAATGATCCCAGCTTCCCCAGAGGAGTGCTTCCCTTGCCACCACACTGCCATGTGGCCTGAAAGGCTCACAGCAACCAGCATGCGTGGCTTGGGAGGCCAAGCAATTGCTGGGAGGATCAAAGCCTGGCCACAGGCTGCTTACTTGCTTTGGAGTGTAAAAATGTTCCTCTACAAGCATAGACAGCAGGGCAGCACTGGTCTTGCTGTAGAAGATGGGCGAGTGTGGTCTGAGGCCTACGCCCATGGCAATGGTCTCATGCTCCTCAATTCTCTTGAGGAAGTTGCAAACGAACTGTAGGAGAAGGGCAAGGAGCCGGGGATGTTGCATGCAGTGCGGCACACACGGTGCTGGGCTGAGCAGGGACAGCAGGCCCAGCCCAGGTGGGGGTGGCTGCAGGTACCTGCGCTGTTCTGCGGAAGCGGCCACGGCTGGACTCCTGCTCTTGTGTGCGCTCCAGGGCTGCATCTGGCAAAGAGCGAGCACAGCCAGAGCTGAGGGGCTGCGGGAGAGGCCGGAGAGCACGGCCCAGCCCTGCGCTGCCCAGGCAGAGAGCGCCGGGATGTGCCAGGGGATGGAGCACGGCCACTGCGGGGTGTCTGCCCGGCCCCTCTTCTGTCCTGGCCGTGGGCATGTCCCCAGGGGATAGCATGGCACCGCACACAATGGCACGGCATGGCGTGGGGCCAAGCTGGCAGCAGGCACCAGTCCTGTGGCCCAGCTCTGCCACTCACCCTCCTGCGGTGGCTGGAAGGGCACCACCTCTTCAGTCTGCTGTGCCGGGGCAGCTCCAGGGCCTTCTTCCTCCTCCTCCACCCAGGCCAGCTTGGGCACTCCCGGGAGTCTCTGCTCCATGTCTCTGACTGGAATTGTGGCTATTTGCAGGAGAGTTGCCTTGGAAAAGCTCCAAATCAGCACGTCCTGCAGTGGTGCCTGGAAGGCACCTTCAAGAAAGAAGCCTCAGGAAGGCTGCAGGACAGCAAGTCCTGCACTCGGTCACAAGGGCTCCTGCCACAAGGACAGGAGACTACTGACAAGGACTATGAACTGGCCTCAAGGGCACCTGCAGAAGAGAAGCCTCAGGGAGACCACGGGTCAGCAAGTCCTGTGGTCTGGCCTCGAGCTCAGCTGCAGGAACAACCCCTCAGAAAAGCTTCGGGTGGGACGCGAACGAGCGCACTGTGCGGGGGCTCCTCACGGCACTGCTCTCTCCCGTCCTGTCCCGTCGCCTGCTCTGAGCACTGTGGCGTGCTCTTGTCACCGCCAGCTCCTGTGTCACCAGGTGTCACAGAGGTCCCTTGGACACCCGGTTCCATGTCACAATGACTGTGCTGCATCGTGTCACCAAGGGCCCTTGCGCCCACGGCTGCCTGCATGGGGCCACCCCCAGCCCACCCAAAGAGGCCCAGGTTGGAAGGAATGACGGGCCCCAGGTGTCTAAGGCAAGCGGACAGGATCTTTAGGAAGGGCTGAGAGCATCAGCGAAGGCTGCCCTGCTCTGCGGGCCCAGGGCAGCAGTAGGAGCCCCCAGGGCTGCCGATGCAGCCGCGCTGGGAAGGGCACGGGGCCTTTCAGGGAAGCTGGCAGGGCCTCCTTGGGACACGTCCCGGCTGGTGGCCATCCTAAACCCGGCGGTGTTAAAGGCACAAGGAACGTGCGGGCCCGGGCACGAATGCTGCTCTGAGGCCTGGGGCCCGGGGAGCGCTGACATCAGCAGGTGTGGCAGCGTCCCCGGCCAAGCAGACCTGCCACTCCCGAGCCCTGGCAGCGCTGGTGCCTGACTCCTGCCCCAGAGACCTGTGCCCCCGGGGGGCTTCTGTGCCAGAAGGAGCCAAAGCCCACGTGCATTAGGGGCTGTGCTCCTTCCTGCAGGGGCTGATGGAAGAAGCACCTGGAGCAACTGCTGACACACTTGGTCTCTGTCAGATGATGTTGCTCCTTCCTGAAATGAATTTTTCTCATGGAAGGCATTTGCAGTAGCACCAGAGCACCATCCATCGCTGAGTTTCCCAGGGCAATTAAATTGCAAAGTAACAGTCTGAAATTTCCTTGCGCTTTTCTCACTCTCTTTCCCACATTCTGGAAAAACTGGAATCTGCCCAGCCTCTGCTATTCTCAGCCTCAGTTGCTGCATGTCGTGCTCCGGCAGCTCATGTCCAAACAAAACTGTGTCCCTGCTGAGCACAGCAAGGAGCGGCCACAAAGTGGCAAGTTCCCCAGTGAACATCAAGGCAGAGACTTGGAAGTGCGGAGGATAAGGACAACTCTGGGAGGAGAAGCTCTTCTGTGTCTCTGATGATGGTGGCCACACCCTGAAGCAGCAGCCAAGAGAAGCGCTGGAAGCAGACGGGCGCAGTTTTGGGCAGCACAAGAGAAAAAGTTATGAAGCCATTAGCCAGAATGCAAAGGAGGACTGCAAGGATGGAGTATGGTCTGGAGGGGAAGGCCTAGATGCAGCTGAGGCCACTTTGTTCAGCCAGGAAGAGGGTAAAGGGCGTCATTGTGGTCTTCAACATCCTCCTGAGGGGAATCAGAGGGGCTGCTGCAGCTCTCGTCACTGTTGGGACCAGTGACAGGACTGGAGAAAAGGGCAGGCAGCTGGGACAGGGCAAGTTTCATTTCCATAGCAGGAAAAGGTTTTTCACCCAGAGCACGGTCGGGCACTGGGACGGGTTCCCCATTGACGCAGCCCAGCGGAGCCCGGGCTGGCTCTTGGGAAAACTGCGGCGCTGCGCCAGGAGTGGGGAACGGCCAAGGCGTGGGTTCTGCCCGCCGCTGACCCTGGTGAGCCACTGCTCAGTGGTTCAGGATCTACTAACTGCAGCACAGAGCAGGCCAAAGAGAAGGAGGAGGCTCCTCAATGGTGAGGTTCCACAGGCAAATGTTTATTCCAAGGGAAGGATTCAGCACGAGAGCCGCCAGCACTTCTGTGCTGCACGGGATTTTATCGGGGTACAACTCAGGGGGTGGATACAAACGATTGAGCAAGAAGGAATCTGCAGGGGAGGAGCGAGGGGATTCCATCAGTTGCTTGGCACTAATTAGGACAGATGAGGGGAGAGGGGAGGTCCCATGGGCCAGTGGGGCTTCCAGCAATAGAGGAATTCCAAAGCGGGGGTGCAGTCAGGGATCGGTCCAAGGCAAAAGTGACAGGGAAGGTTCAGGAATAAAGAGCTGGATTATCTTGAGAGGCAGGGAAGGAGCTGGAACAAAGAGTGGGGAATGGCATGAGGGACAGCTTTGAGGGAGGGCATAACCTAGCGGTTACCCAACTTGGGGAAAATACGGGGTACATGAAAACAAACCATTCTACGATCACTGATAAATAAACACGAACCGGAATACCCCAGGGAAAGGGGCACAGCACCAAGCCCGTCTGAGTTTGAGAAGAGTTTGAGCAACATGGAGCAGTCACCTACGCTTTTAGACACTCCATCAAAAGTCAAGGGTTGTGACCTCTAGGTTTACATGAATATATACTCCTGAGTATGAATTCAGGCAGTGTTTTGCAAAACTCGTTTTATGTCCGATCATACCCCAATTCCTTGTAGATTGTGTGGAACGTGGAATCCTTTTGTTTTCATTGCTTGTTTAGGACTATGAGAAAGTATATTGGTGCAGGGTGACTCAGAGACAGCCCGTATGGGTTAAGTGTAGTCTACAGGGGATAAAGAGAAGAAAAAGAGAAGTACTAATACATCCTGATAAGTTTGGAAATTTAGATAGCATGAAGAATGAATAACACAAGAAGTAAAGATGGTATTAAAAAGAGTCCACTAGAATGTAATTTAGCAGATGAGAAAGATTTGGGAGGAATCCCAGAGGGTAATTTTTGAAGGAAAGGTAATCGGAAGAAATACTCTTCCCAGTGGTAGGCTTGGTATCCATTAGAAAGTGGTGAGAAGTCACGCCCTAATGGAACTTTACCATACACTGTTACAGTTGATGTTATTTTTAGGCCAAGAAGAAAAATGAGGTCCTGTGATATATGCAGACATGTTTTTCACCCTGAAGAATAAACCTGAGTGTCAGAAAGAATGTGGCTTTGATTTGGCCCCACAGGACCTTTAGTCCTAACTTTGGAAACAGATAAGAGGCAGAAAAGAAAGAGATGTCGTTCAGCATTCAGCATAGGGCAGAGATGTTTAAAATTGGCTCCAATGCACCAGGAAGATTGTGTTCTATGTGTCCAAGACTTAGAGCCCAGTTAGTCCAGGCCAGCTCAGGTACACTCCCCCTCAGGCAACCACTCCGGCCCCTGAATGAAAGCCAAATGGCAGTGAGGATGAGATGAGTAATTGTCCCCAGGTGAGGGGACAATTTCAGAGACCCCCAGTGACAAGCAAGCCAAGGAATAAAACCAAGAAAGCTTTGCCTTTAGTCACCCCCTTAAGGCAAGTCTTGAGTCCCCCAGGAGGAGCCATGAGGTGAACATCTGCTTTTCTACTAGTGACCTGAACAGCTGGTGGGAAAAAGTTACAATGGATAGAGAAAGCCCTAGCAAAGTAGCAAAAAGACTGGAGTTCATAGTCAAGAATCAAGAGCCAGAGTGAGGTGATACTGATTTCATGTTGACAGAGCTAACACAACCAGCAGAAGAGCTGGTGATCAAGGTAGCCAGAGCACGTGTGCAGGCACAAATTGCTAGTGGAGCCTTACAAGGTACAGTGCACCAGCTGTGTCCTATTGTAAGCCCTTTGTGGGACGCGAACGATGCAGGCAGCTGTGCAATGTTAACCAGATACCAGGAACTGGTCACATTGGAATTAAAAAATGCCCTTCCAAAAGCAATAACTTGGTCAGTAAGAGATAACGTTACACAGGGACAGCACGAGTCACCCGCTGACTTTGTGGACAGGCTCTGAGCAGCTGCACGTAAAGGCACAGCCCTGGATCCCTGCTGGCATATGGCAAAGCAGCAGTGGGTTTCCCTGATGTCAGGGCAATGTAACCCAGATGTCAGGCAGAAACTTGAGAAGCTGAAAGAGCCTGTAAAGAGAGATTAAAGGCATGAATGAGAAAAGCATAGAAAGTGGATGATAATCAAGAGAGAGAAAAAGGAAAAGAGCTCCCTGCAGCCATGGTGGCAGCTCTGGATTGGCACCAGGGAGAGGACGTGGCACGCCTCTGGATGAAGCAGAGGCAGGGGCAACAATATCAGAGGCAGAGGAGGTCCAAAGCAGCCACAGACCAAGCTGGGGCCAAATCAATGTGCATCTTGTAAGAAATCAGGACACTGGAAATAACTCCAGTGCCCAGAGTTAGCAGACAAAGTTCACAAAACTCTTGCAGCCACTCTAGATGATAAGAAATGACCGAGACTGGCAATTCTTACCCTAGCAGGCCACCGGTTAAAATACAGCTAAAGAATGATAAAGAAGTTGAATTTTTAAGAAATTGTTGAGACACATTTTCACTCTTGAATCAAGCGCTGATACCCAAAAGTGAAAACTATCTCAAGCAATAGGAGCCACTATAGGCCAGCCAGAAAAAATTTTCTTCCTGAAACCACTTCAATGTAAAATCAAGAAGAAGCTGGGAATGCATCCGTTTCTTTATTTACCCAACTAAGCCAAATCTGTCCTAGGCAGGGATTTGCTTGAAAATTTGGAAGCAACAGTTCTGTTTAGAAAAAGAAAACTTAAATGGAAGGTACCTGAAGACAAATGAGCACTTTTAGCAGTAGGACTGACAATTGACACAAGAGCAACAAAGAAGAAGAACTATTTAGAGCAAGTATTGAATCAGGTGTATCCAAGAGTATGGGATACTCATAGCCCAGGAACATCCAAACGAGCAGACCCTATGAAAATTGAGCTACAGACAAGAGTTAGGCCAGTAGTCAGAAAGCAATACCCTTGAAGATTAGAAGCTAGGAAAGGAATAGAGCCAACAACCAATAAATTCCTGACATCAGGACAATTGGAAGAATGGGAGTCAAAATGTAATACTGGTAGGTTAGCAATAAAGAAACCTAATGGAACTTAGAGACTAGTGCCAGATTTCCAGGCAATGAATGAGTTCTACCTTACTAGCTCACTAGCTAAACTTGGAGATGATTTCATTTGGTGCGGGGAAGGTCCATGGGCAGGTGCTGTGGAGAGCCGTTCCCTCTTGGTCTGAGAGAGCAGCTCCCCCAGCCCACCTTGCTCTCATGCCCGGAGGTTGTAATGTGCGCTCGACCGGCAGCCGAGGGAGGGCTCTTGACACCGTGTCTGATGCAACAGGATTTATTGAAGGTAGGTCAGAGGGTGCAGGTTGGGTGAGGGTGAGAAGAGGGACAGGAGGAGGCAGGAGCACAAGCACTGTAACATGACACCTAAGGCACCTGCAAGCTGCTGGGGAAGCCTCAAGTCTGCTCAGTGAGGCACGTGTGCCCTCAGCACTGGGACAGCCACCTTTCCCTCAGTGAGCCTCACATCCCAGGGTCAGCAAATCAAGAGGCACCAGGCATGCTGTAGGTGACTCAGAGCGAGTGCAGTGGGTCATGGTGGCCAGGGGCCAGAAGCAGGCAGAAAGCCATCGGGGCTGGGGAAAAGGCTCTGCTCTGCTTACAGCGTGGGCTGAGGGCCGGGAGAGCTCCATTTCCCCCTTGAGATGTTGGAGACGGGGCCTTTCAGCCTCCTGATAGGGCTGCCCCTGGCTGCAGGCAGCCAAAGGAGTATGAGGACACAAGGCCGAGAGCAGCAAAGCAAAGAGCCAGCCATGCACAGCACAGGGAGGTGGCCCAGTGCAAAGCCAGCGTGGCACTCTGAAGGTGCCCGCTGCACTCTCATGTGTCCCTGGCCTGGCAAGGACAGGAACGCTCGTGGTCCAAGAGGGCCTTTCTGTGGCCCCTGTGGGCTCAAAGCTGCTGCTCTTCTGGCTCAATGGGGCCTAAAGCCACAGAGCTCGGCCTCCCCCTCAGCAACAGGAACAAGACTTGGCAATCAGGCAGTGGAGCTCAATGCCTAAGGCTGAGGGGTGGGAGGCTGCAGTCTGGAGCACAGGGAAGGCACACGCCCAGCCCCACAATAGCTGGCCTCACAGCCCTGAAAGGCCAGGACCAGGGTTCCACGCCTGATTCCAGGGGGCTGCCTATGGCCTCTGAGAGCCAATTGCTCAAGGCTTAGCAGTGCCTCAGCCCCTCAGGGTCTCCCCCAGCCTGGCCAAGCTTGCAGGCAGCAGCGCCGCAGCCCCACAGCAGCTCCAGAGGAGCCCCATCCAGAGGCGCCTGGGAGCTCTCAGCAAAGCAGCCAGCAGCACCCGGGCAGGAGGACACGATGGCCCTTCCCGCCTGGCACAGGGCTTGTGGCCATCTCCAGGCACCGCTCTGGCAGGGATCCCTGCAGCTCTGGCCCCTGCCCAGCCGCTCTGTCACCAGCACAAAGGCTTCAGCAGAACCACCAAAGGCCAAGGGGCTTCTGGCCATTTTCCCTGCGACACTGCACGCCTGGGCCGCTGGCTGTGCACAAGCACCCTTTTCCCCCTCTTCCCCATGCCTTCTAGACCCGGTGCAGGAAAAGAAAGATCCTGGGACTCTGTGTATTGAAAGATATTCTATATTGACATACTCAAAACCAACAAAAATAAAACCACAAAAATCTTGAAGAAGAAAAAGAAAATTTCTGCTGGCTCAAATGGCCCCAGCAGACAGTCTTGCAGATCACCTCTCCGGGGAGCTCCAGCAGAACAGCAAGGCAGTGCCGCACAGACGAGGCCATTTCCTCCATGCACTGCGGAATCGATCTCGCAGCCTGCGCCATGGGGAGTAGGGAGCTCTCTGTACAGCCCGGAGAACTAAACAAAATTCAACTGCAGCATCTCTGATGGCAGGACTGCTGTCAGATGCCATTTCTTCAAGGGCTGCAAGAGAGAGGAACAGAGGCAAGGTCAGATCCCACATGTGCAGAAAGACGAGGAGAGCCCCCTGCCAGGGCCATCCCGGCCATCTCTTGCCATGGCCCGCAGGGAGCAAGGGGATCAGTCTGAAGGTGCTGGCCACGAATGGCACACGTGGCTCTGCAATCTCACGGGAGCAGAGCCCTCCGCAGCCGGGGCAGGGCCTGCAGCTGCCCCCGCCAGCCCCTGCGATCAGCCTGCTGCCCTCACTCACTCACCACTGCAGATCAGCTGGAGCTCTTGCTGCTGCCCCCTCAGGTGCCGCCCCGCCATGCCTGTGAACACAGAGCCAGTCACGGCGCCAGCGGCACAGCTCCCTGCCACCGGCGCTGCTGGCACTGTGGCCACATGCGCTGCTGGCCCGGCAGGGCTCAGCCCGGCCCTTGCCTCACGCTTCTGCCCCAGGGCACGGCTGCCAGAGGGCGGAAGCAGCGATGCCCAGGCCGGGCGGGGCTCCACGGCGCCGGGTCCGGCTGGCGCTGCCGGGGCAGCAGGCGGGGCCCGGGCCGAGCTGCGGCGGGTCGGGGAGGGAGCCCGTGCTCGGGACTCACCCATGAACCTGACGGCCGCCTCTCGCAGGGGCTCCTGTGGGCTCTGCAGGTAGTGCAGGGCCCGGCGCAGGTGCTCGGCCGCTCGGCTCCTGTCCTCTGCCAGCTGCAGAGAGCGGCAGGAGGGAAGGGTTGGCGCGGGCTCAGCCCCTGGGCCGGGCACTGCCTGCGCCCAGCCCCGGCCTCCCCTGCCCGCACAGCCCTGAGGCGCGGCCAGCAGCCGCTGGCCAAGGGCTCCCGGGGGCAGGGGCCAGAGGGCCGGCTGCTGCCCGGGGAGCCGCGGTGCCGCCCCGCAGCCAGGCCGTGCCGGGGTTCCATGGGCACCTGGCTCTGGCCCACAGGAGCCTGGAGAAGAGTCCGCCCGGCCTCTGGCTGCAGCAGCAGGCACAGCTGCAAGCCCCGCACGCTGAGCACCGCCCTCAGGGACCTTGGCCATGCTGAGGCTGGGGGTTCTCGGCTGCTCTTACCAGGCACTCGCCAAAGCTCTGATCCTCATGTAGCATTTGTTCGATATGCCTCCTCTTCAGGAATCTGGCTGAGAAATACAGCGTTTCCCGGGAGGCCTGGAGAGCAGCAGAGATGCACAGATGGCCCCACAGTCCAGGGCACAGGAGCATCCCAGTGGCACAGGCTGGAGGAGGCTGCAGCCCGCAAGGTGCCAGGGCAGGAGGCAGCCCAAGCCCCCGCCAGGGGGACAGCAGCTGGCCACAAGTGCTCACCTCAGCAACAATCTGATTCTCATCATGGCAGTGGAAGTAGAGAGGGAGCAGGCTCTGGCGCACGTGGGACTTGAGGGCCTTTCTTGCCTCTTCTGTTAACAGGTCCAGCATCTCTTGAAAGAAAGCCATGGAGCTCAGCTGCAGCTGCATATCGTCCTGGATGAAAGGAAAGGGCAAAAGACCTGAGCATCAGCTGCTTCAGGTCCCCCAGGGCACAGGCCTGCATCTGCACAGGGCACCAAGTGTCCCGGCAGCAGCCAGTGGCCGTGGCTGTGGGCACAGAGTCTTACGCTGTCAAAGAGTGGCAGGAGCGTCTCAGCCAGCTGCAGGGCCACGGGGGTGGCTATGGGGCCACCATTATCCAGGAGCAAATATCTGAGTAGAAGGATGGTCATCCTGATCATGTCGTTGTCATTTTCCTCCAGGAGCTCCACAAGACTTTCAGTCAGGCTCTGCATTTTTTCGGCCTGTGCGGAACACCACTTTGTGAAAGGCCGCCCTGCTGCTGCAGGGCCCAGAGGCCAAAGGCCTGTCCCGAAGCGCTGGGGCAGCTGAAGCGGGAGGCAGGAGAGCTGGGAGCAGCTGCCCCAGCGGCCGAAGGCCAGGCAAGGCCAAGCGACTGCGTTGCCCAGCCCCACGCTGCCTGCACGGCTTCAGCCACTGCCCCCTTCTCACCATCAAGGGATTCTTGCCCAGCACTACGAGGCCTCGGAGTGCCAAGTAACGCCTGGCCATGTGCTCGCTCTGCAGGTTCTGTGCCAGGATCTCCAGAACGCTGTCACTGCATTCGCTCAAGTCCAGGCACTCGAGGACCTGAAAGGCACAGGGCAGTGACAGGGGAGCCGGCCGGCAGGAGCCCAGCAGCGCACAGGGCCGGGCCCAGGCAGCAGCACAGGGCATGGGCACTGTCCTGGCAGCTGTGCCTGCGAGAGGCCAGAGAGCTGGGAGGCAGCTCAGCCAGGCAGCGCTGGCCTTGAGGCTCACCTCCACAAGGAATGCCAGGGCAGGGAAATCCCAGTATGGCATCTCTTGGCCGAGCAGGGCGAGCAGGTAGAATGCAACCGCGGAACAAAAGTGGATGGCTAAGCGGCGAATTTCTCTGAAGAGGGGAAAAAGGAAACAAGAGCCTGAGCCAGTGAGGCAAACCTCTCCCAGGCGTGACTCATCCAGTTCTCATCTTTCCCCAGCAGCCTTCCAGCAAGGGGACATGGGCCATCTGGGAGTTGGTTGCTCAGGGGAACCCTCCTCTGCCAGCCTTTTCCAGTGTGCTTGGCCGACCCTCAGTGACAAGGCCCTCTGGCCCATGAGCATAGGCGCTTTGTGGGGCACCTGGGCACAGAGCAGCAATGTCAGAGGCAGTGGGGAGAAGGGGGTCTCACCTGGCCAGCAGAGCCACGGCAAAGTGGTGAGTGTCAAGAGAGAGCAGCGTGTCCCAGGCACACCTGCGCTCCATTGCCACCACCACATCCTCGCAGCGGAGAAGGCAGAGCAGGGACTTCAGGGTGCGCACTGCAAACCTGTGTGCAGAGCAAAGCCCAGGTCACACTGGCAGCACTGGCTCCTTGGCAGGCCACGTGGCAGGGACAGGAGGAGTGGCATGGAGCACCTGTTGGGGCTGGTGGCAAGGCCGTGCTCTTCCTGGCATCCCTTCCAGAAGGTGTCCACCGCCTCTGGCATATCCAGAGTGCTGAAGAACACTTGGAATAGCAGATGCACAAATAGGCGGGGGAAATACAGCCTCAAGATCCGTGGGAGACAGGGCTCCTGGAGGATCTTCCACATCACCACAGTTGCCTGCAAAGGACAAAGCCCCCCGAGACAGCGCTCAGTGCCGAGGTGTCCATGTGGCAGGGCCCGAGCGTGGCAGGGAGAGGCCCGGAGAGACCTTGGCAGGGGGAGCACGGGGCCTGGTGGGCCTGAAGCTGCCCCTGGGCCAGGTTTCAGGCCAGCGCCTGAGGCAGGGAGATGCAGTGGGGGAAGGAGGATGGAGAGCTGCTGGAGAGGCAGTCTTGGGGCCAGCAAAGGCCAGTTGCAGAAACTCACAGCCAGGGCAAAGACAGCCGTTTCGTCCCCATCGGAGGTGCAGGTGCTGTACTCTGGCCAGCTCCCCAGCACATCCAGGAGGATCAGCTGCGCCAGCTCCACAGTCCTGGCTGAGCCCATGATGGTCTTCCACATGGCCATGGCAGCTCTGCAGGGTTAGAGTTGTGTCTCAGGGGGGTGTCAGACCCAGCACCAGGGGCAGCTGAGCTGGCTGCCATTTCTGCCTGTGCCCACTGGCCCCCTGCCCGCAGCAGCCCGACAGCCCAGGCCTGTGGGGACAGAGCCCTGAGAGGCGGCAAGGGAGCATGGCAGCAGGCTCAGGGGCTGGTCTGGCAGGGCTGGGAAAGGGAGCAGCCAGAGGGCCCTGGAAGTCTCTGTTGCTGAGACACGTGGGGCAGGCTGTACAGGGTGATGGGCTGGGGAGGCCTGAGCCCTGTGGGTAGGTGGGCCCCATACCTGTCACAGGACGGAGCCACACGCAGGAGCGTCATGACTGCGTCATTTGGCTGTGCTTCGGTGAGATGCAGCAGGGTCTTGTCCAGCCTGTGCTCAGCAGAATCATTGGCCATGAGCCACTGGTGGATGTAGCTCACCATGGCAGGCACCTGGAGAAGGCACAGGGAGACTTGGAAAGCTGCCAGAGGGAGCAATGATCCCAGCTTCCCCAGAGGAGTGCTTCCCTTGCCACCACACTGCCATGTGGCCTGAAAGGCTCACAGCAACCAGCATGCGTGGCTTGGGAGGCCAAGCAATTGCTGGGAGGATCAAAGCCTGGCCACAGGCTGCTTACTTGCTTTGGAGTGTAAAAATGTTCCTCTACAAGCATAGACAGCAGGGCAGCACTGGTCTTGCTGTAGAAGATGGGCGAGTGTGGTCTGAGGCCTACGCCCATGGCAATGGTCTCTTGCTCCTCAATTCTCTTGAGGAAGTTGCAAACGAACTGTAGGAGAAGGGCAAGGAGCCGGGGATGTTGCATGCAGTGCGGCACACACGGTGCTGGGCTGAGCAGGGACAGCAGGCCCAGCCCAGGTGGGGGTGGCTGCAGGTACCTGCGCTGTTCTGCGGAAGCGGCCACGGCTGGACTCCTGCTCTTGTGTGCGCTCCAGGGCTGCATCTGGCAAAGAGCGAGCACAGCCAGAGCTGAGGGGCTGCGGGAGAGGCCGGAGAGCACGGCCCAGCCCTGCGCTGCCCAGGCAGAGAGCGCCGGGATGTGCCAGGGGATGGAGCACGGCCACTGCGGGGTGTCTGCCCGGCCCCTCTTCTGTCCTGGCCGTGGGCATGTCCCCAGGGGATAGCATGGCACCGCACACAATGGCACGGCATGGCGTGGGGCCAAGCTGGCAGCAGGCACCAGTCCTGTGGCCCAGCTCTGCCACTCACCCTCCTGCGGTGGCTGGAAGGGCACCACCTCTTCAGTCTGCTGTGCCGGGGCAGCTCCAGGGCCTTCTTCCTCCTCCTCCACCCAGGCCAGCTCGGGCACTCCCGGGAGTCTCTGCTCCATGTCTCTGACTGGAATTGTGGCTATTTGCAGGAGAGTTGCCTTGGAAAAGCTCCAAATCAGCACGTCCTGCAGTGGTGCCTGGAAGGCACCTTCAAGAAAGAAGCCTCAGGAAGGCTGCAGGACAGCAAGTCCTGCACTCGGTCACAAGGGCTCCTGCCACAAGGACAGGAGACTACTGACAAGGACTATGAACTGGCCTCAAGGGCACCTGCAGAAGAGAAGCCTCAGGGAGACCACGGGTCAGCAAGTCCTGTGGTCTGGCCTCGAGCTCAGCTGCAGGAACAACCCCTCAGAAAAGCTTCGGGTGGGACGCGAACGAGCGCACTGTGCGGGGGCTCCTCACGGCACTGCTCTCTCCCGTCCTGTCCCGTCGCCTGCTCTGAGCACTGTGGCGTGCTCTTGTCACCGCCAGCTCCTGTGTCACCAGGTGTCACAGAGGTCCCTTGGACACCCGGTTCCATGTCACAATGACTGTGCTGCATCGTGTCACCAAGGGCCCTTGCGCCCACGGCTGCCTGCATGGGGCCACCCCCAGCCCACCCAAAGAGGCCCAGGTTGGAAGGAATGACGGGCCCCAGGTGTCTAAGGCAAGCGGACAGGATCTTTAGGAAGGGCTGAGAGCATCAGCGAAGGCTGCCCTGCTCTGCGGGCCCAGGGCAGCAGTAGGAGCCCCCAGGGCTGCCGATGCAGCCGCGCTGGGAAGGGCACGGGGCCTTTCAGGGAAGCTGGCAGGGCCTCCTTGGGACACGTCCCGGCTGGTGGCCATCCTAAACCCGGCGGTGTTAAAGGCACAAGGAACGTGCGGGCCCGGGCACGAATGCTGCTCTGAGGCCTGGGGCCCGGGGAGCGCTGACATCAGCAGGTGTGGCAGCGTCCCCGGCCAAGCAGACCTGCCACTCCCGAGCCCTGGCAGCGCTGGTGCCTGACTCCTGCCCCAGAGACCTGTGCCCCCGGGGGGCTTCTGTGCCAGAAGGAGCCAAAGCCCACGTGCATTAGGGGCTGTGCTCCTTCCTGCAGGGGCTGATGGAAGAAGCACCTGGAGCAACTGCTGACACACTTGGTCTCTGTCAGATGATGTTGCTCCTTCCTGAAATGAATTTTTCTCATGGAAGGCATTTGCAGTAGCACCAGAGCACCATCCATCGCTGAGTTTCCCAGGGCAATTAAATTGCAAAGTAACAGTCTGAAATTTCCTTGCGCTTTTCTCACTCTCTTTCCCACATTCTGGAAAAACTGGAATCTGCCCAGCCTCTGCTATTCTCAGCCTCAGTTGCTGCATGTCGTGCTCCGGCAGCTCATGTCCAAACAAAACTGTGTCCCTGCTGAGCACAGCAAGGAGCGGCCACAAAGTGGCAAGTTCCCCAGTGAACATCAAGGCAGAGACTTGGAAGTGCGGAGGATAAGGACAACTCTGGGAGGAGAAGCTCTTCTGTGTCTCTGATGATGGTGGCCACACCCTGAAGCAGCAGCCAAGAGAAGCGCTGGAAGCAGACGGGCGCAGTTTTGGGCAGCACAAGAGAAAAAGTTATGAAGCCATTAGCCAGAATGCAAAGGAGGACTGCAAGGATGGAGTATGGTCTGGAGGGGAAGGCCTAGATGCAGCTGAGGCCACTTTGTTCAGCCTGGAAGAGGGTAAAGGGCGTCATTGTGGTCTTCAACATCCTCCTGAGGGGAATCAGAGGGGCTGCTGCAGCTCTCGTCACTGTTGGGACCAGTGACAGGACTGGAGAAAAGGGCAGGCAGCTGGGACAGGGCAAGTTTCATTTCCATAGCAGGAAAAGGTTTTTCACCCAGAGCACGGTCGGGCACTGGGACGGGTTCCCCATTGACGCAGCCCAGCGGAGCCCGGGCTGGCTCTTGGGAAAACTGCGGCGCTGCGCCAGGAGTGGGGAACGGCCAAGGCGTGGGTTCTGCCCGCCGCTGACCCTGGTGAGCCACTGCTCAGTGGTTCAGGATCTACTAACTGCAGCACAGAGCAGGCCAAAGAGAAGGAGGAGGCTCCTCAATGGTGAGGTTCCACAGGCAAAGGTTTATTCCAAGGGAAGGATTCAGCACGAGAGCCGCCAGCACTTCTGTGCTGCACGGGATTTTATCGGGGTACAACTCAGGGGGTGGATACAAACGATTGAGCAAGAAGGAATCTGCAGGGGAGGAGCGAGGGGATTCCATCAGTTGCTTGGCACTAATTAGGACAGATGAGGGGAGAGGGGAGGTCCCATGGGCCAGTGGGGCTTCCAGCAATAGAGGAATTCCAAAGCGGGGGTGCAGTCAGGGATCGGTCCAAGGCAAAAGTGACAGGGAAGGTTCAGGAATAAAGAGCTGGATTATCTTGAGAGGCAGGGAAGGAGCTGGAACAAAGAGTGGGGAATGGCATGAGGGACAGCTTTGAGGGAGGGCATAACCTAGCGGTTACCCAACTTGGGGAAAATACGGGGTACATGAAAACAAACCATTCTACGATCACTGATAAATAAACACGAACCGGAATACCCCAGGGAAAGGGGCACAGCACCAAGCCCGTCTGAGTTTGAGAAGAGTTTGAGCAACATGGAGCAGTCACCTATGCTTTTAGACACTCCATCAAAAGTCAAGGGTTGTGACCTCTAGGTTTACATGAATATATACTCCTGAGTATGAATTCAGGCAGTGTTTTGCAAAACTCGTTTTATGTCCGATCATACCCCAATTCCTTGTAGATTGTGTGGAACGTGGAATCCTTTTGTTTTCATTGCTTGTTTAGGACTATGAGAAAGTATATTGGTGCAGGGTGACTCAGAGACAGCCCGTATGGGTTAAGTGTAGTCTACAGGGGATAAAGAGAAGAAAAAGAGAAGTACTAATACATCCTGATAAGTTTGGAAATTTAGATAGCATGAAGAATGAATAACACAAGAAGTAAAGATGGTATTAAAAAGAGTCCACTAGAATGTAATTTAGCAGATGAGAAAGATTTGGGAGGAATCCCAGAGGGTAATTTTTGAAGGAAAGGTAATCGGAAGAAATACTCTTCCCAGTGGTAGGCTTGGTATCCATTAGAAAGTGGTGAGAAGTCACGCCCTAATGGAACTTTACCATACACTGTTACAGTTGATGTTATTTTTAGGCCAAGAAGAAAAATGAGGTCCTGTGATATATGCAGACATGTTTTTCACCCTGAAGAATAAACCTGAGTGTCAGAAAGAATGTGGCTTTGATTTGGCCCCACAGGACCTTTAGTCCTAACTTTGGAAACAGATAAGAGGCAGAAAAGAAAGAGATGTCGTTCAGCATTCAGCATAGGGCAGAGATGTTTAAAATTGGCTCCAATGCACCAGGAAGATTGTGTTCTATGTGGCCAAGACTTAGAGCCCAGTTAGTCCAGGCCAGCTCAGGTACACTCCCCCTCAGGCAACCACTCCGGCCCCTGAATGAAAGCCAAATGGCAGTGAGGATGAGATGAGTAATTGTCCCCAGGTGAGGGGACAATTTCAGAGACCCCCAGTGACAAGCAAGCCAAGGAATAAAACCAAGAAAGCTTTGCCTTTAGTCACCCCCTTAAGGCAAGTCTTGAGTCCCCCAGGAGGAGCCATGAGGTGAACATCTGCTTTTCTACTAGTGACCTGAACAGCTGGTGGGAAAAAGTTACAATGGATAGAGAAAGCCCTAGCAAAGTAGCAAAAAGACTGGAGTTCATAGTCAAGAATCAAGAGCCAGAGTGAGGTGATACTGATTTCATGTTGACAGAGCTAACACAACCAGCAGAAGAGCTGGTGATCAAGGTAGCCAGAGCACGTGTGCAGGCACAAATTGCTAGTGGAGCCTTACAAGGTACAGTGCACCAGCTGTGTCCTATTGTAAGCCCTTTGTGGGACGCGAACGATGCAGGCAGCTGTGCAATGTTAACCAGATACCAGGAACTGGTCACATTGGAATTAAAAAATGCCCTTCCAAAAGCAATAACTTGGTCAGTAAGAGATAACGTTACACAGGGACAGCACGAGTCACCCGCTGACTTTGTGGACAGGCTCTGAGCAGCTGCACGTAAAGGCACAGCCCTGGATCCCTGCTGGCATATGGCAAAGCAGCAGTGGGTTTCCCTGATGTCAGGGCAATGTAACCCAGATGTCAGGCAGAAACTTGAGAAGCTGAAAGAGCCTGTAAAGAGAGATTAAAGGCATGAATGAGAAAAGCATAGAAAGTGGATGATAATCAAGAGAGAGAAAAAGGAAAAGAGCTCCCTGCAGCCATGGTGGCAGCTCTGGATCGGCACCAGGGAGAGGACGTGGCACGCCTCTGGATGAAGCAGAGGCAGGGGCAACAATATCAGAGGCAAAGGAGGTCCAAAGCAGCCACAGACCAAGCTGGGGCCAAATCAATGTGCATCTTGTAAGAAATCAGGACACTGGAAATAACTCCAGTGCCCAGAGTTAGCAGACAAAGTACACAAAACTCTTGCAGCCACTCTAGATGATAAGAAATGACCGAGACTGGCAATTCTTACCCTAGCAGGCCACCGGTTAAAATACAGCTAAAGAATGATAAAGAAGTTGAATTTTTAAGAAATTGTTGAGACACATTTTCACTCTTGAATCAAGCGCTGATACCCAAAAGTGAAAACTATCTCAAGCAATAGGAGCCACTATAGGCCAGCCAGAAAAAATTTTCTTCCTGAATCCACTTCAATGTAAAATCAAGAAGAAGCTGGGAATACATCCGTTTCTTTATTTACCCAACTAAGCCAAATCTGTCCTAGGCAGGGATTTGCTTGAAAATTTGGAAGCAACAGTTCTGTTTAGAAAAAGAAAACTTAAATGGAAGGTACCTGAAGACAAATGAGCACTTTTAGCAGTAGGACTGACAATTGACACAAGAGCAACAAAGAAGAAGAACTATTTAGAGCAAGTATTGAATCAGGTGTATCCAAGAGTATGGGATACTCATAGCCCAGGAACATCCAAACGAGCAGACCCTATGAAAATTGAGCTACAGACAAGAGTTAGGCCAGTAGTCAGAAAGCAATACCCTTGAAGATTAGAAGCTAGGAAAGGAATAGAGCCAACAACCAATAAATTCCTGACATCAGGACAATTGGAAGAATGGGAGTCAAAATGTAATACTGGTAGGTTAGCAATAAAGAAACCTAATGGAACTTAGAGACTAGTGCCAGATTTCCAGGCAATGAATGAGTTCTACCTTACTAGCTCACTAGCTAAACTTGGAGATGATTTCATTTGGTGCGGGGAAGGTCCATGGGCAGGTGCTGTGGAGAGCCGTTCCCTCTTGGTCTGAGAGAGCAGCTCCCCCAGCCCACCTTGCTCTCGGAGGTTGTAATGTGCGTGTGTGTGTGTTGTAATGCCCGGAGGTTGTAATGTGCGCTCGACCGGCAGCCGAGGGAGGGCTCTTGACACCGTGTCTGATGCAACAGGATTTATTGAAGGTAGGTCAGAGGGTGCAGGTTGGGTGAGGGTGAGAAGAGGGACAGGAGGAGGCAGGAGCACAAGCACTGTAACATGACACCTAAGGCACCTGCAAGCTGCTGGGGAAGCCTCAAGTCGGCTCAGTGAGGCACGTGTGCCCTCAGCACTGGGACAGCCACCTTTCCCTCAGTGAGCCTCACATCCCAGGGTCAGCAAATCAAGAGGCACCAGGCATGCTGTAGGTGACTCAGAGCGAGTGCAGTGGGTCATGGTGGCCAGGGGCCAGAAGCAGGCAGAAAGCCATCGGGGCTGGGGAAAAGGCTCTGCTCTGCTTACAGCGTGGGCTGAGGGCCGGGAGAGCTCCATTTCCCCCTTGAGATGTTGGAGACGGGGCCTTTCAGCCTCCTGATAGGGCTGCCCCTGGCTGCAGGCAGCCAAAGGAGTACGACGACACAAGGCCGAGAGCGGCAAAGCAAAGAGCCAGCCGTGCACAGCACAGGGAGGTGGCCCAGTGCAAAGCCAGCGTGGCACTCTGAAGGTGCCCGCTGCACTCTCATGTGTCCCTGGCCTGGCAAGGACAGGAACGCTCGTGGTCCAAGAGGGCCTTTCTGTGGCCCCTGTGGGCTCAAAGCTGCTGCTCTTCTGGCTCAATGGGGCCTAAAGCCACAGAGCTCGGCCTCCCCCTCAGCAACAGGAACAAGACTTGGCAATCAGGCAGTGGAGCTCAATGCCTAAGGCTGAGGGGTGGGAGGCTGCAGTCTGGAGCACAGGGAAGGCACACGCCCAGCCCCACAATAGCTGGCCTCACAGCCCTGAAAGGCCAGGACCAGGGTTCCACGCCTGATTCCAGGGGGCTGCCTATGGCCTCTGAGAGCCAATTGCTCAAGGCTTAGCAGTGCCTCAGCCCCTCAGGGTCTCCCCCAGCCTGGCCAAGCTTGCAGGCAGCAGCGCCGCAGCCCCACAGCAGCTCCAGAGGAGCCCCATCCAGAGGCGCCTGGGAGCTCTCAGCAAAGCAGCCAGCAGCACCCGGGCAGGAGGACACGATGGCCCTTCCCGCCTGGCACAGGGCTTGTGGCCATCTCCAGGCACCGCTCTGGCAGGGATCCCTGCAGCTCTGGCCCCTGCCCAGCCGCTCTGTCACCAGCACAAAGGCTTCAGCAGAACCACCAAAGGCCAAGGGGCTTCTGGCCATTTTCCCTGCGACACTGCACGCCTGGGCCGCTGGCTGTGCACAAGCACCCTTTTCCCCCTCTTCCCCATGCCTTCTAGACCCGGTGCAGGAAAAGAAAGATCCTGGGACTCTGTGTATTGAAAGATATTCTATATTGACATACTCAAAACCAACAAAAATAAAAACACAAAAATCTTGAAGAAGAAAAAGAAAATTTCTGCTGGCTCAAATGGCCCCAGCAGACAGTCTTGCAGATCACCTCTCCGGGGAGCTCCAGCAGAACAGCAAGGCAGTGCCGCACAGACGAGGCCATTTCCTCCATGCACTGTGGAATCGATCTCGCAGCCTGCGCCATGGGGAGTAGGGAGCTCTCTGTACAGCCCGGAGAACTAAACAAAATTCAACTGCAGCATCTCTGATGGCAGGACTGCTGTCAGATGCCATTTCTTCAAGGGCTGCAAGAGAAAGGAACAGAGGCAAGGTCAGATCCCACATGTGCAGAAAGACGAGGAGAGCCCCCTGCCAGGGCCATCCCGGCCATCTCTTGCCATGGCCCGCAGGGAGCAAGGGGATCAGTCTGAAGGTGCTGGCCACGAATGGCACACGTGGCTCTGCAATCTCACGGGAGCAGAGCCCTCCGCAGCCGGGGCAGGGCCTGCAGCTGCCCCCGCCAGCCCCTGCGATCAGCCTGCTGCCCTCACTCACTCACCACTGCAGATCAGCTGGAGCTCTTGCTGCTGCCCCCTCAGGTGCCGCCCCGCCATGCCTGTGAACACAGAGCCTGTCACGGCGCCAGTGGCACAGCTCCCTGCCACCGGCGCTGCTGGCGCTGTGGCCACACGGGCTGCTGGCCCGGCAGGGCTCAGCCCGGCCCTTGCCTCACGCTTCTGCCCCAGGGCACGGCTGCCAGAGGGCGGAAGCAGCGATGCCCAGGCTGGGTGGGGCTCCACGGCGCCGGGTCCGGCTGGCGCTGCCGGGGCAGCAGGCGGGGCCCGGGCCGAGCTGCGGCGGGTCGGGGAGGGAGCCCGTGCTCGGGACTCACCCATGAACCTGACGGCCGCCTCTCGCAGGGGCTCCTGTGGGCTCTGCAGGTAGTGCAGGGCCCGGTGCAGGTGCTCGGCCGCTCGGCTCCTGTCCTCTGCCAGCTGCAGAGAGCGGCAGGAGGGAAGGGTTGGCGCGGGCTCAGCCCCTGGGCCGGGCACTGCCTGCGCCCAGCCCCGGCCTCCCCTGCCCGCACAGCCCTGAGGCGCGGCCAGCAGCCGCTGGCCAAGGGCTCCCGGGGGCAGGGGCCAGTGTACCGGCTGCTGCCCGGGGAGCCGCGGTGCCGCCCCGCAGCCAGGCCGTACCGGGGTTCCATGGGCACCTGGCTCTGGCCCACAGGAGCCTGGAGAAGAGTCCGCCCGGCCTCTGGCTGCAGCAGCAGGCACAGCTGCAAGCCCCGCACGCTGAGCACCGCCCTCAGGGACCTTGGCCATGCTGAGGCTGGGGGTTCTCGGCTGCTCTTACCAGGCACTCGCCAAAGCTCTGATCCTCATGTAGCATTTGTTCGATATGCCTCCTCTTCAGGAATCTGGCTGAGGAATGCAGCGTTTCCCGGGAGGCCTGGAGAGCAGCAGAGATGCACAGATGGCCCCACAGTCCAGGGCACAGGAGCATCCCAGTGGCACAGGCTGGAGGAGGCTGCAGCCCGCAAGGTGCCAGGGCAGGAGGCAGCCCAAGCCCCCGCCAGGGGGACAGCAGCTGGCCACAAGTGCTCACCTCAGCAACAATCTGATTCTCATCATGGCAGTGGAAGTAGAGAGGGAGCAGGCTCTGGCGCACGTGGGACTTGAGGGCCTTTCTTGCCTCTTCTGTTAACAGGTCCAGCATCTCTTGAAAGAAAGCCATGGAGCTCAGCTGCAGCTGGATATCGTCCTGGATGAAAGGAAAGGGCAAAAGACCTGAGCATCAGCTGCTTCAGGTCCCCCAGGGCACAGGCCTGCATCTGCACAGGGCACCAAGTGTCCCGGCAGCAGCCAGTGGCCGTGGCTGTGGGCACAGAGTCTTACGCTGTCAAAGAGTGGCAGGAGCGTCTCAGCCAGCTGCAGGGCCACGGGGGTGGCTATGGGGCCACCATTATCCAGGAGCAAATATCTGAGTAGAAGGATGGTCATCCTGATCATGTCGTTGTCATTTTCCTCCAGGAGCTCCACAAGACTTTCAGTCAGGCTCTGCATTTTTTCGGCCTGTGCGGAACACCACTTTGTGAAAGGCCGCCCTGCTGCTGCAGGGCCCAGAGGCCAAAGGCCTGTCCCGAAGCGCTGGGGCAGCTGAAGCGGGAGGCAGGAGAGCTGGGAGCAGCTGCCCCAGCGGCCGAAGGCCAGGCAAGGCCAAGCGACTGCGTTGCCCAGCCCCATGCTGCCTGCACGGCTTCAGCCACTGCCCCCTTCTCACCATCAAGGGATTCTTGCCCAGCACTACGAGGCCTCGGAGTGCCAAGTAACGCCTGGCCATGTGCTCGCTCTGCAGGTTCTGTGCCAGGATCTCCAGAACGCTGTCACTGCATTCGCTCAAGTCCAGGCACTCGAGGACCTGAAAGGCACAGGGCAGTGACAGGGGAGCCGGCCGGCAGGAGCCCAGCAGCGCACAGGGCCGGGCCCAGGCAGCAGCACAGGGCACGGGCACTGTCCTGGCAGCTGTGGCTGCGAGAGGCCAGAGAGCTGGGAGGCAGCTCAGCCAGGCAGCGCTGGCCTTGAGGCTCACCTCCACAAGGAATGCCAGGGCAGGGAAATCCCAGTATGGCATCTCTTGGCCGAGCAGGGCGAGCAGGTAGAATGCAACCGCGGAACAAAAGTGGATGGCTAAGCGGCGAATTTCTCTGAAGAGGGGAAAAAGGAAACAAGAGCCTGAGCCAGTGAGGCAAACCTCTCCCAGGCGTGACTCATCCAGTTCTCATCTTTCCCCAGCAGCCTTCCAGCAAGGGGACGTGGGCCATCCGGGAGTTGGTTGCTCAGGGGAACCCTCCTCTGCCAGCCTTTTCCAGTGTGCTTGGCCGACCCTCAGTGACAAGGCCCTCTGGCCCACGAGCATAGGCGCTTTGTGGGGCACCTGGGCACAGAGCAGCAATGTCAGAGGCAGTGGGGAGAAGGGGGTCTCACCTGGCCAGCAGAGCCACGGCAAAGTGGTGAGTGTCAAGAGAGAGCAGCGTGTCCCAGGCACACCTGCGCTCCATTGCCACCACCACATCCTCGCAGCGGAGAAGGCAGAGCAGGGACTTCAGGGTGCGCACTGCAAACCTGTGTGCAGAGCAAAGCCCAGGTCACACTGGCAGCACTGGCTCCTTGGCAGGCCACGTGGCAGGGACAGGAGGAGTGGCATGGAGCACCTGTTGGGGCTGGTGGCAAGGCCGTGCTCTTCCTGGCATCCCTTCCAGAAGGTGTCCACCGCCTCTGGCATATCCAGAGTGCTGAAGAACACTTGGAATAGCAGATGCACAAATAGGCGGGGGAAATACAGCCTCAAGATCCGTGGGAGACAGGGCTCCTGGAGGATCTTCCACATCACCACAGTTGCCTGCAAAGGACAAAGCCCCCCGAGACAGCGCTCAGTGCCGAGGTGTCCATGTGGCAGGGCCCGAGCGTGGCAGGGAGAGGCCCGGAGAGACCTTGGCAGGGGGAGCACGGGGCCTGGTGGGCCTGAAGCTGCCCCTGGGCCAGGTTTCAGGCCAGCGCCTGAGGCAGGGAGATGCAGTGGGGGAAGGAGGATGGAGAGCTGCTGGAGAGGCAGTCTTGGGGCCAGCAAAGGCCAGTTGCAGAAACTCACAGCCAGGGCAAAGACAGCCGTTTCGTCCCCATCGGAGGTGCAGGTGCTGTACTCTGGCCAGCTCCCCAGCACATCCAGGAGGATCAGCTGCGCCAGCTCCACAGTCCTGGCTGAGCCCATGATGGTCTTCCACATGGCCATGGCAGCTCTGCAGGGTTAGAGTTGTGTCTCAGGGGGGTGTCAGACCCAGCACCAGGGGCAGCTGAGCTGGCTGCCATTTCTGCCTGTGCCCACTGGCCCCCTGCCCGCAGCAGCCCGACAGCCCAGGCCTGTGGGGACAGAGCCCTGAGAGGCGGCAAGGGAGCATGGCAGCAGGCTCAGGGGCTGGTCTGGCAGGGCTGGGAAAGGGAGCAGCCAGAGGGCCCTGGAAGTCTCTGTTGCTGAGACACGTGGGGCAGGCTGTACAGGGTGATGGGCTGGGGAGGCCTGAGCCCTGTGGGTAGGTGGGCCCCATACCTGTCACAGGACGGAGCCACACGCAGGAGCGTCATGACTGCGTCATTTGGCTGTGCTTCGGTGAGATGCAGCAGGGTCTTGTCCAGCCTGTGCTCAGCAGAATCATTGGCCATGAGCCACTGGTGGATGTAGCTCACCATGGCAGGCACCTGGAGAAGGCACAGGGAGACTTGGAAAGCTGCCAGAGGGAGCAATGATCCCAGCTTCCCCAGAGGAGTGCTTCCCTTGCCACCACACTGCCATGTGGCCTGAAAGGCTCACAGCAACCAGCATGCGTGGCTTGGGAGGCCAAGCAATTGCTGGGAGGATCAAAGCCTGGCCACAGGCTGCTTACTTGCTTTGGAGTGTAAAAATGTTCCTCTACAAGCATAGACAGCAGGGCAGCACTGGTCTTGCTGTAGAAGATGGGCGAGTGTGGTCTGAGGCCTACGCCCATGGCAATGGTCTCATGCTCCTCAATTCTCTTGAGGAAGTTGCAAACGAACTGTAGGAGAAGGGCAAGGAGCCGGGGATGTTGCATGCAGTGCGGCACACACGGTGCTGGGCTGAGCAGGGACAGCAGGCCCAGCCCAGGTGGGGGTGGCTGCAGGTACCTGCGCTGTTCTGCGGAAGCGGCCACGGCTGGACTCCTGCTCTTGTGTGCGCTCCAGGGCTGCATCTGGCAAAGAGCGAGCACAGCCAGAGCTGAGGGGCTGCGGGAGAGGCCGGAGAGCACGGCCCAGCCCTGCGCTGCCCAGGCAGAGAGCGCCGGGATGTGCCAGGGGATGGAGCACGGCCACTGCGGGGTGTCTGCCCGGCCCCTCTTCTGTCCTGGCCGTGGGCATGTCCCCAGGGGATAGCATGGCACCGCACACAATGGCACGGCATGGCGTGGGGCCAAGCTGGCAGCAGGCACCAGTCCTGTGGCCCAGCTCTGCCACTCACCCTCCTGCGGTGGCTGGAAGGGCACCACCTCTTCAGTCTGCTGTGCCGGGGCAGCTCCAGGGCCTTCTTCCTCCTCCTCCACCCAGGCCAGCTCGGGCACTCCCGGGAGTCTCTGCTCCATGTCTCTGACTGGAATTGTGGCTATTTGCAGGAGAGTTGCCTTGGAAAAGCTCCAAATCAGCACGTCCTGCAGTGGTGCCTGGAAGGCACCTTCAAGAAAGAAGCCTCAGGAAGGCTGCAGGACAGCAAGTCCTGCACTCGGTCACAAGGGCTCCTGCCACAAGGACAGGAGACTACTGACAAGGACTATGAACTGGCCTCAAGGGCACCTGCAGAAGAGAAGCCTCAGGGAGACCACGGGTCAGCAAGTCCTGTGGTCTGGCCTCGAGCTCAGCTGCAGGAACAACCCCTCAGAAAAGCTTCGGGTGGGACGCGAACGAGCGCACTGTGCGGGGGCTCCTCACGGCACTGCTCTCTCCCGTCCTGTCCCGTCGCCTGCTCTGAGCACTGTGGCGTGCTCTTGTCACCGCCAGCTCCTGTGTCACCAGGTGTCACAGAGGTCCCTTGGACACCCGGTTCCATGTCACAATGACTGTGCTGCATCGTGTCACCAAGGGCCCTTGCGCCCACGGCTGCCTGCATGGGGCCACCCCCAGCCCACCCAAAGAGGCCCAGGTTGGAAGGAATGACGGGCCCCAGGTGTCTAAGGCAAGCGGACAGGATCTTTAGGAAGGGCTGAGAGCATCAGCGAAGGCTGCCCTGCTCTGCGGGCCCAGGGCAGCAGTAGGAGCCCCCAGGGCTGCCGACGCAGCCGCGCTGGGAAGGGCACGGGGCCTTTCAGGGAAGCTGGCAGGGCCTCCTTGGGACACGTCCCGGCTGGTGGCCATCCTAAACCCGGCGGTGTTAAAGGCACAAGGAACGTGCGGGCCCGGGCACGAATGCTGCTCTGAGGCCTGGGGCCCGGGGAGCGCTGACATCAGCAGGTGTGGCAGCGTCCCCGGCCAAGCAGACCTGCCACTCCCGAGCCCTGGCAGCGCTGGTGCCTGACTCCTGCCCCAGAGACCTGTGCCCCCGGGGGGCTTCTGTGCCAGAAGGAGCCAAAGCCCACGTGCATTAGGGGCTGTGCTCCTTCCTGCAGGGGCTGATGGAAGAAGCACCTGGAGCAACTGCTGACACACTTGGTCTCTGTCAGATGATGTTGCTCCTTCCTGAAATGAATTTTTCTCATGGAAGGCATTTGCAGTAGCACCAGAGCACCATCCATCGCTGAGTTTCCCAGGGCAATTAAATTGCAAAGTAACAGTCTGAAATTTCCTTGCGCTTTTCTCACTCTCTTTCCCACATTCTGGAAAAAATGGAATCTGCCCAGCCTCTGCTATTCTCAGCCTCAGTTGCTGCATGTCGTGCTCCGGCAGCTCATGTCCAAACAAAACTGTGTCCCTGCTGAGCACAGCAAGGAGCGGCCACAAAGTGGCAAGTTCCCCAGTGAACATCAAGGCAGAGACTTGGAAGTGCGGAGGATAAGGACAACTCTGGGAGGAGAAGCTCTTCTGTGTCTCTGATGATGGTGGCCACACCCTGAAGCAGCAGCCAAGAGAAGCGCTGGAAGCAGACGGGCGCAGTTTTGGGCAGCATAAGAGAAAAAGTTACGAAGCCATTAGCCAGAATGCAAAGGAGGACTGCAAGGATGGAGTGTGGTCTGGAGGGGAAGGCCTAGATGCAGCTGAGGCCACTTTGTTCAGCCAGGAAGAGGGTAAAGGGCGTCATTGTGGTCTTCAACATCCTCCTGAGGGGAATCAGAGGGGCTGCTGCAGCTCTCGTCACTGTTGGGACCAGTGACAGGACTGGAGAAAAGGGCAGGCAGCTGGGACAGGGCAAGTTTCATTTCCATAGCAGGAAAAGGTTTTTCACCCAGAGCACGGTCGGGCACTGGGACGGGTTCCCCATTGACGCAGCCCAGCGGAGCCCGGGCTGGCTCTTGGGAAAACTGCGGCGCTGCGCCAGGAGTGGGGAACGGCCAAGGCGTGGGTTCTGCCCGCCGCTGACCCTGGTGAGCCACTGCTCAGTGGTTCAGGATCTACTAACTGCAGCACAGAGCAGGCCAAAGAGAAGGAGGAGGCTCCTCAATGGTGAGGTTCCACAGGCAAAGGTTTATTCCAAGGGAAGGATTCAGCACGAGAGCCGCCAGCACTTCTGTGCTGCACGGGATTTTATCGGGGTACAACTCAGGGGGTGGATACAAACGATTGAGCAAGAAGGAATCTGCAGGGGAGGAGCGAGGGGATTCCATCAGTTGCTTGGCACTAATTAGGACAGATGAGGGGAGAGGGGAGGTCCCATGGGCCAGTGGGGCTTCCAGCAATAGAGGAATTCCAAAGCGGGGGTGCAGTCAGGGATCGGTCCAAGGCAAAAGTGACAGGGAAGGTTCAGGAATAAAGAGCTGGATTATCTTGAGAGGCAGGGAAGGAGCTGGAACAAAGAGTGGGGAATGGCATGAGGGACAGCTTTGAGGGAGGGCATAACCTAGCGGTTACCCAACTTGGGGAAAATACGGGGTACATGAAAACAAACCATTCTACGATCACTGATAAATAAACACGAACCGGAATACCCCAGGGAAAGGGGCACAGCACCAAGCCCGTCTGAGTTTGAGAAGAGTTTGAGCAACATGGAGCAGTCACCTACGCTTTTAGACACTCCATCAAAAGTCAAGGGTTGTGACCTCTAGGTTTACATGAATATATACTCCTGAGTATGAATTCAGGCAGTGTTTTGCAAAACTCGTTTTATGTCCGATCATACCCCAATTCCTTGTAGATTGTGTGGAACGTGGAATCCTTTTGTTTTCATTGCTTGTTTAGGACTATGAGAAAGTATATTGGTGCAGGGTGACTCAGAGACAGCCCGTATGGGTTAAGTGTAGTCTACAGGGGATAAAGAGAAGAAAAAGAGAAGTACTAATACATCCTGATAAGTTTGGAAATTTAGATAGCATGAAGAATGAATAACACAAGAAGTAAAGATGGTATTAAAAAGAGTCCACTAGAATGTAATTTAGCAGATGAGAAAGATTTGGGAGGAATCCCAGAGGGTAATTTTTGAAGGAAAGGTAATCGGAAGAAATACTCTTCCCAGTGGTAGGCTTGGTATCCATTAGAAAGTGGTGAGAAGTCACGCCCTAATGGAACTTTACCATACACTGTTACAGTTGATGTTATTTTTAGGCCAAGAAGAAAAATGAGGTCCTGTGATATATGCAGACATGTTTTTCACCCTGAAGAATAAACCTGAGTGTCAGAAAGAATGTGGCTTTGATTTGGCCCCACAGGACCTTTAGTCCTAACTTTGGAAACAGATAAGAGGCAGAAAAGAAAGAGATGTCGTTCAGCATTCAGCATAGGGCAGAGATGTTTAAAATTGGCTCCAATGCACCAGGAAGATTGTGTTCTATGTGTCCAAGACTTAGAGCCCAGTTAGTCCAGGCCAGCTCAGGTACACTCCCCCTCAGGCAACCACTCCGGCCCCTGAATGAAAGCCAAATGGCAGTGAGGATGAGATGAGTAATTGTCCCCAGGTGAGGGGACAATTTCAGAGACCCCCAGTGACAAGCAAGCCAAGGAATAAAACCAAGAAAGCTTTGCCTTTAGTCACCCCCTTAAGGCAAGTCTTGAGTCCCCCAGGAGGAGCCATGAGGTGAACATCTGCTTTTCTACTAGTGACCTGAACAGCTGGTGGGAAAAAGTTACAATGGATAGAGAAAACCCTAGCAAAGTAGCAAAAAGACTGGAGTTCATAGTCAAGAATCAAGAGCCAGAGTGAGGTGATACTGATTTCATGTTGACAGAGCTAACACAACCAGCAGAAGAGCTGGTGATCAAGGTAGCCAGAGCACGTGTGCAGGCACAAATTGCTAGTGGAGCCTTACAAGGTACAGTGCACCAGCTGTGTCCTATTGTAAGCCCTTTGTGGGACGCGAACGATGCAGGCAGCTGCGCAATGTTAACCAGATACCAGGAGCTGGTCACATTGGAATTAAAAAATGCCCTTCCAAAAGCAATAACTTGGTCAGTAAGAGATAACGTTACACAGGGACAGCACGAGTCACCCGCTGACTTTGTGGACAGGCTCTGAGCAGCTGCACGTAAAGGCACAGCCCTGGATCCCTGCTGGCATATGGCAAAGCAGCAGTGGGTTTCCCTGATGTCAGGGCAATGTAACCCAGATGTCAGGCAGAAACTTGAGAAGCTGAAAGAGAAAGTCTCTCTGTAAAGAGAGACTTAAAGGCATGAATGAGAAAAGCATAGAAAGTGGATGATAATCAAGAGAGAGAAAAAGGAAAAGAGCTCCCTGCAGCCATGGTGGCAGCTCTGGATTGGCACCAGGGAGAGGACGTGGCACGCCTCTGGATGAAGCAGAGGCAGGGGCAACAATATCAGAGGCAGAGGAGGTCCAAAGCAGCCACAGACCAAGCTGGGGCCAAATCAATGTGCATCTTGTAAGAAATCAGGACACTGGAAATAACTCCAGTGCCCAGAGTTAGCAGACAAAGTTCACAAAACTCTTGCAGCCACTCTAGATGATAAGAAATGACCGAGACTGGCAATTCTTACCCTAGCAGGCCACCGGTTAAAATACAGCTAAAGAATGATAAAGAAGTTGAATTTTTAAGAAATTGTTGAGACACATTTTCACTCTTGAATCAAGCGCTGATACCCAAAAGTGAAAACTATCTCAAGCAATAGGAGCCACTATAGGCCAGCCAGAAAAAATTTTCTTCCTGAAACCACTTCAATGTAAAATCAAGAAGAAGCTGGGAATGCATCCGTTTCTTTATTTACCCAACTAAGCCAAATCTGTCCTAGGCAGGGATTTGCTTGAAAATTTGGAAGCAACAGTTCTGTTTAGAAAAAGAAAACTTAAATGGAAGGTACCTGAAGACAAATGAGCACTTTTAGCAGTAGGACTGACAATTGACACAAGAGCAACAAAGAAGAAGAACTATTTAGAGCAAGTATTGAATCAGGTGTATCCAAGAGTATGGGATACTCATAGCCCAGGAACATCCAAACGAGCAGACCCTATGAAAATTGAGCTACAGACAAGAGTTAGGCCAGTAGTCAGAAAGCAATACCCTTGAAGATTAGAAGCTAGGAAAGGAATAGAGCCAACAACCAATAAATTCCTGACATCAGGACAATTGGAAGAATGGGAGTCAAAATGTAATACTGGTAGGTTAGCAATAAAGAAACCTAATGGAACTTAGAGACTAGTGCCAGATTTCCAGGCAATGAATGAGTTCTACCTTACTAGCTCACTAGCTAAACTTGGAGATGATTTCATTTGGTGCGGGGAAGGTCCATGGGCAGGTGCTGTGGAGAGCCGTTCCCTCTTGGTCTGAGAGAGCAGCTCCCCCAGCCCACCTTGCTCTCATGCCCGGAGGTTGTAATGTGCGCTCGACCGGCAGCCGAGGGAGGGCTCTTGACACCGTGTCTGATGCAACAGGATTTATTGAAGGTAGGTCAGAGGGTGCAGGTTGGGTGAGGGTGAGAAGAGGGACAGGAGGAGGCAGGAGCACAAGCACTGTAACATGACACCTAAGGCACCTGCAAGCTGCTGGGGAAGCCTCAAGTCGGCTCAGTGAGGCACGTGTGCCCTCAGCACTGGGACAGCCACCTTTCCCTCAGTGAGCCTCACATCCCAGGGTCAGCAAATCAAGAGGTACCAGGCATGCTGTAGGTGACTCAGAGCGAGTGCAGTGGGTCATGGTGGCCAGGGGCCAGAAGCAGGCAGAAAGCCATCGGGGCTGGGGAAAAGGCTCTGCTCTGCTTACAGCGTGGGCTGAGGGCCGGGAGAGCTCCATTTCCCCCTTGAGATGTTGGAGACGAGGCCTTTCAGCCTCCTGATAGGGCTGCCCCTGGCTGCAGGCAGCCAAAGGAGTACGAGGACACAAGGCCGAGAGCGGCAAAGCAAAGAGCCAGCCGTGCACAGCACAGGGAGGTGGCCCAGTGCAAAGCCAGCGTGGCACTCTGAAGGTGCCCGCTGCACTCTCATGTGTCCCTGGCCTGGCAAGGACAGGAACGCTCGTGGTCCAAGAGGGCCTTTCTGTGGCCCCTGTGAGCTCAAAGCTGCTGCTCTTCTGGCTCAATGGGGCCTAAAGCCACAGAGCTCGGCCTCCCCCTCAGCAACAGGAACAAGACTTGGCAATCAGGCAGTGGAGCTCAATGCCTAAGGCTGAGGGGTGGGAGGCTGCAGTCTGGAGCACAGGGAAGGCACACGCCCAGCCCCACAACAGCTGGCCTCACAGCCCTGAAAGGCCAGGACCAGGGTTCCACGCCTGATTCCAGGGGGCTGCCTATGGCCTCTGCCAGCCAATTGCTCAAGGCTTAGCAGTGCCTCAGCCCCTCAGGGTCTCCCCCAGCCTGGCCAAGCTTGCAGGCAGCAGCGCCGCAGCCCCACAGCAGCTCCAGAGGAGCCCCATCCAGAGGCGCCTGGGAGCTCTCAGCAAAGCAGCCAGCAGCACCCGGGCAGGAGGACACGATGGCCCTTCCCGCCTGGCACAGGGCTTGTGGCCATCTCCAGGCACCGCTCTGGCAGGGATCCCTGCAGCTCTGGCCCCTGCCCAGCTGCTCTGTCACCAGCACAAAGGCTTCAGCAGAACCACCAAAGGCCAAGGGGCTTCTGGCCATTTTCCCTGCGACACTGCACGCCTGGGCCGCTGGCTGTGCACAAGCACCCTTTTCCCCCTCTTCCCCTATGCCTTCTAGACCCGGTGCAGGAAAAGAAAGATCCTGGGACTCTGTGTATTGAAAGATATTCTATATTGACATACTCAAAACCAACAAAAATAAAAACACAAAAATCTTGAAGAAGAAAAAGAAAATTTCTGCTGGCTCAAATGGCCCCAGCAGACAGTCTTGCAGATCACCTCTCCGGGGAGCTCCAGCAGAACAGCAAGGCAGTGCCGCACAGACGAGGCCATTTCCTCCATGCACTGCGGAATCGATCTCGCAGCCTGCGCCATGGGGAGTAGGGAGCTCTCTGTACAGCCCGGAGAACTAAACAAAATTCAACTGCAGCATCTCTGATGGCAGGACTGCTGTCAGATGCCATTTCTTCAAGGGCTGCAAGAGAGAGGAACAGAGGCAAGGTCAGATCCCACATGTGCAGAAAGACGAGGAGAGCCCCCTGCCAGGGCCATCCCGGCCATCTCTTGCCATGGCCCGCAGGGAGCAAGGGGATCAGTCTGAAGGTGCTGGCCACGAATGGCACACGTGGCTCTGAAATCTCACGGGAGCAGAGCCCTCCGCAGCCGGGGCAGGGCTTGCAGCTGCCCCCGCCAGCCCCCGCGGTCAGCCCGCTGCCCTCACTCACTCACCACTGCAGATCAGCTGGAGCTCTTGCTGCTGCCCCCTCAGGTGCCGCCCCGCCATGCCTGTGAACACAGAGCCTGTCACGGCGCCAGCGGCACAGCTCCCTGCCACCGGCGCTGCTGGCGCTGTGGCCACACGGGCTGCTGGCCCGGCAGGGCTCAGCCCGGCCCTTGCCGCACGCTTCTGCCCCAGGGCACGGCTGCCAGAGAGCGGAAGCAGCGATGCCCAGGCCGGGCGGGGTTCCACGGCGCCGGGTCCGGCTGGCGCTGCCGGGGCAGCAGGCGGGGCCCGGGCCGAGCTGCGGCGGGTCGGGGAGGGAGCCCGTGCTCGGGACTCACCCATGAACCTGACGGCCGCCTCTCGCAGGGGCTCCTGTGGGCTCTGCAGGTAGTGCAGGGCCCGGCGCAGGTGCTCGGCCGCTCGGCTCCTGTCCTCTGCCAGCTGCAGAGAGCGGCAGGAGGGAAGGGTTGGCGCGGGCTCAGCCCCTGGGCCGGGCACTGCCTGCGCCCAGCCCCGGCCTCCCCTGCCCGCACAGCCCTGAGGCGCGGCCAGCAGCTGCTGGCCAAGGGCTCCCGGGGGCAGGGGCCAGTGTACCGGCTGCTGCCCGGGGAGCCGCGGTGCCGCCCCGCAGCCAGGCCGTGCCGGGGTTCCATGGGCACCTGGCTCTGGCCCACAGGAGCCTGGAGAAGAGCCCGCCCGGCCTCTGGCTGCAGCAGCAGGCACAGCTGCAAGCCCCGCACGCTGAGCACCGCCCTCAGGGACCTTGGCCATGCTGAGGCTGGGGGTTCTCGGCTGCTCTTACCAGGCACTCGCCAAAGCTCTGATCCTCATGTAGCATTTGTTCGATATGCCTCCTCTTCAGGAATCTGGCTGAGGAATGCAGCGTTTCCCGGGAGGCCTGGAGAGCAGCAGAGATGCACAGATGGCCCCACAGTCCAGGGCACAGGAGCATCCCAGTGGCACAGGCTGGAGGAGGCTGCAGCCCGCAAGGTGCCAGGGCAGGAGGCAGCCCAAGCCCCCGCCAGGGGGACAGCAGCTGGCCACAAGTGCTCACCTCAGCAACAATCTGATTCTCATCATGGCAGTGGAAGTAGAGAGGGAGCAGGCTCTGGCGCACGTGGCACTTGAGGGCCTTTCTTGCCTCTTCTGTTAACAGGTCCAGCATCTCTTGAAAGAAAGCCATGGAGCTCAGCTGCAGCTGGATATCGTCCTGGATGAAAGGAAAGGGCAAAAGACCTGAGCATCAGCTGCTTCAGGTCCCCCAGGGCACAGGCCTGCATCTGCACAGGGCACCAAGTGTCCCGGCAGCAGCCAGTGGCCGTGGCTGTGGGCACAGAGTCTTACGCTGTCAAAGAGTGGCAGGAGCGTCTCAGCCAGCTGCAGGGCCACGGGGGTGGCTATGGGGCCACCATTATCCAGGAGCAAATATCTGAGTAGAAGGATGGTCATCCTGATCATGTCGTTGTCATTTTCCTCCAGGAGCTCCACAAGACTTTCAGTCAGGCTCTGCATTTTTTCGGCCTGTGCGGAACACCACTTTGTGAAAGGCTGCCCTGCTGCTGCAGGGCCCAGAGGCCAAAGGCCTGTCCCGAAGCACTGGGGCAGCTGAAGCGGGAGGCAGGAGAGCTGGGAGCAGCTGCCCCAGCGGCCGAAGGCCAGGCAAGGCCAAGCGACTGCGTTGCCCAGCCCCACGCTGCCTGCACGGCTTCAGCCACTGCCCCCTTCTCACCATCAAGGGATTCTTGCCCAGCACTACGAGGCCTCGGAGTGCCAAGTAACGCCTGGCCATGTGCTCGCTCTGCAGGTTCTGTGCCAGGATCTCCAGAACGCTGTCACTGCATTCGCTCAAGTCCAGGCACTCGAGGACCTGAAAGGCACAGGGCAGTGACAGGGGAGCCGGCCGGCAGGAGCCCAGCAGCGCACAGGGCCGGGCCCAGGCAGCAGCACAGGGCACGGGCACTGTCCTGGCAGCTGTGGCTGCGAGAGGCCAGAGAGCTGGGAGGCAGCTCAGCCAGGCAGCGCTGGCCTTGAGGCTCACCTCCACAAGGAATGCCAGGGCAGGGAAATCCCAGTATGGCATCTCTTGGCCGAGCAGGGCGAGCAGGTAGAATGCAACCGCGGAACAAAAGTGGATGGCTAAGCGGCGAATTTCTCTGAAGAGGGGAAAAAGGAAACAAGAGCCTGAGCCAGTGAGGCAAACCTCTCCCAGGCGTGACTCATCCAGTTCTCATCTTTCCCCAGCAGCCTTCCAGCAAGGGGACATGGGCCATCCGGGAGTTGGTTGCTCAGGGGAACCCTCCTCTGCCAGCCTTTTCCAGTGTGCTTGGCCGACCCTCAGTGACAAGGCCCTCTGGCCCATGAGCATAGGCTCTTTGTGGGGCACCTGGGCACAGAGCAGCAATGTCAGAGGCAGTGGGGAGAAGGGGGTCTCACCTGGCCAGCAGAGCCACGGCAAAGTGGTGAGTGTCAAGAGAGAGCAGCGTGTCCCAGGCACACCTGCGCTCCATTGCCACCACCACATCCTCGCAGCGGAGAAGGCAGAGCAGGGACTTCAGGGTGCGCACTGCAAACCTGTGTGCAGAGCAAAGCCCAGGTCACCCTGGCAGCACTGGCTCCTTGGCAGGCCACGTGGCAGGGACAGGAGGAGTGGCATGGAGCACCTGTTGGGGCTGGTGGCAAGGCCGTGCTCTTCCTGGCATCCCTTCCAGAAGGTGTCCACCGCCTCTGGCATATCCAGAGTGCTGAAGAACACTTGGAATAGCAGATGCACAAATAGGTGGGGGAAATACAGCCTCAAGATCCGTGGGAGACAGGGCTCCTGGAGGATCTTCCACATCACCACAGTTGCCTGCAAAGGACAAAGCCCCCCGAGACAGCGCTCAGTGCTGAGGTGTCCATGTGGCAGGGCCTGAGCGTGGCAGGGAGAGGCCCGGAGAGACCTTGGCAGGGGGAGCACGGGGCCTGGTGGGCCTGAAGCTGCCCCTGGGCCAGGTTTCAGGCCAGCGCCTGAGGCAGGGAGATGCAGTGGGGGAAGGAGGATGGAGAGCTGCTGGAGAGGCAGTCTTGGGACCAGCAAAGGCCAGTTGCAGAAACTCACAGCCAGGGCAAAGACAGCCGTTTCGTCCCCATCGGAGGTGCAGGTGCTGTACTCTGGCCAGCTCCCCAGCACATCCAGGAGGATCAGCTGCGCCAGCTCCACAGTCCTGGCTGAGCCCATGATGGTCTTCCACATGGCCATGGCAGCTCTGCAGGGTTAGAGTTGTGTCTCAGGGGGGTGTCAGACCCAGCACCAGGGGCAGCCGAGCTGGCTGCCATTTCTGCCTGTGCCCACTGGCCCCCTGCCCGCAGCAGCCCGACAGCCCAGGCCTGTGGGGACAGAGCCCTGAGAGGCGGCAAGGGAGCATGGCAGCAGGCTCAGGGGCTGGCCTGGCAGGGCTGGGAAAGGGAACAGCCAGAGGGCCCTGGAAGTCTCTGTTGCTGAGACACGTGGGGCAGGCTGTACAGGGTGATGGGCTGGGGAGGCCTGAGCCCTGTGGGTAGGTGGGCCCCATACCTGTCACAGGACGGAGCCACACGCAGGAGCGTCATGACTGCGTCATTTGGCTGTGCTTCGGTGAGATGCAGCAGGGTCTTGTCCAGCCTGTGCTCAGCAGAATCATTGGCCATGAGCCACTGGTGGATGTAGCTCACCATGGCAGGCACCTGGAGAAGGCACGGGGAGACTTGGAAAGCTGCCAGAGGGAGCAATGGTCCCAGCTTCCCCAGAGGAGTGCTTCCCTTGCCACCACACTGCCATGTGGCCTGAAAGGCTCACAGCAACCAGCATGCGTGGCTTGGGAGGCCAAGCAATTGCTGGGAGGATCAAAGCCTGGCCACAGGCTGCTTACTTGCTTTGGAGTGTAAAAATGTTCCTCTACAAGCATAGACAGCAGGGCAGCACTGGTCTTGCTGTAGAAGATGGGCGAGTGTGGTCTGAGGCCTACGCCCATGGCAATGGTCTCATGCTCCTCAATTCTCTTGAGGAAGTTGCAAACGAACTGTAGGAGAAGGGCAAGGAGCCGGGGATGTTGCATGCAGTGCGGCACACACGGTGCTGGGCTGAGCAGGGACAGCAGGCCCAGCCCAGGTGGGGGTGGCTGCAGGTACCTGCGCTGTTCTGCGGAAGCGGCCACGGCTGGACTCCTGCTCTTGTGTGCGCTCCAGGGCTGCATCTGGCAAAGAGCGAGCACAGCCAGAGCTGAGGGGCTGCGGGAGAGGCTGGAGAGCACGGCCCAGCCCTGCGCTGCCCAGGCAGAGAGCGCCGGGATGTGCCAGGGGATGGAGCACGGCCACTGCGGGGTGTCTGCCCGGCCCCTCTTCTGTCCTGGCCGTGGGCATGTCCCCAGGGGATAGCATGGCACCGCACACAATGGCACGGCATGGCGTGGGGCCAAGCTGGCAGCAGGCACCAGTCCTGTGGCCCAGCTCTGCCACTCACCCTCCTGCGGTGGCTGGAAGGGCACCACCTCTTCAGTCTGCTGTGCCGGGGCAGCTCCAGGGCCTTCTTCCTCCTCCTCCACCCAGGCCAGCTCAGGCACTCCCGGGAGTCTCTGCTCCATGTCTCTGACTGGATTTGTGGCTATTTGCAGGAGAGATGCCTTGGAAAAGCTCCAAATCAGCACGTCCTGCAGTGGTGCCTGGAAGGCACCTTCAAGAAAGAAGCCTCAGGAAGGCTGCAGGACAGCAAGTCCTGCACTCGGTCACAAGGGCTCCTGCCACAAGGACAGGAGACTACTGACAAGGACTATGATCTGGCCTCAAGGGCACCTGCAGAAGAGAAGCCTCAGGGAGACCACGGGTCAGCAAGTCCTGTGGTCTGGCCTCGAGCTCAGCTGCAGGAACAACCCCTCAGAAAAGCTTCGGGTGGGACGCGAACGAGCGCACTGTGCGGGGGCTCCTCACGGCACTGCTCTCTCCCGTCCTGTCCCGTCGCCTGCTCTGAGCACTGTGGCGTGCTCTTGTCACCGCCAGCTCCTGTGTCACCAGGTGTCACAGAGGTCCCTTGGACACCCGGTTCCATGTCACAATGACTGTGCTGCATCGTGTCACCAAGGGCCCTTGCGCCCACGGCTGCCTGCATGGGGCCACCCCCAGCCCACCCAAAGAGGCCCAGGTTGGAAGGAATGACGGGCCCCAGGTGTCTAAGGCAGGCGGACAGGATCTTTAGGAAGGGCTCAGAGCATCAGCGAAGGCTGCCCTGCTCTGCGGGCCCAGGGCAGCAGTAGGAGCCCCCAGGGCTGCCGACGCAGCCGCGCTGGGAAGGGCACGGGGCCTTTCAGGGAAGCTGGCAGGGCCTCCTTGGGACACGTCCCGGCTGGTGGCCATCCTAAACCCGGCGGTGTTAAAGGCACAAGGAACGTGCGGGCCCGGGCATGAATGCTGCTCTGAGGCCTGGGGCCCGGGGAGCGCTGACATCAGCAGGTGTGGCAGCGTCCCCGGCCAAGCAGACCTGCCCCTCCCGAGCCCTGGCAGCGCTGGTGCCTGACTCCTGCCCCAGAGACCTGTGCCCCCGGGGGGCTTCTGTGCCAGAAGGAGCCAAAGCCCACGTGCATTAGGGGCTGTGCTCCTTCCTGCAGGGGCTGATGGAAGAAGCACCTGGAGCAACTGCTGACACACTTGGTCTCTGTCAGATGATGTTGCTCCTTCCTGAAATGAATTTTTCTCATGGAAGGCATTTGCAGTAGCACCAGAGCACCATCCATCGCTGAGTTTCCCAGGGCAATTAAATTGCAAAGTAACAGTCTGAAATTTCCTTGCGCTTTTCTCACTCTCTTTCCCACATTCTGGAAAAAATGGAATCTGCCCAGCCTCTGCTATTCTCAGCCTCAGTTGCTGCATGTCGTGCTCCGGCAGCTCATGTCCAAACAAAACTGTGTCCCTGCTGAGCACAGCAAGGAGCGGCCACAAAGTGGCAAGTTCCCCAGTGAACATCAAGGCAGAGACTTGGAAGTGCGGAGGATAAGGACAACTCTGGGAGGAGAAGCTCTTCTGTGTCTCTGATGATGGTGGCCACACCCTGAAGCAGCAGCCAAGAGAAGCGCTGGAAGCAGACGGGCGCAGTTTTGGGCAGCACAAGAGAAAAAGTTACGAAGCCATTAGCCAGAATGCAAAGGAGGACTGCAAGGATGGAGTGTGGTCTGGAGGGGAAGGCCTAGATGCAGCTGAGGCCACTTTGTTCAGCCTGGAAGAGGGTAAAGGGCGTCATTGTGGTCTTCAACATCCTCCTGAGGGGAATCAGAGGGGCTGCTGCAGCTCTCGTCACTGTTGGGACCAGTGACAGGACTGGAGAAAAGGGCAGGCAGCTGGGACAGGGCAAGTTTCATTTCCATAGCAGGAAAAGGTTTTTCACCCAGAGCACGGTCGGGCACTGGGACGGGTTCCCCATTGACGCAGCCCAGCGGAGCCCGGGCTGGCTCTTGGGAAAACTGCGGCGCTGCGCCAGGAGTGGGGAACGGCCAAGGCGTGGGTTCTGCCCGCCGCTGACCCTGGTGAGCCACTGCTCAGTGGTTCAGGATCTACTAACTGCAGCACAGAGCAGGCCAAAGAGAAGGAGGAGGCTCCTCAATGGTGAGGTTCCACAGGCAAAGGTTTATTCCAAGGGAAGGATTCAGCACGAGAGCCGCCAGCACTTCTGTGCTGCATGGGATTTTATCGGGGTACAACTCAGGGGGTGGATACAAACGATTGAGCAAGAAGGAATCTGCAGGGGAGGAGCGAGGGGATTCCATCAGTTGCTTGGCACTAATTAGGACAGATGAGGGGAGAGGGGAGGTCCCATGGGCCAGTGGGGCTTCCAGCAATAGAGGAATTCCAAAGCGGGGGTGCAGTCAGGGATCGGTCCAAGGCAAAAGTGACAGGGAAGGTTCAGGAATAAAGAGCTGGATTATCTTGAGAGGCAGGGAAGGAGCTGGAACAAAGAGTGGGGAATGGCATGAGGGACAGCTTTGAGGGAGGGCATAACCTAGCGGTTACCCAACTTGGGGAAAATACGGGGTACATGAAAACAAACCATTCTACGATCACTGATAAATAAACACGAACCGGAATACCCCAGGGAAAGGGGCACAGCACCAAGCCCGTCTGAGTTTGAGAAGAGTTTGAGCAACATGGAGCAGTCACCTACGCTTTTAGACACTCCATCAAAAGTCAAGGGTTGTGACCTCTAGGTTTACATGAATATATACTCCTGAGTATGAATTCAGGCAGTGTTTTGCAAAACTCGTTTTATGTCCGATCATACCCCAATTCCTTGTAGATTGTGTGGAACGTGGAATCCTTTTGTTTTCATTGCTTGTTTAGGACTATGAGAAAGTATATTGGTGCAGGGTGACTCAGAGACAGCCCGTATGGGTTAAGTGTAGTCTACAGGGGATAAAGAGAAGAAAAAGAGAAGTACTAATACATCCTGATAAGTTTGGAAATTTAGATAGCATGAAGAATGAATAACACAAGAAGTAAAGATGGTATTAAAAAGAGTCCACTAGAATGTAATTTAGCAGATGAGAAAGATTTGGGAGGAATCCCAGAGGGTAATTTTTGAAGGAAAGGTAATCGGAAGAAATACTCTTCCCAGTGGTAGGCTTGGTATCCATTAGAAAGTGGTGAGAAGTCACGCCCTAATGGAACTTTACCATACACTGTTACAGTTGATGTTATTTTTAGGCCAAGAAGAAAAATGAGGTCCTGTGATATATGCAGACATGTTTTTCACCCTGAAGAATAAACCTGAGTGTCAGAAAGAATGTGGCTTTGATTTGGCCCCACAGGACCTTTAGTCCTAACTTTGGAAACAGATAAGAGGCAGAAAAGAAAGAGATGTCGTTCAGCATTCAGCATAGGGCAGAGATGTTTAAAATTGGCTCCAATGCACCGGGAAGATTGTGTTCTATGTGTCCAAGACTTAGAGCCCAGTTAGTCCAGGCCAGCTCAGGTACACTCCCCCTCAGGCAACCACTCCGGCCCCTGAATGAAAGCCAAATGGCAGTGAGGATGAGATGAGTAATTGTCCCCAGGTGAGGGGACAATTTCAGAGACCCCCAGTGACAAGCAAGCCAAGGAATAAAACCAAGAAAGCTTTGCCTTTAGTCACCCCCTTAAGGCAAGTCTTGAGTCCCCCAGGAGGAGCCATGAGGTGAACATCTGCTTTTCTACTAGTGACCTGAACAGCTGGTGGGAAAAAGTTACAATGGATAGAGAAAACCCTAGCAAAGTAGCAAAAAGACTGGAGTTCATAGTCAAGAATCAAGAGCCAGAGTGAGGTGATACTGATTTCATGTTGACAGAGCTAACACAACCAGCAGAAGAGCTGGTGATCAAGGTAGCCAGAGCACGTGTGCAGGCACAAATTGCTAGTGGAGCCTTACAAGGTACAGTGCACCAGCTGTGTCCTATTGTAAGCCCTTTGTGGGACGCGAACGATGCAGGCAGCTGTGCAATGTTAACCAGATACCAGGAACTGGTCACATTGGAATTAAAAAATGCCCTTCCAAAAGCAATAACTTGGTCAGTAAGAGATAACGTTACACAGGGACAGCACGAGTCACCCGCTGACTTTGTGGACAGGCTCTGAGCAGCTGCACGTAAAGGCACAGCCCTGGATCCCTGCTGGCATATGGCAAAGCAGCAGTGGGTTTCCCTGATGTCAGGGCAATGTAACCCAGATGTCAGGCAGAAACTTGAGAAGCTGAAAGAGCCTGTAAAGAGAGACTTAAAGGCATGAATGAGAAAAGCATAGAAAGTGGATGATAATCAAGAGAGAGAAAAAGGAAAAGAGCTCCCTGCAGCCATGGTGGCAGCTCTGGATCGGCACCAGGGAGAGGACGTGGCACGCCTCTGGATGAAGCAGAGGCAGGGGCAACAATATCAGAGGCAGAGGAGGTCCAAAGCAGCCACAGACCAAGCTGGGGCCAAATCAATGTGCATCTTGTAAGAAATCAGGACACTGGAAATAACTCCAGTGCCCAGAGTTAGCAGACAAAGTACACAAAACTCTTGCAGCCACTCTAGATGATAAGAAATGACCGAGACTGGCAATTCTTACCCTAGCAGGCCACCGGTTAAAATACAGCTAAAGAATGATAAAGAAGTTGAATTTTTAAGAAATTGTTGAGACACATTTTCACTCTTGAATCAAGTCCTGATACCCAAAAGTGAAAACTATGTCAAGCAATAGGAGCCACTATAGGCCAGCCAGAAAAAGTTTTCTTCCTGAAACCACTTCAAGGTAAAATCAAGAAGAAGCTGGGAATACATCCGTTTCTTTATTTACCCAACTAAGCCAAATCTGTCCTAGGCAGGGATTTGCTTGAAAATTTGGAAGCAACAGTTCTGTTTAGAAAAAGAACACTTAAATGGAAGGTACCTGAAGACAAATGAGCACTTTTAGCAGTAGGACTGACAATTGACACAAGAGCAACAAAGAAGAAGAACTATTTAGAGCAAGTATTGAATCAGGTGTATCCAAGAGTATGGGATACTCATAGCCCAGGAACATCCAAACGAGCAGACCCTATGAAAATTGAGCTACAGACAAGAGTTAGGCCAGTAGTCAGAAAGCAATACCCTTGAAGATTAGAAGCTAGGAAAGGAATAGAGCCAACAACCAATAAATTCCTGACATCAGGACAATTGGAAGAATGGGAGTCAAAATGTAATACTGGTAGGTTAGCAATAAAGAAACCTAATGGAACTTAGAGACTAGTGCCAGATTTCCAGGCAATGAATGAGTTCTACCTTACTAGCTCACTAGCTAAACTTGGAGATGATTTCATTTGGTGCGGGGAAGGTCCATGGGCAGGTGCTGTGGAGAGCCGTTCCCTCTTGGTCTGAGAGAGCAGCTCCCCCAGCCCACCTTGCTCTCATGCCCGGAGGTTGTAATGTGCGCTCGACCGGCAGCCGAGGGAGGGCTCTTGACACCGTGTCTGATGCAACAGGATTTATTGAAGGTAGGTCAGAGGGTGCAGGTTGGGTGAGGGTGAGAAGAGGGACAGGAGGAGGCAGGAGCACAAGCACTGTAACATGACACCTAAGGCACCTGCAAGCTGCTGGGGAAGCCTCAAGTCGGCTCAGTGAGGCACGTGTGCCCTCAGCACTGGGACAGCCACCTTTCCCTCAGTGAGCCTCACATCCCAGGGTCAGCAAATCAAGAGGCACCAGGCATGCTGTAGGTGACTCAGAGCGAGTGCAGTGGGTCATGGTGGCCAGGGGCCAGAAGCAGGCAGAAAGCCATCGGGGCTGGGGAAAAGGCTCTGCTCTGCTTACAGCGTGGGCTGAGGGCCGGGAGAGCTGCATTTCCCCCTTGAGATGTTGGAGACGGGGCCTTTCAGCCTCCTGATAGGGCTGCCCCTGGCTGCAGGCAGCCAAAGGAGTACGAGGACACAAGGCCGAGAGCGGCAAAGCAAAGAGCCAGCCGTGCACAGCACAGGGAGGTGGCCCAGTGCAAAGCCAGCGTGGCACTCTGAAGGTGCCCGCTGCACTCTCATGTGTCCCTGGCCTGGCAAGGACAGGAACGCTCGTGGTCCAAGAGGGCCTTTCTGTGGCCCCTGTGGGCTCAAAGCTGCTGCTCTTCTGGCTCAATGGGGCCTAAAGCCACAGAGCTCGGCCTCCCCCTCAGCAACAGGAACAAGACTTGGCAATCAGGCAGTGGAGCTCAATGCCTAAGGCTGAGGGGTGGGAGGCTGCAGTCTGGAGCACAGGGAAGGCACACGCCCAGCCCCACAACAGCTGGCCTCACAGCCCTGAAAGGCCAGGACCAGGGTTCCACGCCTGATTCCAGGGGGCTGCCTATGGCCTCTGCCAGCCAATTGCTCAAGGCTTAGCAGTGCCTCAGCCCCTCAGGGTCTCCCCCAGCCTGGCCAAGCTTGCAGGCAGCAGCGCCGCAGCCCCACAGCAGCTCCAGAGGAGCCCCATCCAGAGGCGCCTGGGAGCTCTCAGCAAAGCAGCCAGCAGCACCCGGGCAGGAGGACACGATGGCCCTTCCCGCCTGGCACAGGGCTTGTGGCCATCTCCAGGCACCGCTCTGGCAGGGATCCCTGCAGCTCTGGCCCCTGCCCAGCTGCTCTGTCACCAGCACAAAGGCTTCAGCAGAACCACCAAAGGCCAAGGGGCTTCTGGCCATTTTCCCTGCGACACTGCACGCCTGGGCCGCTGGCTGTGCACAAGCACCCTTTTCCCCCTCTTCCCCTATGCCTTCTAGACCCGGTGCAGGAAAAGAAAGATCCTGGGACTCTGTGTATTGAAAGATATTCTATATTGACATACTCAAAACCAACAAAAATAAAAACACAAAAATCTTGAAGAAGAAAAAGAAAATTTCTGCTGGCTCAAATGGCCCCAGCAGACAGTCTTGCAGATCACCTCTCCGGGGAGCTCCAGCAGAACAGCAAGGCAGTGCCGCACAGACGAGGCCATTTCCTCCATGCACTGCGGAATCGATCTCGCAGCCTGCGCCATGGGGAGTAGGGAGCTCTCTGTACAGCCCGGAGAACTAAACAAAATTCAACTGCAGCATCTCTGATGGCAGGACTGCTGTCAGATGCCATTTCTTCAAGGGCTGCAAGAGAGAGGAACAGAGGCAAGGTCAGATCCCACATGTGCAGAAAGACGAGGAGAGCCCCCTGCCAGGGCCATCCCGGCCATCTCTTGCCATGGCCCGCAGGGAGCAAGGGGATCAGTCTGAAGGTGCTGGCCATGAATGGCACACGTGGCTCTGCAATCTCACGGGAGCAGAGCCCTCCGCAGCCGGGGCAGGGCTTGCAGCTGCCCCCGCCAGCCCCTGCGATCAGCCTGCTGCCCTCACTCACTCACCACTGCAGATCAGCTGGAGCTCTTGCTGCTGCCCCCTCAGGTGCCGCCCCGCCATGCCTGTGAACACAGAGCCTGTCACGGCGCCAGCGGCACAGCTCCCTGCCACCGGTGCTGCTGGCGCTGTGGCCACACGGGCTGCTGGCCCGGCAGGGCTCAGCCCGGCCCTTGCCGCACGCTTCTGCCCCAGGGCACGGCTGCCAGAGGGCGGAAGCAGCGATGCCCAGGCTGGGCGGGGCTCCACGGCCCTGGGTCCGGCTGGCACTGCCGGGGCAGCAGGCGGGGCCCGGGCCGAGCTGCGGCGGGTCGGGGAGGGAGCCCGTGCTCGGGACTCACCCATGAACCTGACGGCCGCCTCTCGCAGGGGCTCCTGTGGGCTCTGCAGGTAGTGCAGGGCCCGGCGCAGGTGCTCGGCCGCTCGGCTCCTGTCCTCTGCCAGCTGCAGAGAGCGGCAGGAGGGAAGGGTTGGCGCGGGCTCAGCCCCTGGGCCGGGCACTGCCTGCGCCCAGCCCCGGCCTCCCCTGCCCGCACAGCCCTGAGGCGCGGCCAGCAGCCGCTGGCCAAGGGCTCCCGGGGGCAGGGGCCAGAGGGCCGGCTGCTGCCCGGGGAGCCGCGGTGCCGCCCCGCAGCCAGGCCGTGCCGGGGTTCCATGGGCACCTGGCTCTGGCCCACAGGAGCCTGGAGAAGAGTCCGCCCGGCCTCTGGCTGCAGCAGCAGGCACAGCCGCAAGCCCCGCACGCTGAGCACCGCCCTCAGGGACCTTGGCCATGCTGAGGCTGGGGGTTCTCGGCTGCTCTTACCAGGCACTCGCCAAAGCTCTGATCCTCATGTAGCATTTGTTCGATATGCCTCCTCTTCAGGAATCTGGCTGAGGAATGCAGCGTTTCCCGGGAGGCCTGGAGAGCAGCAGAGATGCACAGATGGCCCCACAGTCCAGGGCACAGGAGCATCCCAGTGGCACAGGCTGGAGGAGGCTGCAGCCCGCAAGGTGCCAGGGCAGGAGGCAGCCCAAGCCCCCGCCAGGGGGACAGCAGCTGGCCACAAGTGCTCACCTCAGCAACAATCTGATTCTCATCATGGCAGTGGAAGTAGAGAGGGAGCAGGCTCTGGCGCACGTGGCACTTGAGGGCCTTTCTTGCCTCTTCTGTTAACAGGTCCAGCATCTCTTGAAAGAAAGCCATGGAGCTCAGCTGCAGCTGGATATCGTCCTGGATGAAAGGAAAGGGCAAAAGACCTGAGCATCAGCTGCTTCAGGTCCCCCAGGGCACAGGCCTGCATCTGCACAGGGCACCAAGTGTCCCGGCAGCAGCCAGTGGCCGTGGCTGTGGGCACAGAGTCTTACGCTGTCAAAGAGTGGCAGGAGCGTCTCAGCCAGCTGCAGGGCCACGGGGGTGGCTATGGGGCCACCATTATCCAGGAGCAAATATCTGAGTAGAAGGATGGTCATCCTGATCATGTCGTTGTCATTTTCCTCCAGGAGCTCCACAAGACTTTCAGTCAGGCTCTGCATTTTTTCGGCCTGTGCGGAACACCACTTTGTGAAAGGCCGCCCTGCTGCTGCAGGGCCCAGAGGCCAAAGGCCTGTCCCGAAGCGCTGGGGCAGCTGAAGCGGGAGGCAGGAGAGCTGGGAGCAGCTGCCCCAGCGGCCGAAGGCCAGGCAAGGCCAAGCGACTGCGTTGCCCAGCCCCACGCTGCCTGCATGGCTTCAGCCACTGCCCCCTTCTCACCATCAAGGGATTCTTGCCCAGCACTACGAGGCCTCGGAGTGCCAAGTAACGCCTGGCCATGTGCTCGCTCTGCAGGTTCTGTGCCAGGATCTCCAGAACGCTGTCACTGCATTCGCTCAAGTCCAGGCACTCGAGGACCTGAAAGGCACAGGGCAGTGACAGGGGAGCCGGCCGGCAGGAGCCCAGCAGCGCACAGGGCCGGGCCCAGGCAGCAGCACAGGGCACGGGCACTGTCCTGGCAGCTGTGGCTGCGAGAGGCCAGAGAGCTGGGAGGCAGCTCAGCCAGGCAGCGCTGGCCTTGAGGCTCACCTCCACAAGGAATGCCAGGGCAGGGAAATCCCAGTATGGCATCTCTTGGCCGAGCAGGGCGAGCAGGTAGAATGCAACCGCGGAACAAAAGTGGATGGCTAAGCGGTGAATTTCTCTGAAGAGGGGAAAAAGGAAACAAGAGCCTGAGCCAGTGAGGCAAACCTCTCCCAGGCGTGACTCATCCAGTTCTCATCTTTCCCCAGCAGCCTTCCAGCAAGGGGACATGGGCCATCTGGGAGTTGGTTGCTCAGGGGAACCCTCCTCTGCCAGCCTTTTCCAGTGTGCTTGGCCGACCCTCAGTGACAAGGCCCTCTGGCCCATGAGCATAGGCGCTTTGTGGGGCACCTGGGCACAGAGCAGCAATGTCAGAGGCAGTGGGGAGAAGGGGGTCTCACCTGGCCAGCAGAGCCACGGCAAAGTGGTGAGTGTCAAGAGAGAGCAGCGTGTCCCAGGCACACCTGCGCTCCATTGCCACCACCACATCCTCGCAGCGGAGAAGGCAGAGCAGGGACTTCAGGGTGCGCACTGCAAACCTGTGTGCAGAGCAAAGCCCAGGTCACCCTGGCAGCACTGGCTCCTTGGCAGGCCACGTGGCAGGGACAGGAGGAGTGGCATGGAGCACCTGTTGGGGCTGGTGGCAAGGCCGTGCTCTTCCTGGCATCCCTTCCAGAAGGTGTCCACCGCCTCTGGCATATCCAGAGTGCTGAAGAACACTTGGAATAGCAGATGCACAAATAGGCGGGGGAAATACAGCCTCAAGATCCGTGGGAGACAGGGCTCCTGGAGGATCTTCCACATCACCACAGTTGCCTGCAAAGGACAAAGCCCCCCGAGACAGCGCTCAGTGCCGAGGTGTCCATGTGGCAGGGCCCGAGCGTGGCAGGGAGAGGCCCGGAGAGACCTTGGCAGGGGGAGCACGGGGCCTGGTGGGCCTGAAGCTGCCCCTGGGCCAGGTTTCAGGCCAGCGCCTGAGGCAGGGAGATGCAGTGGGGGAAGGAGGATGGAGAGCTGCTGGAGAGGCAGTCTTGGGGCCAGCAAAGGCCAGTTGCAGAAACTCACAGCCAGGGCAAAGACAGCCGTTTCGTCCCCATCGGAGGTGCAGGTGCTGTACTCTGGCCAGCTCCCCAGCACATCCAGGAGGATCAGCTGTGCCAGCTCCACAGTCCTGGCTGAGCCCATGATGGTCTTCCACATGGCCATGGCAGCTCTGCAGGGTTAGAGTTGTGTCTCAGGGGGGTGTCAGACCCAGCACCAGGGGCAGCTGAGCTGGCTGCCATTTCTGCCTGTGCCCACTGGCCCCCTGCCCGCAGCAGCCCGACAGCCCAGGCCTGTGGGGACAGAGCCCTGAGAGGCGGCAAGGGAGCATGGCAGCAGGCTCAGGGGCTGGTCTGGCAGGGCTGGGAAAGGGAGCAGCCAGAGGGCCCTGGAAGACTCTGTTGCTGAGACACGTGGGGCAGGCTGTACAGGGTGATGGGCTGGGGAGGCCTGAGCCCTGTGGGTAGGTGGGCCCCATACCTGTCACAGGACGGAGCCACACGCAGGAGCGTCATGACTGCGTCATTTGGCTGTGCTTCGGTGAGATGCAGCAGGGTCTTGTCCAGCCTGTGCTCAGCAGAATCATTGGCCATGAGCCACTGGTGGATGTAGCTCACCATGGCAGGCACCTGGAGAAGGCACGGGGAGACTTGGAAAGCTGCCAGAGGGAGCAATGATCCCAGCTTCCCCAGAGGAGTGCTTCCCTTGCCACCACACTGCCATGTGGCCTGAAAGGCTCACAGCAACCAGCATGCGTGGCTTGGGAGGCCAAGCAATTGCTGGGAGGATCAAAGCCTGGCCACAGGCTGCTTACTTGCTTTGGAGTGTAAAAATGTTCCTCTACAAGCATAGACAGCAGGGCAGCACTGGTCTTGCTGTAGAAGATGGGCGAGTATGGTCTGAGGCCTACGCCCATGGCAATGGTCTCTTGCTCCTCAATTCTCTTGAGGAAGTTGCAAACGAACTGTAGGAGAAGGGCAAGGAGCCGGGGATGTTGCATGCAGTGCGGCACACACGGTGCTGGGCTGAGCAGGGACAGCAGGCCCAGCCCAGGTGGGGGTGGCTGCAGGTACCTGCGCTGTTCTGCGGAAGCGGCCACGGCTGGACTCCTGCTCTTGTGTGCGCTCCAGGGCTGCATCTGGCAAAGAGCGAGCACAGCCAGAGCTGAGGGGCTGCGGGAGAGGCCGGAGAGCACGGCCCAGCCCTGCGCTGCCCAGGCAGAGAGCGCCGGGATGTGCCAGGGGATGGAGCACGGCCACTGCGGGGTGTCTGCCCGGCCCCTCTTCTGTCCTGGCCATGGGCATGTCCCCAGGGGATAGCATGGCACCGCACACAATGGCACAGCATGGCGTGGGGCCAAGCTGGCAGCAGGCACCAGTCCTGTGGCCCAGCTCTGCCACTCACCCTCCTGCGGTGGCTGGAAGGGCACCACCTCTTCAGTCTGCTGTGCCAGGGCAGCTCCAGGGCCTTCTTCCTCCTCCTCCACCCAGGCCAGCTCGGGCACTCCCGGGAGTCTCTGCTCCATGTCTCTGACTGGATTTGTGGCTATTTGCAGGAGAGATGCCTTGGAAAAGCTCCAAATCAGCACGTCCTGCAGAAAGAAGCCTCAGGAAGGCTGCAGGACAGCAAGTCCTGTACTCGGTCACAAGGGCTCCTGCCACAAGGACAGGAGACTACTGACAAGGACTATGATCTGGCCTCAAGGGCACCTGCAGAAGAGAAGCCTCAGGGAGACCACGGGTCAGCAAGTCCTGTGGTCTGGCCTCGAGCTCAGCTGCAGGAACAACCCCTCAGAAAAGCTTCGGGTGGGACGCGAACGAGCGCACTGTGCGGGGGCTCCCCACGGCACTGCTCTCTCCCGTCCTGTCCCGTCGCCTGCTCTGAGCACTGTGGCGTGCTCTTGTCACCGCCAGCTCCTATGTCACCAGGTGTCACAGAGGTCCCTTGGACACCCGGTTCCATGTCACAATGACTGTGCTGCATCGTGTCACCAAGGGCCCTTGCGCCCACGGCTGCCTGCATGGGGCCACCCCCAGCCCACCCAAAGAGGCCCAGGTTGGAAGGAATGACGGGCCCCAGGTGTCTAAGGCAAGCGGACAGGATCTTTAGGAAGGGCTGAGAGCATCAGCGAAGGCTGCCCTGCTCTGCGGGCCCAGGGCAGCAGTAGGAGCCCCCAGGGCTGCCGACGCAGCCGCGCTGGGAAGGGCACGGGGCCTTTCAGGGAAGCTGGCAGGGCCTCCTTGGGACACGTCCCGGCTGGTGGCCATCCTAAACCCGGCGGTGTTAAAGGCACAAGGAACGTGCGGGCCCGGGCACGAATGCTGCTCTGAGGCCTGGGGCCCGGGGAGCGCTGACATCAGCAGGTGTGGCAGCGTCCCCGGCCAAGCAGACCTGCCCCTCCCGAGCCCTGGCAGCGCTGGTGCCTGACTCCTGCCCCAGAGACCTGTGCCCCCGGGGGGCTTCTGTGCCAGAAGGAGCCAAAGCCCACGTGCATTAGGGGCTGTGCTCCTTCCTGCAGGGGCTGATGGAAGAAGCACCTGGAGCAACTGCTGACACACTTGGTCTCTGTCAGATGATGTTGCTCCTTCCTGAAATGAATTTTTCTCATGGAAGGCATTTGCAGTAGCACCAGAGCACCATCCATCGCTGAGTTTCCCAGGGCAATTAAATTGCAAAGTAACAGTCTGAAATTTCCTTGCGCTTTTCTCACTCTCTTTCCCACATTCTGGAAAAAATGGAATCTGCCCAGCCTCTGCTATTCTCAGCCTCAGTTGCTGCATGTCGTGCTCCGGCAGCTCATGTCCAAACAAAACTGTGTCCCTGCTGAGCACAGCAAGGAGCGGCCACAAAGTGGCAAGTTCCCCAGTGAACATCAAGGCAGAGACTTGGAAGTGCGGAGGATAAGGACAACTCTGGGAGGAGAAGCTCTTCTGTGTCTCTGATGATGGTGGCCACACCCTGAAGCAGCAGCCAAGAGAAGCGCTGGAAGCAGACGGGCGCAGTTTTGGGCAGCACAAGAGAAAAAGTTACGAAGCCATTAGCCAGAATGCAAAGGAGGACTGCAAGGATGGAGTGTGGTCTGGAGGGGAAGGCCTAGATGCAGCTGAGGCCACTTTGTTCAGCCTGGAAGAGGGTAAAGGGCGTCATTGTGGTCTTCAACATCCTCCTGAGGGGAATCAGAGGGGCTGCTGCAGCTCTCGTCACTGTTGGGACCAGTGACAGGACTGGAGAAAAGGGCAGGCAGCTGGGACAGGGCAAGTTTCATTTCCATAGCAGGAAAAGGTTTTTCACCCAGAGCACGGTTGGGCACTGGGACGGGTTCCCCATTGACGCAGCCCAGCGGAGCCCGGGCTGGCTCTTGGGAAAACTGCGGCGCTGCGCCAGGAGTGGGGAACGGCCAAGGCGTGGGTTCTGCCCGCCGCTGACCCTGGTGAGCCACTGCTCAGTGGTTCAGGATCTACTAACTGCAGCACAGAGCAGGCCAAAGAGAAGGAGGAGGCTCCTCAATGGTGAGGTTCCACAGGCAAAGGTTTATTCCAAGGGAAGGATTCAGCACGAGAGCCGCCAGCACTTCTGTGCTGCACGGGATTTTATCGGGGTACAACTCAGGGGGTGGATACAAACGATTGAGCAAGAAGGAATCTGCAGGGGAGGAGCGAGGGGATTCCATCAATTGCTTGGCACTAATTAGGACAGATGAGGGGAGAGGGGAGGTCCCATGGGCCAGTGGGGCTTCCAGCAATAGAGGAATTCCAAAGCGGGGGTGCAGTCAGGGATCGGTCCAAGGCAAAAGTGACAGGGAAGGTTCAGGAATAAAGAGCTGGATTATCTTGAGAGGCAGGGAAGGAGCTGGAACAAAGAGTGGGGAATGGCATGAGGGACAGCTTTGAGGGAGGGCATAACCTAGCGGTTACCCAACTTGGGGAAAATACGGGGTACATGAAAACAAACCATTCTACGATCACTGATAAATAAACACGAACCGGAATACCCCAGGGAAAGGGGCACAGCACCAAGCCCGTCTGAGTTTGAGAAGAGTTTGAGCAACATGGAGCAGTCACCTACGCTTTTAGACACTCCATCAAAAGTCAAGGGTTGTGACCTCTAGGTTTACATGAATATATACTCCTGAGTATGAATTCAGGCAGTGTTTTGCAAAACTCGTTTTATGTCCGATCATACCCCAATTCCTTGTAGATTGTGTGGAACGTGGAATCCTTTTGTTTTCATTGCTTGTTTAGGACTATGAGAAAGTATATTGGTGCAGGGTGACTCAGAGACAGCCCGTATGGGTTAAGTGTAGTCTACAGGGGATAAAGAGAAGAAAAAGAGAAGTACTAATACATCCTGATAAGTTTGGAAATTTAGATAGCATGAAGAATGAATAACACAAGAAGTAAAGATGGTATTAAAAAGAGTCCACTAGAATGTAATTTAGCAGATGAGAAAGATTTGGGAGGAATCCCAGAGGGTAATTTTTGAAGGAAAGGTAATCGGAAGAAATACTCTTCCCAGTGGTAGGCTTGGTATCCATTAGAAAGTGGTGAGAAGTCACGCCCTAATGGAACTTTACCATACACTGTTACAGTTGATGTTATTTTTAGGACAAGAAGAAAAATGAGGTCCTGTGATATATGCAGACATGTTTTTCACCCTGAAGAATAAACCTGAGTGTCAGAAAGAATGTGGCTTTGATTTGGCCCCACAGGACCTTTAGTCCTAACTTTGGAAACAGATAAGAGGCAGAAAAGAAAGAGATGTCGTTCAGCATTCAGCATAGGGCAGAGATGTTTAAAATTGGCTCCAATGCACCAGGAAGATTGTGTTCTATGTGTCCAAGACTTAGAGCCCAGTTAGTCCAGGCCAGCTCAGGTACACTCCCCCTCAGGCAACCACTCCGGCCCCTGAATGAAAGCCAAATGGCAGTGAGGATGAGATGAATAATTGTCCCCAGGTGAGGGGACAATTTCAGAGACCCCCAGTGACAAGCAAGCCAAGGAATAAAACCAAGAAAGCTTTGCCTTTAGTCACCCCCTTAAGGCAAGTCTTGAGTCCCCCAGGAGGAGCCATGAGGTGAACATCTGCTTTTCTACTAGTGACCTGAACAGCTGGTGGGAAAAAGTTACAATGGATAGAGAAAACCCTAGCAAAGTAGCAAAAAGACTGGAGTTCATAGTCAAGAATCAAGAGCCAGAGTGAGGTGATACTGATTTCATATTGACAGAGCTAACACAACCAGCAGAAGAGCTGGTGATCAAGGTAGCCAGAGCATGTGTGCAGGCACAAATTGCTAGTGGAGCCTTACAAGGTACAGTGCACCAGCTGTGTCCTATTGTAAGCCCTTTGTGGGACGCGAACGATGCAGGCAGCTGTGCAATGTTAACCAGATACCAGGAACTGGTCACATTGGAATTAAAAAATGCCCTTCCAAAAGCAATAACTTGGTCAGTAAGAGATAACGTTACACAGGGACAGCACGAGTCACCCGCTGACTTTGTGGACAGGCTCTGAGCAGCTGCACGTAAAGGCACAGCCCTGGATCCCTGGTGGCATATGGCAAAGCAGCAGTGGGTTTCCCTGATGTCAGGGCAATGTAACCCAGATGTCAGGCAGAAACTTGAGAAGCTGAAAGAGCCTGTAAAGAGAGATTAAAGGCATGAATGAGAAAAGCATAGAAAGTGGATGATAATCAAGAGAGAGAAAAAGGAAAAGAGCTCCCTGCAGCCATGGTGGCAGCTCTGGATCAGCACCAGGGAGAGGACGTGGCACGCCTCTGGATGAAGCAGAGGCAGGGGCAACAATATCAGAGGCAGAGGAGGTCCAAAGCAGCCACAGACCAAGCTGGGGCCAAATCAATGTGCATCTTGTAAGAAATCAGGACACTGGAAATAACTCCAGTGCCCAGAGTTAGCAGACAAAGTTCACAAAACTCTTGCAGCCACTCTAGATGATAAGAAATGACCGAGACTGGCAATTCTTACCCTAGCAGGCCACCGGTTAAAATACAGCTAAAGAATGATAAAGAAGTTGAATTTTTAAGAAATTGTTGAGACACATTTTCACTCTTGAATCAAGCGCTGATACCCAAAAGTGAAAACTATCTCAAGCAATAGGAGCCACTATAGGCCAGCCAGAAAAAATTTTCTTCCTGAAACCACTTCAATGTAAAATCAAGAAGAAGCTGGGAATGCATCCGTTTCTTTATTTACCCAACTAAGCCAAATCTGTCCTAGGCAGGGATTTGCTTGAAAATTTGGAAGCAACAGTTCTGTTTAGAAAAAGAAAACTTAAATGGAAGGTACCTGAAGACAAATGAGCACTTTTAGCAGTAGGACTGACAATTGACACAAGAGCAACAAAGAAGAAGAACTATTTAGAGCAAGTATTGAATCAGGTGTATCCAAGAGTATGGGATACTCATAGCCCAGGAACATCCAAACGAGCAGACCCTATGAAAATTGAGCTACAGACAAGAGTTAGGCCAGTAGTCAGAAAGCAATACCCTTGAAGATTAGAAGCTAGGAAAGGAATAGAGCCAACAACCAATAAATTCCTGACATCAGGACAATTGGAAGAATGGGAGTCAAAATGTAATACTGGTAGGTTAGCAATAAAGAAACCTAATGGAACTTAGAGACTAGTGCCAGATTTCCAGGCAATGAATGAGTTCTACCTTACTAGCTCACTAGCTAAACTTGGAGATGATTTCATTTGGTGCGGGGAAGGTCCATGGGCAGGTGCTGTGGAGAGCCGTTCCCTCTTGGTCTGAGAGAGCAGCTCCCCCAGCCCACCTTGCTCTCATGCCCGGAGGTTGTAATGTGCGCTCGACCGGCAGCCGAGGGAGGGCTCTTGACACCGTGTCTGATGCAACAGGATTTATTGAAGGTAGGTCAGAGGGTGCAGGTTGGGTGAGGGTGAGAAGAGGGACAGGAGGAGGCAGGAGCACAAGCACTGTAACATGACACCTAAGGCACCTGCAAGCTGCTGGGGAAGCCTCAAGTCGGCTCAGTGAGGCACGTGTGCCCTCAGCACTGGGACAGCCACCTTTCCCTCAGTGAGCCTCACATCCCAGGGTCAGCAAATCAAGAGGCACCAGGCATGCTGTAGGTGACTCAGAGCGAGTGCAGTGGGTCATGGTGGCCAGGGGCCAGAAGCAGGCAGAAAGCCATCGGGGCTGGGGAAAAGGCTCTGCTCTGCTTACAGCGTGGGCTGAGGGCCGGGAGAGCTCCATTTCCCCCTTGAGATGTTGGAGACGGGGCCTTTCAGCCTCCTGATAGGGCTGCCCCTGGCTGCAGGCAGCCAAAGGAGTACGAGGACACAAGGCCGAGAGCGGCAAAGCAAAGAGCCAGCCGTGCACAGCACAGGGAGGTGGCCCAGTGCAAAGCCAGCGTGGCACTCTGAAGGTGCCCGCTGCACTCTCATGTGTCCCTGGCCTGGCAAGGACAGGAACGCTCGTGGTCCAAGAGGGCCTTTCTGTGGCCCCTGTGGGCTCAAAGCTGCTGCTCTTCTGGCTCAATGGGGCCTAAAGCCACAGAGCTCGGCCTCCCCCACAGCAACAGGAACAAGACTTGGCAATCAGGCAGTGGAGCTCAATGCCTAAGGCTGAGGGGTGGGAGGCTGCAGTCTGGAGCACAGGGAAGGCACACGCCCAGCCCCACAACAGCTGGCCTCACAGCCCTGAAAGGCCAGGACCAGGGTTCCACGCCTGATTCCAGGGGGCTGCCTATGGCCTCTGCCAGCCAATTGCTCAAGGCTTAGCAGTGCCTCAGCCCCTCAGGGTCTCCCCCAGCCTGGCCAAGCTTGCAGGCAGCAGCGCCGCAGCCCCACAGCAGCTCCAGAGGAGCCCCATCCAGAGGCGCCTGGGAGCTCTCAGCAAAGCAGCCAGCAGCACCCGGGCAGGAGGACACGATGGCCCTTCCCGCCTGGCACAGGGCTTGTGGCCATCTCCAGGCACCGCTCTGGCAGGGATCCCTGCAGCTCTGGCCCCTGCCCAGCTGCTCTGTCACCAGCACAAAGGCTTCAGCAGAACCACCAAAGGCCAAGGGGCTTCTGGCCATTTTCCCTGCGACACTGCACGCCTGGGCCGCTGGCTGTGCACAAGCACCCTTTTCCCCCTCTTCCCCTATGCCTTCTAGACCCGGTGCAGGAAAAGAAAGATCCTGGGACTCTGTGTATTGAAAGATATTCTATATTGACATACTCAAAACCAACAAAAATAAAAACACAAAAATCTTGAAGAAGAAAAAGAAAATTTCTGCTGGCTCAAATGGCCCCAGCAGACAGTCTTGCAGATCACCTCTCCGGGGAGCTCCAGCAGAACAGCAAGGCAGTGCCGCACAGACGAGGCCATTTCCTCCATGCACTGCGGAATCGATCTCGCAGCCTGCGCCATGGGGAGTAGGGGGCTCTCTGTACAGCCCGGAGAACTAAACAAAATTCAACTGCAGCATCTCTGATGGCAGGACTGCTGTCAGATGCCATTTCTTCAAGGGCTGCAAGAGAGAGGAACAGAGGCAAGGTCAGATCCCACATGTGCAGAAAGACGAGGAGAGCCCCCTGCCAGGGCCATCCCGGCCATCTCTTGCCATGGCCCGCAGGGAGCAAGGGGATCAGTCTGAAGGTGCTGGCCATGAATGGCACACGTGGCTCTGCAATCTCACGGGAGCAGAGCCCTCCGCAGCCGGGGCAGGGCTTGCAGCTGCCCCCGCCAGCCCCTGCGATCAGCCTGCTGCCCTCACTCACTCACCACTGCAGATCAGCTGGAGCTCTTGCTGCTGCCCCCTCAGGTGCCGCCCCGCCATGCCTGTGAACACAGAGCCTGTCACGGCGCCAGCGGCACAGCTCCCTGCCACCGGCGCTGCTGGCGCTGTGGCCACACGCGCTGCTGGCCCGGCAGGGCTCAGCCCGGCCCTTGCCGCACGCTTCTGCCCCAGGGCACGGCTGCCAGAGGGCGGAAGCAGCGATGCCCAGGCTGGGCGGGGCTCCACGGCCCTGGGTCCGGCTGGCGCTGCCGGGGCAGCAGGCGGGGCCCGGGCCGAGCTGCGGCGGGTCGGGGAGGGAGCCCGTGCTCGGGACTCACCCATGAACCTGATGGCCGCCTCTCGCAGGGGCTCCTGTGGGCTCTGCAGGTAGTGCAGGGCCCGGTGCAGGTGCTCGGCCGCTCGGCTCCTGTCCTCTGCCAGCTGCAGAGAGCGGCAGGAGGGAAGGGTTGGCGCGGGCTCAGCCCCTGGGCCGGGCACTGCCTGCGCCCAGCCCCGGCCTCCCCTGCCCGCACAGCCCTGAGGCGCGGCCAGCAGCCGCTGGCCAAGGGCTCCCGGGGGCAGGGGCCAGAGGGCCGGCTGCTGCCCGGGGAGCCGCGGTGCCGCCCCGCAGCCAGGCCGTGCCGGGGTTCCATGGGCACCTGGCTCTGGCCCACAGGAGCCTGGAGAAGAGTCCGCCCGGCCTCTGGCTGCAGCAGCAGGCACAGCCGCAAGCCCCGCACGCTGAGCACCGCCCTCAGGGACCTTGGCCATGCTGAGGCTGGGGGTTCTCGGCTGCTCTTACCAGGCACTCGCCAAAGCTCTGATCCTCATGTAGCATTTGTTCGATATGCCTCCTCTTCAGGAATCTGGCTGAGGAATGCAGCGTTTCCCGGGAGGCCTGGAGAGCAGCAGAGATGCACAGATGGCCCCACAGTCCAGGGCACAGGAGCATCCCAGTGGCACAGGCTGGAGGAGGCTGCAGCCCGCAAGGTGCCAGGGCAGGAGGCAGCCCAAGCCCCCGCCAGGGGGACAGCAGCTGGCCACAAGTGCTCACCTCAGCAACAATCTGATTCTCATCATGGCAGTGGAAGTAGAGAGGGAGCAGGCTCTGGCGCACGTGGCACTTGAGGGCCTTTCTTGCCTCTTCTGTTAACAGGTCCAGCATCTCTTGAAAGAAAGCCATGGAGCTCAGCTGCAGCTGGATATCGTCCTGGATGAAAGGAAAGGGCAAAAGACCTGAGCATCAGCTGCTTCAGGTCCCCCAGGGCACAGGCCTGCATCTGCACAGGGCACCAAGTGTCCCGGCAGCAGCCAGTGGCCGTGGCTGTGGGCACAGAGTCTTACGCTGTCAAAGAGTGGCAGGAGCGTCTCAGCCAGCTGCAGGGCCACGGGGGTGGCTATGGGGCCACCATTATCCAGGAGCAAATATCTGAGTAGAAGGATGGTCATCCTGATCATGTCGTTGTCATTTTCCTCCAGGAGCTCCACAAGACTTTCAGTCAGGCTCTGCATTTTTTCGGCCTGTGCGGAACACCACTTTGTGAAAGGCCGCCCTGCTGCTGCAGGGCCCAGAGGCCAAAGGCCTGTCCCGAAGCGCTGGGGCAGCTGAAGCGGGAGGCAGGAGAGCTGGGAGCAGCTGCCCCAGCGGCCGAAGGCCAGGCAAGGCCAAGCGACTGCGTTGCCCAGCCCCACGCTGCCTGCATGGCTTCAGCCACTGCCCCCTTCTCACCATCAAGGGATTCTTGCCCAGCACTACGAGGCCTCGGAGTGCCAAGTAACGCCTGGCCATGTGCTCGCTCTGCAGGTTCTGTGCCAGGATCTCCAGAACGCTGTCACTGCATTCGCTCAAGTCCAGGCACTCGAGGACCTGAAAGGCACAGGGCAGTGACAGGGGAGCCGGCCGGCAGGAGCCCAGCAGCGCACAGGGCCGGGCCCAGGCAGCAGCACAGGGCACGGGCACTGTCCTGGCAGCTGTGGCTGCGAGAGGCCAGAGAGCTGGGAGGCAGCTCAGCCAGGCAGCGCTGGCCTTGAGGCTCACCTCCACAAGGAATGCCAGGGCAGGGAAATCCCAGTATGGCATCTCTTGGCCGAGCAGGGCGAGCAGGTAGAATGCAACCGCGGAACAAAAGTGGATGGCTAAGCGGCGAATTTCTCTGAAGAGGGGAAAAAGGAAACAAGAGCCTGAGCCAGTGAGGCAAACCTCTCCCAGGCGTGACTCATCCAGTTCTCATCTTTCCCCAGCAGCCTTCCAGCAAGGGGACATGGGCCATCTGGGAGTTGGTTGCTCAGGGGAACCCTCCTCTGCCAGCCTTTTCCAGTGTGCTTGGCCGACCCTCAGTGACAAGGCCCTCTGGCCCATGAGCATAGGCGCTTTGTGGGGCACCTGGGCACAGAGCAGCAATGTCAGAGGCAGTGGGGAGAAGGGGGTCTCACCTGGCCAGCAGAGCCACGGCAAAGTGGTGAGTGTCAAGAGAGAGCAGCGTGTCCCAGGCACACCTGCGCTCCATTGCCACCACCACATCCTCGCAGCGGAGAAGGCAGAGCAGGGACTTCAGGGTGCGCACTGCAAACCTGTGTGCAGAGCAAAGCCCAGGTCACCCTGGCAGCACTGGCTCCTTGGCAGGCCACGTGGCAGGGACAGGAGGAGTGGCATGGAGCACCTGTTGGGGCTGGTGGCAAGGCCGTGCTCTTCCTGGCATCCCTTCCAGAAGGTGTCCACCGCCTCTGGCATATCCAGAGTGCTGAAGAACACTTGGAATAGCAGATGCACAAATAGGCGGGGGAAATACAGCCTCAGAATCCGTGGGAGACAGGGCTCCTGGAGGATCTTCCACATCACCACAGTTGCCTGCAAAGGACAAAGCCCCCCGAGACAGCACTCAGTGCCGAGGTGTCCATGTGGCAGGGCCCGAGCGTGGCAGGGAGAGGCCCGGAGAGACCTTGGCAGGGGGAGCACGGGGCCTGGTGGGCCTGAAGCTGCCCCTGGGCCAGGTTTCAGGCCAGCGCCTGAGGCAGGGAGATGCAGTGGGGGAAGGAGGATGGAGAGCTGCTGGAGAGGCAGTCTTGGGGCCAGCAAAGGCCAGTTGCAGAAACTCACAGCCAGGGCAAAGACAGCCGTTTCGTCCCCATCGGAGGTGCAGGTGCTGTACTCTGGCCAGCTCCCCAGCACATCCAGGAGGATCAGCTGCGCCAGCTCCACAGTCCTGGCTGAGCCCATGATGGTCTTCCACATGGCCATGGCAGCTCTGCAGGGTTAGAGTTGTGTCTCAGGGGGGTGTCAGACCCAGCACCAGGGGCAGCTGAGCTGGCTGCCATTTCTGCCTGTGCCCACTGGCCCCCTGCCCGCAGCAGCCCGACAGCCCAGGCCTGTGGGGACAGAGCCCTGAGAGGCGGCAAGGGAGCATGGCAGCAGGCTCAGGGGCTGGCCTGGCAGGGCTGGGAAAGGGAACAGCCAGAGGGCCCTGGAAGTCTCTGTTGCTCAGACACCTGGGGCAGGCTGTACAGGGTGATGGGATGGGGAGGCCTGAGCCCTGTGGGTAGGTGGGCCCCATACCTGTCACAGGACGGAGCCACACGCAGGAGCGTCATGACTGCGTCATTTGGCTGTGCTTCGGTGAGATGCAGCAGGGTCTTGTCCAGCCTGTGCTCAGCAGAATCATTGGCCATGAGCCACTGGTGGATGTAGCTCACCATGGCAGGCACCTGGAGAAGGCACGGGGAGACTTGGAAAGCTGCCAGAGGGAGCAATGATCCCAGCTTCCCCAGAGGAGTGCTTCCCTTGCCACCACACTGCCATGTGGCCTGAAAGGCTCACAGCAACCAGCATGCGTGGCTTGGGAGGCCAAGCAATTGCTGGGAGGATCAAAGCCTGGCCACAGGCTGCTTACTTGCTTTGGAGTGTAAAAATGTTCCTCTACAAGCATAGACAGCAGGGCAGCACTGGTCTTGCTGTAGAAGATGGGCGAGTGTGGTCTGAGGCCTACGCCCATGGCAATGGTCTCATGCTCCTCAATTCTCTTGAGGAAGTTGCAAACGAACTGTAGGAGAAGGGCAAGGAGCCGGGGATGTTGCATGCAGTGCGGCACACACGGTGCTGGGCTGAGCAGGGACAGCAGGCCCAGCCCAGGTGGGGGTGGCTGCAGGTACCTGCGCTGTTCTGCGGAAGCGGCCACGGCTGGACTCCTGCTCTTGTGTGCGCTCCAGGGCTGCATCTGGCAAAGAGCGAGCACAGCCAGAGCTGAGGGGCTGCGGGAGAGGCCGGAGAGCACGGCCCAGCCCTGCGCTGCCCAGGCAGAGAGCGCCGGGATGTGCCAGGGGATGGAGCACGGCCACTGCGGGGTGTCTGCCCGGCCCCTCTTCTGTCCTGGCCGTGGGCATGTCCCCAGGGGATAGCATGGCACCGCACACAATGGCACGGCATGGCGTGGGGCCAAGCTGGCAGCAGGCACCAGTCCTGTGGCCCAGCTCTGCCACTCACCCTCCTGCGGTGGCTGGAAGGGCACCACCTCTTCAGTCTGCTGTGCCGGGGCAGCTCCAGGGCCTTCTTCCTCCTCCTCCACCCAGGCCAGCTCGGGCACTCCCGGGAGTCTCTGCTCCATGTCTCTGACTGGATTTGTGGCTATTTGCAGGAGAGATGCCTTGGAAAAGCTCCAAATCAGCATGTCCTGCAGTGGTGCCTGGAAGGCACCTTCAAGAAAGAAGCCTCAGGAAGGCTGCAGGACAGCAAGTCCTGCACTCGGTCACAAGGGCTCCTGCCACAAGGACAGGAGACTACTGACAAGGACTATGATCTGGCCTCAAGGGCACCTGCAGAAGAGAAGCCTCAGGGAGACCACGGGTCAGCAAGTCCTGTGGTCTGGCCTCGAGCTCAGCTGTAGGAACAACCCCTCAGAAAAGCTTCGGGTGGGACGCGAACGAGCGCACTGTGCGGGGGCTCCTCACGGCACTGCTCTCTCCCGTCCTGTCCCGTCGCCTGCTCTGAGCACTGTGGCGTGCTCTTGTCACCGCCAGCTCCTATGTCACCAGGTGTCACAGAGGTCCCTTGGACACCCGGTTCCATGTCACAATGACTGTGCTGCATCGTGTCACCAAGGGCCCTTGCGCCCACGGCTGCCTGCATGGGGCCACCCCCAGCCCACCCAAAGAGGCCCAGGTTGGAAGGAATGACGGGCCCCAGGTGTCTAAGGCAGGCGGACAGGATCTTTAGGAAGGGCTCAGAGCATCAGCGAAGGCTGCCCTGCTCTGCGGGCACAGGGCAGCAGTAGGAGCCCCCAGGGCTGCCGACGCAGCCGCGCTGGGAAGGGCACGGGGCCTTTCAGGGAAGCTGGCAGGGCCTCCTTGGGACACGTCCCGGCTGGTGGCCATCCTAAACCCGGTGGTGTTAAAGGCACAAGGAACGTGCGGGCCCGGGCACGAATGCTGCTCTGAGGCCTGGGGCCCGGGGAGCGCTGACATCAGCAGGTGTGGCAGCGTCCCCGGCCAAGCAGACCTGCCCCTCCCGAGCCCTGGCAGCGCTGGTGCCTGACTCCTGCCCCAGAGACCTGTGCCCCCGGGGGGCTTCTGTGCCAGAAGGAGCCAAAGCCCACGTGCATTAGGGGCTGTGCTCCTTCCTGCAGGGGCTGATGGAAGAAGCACCTGGAGCAACTGCTGACACACTTGGTCTCTGTCAGATGATGTTGCTCCTTCCTGAAATGAATTTTTCTCATGGAAGGCATTTGCAGTAGCACCAGAGCACCATCCATCGCTGAGTTTCCCAGGGCAATTAAATTGCAAAGTAACAGTCTGAAATTTCCTTGCGCTTTTCTCACTCTCTTTCCCACATTCTGGAAAAAATGGAATCTGCCCAGCCTCTGCTATTCTCAGCCTCAGTTGCTGCATGTCGTGCTCCGGCAGCTCATGTCCAAACAAAACTGTGTCCCTGCTGAGCACAGCAAGGAGCGGCCACAAAGTGGCAAGTTCCCCAGTGAACATCAAGGCAGAGACTTGGAAGTGCGGAGGATAAGGACAACTCTGGGAGGAGAAGCTCTTCTGTGTCTCTGATGATGGTGGCCACACCCTGAAGCAGCAGCCAAGAGAAGCGCTGGAAGCAGACGGGCGCAGTTTTGGGCAGCACAAGAGAAAAAGTTACGAAGCCATTAGCCAGAATGCAAAGGAGGACTGCAAGGATGGAGTGTGGTCTGGAGGGGAAGGCCTAGATGCAGCTGAGGCCACTTTGTTCAGCCTGGAAGAGGGTAAAGGGCGTCATTGTGGTCTTCAACATCCTCCTGAGGGGAATCAGAGGGGCTGCTGCAGCTCTCGTCACTGTTGGGACCAGTGACAGGACTGGAGAAAAGGGCAGGCAGCTGGGACAGGGCAAGTTTCATTTCCATAGCAGGAAAAGGTTTTTCACCCAGAGCACGGTCGGGCACTGGGACGGGTTCCCCATTGACGCAGCCCAGCGGAGCCCGGGCTGGCTCTTGGGAAAACTGCGGCGCTGCGCCAGGAGTGGGGAACGGCCAAGGCGTGGGTTCTGCCCGCCGCTGACCCTGGTGAGCCACTGCTCAGTGGTTCAGGATCTACTAACTGCAGCACAGAGCAGGCCAAAGAGAAGGAGGAGGCTCCTCAATGGTGAGGTTCCACAGGCAAAGGTTTATTCCAAGGGAAGGATTCAGCACGAGAGCCGCCAGCACTTCTGTGCTGCACGGGATTTTATCGGGGTACAACTCAGGGGGTGGATACAAACGATTGAGCAAGAAGGAATCTGCAGGGGAGGAGCGAGGGGATTCCATCAGTTGCTTGGCACTAATTAGGACAGATGAGGGGAGAGGGGAGGTCCCATGGGCCAGTGGGGCTTCCAGCAATAGAGGAATTCCAAAGCGGGGGTGCAGTCAGGGATCGGTCCAAGGCAAAAGTGACAGGGAAGGTTCAGGAATAAAGAGCTGGATTATCTTGAGAGGCAGGGAAGGAGCTGGAACAAAGAGTGGGGAATGGCATGAGGGACAGCTTTGAGGGAGGGCATAACCTAGCGGTTACCCAACTTGGGGAAAATACGGGGTACATGAAAACAAACCATTCTACGATCACTGATAAATAAACACGAACCGGAATACCCCAGGGAAAGGGGCACAGCACCAAGCCCGTCTGAGTTTGAGAAGAGTTTGAGCAACATGGAGCAGTCACCTACGCTTTTAGACACTCCATCAAAAGTCAAGGGTTGTGACCTCTAGGTTTACATGAATATATACTCCTGAGTATGAATTCAGGCAGTGTTTTGCAAAACTCGTTTTATGTCCGATCATACCCCAATTCCTTGTAGATTGTGTGGAACGTGGAATCCTTTTGTTTTCATTGCTTGTTTAGGACTATGAGAAAGTATATTGGTGCAGGGTGACTCAGAGACAGCCCGTATGGGTTAAGTGTAGTCTACAGGGGATAAAGAGAAGAAAAAGAGAAGTACTAATACATCCTGATAAGTTTGGAAATTTAGATAGCATGAAGAATGAATAACACAAGAAGTAAAGATGGTATTAAAAAGAGTCCACTAGAATGTAATTTAGCAGATGAGAAAGATTTGGGAGGAATCCCAGAGGGTAATTTTTGAAGGAAAGGTAATCGGAAGAAATACTCTTCCCAGTGGTAGGCTTGGTATCCATTAGAAAGTGGTGAGAAGTCACGCCCTAATGGAACTTTACCATACACTGTTACAGTTGATGTTATTTTTAGGACAAGAAGAAAAATGAGGTCCTGTGATATATGCAGACATGTTTTTCACCCTGAAGAATAAACCCGAGTGTCAGAAAGAATGTGGCTTTGATTTGGCCCCACAGGACCTTTAGTCCTAACTTTGGAAACAGATAAGAGGCAGAAAAGAAAGAGATGTCGTTCAGCATTCAGCATAGGGCAGAGATGTTTAAAATTGGCTCCAATGCACCAGGAAGATTGTGTTCTATGTGTCCAAGACTTAGAGCCCAGTTAGTCCAGGCCAGCTCAGGTACACTCCCCCTCAGGCAACCACTCCAGCCCCTGAATGAAAGCCAAATGGCAGTGAGGATGAGATGAGTAATTGTCCCCAGGTGAGGGGACAATTTCAGAGACCCCCAGTGACAAGCAAGCCAAGGAATAAAACCAAGAAAGCTTTGCCTTTAGTCACCCCCTTAAGGCAAGTCTTGAGTCCCCCAGGAGGAGCCATGAGGTGAACATCTGCTTTTCTACTAGTGACCTGAACAGCTGGTGGGAAAAAGTTACAATGGATAGAGAAAGCCCTAGCAAAGTAGCAAAAAGACTGGAGTTCATAGTCAAGAATCAAGAGCCAGAGTGAGGTGATACTGATTTCATGTTGACAGAGCTAACACAACCAGCAGAAGAGCTGGTGATCAAGGTAGCCAGAGCACGTGTGCAGGCACAAATTGCTAGTGGAGCCTTACAAGGTACAGTGCACCAGCTGTGTCCTATTGTAAGCCCTTTGTGGGACGCGAACGATGCAGGCAGCTGTGCAATGTTAACCAGATACCAGGAACTGGTCACATTGGAATTAAAAAATGCCCTTCCAAAAGCAATAACTTGGTCAGTAAGAGATAACGTTACACAGGGACAGCACGAGTCACCCGCTGACTTTGTGGACAGGCTCTGAGCAGCTGCACGTAAAGGCACAGCCCTGGATCCCTGCTGGCATATGGCAAAGCAGCAGTGGGTTTCCCTGATGTCAGGGCAATGTAACCCAGATGTCAGGCAGAAACTTGAGAAGCTGAAAGAGCCTGTAAAGAGAGACTTAAAGGCATGAATGAGAAAAGCATAGAAAGTGGATGATAATCAAGAGAGAGAAAAAGGAAAAGAGCTCCCTGCAGCCATGGTGGCAGCTCTGGATCGGCACCAGGGAGAGGACGTGGCACGCCTCTGGATGAAGCAGAGGCAGGGGCAACAATATCAGAGGCAGAGGAGGTCCAAAGCAGCCACAGACCAAGCTGGGGCCAAATCAATGTGCATCTTGTAAGAAATCAGGACACTGGAAATAACTCCAGTGCCCAGAGTTAGCAGACAAAGTACACAAAACTCTTGCAGCCACTCTAGATGATAAGAAATGACCGAGACTGGCAATTCTTACCCTAGCAGGCCACCGGTTAAAATACAGCTAAAGAATGATAAAGAAGTTGAATTTTTAAGAAATTGTTGAGACACATTTTCACTCTTGAATCAAGCGCTGATACCCAAAAGTGAAAACTATCTCAAGCAATAGGAGCCACTATAGGCCAGCCAGAAAAAATTTTCTTCCTGAAACCACTTCAATGTAAAATCAAGAAGAAGCTGGGAATGCATCCGTTTCTTTATTTACCCAACTAAGCCAAATCTGTCCTAGGCAGGGATTTGCTTGAAAATTTGGAAGCAACAGTTCTGTTTAGAAAAAGAAAACTTAAATGGAAGGTACCTGAAGACAAATGAGCACTTTTAGCAGTAGGACTGACAATTGACACAAGAGCAACAAAGAAGAAGAACTATTTAGAGCAAGTATTGAATCAGGTGTATCCAAGAGTATGGGATACTCATAGCCCAGGAACATCCAAACGAGCAGACCCTATGAAAATTGAGCTACAGACAAGAGTTAGGCCAGTAGTCAGAAAGCAATACCCTTGAAGATTAGAAGCTAGGAAAGGAATAGAGCCAACAACCAATAAATTCCTGACATCAGGACAATTGGAAGAATGGGAGTCAAAATGTAATACTGGTAGGTTAGCAATAAAGAAACCTAATGGAACTTAGAGACTAGTGCCAGATTTCCAGGCAATGAATGAGTTCTACCTTACTAGCTCACTAGCTAAACTTGGAGATGATTTCATTTGGTGCGGGGAAGGTCCATGGGCAGGTGCTGTGGAGAGCCGTTCCCTCTTGGTCTGAGAGAGCAGCTCCCCCAGCCCACCTTGCTCTCATGCCCGGAGGTTGTAATGTGCGCTCGACCGGCAGCCGAGGGAGGGCTCTTGACACCGTGTCTGATGCAACAGGATTTATTGAAGGTAGGTCAGAGGGTGCAGGTTGGGTGAGGGTGAGAAGAGGGACAGGAGGAGGCAGGAGCACAAGCACTGTAACATGACACCTAAGGCACCTGCAAGCTGCTGGGGAAGCCTCAAGTCGGCTCAGTGAGGCACGTGTGCCCTCAGCACTGGGACAGCCACCTTTCCCTCAGTGAGCCTCACATCCCAGGGTCAGCAAATCAAGAGGCACCAGGCATGCTGTAGGTGACTCAGAGCGAGTGCAGTGGGTCATGGTGGCCAGGGGCCAGAAGCAGGCAGAAAGCCATCGGGGCTGGGGAAAAGGCTCTGCTCTGCTTACAGCGTGGGCTGAGGGCCGGGAGAGCTCCATTTCCCCCTTGAGATGTTGGAGACGGGGCCTTTCAGCCTCCTGATAGGGCTGCCCCTGGCTGCAGGCAGCCAAAGGAGTACGACGACACAAGGCCGAGAGCGGCAAAGCAAAGAGCCAGCCGTGCACAGCACAGGGAGGTGGCCCAGTGCAAAGCCAGCGTGGCACTCTGAAGGTGTCCGCTGCACTCTCATGTGTCCCTGGCCTGGCAAGGACAGGAACGCTCGTGGTCCAAGAGGGCCTTTCTGTGGCCCCTGTGGGCTCAAAGCTGCTGCTCTTCTGGCTCAATGGGGCCTAAAGCCACAGAGCTCGGCCTCCCCCACAGCAACAGGAACAAGACTTGGCAATCAGGCAGTGGAGCTCAATGCCTAAGGCTGAGGGGTGGGAGGCTGCAGTCTGGAGCACAGGGAAGGCACACGCCCAGCCCCACAACAGCTGGCCTCACAGCCCTGAAAGGCCAGGACCAGGGTTCCAACGCCTGATTCCAGGGGGCTGCCTATGGCCTCTGACAGCCAATTGCTCAAGGCTTAGCAGTGCCTCAGCCCCTCAGGGTCTCCCCCAGCCTGGCCAAGCTTGCAGGCAGCAGCGCCGCAGCCCCACAGCAGCTCCAGAGGAGCCCCATCCAGAGGCGCCTGGGAGCTCTCAGCAAAGCAGCCAGCAGCACCCGGGCAGGAGGGCACGATGGCCCTTCCCGCCTGGCACAGGGCTTGTGGCCATCTCCAGGCACCGCTCTGGCAGGGATCCCTGCAGCTCTGGCCCCTGCCCAGCCGCTCTGTCACCAGCACAAAGGCTTCAGCAGAACCACCAAAGGCCAAGGGGCTTCTGGCCATTTCCCCTTGCCCACTGCAGACCCTGGGCACCTGGCTGAGCACAAGCACCTTTTCCCCTCTTCCCCTATGCCCTGCGGTCCCTAGGCAGGAAAGAAATCTCCTTAGAGTCTGTTTATTATAACACATTTTTCTTATTTATCTCTATTATAACACATTCTATAGTTATCTATACAAAGGATAAAAAATGCAAGGGAAGGAAAAAAAAATCTTAAAGAAAAGGAAAATCCCTGCTGGCTCAGGTTGCCCCAGCAAAGAGAGCTTCCCGGATCAGCCCTCTACAGAGTTCCAGCAGTGCAGCCAGCTGAGCCGTGACAGACAAGGCCGAGTCATTGTTACGAATAAGAAGCTTGACTCGGCCAATATTCAAGCAGCAATCAATTTATTATTTAATATGGTAAAGTGTGAGCAATACAGTGCTGGGTACAGTGGGAGATGTTTTCCCTCCAACTGCACACTGATAATTGAGGGTTACAGGTATTTATAGGAGTACCCATCAGTTTTTTTTAGCAGTTTCTATTTCCAATCTTTTACTCAGCAGCAATTCTTATTCCAAATTATTACATCACAATTCCATACACTACTGTGATTTAAATTTCTCAGGATGTATCTCAAAGGAGTATCCCCAGATGGTGACGGTCCAGTTTCCGAAAGAAGAAAGACGAATCCCATCTGGTAGGGTCCGGATCCCCAGATGTGGGTCCACCTTTTAATTGCAGAGACCATAAATCTCATAACAGTGATGTCCAGCTTCCCTTTGGTCGAAACCATAAACCCTTGAGGTGATGTTCATCTTCCTTTCTCAAGCTGTTTTTCTCTGCTTCAATTAGGCGTGAGATAAGCATATTTCCTTTATATATATTCCAAAGCTACAGTTTCAAGGATACAAGTAATATTCTAAAATTATACTTCAAAAGGTTATTATTGCAGAGCTTTTTATGGATTAAATGCAAGGAAAAAGCAACATCTTTAACACCTTAATTCCAAAACACCTAAATCAACTAGGGTTAATTGCAAACAAAAGATAGGTTCAAAGGCCTTTTCCCATGCTTTATTTTCCTCAGTTATTATTAGAATTCACAGCTCTCCCATTGTCGAGGTCCACACATTTTGCATTCACAAATACACACATCGCCTATTTGTATCTGACACGAAACAGAGCTTTGCACCTCACAGCCAAGAAAATGCACTCATTGCTCTTCTGACACAGCTCTCTCTGTTCATGATGTGCGGGCAGGGAGTGTCCATGTGCAGGAGCTGATGCAAGGGACAGGGACAAGGATGCAGCAGACACAGTGCCAAGCTGACAGAGGGATGATCTCTGGCAGTGGCACTGAAGGAGAAATGTTTGCAGGCAGGACAGAAAATGGCTCTTTGTTTGACCTCTTCTTTCAGTGCTGCTAAGAATGTAGCCTGGAGCAAGCTGGGAACACCAGAGCCTGGAGCCCTTTCCAGGCAGGGCTGCATGAGACACAAACCAGCCGGGGACTGAGGAGCCCCTGGGGTGGCAGTGAGCAACCTCGGGCTCTGCTCACTGCTGCTGGCATTTTCTATTGAACCATCTCCAAGGACTTCTGTTCTACTCTGTATTTCTAAGGGTTTTCCCTCTTGGTTTTTTTTTTTTGTTATCTCCTGCACCTTTTTTTTCTCCAAATTCTCCTACCCTGTCAGGAGCAGCCCCTCTCCGAAACTGGCTCTAAAATATCAGCACAGTAGCTAGGAACAACAATGGGTGGAATCCTGTGGCTCAGGAATTCATATGCCAGAGCCCTGCCTGTGCCTGTGCCTTATGTCAGGACCTCCTTCTCTGTGCAAAAACTAGGGATTAGTGGACTTTTTTTTGCCAAAGAGCTCCTGAGAAGCAAATGTTGTGCTAGGTTTCTCAGGAGTGTATCCTTTAAGTTCATTGCTGGCAAACAGAAAGTAATGCCAGGGTAGCAGAGCAGCTGGGAGCTGGTCACTCCCTGCAAAGGGCTGGTGTAGGATGTGGGAACACCACGTTCCAGGAGGGGCGAGCAGGGTAAATGCGCTCAAGGTGCTGCCAATGAGGTTTGGGTTCACTCAGAGAGTAGTCAGGGCTGGTGAGCACTGGAAGATCCAGCTGCAGTCCCCATCCATGTCCCTTTCAGTGCTGGCTTTAGGGTGTCTGCAGCCTGGATCCAGAGCGCCCTGGGGGGCTCCTGAGGCTGCCTTTGCACTCAGGGTGAGGATGCCCAGGAGCCCCTGAGGCCGGCAGTGGGCACCAGGGCTGGGGCTTGTGGCCTGGCAGGTGTGGCTCTGGGGGCTGTGACATGCCAGGGCATGGGTCACTGTCACTGCCCTCCGCAGCCCTGGCTAGCTCTGTGATGCTCCAGGGACAATGGCAAGAGTGGGGAACTGGCTAGGTTGGGGTTTTGCCTGAGCCAGAACCTCTAGGCCAAATGCCGAGCAGCAAAGACCCCTGGAGGACTGAGTGGAGGAAGCACAGGAGGCTCTTCTGCGGTGTAAAGTGCAGGAAATTCATCAGGAGAGGCAGGGGGAAGGTTCTACAAGTCAGAATTCCCAAAGGGAACAGGTGTTCAGAGAAGTCCCAACACCCCTGTGCACAGGTTTCTAAAATCTTTCAAAACAAGGAGTGGACACCATATAGTAACCAATAAACGACTCTCGGGGTGTGGTTTTGAGGGCTACAACAAATCAGAACAAGGGGAGGAGAGAGCGTTGGGATAGGGATTTGATCTTGGGGTGAGGGACAGAGAAATTTCTGGAACAAAGGGTAGGGTTTGGGCTGAGGGATGGGGCAAAGGGGCCGGGTTGTCTTGACAGACAGGGAAAAATCTGGTGAGGAGGGAGGGGATTCCTTGAGAGACACTGGGGTAGGAGGGCATAACACAGGGGAGAGACTAACTGTAATAACTCAGGGAACACTTGAACATACCACTATATAACAGAACATTTGACAGAATAAACTAACACACTGCAACACAGAAATTCAGGCTTTCAGCAGCTGAGGTGGCAGTGTTATAACCCGCAGCAGCTGGTGAAAGCCATCTCTCTCCTTCAGGTTCTTGCTCTGTGGGAAGGTGCTGTGAGTTGTGGTGGCTGCACTCCCCCTTTGCTGGGAGGATGATCTGTACCTGGGCAGAGCAGAAAGCTGCCATGGTGAGCAGAACATGCTCAGAGCATTACAGTTGAGAGAATGGCACTGCCCCTGAAGGGCAAAAAGCCTGAAAGCATAGAATTCTGTGCAGAACTGTTGCACAAATTTTCTCTTCTAGAACAAGCCCATTTTGTAGATGAATACTCTGAGTTTTATAGAATACATGGGGTTTTTTCTTAAGGTTTTTGGGAGAACTCTCAAGTTTATTTCTCTTTGTATTTTACATCCAGCATGCATACAGGTTTTTTTTAAATTATTATTTTTCTTGAATAAATACTTAGGGAAAAAATATCTAAGCATTTTTTAACCCTTTGGGATATTGTGATTAATATTGTTAGAAAGAAAACCTTGTTGAACAAGTGTGAAAACACAGAGAGAGGAAAAATAGCATAAAAGTCTTTTAGAACAGGGCGTGTAATAAGGACTGCAGAACTGAGTAATTCCTCCAAGGGCAGAATTAGCAAGATACATCACCAAGAATACCTGCCAAGATACTTCCTTAAATCAAGGGAAATGTGACCTGCAGCCATACGAAGTACAGCCAAAGCAAATGAAAACCTTTGGAAAATAGGGAATTTTGCCAGTGACATCAGTCTGTGTGGATAACTGAGGGATGCCCATCATTATTGCACTACACTCCTCAATATTTGCAATGCCTTTTCTCCCAATTTCTGTGAAATGAATAAGCTGCAGTTGTTTACCATTACCTTAAGCTCTTAGGGGAATTACCAAGCACTATGTGTTTTTCTGTAGCCGAGCAGGGCTTGAATTTCCCAAATCTTCTACAAAGCAGAAGGGAATCACAGAGTTACTTGTGCTAATGTTAATGAAGGGTTTCATGAAAGCAGGTGAATGAGAGCATTGCGTTGTAAAACTTGCACATGCAAGAAAACAGGAGTCCACTTAGAATAAAACATATAAGGCTAGCATGACATCAGAACAGGATAAAATGAAATTGCTAGACAGGAACTTATGCATCAGAAATTAGGTGTATCATTTCTGATACATCTGCATGCATTTGCAAGCTAAAACAGAAAAAGAAGGGCAGAGATAATAAGGAACGAATATTTGGAAACTGCATTGTGCAGAAGAGACACACAAACCACCAGTGTGAACACAGCTGGGAGATTCAGCTTGGAGATGGATTAGAGTGGAATCCATTCACTGAAGGTCTCTGGTGCACATGAGTGCAAAGACTGAGGAAAAAAGAAGAAAAGTTTCATTTCTGAAAGCAATTTAGATTCCTGGAAGCATTGTCTAGAGACCTAAAAATCTAAAGCCTCAGAGAATCTGAACCTAAAACATCCCCAAATGGATTGATCAGGTATGATGTGCACATCTCTGCTGTTTTCAGAGTCAATGAAATTGACAATGAGCGTCTGGAAATTAGGAATGCCCACCCAGATTTTATCTCCATTACTTTAAGAACACCTTATAAGGCACTTCAGGAACTGAACACTGACATTCTCACCCCGCTCTATTTATTTTACATTTGAATACAGGCTGATAGAAGGAGAAATTTTGCTTTAATTTCAACCCAAATTACCTGTTACACTTTCAGGTTAGGAGTAGATGTAAAATTCAGCTAATCACTCTCTCTATGCATGAATATTCCACTAGTGAACTGACATACAGAACATCCTTTTTTCTCTTTTGTACCTTCCTAAATATTGCCCAATGAACAGGACTCTTGCATAAATCTCACAGAAAATCACAAAAATTGCTGAAATTAACACTCAATTCCATGATAAAAACTTCTAAGATAAGGCTTGACAGGATCACTGAACAAACTGAAACTTGGAAGAGAAACACGCATTTCAGCACTTATCAAGGGGAAAGAAAAAGAAATGCTGTAAAAATTCCAAGTGGAAGGTAAGGAGAAACACAGGAAGCACAGAAAGAACAAGGCCCTGTCAGATGACCTGTGCAAGGTAACTTTGTGCCCCAGCACTGTTAGAGGACATTCCCTGTCATTGGTGCAAGCAGCTGGAGACATAAATGCTGATTGATTTGGGGGCCACAGTCTTGGTAAGTGCAGAGGTGGTTCAATAACCTGACATGAGGGAGTTCCCTCAGAGCAACTGGGATGCCAGAAAGAAGTGAACAGCTCCCCACAGCCTGGCCCGCTCGGCTGCTTTTCCTTCTGACCCTCCTGGGGAGGCTCTGACATTTCCTCTGCCCTGATGGAAGCGCAGCTGCTGCCAAGGGAAACGTCCCCACGCTCACTCAGTGTTCCCTGTGCTTGCCAGATGTCCCATCTGCTGTCCCTGCCCAGGAGAGCTGCTCTGCTCGGGAGGAGGAGACCGAGCGAGAGCCTGGGAACATCGGCGGCTGCAATCCCTCCTGATCTAGCGGTGTTAATGGATGAGCAGCTAGATTTGGATAGTTACAAGTATAGGGATATTTACATACACTGACTGATATTTGTATAGGGATATTATGTGTGTATATTGTTATATTGATGCGTGTATATTCATCTGTTTACATACTTGTACAGCTTTGTAGCTGTGCATTTCTATTGCTGGGGTTGTATGGATTTTTTTATTGTGTCCATTGATATTTGTGTATTTATAGACAGGTTTGTTATCTTTGTATTATACTGTCATGTTACATGTCATGAAATATGTAATGCATGTTTACATCTCTATATTGTATGCCTATATAGGTATTTACTTCTATTTATTATGTATGGAGTTGTATAGTTCTAAAATTCTATTTCTTTAGTTCTGGATCTGGGATTCTTTAGAGAGGGATATTGATGTTTCTGTATTTGTATATGGGCTGTATGGCTGTACTAATATGTAATAAATTTAATTGTTATACTTCAGTTCAGTAACTTCAGTATGTGTGTACAGTGAGTTGCTGCAGAGGGTTGCAATAAAGTAATTTTTTTTTCACTGAAGTTGATATCTGTATATATTTACATATCACAATTCTCAGAATAAATTAGATTTTAATCATAAATTGATATTTCTGTGTTTCTATATTGGTAGCATAGCTGTTGCAATTTAAAATAAATTTCATTTTTAAACTTAAATTAATGTTTGTGTATTTGTACATTAGTATTGCGGGTGTAACTATCTGCAATAAATGCAATGTTTCAACTGAAGTAAGTGTAGATTTGTGCTACCCAGAGCCATGGGCAGATGTAAATGCTGGAGGATTTTGGCCATGCCAATCTCCGGCCATGCCCAGCACCTGCCCCACCTGCACTCAGGCTGGGCAGGGGAAGCGCAGATTTGGGCTGGCAGCAGAGCCCCGCGTTGGCTCAGAACTCGCTGCAGAGGCTGCTGAGAAAACTCCGGGGCTCCATGAGCACAGAATCCAAGCAGGAGCCACCCGGGGAGGACAAATCCCTCATCCCACGGGCAGCTCTTTAGGAAAGTGCTCCAAGTGTCCCCCTGAAGCTCATCCCAGAGACCAGAAGCCAGCAGGGATCCTGAGCCAGCCCTGCTGCCTTTGGCAGCACTTTGGCAAATGAGCTGCAGCAAGATGGAGGCAGCAGCGACTGTGACTGCTGCAGGCTGGGGATGAAGGCAGGGCCATGGACACAAGTGCTGAGATGCCCCAAAATCCAGAAGGAGGTTGGAGAGCTGGGAATCAACTTGGCATTTCAGTGCCAAGCTCTCACAGGAACTGAAATGATGGAATCCCTTTGTGTGAAGTGACCTGGAAGAACTGACAGGGAGTTGCTGCTAGGATCAGCAGTAGCAGAAAGCAAGAATGTACAAACACTAGGAGATCATCTAATACGCCCACAAGCAATGGCTTCAAATATGATCTCATATATTCAATATATTATAATATTTATAATATGTTATTATATTATATTATTATATATTATTAATTATGTTATGTTATGTTATGTTATGTTATGTTATGTTATGTTATGTTATGTTATGTTATGTTATGTTATGTTATGTTATATTAGTCAAAATATGTACTATATAATATGCATGAAATTTAATGCACATGTATTTTTGGACAATTTTATTTTTTGATATATATTTTCATTTAACATATATATTTGAAATAGTCTTTCAGCTTCGGAGTGTGATGATTTACAACAGTGCAAAACCATCTGCCCACACAGCAGTCAGCCCCTGGGTGCGTGCATGCACACCCACCCACTGTGCTTGCTCTTCTCAGCATCTCGGGGCTGCTGTTTGCACAGATTTGGGATGAATTTAACTCGAGAGAGCCACGAGTGGGGTGTCCAGCTTGTCATGAGCACTCATGTGGCAATGAACAACACAGAGCTCTCAAATCACATTATCACAGGTTATTTCATTCCTGCTGGGCACTGTGGAACTCTTAAAAGACACAGAAAAGGGGTGGAAAACATTGGCATCATGCTACTGCTGGTGTCCTCCTGGAGGAAAATCTCTTGGGTTTCTTAAGGTGGTAGCTTTCCAAAACCTAGGAAAACTGCTCAGCACTGGTAGCCCAATTGTGAATGGTTTTCTTGACTTGGCAAAGGCTGGGGTGTTAACAATGGACTCTGTCCTTGGTCCAAATCACCTGCCCTCACCTGCAGACAAAAGCACCACCACCACCACCAGAAGCTACATCAGTCAGTTTTCTCAAAAAGCTGTGTTAAACTTGGGAGAGGAAAGGAAAACACATCAGACGCTGTGGATTAATGACAAGACTCTGAGGAACAGTTCCAAAGCAAAGGGCAGCAGCTTCTCTCTGGGCCACTCCTTGTGCCCCAAGGCGGCCGGGCTGCCCTGGCTGCCCAGGACCCTGCGCCCCGCGGGCTCTGCAGAGCTGCACAGCGGGGAGGCAGCTTCGGGCACCTCAGCCCCTGCGCAGGAGGGGCTGCTGGCTCTGCAGGGCTGCCTGGGGGCAAAAGCAGGGTGCTGGCCTTCTGCTCTGGGCCCCAGCCTGGCCTTGCAGGGCTGATCCTGTTCCCTGTCTCAAATGCGCTTAAGACAGACTTGTTTGTTTCCAGGTCTGCACAGGTGTGATTTGCACCACAAAATACTGAAGGGCCTGAACAACAGACCCTGACTGAAGCCTCAACAACAGGACCTGAGCCAAAGCTGCCCTCTAGGTGACCTTCCCAAACCAATGTTCCATGTATCTGCTCCTTAACCAAGTGTTATTATCAAAAGGATTGTTGCATCCATTCACTGGTGAAACACGTCTTCACCTTTCTGCATGAGGCAAATGGACAAGGCCACACCTGGCCTTGGTTCCTCCTTGAGCCCTGGGCAGGCTCGGGGAGAAAACCAAGAGGAGAATGACACCAGCTGTGCCCCCAGCAGAAGCTCTGGCACATTGCTCGTCCCGCACTGTCGGAGCTGGGCTACTCTCACAGCGCACTCGGGAGCCTCGTGGCCGCCAAAGGTGGAGGCACCGCAGGATTTCCCGGTTCCCGGCCGTGGCTCTGCAGGGCTCGGCTGGGACAGCTTCCCCCAGCTGATGTGCAGCTCTGCATGAAGGGGAAACCATTGGGGTACCTGGTGATGGATCTTCCTTAATCACCAGAAGGACCCTTTTGTAATAATGCTGAGATGCATTGCTTAGCTTATCCTTTCCTGACTGTTTTTTGCACTTCTGCATTACAGGAAATCACACTGTTCCTTCAGCTGGTGTCTGTGTCTGCATCTCTGACCCTCTCCACCATCAAAACAAACACACAGCCAGTTTAGCATGAGACCTGCCTCTCTGCCAGCCCATCTCTTGGCAAATACCCCTGATGGCCATCTGCACAAATGAAATTCCCACTTGTCAACTTCCTTTTCTGCAGGCAGGTGAGAAAAGGAGCCACTCCCAGTTCTGGACACCTCCAGAAACCAGCTGCTTTCAGCAGTCACAACCCTGAAGTATCAACCTCCTTCCTTAACCTGCCACAGAGAGCTCCCACCAAGAGGCCTTTTGTCCGAGGATACCCACAGAAGAGCTGGAGAAGGGAGCAGTTTGAAACACAACTGCTTCAGAGTTTAAACCTGCCTTTACCAAATGAGCACACACCAACCTGTCCCAGAGGGAAAAGCAGGCAGGAAAGAGAAGCTCCTCTGCCACAACAGCAAACTCTGTGCTTCCTTCTGTTCCAGCTGGAGAGTGGAGGCCATGGGCTGCACCTCACTTTGGGAAGGAGCCCTGGAAATTAGGCTGATCTGGGAGGGCAGCAAAAGGAATTCCCCAAAAAGTAGGAAAAGATTGTCTGGAAGGAATAGATGATGACAATATTACTGCAGAAAAGCAAAAAAAGAATAATTGTGATAAACAAACATTCCCAGACCTGAGATGGTGATCTTTGGGGCATCTTAAATTCCCCCACTGCCGGTGTGCCTTGGTGATTTTGGGGAAAAGAAGCGTTTGGCCCATTCAGCCTTTGTACTGGCAGCAGGGTGCAGGCCTGTGGCAAGGCCGAGCCTGCCTCGTGAGTTGGGCCTGGGCTGTTGGGCTCGGGTCCCTGGGCCAGGACCACCTCCCGGCCTCCTGATGGGGTTGGGGGTTTTGCTTCCCCCTTCTGGTCCTGGGCCACCGCTTTGTGGGCCAGATCTGGGGTTCCTTGTCCGTCCACATGGGCCAGGGTCCCCCAAGGCCTCTCTGGCTGCTCTGCTGCTGCTGCTCTTTCAGACAAAGACAAAAAGACAAAAAAAGAAAAAAAAAGAAAAAAAAAAAAAAAGAAAAGGGTTGAAAGTGCTGGCAGCAGCTCAAAAGCATTTTGTTTGATGACTGTCAATGGACTTTTGATAACTATTGATGGATTTTTCTGTAGCAAGCCTTTTTCAGGACCAAAAGGGACTTTCAGAGATGGCAAAGAGGAATATCTTCAGTCCATGGACTTTTCCTGAAACTCAGCTCCTTGAACTTGAATTTTCTTTGCATTGTTTTTGCTTTATCTTATATTGTAAAATTGTTTTAGTGATATAATAGAATTTTATGTTCTACAGGTGAAAAAATTCCCTGTTCATTCCACAGGAGCACTTGAGTGAAGTTTGATTGGCAACAGATAACCTGTCAAGTGTTTGTCCTTTCCTCTGCATGAGCCCAGCAGAGAAAATTACAAGCATTTTTCTTTTTAAATTACCTAAATAAAAAAAGGTGACATGTTGCAGACATCTTTTATGAAAAATCCTTTCTTAGGATTTTTCCTTCTGAGAAGCTGCAGTTTCAGCAACAAAATGTAAACAATTATTATCTGCTGCTGTGGAATGCAACAGGTCCACCTGTGATTGGCCCATCTTGGATCTTTATAATGAATGGCCAATCAAGGACCGAGCTATCTCGGACAGAGTCCCAGAGAGCTGCCTTTTGTTATCATTCTTTTCTATTCTTAGCTTAGCTAGCATATGAGAGGAAACCTTACCTTCTTTTCCATTTTAGTATAGTTAAAATGTAATATATATATATCATAAAATAATAAATAAAGCCTTTTGAACATGGAGTCAACATTCTCATCTCTCCCTTCACCTGAAAACCCCTGTCACCACGGTCACAGGAGGGTCTCTTTTGCCTTGGTGAGCCCTCAGCCCTCTGGGATACACCTCACCTCAATGCAGACTTCAGGTGCTTTGTTGTTTTCTTTTCCTTCCTCCAAAACACCAAGAGATCAAAATTCTTGGTAAAAATAGGACTTCTACTTTCAGGAAAAGCCAAAAAGAAGCTCTGCAGGGCTTCTTCCTAGATACAGATAAAATACTCTGGTGATCTTATCACATCCTGTTCTCAAACTTTTGGCACCAGCTTCTACTCTGGAACACCATGACTTCCTTGTAATCTGAAAGAGGGAACAAATCAAACCTCTAGAACAGGTCCTACCTTAAAAACCAGTGTCCCTCCCACCAGAAACTTCTTTTCCTGTTGTGACAGTTGAGTCATGTGATGATTGACTCTCACAATTAATAGAGAAAGATAATGTGTGGGAAAAACGCATATTATATGGCTCTATGCAGATATTTACCATATGTATTTTGATGTATTGATTAGTAGTGCTGTATTAACATTTTAATAATATGATAAATGTAGTCTTGTAATTAAAAGGTAACTTTTGTAGTTAAAATAAGAACTATGTCAGTGGGAGTTTTTAAGGAAGGAATGAGGCACGCGCACCAGATAGCAGCCACAGGACACCTGAATCATTCAGAGAAAAAGAATTTATTGCTCTCTTATCAGAAGAAATGAACTTTTTCCTGCCTCGAAGGCACTGTAAGGATTAGAAGGAAGAAGTTGATGATGACCAGACAGAATCCTGTATTTGAATGGAATTTATGCATCATGTGTGAAGTGTATGAATATGCAATGGATTATTGTTTTTAAGGGTTAATCCTTCGTTAACGGGGGTCTTTTTTCAGGCTCCTGCTGTCCAGAAGAAGGTACCCGGACATCCGTAACTCTTTGTCTCTATTGTCTCATATTGTCCTAATTCAACTTGTCCAAATTATTCTAATTGCATTACTATTTTTAGAACCATTTTATTACTATTAAACTTTTAAAATTTTAAAAACAAGTGATTGGCGTTTTTCACAATGTATATAGGTTAAGAAAAGTTTATAGATTTATAGTTGTGCTGTACCGCTCACGTGGTTATCAAGGGACAGCTGGGGTTGGGACATCTGGGAGGGCTGGCTTGGCACTATGGCCACACCTGACCCCCAATCAGGATTTGAGGAAGAGATCTCCACCAGTGGACAGCGAAGAAGGGGTTGATGGACAGAACTTCAGGAGAGGTTAAAGGGTTAAAAAGGGAAAACCTCCATTGTGAGGGGGCTGAGCACATGGCGAGGAAAATATTTTGCTCCTGGTGCTGTAATCTTTTTTCTTCATTCAATCTTCTGTTGTATTTTTGATAAGGTTTAATAAACCTTCCTAAACTATGAAAAGTGGGTAGCTATTTCTCACACTGTGGTCTGCAACCCTCACTCTTTATTACAATAAAATGCTTTTGTTTATTAGGTTTACATCAGTTCCAGATGCTTTTATGAGCTTTTATGCCTTTTTATCTATATATGTTTAATACCACTATCTGCTTATTGCAACGTTCCAGGAATCCCTTTTGACTCTTCTCTCCATATTTCTGCAGAAGGTCAGGTCACTGTGGGTTTTACACCAATAAAAATCCAGGCTGTTCAGATCCTAGGTGTTAGGAAATTTAGCTGACTAGAGACTGGAAAAGTACAAAGCTGTGGCTAATTCCAAGTTCTGCACCTGCTACATAGTGTGTCCTTGGGCCTAGCTGTAGTAGGATAACAAATAGTGAAAGAGACATGAGAAAAGAGAGATGTAACCCCTAAGGAATGAGGAAGAGTTAATGGTATAGTTTAACCAATAGATTGCTTGGCTTACAGAATATTCATAAGCTTATTATTTGTTGTATAAGTGTTTGATGCTTTCTTCAATAAACTGGACCTGTGATCAACCATCTGGTGTCCTGGTCTCCTTCCTTCGACACCTAGGTGTGACGGGCAGGCACAATTTCCCTGCTGACACAGGGACTGATGACAAACCCCTCCGTTGTCACTGAAAACAAAAGAAAGGAGGAAGTTTCTGCCCATTGGAAAGTCCCCGTTTGCCCTGAAGGACTCTGGCTCTTCTTTCTCAGCAGCAGCTCAGCAGCCGGACGCCAAGAAGGACAAGAGAGGGAGGGGTGGTTGATTTGTGTGACAATTTAACAGCCCCTGCAAACAAGAGCTGAGTCTGTCAGTAACATCTCTGCAGAGGCAAGTCCTTGCTGAGGATGCAGAGCTGAGTCACTTGTGTTTAGTTTGCATTGAGTTAGTGGCACGGTGGGTTTTCATGCTGCAGGTGTGGCCCCTGTGACAGCAGCCTGTTCATCCTTCAGGGGGTTTGCACCCACAGGGACAGTGCTGCTCCCGCCAGCGCACCACAGTTTGTCCTCATGCCAAAAAGTCCGGGCAGAACTCCTTAAAGGAACATTTTCCTTTTGCTTTCAAACCAAAGATTTAGATGTAATGGTGTAATAGAAACAAATCTCTTCCCCTGTTGTCTGTTGGGACAGGAGGAAAATCCTATCACATCCAGATAGCAAGGCACTGATTTCACTTCTACGCTGGAAATGACTTGCAGGAGCAAGTAAAGTAAATTCTCTGCTAGAACAGTGAAGTCCTGCCACTCTAAATCAGTGTGGTGCCTGAAGGGTTTTGTAGCAGGGTTGCACCTAAGTTGATGCTCAAGAAGTTTATAAGGTCCAACACAGACCTAAAGTTTGCACAGCAGAGTTTAGGCTGACAGCTAAGGGAGCATAAATTAAATGGTCTTTCCAACCCAGAAGGCTGATGAGAATTGTTGGTATTTGTGCTCTCCTTCCTTGTTTAAAGGATAGCAACATATTTGATGAGATTTTGGCATTGCAGCTAAAAATCATGGCCAGATTAAGTCACCAAAGTGGTTGTTGTGCATTTCTAATTGTGGAGGTCAATATCAATGTGAGGAAGTGAAGGGAGTCGACCACATCCTAATTGATCAGCATCAAACTCCGATTTATTGATCCCACTTACACGCTTTATAGTGGTGTTAATTAAGCTTATACATATTACAAAACCCGAGCTCATCTTTGGTGACGGATTACACACCAACCCCTCCTTTGTTGCCGAAACCTGTGGTTTTCTTGTTGAGACTAATACCTGTTTTTCTCATCCTGTTATTGATTTGTTATTTATCATTCTCAAGGCCTCCATGTTTTCCACCATGCCTTTCTCACCCCTTCCTCAAGGATGTGGTGTTTACTGTTGGTAAGGGAAAAGCCTGAGAACTTGCTGCATACAGCTGCCTTTTATTTTTTAACCAGCCGTATTTGTTCATGGCCTTTTTTTCTTCAAGCCATGTCTGAGCAAAATTCTCCAGCATCAATGTAGCTGTTTCTGGTAATACAAAAAGCTCTTTCAAGACACTTCTTAAGAGAAATGTCTTTTTCGTTTTCACTTTTAACTGCAAAGCCTCTCCAGGATGTACAGCAAACAGATTATCTAGATTGTCCTTTCACCAAACCAGAAAACTTCCCCTTTAATCAACCTGAATTGCATGATTCTCATCTGTATGAAGGAATTTCATTTAGTCTCTGCTGTAAAGAAGTGATTTCTATGCAATAGGGTTGATAAAGGGAAGACCCAAATTATCAAGAGTGGTATTTGTTAGAGCTGCCATTACTCATCACACACTTTAAACAACCCATACCACCGAGCCCAAACCTAATATGGCTCCGTATTAAGTATTTCTGATGGATTACACATCCTTGTGTGAAGATGGAATTAGGATTTAAAGCCAGTATTTCTGCATATACAAGCATTGTGCAAGAACATTGCATCTTCAAAATGGAAACCAAATATCACCTCTACAGGGTAAATGCTGCAATAACATGAATACACTTCTTCCATCAGGTTCACAGGCAGCTTAACCAATTCTGTGCTTGCAGATAATCTGTCCCAGCATCTTTTGGGGCCCTGAACCAGGAAGGTCACACTGAAATACTGTGGGACCATAAAAATGTCTCCAGATCCAAACCAGTCTCCAGGTGACACAAGTGACTGCAGCAACCACCAGCAACGCAGCGGAGGCCAGGTTTGCTGTGTTCTCTTTGTCATTGTGGGTTTGTAATTCAGAATCACAGAGGGGCTTGAGTTGGAAGGGGCCTTAAAGACCCTCTAGATCCAACCCCCTGCCATGGGCAGAGACACCTTCCACTAGACCAGGTGGCTCAGAGCCCCTGCAAGGTTTGGCAAATACCCAAAGACACCTTTTCCTCTGTTTTGCAAGGTCAGATTTCCATGCTCACTTTCACAGATGGCTCCAGTCTCACACAGAGCATTGCTGATTGGTCACTCTTATCTCCACAGCCCAGCAGAGATCCTGTTTTGGATGGCTCTCACTGCTCCCAAGGCCCCAGGGACCGGACACCGCCTCTCCTCCTTCTGCTTTCCCTTCCAGGATCAGAGATTTCCTGCTGCTTCCTCCACGTCTGAGACAACTGGAGGAGAGGAGGGGCTGAGGATGTGGCTTGTGACAGAGAGTTGATAATGCTCAGCTGAGTATTTTATTCTCCTGCCACTAAGCTGTCAGGCTGCTGCTGAAATTCCTCCTGCTTGGAAAGGGCTGGTGTGAGCAGCAGGAATTGTTGCTGGCTGGAACTTTTCCAAGAGCTGGACAAAAGAAGCATTTTGTGGAAGGGCACCAGCTGCCCTTGGTCAGCAGCACAAGGTGTGAGGTCCCCTTTGAGGGCCATCCCTGCACAAGGACAGCCTGGCCTTCTCCAGTGCCCAGAGCACCTTCCAGGCTTTCGGGCTGGCCTCGTCCCTCACCCTGGAGAAGCAGGTTGCTGTTGGAACTCTCAGAATTCTGGCTGGATTGCCGTGTAGTACCACAGACAGCCCTGGAGTCACCAGTACAGACTCCATCTGCAATAAAAGGGGACTTTGTTCCAGCTTTTCCCTTGGACCAGCGTGCAGCAAGCCCACCTGGGCCTCATTCAGGTCTGTGTGGGCTGGTAGTCAGCTTCTGCTGGGAATTTAAAGCAGTCACCCTAGTCTCCCCAGCAAATAGTGGAGCAAACCCAGCTGCATCACCCCCCGAATTTCACTCTAAAAACCACAATTTTCATTTTACTCTATTCAAGCCTTGAAGAAAACAAACTTTTCTTGAGTGAGCTGGAGGCACAGTGTCCTGCAGGATCATTCTTGAGTAGGACAATATTGCAGGGGAAGACTGGCAAACCCAGAGTTTACTGGTGCTTAGGAAGCTTTGCTAAACCTTCCCATGTGCAGTGCTCTTGCACCCTCCTGAGCTCCTGGAGCCCTCACTCAGCTCAGGCACAGTTTGGACAGAAGGGGATGGTTCTGTCTGTCACATGTGGGGACAGGAGGTGGGAAGACTTTGCAAACACTGCCACGAGGGCAGGGCTGTTTTCATTGATGGTGCCAAGGTAGTACATCATCTTTGATTAAATGTGAGGTGCTGAAGGGCAAAAATTCTCAGTGATAAGGAGAGAGTGTCTCCACTCACACAGCAAGGTAAGTGAAGGGGAAAGTGCAATCTGTATTTTATGGGAGGTGTTCAGTTTTTAACAAAACCTTTTTGCAGAAGACGTGCCTAGGCAGGGGTAATTCAGAGCATTTTATCAGCCTCACAGAGTATCCCCACATCTGCTTTGCCACATTTTCTCTTTTTTTTAATTTTAAAGGTTTCTCCTGCCAGGGTTGCTCCTGCTTGGAGTTCTACTCTCAGTGGAGCCCCGGAGTTTTCTCAGCTGCCTCTGCAGCGAGTTCTGAGCCAACGCGGGGCTCTGCTGCCAGCCCAAATCTGCCCTTCTCCTGCCCAGCCTGAGTGCAGGTGGGGCAGGTGCTGGGCATGGCCGGAGATTGGCATGGCCAGAATCCTCCAGCATTTACACCTGCTCATGGCTTTGGGTAGCACAAATCAGAGAACACCCATCACAGCTGACAAACGGCATTTCTTGCAGATTGCTACACCAGCACTGCTGATCCACAAATACACAAGAATCAATTTCAGCTGAAAAATGTCATTTATTACAAATTGCTACACTCACGCTGACAATATAGAACTATACAAATCTCAATTCAAGTTAAAACCAGGAATTTATTAGATTATTACAACCAGTCTGTGTAAAAATATACAAATACTAATTCAGTTAACAAAACTAAATTTATTGCCAACCTCTACAACAACTCACTATACACAAAGATCAATTAGGCATTTAACAACTTAATTTATTACATATAACTACAAATGAATAAATAGCAACACAACTTTATATATAGGAAAGAGAACTAAACACAGATACAATAACATCCATGTATACTTCGATAGAAATATACACATAGATGTAATTACAAACAAATATGTATATATACACATACATATATACAGAGGTTACATCCCTAAACACCACACATACAAAAATAGTCCTATACAAATAGCAACCGACAAATGTGCATATCCAAATGATATCTTTAGACATTTCTACATAACAGATATGTCTAGAGATGGATAGACATGTCTATCCAAATGGATAATGCAATTCTAGACATGTCTACACAGAACTCAAAGCAGAGGGATCCCAGCTGCCCCATCTTCAAAGCCTCTCGCTCGGTCTCCTCCTCCTGTGCAGAGCAGCTCTCCTGGACAGGGACAGCAGATGGGACATCTGGGAAGCAAAGGGAACACTGAGTGAGTGTGGGGATGTTTCCCTTGGCAGCAGCTGCGCTTCCATCAGGGAAGAGGAAATGTCAGAGTCTCCCCAGGGGGTCAGAAGGAGAAAGCAGCCGGGCGGGCCGGGCTGTGGTGAGCGCAGCCGTGGCGGGACTGTCCCGCAGCCCGGCAGAGCCAGCACAGCTCCCGGGCCCTGCTGGCACAGCTGCCTTGCCCAAGGACAGCCCCTGTGCCAGCCGGGGCAGCTGCGCTGAGCAGCCCCAGCACGGGCAGGGCCCGCTCCTGCCCCGCCGGGCAGTGCCCACAGCCACAGCCCACGGCAGCCTCAGCCCCACCTGCCTCCCCGGGCCTGTGGCCTCAGCCGGGCTCTCTCCAGGCTGGCAGCAGCAGGGCCCCGTTCACTTCTCTCGCTGCTGGCCTTCAGCTCCTCCCTGCTGGCTCCCGTCAGTCTCCAGCTGTCCTCAAGGTCTTCATGGCTGCTGTGGCAAAAGCAGAGCCTCTGGAATTGCTTCCAAGGCCTGGCAGAGCTGCAGTCCTGGAGCCCTCTGTGCTCCCTGCTGGCCCCCTCCATCCCCTCAGCCCTGCCATGCTCTCGGTGAAGCCCCAGCCGCCTTCAGTTTCTTCAGCCCCTCACAGTCCTCTCACACCCCTCAGTCCCTTCTGAGCCATCCCATCCCCTGAGACCCACCACCCTGCCAGCCTGTGCCACTTCCCTGTCACCTCAGTGCCACCATGGCCCTCGGCTGCCCCACAGCCCTCAGCCCCAGCAGCAGCTCAGGGTCACTGTCCCTTCAGCGCCACAGCCCCCTCAGCCCCCTCAGTCTCACCGTCCTTCAGCAGCTCCTCAGGGACAGTGCCTGGGGCCAGCGGCAGCTCCCACCGCTCCAGGGACAGCCGGGGCTGGAAGTGCTGCTCCACCCGGCCTGGCCGCCAGCTCAGACCCAGCACAGGGACAGGGGACACAGGGGGCAGGGGGGAAAAGCAAGAGGTGAAAAAGGCAGCTGAGGGGGGAAAGAGGTACAAAGGCAGCCTAGGCCTACACAAACAGCAATCCTTCCATCAATCTCTCCATCTAAACATTCCTGTTCCTCCTACTATATAACTATACATGTTTATAAATGTAACTTCATAAATATATATATATTTATATAAGTATTTTACTCCACACATATAAGAATCTAACTCTGAAAATATTTAATGTAAATATATAATAAAATATATCACATCTATAACTATATAAATATCCACATTTAACTACACAGACCTATCAATATATGTCCATAGAAATAGAACATTATCCTCTATAAATGGAACTATATCCACTAATAATTAAAACCATAGAAATCTATAAACATATCTACAAGCAGAGGAGTTCTACCTGCCTGATGGTCACAGGCTCTCCCCTGTCTCTTCCTGCCATGCAGGGCAGCCCTCCTGGAGATGTTGGTCAGATGGCATCTGGGAAGCAAAGGGAACGCTCAGTCAATATTGGCCCTTGTGCACCTTTCCTTTGGGCAGCAATTGTCCTTCTACCAGGGGCTGTCAAAGATGGCCTGAAAGGCAGACTCTCACTTAGCAATTTGAAGCAATCTGCCCTTAAAAGAACAGGTTCCATCCCAAGGGTTCAAAAGTGTGCTTCAAAGCATAGAATTATCTCGATAAAGTCCCAGCCCCCGCAGTGCAAAGGGCACCCAGGAGAGCTTGAAACACAGACAGTCCCAGCGGCCACAAGGAAGTCCAGCCTTGTTCTTTATCTGAGCTGACAGAGAGACCTCAGTCCTCACTGAAATGGCTGAAGCTGAAGGTGCTGGGAGCTGAGTCATGAACCAGCTCCATTACCTGCCATCTACAAACTGCCCTCTGCAGGGAGCAGCAGCTGCTCCAACTCGACCATCAGCTCTGGCAGGAAGGGCTGGGAGGGACAGAGCTCCCTACAAGGCCTGCAGGCTGCACCAGCTGGGCTAAGGAATGGATCCACAGTGCTCCTTCTCTCCTCTTAGGCCTCCCTAATCAGGGGTCATTCAAGCTTTTCCTTCTGATACTGGAGTTACCGTGATTTTTCAATTACTTGGCCTCTGATGTTGTGCTCCTTGTTTTTCTTGTGGGTCAGGACCACTGGAATTACATTTAGTCAGTGATTTGGACTTCTACCCTGACTTTTTGCTCTTTTTTTCCCCTGCTCCTTCAAGTGTCGCTCAGCCTGGCCTCCCCTGGCACCCTGCAGTAAATTTATCCTCCAACTTCATCACAAAACTGGGACACCCGGCTTGGTGACACAACTCGCACAAGGTCAGGTTTATTCCCTGCTCTCTGCCCCAGCAGAGGACTCCGTGTCAGAGCCTCTGGAGAAGCGTGGAGGGCAGGGCTCAGGGAGGTTGTGCCAGCACAGGATTTGAACTCAAGGCACCAGGAAGCACCAACCCTGCTCAGGGCAGCCATCTCACAGCTCTCTAAACCAGTGTGGGCTCTGTCCTTACCAGGCTCCTCGGGCTGCTGGGAACTGTTCCTGCAGCTCTCGGTGCCAGATGAAGCTTCCTCTGCTGCAGCTTTGTTCGCAGGCTCCCCTCCTGAAGAATCAGGGGCAACACCAACATTGTCCTGAGCAGAAAAACAGAAAGAAAGGAACCCAAAGATCACTCACTATTTTGCTGGAATCATATCAGGGATACAGTAACTGTCCTTCTCCAATCCCAAAGGACATGGAGACCAGAGGAGGGAACACTGCCCACACGGTTCACATGACAAGCCTTTTAAACTCAGGATTCAGGGGGCCAAGGCGAAACTGAAGCTCTCACAAAATGACCTTTGAGACAAAACATGAACACAGAAAACCAGAAGACACCAAGTGAGGGAACGTGCCCCCACGCTCTGACCCTGCCTTATCCCAGAGCTGTGAGAAATCAGCCAGCACAAAGCCAGGGGCTCTCCTTGCTGCCAGCACGGCTCCCAGCCCTGCTCAGGGCTGTGTGCTGCAAACCCACAGGCAAAGCACACATTTCTGCCTGGCAGTCTCAGCACCCCCAGCCAAGCGCTCACACAACCCATCAAAAGGTGCTGCTTCTCTGAGCCCTCTGCTGCTGCCCCGCTTGTGTCATCCAGGCAAACATTGATGCACCCAGGCTATTTCCAGGATCACATTTGTGATCAGTGGCAAAAATCTGTAAATCGTTAGGGTGGGGAAAAAAACCAACCCAAAAGACAGGAAAATTCAGACAACCAAGTATTGTTTCTATTCCTATACTCTATACTGAGGAAGCAAACGTCCACAATGAAGCAAATTACCTTTGGACACAAAGATATTCTCCCTATGACCAGTTTCAGAACATTCATCTCTTCTGCCATAGTCCGTCCATCAGAACCCTAAAGATTCTGAAGATGGTTCCAAGCCTGCAATGTTTCCTTTTATTATGGAATAAAATGCTTCTCTAAGCTGCTATGTGTGACTTTACAGAAGACAAAAGTCATGCCACTTGAGAATAAGGCATTGGCAAATCCGAAAAATCCCACTCTCCCCCTTGAGTCATAATCACAAATGTACTGCAGGCAATGGGTCAGCACATCAACAGAAAGACAGACATTCTTTGGCCAACAGTGTAATAATCTGCAAAGGACAGAGAGCTGCAGCTGCAGCCCAGCCTTTGCTTTGCCTTGGCCTTCCCACCCAAAAGAGGCACAGCCCACATCTGCTGCAGCTGCAACAGAGGCATCTCTGGAATACCCCTCCCTGCACGGGATATTTGGCCTTCAGTGCCACTTCTCCAAACACTCTTCTCCTCTTTCCCAGCAAGTAAAACCTCTTCTTCATTTCTTCTTCATCCCCTCTTTTAGAAATCTTTCTTTACCAAGAATAATTCAATAACTAAATAATAATGAAATAAGTTCAATTAAAGAAGCCTTTGCTTCTTAACCATGTAACAAGGTTCACAAGTTCTCAGTCCAGCCCCTTTTATCCCAGTCCAATGGAATTACCTGAGCAGAGGGAGATCTTTCAGACAGGGACCTCCTGATCTCCCGAATCATTTTCTCTACGGCAAGGCCCAGATCTGCTGGTGGCCATTCCTCCTCCCCAGGTGCGTTCTGTGCTGAGCAGGAGGCCATCCATGCTGCACAGGCTGCACTGCCGGGTGGAGTGCTAGGCCCTGAAGTGCCCGGGGTGGCTGCAAGAATCCAAACACATTGGTCAGGCTCCACAACGTGGCTGTGGGACACAGAGCTCTAGTGCTACTGTGGACCAAACATCACGGGAAGCACACAGCAAAACCAGGCAGAGAATCTTTTGGCCTCCTAGGTGCCCCTTCCTAGTAGGCTTGACAGCTTCTGGCCGAGAATGACAGAGCCTTGTGGGAAAATACTTCAAACGGTCACTTTTCAGGACCTTTTGGAAAAACAAGGCTACAACTCTTTTCTTACCACGTGCGTCGTAGGCTGGGGGCTGCTGCTCCCTGTGGAGCTGCTGGAAGCTGCAGGGCTGGATGGCGAGCACCTCCCGCTCGGCCGGAGGCAGCTGCTCCCCGTAGAGCTCCTGCGAGCGGCTGCGGGGCCCCTCCCGCCCGAGCGGCAGCGGCCGCTCCCCGTGGAGCCCGAGCAAGTGGCAGGGCGGGATGCCGAGCACCGCCCGCTCGGCGGGTGGCGGCCGCTCCCCGTAGAGCTCCTGGAAGCGGCTCGGCCCCTCCCGCCGGGCCGGCAGCGGCCGCTCCCTGTGCAGCAGGTGGAAGCCGCAGGGCGGGCGCCGGGCGAGCAGCGGCCGCTCCCCGGGGTGCTGCTGGAGGCGGCCGGGCCGAGGGCTGCGCAGCTCCCGCCCGTCCGGCAGCGTCCGCTCACTGTGCAGCAGGAGGAAGCCGCTGGGCGGGCGCCCGGCCGGCAGCGGCGGCCGCTCCCTGGGCAGCGGCGTGAAGCGACCGCGCCCGTGCCGCCCGACCGGCAGCGGCCGCGCCCCGGGGAGCTGCTGGGAGCCGCGGGGCGGGCGCCTGCGGCCATCCCGGCCCGCCGCCGGCCGCTGCCTGTTGACCGCGCTCCGGCGCTTGATGCGGAGCAGGAGGTCGGGGCGGTCGCGGCGAAAGCAGGGGTTGCTGTAGTGGAGCCAGGCCCCGGCATCGCCCGGCGCAGCCGAGCCGAGCCAGCCCGGCACCTTGCGGAAGCCGTAGCGGTAGAGCTGCCGCACGAAGCTGCGGAACTGCGTGGCCCTGAAGGTGTGCGGGACCGGGGCCGGCCCATGGCCACGGCCCCTGTGGGCGCGGCCCGAGCTGAGCAGCTCTCGCTCCAAGAGGGAGCGGTCGATGAGCAGCCCCTGGGCGCGGCTGTCCCAGCGCACGGAGCGGACGCGGGGGCTGTTCACCAGGCGCCAGAGCTTGGCGGGGAAGGTGCGGGCGCTGAGCCCGGCGGGCAGCGGCAGCTCCGCCATGGCATCGATCGCCGACTGTGGCCACAACGCCCGCAGCGCAACGGCCGCGGCTGCGCCGGCGGCGCGCGGCCTGAGGGGAGCGCTGCGCTCGGGCCCGCGGGGCCGCGCGCAGCAGAGCCGGGGCTGCGGGCACAGCGCGGGCGGGGCGGCTCCGGGGCTGGCCGGGCTCGGCTCGGCTCGGCTCGGCTCGGCTCGGCTCGGCTCAGCTCGGCTCGGCTCGGCTCTGCACAGCAGGTTATCCCCACTCTGCATCCCGTACCTGGGTCACCATCGGTGACAGAGAGGAAGGACATTGCTCTGTTTTGGCTGGGAAAAGGATGAAAAGGGGTGATTAGAAAACATTCATTTGGTCTCCTTTTCCACAGACTAGCTGGTTTTATTTCACTATGTCTGCCTGTCTTTGGCAGAGTTGGCACATTTCTCGTGATTCGGAGTCAGCTACAGCAGCAGGAATGGGAAGCAATTTTGTTAGCATTGATATCAAAGCCAAAGTGCTGCCCCATGGATGGATGTTGCTTTCTTCAAGGGATTTTTGGCCTAGAGCTGTAGCAAACTCACACTGGTGTCTTCCCAAGCAGCGTTGCCTTTGTATTTCCACAGGAATCACCTTTTTTTTCCCCCCATTTGGGGAGAGCTCCAATGCAAATGCCTCCTGCAGCCAACTCTTGTCACTGTGGACTGATAAAGGAGATCTGGCAGTGGGGAGAGACTCCCTAGAGCTGCTGTGGAGAGCTGAAGGGGGAAGCTTTGTCCCTTAGTCTTGAAGTCTTGTTGGGGAGCTGCTCGTGCTCTGGGGGACGGACACCAGTGGTGTTTATCCAACCCTTGCAAGTTCATTCCTGTAAAGAAAGAAAAGTATACGGACGCCAGATAGAGAAACAAGGTGTATGGGAGAGAGACGGGGAAAAGGAGAGGGGTAATAGAGAAAGGAGCCCTCCGGAGGCAGAGATCAATCTTCATGGAGGTAATGATCGATGCTCAGTTTATTGCAAATCTCAGGGTACATTTATATGCAATGCAGGGTTCAGCAACGGGAGAATACTTATAAGTGGTTACAAAGTGTTACGTGTAGGACAAAGAGCTAACATATCTTTGGTCAGGTACACAGATTGGCAAAAGTGTCAGCAGAACATTCTGCCCCATATCTTCTCTTCACATCCCTAGAACATCTTGCTTCACATCTCTTTTCCTGGGGTACATCTTGGAAAACTTCTTTATATTGTTTGCCCAAGGGCAGCATGCTTCTGGTCTAAGGCAACCTATGCAGGGTTGTGCACCTTGCTTCTATCCAGTGTCTGCTCAAAATGCTCTCTACATTCCTGAGCTTCCTGACACACCACAGAGACTTTGGGGTTGGTGTATTGGCAAACAAATTTCAGTGTGGGAACTTTTTGAAGTTCCCCTTTTTTTTTTTTTTTTCCCCTCCAGAAATACTGTCATAATCTAATGCTTCCAGAGAATCTTTTCCTACTTTTTGGGGAATTCCTTTTGCTGCCCTCCCAGACCAGGCCAATTCCCAGGGCTCCTTCCCAAAGTGAGGTGGAGCCCATGGCCTCCACTCTCCAGCTGGAACAGAAGGAAGCACAGAGTTTGCTGTTGTGGCAGAGGAGCTTCTCTTTCCTGCCTGCTTTCCCTTTGGGACAGGTTGGTGTGCGCTCATTTGATAAAGGCAGGTTTAAACTCTGAAGCAGTGGTGTTTCAAACTGCTCCCTTCTCCAGCTCTTCTGTGGGTATCCTTGGACAAAAGGCCTTTTGGTGGGAGCTCTCTGTTGCAGGTCAAGGAAGGAGGTTGATACTTCAGGGTTGTGACTGCTGAAAGCAGCTGGTTTCCGGAGGTGTCCAGAACTGGGAGTGGCTCCTTTTCTCACCTGCCTGCAGAAAAGGAAGTTGACAAGTGGGAATTTCATTTGTGTAGATGGCCATCAGGGGTATTTGCCAAGAGATGGGCTGGCAGAGAGGCAGGTCTCATGCTGAACTGGCTGTGTGTTTGTTTTGATGGTGGGGAGGGTCAGAGATGCAGAGACAGACACCAGCTGAAGGAACAGTGTGATTTCCTGTAATGCAGAAGTGCAAAAAAGAGTCAGGAAAGGATAAGCTAAGCAATGCACCTCAGCATTATTACAAAAGGGTGCCTCTGGTGATTACGGAAGATCCATCACCAGGTACCCCAATGGTTTCCCCTTCATGCAGAGCTGCACATCAGCTGGGGGAAGCTGTCCCAGCCGAGCCCTGCAGAGCCACGGCCGGGAACCGGGAAATCCTGCGGTGCCTCCACCTTTGGCGGCCACGAGGCTCCCGAGAGCGCTGTGAGAGTAGCCCGGCTCTGACAGTGCGGGACGAGCAATGTGCCAGAGCGTCTGCTGGGGGCACAGCTGGTGTCATTCTCCTCTTGGTTTTCTCCCCGAGCCTGCCCAGGGCTCAAGGAGGAACCAAGGCCAGGTGTGGCCTTGTCCATTTGCCTCATGCAGAAAGGTGAAGACGTGTTTCACCAGTGAATGGATGCAACAATCCTTTTGATAATAACACTTGGTTAAGGAGCAGATACATGGAACATTGGTTTGGGAAGGTCACCTAGAGGGCAGCTTTGGCTCAGGTCCTGTTGTTGAGGCTTCAGTCAGGGTCTGTTGTTCAGGCCCTTCAGTATTTTGTGGTGCAAATTACACCTGTGCAGAGCTGCAAACAAGCAAGTCTGTCTTTAGCACATTTGAGACAGGGAACAGGATCAGCCCTGCAAGGCCAGGCTGGGGCCCAGAGCAGAAGGCCAGTACCCTGCTTTTGCCCCCAGGCAGCCCTGCAGAGCAAGCAGCCCCTCCTGCCCAGGGGCTGAGGTGCCCGAAGCTGCCTCCCCGCTGTGCAGCTCTGCAGAGCCCGCGGGGCGCAGGGTCCTGGGCAGCCAGGGCAGCCCGGCTGCCTTGGGGCACAAGGAGTGGCCCAGAGAGAAGCTGCTGCCCTTTGCTTTGGAACTGTTCCTCAGAGTCTTGTCATTAATCCACAGTGTCTGATGTGTTTTCCTTTCCTCTCCCAAGTTTAACACAGCTTTTTGAGAAAACTGACTGATGTAGCTTCTGGTGGTGGTGGTGGTGCTTTTGTCTGCAGGTGAGGGCAGGTGATTTGGACCAAGGACGGAGTCCATTGTTAACACCCCAGCTTTGCCAAGTCAAGAAAACCATTCACAATTGGGCTACCAGTGCTGAGCAGTTTTCGTAGGTTTTGGAAAGCTACCACCTTAAGAAACCCAAGAGATTTTCCTCCAGGAGGACACCAGCAGTAGCACGATGCCAATGTTTTCCACCCCTTTTCTGTGTCTTTTAAGAGTTCCACAGTGCCCAGCAGGAATGAAATAACCTGTGATAATGTGATTTGAGAGCTCTGTGTTGTTCATTGCCACATGAGTGCTCATGACAAGCTGGACACCCCACTCGTGGCTCTCTCGAGTTAAATTCATCCCAAATCTGTGCAAACAGCAGCCCCGAGATGCTGAGAAGAGCAAGCACAGTGGGTGGGTGTGCATGCACACACCCAGGGGCTGACTGCTGTGTGTGCAGATGGTTTTGCACTGTTGTAAATCATCACACTCTCAAGCTGAAAGACTATTTCAAATATATATGTTAAATGAAAATATATATCAAAAAATAAAATTGTCCAAAAATACATGTGCATTAAATTTCATGCATATTATATAGTACATAACATAACATAACATAACATAACATAACATAACATAACATAACATAACATAACATAACATAATTAATAATATATAATAATATAATATAATAACATATTATAAATATTATAATATATTGAATATATGAGATCATATTTGAAGCCATTGCTTGTGGGCGTATTAGATGATCTCCTAGTGTTTGTACATTTTTGCTTTCTGCTACTGCTGATCCTAGCAGCAGCTCCCTGTCAGTTCTTCCAGGTCACTTCACACAAAGGGATTCCATCATTTCAGTGCATGTGAGAGCTTGGCACTGAAATGCCAAGTTGATTCCCAGCTCTCCAGCCTCCTTCTGGATTTTGGGGCATCTCAGCACTTGTGTCCATGGCCCTTCCTTCATCCCCAGCCTGCAGCAGTCGCAGTCGCTGCTGCCTCCCTCTTGCTGCAGCTCATTTGCCAAAGTGCTGCCAAAGGCAGCAGGGCTGGCTCAGGATCCCTGCTGGCTTCTGCTCTCTGGGATGAGCTTCAGGGGGACACTTGGAGCACTCTCCTAAAGAGCTGCCCTTGGGATGAGGGATTTGTCCTCCCCGGGTGGCTCCTGCTTGGATTCTGTGCTCATGGAGCCCCGGAGTTTTCTCAGCAGCCTCTGCAGCGAGTTCTGAGCCAACGTGGGGCTCTGCTGCCAGCCCAAATCTGCGCTTCCCCTGCCCAGCCTGAGTGCAGGTGGGGCAGGTGCTGGGCATGGCCGGAGATTTGCATGGCCAAAATCCTCCAGCATTTACATCTGCCCATGGCTTTGGGTAGCACAAATCTACACTTACTTCAGTTGAAACATTGCATTTATTGCAGATAGTTACACCCACACTACTAATGTACAAATACACAAACATTAACTTAAGTTTAAAAATGAAATTTATTTTAAATTGCAACAGCTATGCTACCAATATAGAAACACAGAAATATCAATTTATGATTAAAATCTAATTTATTCTGAGAATTGTGCTATGTAAATATATACAGATATCAACTTCAGTGAAAAAAAAATTACTTTATTGCAACCCTCTGCAGCAACTCACTGTACACACATACTGAAGTTACTGAATTGAAGTATAACAATTAAATTTATTACATATTAGTACAAACATACAGCCCATATACAAATACAGAAACATCAATATCCCTCTCTAAAGAATCCCAGATCCAGAACTAAAGAAATAGAATTTTTGAACTATACAACTCCATACATAATAAATAGAAATAAATACCTATATAGGCATACAATATAGAGATGTAAACATGCATTACATATTTCATGACAATATAATACAAAGATAACAAACCTGTCTATAAATACACAAATATCAATGGACCAATAAAACAATCCAGACATCCCCAGCAATAGAAATGCACAGCTACAAAGCTGTACAAGTATGTAAACAGATGAATATACACGCATCAATATAACAATATACACACATAATATCCCTACACAAATATCAGTCAGTGTATGTAAATATCCATATACTTGTAACTATCCAAATCTAGCTACACATCCATAAACAGCGCTAGATCAGGAGGGATTGCAGCCGCCGATGTTCCCAGGCTCTCGCTCGGTCTCCTCCTCCCGTGCAGAGCAGCTCTCCTGGGCAGGGACAGCAGATGGGACATCTGGCAAGCACAGGGAACACTGAGTGAGCGTGGGGACGTTTCCCTTGGCAGCAGCTGCGCTTCCATCAGGGCAGAGGAAATGTCAGAGCCTCCCCAGGAGGGTCAGAAGGAAAAGCAGCCGAGCAGGCCAGGCTGTGGGGAGCTGCTCACTTCCTTCTGGCATCCCAGTTGCTCTCAGGGAACTCCCTCATGTCCGGTTATTGAACCACCTCTGCACTTACCAAGACTGTGGCCCCCAATTCAATCAGCATTTATGTCTCCAGCTGCTTGCACCAATGACAGGGAATGTCCTCTAACAGTGCTGGGGCACAAAGTTACCTTGCACAGGTCATCTGACAGGGCCTTGCTCTTTCTGTGCTTCCTGTGTTTCTCCTTACCTTCCACTTGGAATTTTTACAGCATTTCTTTTTCTTTCCCCTTGATCAGTGCTGAAATGGGTGTTTCTCTTCCAAGTTTCAGTTTGTTCAGTGATCCTGTCAAGCCTTATCTTAGAAGCTTTTATCATGGAATTGAGTGTTAATTTCAGCAATTTTTGTGATTTTCTGTGAGATTTATGCAAGAGTCCTGTTCATTGGGCAATATTTAGGAAGGTACAAAAGAGAAAAAAGGATGTTCTGTATGTCAGTTCACTAGTGGAGTATTCATGCATAGAGAGAGTGATTAGCTGAATTTTACATCTGCTCCTAACCTGAAAGTGTAACAGGTAATTTGGGTAGAAATTAAAGCAAAATTTCTCCTTCTACCAGCCTGTATTCAAATGTAAAATAAATAGAGCGGGGTGAGAATGTCAGTGTTCAGTTCCTGAAGTGCCTTATTGAGGTGTTCTTAAAGTAATGGAGATAAAATCTGGGTGGGCATTCCTAATTTCCAACCACTCATTGTCAATTTCATTGACTCTGAAAACAGCAGAGATGTGCACATCATACCTGATCAATCCATTTGGGGATGTTTTAGGTTCAGATTCTCTGAGGCTTTAGATTTTTAGGTCTCTAGACAATGCTTCCAGGAATCTAAACAGCTTTCAGAAATTAAACTTTTCTTCTTTTTTCCTCAGTCTTTGCACTCATGTGCACCAGAGACCTTCAGTGAATGGATTCCACTCTAATCCATCTCCAAGCTGAATCTCCCAGCTGTGTTCACACTGGTGGTTTGTGTGTCTCTTCTGCACAGTGCAATTTTAAAATCTTCATTCCTTATTATCTCTGCCCTTCTTTTTCTGTTTTAGCTTGCAAATGCATGCAGATGTATCAGAAATGATACACCTAATTTCTGATGCATCAGTTCCTATCTAGCAATTTCATTTTATCCTGTTCTGATGTCATGCTAGCCTTCTATGTTTTATTCTAAGTGGACTCCTGTTTTCTTGCATGTGGAAGTTTTACAATGCAATGCTCTCATTCACCTGCTTTCATGAAACCCTTCATTAACATTAGCACAAGTAACTCTGTGATTCCCTTCTGCTTTGTAGAAGATTTGGGAAACTCAAGTCCTGCTCAGCTACAGAAAAACATACATAGTGCTTGGTAATTCCCCTAAGAGCTTAAGGTAATGGTAAACAACTGCAGCTTAATCATTTCACAGAAATTGGGAGAAAAGGCATTGCAAATATTGAGGAGTGTAGTGCAATAATGATGGGCATCCCTCAGTTATCCACACAGACTGATGTCACTGGCAAAATTCCCTCTTTTCCAAAGGTTTTCATTTGCTTTGGCTATACTTCATATGGCTGCAGGTCACATTTCCCTTGATTTAAGGAAGTATCTTGGCAGGTATTCTTGGTGATGTATCTTGCTAATTCTGCCCTTGGAGGAATTACTCAGTTCTGCAGTCCTTATTACACGCCCTGTTCTAAAAGACTTTTATGCTATTTTTCCTCTCTCTGTGTTTTCACACTTGTTCAACAAGGTTTTCTTTCTAAGAATATTAATCACAATATCCCAAAGGGTTAAAAAATGCTTAGATATTTTTTCCCTAAGTATTTATTAAAGAAAAATAATAATTTAAAAAAAACCTGTATGCATGCTGGATGTAAAATACAAAGAGAAATAAACTTGAGATTTCTCCCAAAAACCTTAAGAAAAAACCCCATGTATTCTATAAAACCCAGAGTATGCATCTACAAAATGGGCTTATTCTAGAAGAGAAAATTTGTGCAACAGTTCTGCACAGAATTCTATGCTATCAGGCTTTTTGCCTTTCAGGGGCAGTGCCATTCTCTGAACTGTAATGCTCTGAGCATGTTCTGCTCACCATGGCAGCTTTCTGCTCTCCCCTGGTACAGATCATCCTCCCAGCAAAGGGTCAGTGCAGCCACCACAACTCGCAGCACCTTCCCACACAGCAAGAACCTGAAGGACAGAGATGGCTTTCACCAGCTGCTGCGGGTTCTAATAGTGCCACCTCAGCTGCCGAAAGCCTGAATTTCTGTGTTGCAGCGTGTTAGTTTATTCAGTCAAATGTTCTGTTATATAGTGGTATGTTCAAGTGTTCCCCAAGTTATTACAGTTAGTCTCTCCCCTATGTTATGCCCTCCTACCCCAGTGTCTCTCAAGGAATCCCCTCCCTCCTCACCAGATTTTTCCCTGTCTGTCAAGACAACCCGGCCCCTTTGCCCCATCCCTCAGCCCAAACCCTACCCTTTGTTCCAGAAAGTTCTCTGTCCCTCACCCCAAGATCAAATCCCTATCCCAAAGCTCTCTCTTCCCCTTGTTCTGATTTGTTGTAGCCCTCAAAACCACACCCCGAGAGTCGCTTATTGGTTACTATATGGTGTCCACTCCTTGTTTTGAAAGATTTTAGAAACCTGTGCACAGGGGTGTTGGGGCTTCTCTGAACACCTGTTCCCTTTGGGAATTCTGACTTGCAGAACCTTCCCCCTGCCTCTCCTGATGAATTTGCTGCACTTTACCCCGCAGAAGAGCCTCCTGTGCTTCCTCCACTCGGTCCTCCAGAGGTCTTTACTGCTCGGCATTTGGCCTAGAGGTTCTGGCTCAGGCAAACCCTAACCTAGCCAGTTCCCCACTCTTGCCATTGTCCCTGGAGCATCACAGAGCTAGCCAGGGCTGCGGAGGGCAGTGACAGTGACCCATGCCCTGGCATGTCACAGCCCCCAGAACCACACCTGCCAGGCCACAAGCCCCAGCCCTCGTCCCCACTGCAGCCTCAGGGGCTCCTGGGCATCCTCACCCTGAGTGCAAAGGCAGCCTCAGGAGCCCCCAGGGCGCTCTGGATCCAGGCTGCAGACACCCTAAAGCCAGCACTGAAAGGGACATGGATGGGGACTGCAGCTGGATCTTCCAGTGCTCACCACTCCTGACTGCTCTCTAAGTGAACCCAAACCTCATTTGCAGCACCTTGAGCACATTGACCCTGCTCACCTCTCCTGGAACGTGGTGTTCCCACATCCTACACCAGCCCTTTGCAGGAAGTGACCAGCTCCCAGCTGCTCTGCTACCCTGGCCTTACTTTCTCTTTGCCAGCAATGAACTTAACAGATACACTCCTGAGAAACCTAGCACAACATTGGCTTCTCAGGAGCTCTTTGGCAAAACAAACTCCACTAATCCCTAGTTTTTGCACAGAGAAGGAGGTCCTGACATAAGGCACAGGCACAGGCAGGGCTCTGGCATACGAATTCCTGAGCCACAGGATTCCACCCATTGTTGTTCCTAGCTACTGTGCTGATATTTTAGAGCCAGTTTCGGAGAGGGGCTGCTGCTGACAGGGTAGGAGAATTTGGAGAAAAAAAAGGTGCGGGAGACAACAAAAAAAAAAAACCAAGAGGGAAAACCCTTAGAAATACAGAGTAGAACAGAAGTCCTTGGAGATGGTTCAATAGAAAATGCCAGCAGCAGTGAGCAGAGCCCGAGGTTGCTCACTGCCACCCCAGGGGCTCCTCAGTCCCCGGCTGGTTTGTGTCTGATGCAGCCCTGCCTGGAAAGAGCTCCAGGCTCTGGTGTTCCCAGCTTGCTCCAGGCTACATTCTTAGCAGCACTGAAAGAAGAGGTGAAACAAAGAGCCATTTTCTGTCCTGCCTGCAAACTCTTCTCCTTCAGTGCCATTGCCAGAGATCATCCCTCTGTCAGCTTGGCACTGTGCCTGCTGCATCCTTGTCCCTGTCCCTTGCATCAGCTCCTGCACATGGACACTCCCTGCCCGCACATCATGAACAGAGAAAGCTGTGTCAGAAGAGCAATGAGTGCATTTTCTTGGCTGTGAGATGCAAAGCTGTGTTTCGTGTCAGATACAAACAGGCGATGTGTGTATTTGTGAATGCAAAATGTGTGGACCTCGACAATGGGAGAGCTGTGAATTCTAATAATAACTGAGGAAAATAAAGCATGGAAAAAGGCCTTTGAACCTATCTTTTGTTTGCAATTAACCCTAGTTGATTTAGGTGTTTTGGAATTAAGGTGTTAAAGATGTTGCTTTTTGCTTGCATTTAATCCATAAAAAGCTCTGCAATAATAACCTTTTGAAGTATAATTTTAGAATATTACTTCTATCCTTGAAACTGTAGCTTTGGAATTTATATAAAGGAAATATGCTTATCTCACGCCTAATTGAAGCAGAGAAAAACAGCTTGAGAAAGGAAGATGAACATCACGTCAAGGGTTTATGGTTTCGACCAAAGGGAAGCTGGACATCACTGTTATGAGATTTATGGTCTCTGCAATTAAAAGGTGGACCCACATCTGGGGATCCGGACCCCACCAGATGGGATTCGTCTTTCTTCTTTCGGAAACTGGACCGTCACCATCTGGGGATACTCCTTTGAGATACATCCTGAGAAATTTAAATCACAGTAGTGTATGGAATTGTGATGTAATATTTTGGAATAAGAATTGCTGATGAGTAAAAGATTGGAAATAGAAACTGCTAAAAAAAACTGATGAGTACCCCTATAAATACCTGTAACCCTCAATTATCAGTGTGCAGTTGGAGGGAAAACATCTCCCACTGTACCCAGCACTGTATTGCTCACACTTTACCATATTAAATAATAAATTGATTGCTGCTTGAATATTGGCCGAGTCAAGCTTCTTATTCGTAACAATGACTCGGCCTTGTCTGTCACGGCTCAGCTGGCTGCACTGCTGGAACTCTGTAGAGGGCTGATCCGGGAAGCTCTCTTTGCTGGGGCAACCTGAGACAGCAGGGATTTTCCTTTTCTTTAAGATTTTTTTTCCTTCCCTTGCATTTTTTATCCTTTGTATAGATAACTATAGAATGTGTTATAATAGAGATAAATAAGAAAAATGTGTTATAATATACAGACTCTAAGGAGATTTCTTTGCTGCCTAGGGACCGCAGGGCATAGGGGAGGAGGGGAAAAGGTGCTTGTGCTCAGCCAGGTGCCCAGGGTCTGCAGTGGGCAAGGGGAAATGGCCAGAAGCCCCTTGGCCTTTGGTGGTTCTGCTGAAGCCTTTGTGCTGGTGACAGAGCGGCTGGGCAGGGGCCAGAGCTGCAGGGATCCCTGCCAGAGCAGTGCCTGGCAATGGCCACAAGCCCTGTGCCAGGCAGAAAGCGCATCCGTGTCCTCCTGCCCGGGTGCTGCTGGCTGCCTTGCTGAGGGCTCCCGGTTGCCTCTGGATGGGGCTGCTCTGGAGCTGCTGTGGGGCTGCGGCGCTGCTGCCGGGCAGCTTGGCCGGGCTGGGGCAGCCCCTGAGGGGCTGGGGCGCTGGCAAGCCCTGGGCAATGGGCTGTCAGAGGCCACCAGCAGCCCCCTGCCAGCCGCCTTGTTCCTGCCAGAGTTGACGTGCAAGATGGATCCCGGGCACTCTGCAACTAACACCATCAGTGTTGTTGGAAACTGAAATGCAGGGAAATCTCAGACCTTTGGTCTTGTCAGCAAAGCTTAGAATTAAACACAGGATTTGATCTGAGACCTTGGAAAGGGCTTCCAAACTCAGGTGCTAGAAGTGAGAATGCGGATTTCTTGCTTATTGCAGAGACACGGGGAGGAAAGTTGAAGTGGAGGAAAGTTTAGAGCTTTAGAGTTCAAGATCTAGAAAAAATCAAATCAGTTACAATGGTAAACAAGAAGTTTAGGATGCAGTGCTGTAGGTTTGTGTGTCATAGCATGATTGGCTAAGGAGGCTTACACTGTAGCAGGATGTGGGAACCCAGGAAATTCCTCTGGCTACCCTGCATGACTCGAGACCCTGTCAGAGGGCTCAGAGACTTTGACACAGAGCCCAAGATCCCTGTGCCTTTGATTCAGCCCTTGGAAAAAAAACAATTACCAACCTTGTAGGAAGATTGACAAGCCACAAAAGTTTAAGCAGAATGATAGTGAATTTATCACAGAGTGGAAAAATAGATTTTGGGGCGTTTTAGAATGGGGCTTCAGGGAGGAAGATGGAGGAATCTGGGCATGTCCAGCCTTTCTCCTTCTTCTTGACCTCTATCTTCTGCTGTGATATTGGCACTTTTAGGCTGGTTTAGAGTAGAAGCTCACTGTCTAACGTAGATGAGAGGTATTGGAAAGTAACTGCAAATATGGTACACGTAGTTGTTTTTAGTATAAAAAGATAACACCGCCCTGGGGCAGGCAGAGTGCCTTGCTGAGTGGACCTCGGCAGGACAGGAGAAAGAATTTTATAGATAATATACAATAAACAACCTTGAGACTGAGAAATGAAGAGCTCTGACTCCTTCTTCAACCGCCGGGCTGGGAAAAGAGACTTTCTACCTTATCTGGGGTCATTCTGACCAGCTAGAGACCCCATGAGCATGAGTCCATAAAACGAAATATTGGAGATTGGGTCCAAAACACAAATATCCTTGTTGGCCGTGTCTTCTTGGCCAAGAAATCCTTCAAAGCTCTTGTAACTACAAGTCTTGCGGCCCTGTGAGCCATGCGGTGGAGATGTGGGCCAAACTCACCCTTCCTGTCTATGTAGAAGAGAAGAAAAAGCAATGGCATCATCTAAAAAACTTGGAGGTCTGCTCTCTAGCTCGTTCCAAACTCCCTCAAATCCCCCAAAGTGGCATTTAGCTACAAAGAGATGACAGGGACTCTTAGTGCTGGCTCTTTGACTCCACAGCAGCTGCTTTAGAATCTTTCACTTAACCCTGTGTAGTCATGTGCCAGAAATGGATCATTTGAAGAAACTTTCCAAGCGACTTGCATGGAGGTTTGTTTGAAGGGTATTTGAGGAGAAAGGCTCCCAGCAGAGGTCTGGGCTTTGGCCTAGCTGTGTCCCCTGCTGATTGTGAAGTGTGCCATCAGCTGCAGGGCTTTCTGGGCTAAAAGTATCATCCAGTAACTTGGACTTGCTCTTTTAGGCCTCTAAGAGCTGGACCCAATTTCGGGCACATTTGGAGACCTCATCTGTGGGTGGATGGACCACCTAGGATTTTCCCAATTGCTGGGAATGGTTCTCCGGGTCCCTGGTGTAAAACGGGGCTCCCCAGCAACTGCGCATCTGCAAGATGATAAACAATTGTCTCGGTTTGAAGAGAGAGGTGCCTGCTAAGGAAGGCAGAAGCCTTCTCTGAAATGGAAAATGTAAATCTCCTCCCTTCAAATGATTGACATTTAGTAATTCAAATGCTCTCAGGGAAAGATATGGGGATAGGACTGAGCCCGCAGAGCCGGGCAGCGTTTGCTGGTGGTCTGAGCCCTTCCCAAAGATCTTGTGCGGGCTGTCTTAGACACCTGGGGCCAGGCATTCCTTCCAAGCTGGGCCACTTTGGCTGGGCTGGGGGCGGCCGCAGGGCAGAAGGCAGCGTGTGCGAGGGCCCTGGGTGGCACGCTGCAGCACGGTCTCGGTGCCATGGAACGGAACCCGGTGACCAAGGGCCCTTTGTGACACGTGGGAAATAGAAGCTTGCCCAGCTGCTGGGAACACACAACGGGGCAGAACGGGACAGAGCAGTGCCGTGAGGAGCCCCCGCACAGCACACTCGGTCCTGTCTGACCAGGAGCCTTTCCAAGGCGTTATTCCTGCAGCTGAGCTCGAGGCCAGACCACAGGACTTGGTGACCTGTGGCCTTCCCAAGGCTTCTCTTTTGCAGGTGCCCTCACAAATCCAGTCATTTTCATGGAGCAGAGACCCCTGAAAGCGCCCAAGGTGGCCTGGGGGGAAGAGGAGGAAGAAAGCCCTGGAGCTGCCCCAGCACATGAAACCAAAGCGGTGGTGCCGTCTGAGCTGCCGCAGGAGGGTGAGTGGCAGAGCTGGGCCACAGGGTTGGTGCCTGCAGCCAACTTGGCGCCATTCCATCTCATTCCATTTTATCCCATCCCATTTTCTCCCATCCCATACCCACGGACAGGACGGAAGAGGGGCCGGGCAAACACCCCGCAGGGGCCGTGCTCCATCCCCTGGGGCATCTCGGGGCCGTCCCTGCCTGGGGAGCGCAGGGCTGGGCCGTGCTCTCCGGCCTCTCCCGCAGCCCCTCAGCTCTGGCTGTGCTCGCTCTTTGCCAGGTGCAGCCCTGCAGCGCACACTGGAGCAGGACCCCGCCCGTGGCCTCTTCCGCAGCACAGCCCAGGTACCTGCAGCCACCCCCACCTGGGCTGGGCCTGCTGGCACCGCGCTTGGAGCATTCCCTGCAACATCCCTGGCTTCTTGCCCTTCTCCTACAGCTGGTTTGCAAATTCATCAAGAAAATTCGGGCGGAAGAGACCAGCACCATGGGTACTGGGCTCAGAGCGTATTCGCACATCTTCAAAACCAAGACCAGTGCTGCCCTGCTGGATATGCTCATAGAGGAGGGCTTCTCCAGTCCAAAGCAAGTAAGCAGCCTGTGGCCAGGGTTTCATCCTCCCAGGGAATTGCTTGGTCTCCCAAGCCACGCCTGCCGGTCATTGTAACTCTTTGAGGCCGTGGCAGTGTGGTGGGAAGGGAGGAACTTCTGTGGAGAAGCTGGTGACATTCCTCCCTCTGGCAGCTTTCCAAGTCTCCCCGTGCCTTCTCCAGGTTCCTGCCCTGGTCAGGTACATCCACCAGTGGCTCCTGGCCAATCAGTTTGCTGAGCACAGGCTGAACAGGACGCTGCTGGATCTCACTGAAGCACAGCCTGCTGACGCAGTCATGACGCTCCTGCGTGTGGCCCCATCCTGTGACAGGTATGGGGCCAACCTGCCCACAGGGCTCAGGCCTCCCCAGCCCATCACCCTGTACAGTCTGCCCCAGGTGTGTGACCAGCAGAGAGTTCCAGGGCCTTCTGGCTGCTCCCTTGGCCAGCCTCGGCACGTCAGCCCCCGAGCCTGCTGCCATGCTGCCTTGCTGCCCCTCAGGAGCCTGTCCCCAGTGGCCTGGGCTGCCTGGCTGCTGCTGGCAAGTGGCAATGGGCACAGGCAGAGCTGGCAGCCAGCTCAGGTCCCCACTGCTGCCCAGGCCACGGTGCTGTGTATGAGACAGAGCTCTAACCCCACAGAGCTGCTTTGACCATGTGGAAGAGCATCATGTGCTCGCCCAGGACTGCAGAGCCAGCACTGCTGATACTCCTGGACGTGCTGGGGAGCTGGCCAGAGCACAGCATGTGCACCTCGGATGGGGACAAAACGGGTGTCTTTGTCCTGGCTGTGAGTTTCTGCAACTGGCCTTTGCTGGCCCCAAGGCTGCCTCTCCAGCAGCTCTCCATCCTCCTTCCCCCACTGCATCTCCCTGCCTTAGGCACCGGCTGGAAACCCGGCCCAGGGGCAGCTTCAGGCCCCGTGCTCCCCCTGCGTCTGTCTGAGCCTCTCCCTCCCCTGCTCGGGCCCTGCCACACGGACACCTCGGCACTGAGCCCTGTCTCGGGGGGCTTTGTCTTTTGCAGGCAACTGTGGTTATGTGGAAGATCCTCCAGATGCCCTGTGTCCCACATATGGTGACGGTGTATTTGCCCCGCCTCTTTCTGCATCTGCTCTCCCAAGTGTTTTTCAGCACTCTGGATACGCCAGAGGAGGTCGATGCATTCTGGAAGGGATGCCAGGAGGAATACGGCCTTGCCACCAGCCCCAACAGGTGCTCCATCCCACTCCTCCTTTCCCTGCTACGTCCCTGGGCAGGAGCCAGTGTTCCCAGCGTGACCTGGGCTTTGCGGTGCACGCAGGTTTGCAGTGCGGACCCTGAAGTCCCTGCTCTGCCGAATGCAGCACGAGGATGTGGTGGTGGCAATGGAACGCAATTGTGGCTGGGACACGCTGCTGTGCGCTGACACCCACCACTATGCCGTGGCTCTGCTGGCCAGGTGAGACCCCCTTCTCCCCACTGCCTCTGGCATTTGTGCTCTGTGCCCAGGGAGCTCCACACAGTCCCCGAGGTCGTGGCCCAGAAGGCCTTGTCACCGAGGGATGGCCAAGCAGACTGGGAAAGGCTGGGAGAGGAGGGCACCTACCAGGAGCTGCCTCCCAAATAGTCCAGGGCCCCTTGCAGGATGCTGGGGAAAGACCAGACCTCTGTGTGTCAGTCCTGGCAGAGGTTTGTCCCCCTGGCCCACAGTCTTGGTTCCTTTTCCTCATGCCAGAGAGATGTGCTGTGTCTCCATCCCCTTGTGTTCCCGGATCGCTCGCTACCTGCTCCGGCTGCTCAGCACACAGGAGCCACGCTGGGAGCTGCCTGCCATGGCGTTCCTTGCGGAGGTGAGCCTGACGGCCAGCGCTGCCTGGCTGAGCTGCCTCCCAGCTCTCTGCCCTCTCGGAGCCGCAGCTGCCTGGCACGGTGCCCGCGGCCTGTGCTGCTGCCAGGGCCAGGCCCCATGTGGCTCTGGGCTCCTGCCGGCCGGGTCCCTGTCACTGCCCTGTACCTTTCAGGTCCTCGAGTTCCTGGACTTGAGTGAACGTGGTGCTAACAGAGTCCTGCAAATTTTGTCAAGGCAGCTGCAGAGCGAGTGCAGGGAGAGGCGTCGCCTGGTGCTCAGGGCCCTTCTTGAGCTCATTGAGGAGCCCTCCATGGTGAGAAGGGGGCAGTGGCTGAGGCTGAGCTGGGGAATGCGGCCGCTTGGGCTTGGCTGGGCTTTGGGTGCTGGGGCAGCTGCTCCCAGCTCTCCTGCCTCCAAGTTCAGCTGCCCCAGTGCTTCAGGACAGGCCTTTGGCCTCTGGGCCCTGCGGTGTTTCTCAAACTTGTGTTCCGCACAGACCAAAAAAATGTGGAGCCTGACTGAAAGTCTTGTGGACTTCCTGTGGGATGCAGATGGAGAGATAGTTTTCATGACAGTCATGCTACTCAGCTTTATCATCTTGGACAAAGACATGCTGATGCCCGGCCCCATCACACTGCAGCTGCTTGAGGCGCTCCTGCCACTCTTTGACCACGTAAGGCTCACTGCTCCCAGCCACGGCCACTGGCTGCTGCCCGGACACTTTGTGCCCTGTGGATTTGCAGGCCTGCGCCAAGCTGAGCCCCATGCAGCCGCAATGCTGAGGTCTTTTTTTCTTCCTTCCATACAGAACAATTGGCAGGTGCAGCTCCTCTCCTTACTGCTCTTCCAAACACTGGTGACTCTTCCAGAAGGGGAAAAGGAAAAAAAGGCCCTGAAGACACCCCTGCACCAGAGCCTGCTGCCCCTCTTCTTTCACTGCCACGATGAGAAGCGGCTTGTGGCACAGGTGAGGGCTCGTGCGCTGCTGCTGTCCCCCTGGCAGGGGGCTTATCTGCCTCCTGCCCTGGTACCTGCCGGGCTGCAGCCTCCTCCAGGCCTTGGCACAGGGACGTGGGCCTTGCACCCTGGGCTATGGGGCCATCTCTCCATCTCTGCGTTTCTGCTCTTCTCCAGGCTTCTCAGGAAACTCTGCTTTGTGTGGCCGAGTTCCTGAAGAGGAGGAATCTTGAAAGACTGGTGAAGAGGCAGAATCTGTGGAAGTTCAGCGAGTGCCTGGTAAGGACGGCCTGCAAGCCCCAGCCTCAGCCTGGAGAAGCGCCCTGAGCGCGGTGCTCAGTGTGTGCAGCTGGCAGCTGTGCCCGTGCCCGGTGCTGCATCCAGAAGCCGTGAAGGCTCTGCCCCAGGCTCCCTTGGGCCCAAACCGGGGGCCGATGGAGCCCCGGCCCGGCGGGGCTGCGGGGCTGCGGGCCGGCACCGCAGCTCCCCAGCAGCAGCCGGCCCTCTGCCTCTCCCCTCGGGAGCCCTTGGCCAGCGGCTGCTGGCCGCGCCTCAGGGCTGTGCGGGCAGGGGAGGCCGGGGCTGGGCGCAGGCAGCGCCTGGCCCAGGGGCTGAGCCCGCGCCAACTCTTCCCTCCTGCCGCTCTCTGCAGCTGGCAGAGGACAGGAGCCGAGCGGCCGAGCACCTGCGCCGGGCCCTGCACTACCTGCAGAGCCCACAGGAGCCCCTGCGAGAGGCGGCCATCAGGTTCATGGGTGAGCCACAAGCCCGGGCCCCTTCCCGGCCCGGCCGGCGCAGCTCGGCCCCAGCCCCGCCTGCTGCCCCGGCAGCGCCAGTGGGGCCCGGCGCCATGAAGCTCCGCCTGGCCCGGGCATTGCTGCTGCCGCCCTCTGGCAGCCGTGCCCTGGGGCGGCAGCGTGCGGCAAGGGCCGGGCTGAGCCCTGCCGGGCCAGCAGCCCGTGTGGCCACAGTACCGGCAGCGCCGGTGGCAGGGAGCTGTGCCGCTGGCGCCGTGACAGGCTCTGTGTTCACAGGCATGGCCGCGCGGCACCTGAGGGGGAAGAAGGAAGAGCTCTGGCTCATCTGCAACGGTGAGTGAGGGCAGCGGGCTGCAGCGGGGGCTGCTAGGGGAGCTGCAAGCACTGGCCCGGCCGCAGAGGGCTCTGCTCCCTGTGCGGACGAGGGGCGGCGTGAGGAGAGCACACAGAGATTTCAGGGCCACCTGGGCGATTCCTGGCCAGCAGCTTTGGGCTGGTCCCGTTGGTCCCTGCTCCCTCCTGGCCATGGCTAGAGCCGGCTGGGATGGCCCTGGCAGGGGGCTCTCCTCGGCTCCCCGCAGATCCGGGATCTGACCATGGCTCTGTTGCCTTCTCTTTCAGCCCTTGAACACCTGACAGAGGACATCAGCAGTGCCGTGTCAGATCTGGCACTTGAAACATTCTATGTCCTCCAGGCACTGCAGAGTGAGCGATATTCCGTCTTCCAGAGGCTGCAAGATCAGCTCCGCAGGGCACGGAGGACACGGCCTCGTCTGTCAGGGCTCGGCTGGCTGCACTGCTGGAGCTCTGCAGAGAGCTGATCCCAGAGGCTCTGTCTGCTGAGGCCACCTGAGCCAGCGGGAATTTTCCATTTCTGAAAGATTGTTCTGTTTCTTTTCTTCTATTAGTTTTTTCTTTAGTGTATAAATATAGAGTATGTTATAATACACAGACTCCCAGGAGCTTTCTTTTGCTGCCCAGGGTCTGCAGGGCATTGGGGAAGAGGGGGAGAAGGGTGCCATGGCTCAGCAAGCTGCCCAGGCGTGCAGTGTTGCAGGGAAAATGGCCAGAAGCCCCTTGGCCTTTGGTGGTTCTGCTGAAGCCTTTGTGCTGGTGACAGAGCGGCTGGGCAGGGGCCAGAGCTGCAGGGATCCCTGCCAGAGCGGTGCCTGGCAATGGCCACAAGCCCTGTGCCAGGCAGAAAGCGCATCCGTGTCCTCCTGCCCGGGTGCTGCTGGCTGCCTTGCTGAGGGCTCCCGGTTGCCTCTGGATGGGGCTGCTCTGGAGCTGCTGTGGGGCTGCGGCGCTGCTGCCGGGCAGCTTGGCCGGGCTGGGGCAGCCCCTGAGGGGCTGGGGCGCTGGCAAGCCCTGAGCAATGGGCTGTCAGAGGCCACCAGCAGCCCCCTGCCAGCCGCCTTGTTCCTGCCAGAGTTGACGTGCAAGATGGATCCCGGGCACTCTGCAACTAACACCATCAGTGTTGTTGGAAACTGAAATGCAGGGAAATCTCAGACCTTTGGTCTTGTCAGCAAAGCTTAGAATTAAACACAGGATTTGATGGGAGACCTTGGAAAGGGCTTCCAAAGCTAGGTGCTAGAAGCGAGAATGTGGATTTCTAGTTTATTATAGCAGAGAGACGGGGAGGAACGTTGAAGTGGAGGAAAGTTTAGAGTTTTAGTGCTGAAGATCTAGAAAAAATCAAAGTAGTTACAATGGTAAGCAAGAAGCTTAGGATGCAGTGCTTTGAGTTTGTGTGTCATAATTGGCTAAGGAAGCTTACGCTGTAGCATGAGTCCCTAAGACGAAATATTGAAGGATTGGTGGCAAAACATAAATATTATTGTTGGCAGTGTCGTCTTGGCCAAGAAATCCTTCAAAGCTCTTGTAACCACAAGTCTTGCGGGCCTTGTGAGCCATGCAGTGCAGATGTGAGCCAAACTCACCCTTCCTGTCTATGTAGAAGAGAAGAAAAAGCAATGGCATCATCTAAAAAACTCGGAGGTCTGCTCTCTAGCTCGTTCCAAACTCCCTCAATCCCCCAAAGTGGCATTTAGCTACAAAGAGATTGCAAGGACTCTTAGTGCTGGCTCTTTGACTCCACAGCAGCTGCTTTAGAATCTTTCCCATAACCCTGTGTAGTTATGTGCCAGAAATGGATCATTTGAAGAAACTTTCCAAGTGACTTGCATGGAGGTTTGTTTGAAGGGTATTTGAGGAGAAAGGCTCCCAGCAGAGGTCTGGGCTTTGGCCTAGCTGTATCCCCTGCTGATTGTGAAGTGTGCCATCACCTGCAGGGCTTTCTGGGCTAAAAATATCATCCAGTCACTTGGACTTGCTCTTTTAGGCCTCTAAGAGCTGGACCCAATTTCGGGCACATTTGGAGACCTCATCTCTGGGTGGATGGACCACCTAGGATTTTCCCAATTGCTGGGAATGGTTCTCCAGGTCCCTGGTATAAAACGGGGCTCCCCAGCAACTGCGCATCTGCAAGATGATAAACAATTGTCTCGGTTTGAAGAGAGAGGTGCCTGCTAAGGAAGGCAGAAGCCTTCTCTGAAATTACTCGGGAGGTCTCTGCAATGGTGCTGTCTCTCATGAATTAGGAGAAGGTAAGTGCTGGCACGCGAAGCTTTAACACTGTGCTGGAAGAGGAGAGTGCTGTCATTCCCCCAGTGTACAGCAAAGCAAGTTATCTGCTGCAGCACATGCAGAAGAAAATGTCTCAGCACCTTCTTCTGCAAGATGGTGGAAATCTTCCTGTGCTGGGAATTGTCCCCAGATTTTGGCCAGGCATTGACGGTGTCTATCGCAAATGAGTTTCCTTCTCTTGAAAGCTCTGGATTGACAGGAGTGTTGAGGGCTGTACAGTTCTTACCTGCTCTCGTGCTTTGCCTTGGGTCTATACCACAACGTTGTGTCTCCTTGGTTAATCTTGGCTCCTGGTAGGAATCTCTGCCTCTCTCAGCCAGTTTGGCTCCCTTTGTGCAGCTCACTGGCAAAGCTCAGGGGCTGAGCCTTCTGCACTTTATGCTGGAGTCACTTCTCTTAAATGGCATTGGCCCTGCAGGAACCGTGTTCTGCAAGAGCCCTGCAATCAGAGTGATGGAGCAGAAGCAGTGAGAGGCCTTTAGGTGCCACTTGAGGCTCCTGCTCAGCTTCATCCAGCTCTGCTCAGCTTTTCCAAAAGCAACAGGGTGCTCTGCTTTCCCTTTGCAGAAGCACAGCACATCCAAAGCCATGTGCTCCTGGAGGTTTCCACCTTCACCTGAAGAAATTGGGATTGTTTTGTAGTTTCCCAAGAGAGCTGAGAGGGAAAAAGTTGAAAAATGTCAGTTGTGTTCCACTGTAAAGAGGAAAACTTGAGACCATTTGAATTTCAGTCAGGGAAACATTTTCTCAAGTGAGGCTTGTGCCAAGAGTGGGCTGGTGGGAGGAGACAGGAGGGAGTCCAAATCATCTGGTTTAGACTTTTGGAGAGCATTTTGGTGCTCAGGGGTTGATGATATCTATGTGCTAGGAAATGCATGTGTGCTGTGTCTGTGAACCCCAGAGGGCAGAACCTGGCCTGCTGGCTGCAGGCAGGAATGCCCAGCAGCCCAGCCTGCCTGTACAGGCAGCAGGAAGCCCTAGAGAGCCAAGATTGGCTTTTCATACTGGAACCACACTGTCAGTCAGTGCTGGTCCTGTTTCTCCAGGCAGCAAATGCCTCTGAAGCCCCATGGTCAATAGACACCGCCTGTCTCTGTTTCTGTCATTGTTGGCAAGCTGGTTGCTCTCATGGTTTTATGATTCTTCCTTGCTGCTGTACTGCCCATTTAAATTCTCTTTGCATCTCCTTGTTTTAGGGATTGTCTTGCTGTGTTCATTCCTTCTTTTGCTTTTCAGGTTTGCTTTTATTCCCAGTAAGACCACAGTGTTTGGTCTCCTGTCTTGCTGCTCTGCCTGCCTGACTGTATTCCCAGAAGTTCCCTACCCAAACCTGATCTGCTAGAAGGGAATTTCTTCCTTGCCCCACAGTAATGTGCTGGTTTGCTTTTAGGTAGCACATTCCCCCTCTGGAACATGACCACTTCGTGGCTGTGTGCAGGCAGAAGCCAGCAGGTTTTTTGGCCTTGTTGAATATGCAGGTGACTTGGTTCAGGTGCTGTGTCTCCATCCTGCTGGTGCTGACCTGCTCGGCCCTTCCTTCCCAGCAGGCACTGCCCAACTGCCCCTGGCCAAAACGCTGGAGCCAGAGAGAAGGGATTCAAGTTCAGCCTTGTGAATGATGTGCCTGTGCCTGCTCAGCTGAAAGTGCTTTGGAAAAGGGGCAGGGGAGGGATGTTAGCAGGGCATGGACAGGTCTCCTCTTGTCCTGTTTCCACAAGTGGCAAAATGATAATTTCATGTCTTTGCTGCAGTTTCTTCACGTGGTGAAGGTCTCCATGGAGAGCTCCCCTTACTTCCAGCTGGTGAGCTCCAGCGATGCGTACCGTGCCGTGCCGCCGGGCACCTCTGTCCCTGTGCGCATCCGCTTCAGCCCCAGCAAGAACAAGGTGAGGCTGGAGGAGCCAAAGCACACAATGATCTCCACAGCCATTGTTTTCCCTGCACTCTGGCTGCAGCCCATTGCGTGCTGTGAGCTGGGCTCCAGGCGTGGGCAGGCAGCCTGCAGCCAGTCACACCTTGGCACTGCTGGCAGGCACTGCAGCCAGGCCTGACAGGCTCTGTTTCCCCACCCTGCACATTGCTGAGCATTGCCAAGGGAAGATGCACAGGAAAGAGGATGAAAATGACAGAGGGCTGTTGATAGATGTTGGGCCATCTCTAGGTCCAGTGGAAGGGGTTTCATTCTGATGGAAAACACCAGAGGAACAAAGAGGTCAGAGAGCTTTCCTCCTTCCTGGACTGCCAACAGCTTCCCTGCCTGCCCCTGGGCTGGAGCAAAGCCGGTGCTTTTTCACCCCCTCTGTTGTGCAGCCTTGCAGCTGTGCTGTCCCAGAGCACAAGTGAGCATGGCACAGCTGCAGGGCCAGGGCAGAGGATGTGCTGTGCCCGTGAGCCCGGCCTGGCACAGGCACACTGGGCCCTGGGTGCCTTTGGTCAGCAGGAGGTTGCTGAGCTGCAGGGCACTTGGACACCTGCCTGCAGGAGCTGGTGTAGGGCAGGTACAAGCTGCAGCCAGAGCTGTGAGCCCAGAGCCCGTGGCAGTGACACTGCTGGGGCTCTGTCTTCATGCCTGTCCCTGTGCTTGCTCTGTCAGCTGGCACCCATTCCGTGCCAAAGGTGCTTTTGTGGGGAGGTTTGAACAGCAGTGCTGAGGCCCTGGCAAGTCTGATCTCAGTGCTGGGATCTGGAGGGTTCATGTTCTGATCTGGAGGCTTGTTCATACAGAAGGGTTGAGGGCATGGCATGGAAGGGAGGAAGCCTTGCAGGGAAACAAAGAGAGGCCCTTTCCAACAGCATCCTGCTACCTCTTAGCACCGTTCTTCTCCTGACTTGGTTGGACAGGCAAAGTTAGAGGGGAGTTGTGAGCCAGCTGATGTTTCTGCACCAGGCCAGAGGTGCAGGATGTCTTTGGGTGCAGCTGTTTTCTCCTCTTCCTTTTGCTGCTTAGAGTCAGTTGAACACTTTGTCCTATTCTCAGACAGTGGGAATATAGAACCCTAAAGAGCAATGTCCTGTGTTCCCCAGCTCCATGTTGCTTAGAAGGGGCTTAGGAATTCTTTAACATCATTAAAGTTTAGAGTAAAAATGATGGTGGCCTAGGGCTGTTATCTGTATGACCCAAGTGACACAAGAGCTTAATGCCACTGAGAGATTTTGCAAAGTGCACTGGTGCCTTTAAAATGTGACATAGTAGTAGAACTTAGTGTTCATTTGAGGGTGCAAAAGGTAAATGGATGCCCTTGAAGGGGTATAGGAAGTGGTTTTTCTTCTGCCATGGGCATGGCACTAAATGTCCTGTGCTGAGCCAGTTTCTTTTCCTGCAGGATTATTGCCACAAGCTGGTTCTGCCTCACTGCAAGGGAAAGGATCGTTGTGCCAATTCGAGCCATTGGTGCCCGAGCTGTGCTGGACTTCCCTGCCCAGCTGGACTTCTCCAAGTGTCCAGTCAAGGTCAGCACCCAGCAGACTCTGCTGGTGCGCAATGTCGGTGCCCGGGCAGCTCGGTACCAGCTGGGCACCCAGAGGTGAGGCAGCTCATCTGTCCCTGTGCAAACACCTTTGGGTGAGAGCAGAGTTGGGAAAGAGCTACAGAAGGAACCAAGCATCGGATCTGCTGCCCTGCAGCCTGGCTGGAAGTGAGCAGGATGGAAGGCATCTGCTCTTGCTTTCAGTGGCCTTGGAGCTTTCTGTGTCACAGATTTCCTGGAGGCTGCTGGAACATGTTGGGAGCTGGCTTGCACCCTGCTGAGCACAAGCAGCTTCTGAAATGCTTCCTCAGCACTGTCAGCCAAAGAGAGCCATTCTGTGGGAGGCCACAGGCACGTGGCTTTGCAGTGGTCCTGGAGGGGACCTCTGGAAATCATATGAGCAAACACACTGCTCAAAGCAAGACCAGTGTCTGGGGGTTGCAAGGTGCCATTGGGAGACATGGACCTGTCTTTAGATGCCATACAAGAAAACAAACATGTCAATGGACCTAGTTATAAAAGCAGAAGAAAACAACCTTTTAAAACCCCCTCCATACCTTATCTTTTCTGCCTGTCAGGTGCAGTAGTGATTCATTGAGAGGATGGATCTAACAGGATGAGAAGTGTCTTAAGGAGCAGCTCACAATTAACAGAGAAAAGCCCAAAATTTAGCTTTCCAGGCCTATCTCTTGGCAGTGATTTTCCTATGGTTCTTACAGTGTCAGGGATGTCTCCTTCACAGCTCTTCTAGCTGTGGGCTCAGGGAACAGTTTAGTGGTGTTGGCTGAAATTCAGAGGCGTTAAGTTTAGCTGTGGAGCTTGTGTCTTTGGGTCTTGGGGAGCCAGGTGTGTGTGAGAGATGACTGCTACAGCAGGAACAGAGGAGTCTGGTGGGTAGAGCCCAGGGATGCAAGAGATGTGGGGGCTGATTTGCACTCAGTTTTCCAGACCTGACAGCTGAGTCCTGAACTTGGCTGGATCCTCTTCTCCTGATAATTTGAAAAGAAGAAGACACCTTCTTTCTCAGGCAAGCCCTGAAGTCATCCCTGGAATGTTATTCCCATTCTGCCACCTGAAGGCAGGAGCATGTAACATGGGGCAGGAGTGGGAAGGGAATGGAAGGTAGTGCTGAAGCGTGGCCAGGGATTCCCCTAACTGGCAGCTTCTCTATTGCGGTGAAATTTCTGGCCAAAGACTAAGAACAGAATGCTGTGCCTTGCCCCCAGCAGGCCCTGATCCCCCCAGCCCCAGCAGAACTGCAGCAGTGCTGGCATCAGCCCCGGGGCAGATGCAGGAGCACGAGCACTGATCTGGCTCTGGGGCTGCTGGGGCCTTGTCTTTCCTCCCCTCCCTCCAAAGTCTCACGTCCAGCACATGAACATTGCTGGCCCAAGGCTTCTCCATCAGCCAGCAGTGATGTTCTCACCAGTGGCAATGGGAACAGGTCAGCCCATAATTACAGCAAGAGGTCCTTAAGGAGCAGAACCTGAAGCGAGTTCATCAACTGTTACTAAGTTCAGCTTGCCAGATGTTCTCTTTGTTTTTGTGTGTGATGCATTCATCAGCAAAGTCCCCAGAACACATTTGAAGTGACAGATGGACCAGCAACAAAGCACCAAGGCCAGGAACTTTTGTTTCCTCGCTGGGGCTGTAGAAGGGCACAAAGCCCAGCAGCTGCTGGGCAGAAGCACATTTCCCCTGAGCTGTCCCTGAGCATCAAAGCACAGAGTCTTCTGTTTGTCAGGCAAGAGCTGTTTACCTGGTGACTAAATCCTGATTGCTCCTGTTAAATCCAAAGTGCACCAACGCATCTGCATCATTATTTCCAACACATTGCACAGAGTTTCTCTGCTGGGCCAAGCAAACAGTTACCAGCCTGCATGACAGCCCAGAGTCCCAGACTGCATTGCTGGTAAACACACAGAAACCTCCGGTTCTGCCTCCTTGATGTGCTCCTGCTCATGGTGCTTCATTTAGCTGGGACTGGACCCTTCAGACTGTAAATGGCATCGTCCTTTTGGGTTTCCATGTCACTGTATTGCTCTAATCTGTATTCGCACTCTTTCAGAGTTTTGATTGCTCCTTTTCTTAGAGCAGCTTTCATTGAAATGCTTATAAAAGTTGCCCTTTTTAGGCTAAATCACGATGTTTTCTAGGTAAAATAAACCAACGAAGCACACTGCAAATTCAACAGGAACTATTCCTTGGTCTTCAGGGAAAAGTTCCTTCTCCCTGTCTGATTCCTAGGCTGTAATCTCCCAGGACAGGGAGTGCCCTACCATTTGCATCTCTTGAGATGCGATTTATAGGCAGCAGGAAAAGAGAAATTCCTGAGGCAGTCAGTGTCAAGTTGTGCATGCAAATAGCTCTGAACCCTCTCTGTGCTTTTCACAAACCATTCTCTGATGGGATTGCTGGCAGTGGGAGCCTTGAGGCTCATTGCAGAGAGCTGGATGCAGAGTATGGGGAGCTGAGGTCATTTTACCCCCAGGATGTTGTGAGGGCTGGATCTCCTCAGCAGTGGCTCAGTGGCTGTTTGTGATCCTGTCTGTTCTGTCTCTTGTGCTGCCTGTGCTTGGTTTGCTCCCTGCTTGCCCAAGGGAGCTGCAGGGAGCTGCAGTGCAGCAGGAATCTCATGGCCAGGCGTCCCCAGGCCTGACCCCTCTCTCTGTGTTGCAGTCCTTTCTCCGTGGTGCCGGCCACAGGAGCTCTGGGCGCTGGTGACACCGTGCAGGTGACAGTGGCATTTCACCCGCTGGCCAGCGGTGCCCCTTGCGGCTCCCTGGCCGTGTGCTGCAGCTCAGGTGAGTGCTGGGCCCTGCAGGGCACAGGACAGTTCTGCACATGGCTCCCTGCTGTCCCTCCCCTGCATTGCCTCCAGAGGTGCCTCCCCTGTTCACCTTTACCCCAAAGCAAACTGAGAACTCCTTGGTGTTTAGGGGCTTGAGAAAGGCAAAGATTTTTGACTGCTGTTTTTCTGGGACTTGCTGAGTGGAGGAAGGAGGAACTCTGATTCTCCACTACCATGTGGCTATGCCTGGGTGAAGTTTTGTTTGATTCCTGGGCAGTGCTGTAGGTGAGGTCTCCATCAGACTCTCTCCAATGCAATGGAATTCTTGCACACCTCTGTCCCATATGCTGCTTCTCCACTGGCTAGCCACAGATCCTTTTTCTATGTGGCCCTTACACATAGATGTAGTTTCTGTCTAACAACATTTTCAGGCCCTCAAGTTCCTTTTGTGTGACAAATCAAAACAATTTTTTCCCTGTCCCCATTTCCCAGGCTCTTCAAGCTGTTGCAAACCTCTCACATCTATCTCCCATTAGATTTTTAGACTGAGGGATCCCATTCAGTCTTAATGTAGAAACTGCTCTGTACTCACTAATCTTTCCTTTGTCCCTTTCTTATTTGATTTGCAATGCTCCAGCTTGGTTTTTCAGATAAGAACAGTATAAAATATTTAAAGGCTGATGTGGCTGTGGGTTTGGACAGGGAGATGATTTTCACGGTGCTCATTCTGTAGTGGTTTGTCAAATTACAGAGCCAGGCTGGTTGTGTTTCCTCACCTGTGTCCCCTCCTGCTGTGGGCTGTCACTTCACTTGTTCCTCTGGGCCTCCTTTTGCTGCCCACCTGCCCCCAGGCATATTTGCTGGTCAGCAAGAAGGGATCCAAGGGGTCTGGAGAGACAGGAGTCTCCTGGGATGCCCAGGGAGAGCCTGGGCAAGGCAGGACTGAGCAGGGCTCCTCAGCCCTGTCACCTGAAGGACTTGGATGCAGAAATCCCGGTGATCTGAGTGGGTCACCGGAGCACATGGACCAATCTCCCTGTCCATCCTGTCACCTTGGGGCCAAATCTCTACAAACACCCTCAGAAATAAGGTGTTTTAGGAGGTGCCCAGGACATCCTCACGCTGTACACACAGAGCTGAAGGATGTGATCAATGGACTGGTCCACAGAACTGCTCCTTCAGCGCAAAACTGGGACACTTTCTTCTGTGCCCTGTGCTTTGCTCTGTTCCTTGTGCTTCCATCAGCCAGTGAGCTGAGCAAAGACTCCCCTTTGCTTTGTTCCAGGTGAAGAAAGAATCCACACAAAGCTCCAGGGAGAAGCTGTAGATGTCAATGTTGGGCTGAGCACAAATTCCGTGGAGCTTGACAAGACTTTCACCACCATGTCAAGCCACAGAACACTGTTCATTGAAAACAGGAGTAACATCACAGCCCACTTCCAGTGGAAGGTTTTTGCTACTGAGGAAGAAGAGAATGAAGAGAAGAGGAGGTTGGTTTGAAAGATGCATTTCAGTGAGATACAGGCCCAAGACTGAAACTAACGTGTTGCCTCAGGGGATGTTGGTGCTTTTGAATGGTTTAGGCCATGTAAACCATGCCCAGCACTGGGGTGTGTGTCCCTGGGCTTCAGGAGCTCAGCACTCAGCATTCCAGGTCATTTATACTCCAACCAGGGATGGCATTTTGGGAAGGAAAGTTTGATTGTGATGACTGGATTTCCTCAGGTTCTAATTGGGCTCTTGTCTCTCTTATCTTCTTTCTACATGACCTGGCAACATCCTTAAGCATTTCCTGAGTTGCCAGTCCCTCTTTCCAAAGGTGATACACCCTCTTTTTCCCCCTTAGTTCCTTCAAAAGCTCCTTGCCCATGCGGGCTGGTTGTGTGTCCCTGTGCTGCTGTCAGAGAGGTTTTGAGCTCTCAGAGCAGAGAGGATTTTTTGTGAGAGAAGATAGTGCAGGATCCTTTCCCTCTCAGGACATTCTAGTGCCATGCACTGGGATGGGATCCAAAAAGCTCTGGCTCATGAAAAGGTCTCTCCAGGAGTTTGCTGTCTCCCTCTTGCACAACAAAGTTCCTTCCCCTCTCAGAGCCTCAGTTTTCATGCATATTGCATATAAAAACTTGAATGTCCCCGAAGGAATTTGGTGCTTGAATTAATCAATTTCCTGTGGAAGTGCTCTGGGATGCTCCTGTGAAAGGCAGAGTAGGGAACTGGGTAGGTCCAAAATGGAAGAAACAAAGAGTGATGCTGGTAACACGTAGCTGCAAGCTAGCTTTGTCTCCCCTTGCCAGGGAAATGCTGCAGTGGGTGCTCTGTGATCTTTCTGTGCCCCCCCGAGTAGCTCAGTGGGAGGAAAAGCCACTTGAAATGGCTGGTTGATTCTCCCTCAGCTGTGGCAGAGGCTTTGAGGCAGGAGGTTCTCTGGAGGGATGCTGGCTTTGCAAACCTCTGCCGAGCTTGCAAGGGTGGAGTGAAACTCCCTGCTGGGCCAGGGAACAGCAAGTTGTCCTCTGATCCCTGTGGGACCCTCGTGGCTTGGGCTCAGCCTTTGCTGGGGAGCTGCTGCTGCTCCTCCTCAAGTGCTTTGCTCTCCTGCGCTCACACTTCTCTCTGCAAATCTGTGCCTCATGAAACCATCTGCTGGCCTTGTCTCTCCCTGGGGCTGCAGGCAGTGTTTGCTGCGGCCACCCAAAGAGGTGTCCCAGGAAAACTTGCCAGAGGAGAAAGAAACAGAGAAGGTGAAGGGCTTTTGTGGAGATCACAGTGCCCTCCTGAGCAGCATGGTCCAGGAGAAGATGGCAAAGGTGCAAGACGACCCTATGCTGTTCTCTGATGACATTTTTTTTCATTGAGCCAATGGTAAGTGATAGCTGAGAACATTCTCTTCCTCCTTCTCTTCCTCCTCCTCCTCCTCCTCCTCCCACCCACCCTACTCCCTACACCCACCCCTTCCCCGGCTGCGGTCACTGGGCTGATCCTCAGCTGGCTCCATGTGCTGGCAGGGAGGACATGGAGTTTCTGTTGAGGCAGCAGGTATCGCTGCTGAAAGCATTCGTGCCCTGCAGGCTCCAGGCAGGGCTGGGAGCCTGACAAAGCCTAGCTCTGCTGCCAGGCTCGAGCTCAGGGCACTGCCTGCGTGTCCTGTCAGTGTGGCAGGGAGCAGTTCTTGTAGGCAGGGGCTCCCCCCACACGTGGGGCTCAGCAGAGGCTGTTGGAGCACTGCCAGCTCACACACTGACCTGAAGCTTGCAATTGTTCCCTGGCAAAAGGAGGCCAAATTCAGCCCAAGGTTAATGACAGAAATGCCAATCCCTTCCTGTAACCATGCCTTGCACTATTTCTGAGTGTCCCTTCCAGCGTCATCTGTGAGCCTGGACACAAGGGTGGAAGGTTGAAATGGGCCTTTGGAGTTGTCCTGCACACAGGGACAGAAAACCTTTTCCTTTTCTGGTGATGCAAGCAAATTGCCACATGCTCCCATCAACCAGAGCCTTGATTCTGAGTACTGGCATTGTGAGAGATGATGAATGCCTGGTGTCTGCACAGTGCAACATCCCTTCTCATCTTGGAGTAAACCCTAGAATAATCCCAGCCTCTGCTTTCTTTCAATACAGGTTAAACTAATATTTTTATTTCCAAGGAAGGGGATCATGTTCTCTTCTTGGTTACAGCTATGGCCCATCTTAGGCCAAGAGCCAGCAGGGCACAGTGGCAGTTGCATCCCACTTTAGCTGACAGCAGCATGATGTGCCCAAGAGCTTGTGTCAGAGCAGCAGGAATATTGTGGAGAGTGGGAGCTGATCAGCTGAGCATTGAGAGCTGTGTTGGGCTGGGTTGGAGTGTTTCCTTGGCTCCTTGTGTCATTCACTCATCACTGATGCTCTAAACAAAGGCTTACAGGAGGGTGGTGAAAACAAGCCATGTGAAGTTTGCAGAGCAATGTTTTGCTGTCTCTTTCTGCTGTAGGAGGGAGAAATCGGGCCGAATTGTTCAGCTGAAATCAAGGTGACCTTCAAACCCCTGGAAGCACTGGAGTATGGAAGTGTGGCTTACTGCAGCATCTCAGGTGCAGCTCCTTTGCCCTGCCTCTCTCCCCCTCAGTGAAGCCATGGTGCCAGCCTGAGCCCACTGGGCTCCCATGGAAGTGCTGGGAAGAGTCCCTGGTCAGCAGGGCAGTGCTGGCACATCCCCCCTGGCCCTGCAGCTCCCAGGGAGTCTCCTGTGCCAGGCCAGGGCTCAGAATGCTGTGTGTGCCTGAGTGATCCCAGAACAGCCCAGGCGTGCAGGGAGAGGTTTTCATGCCATGGCTTTGCCAGCATTCCCTCAAAGGCCAGAGAGCTCCAGAGCAGAACAGCTTTAGTGAACAAGCACTCAGCCCCTGCAGGCCTCCAGGATGGCTCCATTTGCCATGGATCCATCATCAGGAAGCAGGAGCTGAGTTAGAAATGGGCTCCCTGAGCCTGGACCACCTCCCAGTGCCCAGAGAGCAGCAGAGCAGAGGGGGCTGAGCCCCACTGAGCCCGGGCTGTTGGTAGAGGGAGCAGCCTTGGCCAGCAGCTGCTTCTCTCCCTGTGTGACAGTTGTCACCTTGCAGCTCTCAGTCTGTGGCAATAGAACACAGTGCTGAGTGTCACAAGGGGAGCACTTGGGCAACAAAGTCCCGTGCTCCTGGGCCAGGGAGTTTGGGAATTGCCAAACTCTATAGGAGCTTTGTGCCTGCACTGAATGGATTTCAAAGCTCCTCTAGGTGCATGGGAAGGAAACCACAGAATCACAGTATGGTAAGGATGGAATGGACCTTAGAGATCATCTAGTCCCAAGGCCCCTGCCATGGGCAGGGACACCTCCCCCTAGAACAGGGAGCTCCAAGCCCCATCCAGCCTGGCTTGGAACACTTGCAGGGCTGGAACCTCCACAACTTCCCTGGGACACCTGCTCCAGTGCCTCACCACCCTCACAGGAAAAATTTCTTCCCTAATATCTCACCTAAATCACCTTTCTCTCCATGTCTACCCATTACTCCTTGACCTGTCTCTACAGGCACCAGAGATGTTTTAAGCTCAGCAAACTGGTGGCTCAAATTGGAAAGCAGCCCAAGGAATGGGTTAGAAATTGCAAGTCAGCCTCAAGGGATATGTCCTGAGGGAAGAGAAGGGTGCATATCTTCTCCTGCAGCATCAGGAGCTGGTTGCATCCAGCTCAGAGTCAGGGACTAGCACTGAGGCAGCCTGGAAAATGCAGTGGAGCAGAGGGAATGATTGTACTGCAATGGACATCTCTCCCCAGGCCATGAGAGCAGGCTGCCCCTGCAGCTCAGAGGGGAAGGCCAAGGACCCTTGGTTGAACTCAGCTCTCCTACTCTGAACCTTGGGAATGTTTTCGTCAACACCCCCCATGACTGTGAGGTGAGCAGCAGGGCTTGGGATGGATGCTGATGGCTCCTGAGGCAGCAGCAAGCCTGGTGCAGCTGTGGAATTGCTGCCAACCTGGGCAGCTGTGAGCAGGGAATATTTGATGGACTGCTGAAATCTGGGAGGTCACAAAGGTGTGCCTGTTGTTCCTGAAGCCCCAATCCCTGCTTTTGGGCAGCCTTCCTTAGGGATCAACTGGGAGGCTTCCTGCAAAACAACCCCTTGGCACATGAAACCATCACTGGCTCCAAAAGCTGCATGTTCAGAGGGTTTTGTGGCAGTGCCAGACACAAGGCACCTTTGGACTGGGCTCTGCAGAAGCAGCTGCAACAAACTGGCTGCCTTTGAGCTTCAGCCCACTGCCAACAGCTCCCAGCCAAGTGTCTGCTGCTTATTGCTGCAATCACAGGAAATCCTTGGGAGTTCTCTCCCTTGCTGACCAGTCCCTCACAGCACTTCAACCTTGGTGCATCACTGACTCTAGAAAGAGAAAAGTGTTCCTGGGAATAAAGCAAAGGGTTTTTCTACCTATTTGCCTCCCCCCCCCCAGTAGAGTCAAGCTTGCAAAAACTTCATGAGGCACTGCATCATGGCAGACACTTTCAAAATCTTGGCTGTGGATGGGAAAGGCACGCTGAGTTTTCTCACCAAAAGATGGTGCTGTCTGTACATTTTGATGCTGATGCCTCATTCTCAATGTATTGTTTTCATGGTCTGGGAAAAGGTGAATGAGCAGATGGTGCTGTTGGAGCTGTGCTCACTGGGGCAGCAGCAGCTCTGGGGTGATTCCCTACGCAGCTGCAATCAGCCCACGTTGCTCTCAGGGCCAGCTCTCAATGCGCTTGGTGCTGCTGAGCAGAGGGGCACTGCTCTGTGTCCATGGGATAAGCCAGGGTGACTGCAGTTCTGTGGAGTTGCCACTGCTCTGCATGAAAACCCAAAGGCAGAACTTGTCCTGTTGTATCTTTGGACTTCTGCCATTCAGCAGCACAAAGCACCTTCTGCCTTTTCTGGGTGTTCATTGCATCATTAGACAATAACTCACAAGAAGGGAAGGTTCCACACGTATTTCCATTTTGCTTTCTTGCTGCTGCAGGTGAAACTGATGAACCAAGGAGCTCTTGATGCTCCCTTCACCTGTCTCCCTTCAGCCACCAACCTGGGTTTGTGTTTCAAGTTTGCCCCCGAGGAGGGCATCATTGCAGCAGGTGGGAGCCAGGCTGTGCAGATCTCCTTCAGTGCCACCGTGCTGGGGAGCTTTGAGGAGCAGTTCCAGTTCAGTGTGGCTGGATCTCCTGTGCCTGCCATCCTGACCATCAGGTAAGGACCCTGGGAGCTGGGTGGGCACATCTGTGGCTGTCTCTGGGACATCCCCCACCTGCCTCCTTTTGGGGTGTAGCAGAGGAAAAAGGTGTTTCCTGAGGTCTGAATCTCTGCTCTGCTGCTGGCATTGCTTTAGTGTGAGGCTGTCTGCTGCCCTGTGTGGTAGCTGGGAGCTGGAATAACTCCTCCCTGCAGGGATCTCCCTGTGCCTTGGGCCATGGCAGGCAGTGGGATGGATCAGCTTTGGGCAGCAGCTGCTCTGGGATGTCCCACCTGAACACCCAGCAAGGCCCTCAGGGCTTTGCAGATGGGCCAGCCTGGCTGATTCTGCAGCAGCAGCAGTGTTTGTAAAACCTTGTGTGAATAATCCATGCCAGATGGGCAGCAGCAGCCTCAGCTCACCTCTCATGGCCATGCTGTGGGGACAAGCTGTGCCCCCAGCTCCTGTGCACAGAGGGCTCTGGTGCCTCCTTTGCACAGCCAGCAAAGCGCTGATGTGGGAGTCAGGAACTGGGCAGCAGGAACTGTGCCAGGGACATGGGCACCATCCCGTGCGCTGGTGCCATGGCAAGAGACAATCCTGGCCCAGCCAAAGGGAGAAGGGCGGATCATAGGGGAGGCAGAGCTCAGTGCTCAGCAGCGTGAGGCCTTGTCCCTGCCAGCCTGAGCCATGTGCTGCAGGATAATGGAGTGGAAGCAGGAGAGCTGATGCTGGCTGCTCTGCAGTTTTGGAGCTGGGCTGCTGCTCTTGGGTGGCACTGGCTCAAGGCAGTAAAGAAATGAAAGCAATCTGCACTGGATTATACTAATGAGATAAGGGAGATGGGTAAAGAAGAACAAGGGAGTTATTCCTTAGCAAGAGAAAAGTGGTGAGCAGGTGTGCCCATAGTGGAGAAACAAGTCTGCTGGCTTTGTTTTTGGAGGAAAAGTGCTGCTTTTTTTCATTTGGGAATCAAGAGGGAACCTTTCACCATCAAATAATTGATTCTCCTCTGTCCCTCCCCTAAAGTGGCCATGGGGTGTTTCTGCATAAGCAGCTTTCTCCTTGAGCAGGGGCAGGTGTCTCTTGTTGAGATGTGCAGAGCAGAGCCAGGGGCAGTCCTGTGAATACAATAGAGGACACAGTTCACTGGTTCTTGATTTTGAACCAAAAGGCAGAGTGGGCACTGATTGGCATCAACCATGAAATCAACTGGTGAATGTTGTGCAGCTTCAAGTGCTGATTTCAGTGGATGTTGGTGGCTTTTGGAGTGTGTCTGCTGAGTTGAAGGACAGGTGAGGTGCTGTGCTAGATTCAGGACAGCCAAGTTTGGTTGTTGAAGCTCTTGCTCTTGGCTGTGCCAGCTGGTGCACTGCTGACAAGCCAGTCCTTTCCTCTAGGATTCATCTGTGCCCTGGGTAGAACTGTTGCTGCTCTTTTCAGAGGATGTTTGGGAATGCCCTGGATTTGTGTCTCAGAACAGTGTCTGTAATGATTGTGTCAAACTGTCTTGAGAAAGCTCCTCCATGGGAACAGCAGTTGCAGCTCAGAAAGAGCAAAGCAGGGAAGCCGTGGCTGGAAGGGCTGTTTACAGAAGTTTGTGGGGACACCTTGATCTCCATGCCATTGCAGATGGGGAAACTGAGGCACGGAGCCATGTCTGGGTGTGTGTTCAGGGTCCTTCATGGGACCCCCAGCAACCCGGGGGCTTCTCCTGCCTGCCCTGTGCCCAGAGCTCATTAGGGGCTGTTGGCTGCTGCCCCTTGGCTTGAGCTGCCTCCTGTGCCCAGGGCCCTGTGCTGAGCACACGGGGCTGGGTTGGTTGGAAACCCAGGGTGCCCTGAGCCCGGGTTTTGTGCCCCCGAGCCACGACAGCCGGACCTGTGCAATGCCTTTAACCGAGCCATTGCCTGCTCTGTCCTCGGCCTGCAGGGGCAGCGTCACTGCACCGAGTTTACACTTCGACCTCGCTGAGCTCGACTTCGGGGACATCTCCTTTGGTGAGTGTTCCCTGGGCTGGGACACAGCCTCAGGGATCTGTGCCTTCCAACAGAAAAGCATCCCTCACTCCTGCTCTGCCCCAGCAGCCTCTTCAGGCTGTGAACTGCAGGTCTGCTGCCGCTGCTGCCTCAGCGGGCATTTTGCCATTGTGAGATCCAATGGAAGCAAGGAATAGGAAGGCAGTATTTTCTGGTGTCTCTGTGCTGCTTTAAAAGACAGATGTCTGCCAAGGAAAGTGGGAATCTTCCTGCAATGGAAAGATGAGCCCCTCCCTCCAAATGATTATCCCTTTGAAATGACAGGGCTCCCAGGCAAAACTGTGGGAAAAGGAATAACAGTTCTTTGCTAGACTATCTCAGGAGAGCACAGACAAGAAGGCAAGAACAGACATTTCCCAGATGCCAAGTCCTGTTTTTCCCCTTTGGTGGAGTTCTGGTCTCAGCAGGAGGAGCTGTGGGCTCTGGCAGGGCAGGGATCCCCCCCAGCCGGTGCGGGAAGGGAAATGAAGGAGGAAATGCTCCTTTTGCAGAGCCCCAGAGGGCAGGGGGATGCGGGCAGTGCCCAGCAGCAGCAGCAGCAGCGGGGCAGGCAGGCAGGGTCGGTGCCAGCGCTGAGCTGCAGCCAGGGCAGCCCCGGGCCAAGCACAAACCCTCCCGCAGCAGCAGCGGCCGAGCTGCGAGCCCCGAGCGGGAGGAAGGGAAGCTCCGCTCACTGCCCAGCCTCAGCTCCCGCTGCACAGCCGCCCACGGCATCACGCCAAAACTCCCAAAAACCCCCCAGGGAAAAGCCCAGCCCAGGGCCAAAACCGCCCCAAACCCCCCAGAACCCCCATCCCCCTTCCCAGACCAAGGGCAACATTCACGGCCAAGCCTAAACCCAGAACAATGAAGTTCATGAACTTCTGAAGGAAACTCATTGCCTTTTTTGAGCTGCTTCTTCCCCAGCCTGCATCACCACGGAGGCACTTGTCAAGTTGACTTTGAAAGGAATGAAACAAGAAAGGCACCAGATGGAAATATGGTTCTGAAGCAGGAGATTGATCCTGCTGAATCCAATTTCATGCCTAAGGGCTCTTTGGCTGAAGGCAGCTGTTGTATCTTTGCTTCTTTGTAACTGTTGACTGTTGTCTGCATGTGCTGTCCTCAGTCTCATTGGAGGTTTTGACATCTGGGTTTGTCCTTTTTGTGCCTCTCTTGCCTCCCTGCTGGAGTCCCTGCTGGAGCTGGCAGTGGTCACTTGGATGGGCGCAGAGAAGCTCTGGGCTGCAGCTGCAGTTGTTTTTCCTCCCCATCTGTGTCCCAGTGACTCTTGGTGAGCAGGCCTGGGGAGAAGTCTCCTCCCCACAGAGCTGGCCAGCCCAGTCAGATGTGCAGTGCAGAGCAGGCTGTGGCTGCTCTGTGCACTCTGCAGGACATCCCCACCATGAGTGGCTGTATCTCTGGCTTTGCAGGATGGAAAGCAAATCTCAGAGCCAAAGTGGGGTAAACCCTTGCAGGCAGCACTCCCAGTGAGCAGCACGGCTGTGATGTCCCTGTGTGTGGGCTGAGGTGGGACCTGGTTCCTGATTGCTAATCTCAAAGCAAGGCTGGGCTGTGCCCCCAGCTGAGTGGGCTCTGAGCTGTCACGTGCTCAGTCTGTTTGGCCCAAAGCAAGAGATGCCTTAAGGATCCTGCAGAGAGAAGCTGCATTAGGGTGCTTTGCATCACCTTCTAGTTCCTGATTCCATCCTCACTTTCTTTTGCTGTAGCTTCTTCTCACTGACAACTCACTGTTTATATGTCTTGAAAAAGGTGGGAGTGTTGGCAGGCTGAGCAGGGAATTGGACAGCTTGAATTCTCAGAGTAAATGCTGGGTCTGGGTGCACACTCATCACTGAGAGAGAACTGGTGCTGGTTTGGGGCAGGTGAGGGAGCTCGTCCCCATCCCAAAGAGAGAAGCTTGCAGTGTTCAGCAGGGCTAGGAGTAGGCATTTTCAAGGCTGCAGTCTGGAATCTGTGTCAAAGGGAACTAAGTGACGATTAATTCCTCACGCAGCTTCTGGGTGAGCTGTAGTTCAGATCATAAAGAGCTCAACTCCAATCCCACTTTGATCCTGCCAGGATCTTGCCCCCAGGATCATGCCCTGCTGGGGGCCTGAATGGCTGTTTGTGTCCTTGCCCAGGCTTTCCCTACACGCAGCGCTGCCGCCTCACCAACAGCTCCGCGGTGCCCCTGACTTTCCAGCTCCGCATGTCGGACGATGGCACGCAGCCGGCTGTGGACAGCGTGGATCAGATCCGCAGGGACACCGACCCGGCCTGGAGCAAGGGAATCCATTTCCATGTGGAGCCCAGGGAGTTCACCATCAATCCCAGCCAAGGCACCATCCTCCCCCAGGGACACCAGGACATCGAGGTACAGCAAGAGCCCGGCCACAGCCGCTGCAGCACCAGGGCTGGAGCTGCACTGCAGGGTGGGAGGGCTTTAGCTCTGGTGCCAGCTTGGAGCATCCTGGCACTGAGAGATCTGCACTGCTGGGAGGCCTCTGCTGGCTGGCTTAGTCGGGATGTTCCTCAAGGAGCACTGTTTGCTTTCCAAAATCATATGCTGAGCTCACAGACCTTATGGCCAAGGCCTGAAACCATTCTTGTGTTTTTGAGAACAATTGGTTTGATTGCAACGGGGCAGAGCAAGGATGAGGGCAGAAGGTGGCTGTTAGAGAAATGTCATTTTATAAAGCAGTTAGCTTTTCTTCTTGGTCTCTTTTCCCTCCTCCTGGGGAGCAGAATGATTTGTGTTCACTGCAGGAAGCTCCAGTGGAGACAAAAAAATCTGCAGCCATGTGTAGCGGTTCAAATTGATTGTATTGATTCCTTGTTAAGTGGTTTGTTCTGTTGTACCCCGTGTTCTCCCCGAGTTGGTTTACCCCTGGGTTTTACCCTCCCTCAAAGCTGTCCCTCATGCCATTCCCTGCCCCTTGTTCCAGCTCTTTCCCTGCCTGTCAAACCCAGCCCCTTTTGTTCTCCAACCTTTGCCAATTTAACCTGCAGCCAATCCCTGTCTGCAACACCCCTTTGGAATTCCCCTGTTCCTGGAGGCCCCATTGGCCCATGTGAGCCATCCTCCCCACCCTCCTACCCAAAGTGGCCCCAGACACTTGATGTAATGCCCTCAGTGCTCCCCTGAGGATTCCCTTTTGGTTTGCTGTTTGTATCCACCCCCTGATTTTTGTCTGTACAAAAGCCCTTGCACAGGAGTGTCCAGGGCTCTTTTGGCACTGATTCTTTTGCTTGGAATAAACCCTTCCTTGTGGAACTTCAAGACACAGATCCTCCTCCTTTCTCCTCTTCCTGGTCCCGTTGGTGGCTTGTCTCTTGCAGCATAGAGCAAGAGGCTCTGAGGGTTCTGCCTGTGGTCATTGCCCACCCTGGGCCAGTTCTGAGGGTTCTGCCTGTGGTCAGTGCCCAGCCTGGGGCAGTTCTGAGGGTTCTGCCTGTGGTCAATGCCCACCCTGGGGCAGTTCTGAGGGTTCTGCCTCTGGTCATTGCCCACCCTGGGCCAGTTCTGAGGGTTCTGCCTGTGGTCATTGCCCACCCTGGGGCAGTTCTGAGGGTTCTGCCTGTGGTCAATGCCCACCCTGGGGCAGTTCCCCACTCCTGGTGTGAAGTTCTCAGAGCCAGCCCGGGCTCGGGGTCCCAGGGCAGCCATGAACTGCCCAGCACCTGCTTTGCCCTCAGCCTCCTGCTGTAAAGCTGAACTCGTTGTGGTCAAGTCAGATTTCCTCTGCATGGATGTCTTTGTAGTCAGATGAGAAATTGGCCCCTTCATTTGAATGCAGTGATGCATGGAGCTGTAGTCTAATGTTTTAATGTAGCTGACCTGTGCCCTGATAGCAAGGTGTGTTTAACAAATCTGGTATTGCCAGAAGGCTTTTGTTACTCTGAGACTGTGCTCTACACATGGAGCAGCAGAAGAATTGAGGCCAAATCCTCCCTCAGGAACTGGAGGATATCACCCGTGGGTAATGAGCTTTTGTAAGGAAGAATTGACTGTTCTTCTCTTCCACCAGGTGACCCTGTGCTCCAACACGGTGATGGAGTTCTACCGGAGATTGCTGGTGGACCTGGAGGGTATTGGCAAGGGAGTGGCATCCCTGATCATCACAGCCAGGTACCAGCCCTTGCCTGGCCTCCCCCAGGCACTGCCTTGCCCAGGCTGTGCTGGCTGCAGCTGCCAAGGAGAAGTGCTGCCGAATGCCCTCATGTTGTGCCAGCTGGACACGAGAACAGCAGTGCTTGGGCAGCAGACCGTGGTGAAAAGCACGTTTGCTCACAGCCCAGCACGGCCCTGGGCCCTCTTCTAAAGGCACCAGGAATGATATCATTGATTGGCCTGGTTTTTGGTGTTTGAGGTGGAACAAATTTCCTGAGGGCCTCCTCTCCTTCAGGCTGCAAGGGGTGGAGTTGTGCTGGCTGTGAGCACCGTGCATTGGTTTGGGCCACACCAAGCAGCTGCTGAGAGTCAGGCTCTGGCTCTGTCCATGAGGGCACATGGCAGGGGGGAAGTGGCTCCCAGCAAGAGTGGGGAGGGCAAGGTCTGACAAGGGGAAAGCAGCCCTTCATGTGGCAGCTCAGCTCCAGTTTTTCTCATTACCTCTGCTTCCCATTTTGAGCTTTAATGTTGTCAGAGTTGAGAGCAAAAGTCATTGTTGCTGCAGCAGAATTCCATGCTGCTGTGCTGCTGTGGGTGTCAGTGTGATGCCCAGAGGGATGCAGCTCCCTGGTGCTGTTCCCTGTGCCAGGCAGAGCCATGCAGGCAGTGCCTGGGCTGCCACTGTGTACAGCAGGTGGAGCTGGGGCCAGGCAGTGCCTGGAGCTGTGCAGTGAAGGAGCCAGGGAGCTGCAGGGCCTGGCAGGGGCTGATCAGCCCCTCTGTGGGGCAGCTGCTGTCTCGTGCCCTCCAGGGCTGGGGCAAAGAGCTGAGTTCTCTGGCAGGGCAACAGCACCATGGCAGAGAAGGGAGTCATTTTTTACTGAGACACTGGAGCTGTGTGTTCCTTGAGCCTTAGGGAGCACTGATCCTTGTTGGGAAGGCTCCCCCAGAGCTTGTGGGTCACTGGCACTGTTCCAGGAGTCCTTGCAAGCCTTCTTGGGTAAAGGAGGGGCTGAGGCAGCTGTGGGGCAAAGTGCTCTGCCTGGGGCACTTGGCAGCCTCTGGGTGCTGCCTCTCAGGGTTTGCCCCTCCTTGACAAGACATGTTGGAGTGGGAAGAGGTAGAAGGCAATTTATCCCTGTAGGGCTCTTCAATGTGCATTTGGCAGTGACCAATGTGTTCTGCTCCATTTCACAATCTTTGGGGGTAGGCATTCTCCATTCTCTCAGTATCTCTGATTGTCCTGGGGTCATCTCTTTGCCCAGATGTCTCGTTCCTGAGCTCCAAGTGTCCTCCCCAGTGCTGCTGTGTGATGAGTGCCACCTGAAGGTGCCCTATGAGAGGAAGATCCTCATTAGGAATCCCAGCCACCTTCCTGGCTGCTACGGGCTTATTCCCCAGGTTTGGCATCACATCCACCTCCTCCTGTCAAATAATCCTGAGGAGATTATTAGGGGAAAAAACGGTTTGGATAAAGCCTTGCTGGTTTCTATTCAGTCTTAAAGATCTGCTGAGAACAGGATCCTACCCAACTGTAAACTTGAGGAGGCAGTTTAAGCTCCTGAGGAAACAGTTGATGTTCCAGTCCTCAGTTTGTTTTCCTGTGGGAGATCTTGGAGGGTTGTGAAAAGCTGCTGCACCCACAGACACCAGTGCCTGTGCTGGCAGCCTCCTTGGAGGATCCCCTGGGAGTGCTAAACCTACAATTCTTGCATCTTGTTTGTGCCTTTGACCTTTGTCCTGGGGAGCTTTAAAGGTGTGTGTAAGTTGCTGTTGTGGTGGATGTTAAGGAGCCTAAAGTTTCTTGAGAGGTCCCTCTGAATCTGCGTTTCATTGTGTCCCTTCCAGAAGCGCAAGGAGGACTCTGCTGTGCTCTACTCCAGCCCCAAGCCCTGTGGGATTGTGCAGCCCCAGAGCACAGCAGAGATCCCAGTTGTGGTGGCAGTGCAGGCCCTGGGCACGCATCGCACCGACGTTCTCATCGGCGTGTTCGGGGATGAGAGAAACCCCCTGGTGAGGGCAAGGGGAGCTGTGAGCCTGTGTGCAGCTGCTCCTGGCAGGGTGCACGGGGACAGGGATTCTGCCGGGGAAAACAGGCACAGGCTGCTGGGGAGAAGGACAGGAGGGATGGGGGCACAAACGGCTCCTGCCTTAGAGGTGGGAATCTCAGTGTCTGACACAGAATGGAGTTGGGCTAAGCTGGAATCCCGGGGCATTTGAGGTCATTATTCTTTCAAATGCTGTTAACTTTGGAAACATCTGTTTGAAAATGTCATCTCTCTGAGCGCAAAAGAGGATGTCAGAAGTCTTCTAGGAACCTTGAGCTTTCTGTAAAAGAAAGGAAAGCTGGCATTTGAAGACTGGTTGCAAGGACTGAAACTTTGATTAAAACATATGGAAATGGCAATGCCAAATTCCCTGGATGGCACCAAACATCTGAACCTGGGCCATCGTGGCACTGCCTGTAAATCAGTGAACAGGAAGGAAAGGCAATGCAGGCTGTGCCAGGGAGCCTGAAGTTTGACCAAACAGTTGCTTTTAACTATCAGGCTGCTTCCCTTAAAGAGGAGGGTTTCTTCCTCACCAGAAGAACCAGTTGTTTAACAGTCAGGCTGGTCTTACCTAGAGATTTCTTGCAAAGATTAAAGCTTTCGGACAATAATTTTTAGTTTGAAAGGTTCTCTTACCTTAATCCTTTTCAATTTGGAGGTGAACATTAAATTTTCTTTTTCCCCAAAAGCCCAGCATTTCAGCTGGAGAGTGGTAGCTGTCCCTAAAGAAATAACTTGAGCAGGGTTGAGCTGTTGAAGGTTTTTTAGGTTTCTCTGTTGTGATTTGTTTTGGGTTTTTTAAAATCTTTCTTGCTTGCTTCCTAGAACAGAGAGCACAGTTACGGAGCTCAGGACAGCTGGCAGAAATCTCCCCAAGCCCAAGGCTGGCAGAGCTTGGCAGGATCCCAGCACCACAGCCTGTGTATGTATGGATGGAAGGATGGATGGATGGATGGATGGATGGATGGATGGATGGATGGATGGATGGATGGATGGATGGATGGATGGGGAATGCGACCTGAGTCACCTGGGAGTGTTGTAAAATGTCAACCAACCCCCCAGCAGTGTCAGGGGAATGTTCCTGATAAATCCCTGGTGGAGCTGCAGAGTTTCTGGCCTTGGGCACTGGGTGGGCTGTGCTGGCTTGGCACTGGCTGGGTCTGCCCCTCGGTGTCTCAAATCTCACCTTTTTGCTGCCTTCTCTGTCTTTTTCTCTCCCACTGTGCTTTTTGCATCCCCACCAGGTGTAAATGCCTGTCCTCTGTAGTTGCTCAGTGCAAGCAGTTGCAGCTGCTGCAGCACCTCAGTGTCATCCCTGGGCTGCCTTTAGAACAGACCTGCCCCAGCCTGGATTGGGAAGGGCTGGATCAAACCATTTCTCAGTTCAACGAGCCAGCACCCAGCCAGGGGCTGCATCCTGGCCAGGAGCTGCTCGTGCAGGTGTCCCTCCCTCCGTCCCACTGCAGGTCCCTGTTCATAGTTATTTATTTTCCAGAGATGAGCTCCACCCACCTAAATTCAAACCCCAACCACCAAAGGAGAGGAGAACCAGTCTGGATTGCCTGGCAACTCGATGGAGGCACTTCAGGACTGGACAGGAGGAGGCAGACAGAGCCATGTCCAGGTTTAGAGCAAATTTGGGGAAGAATCCCCCGAAGGAGCTCCGGTGGGAAAAAAGCAGATCCAGTCGGCCCCTCCCCCCAACTGATCTGGGAGGAAAAAATACCTCCTTGGAGAAAAGTGGAAAAAAACCTGTTTGTTAAACAATAAAACCAAAACAATATCAAACAATGAGACCTCTTGCCACTCTAAAAGAGATGACAGACTGAGAAAACCCTGTCCCTGGGTTGCAGCTCACTCAGTCTCTGATCAGTCCCTCCGGTGCTGGAATTGTCACAGGCCAGGCCCGGCCCGGTGGGCCACAGCTGCAGCTGCCAGTGCTCTGCTGGGTGTTCAGTCCAGAGCAGTTTCAAGAGGTCCAAAGAAAAGGAAAAAAAAACAGTCCAGGGAACTTCTTTGCCTCAGCTAGCTAACACTAACTGAAAAGCAAAGGAAGAGCTCTGTTCTGCTGTGTGTCCACAGACAGCCACAGTCCAGGAGGAGGAATGTGGAGGAGTCGAATACAGTGTCTGAAAACAAACTGTGCGCTTCTTCTCTCCCCCCCTTCACTCTCTGCAACACTCTTAAAGGTGCAAAACTTATTATTCAACATAAACAAAATGAGACGATTGGGGACAAAAGCATCATACAGTCAAGCCAGGACATTCCACCCCTTATCCCCATATCGTCTGCTTACTACTAAAACTAATATAAATTCTAACTCTACAAGTACATACATGATACATCCATTATACAGCAACACACAGACAATGGTAATAACATTCAGCAAACAGTGATATTTACACAGGTTTTATCCAATAATCAGATCTCCCTCAGGTACACATCATGTTCTTCCATCTTTTTGCATTATCCACCATGTGCAACCTGGTCCCTGAGCAAAAACAACCCCACGAATGGGTTTGTCTGTATTCGAGGCAGAATTAATCCAAACTGTCTTCCCTAATAAACCTCTGACATGTATCACTGGGACTTTGTCTCCATCTACTGTCTGCAAAGGCTCAGATTGGGCAGGGCCCACTCGGTTAGTAGAGCCTCGGGTGTTAACTAACCAGGTGGCTTTAGCCAGATGCTGCTCCCAATTTTTGGAAGATCCCCCACCTAATGCTTTCAATGTGGTTTTTATAGCCCGTTGTACCTCTCTACTTTTCCTGCAGCTGGTGCATGGTAGGGGATATGGTACACCCACTCAATGCCATGCTCCCTAGCCCAGGTGTTGATAAGGCTGTTCTTGAAATGAGTGCCATTGTCTGACTCAATCCTCTCAGGGGTACCATGTCTCCACAGAACTTGCTTTTCCAGGCCCAGGATGGTGTTCCAGGCTGTAGCATGAGACACAGGGTAGGTTTCCAACCATCCAGTGATGGCTTCCACCATGGTCAGCACGTAGCGCTTGCCCTGGCGTGTCTGGGGCAGTGTGATGTAGTCAATCTGCCAGGCCTCCCCATACCTGTACTTGGACCACTGCCCACTGTACCACAGCGGCTTCACTCGCTTGGCCTGCTTGATGGCCGCACACGTCTCACAGTCATGGATAACCTGAGCAATACTGTCCATGGTTAAATCCACCCCTCGGTCTCGTGCCCATTTATAGGGGGCATCCCTGCCCTGATGGCCTGAGGCATCATGGGTCTGTCGAGCTCGGAATAACTCTCCTTTATGTTGCCAATCTAAGTCTATCTTTGACACCTCTATCTTTGCAGCCTGGTCTACCTGCTCATTGTTTTGGTGCTCCTCATTAGCTCTACTCTTGGGAATGTGAGCATCCACATGGTGGACTTTCACAGGTAGCCTCCCTACCCTGGTAGCAACATCTTTCCACTCTTCAGCAGCCCAAATTGGTTTTCTTCTATGCTGCCAGTTAGCCTGTTTCCACTTCTCCAGCCATCCCCACAGACCATTGGCTACCATCCATGAATCAGTGTAAAGGTAGAGCTTTGGCCACTTCTCTCTCTCAGCAATGTCCAGGGCCAGTTGAACAGCTTTGAGTTCAGCAAGTTGGCTTGATCCACCTTCTCCTTCAGTGGCCTCTGCCACCTGTCGTGTGGGGCTCCATGCGGCTGCTTTCCACTTCCGGTTCATTCCACACTGCGGCACGAACCATCAGTAAAGAGAGCGTATCGTGTATCTTCTGCTGGCAGTCAGTTGTATGGTGGAGCTTCCTCAGCCCGTGTCACTTCTTGTTTCCCTTCATCAGCGAGACCAACGTTTTCACCTTCCAGCCAGTTTGTAATTATTTCCAGAATCCCAGGGTGATTCAGTTTTCCAATACGGGCGCGCTGTGTGATAACAGCAATCCATTTGCTCCATGTAGCACTGGTGGCATGGTGTGTAGAGGGAACTTTTGCTTTGAACATCCACCCCAGTTCTGGTAGTCAAGGTGCCAGGAGGAGTTGTGCTTCAGTGCCTGTTACCTCTGAGGCAGCCTGGACTCCTTCATAGGCAGCCAGGATTTCTTTCTCTGTTGGAGTGTAGTTGGCTTCAGACCCTCTGTAGCTACGATTCCAAAATCCTAGTGGTCGGCCTCGAGTCTCCCAGGCACCTTCTGCCAAAGGCTCCAGGACAAGCCATGATTCCTGGCTGCAGAGTAGAGCATGTTCTTCACCTCTGGTCCTGTCCTGACTGGGCCAAGGGCTACTGCATGAGCAATCTCCTGCTTGATCTGTGCAAAGGCTTGTTGCTGCTCAGGGCCTCAGTGGAAAGTGTTCTTCTTACGGGTGACCAGGTAGAGAGGGCTCACAATCTGACTGTATTCGGGAACGTGCATCTTCCAAAAAACCTATGGCGCCTAGGAAAGCTTGTGTCTCCTTCTTATTGGTGGGTGGAGACATTGCTGTGATCTTGTTGATGACATCGGTGGGAATCTGACACCGTCTGTCTTGCCACTTCACTCCCAGAATCTGGATCTCTCAGGCAGGTCCCTTGACTTTGCTCTTCTTGGTGGCGAAGCCAGCTTTTAGGAGAATCTGGATGATTTTCTCCCCTTTCTCGAACACCTCTGCTGCTGTCTTCCCCCACACAATGATGTCATCAATATATTGCAGGTGTTCTGGAGCCTCACCCTTTTCCAGTGCAGCCTGGATCAGTCCATGGCAGATGGTGGGGCTGTGCTTCCACCCCTGGGTTCCAGGGGTACAGTCGGTTCCAGGTGTACTGCACGCCTCTCCAGGTGAAAGCAAATTGAGGCCTGCATTCTGCTGCCAGAGGAATGGAGAAAAATGCATTGGCAATGTCTATAGTGGCATACCACCTTGCTGCCTTGGACTCCAGCTCGTATTGGAGTTCCAGCCTGTCTGGCACAGCAGTGCTCAGGGGTGGAGCCACTTCATTCAATGCACGATAGTTCACTGTCAATCTCCATTCTCCTTCAGATTTATGCACAGGCCAAATGGGGCTGTTGAAGGTTGAGTAGGTCTTGCTGACCACCCCTTGGCTCTCCAGCTCTCGGATGATTTTGTGGATGGGGATCACAGCATCTCGATTCGTTCGGTACTGTCAGCGGTGCACTGTTGAGGTGGCAACTGGCACTCATTGCTCTTCCACCTTCAGGAGACCTACTGCAGATGGGCTTTGTGACAGTCCAGGCAAGGTGTTCAACTGCTTGACACCCTCTGTCTCTACAGCAGCTATTCCAAATGCCCATCTGAGTCCCTTTGGGTCTTTGAAATACCCACTTAGAAGGTAGTCTATGCCCAAAATACATGGGGCGTCTGGGCCAGTCACAATAGAGTGTTTCTTCCAGTCATTTCTAGTCAGGCTCACCTCAGCTTCCACCAAAGTAAAATCCTGTGATCCCCCTCTCACACTAGCAATAGAAACAGACTGTCCCCACATGTCTCGATGGGATTAACGTACATTGTGCACCAGTGTCAACCAAAGCTTTGTATTCTTGTGGTTCAGATGTGCCAGGACAATGAATCCACACAGTCCAAAATCACGGTTTTCCCCAGCCTCTACCTGGCTAGAGACAGGGCCCCTCTAAGCCTGGTTATCCTTCTTTCCCTGGGCATATGTCTTGGAGATTCCTTCAAGGGGATCAAAAATATTGTCATTATCATGATATGTGACAGTTTGGTTACTGGCCACTGGAGCTGCTTCCCTTTTGGAACTTCCTCTCTGAGTCTTCAGTTCACGCACCTGTTGTGCCAGAGCAGTGGTAGGTTTTCTATGCCATCTCCCCATGTGTTCTCCACAATCACACAGGTAGAACCACAGCTCAGCTCGTGGGTTGTACCTTCTCTCGCCATCTGGGGAACGTCTGCATTGGGTTCCAGAACCTCTGATCTGTACTGCCGAGATTTGGAGAAAGCCCTCTTTAATCTCCTCCCTCAGTTTCTTGTGACCCTCCTCCATCTTGTCTTCTAATTTTTGCAGACATGTTTCCACCGCTGCGATTCTGGCATGTGTTGGGCCATTCACAGTGTCCGCATATGCTCGGAGCTTCCTTGCCATATCCAGCACAGTCTCCTCACCATCATCCCGCTTCATTATTGCTAAAGCAGAAGCGTATTCTCGTCCAAGTCGTACGGCCCAAGTCGTACAAGTTTTCTCCACATCAGAGATGTGCATGGTACCAAGTCTGGATTTACAATGTTTCCATCATCTGAGAAGACAATCTCAGCCATTGCCATTTCCCTCAAGCGTTGAATCCCTTGTTGTATGGTTTTCCACTGGGTTTGCTGCATATAGAGATCGTCTGCACACAGGTATCTTTGTGCTACACTTCTTAGGACCCGTTCCCAGAGGCTGTGAGGGTTAGCCCCGCTCATCATTCCTTGGTCTATGACAGGATCCTGTGACAGGGATCCCAAATGCCTCGCTTCAGTGCCATCCAGAATTGTAGCCTCACCTGCAGCATCCCAGAGCCAAACTAACCAACTAATTATGGATTCATCAGGTCGTCGGGTGTAATCCTTCCTTAGGCCACGAAGGTCCTTCAGGGAATAAGACTCAATATTGGCGTCTGATCTTGCACCTGCTGCTTTGACTCCTGATTTTATGTCAGGAGGCATCAAGGTTCCTTCTCCTGTATCACCATCATCATCATCATCCACTGGTCGATTAGTTTTTTCTGTGCATTTCTCACTTCTAGTACTGGTAGCAACAGCCATGGGTTTAGATGCTGGCTTAGGCTCACTATCTGGTTTGGCTGCTGGCTTCGAGCCTGGGCTGTTTGCTACAGCTTGAGTGACTGGGATAGCTGATTTATCTCCCTGCCCCCCTGCCTCTGTCTGCTGCCCTACACTATCTAACAGTGTGATAAGCATAGGCCAGGGCCCAACTTATTGCAATGAGCCTTTTCTCCTTAGAATCGTCATGGCACTTCTCTTTTAGGTATTTCCCCACTTCTGCTGCATTCTGAATTTGTTCCCATGGAAAATCCCAGTCTACAGGATCAGAAAATTCCTTAGGGTTTGGCCTATATTTTCCCATTGTCCACACCACTCAGGATTTTTCACACCTGCATCTGCTTCTGGGACAGGGGTCTCACCAACTCCTCTGGATATCGCAGCCCTCATTTTAGAGAAGCTGCAGACCATATAGAGGAAGCTTACCAGATTAAATACCAGAAAGATGGTCTCTTTAACATTCAGGGGAAACTGAACATTTCCAAAAAGTGACATAACAGATCCAAAGGAGAAGAAGGAAAGGGAAGGCTGGAAAGTCTCATTCTTGGCTCCTCCTCTAACAGACTGAGTGTAATTACTAATAAATTCCGAAAACCTACTACTGGAATTGGGATGCAGGGTAGGATGAAGAAACCATAAACCATACATATCGTAAACAGAGGCCAGTATCTTTGTAAAAGCTTTATAAATCATTATCACCAAGACCAGCACAACAGCTGTTCCAATCCATACCCCTCTACTGTAAAAATTACTTGTTAAGCACAATAATCCTAGTGACCAGAAAGGTATTGAAACCTCAAAAAGGTCTAGAGCCCAGAGCCACACTAAGGCTTTCACAACCAGAGACATCAGGGGTTCAAGCAGCATGGCTACTAACTGCTTTAACAACAAGAAACACACAATTAATAGAGCTTTTTTCCAGCTTTTTCCAGCCGCGCATTGGGTGCCAATTCATGTATTTGTCCAGGTTTAGAGCAAATTTGGGGAAGAATCCCCCAAAGGAGCTCTGGTGGGAAAAGCAGATCCAATCGGCCCCTCCCCCCAACTGGTCCAGGAGGAAAAAATACCTCCTTGGAGAAAAGTGGAAAAAAAACTGTTTGTTAAACAATAAAACCAAAACAATATCAAACAATGAGACCCCTTGCCACTCTAAAAGAGATGACAAACTGAGAAAAGCCCGTCCCCGGGTTGCAGCTCACTCAGTCTCTGATCAGTCCCTCCGGTGCTGGAATTGTCGCAGGCCAGGCCCGGCCGGGTGAGCCACAGCTGCAGCTGCCGGTGCTCTGCTGGGTGTTCAGTCCAGAGCAGTTTCAAGAGGTCCAAAGAAAAAGGAAAAAACACAGTCCAGGGAACTTTTCTGCCTCAGCTAGCTGGAACTAACTGAAAAGCAAAGGAAGAGCTCTGTCCCACTGTCTGTCCATCCTCAGACAACAACAGTCCAGGAGCAGGAATGTGGAGGAGTGAGTGCAGTGTCTGAAAACAAACTGCGCGCTTCTTCTCTCCCTCACTTCACTCTCTGGAACACTCTTAAAGGTACAAAACTTATTATTCAACATAAACAGAATGAGACGACTGGGGATAAAAGCATCATACAGTCAACCCAGGACACATGGCCACTCCCCCTGCAGGTTTAACTTAGGCCAGACTTCCATACAATAGTGAATCATTTTTATTTTGTCTAAGCCTTTTGTGGCCTCCTGAGTGTCCCATTGATCTAGCATCTGTCCAAGAGGACTATCAGGGGGAATATTCTTCTCTTTTTTCTCATCTTCCCTTCCAAATCTTCTTCTTTTACTCAAACACTTTCCCATACTGACTCTAATTTGGTTCCTAACTGAAATCTTAAGGTGCCCCTACCCGAACAAAAACTACAGACAGGCAAAACAACACTTAATATTCTTTTACTGCTCAAGCAGTCATTCACTTTCACACTGGTAAGTATGGGGAATTTACTCACATACTCGGGAAAAGGAGGGGAACCTCACCCACACTCACGGGCTTCACCTTTCACTTCCCAGGGGTTAGGTCCCAACGGGGCTCCCTCTGGCCCCTCCCTTGTACGCCTAGCTAGGTCTGGGGTTATGTCCCAATGGGGCTCCCTCTGGCCCCTCCCTTGGCACCCCTAGGCTGGGGGTTATGTCCCAATGGGGGTCCCTCTGGCCCCTCCCTTGCACCCCTCCTAACCAGGAGGTGGGGTCCTACCCCTTTTGGAGGCACCTCAACCACCGATTCCACTCACTTCCCCCCGTGTCCAGAAATGCGGTACTTGGGGCCCTCACTGGCATCGGGGCTCCGAGCTGCCGGCCTCCGTCTCACTCTCTTGCCACTCGCTCGCCTCCAACTCCCGCCACCGGTTCTTCCCAGGTCCCGGTGCTCCTCTGCGTCGCCAGTCCCAGGCTGTCTTCCCAGGTCTGGCGTAGCCAGCTGTTCCCTGGAGGCCCAAAAGGGCGGGCGGCTGTCCTGTCCTCAGTCCTCTTCGGATGTGGCTATCCCGGAGGAGTCCCCAGGCTGTGATAAATACGGCCAGGAGAGCAGCTCCTTTAAAAAGGCCTTTATTAAAGACAGCTCTGGCTGGGGAACCTGAGGGGTCATGCACACTGCCACTGCTCTCACTGGATGACGCTGAGGAGGAGGAGGAGGAGGAGGAGTACAGCTTTGTCTCTCGGCAGAGCTGGGGCTTCCGTCCTCATGAGGGTCCTTAGGAAGGTAAATATTGGCTCACAGCCAAGGGGTATCTTCCAAGCTGGGTACTATCAAAATTATGGTGACAGGACAGAATCCGGCTCTGGCAAGAGTGGGTGACTTAGTGTGGTTCTGATGGGCTAAAGTCAAAGTTTGTGTGCTAGTTCGTTGTTTTGAAAGGGTTCATAGAGTTCCCACAGCCTCTCATTTGAATTCAGTCCGGGTGCAAGTCCTCCTGGGAGCAGGGGAGTAGGGGAAGTGGTTCCCGATGGGAATGGATACAAATCCCGGGTGAGACGGAAAGGGGAACAAATACAGAGTATGACGGGGAAAGATACAAATACAGGATAAAATAGCAACATCTAACAGCAGCAACTAAAGAATACTAACATTCAAAGTTTAACAAAAGACTAACAAGGGGTACAAATACAGAGTATGACAAGGAGAGATACAAATACAGGGTAAAATGGCAACTGCAGGCAAGTCCCAGAACTCTAACATTCAATGTTTAACAACAGACCAACACTTCAAATTAAGACCTTATCAACTTCATTAATATCAACTACCAGTTACTACTCTGAAAAAGAGCTCTCATCCCCACGATTTCATTCCTCACAACTGCCACTCCTCTGCCCGTGCATATCCCTGAGCTGCCATTATCTCTTTTTTGATCTTCCTCTGTCCTGTCCCAACCCATTCCCGAGTTCTTTTAGAGACCCCAGGAGCAGCCCAGCACCCTCCAGCCCCTCCTGAGACCAACATGTCCTTTCCTCTGCCCCCGAGACCTCTGGCCATGCCCTCTAAACAACACAGACATTGACCCACGTCTGCAGGAGTAGCTGATGGCCACTTCTTCTATTGCAATAGAGAGATGGAGCTGACAGCCAGTGTCCAGGTGGCAGCAGCAGCAAAGCCCAGCCAGCAGCAGCGCTGGCTGAGCTCCATGGCCAGAAGCAGCCGTGGATGACCACGGTGTGGGCAGGCAGGAGCCAGGCAGGGGCTGCTGTGACCAGCGGCGGGGTCCCGAGAGCTGGGGAAGCCCAGGCGGCAGGCAGCAGCATGGGGCTCCTGAGAAAACACAACCCCATTTGCTTGGTTTTTCAGTTTTAGAAATTAGAAATTTGTAGAAATATTTCAAAATATTTTTTCTGTAGAGAGACTTTGTGGAGAGCCTGGTTCAAGCATGGCTTAAAGAAAGAGGCCATGAACGTATACAGCTGAGGGAAAAGTAAAAGGTAGCTGTAAAGCAGCATTTCCCAGGCTTGATTCTGTAAATAATTAGGTTCTCAAGTACAATTTTATAAACAATAAGATTCTCAGACAGTCTTCTCATAACAGGTAAACATTCTGTCCGTGGCTGCTCTGGGAACTGATAGCTGCTCTGGGAACAGATATGAAGGTTTTGAGAACTTTTCATAACACGGTGAGAACACTGATTCTGGTTTCAATAAACAAACCACAGGTATTGTAAACAAAAGGAGGGGTTAGAGTTTTCTCTGTAGCCCATCGTGAGCTCGAATTTTGCAATATGCATGAAGTCAATTAACACTGTTATAAAAGGTGGCTGATTTGATCAATAAATTGGAGTCGATGCTCATCAATCGGATGGTCGTCTCCCTTCACTTCAATAAGACTTCCGCAAATATTCCTTCTCAATTCCTATAGTCGTTAAAGATTTTCTAAGTAGTTTTAGAATCCAGGAAAAGTGACCTCATTTTGTCTTCACTTTTCATCTTTAGAAACATTTAGAAATATCTTTTGTAGAGAGAAATCCCCAAATGTTTTGTTCCTGTTTCCACAACACATCTGTATTTTTGAAACTGGTTTTGAGTTCTGGAAAATATTTTCCCCTTATACAATAAAAACTAAAATTGCACTTCAGTGGTAATCTTTATTCTAGGAAGAAGTAAGACCCTTTCAGCCAGCCAGCCTGCTGCAGAGGCTCTTTCCCCACAGGAGCTTTGTACCTAGTCACAACCAACATACATAAAACCCTTTCCCAGATATTTCCTGGGATTTTTGACAGGCTCCTGTCTTAGTTGTCTCAGACAAACTTTGAGCACAGAGGGAATCTCCTCAAGTTACCATCTTTGTTTGCTTCTGGTGGAGCTCCCTCAGTTCTCGAGCAGGGCCTTCTCTCAGCTTCCTGCTGCCCCCGGGCTCTCCTCCCGGCCTGCTGGGCTTGGTTGGGTGGCACAGCCTGTGAGGTTGCTCCCACATGTGACTGAGGGCACAGCTTAAGCAGAACCTATCCATCCTCTGCAAAAACATTTATCACTGAAAGACACCATTTTCTGAAATAATTTGGGGAAAGTCTTGGTCATGAAGCTTCTCCACCAAAGGTGGGCCTTTCCAGGTGATATCAGCACACCTTTCAGGGTGGGCAGGTGCCTTAATGTGCAGAGAACTGTCTCCCAACCCACTGGGCCTGAGGGGCATTTACTCTACCACAATGCCAAGATTTCGGCTGCAGCAGGAGGAGGAGCTGTGCTGAGTGAGAAGCTGAATCAGAAGTTTCCAAGTGCTCAGAAAGTCCTCACAAATAGGTCCCTGTCAGTGGGGATGTGGATCATTCCTCTTGGGTTCAGGTGCAAACAGGGCATTTTGAGTAACATTTGCAGCCTGTACTGGGTCCCTCAGGCCTTACACAGCCCATGGCAGCAAAGGAAGACTTGGAAAAAATCATCAATTCCATAAAAGTGGTGTTGGGAAAGCAGGAGATAGCAAAGCACTGCTGAAAGCACGCAGTTCATATGATGTAAAATTATTGTTTATTGATACACTGCAACATATTGTTCTAATGGTGGGAGGGAAAAGAAATAATGATCAGTTATCTCATTAATAATGTTCATTTTCTCTTCCAGTATTGCCAGCAGGTTGAGTTATTTATTAAGCATGACAGTTGGGCTTTAATATATCAGCTGTAGATTCCAGTCACAGCAGTCTAGTTTAATAATTGGATTTCTTTCTCCCTCATTTTGACTAATAGCATACTTATAGCAATTATTAAAATTCATCATAGCACAAAAATAAACCATTTGAAACCTCACCAAAAATGGTGGCACAAGAGAGCTCTGCTTAGCATTTAGTGGAGAATTCAGAACAGTTTCTTGGAGAACAAGGAACAGCTTCTCTGATAATCTAACAGCCACAATGTGAATGTGGACACTCAGTGAAAGTCAAGAGTGCTTCAGGTGAGCCAAGGCAGTGTTGAATAGGCTGCTGTCACTAAAAAAGCGCAGTCAAACTTCATGGGAAATTCCCTCTGAAAATGCAAATTCATATGTGGTTCTTTAGCTATAGGTAGTTCAGCCAAGCCATGGCAGTTTACCAGCACTGGAAGAAAGTTGTTTTAACACTGCATCATCAAACTGTTCTGGAGACTTCACAGTCTGCCTTGGAATGGCTGTAGGTGCCAAGTGGACACAGCTTCTGCTGTGAGGAACTTAAAATCCTCCTTACTGCTCTTCCAGACTCTTTAAAGACAAAGTTTAACTTCCAGCATGAGCACAGCTCTGCATAAGTTCATTGACCTCAAAACCTATAGGCATCAAGGCACCCAGCAGAAATCCTGCACATTCCCAGCATGCCAGAGAGAAATGGGGCTTATTCAAGGACTGACAAATAGGCAAGATTCTGAGGGGTGAGAGTGGAATGAAAATAGAAAACTTGAGAAAAGCCTGTTGTTTATAGTTTTGGGAGAAAGGGCAGCAGGACTGTAAGCTGCGTGCTCACCATCTCCTCCTCCAGGTGCACACAGGGACGGAGCAGCCCCAGTGAGTGGTTTCAGGCATTGAAACCACTGTAGACTGGGAATCAATTCACAAGTGAAAATAAAGACAGAATAATCACCGAATCCCAGACTGGTTTGGGCTGGAGGGACCTCAAAGCCCACCCAGTGCCACCCCTGCCATGGCAGGGACACCTCCCACTGTCCCAGGCTGCTCCAAGCCCCAGTGTCCAGCCTGGCCTTGGGCACCGCCAGGGATCCAGGGGCAGCCACAGCTGCTCTGGGCACCCTGTGCCAGGGCCTGCCCACCCTCACAGGGAGGAATTTCTCCTTAACATCTCACCAAGTACCTGGTTACACAGACACCAGGAAGTGTCTCACTCTGCAGCAGGCGGCAGTCAATGTCTGCTGAAATATGATGCACAGAATCCACCACGGGTTCCTCCTGCATGCATTGCCTGCACTCCTCTCAGGACACAGCTCTCAAAACCAGTCCCAGAGTGCTCCTGCTGCCCAGGAGGAGATGGGAAAGGGCTGTGCCCTGGCTACAGCCTTGGCAAGAGCTCAGCAAGAGCCATCGGTGTCACCGCAGCCCGAGAGACAGAACAGGGAGAGAATTCCTATTTGCCCTTTGAAGCTGAGAAGGGACCAGTTTGTGTCTGAACAGCATTCCTCCCCATATTATCTAAAAGTAGGAGACTTAGCAATTAAGCAACCCTCAGATGAATAATTGAGGAAAACTAAAGACTGGAAAGATACCAAAGGCTTCCCTCACAGGACTGCAGAGTGATGCATTGCTTTGGAACTGCAGATAAACCAGGCCACAACCAACCTCATCCTCTGGCCACTATCTAAGAGCCAGGAGAAAAAGACTGTAATCAAGAAAACACCAGCTTACTACAAGTTTTGCCCTGAAACTCCATTGGCACAGGAGCCCCAGGCTTTCCTGCATGATGCTTCGTGACTCCACGATGCTGTTACAGCCACGCTCAGCTGCTGCACAGCCCATGCATCGTTCACTTGAGCAGCCTGAGCCTGGGAACACCAGAGAGTATTATCAGAGCACAGGGAATGCTGCTCTAATTGTTCTTTTGCAATGTCATGTGGATAAATGATCATCTGGGGATAGAAACATGGTGTATGTACAGCTAATCTACTTACAATTTTTTATAAATTAATCATATTGAATATTAAAATTATTCCCTATTCTCACGTAAAATGACTCCTCAGTATTTTCATCTGATCTCACCAGAAATGATGAAGCTGTACTTTGCTTTCCACCTCTCCCATTCTTACCTCTTGCACTGCCAGGAAAGTGCTAAATAGAGGAATTGCCAGCTCCCTGCAGCAGAGAGCTGATCTTCTGGGCCCTGTGACACACAGATGAGGGAGTCAAACCACAGAGGCCTTTGGAGGCTAAAATCCTGTGTCTCTGTGGTGCTCACAGCAGCTGGTCCCAGGCAAGAGGTGAGCAGCTGCACAGGTGACCCGAGGGCTGTGGGGAGTTTGAAATCCCACATATTTTGTTCATGTGTCAAATCTGGGCTCTGTTTCCTGTGCTCACCCCATAAACTCCATAGGTGAACTCACTAAAAATGGCATCCCAAAGATCCCTGCAGATCAGCTAAGTGCAGATATCAGGTCAAAGACTGGACTCACTTGCCTTGGAGATCCTTTCCAGCTTTTGTGATGCCTGACTCTATAAACTGAAGCTGGTCTTTTGCTCATTCTGCATTTTTGTCATAGCTTCTGAATCAATCCCTTCAGAACATCAGCTGAACCAAGTATTGCTCTCCAGGCAGCTTCTCACACAGTAGAGGGATGGGCAATAGAAACCACACAATGTTTTTCACAAAGGTGTCTTTGTTCTTTTCTAGGACAATTTTGGAATCAAGTGCTGTAGCACAAACATGTTTTTTAAGGTTTACCATAACCTCTCACCTTTGCTGGTTCTGCAAAGCCAATTGGGTGCTGAATACCACTCACACATGAATTAGTGGCCAATTGGCCAAAAGTTCTCTTTCTTGTCTCCAGCCCAGCTTTAGCCATGACTCTGCACACTCAGAAATCACAGGGCAATGGAAGATTTGTCCTCTTAACAGCAGTAATGCAAGATGACTGCAGATGAAATTTTACATTCTAATTAATACTTGGTCCCCAGTGATGCTCCTGAGTGTCCTGGCTGTTCAGAGGTGTCCCAGCTCCCCCAAACACAACTGCACCAGCCAGGACATCTCATTTCATGGCCCGCGGCAGCAGAAACGCACTGCTACAAGGCTCTGAGAACAGTGGGCCGCACTACAGAGCAGATAATCTCCAGCAGGGGTTGGAGGAAGAGTTCTGCTTTGAGCTCACCTGAAGATGATCAATAGCTGCACCCACCAAATTTGTTTTGTTGTTGCCCATCAGAACTAAGGAGAAGAATTTCTCAGGAGCTCCTGCCAACCATTGCCGTGAGCTATTTGAACTCATGTCCTTGTCCCTTTCCCAGGTCTGCTGTGTGAGGAGCCACCTCCACAGTGCTGCCAGGCACCCTGGGGCCACCAGCCCCTCGCTGGAAGGGTTCCAGCCCGGTACTGCCAGCTCTGCGCGTGCTGGGGATGTCACCTCCTGCACACACACCTCGTAAACGCCCTATAAACCCCCGGCACTGGAGTGATGTGTGTGCATTACTATCAAGGTATGTCACTACTTCCATAATAAAATTATTTCAGGGGGTTGTAAGTCAGGTATAAAATTCTCTTTGGGCTAAAACTTGGCATGTCCACATATGCAAAGACACTCACACAGCCTGATTTCTGGGAAGGGGAGAGACTGTGCATTACTCCTGAATTCTGCACAGGTGCAGAGGGTATTCTCACGGGGAGAAGCTGCAGGGCACCCGCGAGGCCAGTGGGGGAAGGCAGAGTCTGCTGGAAATGGGACGGCCACAAACCCACCCATCACTGCCATTCCAGCCTCCTTTCCATCCCCCAGCTCCGGGAAAGGGGGACCACATCTTGTCTGCTCTTGGGGACGGTGAGCGGAGGGTTACATGTTTTCCCAGCTCTGTCTGAAACTCGGAGGGTACAGGCACACTTCAGAGTCCCCCTGCATAGGCTGCTTCAAAGGAGGAGTCCTTAGAAGCTCACCGGCACTAAACCCATCCTTTAAACAAGCTTTGCTTTGCAAGAGTTTGGATGCTCCTTGACTGTTACTGCAAACTGCAGAGGGAAAACATGTTTGCAGTGCCGGGACAACCCCGGGATGTTGTGTTGTTTCTGTAGAAGTTGGACTTGCCGTTCCCGCTATCATGTAATGGTTCTGCGCTGGTTATCTTCTCCTTCCCTTGTGCTGCCAGTTATCCCAACTCCTTCCCAGTTGCCTTGGACACTGATGTATCCTTTCTCAAATCCCTCCCCGGTGCCCTGTCCGTCACTTGGTGCTCGCACCCTTCTCTCTAGAAACTTCCAGCTAGAGCATTGAGTGATTGGTTCAGGGACCAGGGCCCCACCCTCAAGTTATCCCCATTGGGGTTCTCCCTAAGTCAATCTTTTGTATCCCGCTCCCCTCTGAAACTCTATTCGCCAGAGGGTCGACTCCTCCCCTGTCTCCCTCCCTCCTTAGAAGCTGTTGCAGGAGTCTCCCCCGTTCCCTGTCCGGCTGTCGGTTCCGCTGGGACCCAGTGAGCCTGGATTCCCCACGGCTGGAGAGCGCTCTCTTTTTTCTGCTGGCTGCAGCCATAAGCCGTGCCACGTCCCACCGCAAGGTGTGGCTGCTGTCACAGCACAGGGCGTTTGCCTCAGGCGCTGTCCCCAGCCACGGAGATCGGGACAGTGCTGCCCTGCTGCGAGCGGTGCTGGATAGCTGGCCGGGCCGTCCGAGAAGGACAATCCTTGCCCAGCTTGACCGCTTCACTGGGACATGGCTGCTGTTAAAGAGTGTAAATCCCACTGCTCACAGAGGTCCCTCCTGCAGGGCCCTGCGAGCTTGGCACTGTCATAGGAAGAAGAAATCTGCTGCAGCAAACTGCATCCAACAGTGCCTGCACAGTTAGTGGAAAGAGGGGAGGGATTTTTAACAAGCATAAAGAAAAGGGGAGCATAGAGAAAAAGGGAGCCTCTTGCTGTCTCTTGAAATCTCCCCCAGCCTGAACGAGCTCTCTTTGGGGCTAGAGACTCCCAGAAGCAGAGTGGGGCAGTGCCTGCTGTAAACACAGCATCTTTGTGATGTCTGCAGCTGCAGGTGTTTGTACACTTGACCTTTTGTGATAAACAGTAAGGACATTTCCTTCACACTTACTTTGCAAATCTTCTAGGAAACACACCAAACTCCAGGCAGTCATTTTCTGTGATGTTTTGTTCCCTGAATGACACAAAACTCCACCTTTATGTCAGTGTTGCTCTGGTTTGCTGGGTCAAAATCCATCTCTGGCCTGAGGGAGATGAGTCATTTGCCTGGGTGCTTCCACTCCTGCTGCAGCCCTGAGATGGTCCACATATAGAAAGAAGAGATGTAGGGAAAGAACTGTAACAACATATTATCATGTAATCAGGTGGTAAAAAAGGGGAGTGTAATTGAAAGTAAGTGTATTCTTTAATTTCATGCAACTATATTTAGTGATATTAGTGGTTTGAGCATTGCTGTACATCCTCCTGACTAGAAATTACCTGGTTCCACCATGTGGACTCAGGAGAATGTAACAGCTCCATCTTTTCAGGGAGGAGACAGCACTAGGACCACAGTGACTGTTTCACACAGTAGACCTGAGCACACAGTTTGCTCCAGCTCGGAGCATGGGCTCATCCCAGCCTAAGAACTCCTGAAGGCTAAATGATTAGAAATAGCATTACCACAGGATCTGTGATGGCTATCATGAGATAATCATCGCACATCTGGATTTTAAGACACAGAGCATAGTCCGGTGCTTTCCAGTCCCTGGTGACATGACCTAATAGCAACAAGCGCCTGGAGCTGCGCTAGTGCAGCACTCTGTGCTGGGGGAAGGAGGCACTGCTGGCCTGGGAGAGCACACAATTGGCAGCCCATGGCTGTGATTTACACAAAGCTGTTTGTGTCTTGTAAATAGATTTCTTTTCCTTCAGTGGTAGGGAGCCAGGAGATGCATTGGTCAGCAGCAGAACAGAGAACATCTTGGTGCAGAGCCAGGAGCAGGGGAAGGACAAGCCTTCCAGCACAGGGTACTCACATGGCTTTTGAAATGAAGACCTGCAGCAAATGTGGAAGGGTAAATAAGGCCAGGAAATCTTTTGCTCTATGAATGAACTCCCTGCTATTTATGATGCAGAGTTTCCAGGGATGTTGCTTTGGAGCTGGGCTCCTGCTGGGCAAATGATTCTTCCCAAACTGAGGTGGGTGCCATGTTATCATTCCCTGGCTCTACCTGTCCCTATCTGGCTGCTCCTCAAAGCTCTGGCTTCAGCCCAGTCTTCTGCCTTCTGAGCAGCAAAATTTAAATGGTCCTTATCATTCAAAAGACTTGACTTCAAATTGAAATTTTAACAACTGATTAAATCAGCTCCCTCTGATCTAATGGTTTTGGTGTCTGGGAACAGTGCAGACAGGACTGAGATGCTCAGTACAGGCTGCAAAACCTGCTGGAAATGCACAACAGTATTTAGGTTGTTTATGACACTCCCCTCCCATTTCCTCATGCTGTTCCTGCCCTGTACTGGGTGGGCGAGGCTCTGCATGCCCTTTGAGATGAGAGGAACATTTGGGGTCAGCTGCCTAATTGCCAGGAGGTGCCAAACTGCTTGGGTCACTGGTGTCCTCTGCCTGCCCTGCAATTCATAGCCACCATTTCTCTCACCTCTTACTTCTTCTCCCTGGTACCTGTGCTATTACTTCAGCTTCTCAAACCTTTTTTTTCTGTTTCTCCTCCCCTCTGGAAGTTGTCGGATCTTCTCTTCTCTTCCCAGGGAAGTGATGTGGGCTCATTTTCCTTCTCCAGTCTTCACACCTGGTTTGTTCCTTCCATGTGCTGGCAGATGGATGTGGAGAAAACATCAGAGAGTGAACCAAGTCATTTACACCAAGAGAGATTAGATTATGTTATCACTGGCTTGTTTAGAATCATGGAATCAGAGAATCCTTAAGGTTGGGAAAGACCTTCACAAAAATCAATTCCAACCATCAAGCACCACCATCACTATGTTCACCACTAAACCACACCCAAGTCCCGCATCAACATGTCTTCTGAGCTCTTCCAGGGATGGTGATTCTACCAGTGCCCTGGGCAGCCTCTTCCAATTCTTTACAACCTTTTCCAAGAAGAAACGTTCCCTAATTTCCAATCTAAACCTCTCCTGGTGCAAGTTGAGACCTTTTCCTTTTGTCCTGTCCCTGTTCCCATGGGAGCAGAGCCCCACCTGGCTCCACCCTCCTGTCAGGGACTTGTGGAGAGCCACAAGGCTCCCCCTGAGCCTCCTTTTCTCCAGGCTGAAACCTGGAGAAACTCAAACTCACAGTTTGAGTTGATTCAGAGGAACCAACAAATCTGTGTTAGGTACTGTTAAATGATGCTGGCTGCTCTTAGTAGTAAAAACCAGAAAACAAAGGAGATATGCCCAGCAGCTCAGTGTGGTGAGTTGTGCTAGGAAAGAGCCCACTCCAGACTCCAATGGCACAAGCATCAGCACCAGATTCTGCCTGGGATAACCTCTGTGAATTCCTCCCTCAACTTAGGCAGCTGAAATAATAACTGATCCACATGAACCAAATCTTGACAGTGGGTACATTTTTTCCCTACTGTTTCCAAACAAAAATCAAACATAAACAGTGAGAAATTATTTCATCTCTCCTAATGAGTGGCAGCAGGAGAACTCAGCAATATGTTAAGAGAAAATCTCCCTGGTACTCTGAATTACACTTCTCCTGGAGTGAAGCAAGAACCCTTGTGATTGAAATACTCCCTTTCCAGACTCAGAGATTGTTTTTATAAAGTATTTAAAAAAAAGCATAACGTTCCAAATCTCAGCCAGGAAAGCAGCGGTAATAATTCTTCCCTAATGCCTCTGAAATTAAGCTACACTTGGCCTGAATTTTTTCAATTTGGAGTGTTGTATACACAATATTGCTAACATATCCCTGCAGTAGATGTGTGCAGTGTGTGCTGCACTGCCCAGCTGCTGGCTCTGTCACCCCAGAAACTGCTGCTCCATCCCCACGGGCTGCAGGCCCCCATGGGCAGGGCTGGGCCATGGGGGCTGCTCCCCTGCACGGCCTCCCCTTCACATCCCTGGCAGAGCCATGGGCAGCTGCCTGTGGCCCCCGAGCGCGCTCAGGAACTGACCACTGCTGCTGGAGGCCTTGGTGCTGAGCCCCTGAGTCATCTCTCACTCGGACATGCTCACAAACAAAGGAGGAACAGGGCCTCAGTGGCCCGAAGAGCTGCCCACAGAACCAGCAGGACCTGGATGAGTGGGATTGCAGAAGCGGCGTGGGGAGAACATCCAGGCAGGCTGCCAGGGGCTGAGGCTGGGGCAATGGGAAATCTGCAGTGTGAAGGAAACAACAAAGCATCTGGCATTTTGAAACACAGCTAGAGTTTTCCTGTGCATTCTGACTATGAGTCACCAATGGTAGGCTGTGAAATTCCTAATACCTGTCTGGCCCTTGGGGCTGAGCTGTGGGATGTAGCTCTGGAGGGAGAGCTGGGAGAGATCCTAGAGTGAGCCAGGGTCTCCCATGTCAGAGCAGAGCCCGGAACAGCAGGAAGGGATCCATGGCAGCCTCACTCCCCTTCTGCCCTTTCCACACCATGGGCCAAATAACATCCTGAAGCACAATGTGAGAGAAGTGCTCAAAGGGAAGGATGAGAGCATTCCCCTCAGCCTTATCCTGGGGCTCAGCAGCCGAGGGCTCTGGCTGCATGTCTGGACACGCCGTGACTGGAACAGCGGGAAGGGATCCATGGCAGTTTCAATGCCCTGCTGCTGCTTCCATGCCCTGCAGGGCTGTTTCCCAGCCTGGCCTGGCTGCAGCTTCTCCCCAGCCTCTGTAGAAGGGCATTGGGTATCAGCTGCCACGCAGCCCAAACTCACCAAGGATCCCCTGCATTTTCTCGGTCCCCAGTAACATCCTGAGGTGTGGCTGTGTCGATGAGGGAGGGCCATAACCAGCCCCAAAGGCCTGGGGGGATCAGGATTTTCCTGATCCTTACCCATGTCTTGGACAAGTATTGTGTCCTGAAGAAGCCACCTCCTGGATGTGCAATGATTCCATCTGATCCAGCTGTGCCTCTTCCTTTCTCAAGGGATGGACAGAGAGGCTCTATGGAAGGTGGCATTTCCTGCAGAAAGGGAGGCGATGCCAGGCACAGCCACAGGAGGTAATTGCTGTGCCTCTGGGCCTGAGCCCAGCTGAGGCTTGAACTGCCCTCTCTGCTGCTTGGCACTGCGGGCACAGCCCGGACAAGACGGGCACAGCCCAGAGGAATTGTCCCGAGCAGGCTCAGGGCACTCGGGTACTGAGCTGTCCTGCTGGGCTCCCTCCGTGGGAGACACGTCCCGAAACCTGGGAGCGGCTGCACAGGGTGCCCGTGGTGGGGAAAGGGCAGAGGGGGAGAACAAGTCTCCAGTGTGTCCTGAGAGGGCCTGACTGTGTGCCCCTGGGCTGTGGGAGCTGTTCCATGGGCAGGTGGGCAAGCAGGAGGGAGGAACGGAGGTTGGGAGCGACAGCTGTGGCACTGCAGATTTCCCCAAGCATTTAGTGAGGGTTTCCTGTGTGGGAGGGAGAGAGCCCCAGGGCCCTGGGCTTCTCCAGCTGCCCCTCCAGGCATGTTGCACAGCACCTGCAAAGAGCGTGGAGAGTGACCAGGAGGCACAGGCTCCCACAGCCTTACCCCAGCCCCTTGCAGTGTCCAATTCCCCAAGGGAGAAGGGGATCTCAGCACACCATGGCAATGGTTCTGTTGCATCTGTGCTCTCTTCTCGACTGGGATCATGATTGGATTAGTTGGAACTGCTGGTGAATGGTGCTTTGAAGACCTTGCCAGATGTTGAAGGCAAGTTCTCAATGTACCTTTCCTGACAGAATAATCCGTGTCAGTGTAGCAAGAGCTTACTTATGAGCCAGTTCCCTTAAATTCCTCTGAAGGTTGATCAGTTCTGGAAACCTTGCCCTGCTCCCTTCTGGAGCCCTGAGAGATCCCACAGGATCACTGTCAGTGGGAAGAAGGGGCATTTAGCTGTCCATCCTCCTCCTGTGTGCAATGCCACTGTGTCCTTCTGTGTGCTCTGTGCAGCCACAGAGAAGAGCAGAGAGGGAAGGGGCTGGGCCCAGGGATGTGCCCCGGGGCTGAGCCTTTCTCAGCTCCTTTGCCACCCCCAGGGATCCTGAGCTGCTTCTGTGGCCACTGTCAAGCCCTCACCTTGCCTGAGGCTGGGTTTGGAGCTGCTGGCAGCTCCAGGGAGTCCTTTCTGCCCTAACAACCCCGCAAGGGGCTCCTTCCATGCCAGTGTGGGGCCACTGCAGGCACGAGGTCCCCCTTGCTCTGCTCCTGAGTGGAAGGCAGAGACAAGGGAATGCCTTGGAGGGCACCAATCACCCAGGTGCCCTCACTGCCACTCAGACCTGAAGGAGAATCTTCAGCAGTGCCATTGGAGCTGTTGTGTCCTGCCTTTCTTTGCAGCTGAGCCTGTTTCTAAAGATGATCTGGCTTCCCAGCCCACGTTCAGGATTGAGCCTCTGGGAGATGGTGAAGGTAGGTCAAGGCCTTTCCCCTGGGAGAGCTGCCAGCTGAGAGCCCAAAGCTCGGCCAGGGGGGCATCACGGCAGGGGCCAGAACAGAGCCATGCACGTGTGTGCCCTTACCCTGCACAATCCACTCACAACTTCTGCTCAGCACTGGCAGATTTTTGAAGGAGGGTGGGCCCTGGCCCAGCTGAAATAGACCAGATGATTTGTTGATTACACCCGTTTTTGCATAAGCATGACGTCCTGAACATGCCATTAAAGTAATGGAGAATTTTTCCATTTGTTAAGGTGTACTTTTTGTTTCTCAAGTGATGGGCCAAAAGGCAGGACAGAAGGAGGTGTTTTCCCAACGAAGCAGAGGCCGATTGGCAGCCCCTGCTGCAGGAAAGAAGGCCAAGCCAAACACAGGCATGGGCACGGGCACAGGCTCAAAAGGTAATTGCTGTGCAGGGCTCAGCAGGGCTCAGCCCTTGACAGGGCTGTGTGGCTGCAGCTTTTCCTCCAGGGCCTGCCCTTGCACGGCCCAGCAGCAGCCAAACCTGGAGGCACCTCTGGAGGCCTTGAGGCATCTGGAGCTCGTTCACAGCCTCAGGGAAAGTGGACTCGTGCACCAACGTCCCTCCCGCTGCAGCTGCTCCGGAGCTGGCCCTGGTTGCCCAGAGGCCCAAGGCACAGGAGCAGCCCCGAGCGGGAGCCCTGCCGCGAGCCCAGGGCCAGAGCCAGCCTTGGCTCCCATTTGGGCAGGGGCTGCACTGGGCCCTGACAGGGCCTGATTCTGTGCCCTAGGGCTGGGGGAGCTGTCACCGGGAAGGGAGGGCCAGGGCTGGCAGTGGCTGCCCAGGGATGGGTTTGGCCCGTGTCCCTCCAAGCAGTGACTGCCCAAGAAGCTGCACAGCCCCCCGGCTCTCCTCCCGGCCTGCTGGGCTTTGTTGGGTGGCACAGCCTGTGCCAAGGGGTGGCAAGGTGCCTGCAGGTCCCAGCTCTGGGGGAAACGGAGGACGTCCTGCCCGCTTCCACCGTGCTGCCAGCTCAGCAGTGGGCTGACATTCCCCATTGCTCCCACAGGTGCAGCTGGAACCACAGCACATGTTCCTGATGCCCAGAAGGGCCTTGGAAGGGGTTTCTGTCAGGGAACAGGCTTCTGGCTAGGGTTACTGGCAGGCCTGCTTGTTTTGGAGCTGATCTTCATCTTATGCTCTGTCCAAATATGGACTTGCTGGAAGAGAAATGGGTGAGTGTTTAGTTCACCTTTCCCTCAAACAGCTTCTTTTGAAAGTCTACTGTACATAGGAAACATTCCCAGTGAGGCTGCAGTGTAGGTGTGGCCAGTCCATGATTGTCCAAAGAACTCTGCTGAGGGTTCTGCTGCTGCCCAGAGCTTTCATTGGCCTCCTAATGTCTGGGCCTTGTTCTGGGGGGCCCTCTGGGGCTGCAGCCAGTGCTGGCTCCCACTGAGGCTGCCTGGCCAAGAGCAGCCCCAGGGGCACAGGGCAGAGGCAAAGCACGGTGGGGAGGAGAAAGAGCAGGGACGAGATTGCCCATGAAAGGCAGAGGCGCTCTGGGGCCCGCTCCTGGCCCGGGAGCCTGCCCAGAGCCGTGCCCTGCTCGCCGGGGCCTTGAGGGACAGCTGTGCAGCTGGGCCAGGCTGTGCCAGCAGCTCCAGCCGTGCTGGGGAGCCTTGCCAGCTCTGGGCCCTGCTGTGCAGGAGGCTCCCTGTGTGCCACTGGCAGCTGGGGCCTCAGCCACCTCCTCTTTCCACAGTTCCACCTCTGGAGAAGAGTTGTAAGACAGTGGCTGCACCTCACACCCAAACAGCAGGAGCAGCTCCTCCAGCAGTTAGAAGGGCCTGCGCAGCCGTGTCAAGAGTTCTGAGAAGAAGACTCCAGAACAGCCATTGACAAGGAAATCTCCTATTCTCCTGGAGATCCCACTGACACCTCCTCTCCCCATGTATATCCCCAAGCTACTTCCATCTCTTTTTTGATCCTCTTCTGCCCCGTCCCGACTTCTTCTATAGACCCCAGGAGCAGCCCAGCACCATCCAGCCCCTCCTGAGCCCAACATGTCCCTTCCTCTGCCCATGAGCCCCCTGGCCATGCCCTCTAAACAACACTGAAGTTGTCCCTGCTCTCTGCCAGGCTAGGTGATGGCCCCTTCTGTTGTTGCACTACAGGGAAGGTGCCGTCATCCCAGTGTTTGGGTGGCACCAGCAGCAAAGCCCAGCCAGCAGCAGCACTGGCTGAGCTCCATGGCCAGGAGCAGCCATGGATGCCCACGGTGTGGGCAGGCAGGAGCCAGGCAGGGGCTGTTGTGACCAGCGGCGGGGTCCCGAGGGCTGGGGGAGCCCAGGGGTCAGGCAGCAGTATGGGGCTGAAGAGAAAAAGAAGCCCCATTTGCTTAGTTTTTCAGTTTTAGATTTTAGAAATTTGTAGAAATATTTCAAAACATTTTTTCTGTAGAGAGACACCCCCAAATATGTCTTCCCAATTGCTATAGTGTTTAAAGATTTTTGTAAGTAGTTTTAGAATCAAGAGAACGCGTGACCCCATTTTTTCATTTTTAGAAATATTTAGAAATATCTTTTGTAGAGAGCAATCCCCAAATGTTTCACTCCTGTTTACACAACACATCTGTATTTTTGAAACCAGTATTATTGTTCTGGAGAATATTTTCCCCTTATAGAATTGTTGAGATGAAGGGAGAACGACCATCCGTTAATGCATCGAACTCAAGTTTATTGATCAATCAGTCACTTTAAATAACAGTGTTAACGAACTTCATGCATATTCCAAAATCCAGGTTCATGATAGGCTAACAGAGAAAACTCTAACCACTCCTTTTGTTTTACAATACCGTTAATTGTTTACACAAAACAAACCCAGTGTTCCCACTGTGATATGAAAGGTTCTCAAAATTTCCACATCTGTTCTCAGGGTGCCATCTTTTCCCAGAGAGGGTGTTTGCTTGTTATGGGAAGACTGCCTGAGAACCTTATTGTTTATAAAGTGATGCCTGAGAGAGTCTAATTGTTTATAGAAATCAGGCTGGGAACTGCTTTTGGAACTGCTTTGCAACTACCTTTTACTTTTCTCTCAATTGTATGCCTTCACGGCCCTTTTCTTTAAGCCATGCTTGAACTAAACTCTCCACACTTCCCCTGCTTTTTTCTTTGAGAGAAAAGAGGTTAGTTTGCCAGGTTTTCTCTATCATCCTACTAACCATCTTTTGGATACAGCTACAGAAACAAGGTAATATAAGTAAAAGCAATAAGAGCACACCTAATATCCCCATAGCATATATTACAAGGTTTCTTAACCATGGTCCCAATCCTAAGCTTTTAAGCCATTCATCAATTCCCAATCCTTCTTCTTCCTTAAGGCTGTTAAGCCCTAGCCGTAGCTCTTTTAACTTAGCATGAATAGATACAGAATGATCAGATAAATTCATGCAACACATCCCTTCAAACTCTTCACACCCATGGCCTTGTGCTAACAGTAAGAAATCTATGGCAGCTCTATTTTGTAAGACAGCGTGATTAACACTCTGTACATCTGCAGTTAACATATCTAATATCTGTGAGGTCTTATTCAATTCACCCTTAGCCCAACTTTTGTTTTGCTAAAGTCATTGCTTTGCTTGCAGCACCGCATGGTAGGAGAGCTGAAACCATCACTTGTTTAAATCTACTCCAGAACAACGGATCTCCTATTTGACTACAATCTAAGTTATGTAAGCTGTGCCTTTGCCTGCTTGTCTTATGACTTAGTTGCATTAATACAAATATATTAGGGTGGAATAATGATAACTTGCCTAAATAACAAGGTCCACCCTGAGGTTGGGCAGGTATACCATTCCAGGCTCTATCTCCACAAATTAGAAATATTCCTGTAGGTAATTTCTTAGGTGTCATGATACTAGAGCCTTTACATTGGTTATAAAGTTGTTTGGACACTATGTCCGGGCTTAGAGATGAATCCAGAGTAGCCCATATCTGTTTATGCTGACTCGTCTTTTGAAAATTAGAGTAATCAAAGCTGAACCACCCACCATTGGAAGTGCTAGTCATGCTAGCATTTGCACTTCCAAAAAGCTCCAACTCCTCAGGTGGGGAATGCAAAGGAGTATTAAGTGATTGAATTAGCAGGCATTGGCGGTAGCCGTCACTCTGACTGGCAGTATACCCTTTTTGTGTAGACAATTTAATATTTACCATATTGCGCATACATAAGGCACGGTTATTAATAAGACTGCAGAATTCTTGAGGAGACCATACTGGAAGCCCTACCAAACATGTTAGAAAAGGGTTAGTAACTTTCCCAATGCTGAGACAAAGCGATGACTGATTAATCTGTCTAGCAAGTGTTATCCATACATTATCTCTAGGTTGATTAAACTGTATTACCCTTAATTCTTCAGCTACTACTACAACTAGCAATATAACAAAAATGAACCTCATTTTTCTGTTTTTACTTTGACCTTCTTTTTCTAATCAGTTTTTAACCTTGCTGTTCCAGATACCTGAAGACCACACCTTTGTAACCTTCTAATGCAGTTATCTAATGCCTGATTGGGATCTCCTCTTATAGGCCCTACAACAGAATGTTGTGTTAAAGGCACCAGTTTTCTACACCTTACAGAGGCTATATATGATGCACTTTGAGCTTTAACCCTTTTCAAAATACACTGTACCTCCCACCGATAATAAGCCAAGATTTTCTGCTCATGCGATTCATAAAGATCTAAAGCTGAGGCAGTGTTTAGCCCTGTTTCATTCCGTAGTGCCCACTCCCAATTACGTTCCCAGGTATGTCTATAATTACAGGTGTTACACCATAAATGAAAAAGTGACAACTGATCCACCCAAAAGGTCTTGTCACAACCCCCACAACACAGTGCAACCCAAGCAGCACAATTTGGGCTGTGACATTCAAGGCAGTTCTCTTTTGCCGGTCCTCTTATATGAAAGGATGACAATGATTCAATAATATCAATCAGTTCCCTGGTCGTCCGGCAACGGCGTGTTATGGCCCTGTCAATTGCCTTCGAGTGTCCCTTCAGTTGAAGCAGTAGTGGTCTCAGGATCAGGAGTAGCTTCTTCTCCAGACGGTCCTTGTCCTCTTCCATGAGTTGATCCACCAGCCGCTGCCTCAAGAACAAGTTTAGTCCACTTGGCAGGTACCCACAATGCTCCTGTAGGGGTGGAAATACAAAGATATCCCCTTCCCCAGAACAGGGCCTTAGAAGGATCCTTCCATAGCCCTGTCTTGAGATCTCGGTATTTTACCCACACTTCTTTTTCCTGTTCACCAATTTCTTGTGGCTTATAATGTAGTTCTGCTGGGGGTTGCCCTACATCTCCAAACACACACAAATGATTGATCACAAATAGGCTTTTTAATAATCTGGCGTGGGGGTCAGTTACTTCCTCATGCTTGGCTAAATACTTCTTTAAGGTACCATGTGCCCTTTCAATGATGGCCTGCCCTGTTGGGGAATTTGGAATACCTGTAACATGTTCAATCCCCCAATTTCCTAAGAATTTCCCTATCCTTTGACTGGTATAGGCAGAGCCATTATCTGTTTTAATCCTTTTTGGTGTACCCATCACTGCAAAGCAACTGTACAGATGTCTTTCCACATGTATAACTCTTTCTGAGCTGTTGCCCATATATATTTGCTATAAGTATCAACGGACACATGTACATACTTTAGTCTGCCAAAACTAGGGACATGTGTAACGTCCATTTGCCATAATTCATTTGTTTGCAGGCCTCGTGGATTTACTCCTAGGCCTAAACCACTTCCCCCATTATGGTGACTACAAGTCGGGCAAGCCTTCACAATAACTTTTGCTTCTGAGAGTGTTATCTTAAATTCTCTGCTTAAGCCTTTTGCATTCTGGTGAAACATTGAGTGGGCCTCTCGAGCCAATTGGTGACTTGGCAGAGGTGTACTTTGGGTAATGGTAACCAATCTATCTGTCCTATCATTCCCTTCACCTAAACCAACCTTCCATTTATGACTTCTAATATGAATTACAGCATAAGCATGTTCCCTGGATCTTGTAGCTCTCTTTAACTGCAATAGTAGTTCATATAGTCTTTGATTTTGCACCTCTTTTATGGAAGCATCTTCAATTCTTGCTACAACTCCTGCTACATACAGAGAGTCTGTAACAACATTCAAAGGTTCCTTAAATTGTGCCATTGCCCATACCACTGCTAACAGTTCCATGGTTTGTAGGCTGTCCACTGCCTCTGCTTGCAGAATATGATGCTTCCATACTCCCTTTTCTTGCCAGGTTGTTGCAGCAGTTCTTGATTTCCTGCCAGCGTCTGTAAATGCAGTAATGGCACCTGAGATAGGAGAATTCTCTCGCTTTGGACGAGTTATCCAGTCCCAGTCCCCTATCAATTGAATCAAAGCTGGTCGAAGCTGGTGTGTTTCAATAGGGCAACATGCACCTAAGAGAGCTTCCTGCAGTTCCTCTGAATTAGTCAAATAGCAGTCCAAGGTATCCTTTTTCATTGGTATCTTGATGGCAGCTGGTTCTGCCCCAGCCATCTGCAACATCCTTTCTCTGCCCTTCTTTATCAGATCCACTAACATTTCAATTTTTTGTAAAAGAGTCTTACTTTGCTGTAGTGGGGGGGAGATCCATTCTAATATCCGTGTTTCCCCCGCTTCTTGTTTGCATTGCTTAAGTGCCCCCAAAAGATATTGTGGGCCCTTCCAGATGGTCAGATCTATGGGTAAATCTGGATCCCTTCGATGAACATGTTCATGCATAACACAGTCCATAATTTGTTGAATGACCCGCTGTTGTTTGTTAGTAATACACACTGGATGAGTTGGGTCAGTTCCTTTCAGCAGTGGACGCAACTCATCAAGCAGTTCATTAGGTATTCCCACCATTGGTTTTAACCACTGTAAATCACCCAAGAATTTCTGAGCATCATTTAAGGTGGTTATTTTTGTTTTTAATTGCAGCTTTTGAGGTTTAACAGTTTGTTCTGTCATAGACCATCCCAGGTATTTCCAGGGAGCAGTTGTTTGGATCTTCTCAGGAGCTACTACTAAAGAATATTGTGCCAGTGTTGTTCTTATTTCCTGGACTTGTTGTTGCGTGAAAGGCATCGGCTGAGCAAACAATACATCATCCATGTAATGATATATCACTGTATTAGGCCATTGCTTTCTAAGAGGTTGCAAAGCTGCACTGACATAAAGCTGACACAAGGTGGGGCTGTTGCGCATGCCCTGCGGAAGAACCGTCCATTCAAACCCCTGATCGGGTGCTCCTTTATTAATCGCAGGTAATGTGAAAGCAAACCGTTGCATATCCTGCGGGTGGAGGGCGATAGTAAAAAAGCAGTCCTTGAGATCAATAATCAGCAAAGGCCAATCCATTGGGATCATGGCTGGGTTAGGTAATCCAGGTTGCAATGAGCCCATAGGTTCCATCTGATCATTAACAGCACGCAAATCATGGAGCAGTCTGTATTTTCCTGACTTCTTTTTAATTACAAAAATTGGAGTATTCCAGGGGCTGGTAGACAAACGCAAGTGTCCCTGTTGGAACTGTTCTGAGACGAGCTGATGTGCGTGTTGCAGACTTTCCCCTTTCAAAGGCCATTGCTTAACCCATACCAGAGTGTCAATGATCCAGGTAATGGGAATTGGGAAAGTCCAAGCAATGGCTTTTACTCCAAAGGGTGTTCATTTGTTAAAACAACCCCTAGCTGAACCATAATGTCCCGACCTATAAGGCATTGAACAGTAGGTGGTAACTGCACCAACCGAAAAAGTCGCCGTCAGCTGCTTCCCATTGATATAAACTTGAAGGGGGGGTGAGCGGCTAGCCAGGGTAAATCCTCGTACCCCGGATACTGCAGTGGCTGCCGGCTGCAAAGGCCAGTGATGAGGCCAGCAGTTAGGACTAATGATGCTGGAATCTGCTCCAGTATCCAGCAGACCTGAGTATGACCTTTTCTGTCCGTTAAATTCTACTTCTACTTTTTTCTTGGGTCTCTCGGCAAGATTTAAAGTTAACAAGGTAAGTTCTCCTGTGGAACCAAAAGCACTGTCTCTCCTCTCTTGAGTTTTTATGGGTTGTATTCCTTTCGTCATTTGCTCAAGTGGTACCAGCTGAGCAATCCTTTGTCCCTTGTTTATTTGAAGAGGAGGGAAAGGGGTGTAAGCCATTACCATAATCTCTCCCGTGTAATCCGCGTCAATAACGCCAGGCAAAACAAACAGTCCTAACATAGATGCAGAAGATCTCCCAAATAGTAGCACACCCACTGCTTTGTTCTGTATAATAGGTCCTTGGACCCCCGTAGGGATTTTTTGCGGGTGCGGAGTCATCAACGTTACGTCTACTGCGGCTGCCAGGTCCATGCCGAGGCTCCCTGCAGGGCGGGCTGGAGACTCCCGTCTGCGATGGGTTGGAGGCTGCCTGCTGTGGAGGGTTGGAGGCATGGGGGGGTGTTGTTGCTGCAGAGGCAATTTGTGTCTGGGCACGGCTGCTGCGAGAATACGCGCTCCTGGAGAAGTTTCCCGACCTCCGTCTACAAGCGCTCGTATTATGATTGTCCATACGGCATTTCTGGCACCAGATTCCGACAGCCTGGCATTCCTGGCCTACATGGCCCATGCCTCTGCATCGGTAACATTTCACGCGGCCCCTTTTATTTGATGCTGCAAATGCGGCTGATGCTTGGAGAGGTGCAACAGCGGCTAACACCTGACTCTGAGAGGACTTTGCCTGTTCTTGCAAGCCTATTCCTAGCTGTTTAATTGCGTCTACCACTAAAGCCTGCTGCCCGGTTGGTATGAGAGCCATCCTCTCTAATGCCTCCTCTATAGTCCAATTTGCACCTAAGGTATTAAGTATGTTTCTAGTAGCAGAATTACAATTTTGAATCGCACACTGTTTGAGGAGGGCCCCGCGCATATATTCTGCTACTCCAGCTCTCTCAATTGCAGCCGCAGCTCTATCAATAAAAGCGCCAAATGATTCCTCTCTGCCTTGCTTAATTCCCATATATACTGGTATCCCTCCTGGTTCCTTTACCCTTTCTATTGCGAGTCTGACTAACCTCATTGCCTCCCGGCACTTCTCCTGACCTATTAAGGCTTGTGCCTCAGTGCGAAGGAAAGGTCCCAGACCCATAAGTTCATTAACAGTGACGCCATGGAGGGGGTCACCCGGCTGCCTTTGAACTGCCACGCACTCGTTAACGAGCTCTTGCCAGTGAGCATTAAACAGCAATTGTTGATGTTGGGTAAAGATTAGTTTAACTATGCCACAGCAATCATTAACGAGAAGGATGCTGGTGTCAAAAATATAATCGAGCATTTGCTTGGCTGGTTCACTTTTAAATCCAAACTGACTAACAGTAGCTCGCAATTGAGATAACATTTTCCAGTCTAAAGCACTGATTGTCGCCTGTATACTGCCTCCGGCCTGAGGGGTAAAAATAACCGGACAAGCCAGTTCGCTCGCCATGCTTATCAGCTCTTGGTCTCCCTTTTCCATTGCATCCTTGGCCAGGGCAGCCCACGCATCTCATCTTTCCCTTGCAATCGTCGCCGCTAGATCGTTTTCCGACCCAGGGATCGACTGACTGCTTTTCGGGAATGGAGTATCAGTTTTGGCCCCGGCTGCTGCGATACAGCAGATACGGGAGACTCAGAGGTGCTCCATGTAGCCTGTGGCAAAGCGGGCAATAAAGCACCCTGTGGAGCTTGGCTCGTTAAGGGGAGCTGGCTCATTAAGGGAGGCGGCGAAGCGTGTAATGCAGCGCTCTGCGGCGCCTGGCTTATAGCCTGGCTCGCAGTCTGGCTCGCAGAGGGAGTTGGTGAGGCTGGTAATAAAACCGTCCTCGTAGCGGGGCCAAGAGGAGTTCCCGACTCGGTATCAAACTCCCATCTTGATCGTACTCTTTGTTACCATCATGAGCGGCAGTAGCCTGGTGGGCAGCCCTTTTTTCAGCCTGAAACTGCAACAATTCGGTATTAACGACCTGCCATAATTTACCCCACTTTTTAGCAGTTTTATCATCGTCTAACGTAACCTGCCATAATATATCACCAAATTTATGCCATTCCGACAATTCATGAACTGTGTGGGGATTCACAAAGATTCCCCATTCCAAACCATAAGCCAAAAGACCCGGTAATTCTTTCTGTAAGTCTATTCCCTTAATTTACCTTTTTTGCAAGAAAGTAATAAAAAGTTCATATGCGGCTTGCCTTTCCATACCTATATAAGTGAGCACTTTGCAGCTCCTCAAGGCTTCCGGCCGCACGTATCAGCCAGGCCCGTCTATATCGTCGCCTAGGGCACCGTGTGTCTTGGCGGCTTTTCCTCCGCTTTGTTTATTCGCGCTTATTGCTGTTCCGGCTGCTTCGGAACCTGAACCAGTCCTCACCTCCTGTGGTGTTCGCAATCCCCGAGGTGTTCGCTATCATGGTCGGGTGTCACCATTTGTTGAGATGAAGGGAGAACGACCATCCGTTAATGCATCGAACTCAAGTTTATTGATCGATCAGTCACTTTAAATAACAGTGTTAACGAACTTCATGCATATTCCAAAATCCAGGTTCATGATAGGCTAACAGAGAAAACTCTAACCACTCCTTTTGTTTTACAATACCGTTAATTGTTTACACAAAACAAACCCAGTGTTCCCACTGTGATATGAAAGGTTCTCAAAATTTCCACATCTGTTCTCAGGGTGCCATCTTTTCCCAGAGAGGGTGTTTGCTTGTTATGCCTGAGAACCTTATTGTTTATAAAGTGATTCCTGAGAGAGTCTAATTGTTTATAGAAATCAGGCTGGGAACTGCTTTTGGAACTGCTTTGCAACTACCTTTTACTTTTCTCTCAATTGTATGCCTTCACGGCCTTTTTCTTTAAGCCATGCTTGAACTAAACTCTCCACATACAATAAAAAATAAAATTGCATTTCAGTGGTAATCTTTATTCTAGGAAGAAGTAAGACCCCTTCAGCCAGCCAGCCTGCTGCAGAGGCTCTTTTCCCGCAGGAGATTTGTACCTAGTCACAACCAACATACATAAAACCTTTTCCCTGTTACTTAAGATTTTTGACAAGCTCACGTCTTAGTGTTCTCAGACAAACTATGAGCACAGTGGGCATCTCTTCAACTTACCATCTTTGTTTGCTTCTGGTGGAACTCCCTCAGTTCTAGAGCAGGGCCTTCTCTCAGCTTGCTGCTGGCCCCAGGCTCTCCTCCCGGCCTGCTGGGCTTTGTTGGGAGGCACAGCCTGTGCCAAGTGGCAGCAAGGTGCCTGCAGGCCCCAGCTCTGGGGGAAACGGAGAACGTCCTGCCTGCATACACCGTGCTGCCAGCTCAGCAGTGCAGCACAGCATGGGCTGACGCTCCCCATTGCTCCCACAGGTGCAGCTGGAACCACAGCACATGTGCCTGATGCCCAGAAGGGCCTTGGAAGGGGTTTCTGTCAGGAACCAGGCTGCTGGCTGGGCTTCCTGGCAGGCCTGCTTGTTTTGGAGCTGATTTTCATCTTATGCTCTGTCCAAATTTGGACTTACGAGAAGACAGTGAGTGTTTAGTTCACCTTTCCCTCAAACAGCTTTTTTTGAAAGTCTACTGTACATAGGAAACATTGCCAGTGAGGCTCCAGTGTAGGTGTGGCCAGTCCATGACTGTCCAAAGAACTCTGCTGAGGGTTCTGCTGCTGCCCAGAGCTTTCACTGGCCTCCTAATGTCTGGGCCTTGTTCTGGGGGGCCCGCTGGGGCTGCAGCCAGTGCTGGCTCCCATTGAGGCTGCCTGGCCAAGAGCAGCCCCAGGGGCACAGGGCAGAGGCAAAGCACGGTGGGGAGGAGAAAGAGCAGGGACGAGATTGCCCTTGAAAGGCAGGGGAAGGGAGAATGTCGCTTACCTGAGAGTGCCCCAAAGAGCAGCTGGAAGGGGTGCCGGCTTATCAAGGACCCCCGAGGAGCGGAGGGAGGGCGTATCGGCTGACGGAGTGTCCCGAGGAGCGGCTGGGGAGAGTGGGGGTGTGCGTTGGCGGGGAGGAGCGGCCGGAGCGCTTGCACGGTCCGATGGTGGGGAGGCCAGCGGGGCCTGTTGGAGTAGGCTCAGCCCGGCCGGTGAGCACGGCCAACGCCGCCCGCCCGCAGGACCATGGCGCAGGTCCTGTTCGAGGCGGACCTGCACGGGCTGCTGAAGCTGGACACGCTGATCCCGAACGCGCCGCCTGCGCGATGGCAGCGCAAGGCCAAGGAGAGATGCCCCGGGCCCAGCCCCATCGGCGTGTTGCCCGTGAAGCCGGCCAGTCGCTCCCACAGCTCCAGCAAGACGCCGTCCAAGACACCCGGTGAGCACCGGCCACCAGCGGCAGAGGTTGAGTGCGGGAGCCTCGCCCAGGCTGCACGTCTGTAGCCACGGGGCTCTGGGCTCCCTGCCACGCTGCTGCTCAGGCAGGAGGAGGTGGGCTGTGCTCCTGACAGCCACCCACCTCCTTGCCAGCATGAGCGGCAGAGCTCTGAGCACTGGGGCTGGCGAGCTGCTGTTCGCCCAGCTGAGCCTTGCTGGCACAGCTGTATGCTAGGACGAGTGTGGGCAGAACTGTCAGCTGACAGCTTTACATCCTGTGAGCATTTTTGTATCTTCCCCTTATCTCTGGACTCTGGAATTGTTGCACTAGACCCAAGTGCACACAGTCCCTAACCAACTTGGTGGCAGGGAGGAAAATATAAGTTAGTTGTGACTGGGTGGCATGAGACCTCAGAGTCCTACTTGTCTGGTGGGTGTGATGTGGAAGAGTGTTGGGTTTACTCCCATGAAAGCTCTACTACAGGCTGTTAAATAGCTGTAAGACAATATTTTCATATGTGAATGCAGGTAAATCTTGATCCAAAATTCAAAGCACCCCCAAAAAGACTGGGGGGGATTGCTACATTCCCAACCGCAGCACTATGCAGATGGAGATGGCAAATTTCCTCCTAAGCAAAAAGAATGACCCTGCTGAGGATTCCCCTACCAAGAAGGTAAGCATGTTGCTAAGTTACAATTACTTCAACAACCGCTACTCCTTCCTGCCCCTTTACAGAGCAGTAAACTATAGGTTCTATCAAGTGGGCACACGGGACTGACAAGTCCCAGCCATCACTACTTGCAGCTCTGGGCTTCAGGAGCCTAGGATGCGATTGAAGCTGTAGAGACTGCCATGCACTCTAAGCCTATGCTGCTTCTGGAAGCAAAATTTAGCTTTTGACTAATGAGGTGTTAAAATGTAGCAGGCAACACAAACACAAAGCTGTAAGCCTATGCAAAGTGAAACTACTGGTGGTAGCTATTCTAGGACAATATCTCCACAGGGAACACTTCTGGAATGTTTTACACTGTTCTGAAATCTGTTTGTGAAGCATTTGGTCGCTTTGTGTCTGTGGCTTTTCCCACTGGCAATGACACTGAATTTGCCATTGTGTGAAAATGTGAGCAGGACAATGTATGAAAGTCTGAGGAAAAACTGCTTTGACCTGCCTCTGTGTGACTGACCCTTGCAGCACAGTCAAACATCTTCAGATTCTAAGAGAAGAGGACTTAGGTGTCTGTTTAAATTGCAGTGTAGGAATTGTTTTCAATGCATTGCACTGAGGGTGATTTGTCTCTGTAGGAGCAACAGAAAGCCTGGGCAGTGCATCTGAATGGTTTTGATGTAGAAGAGGCAAAGATCCTCCACCTCAGTGGAAAACCACAGAATGCTCCAGAAGGTATGATACAGAGTCTGTGTGAGCTGAATCACCACCAGAGATCAGGTCAGGGGAACAGCAACACAGAGGCTCTGTGTGTGGTCACAGGAGAAATCAACTGGTTTCTGAGAGCTGTACAGGCTGGAGTCTCCTTTCTTAAGGTTCCTGAGGTCGAGAGAGGGCGTAACAGTTACAGTGAATTTATTTAGGAGAGGTGCTATGACTGCCAGCTGGTCACCTGTTACAGGGCTTGCAAGGGTCTTCAGGGTGAAGAGAGAGATGAGAATCTTGACCTCATGTTCAGAAGGCTTGATTTATTATTTTATGATATATATTACATTGTTACTATACTAAATTAAATAGAAGGAAAGTTCTCAGAAGCTAGCTAAGCTAAGAATAGAAAAAGAATGAATAAACAAAGGGCTGTGTCTCAGCAGAGGGTGAGACCCAGCTCTGCCATGAGTGGTCAGTAAATCCAAACATTCACCCAGACCAATCACACATCCTCCTGTTGCATTCCACAGCAGCAGATAACCATTGTTTACATTTTGTTGCTGAGGCCACAGCTTCTCAGAAGGGGGAAAAATCCTAAAGAAAGGATTTTTATGAAAAGATGTCGGTGACAGTCACCTGTACTGCAGGTTCCAAACCTTCATGAAGTCTGTAAGAGCATCAAACTCTCTTCTGTGCATTTTCTAGCTTAAACTGCAACTAAATATAATGGGATTCAAAAACCCAAGTGTTTGTTAAATTTGTTTCCATGAATGAGGAAATTGTAGCTCACCCCTGTTCAGCAGTTCATACTGCCAGTGATTTTAGTGCACTGCAGGCTTGTGAGTGTTTCTCTTACGACTTCATTTTCACTCCAAGGGATTCCTAGTTGGGTGAGCAGCACTCAGCTGGGAGGAAACTAACTCAGGTTAACAAACCTGTTCCCCTGCACACAGGCTATCAGAATAACCTGAAAGTGCTCTACAGTCAGAAAATGGCACCTGGATCCAGCAGGAAGAAGAGCAGATATATTCCCTCAAAGCCAGACCGGGTCTTGGATGCATCAGAGATGTTCAACGACTACTGTAAGTAGGCTACAGGGCTGAGTGCTGGGCATCCAGAACATTCTGCACTGGATTGCTGTTCCTAGGACAGTGTAACTGGGCTGTCTGTATTATTTTGTGTACTCAGGCTAGCACAGACCCCTTCTGGAGTGTCTCTGTGTGGCCTTACCGGGACAGTGGTCTAGGGCACAGTGTAGGTGCCTTGGAGCAGGGTACCTGGCCCCAGCAGCTGGGCATAGTGACACTCAGAAGCCTGCCCCTCACCTGTACGTGTGTGTGTGCACATGTGCACCCACACCTGCTGCAGCAGCACGGGTGAAGGGCATGCTCTCTAGCCAAGCATGGTGTGACCTTTCAAATTGTAGATCTGAATTGCATTGCATTGCTCTTTCAAATTGTAGATCTGAATCTCATAGACTGGAGCTCCCAGAAATTCCTGGCAGTGGCTCTGGACAACACTGTTTATCTGTGGAATTACGGTACTAGGGAGATTATCCCCCTGCTGCAGACGGAGCATGCAGATATTTACATTTCCTCTGTGTCATGGATTAAAGATGGAGACTACCTTGCTGTTGGCACAAGTAGTGCTGAGGTTCAGGTGAATGCAGGAGTAAAACTAGAGGTGTTTTCTAGGGATTGACAGAACTGTGGGGCCTGGGGACAAAACCTTGGCTGGCAGAGGAAGGATACCATGCACCTGACTTGTCTTCCCTGGTGTGGGGTGGAACTGCCCAGTGTGCAAGGCAGCCTTTCGTTTGGGGGTTTTCTGATAAGTAGTGTAACCCTCTGTGCTATAGTCATGAGATACACATTTTCTCTGTTCCCTTACTGAGTAAGCTGAGAGAGCCTGTGCAGTGAGGTTCCTAGGGCATAGACACAGGATTGGGTTTCTTCCGAAGAACATTTTGCTTTGCCTCTCCAGCTATGGGATGTTGAGCAGCAGAAACGTCTCTGAACCATGACCAGCCATTGTGGCCGTGTGGGAACCCTCAGCTGGAACAGCTGCATCCTCTCCAGGTAAAGCAGTGGGTGAGGGCAGTTTCCAGTTGTTGCAAACTCCTATCCATCGATCTATGTTTGGCATGGGTTAGGGATGGCAGAGAGAAGTTTGTCCTGGCTTGGGATCCTTACTCAGCCTTATCTGTTGGGGCTGTGAGGAGAAGGCCTCTTTCCTGTATTGCAATTTGTGCTGAAGTTGTAAAGAGCTTGTGTGGGTGTTTCGCTCACACCAACAGACCTGTGTTGCTGGTAACACTGGTAGAAACCCAGTGGCAGCTATAGCAGTCTTGCAACAACAAAAATGGATTTGGGTGAAAATGTGCAGCCTGACCCTGCAAACCTTCTCTTCTCTCTGCAGTGGCGCACGGACTGGGCACATCCATCACCACGATGTCTGAGTGGCTGAGCATCACGTGGCCACCCTTGCTGGCCACACACAGGAGGTGTGCGGACTCAGATGGTCTCTGGATGGCCGCTACCTGGCCAGTGGTGGCAATGACAATCTGGCGAACATCTGGCCATGCACCCAATGTGGGGGTGGTGACTTTGCTCCTCTACAGACCTTCATTCAGCACCAGGGTGCTGTCAAGGTGAGCACAGAGCTGCCACGGGCGGATATGTGTGTGCAAGGCAGGCATGCAGCACTGGCTGGGTGCAGGTTGCCTCTTGTATGTTTTAAAATGAACTCTCCTCTCTCAGGCTGTGGCGTGGTGCCCATGGCAGATGAATGTTCTAGCCACTGGAGGTGGCACTAGAGACAGACATATCCGCATCTGGAACGTGTGTTCTGGCGCCCGCCTCAGTGCTGTTGATACCCATTCCCAGGTGAGAGATGAACATCAGCTTGGAGACAAACACCTTCTGGCAGCACACCTCCACAGAGCTGCTGGCTCCTCAGGCCCAGAGGCACAGGGAAGGAGGGGGACCATGCTCGCCTCCGAGTGGTGAGCATCAGCACAAGGACCTTGTCTCACCTGTGTTACTGCCTCTTTGCAGGTGACTTTTATCCTATGGTCCACAAACTACAAGGAGCTCATTTCAGGCCATGGCTTTGCACAGAATCAGCTGGTTATATGGAAGTATCCAAGAATGAACAAGGTTGCAGAGCTGCAAGGTAGGTGGACAGGGCCTGGGTGGGGGGCTGTTAGAGGTTGAAGACAGCTGCACTCCTTGGTTTGAGCCTGCAGCATCACTGATACAGGACAGTATCCGGGGCCATGCTGCTAGGAGTAAGGCATGCCCACGGGGCTGTGGAAGAGATACCATTGATCCAAGTGTGTGCTTGGGTCTGAAATCATGCTGCCACAGCCACTGGGGAGACAGCTGTGAAAACTGGCAGGGCTCATGGGAGCATACAGGAGTAAATGTGCATGTGCTGATCAGCTCAGCCCTGATTGCACATTCCTTCTCCTCCTCAGGTCATACTGATAGAATCTTGAACCTGACCATGAGCCCTGATGGTACATCAGTGGCCTCAGCAGCTGCTGATGAAACACTGCAGGTCTGGAGCTGTTTTGAGATGGATCCCATAAAGAAGAAAGAGAAAGAGAAGGCAAACAGTTCCAAAAGCGGTTATTCTTCACCAGAGCATCTGTTGAGAGCATGGGATTGTTGTGGGGAGGGGGATATTTGGTTTTACACACTGTACAGTATTTTAAATGTTAATGAACTGCTTAACTTGACTTTTTCTTAATAGAGTCTGATGGAAGAAAAAGCCATGGCTCCTAAACCCAAGTCCTTCTCCCAGAGGCTGGGGATCTGGGCAAGGAGTGGAGACCTAGGTCTTAATGGCCAGTTTAGAGGCCCCTGAGCTTGGAACAGCCTAGCAGAAGGATGCTGTGCAAGGGCTGTACTTCTGTTTCTGTCCCAGCTAAGATAGATATGTCACCTACCCCATCTAGATGCTGACCACAAGCACAGCAGCTCTACCACAGGCTCAACTGAAAGCACAGCATGGCTGTGGCCTCAGTTTGTGTTGTCCTGGCCTGTCTCACAAGCCCAGGGACACCTTCCTATGGCTCTGCAGGCAGATCTCAGTTTGTCTTGTTAGCTACAGGCAGCCATCACTGCCTGCCTGTGGTGCTGGAGTAGAATAGCTGTTGGAAGAAAAGGAGGGAGGGAAATATAGAGCAACAGCTGTAATCATCCTAAAGGCTGGAAAGAGACTGGCTCTGGCATAAAGCCTGATGCAAAACAAAAGGTTGGCTTACACTGCCACAGCCAGCCTGGATGTCATGCGAGAGCCATGCAAAGCACCACCAACCCTGTGCTCAGCCTTCAGTCACGTATTCTTCCAACAACTCTGATCTCCTTTCCCCTCCTGCTGACAGGAGGCCCTGGTGCCTCACTGAGGCTTCATGCAGGGGAGCAAGCACCAGGGCTCAGCTGACATTTATTGGAGCTTGACTCCCCTACACTTGGAAAAATGTCTTTTTTCCAGGCTGAACTGTGCTGGAGCAAGTTGCAGGAAATACATCTGAGCCCTCACCTGTTGGGAATTAAGCTGACTAGAGACTGGAAAAGTAAAAGGCCGTGGCTAATTCCAAGTCGTGCACCTGCAAGACAGCGTGTCCTTGGGCCTAGCTGAGTATGATAAAGGAGTGGACAGAGAGACGTGAGAAGTAGAGAACGTAGACCCAAAGGAATGAGGAAGAGTTGATGGTATGGTTTAACCAATAGATTGCTTGGCTTACAGAATATTCATAAGCTTCTTATTTGCTGTATAAGTGTTTGATGCTTTCTTCAATAAACGGGACCTGTTGATGACCATCTGGTGTCCTGGTCTCCCTTCCTTCGACACTCACCTGACCAACAACCAGCTCAGCCATGCTGCTTTGCACGGTGGAGCCGCAGTGTCTGAGGCTGTGGGGCTGCACCAGACCCATCAAGCCTGTCCTTCAGCTGCACCAGCATTGCCAGGGGCTGCTGGGAACACTGCACAGCTGATAAGCACCTTGGTCTGTACAAAGCAGCTCCACCAAGCCTGTGCCTCCCATCAGCCCTCAGTGATCACCCTTAGCTGAGGGTGGATTATTAACTGTTTTCACCTTTCCCTCAGCACAGTACCACACTGTGCCTAGCACCAGCTCTGCCTCCTGAGCCTTACAGCAGGCTGGAACCTTCAAAGGTTCTGACTTGTGCTCTGCCAAGGCCAGTGAGTGTGTAACCACAGCCACCAGAGCACACCCCTCCCACACACACATAAAGCTGATATGGGGGGCACAGTCTCAAAAAACAGCCACTGAGCCAGCACCTTCCCAGCCTTGCTGCTGGTGCATCCCCATTTGGCCACTTGGGAAAGATCAAGAGGTCCAAGGATGGAGCTCTCCCTCAGACACAAATCCTAGGGCCACAGCTGTCTCTAAAGGGGAAGCAGGCAGGAACCCAGATGCAAGGCTGGGCTCTTCCACAGAGCTGTGCTGTTGTTGTAGGAGCCCTGTCCGACACCCCTGCACTTGGTGCTGGGAGTTAGCACAGACTTGCCCTGTAGGGCCACAGCTGATTAGGCCTTCCCTGGTCCCTGGCCTGGAAGGAAAGCTTTATAGGCCAAAAAGTTCTTGTCATTTTTGCAGTCCCATGTAAGAGCAGCTCAGCTTTCTCACAGACTCTTTCTTTCTCCTTAGCACATGCCCCACACCCAGATGCTGTGCCCTTAGAGAACCTCTGAGCATTACCAGAGGGTAATGATATTGCAGGGTCTTTGACCCCATGCTGGTCTCTCACAGTCCTGGAGTGAGGAGGAGCAGAGGAAGGAAGTGGGCACGGATCCAGCAGGCCCAGTAAACACAGCCCTATAAGGTGTGAATTCAGTTCACAGCATGACAGCATATTAATTACCAAGTGCCATGGCCAGCCCATAGAAGAGCACAGCTAACAGTGTTATGAATAAGAAGCTTGACTCTGCCAATATTCAAGCAGCAATCAATTTATTATTTAATATGGTAAAGTATGAGCAATACAGCGCTGGGTACAGCAGGGGAAGTTTTCCCTCCAACTGCACACCGATAGTTGAGGGTTACAAGTATTTATAGGGGTACTCATCAATTTTTTTCAGTAGTTTCTATTTCCAATCTTTTACTCAGCAACAATTTTTATTCCAAATTATTACACCACAATTCTATACACTGTTGTGATTTTAATTTCTCAGGATGTATCTCAAAGGAGTATCCCCAGATGGTGATGGTCCAGTTTCTGAAGGAAGAAAGACGAATCCCATCTGGTGGGGTCCAGCTCCCCAGATGTGTGTCCACCTTTTAATTGCAGAGACTATAAATCTCATAACAGTGATGTCCAGCTTCCCTTTGGTCAAAACCATAAACCCTTGAGGTGATGTTCATCTTCCTTTCTCAAGCTGTTTTTCTCTGCTTCAATAAGGCATGAGATAAGCATATTTCCTTTATATATATTCCAAAGCTACAGTTTCAAGGATACAAGTAATATTCTAAAATTATACTTCAAAAGGTTATTATTGCAGAGCTTTTTATGGATTAAATGCAAGCAAAAAGCAACATCTTTAACACCTTATTCCAATGCTCCTAAATCAACTGGGGTTAATTTGCAAACAAAAGATAGGTTCAAAGGCCTTTTTCCATGCTTTAATTTCTTCAGTTATTATTAGAATTCACAGCTCTCCCATTGTCAGGGTCCACACATTTTGCATTCACAAATACACACGTTGCCTGTTTGTACCTGACGCGGAACACAGCTTTGCATCTCACAAACAAGAAAATGCACTCCTTGCTCTTCTGACACAGCTCTCTCTGTTCATGATGTGGGACAGCGAGTGCCAATGTGCAGGAGCTGATGCAAGGGACAGGGACAAGGATGTAGCAGGCACAGTGCCAAGCTGACAGAGGGATGATTTCTGGCAATGGCACTGAAGGAGAAGAGTTTGCAGGCAGCACAGAAAATGGCGCTTTGTTTCACCTCTTCTTTCAGTGCTGCTAAGAATGTAGCCTGGAGCAAGCTGGGAACACCAGAGCCTGGAGCCCTTTCCAGGCAGGGCTGCATGAGACACAAACCAGCCAGGGACTGAGGAGCCCCTGGGGTGGCAGTGAGCAACCTCGGGCTCTGCTCACTGCTGGTGGCATTTTCTATTGAACCATCTCCAAGGACTTCTGTTGTGCTCTGTATTTCTAAGGGTTTTCCCCCTTGGTTATTTTTGGTTGTCTCCTGCACCTTTTTTCTCCAAATTTTCCTACCCTGTCAGCAGCAGCTCTTGTCCAGAACTGGCTCTAAAATATCAGCAAAGCAGCTAGGAACAACAATGGGTGGAATCCTGTGGCTCAGGAATTCCTATACCAGAGCCCTGCCTGTGCCTGTGCCTTATGTCAGGACCTCCTTCTCTGTGCAAAAACTAGGGATTAGTGGAGTTTTTTTGCCAAAGAGCTCCTGAGGAGCAAATGTTGTGCTAGGTTTCTCAGGAGTGTATCTGTTAAGTTCATTGCTGGCAAAGAGAAAGTAAGGCCAGGGTAGCAGGGCAGCTGGGAGCTGGTCACTCCCTGCAAAGGGCTGGTGTAGGATGTGGGAACACCACGTTCCAGGAGAGGCGAGCAGGGTCAATGTGCTCAAGGTGCTGCCAATGAGGTTTGGGTTCACTTAGAGAGTAGTCAGGGCTGGTGAGCACTGGAAGATCCAGCTGCAGTCCCCATCCATGTCCCTTTCAGTGCTGGCTTTAGGGTGTCTGCAGCCTGGATCCAGAGCGCCCTGGGGGGCTCCTGAGGCTGCCTTTGCACTCAGGGTGAGGATGCCCAGGAGCCCTGAGGCCGGCAGTGGGCACCAGGGCTGGGGCTTGTGGCCTGGAAGGTGTGGCTCTGGGGGCTGTGACATGCCAGGGCATGGGTCACTGTCACTGCCCTCCGCAGCCCTGGCTAGCTCTGTGATGCTCCAGGGACAATGGCAAGAGTGGGGAACTGGCTAGGTTAGGGTTTGCCTGAGCCAGAACCTCTAGGCCAAATGCCAGCAGTAGAGACCCCTGGATGACCGAGTGAAGGAAGCAGAGGAGGCTCTTTAGCGGCATAAAGTGCAGCAAAATCATCAGGAGAGGCAGGGGGAAAGTTCACAGGGCAGAATTCCCAAAGGGAACAGATGTTGAAAGAACCCCCAACACCCCTGTGCACTGGTTTCTAAAATCTTTCAAAACAGGGGGTGGACACCATATAGTAACCAATAAGCGACTCTCGGGGTGTGGTTTTGAGGGCTACAACAAATCAGAACAAGGGGAAGAGAGAGCGTTGGGATAGGGATTTGATCTTGGGGTGAGAGACAGGGAACTTTCTGGAACAAAGGGTAGGGTTTGGGCTGAGGGATGGGGCAGAGGGGCCGGGTTGTCTTGACAGACAGGGAAAAATCTGGTGAGGAGGGAGGGGATTCCTTGAGAGACACTGGGGTAGGAGGGCATAACACAGGGGAGAAATTAACGGTAATAACTCGGGGAACACTTGAACATACCACTATATAACAGAACATTTGACTGAATAAACTAACTCACTGCAACACAGAAATTCAGGCTTTCAGCAGCTGAGGTGGCACTATTAGAACCCGCAGCAGCTGGTGAAAGCCATCTCTCTCCTTCAGGTTCTTGCTGTGAGGGAAGGTGCTGTGAGTTGTGGTGGCTGCACTCCCCCTTTGCTGGGAGGATGATCTGTACCAGGGCAGAGCAGAAAGCTGCCATGGTGAGCAGAACAGGCTCAGAGCATTACAGTTCAGAGAATGGCACTGCCCCTGAAAGGCAAAAAGCCTGAAAGCATTGAATTCTGTGCAGAACTGTTGCACAAATTTTCTCTTCTAGAACAAGCCCATTTTGTAGATGAATACTCTGGGTTTTATGGAATACATGGGGGTTTTTTTTAAGGTTTTTGGGAGAAACCTCAAGTTTATTTCTCTTTGTATTTTACATCCAGCATGCATACAGGTTTTTTTTAAATTATTATTTTTCTTTAATAAATACTTAGGGAAAAATATCTAAGCATTTTTTAACCCTTTGGGATATTGTGATTAATATTCTTAGAAAGAAAACCTTGTTGAACAAGTGTGAAAACACAGAGAGAGGAAAAATAGCATAAAAGTCTTTTAGAGCAGGGCGTGTAATAAGGACTGCAGAACTGAGTAATTCCTCCAAGGGCAGAATTAGCAAGATATATCACCAAGAATACCTGCCAAGATACTTCCTTAAATCAAGGGAAATGTGACCTGCAGCCATACGAAGTACAGCCAAAGCAAATGAAAGCCTTTGGAAAAGAGGGAATTTTGCCAGTGACATCAGTCTGTCTGGATAACTGAGGGATGCCCATCATTATTGCACTACACTCCTCAATATTTGCAATGCCTTTTCTCCCAATTTCTGTGAAATGATTAAGCTGCAGTTGTTTACCATTACCTTGAGCTCTTAGGGGAATTACCAAGCACTATGTATGTTTTTCTGTAGCCGAGGAGGGCTTGAATTTCCCAAATCTTCTACAAAGCAGAAGGGAATCACAGAGTTACTTGTGCTAATGTTAATGAAGGGTTTCATGAAAGCAGGTGAATGAGAGCATTGCGTTGTAAAACTTGCACATGCAAGAAAACAGGAGTCCACTTAGGATAAAACATATAAGGCTAGCATGACATCAGAACAGGATAAAATGAAATTGCTAGACAGGAACTTATGCATCAGAAATTAGGTGTATCATTTCTGATACATCTGCATGCATTTGCAAGCTAAAACAGAAAAAGAAGGGCAGAGATAATAAGGAAGAAAGATTTTAAAATTGCACTGTGCAGAAGAGACACACAAACCACCAGTGTGAACACAGCTGGGAGATTCAGCTTGGAGATGGATTAAAGTGGAATCCATTCACTGAAGGTCTCTGGTGCACTTGAGTGCAAAGACTGAGGAAAAAAGAAGAAAAGTTTAATTTCTGAAAGCAATTTAGATTGCTGGAAGCATTGTCTAGAGACCTAAAAATCTAAAGCCTCAGAGAATCTGAACCTAAACCATCCCCAAATGGATTGATCAGGTATGATGTGCACATCTCTGCTGTTTTCAGAGTCAATGAAATTGACAATGAGTGTCTGGAAATTAGGAATGCCCACCCAGATTTTATCTCCATTACTTTAAGAACACCTTAATAAGGCACTTCAGGAACTGAACACTGACATTCTCACCCTGCTCTATTTACTTTACATTTGAATACAGGCTGGTAGAAGGAGAAATTTTGCTTTAATTTCTACCCAAATTACCTGTTGCACTTTCAGGTTAGGAGCAGATGTAAAATTCAGCTAATCACTCACTCTATCCATGAATATTCCACTAGTGAACTGACATACAGAACATCCTTTTTTCTCTTTTGTACCTTCCTAAATAGTGCCCAATGAACAGGACTCTTGCATACATCTCACAGAAAATCACCAAAATTGCTGAAATTAACACACAATTCCCTGATAAAAGCTTCTAAGATAAGGCTTGACAGGATCACTGAACAAACTGAAACTTGGAAGAGAAACACCCATTTCAGCACTGATCAAGGGGAAAGAAAAAGAAATGCTGTAAAAATTCCAAGTGGAAGGAAAGGAGAAACACAGGAAGCACAGAAAGAGCAAGGCCCTGTCGATGACCTGTGCAAGGTAACTTTGTGCCCCAGCACTGTTAGAGGACATTCCCTGTCATTGGTGCAAGCAGCTGGAGACATAAATGCTGATTGATTTGGGGGCCACAGTCTTGGTAAGTGCAGAGGTGGTTCAATAATGTGACATGAGGGAGTTCCCTCAGAGCAACTGGGATGCCAGAAAGAAGTGAACAGCTCACCCTAGCCTGGCCCGCTCGGCTGCTTTTCCTTCTGACCCTCCTGGGGAGGCTCTGGCATTTCCTCTGCCCTGATGGAAGCGCAGCTGCTGCCAAGGGAAACGTCCCCACACTCACTCAGTGTTCCCTGTGCTTGCCAGATGTCCCATCTGCTGTCCCTGCCCAGGAGAGCTGCTCTGCACGGGAGGAGGAGACCGAGCGAGAGCCTGGGAACATCGGCGGCTGCAATCCCTCCTGATCTAGCGCTGTTTATGGATGTGTAGTTGGATTTGGATAGTTACAAGTATAGGGATATTTACATACACTGACTGATATTTGTGTAGGGATATTATGTGTGTATATTGTTATATTGATGCGTGTATATTCATCTGTTTACATACTTGTACAGCTTTGTAGCTGTGCATTTCTATTGCTGGGGATGTCTGGATTGTTTTATTCGTCCATTGATATTTGTGTATTTATAGACAGGTCTGTTATGTTTGTATTATATTGTCATGTTATATGTCATGAAATATGTAATGCATGTTTACATCTCTATATTGTTATGCCTATATAGGTATTTACTTTTATTTATTATGTATGGAGTTGTATAGTTCTAAAACTCTATTTCTTTTGTTCTGGATCTGAGATTCTTTAGAGAGGGATATTGATGTTTCTGTATTTGTATATGGGCTGTATGGCTGTAGTAATATGTAATAAATTTAATTGTTAATCTTCAATTCAGTAACTTCAGTATGTGTGTACAGTGAGTTGCTGCAGAGGGTTGCAATAAAGTAATTTTTTTTTCACTGAAGTTGATATCTGTATATATTTACATAGCACAATTCTCAGAATAAATTAGATTTTAATCATAAATTGATATTTCTGTGTTTCTATATTGGTAGCATAGCTGTTGCAATTTAAAATAAATTTCATTTTTAAACTTAAGTTAATGTTTGTGTATTTGTACATTAGTAGTGCGGGTGTAACTATCTGCAATAAATGCAGTGTTTCAACTGAAGTAAGTGTAGATTTGTGCTACCCAGAGCCATGGGCAGATGTAAATGCTGGAGGATTTTGGCCATGCAAATCTCCGGCCATGCCCAGCACATGCCCCACCTGCACTCAGGCTGGGCAGGGGAAGCGCAGATTTGGGCTGGCAGCAGAGCCCCACGTTGGCTCAGAACTCGCTGCAGAGGCTGCTGAGAAAACTCCGGGGCTCCATGAGCCCAGAATCCAAGCAGGAGCCACCCGGGGAGGACAAATCCCTCATCCCACGGGCAGCTCTTTAGGAAAGTGCTCCAAGTGTCCCCCTGAAGCTCATCCCAGAGACCAGAAGCCAGCAGGGATCCTGAGCCAGCCCTGCTGCCTTTGGCAGCACTTTGGCAAATGAGCTGCAGCAAGAGGGAGGCAGCAGCGACTGCGACTGCTGCAGGCTGGGAATGATGGAAGGGCCATGGACACAAGTGCTGAGATGCCCCAAAATCCAGAAGGAGGCTGGAGAGCTGGGAATCAACTTGGCATTTCAGTGCCAAGCTCTCACAGGCCCTGAAATGTTGGAATCCCTTTGTGTGAAGTGACCTGGAAGAACTGACAGGGAGTTGCTGCTAGGATCAGCAGTGGCAGAAAGCAAAAATGTACAAACACTAGGAGATCATCTAATACACCCACAAGCAATGGCTTCAAAAATGATCTCATGTATATATTATATTATATTATATTATATTATATTATATTATATTATATTATATTATGTTACGTTACGTTACGTTACGTTACGTTACGTTACGTTACGTTACATTACATTATATTATATTATATTATATTATATTATGCTATGTTATTATTATATTAATCAAAATATATAATATATAATATGCATGAAATTTAATGCACATGTATTTTTGGACAATTTTTTTTTTATATATATATTTTCATTTAACATATATATTTGAAATAGTCTTTCAGCTTGAGAGTGTGATGATTTACAACAGTGCAAAACCATCTGCCCACACAGCAGTCAGCCCCCGGGTGCGTGCATGTACACCCACCCACTGTGCTTGCTCTTCTCAGCATCTCGGGGCTGCTGTTTGCACACAATTGGTATGAATTTAACTCGACAGAGCCACAAGTGGGGTGTCCAGCTTGTCACGAACACTCATGTGGCAACGAACAACAGTGAGCTCTCAAATCACATTATCACAGGTCATTTCATTCCTGCTGTGCACTGAGGAGCTCTTAAAAGACACAGAAAAGGGGTGGAAAACATTGGCATCATGCTACTGCTGGTGTCCTCCTGGAGGAAAATCTCTTGAGTTTCTTAAGGTGGTGGCTTTCCAAAACCTAGGAAAACTGCTCAGCAGTGGTAGCCCAATTGTGAATGGTTTTCTTGACTTGGCAAAGGCTGGGGTGTGAACAATGGACTCTGTCCTTGGTCCAAATCACCTGCCCTCACCTGCAGACAAAAGCACCACCACCAGCAGCAGCTACATCAGTCAATTTTCTCAAAAAGCTGTGTTAAATTTGGGAGAGGAAAGGAAAACACATCAGACACTGTGGATTATTGACAAGGCTCTGAGGAACAGTTCCAAAGCCAAGGGCAGCAGCTTCTCTCTGGGCCACTCCTTGTGCTCCAAGGCAGCCGGGCTGCCCTGGCTGCCCAGGACCCTGCGCCCTGTGGGCTCTGCAGAGCTGCACAGCGGGGAGGCAGCTTCGGGCACCTCAGCCCCTGGGCAGGAGGGGCTGCTTGCTCTGCAGGGCTGCCTGGGGGCAAAAGCAGGGTGCTGGCCTTCTGCTCTGGGCCCCAGCCTGGCCTTGCAGGGCTGATCCTGTTCCCTGTCTCAAATGTGCTAAGGACAGACTTGTTTGTTTGCAGCTCTGCACAGGTGTAATTTGCACCACAAAATACTGAAGGACTAAGGCCTGAAAAACAGACCCTGACTGAAGCCTCAACAACAGAACCTGAGCCAAAGTTGCCCTCTAGGTGACCTTCCCAACCCAATGTTCTATGTATCTGCTCCTTAACCAAGTGTTATTATCAAAATGGATTGTTGCATCCATTCACTGGTGAAACACGTCTTCACCTTTCTGCATGAGGAAAATTGACATGGCCACACCTGGCCTTGGTTCCTCCTTGAGCCCTGGGCAGGCTCTGGGAGAAAACCAAGAGGAGAATGACACCAGCTGTGCCCCCAGCAGAAGCTCTGGCACATTGCTCGCCCAGCACTGTCAGAGCCAGGCTACTCTCACAGCGCACTCGGGAGCCTCGTGGCCGCCAAAGGTGGAGGCACCGCAGGATTTCCCGGTTCCCGGCCGTGGCTCTGCAGGGCTGGGCTGGGACAGCTTCCCCCAGCTGATGTGCAGCTCTGGATGAAGGGGAAACCATTGGGGTACCTGGTGATGGATCTTCCTTAATCACCAGAGGCACCCTTTTGTAATAATGCTGAGGTGCATTGCTTAGCTTATCCTTTCCTGACTGTTTTTTGCACTTCTGCATTACAGGAAGTCACACTGTTCCTTCAGCTGGTGTCTGTGTCTGCATCTCTGACCCTCTCCACCATCAAAACAAACACACAGCCATTTTAGCATGAGATCTGCCTCTCTGCCAGCCCATCTCTTGTCAAACACCCCTGCTGGCCATCTCCACAAATGAAATTCCCTCTTTGCAACTTCCTTTTCTGCAGGCAGGTGAGAAAAGGAGCCACTCCCAACTCTGGACACCTCCAGAAACCAGCTGCTTTCAACAGTCACAACCCTGAAGTATCAACCTCCTTCTCTTAACCTGCCACTGGGAGCTCCCACCAAGAGGCCTTTTGTCCAAGGATACCCACAGAAGAGCTGGAGAAGGGAGCAGTTTGAAACACAGCTGCTTCTGAGTTTAAACCTGCCTTTATCAAATGAGCAAACACCAACCTGTCCCAAAGGGAAAGCAGGCAGGAAAGAGAAGCTCCTCTCCCACAACAGCAAACTCTGTGCTTCCTTCTGTTCCAGCTGGAGAGTGGAGGCCATGGGCTGCACCTCACTTTGGGAAGGAGCCCTTAGAATTGGCCTGATCTGGGAGGGCAGCAAAAGAAATTCCCCAAAAAGTAGGAAAAATTCTCTGGAAGCATTAGATAATGACAGTATTTCTGGAAGAAAGCAAAAAATAAAAAAAAGAATTGGGAACTTCAAAAAGTTCCCAGACTGAAATTTGTTTGCCAATACACCAATCCCAAAGTCTCTGTGGTGTGTCAGCAAGCTGAGGAATGTAGAGAGCATTTTGAGCAGACACTGGAGAGAAGCAAGATGCACAACCTTGCATAGGTTGCCTTAGACCAGAAGCATGCTGCCCTTGGGCAAACAATATAAAGAAGTTTTCCAAGATGTACCCCAGGAAAAGAGATGTGAAGCAAGATGTTCTAGGGATGTGAAGAGAAGATATGGGGCAGAATGTTCTGCTGACACTTTTGCCAATCTATGTACCTGACCAAAGATATGTTGGCTCTTTGTCCTATACATAACAGTTTGTAACCACTTATAAGTATTCTCCCGTTGCTGAACCCTGCATTAGCATATAAATGTACCCTGAGATTTGCAATAAACTGAGCATCGATCATTACCTCCATGAAGATTGATCTCTGCCTGCGGAGGGCTCCTTTCTCTATTACCCCTCTCCTTTTCCCCGTCTCTCTCCCATACACCTTGTTTCTCTATCTGGCATCCGTATACTTTCTTTCTTTACAGGAATGAACTTGCAAGGGTTGGATAAACACCACTGGTGTCCGTCCCCCAGAGCACGAGCAGCTCCCCAACAAGACTTCAAGACTAAGGGACAAAGCTTCCCCCTTCAGCTCTCCACAGCAGCTCTAGGGAGTCTCTCCCCACTGCAAGATCTCCTTTGTCAGTCCACAGTGACAAGAGCTGGCTGCAGGAGGCATTTGCATTGGAGCTCTCCCCAAATGGGGGGAAAAAAAAGAAGAGGTGATTCTGTGGAAATACAAAGGCAACGCTGCTTGGGAAGACACCAGTGTGAGTTTGCTACAGCTCTAGGCCAAAAATCCTTTGAAGAAAGCAACATCCATCCATGGGGCAGCACTTTGGCTTTGATATCAATGCTAACAAAATTGCTTCCCATTCCTGCTGCTGTAGCTGACTCCGAATCACGAGAAATGTGCCAACTCTGCCAAAGACAGGCAGACATAGTGAGATAAAACCAGCTAGTCTGTGGAAAAGGAGACCAAATGAATGTTTTCTAATCACCCCTTTTCATCCTTTTCCCAGCCAAAACAGAGCAATGTCCTTCCTCTCTGTCACCGATGGTGACCCAGGCACGGGATGCAGAGGGGGGATAACCTGCTGTGCTGTGCTGTGCCGTGCCGTGCTGTGCAGAGCCGAGCGGAGCCGAGCAGAGCCAAGCCGAGCCGAGCCGAGCTGAGCCTGGCCAGCCCCGGAGCCGCCCCGCCCGCGCTGTGCCCGCAGCCCCGGCTCTGTCACGCACGGCCCCGCGGGCCCGAGCGCAGCGCTCCCCTCAGGCCGCGCGCCGCCGGCGCAGCCGCGGCCGTTGCGCTGCGGGCGTTGTGGCCACAGTCGGCGATCGATGCCATGGCGGAGCTGCCGCTGCCCGCCGGGCTCAGCGCCCGCACCTTCCCCGCCAAGCTCTGGCGCCTGGTGAACAGCCCCCGCGTCCGCTCCGTGCGCTGGGACAGCCGCGCCCAGGGGCTGCTCATCGACCGCTCCCTCTTGGAGCGGGAGCTGCTCAGCTCGGGCCGCACCCACAGGGGCCGTGGCCATGGGCCGGCCCCGGTCCCGCACACCTTCAGGGCCACGCAGTTCCGCAGCTTCGTGCGGCAGCTCTACCGCTACGGCTTCCGCAAGGTGCCGGGCTGGCTCGGCTCGGTCGCGCCGGGCGATGCCGGGGCCTGGCTCCACTACAGCAACCCCTGCTTTCGCCGCGACCGCCCTGACCTCCTGCTCCGCATCAAGCGCTGGAGCGCGGCCAACAGGCAGCGGCCTGCGGCGGGCCGGGATGGCCATAGGCGCCCGCCCCGGGGCTCCCAGCAGCACCCCGGAGCGCGGCCGCTGCCGGCCGGGCGCCCGCCCAGCGGCTTCCTCCTGCTGCACAGGGAGCGGACGCTGCCGGACGGGCGGGAGCTGCGCAGCCCCCGGCCTGGCCGCCTCCAGCAGCACCCCGTGGAGCGGCCGCTGCTCGCCCGGCGCCCGCCCTGCGGCTTCCACCTGCTGCACAGGGAGCGGCCGCTGCCGGCCCAGCGGGAGGGGCCGAGCCGCTTCCAGGAGCTCTACAGGGAGCGGCCGCCACCCGCCGAGCGGGCGGTGCTTGGCATCCCGCCCTGCCACTTGCTCGGGCTCCATGGGGAGCGGCCGCTGCCGCTCGGGCGGGAGGGGCCCCGCAGCCGCTCGCAGGAGCTCTACGGGGAGCAGCTGCCTCTGGCCGAGCGGGAGGTGCTCGCCATCCAGCCCTGCAGCTTCCAGCAGCTCCACAGGGAGCAGCAGCCCCCAGCCTACGACGCACGTGGTAAGAAGAGTTGTAGCCTTGTTTTTCCAAAAGGTCCTGAAAAGTGACCGTTTTAAGTATTTTCCCACAAGGCTCTGTCATTCTCGGCCAGAAGTTGTCAAGCCTACTAGGAAGGGGCACCTAGGAGGCCAAAAGATTCTCTGCCTGGTTTTGCTGTGTGATTCCCGTGATGTTTGGTCCACAGCAGCACTAGAGCTCTGTGTCCCACAGCCACGTTGTGGAGCCTGACCAATGTGTTTGGATTCTTGCAGCCACCCCGGGCACTTCAGGGCCCAGCACTCCACCCGGCAGTGCAGCCTGTGCAGCATGGACGGCCTCCAGCTCAGCACAGAACGCACCTGGGGAGAAGGAATGGCCACCAGCAGATCTAGGCCTTGCCGTAGAGAAAATGATTCGGGAGATCAGGAGGTCCCTGTCTGAAAGATCTCCCTCTGCTCAGGTAATTCCATTGGATTGGGATAAAAGGGGCTGGACTGAGAACTTTTGAACCTTGTTACATGGTTAAGAAGCAAAGGCTTCTTTAATTGAACTTATTTCATTATTATTTAGTTATTGAATTATTCTTGGTAAAGAAAGATTTCTAAAAGAGGGGATGAAGAAGAAATGAAAAAGAGGTTTTACTTGCTGGGAAAGAGGAGAAGAGTGTTTGGAGAAGTGGCACTGAAGGTCAAATGTCCCGTGCAGGGAGGGGCATGCCAGAGGTGCCTCTGTTGCAGCTGCAGCAGATGTGGGCTGTGCCTCTTTTGGGTGGGAAGGCCAAGGCAAAGCAAGGACTGGGCTGCAGCTGCTGCTGCTGTGTGAGCCCTGCCGAGCGTGTGGGCGCTCCCAGAGCCGTGGCTGGGGCTGGGCTGCAGCTGCAGCTCTCTGTCCTTTGCAGATTATTACACTGTTGGCCAAAGAATGTCTGTCTTTCTGTTGATGTGCTGACCCATTGCCTGCAGTACATTTGTGATTATGACTCAAGGGGGAGAGAGGGATTTTTTGGATTTGCCAATGCCTTATTCTCAAGTGGCATGACTTTTTTCTTCTGTAAAGTCACACATAGCAGCTTAGAGAAGCATTTTATTCCATAATAAAAGGAAACATTGCAGGCTTGGAACCATCTTCAGAATCTTTAGGGTTCTGATGGATGGACTATGGCAGAAGAGATGAATGTTCTGAAACTGGTCATAGGGAGAATATCTTTGTGTCCAAAGGTAATTTGCTTCACTGTGGACGTTTGCTTCCTCAGTATAGAGTATAGGAATAGAAACAATACTTGGTTGTCTGAATTTTCCTGTCTTTTGGGTTGGTTTTTTTCCCCACCCTAACGATTTACAGATTTTTGCCACTGATCACAAATGTGATCCTGGAAATAGCCTGGGTGCATCAATGTTTGCCTGGATGACACACGCGGGGCAGCAGCAGAGGGCTCGGAGAAGCAGCACCTTGTGATGGGTTGTGTGAGCGCTTGGCTGGGGGTGCTGAGACTGCCAGGCAGAAATGTGTGCTTTGCCTGTGGGTTTGCAGCACACAGCCCTGAGCAGGGCTGGGAGCCGTGCTGGCAGCAAGGAGAGCCCCTGGCTTTGTGTTGGCTGATTTCTCACAGCTCTGGGATAAGGCAGGGTCAGAGCGTGGGGGCACGTTCCCTCACTTGGTGTCTTCTGGTTTTCTGTGTTCATGTTTTGTCTCAAAGGTCATTTTGTGAGAGCTTCAGTTTCGCCTTGGCCCCCTGAATCCTGAGTTTAAAAGGCTTGTCATGTGAACTGTGTGGGCAGTGTTCCCTCCTCTGGTCTCCATGTCCTTTGGGATTGGAGAAGGACAGTTACTGTATCCCTGATATGATTCCAGCAAAATAGTGAGTGATCTTTGGGTTCCTTTCTTTCTGTTTTTCTGCTCAGGACAATGTTGGTGTTGCCCCTGATTCTTCAGGAGGGGAGCCTGCGAACAAAGCTGCAGCAGAGGAAGCTTCATCTGGCACCGAGAGCTGCAGGAACAGTTCCCAGCAGCCCGAGGAGCCTGGTAAGGACAGAGCCCACACTGGTTTAGAGAGCTGTGAGATGGCTGCCCTGAGCAGGGTTGGTGCTTCCTGGTGCCTTGAGTTCAAATCCTGCGCTGGCACAACCTCCCTGAGCCCTGCCCTCCACGCTTCTCCAGAGGCTCTGACACGGAGTCCTCTGCTGGGGCAGAGAGCAGGGAATAAACCTGACCTTGTGCGAGTTGTGTCACCAAGCCGGGTGTCCCAGTTTTGTGATGAAGTTGGTGGATAAATTTGCTGCAGGGTGCCAGGGAAGGCCAGGCTGAGCGACACTTGAAGGAGCAGGGGAAAAAAAGAGCAAAAAGTCAGGGTAGAAGTCCAAATCACTGACTAAATGTAATACCAGTGGTCGTGACCCACAAGAAAAACAAGGAGCACAACGTCAGAGGCCAACCAATTGAAAAATCACGGTAACTCCAGTATCAGAAGGAAAAGCTTGAATGACCCCTGATTAGGGAGGCCTAAGAGGTGAGAAGGAGCACTTTGGATCCATTCCTAAGCCCAGCTGGTGCAGCCTGCAGGCCTTGTAGGGAGCTCTGTCCCTCCCAGCGCTTGCTGCCAGAGCTGATGCTCGAGTTGGAGCAGCTGCTGCTCCCTGCAGAGGGCAGTTTGTAGATGGCAGGTAATGGAGCTGGTTCAGGACTCAGCTCCCAGCACCTTCAGCTTCAGCCATTTCAGTGAGGACTGAGGTCTCTCTATCAGCTCAGAGAAAGAACAAGGCTGGGCTTTCTTGTGGCAGCTGGGACTGTCTGTGTTTCAAGCTCTCCTGGGTGCCCTTTGCACTGCAGGGGCTGAGACTTCATTGAGATACTTCAATGTTTTGAAGCACACTTTTGAACTCTTGGAATGGTCCCTGTTCTTTTAAGGGCAGATTGCTTCAAAGTGCCAAGTGAGAGTCTGCCTTTCAGGCCATCTTTGACAGCCCCTGGTAGAAGGACAATTGCTGCCCAAAGGAAAGGTGCACAAGGGCCAATATTGACTGAGCGTTCCCTTTGCTTCCCAGATGCCATCTGACCAACATCTCCAGGAGGGCTGCCCTGCATGGCAGGAAGAGACAGGGGAGAGCCTGTGACCATCAGGCAGGTAGAACTCCTCTGCTTGTAGATATGTTTATAGATTTCTATGGTTATTTATTAGTGGTTATAGTTCCATTTATCGATGATAATGTTCTATTTATATAGACATATATTGATAGATCTGTGTAGTTAAATGTGGATATGTATATAGGTATAGATATGATATAATTTTATTTTATAATATATTTACATTTGTAGATTTTCAGAATTAGATTTTTGTATGTGTAGAGTAAAATATTTATGTATATATATGAAGTTACATTTATGAATGTGTATAGTTATATAGTAAGAGGAATGTTTAGATGGAGAGACAGATGGAAGGATTGCTGTTTGTGTAGGCCTAGGCTGCATTTGTACCTCTTTCCCCCCTCAGCTGCCTTTTTCACCTCTTGCTTTTCCCCCCTGCCCCCTGTGTCCCCTGTCCCTGTGCTGGGTCCGAGCTGGCAGCCGGGCCGGGCGGAGCAGCACTTCCAGCCCCGGCTGTCCCTGGAGCGGTGGGAGCTGCCGCTGGCCCCAGGCACTGTCCCTGAGGAGCTGCTGAAGGACGGTGAGACTGAGGGGGCTGAGGGGGCCGTGGCGCTGAAGGGACAGTGACCCTGAGCTGCTGCTGGGACTGAGGGCTGTGGGGCAGCCGAGGGCCATGGTGGCACTGAGGTGACAGGGAAGTGGCACAGGCTGGCATGGTGGTGGGTCTCAGGGGACGGGATGGCTCAGAAGGGACTGAGGGGGGTGAGAGGACTGTGAGGGGCTGAAGAAACTGAAGGCGGCTGGGGCTTCACCGAGAGCATGGCGGGGCTGAGGGGATGGAGGGGGCCAGCAGGGAGCACAGAGGGCTCCAGGACTGCAGCTCTGCCAGGCCTTGGAAGCAATTCCAGAGGCTCTGCTTTTGCCACAGCTGCCATGAAGACCTTGAGGACAGCTGGAGACTGACGGGAGCCAGCAGGGAGGAGCTGAAGGCCTCCAGCAGCGAGAGAAGTGAACGGGGCCCTGCTGCTGCCAGCCTGGAGAGAGCCCGGCTGAGGCCACAGGCCCGGGGAGGCAGGTGGGGCTGAGGCTGCCGTGGGCTGTGGCCGTGGGCACTGCCCGGCGGGGCAGGAGCGGGCCCTGCCCTTGCTGGGGCTGCTCAGCGCAGCTGCCCCGGCTGGCACAGGGGCTGTCCTTGGGCAAGGCAGCTGTGCCGGCAGGGCCCGGGAGCTGTGCTGGCTCTGCCGGGGCTGCGGGACAGTCCCTCCAGGGCTGCGCTCACCACAGCCCGGCCCGCCCAGCTGCTTTCTCCTTCTGACCCCCTGGGGAGGCTCTGACATTTCCTCTGCCCTGATGGAAGTGCAGCTGCTGCCAAGGGAAATGTCCCCATACTCACTCAGTGTTCTCTTTGCTTCCCAGATGTCCCATCTGCTGTCCCTGTCCCTGTCCAGGAGAGCTGCTCTGCACGGGAGGAGGAGACCAAGCGAGAGGCTTTGAAGATGGGGCAGCTGGGATCCCTCTGCTTTTAGTGTTCTTTACAGATACATGGACTTGAACATAGACAGGGATTATTACATCTGTATTTCTGTATGTGGGTTGCTATTTGTATGGATTTATTTCCATGTGTATATTCTTGTATTTATGTATATTTATTTTGTTATGAATGCATGTTATTTGTATATATACATATATGTTTGAAATTACATATATGTGTATCAGTTTATCTCTGTATACATGGATATTGTTATATCTGTGTTAATTTCTATTTCTTATGGGTGCAGTGGTGTAGGTATCTCCTTTGACATGATTTTTGTTATATGGCTTTTAAAATAGGAATATTGGTATTTGTATAGGTATATAAGTCTATTTGTATAGGTATATTTATCTGTTTATGTATGTAATTCTATTTTCATATCTATGGATATATTTTTGTATTCCTAGATGGGATTAATCCTTGTAGTAATATGTAATAAATTAAGTTGTTAAACGCCTAATTTTTCTTTGTGTATAGTGAGTTTTTGTAGAGGTTGGCAAGAAATTAACTGAGGTTGGTATTTGTATATTATTACATACACAGGTTGTAATAATCGAATAAATTCCAGTTTTTAACCTAAATTGAGATTTGTATAGTATAGTTCTGTATTGTCAGTGTGGGTGTAGCACTTTGTAATAAATGACATTTTTCAACTGAAATTGATTCTCGTGTATTTGTGGATCAGCAGCGTGGCTGTAGCAATCTGCAAGAAATGCCATTTGTTAGCTGTGATGGGTGTTCTGACATTTGTACTACCCAAAGCCATGAGCAGGTGTAAATGCTGGAGGATTTTGGCCATGCAAATCTCCGGCCATGCCCAGCACATGCCCCACCTGCACTCAGGCTGGGCAGGGGAAGCGCAGATTTAGGCTGGCAGCAGAGCCCCACGTTGGCTCAGAACTCATTGCAGAGGCTGCTGAGAAAACTCCGGGGCTCCACTGAGAGTAGAACTCCAAGCAGGAGCAACCCTGACAGGAGAAATCATTCACAATGAAAAAAAGAGAGAAAATGTGGCAAAGCAGATGTGGGGATACTCTGTGAGGCTGATAAAATGCTTCTGAATCACCCCTGCTTAGGCACGTCTTCTGCAAAAAGGTTTTGTTAAAAACTGAACACCTCCCATAAAATACAGATTGCACTTTCCCCTTCACTTACCTTGCTGTGTGAGTGGAGACACTCTCTCCTCATCACTAAGAATTTTTGCCCTTCAGCACCTCACATTTAATCAATGATGATGTACTACCTTGGCACCATCAATGAAAACAGCCCTGCCCTCGTGGCAGTGTTTGCAAAGTCTTCCCACCTCCTGTCTCCATGTGTGACAGACAGAACCATCCCCTTCTGTCCAAACTGTGCCTGAGCTGAGTGAGGGCTCCAGGAGCTCAGGAGGGTGCAAGAGCACTGCACGTGGGAAGGTTTAGCAAAGCTTCCTAAGCCCCAGTAAACTCTGGGTTTGCCAATTTTCCCCTGCAATATTGTCTTATTCAAGAATGATCTTGGAGGACACTGTGCCTCCAGGTCACACAAGAAAAGTTTGTTTTCTTCAAGGTTTGAATAGAGGAAAATAAAAATTGTGGTTTTTAGAGTGAAATTCGGGGGGTGGTGCAGCTGGGTTCGCTCCACTATTTGCTGTGGAAAGTAGGGCAAAAGCTTTAAATTCCCAGCAGAGGCTGACTACCAGCCCACAAAGACCTGAATGAGGCCCAGGTGGGCTTGTTGCACGCTGGTCCAAGGGAAAAACTGGAACAAAGTCCCCTTTTATTGCAGATGGAGCCTGTACTGGCGTCTCCAGGGCTGTCTGTGGTAAGACATGGCAATCCAGCCAGAAACTGTGGCTATGAGAGTTCCAACAGCAACCTGCTTCTCCAGGGTGAGGGACAAGGCCAGCCCAAAAGCCTGGAAGGTGCTGTGGGCACTGGAGAAGGCCAGGCTGTCCTTGTGCAGGGATGGCCTTCAAAGGGGACCTCACACCTTGTGCTGCTGACCAAGGGCATCTGGTGGCCTTCCACAAAATGCTTCTTTTGTCCAGCTCTTGGAAAATTCCAGCCAGCAACAATTCCTGCTGCTCACACCAGCCCTTTCCAAGCAGGAGGAATTTCAGCAGCAGCCTGACAGCTTAGTAGCAGGAGACTAAAATACTCAGCTGAGCGTTATCAACTCTCTGTCAGAAGCCACATCCTCAGCCCCTCATCTCCTCCAGTTGTCTCAGATGTGGAGGAAGCAGCAGGAAATCTCTGATCCTGGAAGGGAAAGCAGAAGGAGGAGAGGCAGTGGCTGGTCCCTGGGGCCTTGGGAGCAGTGAGAGCCATCCAAAACAGGATCTCTGCTGGGCTGTGGAGATAAGAGTGACCAATCAGCAATGCTCTGTGTGAGACTGGAGCCATCTGTGAAAGTGAGCATGGAAATCTGACCTTGCAAAACAGAGGAAAAGGTGTCCTTGGGTATTTGCCAAACCTCGCAGGGGCTCTGAGCCACCTGGTCTAGTGGAAGGTGTCCCTGCCCATGGCAGGGGGATTGGATCTAGAGGGTCTTTAAGGCCCCTTCCAACTCAAGCCTTTCTGTGAGTCTGAATTACAAACCCACAATGACAAAGAGAACACAGCAAACCTGGCCTCCGCTGGGTTGTTGGAGATGTCTGCAGTCACTTGTGTCACCTGGAGACTGGTTTGGATCTGAAGAAATTTTCATGGTCCCACAGTATTTCAGTGTGACTTTCCTGGTTCAGGGCCCCAAAAGATGCCAGAACAGATTATCTGCAAGCACAGAATTGGTTAAGCTGCCTGTGAACCTGATGGGAGAAGTATAGTCATGTTATTGCAGCATTTACCCTGTACAGGTGATATTTGGTTTCCATTTTGAAGATGAAATGTTCTTGCACAATGCTTGTATATGCAGAAATACTGGCTTTAAATCCTAATTCCATCTTCACACAAGGATGTGTAATCCATCAGAAATATTTACTACGGAGCTATATTAGCTTTGGGCTCAGTGGTATGCGTTGTTTAAAGTGTGTGATGAGTAATGGCAGCTCTACCAAATACCACTCTTGTTAATTTGGGTCTTCCCTTTATCAACCCTATTGCATAGAAATCACTTCTTTACAGCAGAGACTAAATGAAATTCCTTCATACAGATGAGAATCATGCAATTCAGGTTGATTAAAGGGGAAGTTTTCTGGTTTGGTGAAAGGACAATCTAGATAATCTGTTTGCTGTACATCCTGGAGAGGCTTTGCAGTTAAAAGTGAAAAGGAAAAAGACATTTCTCTTAAGAAGTGTCTTGAAAGAGCTTTTTGTATTACCAGAAACAGCTACATTGATGTTGGAGAATTTTGCTCAGACATGGCTTGAAGAAAAAAAGGCCACGAACAAATACAGCTGGTTAAAAAATAAAAGGCAGCTGTATGCAGCAAGTTCTCAGGCTTTTCCCTTACCAACAGTAAACACCACATCCTTGAGGAAGGGGTGAGAAAGGCATGGTGGAAAACATGGAGGCCTTGAGAATGATAAATAACAAATCAATAACAGGATGAGAAAAACAGGTATTAGTCTCAACAAGAAAACCACAGGTTTCGGCAACAAAGGAGGGGTTGGTGTGTAATCCGTCACCAAAGATGAGCTCGGGTTTTGTAATATGTATAAGCTTAATTAACACCACTATAAAAGCGTGTAAGTGGGATCAATAAATCGGAGTTTGATGCTGATCAATTAGGATGTGGTCGACTCCCTTCGCTTCCTCACATTGATATTGACCTCCACAATTAGAAATGCACAACAACCACTTTGGTGACTTAATCTGGCCATGATTTTTAGCTGCAATGCCAAAATCTCATCAAATATGTTGCTATCCTTTAAACAAGGAAGGAGAGCACAAATACCAACAATTCTCATCAGCCTTCTGGGTTGGAAAGACCATTTAATTTATGCTCCCTTAGCTGTCAGCCTAAACTCTGCTGTGCAAACTTTAGGTCTGTGTTGGACCTCATAAACTTCTTGAGCATCAACTTAGGTGCAACCCTGCTACAAAACCCTTCAGGCACCACACTGATTTAGAGTGGCAGGACTTCACTGTTCTAGCAGAGAATTTACTTTACTTGCTCCTGCAAGTCATTTCCAGCGTAGAAGTGAAATCAGTGCCTTGCTATCTGGATGTGATAGGATTTTCCTCCTGTCCCAACAGACAACAGGGGAAAAGATTTGTTTCTATTATACCATTACATCTAAATCTTTGGTTTGAGAGCAAAAGGAAAATGTTCCTTTAAGAAGTTCTGCCCGGACTTTTTGGCATGAGGACAAACTGTGGTGCGCTGGCAGGAGCAGCACTGTCCCTGTGGGTGCAAACCCCCTGAAGGATGAACAGGCTGCTGTCACAGGGGCCACACCTGCAGCATGAAAACCCACCGTGCCACTAACTCAATGCAAACTGAACACAAGTGACTCAGCTCTGCATCCTCAGCAAGGACTTGCCTCTGCAGAGATGTTACTGACAGACTCAGCTCTTGTTTGCAAGGGCTGTTAAATTGTCACACAAATCAACCACCCCTCCCTCTCTTGTCCTTGACCTCCGGCTGCTGAGCTGCTGCTGAGAAAGAAGAGGCAGAGTCCTTCAGGGCAAACGGGGACTTTCCAATGGGCAGAAACTTCCTCCTTTCTTTTGTTTTCAGTGACAACAGAGGGGTTTGTCTTCAGTCCCTATGTCAGCAGGCAAATTGTGCCTGCCTGCGTCACACCTAGGATCTGAACAACCTGGATTTTTATTGGTGTAAAACCCACAGTGACCTGACCTTCTGCGGGAAGAGTCAAAAGGGATTCCTGGAATGTTGCAATAAGCAGATAGTGGTATTAAACATATATAGATAAAAAGGCATAAAAGCTCATAAAAGCATATGGAACTGATGTAAACCTAAAAAAAGAAGCATTCTATTGTAATAAAGAGTGAGGGTTGCAGAACACAGTGTGAGAAATAGCTACCCACTTTTCATAGTTTAGAAAGGTCTATTAAACCTTATCAAAAATACAACAGAAAGATTGAATAAAGAAGAAAGATTACAGCACCAGGAGCAAAAGATTTTCCTCACCATGTGCTCAGCCCCCTCACAATGGAGGTTTTCCCTTTCTAACCGTTTAACCCCTCCCGAAGTTCTGTCCATCAACCCTTTCTTGACTGTCCACTGGTGGAGATCTCTTCCTCAAATCCTGATTGGGGGTCAGGTGTGGCCATAGTGCCAAGCCAGCCCTCCCAGATGTCCCAACCCCAGCTGTCCCTTGATAACCACGTGAGCGGTACAGCACAACTATAAATCTATAAACTTTTCTTAACCTATATACATGATGAAAAACGCCAATCACTTGTTTTAAAAATTTTAAAAGTTTAATAGTAATAAAATGGTTATAAACATAGTAATGCAATTAGAATAATTTGGACAAGTTGAATTAGGACAATATGAGACAACAAATACAAAGAGTTACGGATGTCCGGGTACCTTTTTCTGGGCAGCACAAGCCTGAAAAAGGACACCCATTAACGAAGGATTAACCCTTAAAAATAGCCCATTGCATATTCATACACTTCACACATGATGCATAAATTCCGTTCAAATACAGGATTCTGTCTGGTCATCATCAACTTCTTCCTTCTAATCCTAACAGTGCCTTCGAGGCAGGAAGAAGTTCGTTTCTTCTGATAAGAAAGCAATAAATTCTTTTTCTCTGAATGATTCAGGTGTCCTGTGGCTGCTATCTGGTGTGAGTGCCTCATTCCTTTCTTAAAAAAATCCCACTGACATAGTTCTTATTTTAACTACAAAAGTTACCTTTCAATTACAAAACTACATTTTTCATATTATTAAAATGTTAATACAGCACTACTACTCAATCCATCAAAATACATATGGTAAATATCTGCATAGAGCCATATAATATGCGCTTTTCACATACATTATATTTGTCTATTAATTGTGAGAGTCAATCATCATATGACTCATCTATCACAGGAAAAGAAGTTTCTGGTGGGAGGGACACTGGTTTTAAAGGTAGGACTTGTTCTTGAGGTTTGATTTGTTCCCTCTTTCAGATTAAAAGGAAGTCATGGTGTTCCAGAGTAGAAGCTGGTGCCAAAAGTTTGAGAACAGGGTGTGATAAGATCACCAGAGCATTTTATCTGTATCTAGGAAGAAGCCCTGCAGAGCTTCTTTTTGGCTTTTACTGAAAGTAGAATGGGCCAGTCTGACCCTTGCTGCTGGGCCAAAGGCAGCAACTGCGGTGTATCATCCCAGAGATACCTTGGCTTGCTGGAGATTGCAGCTGGGCACTGAACAAGTCCAGGCTTGTTAGGAACCCCGTTTACCTCAGGAGGAATGGCTTCAGGCGATGGTGAAGAGAAAAGGGAGATGATTCTGCTGGAGGGTTTAAATCCAGAGGTTTATTCCATGGTTACAGAGGTCTGAATGTAGGCAACTGCTCCAACAGAATCCCGACCGCATGGTCTCATTCACCTTTTAAGCTCAGGGACAGGGGGAGGGGAGGTACAGGTGAGCCACCAACCAGGTGAGAGGGGCAGGGTCTCAGGAGAAGATGACACCCAGACAGGCCAATGACCTCTGGGCATAGGGGCATCCTTTGAACTTGACCAACCACACGACGCCTTGCTGGAATGTTAAGCCTGATTGACAGGACTCACTCAGCATGGGGGCAAGGGGGAAGGGAGAGAGGTATAAGCACACCTGGGGAAGTGATCTGGAAGTCCAAAATGGGACATTACAGCACACCACAACAGTAGAAGTCCTGTTTTTACCAAGAATTTTGATCTCTTGGTATTCTGGAGAAAGAAAAAGAAAACAACAAAGCACCTGAAGTCTGCATTGAGGTGAGGTGTATCCCAGAGGACTGAGGGCTCACCAAGGCAAGAGACCCGCCTGTGACCGTGGTCACAGGGGTTTTCAGGTGAAGGGAGAGACGAGAATGTTGACTCCATGTTCAGAAGGCTTGATTTATTATTTTATTATATATATATTACATTATAACTATACTAAAAAGAAAAAGAAGATTTCCTCTCAGAAGCTAGCTAAGCTAAGAATAGAAAAGAATGATAACAAAAGGCAGCTCTCTCAGACTCTGTCCGAGATAGCTTGGTCCTTGATTGGCCATTCATTATAAACATCCAAGATGGGCCAATCACAGTTGGACCTGTTGCATTTCACAGCAGCAGATAACCATTGTTTACATTTTGTTGCTGAAACTGCAGCTTCTCAGAAGGAAAAATCCTAAGAAAGGATTTTTCATAAAAGATGTCTGCAACATGTCACCTTTTTTGTTTAGTGAAATTAAAAAGAAAAGTGTTTGTAATTTTCTCTGCTGGGCTCATGCAGAGGAAAGGACAAACACTTGACAGGTTATCTGTTGCCAATCAAACTTCACTCAAGTGCTCCTGTGGAATGAACAGGGAATTTCTTCACCTGTAGAACATACAATTCTATCATATCACTAAAAGAATTTTACAATATAAGAAAATGCAAAAACAATGCAAGGAAAGTCCAAGTCCAAACAGCTGAGTTTCAGGAAAAGTCCATGGACTTAAGATATTCCTCTTTGCCATCTCTGAAAGTCCCTTTTGGTCCTGAAACAGGCTTACTACAGAAAAATCCATCAATAGTTATCAAAAGTCCATTGACAGTCATCAAACAATTTCAAACGATTTGAGAAAATTTCTGGAATGTGGAATTCTTGCCCACAGCCCTTTATTGAACAGCTTGGGCTGAAGCTAATTTTTGGCCCTTTGATGCTTCAAGTCGGCTGCCAGCTCTTTCAACCCTTTTTATTTTTTTTTTTATTTTTTTTTTTTTTGGTCAGAAAGTGCAGCAGCAGCAGCAGAGGAGCCAGAGAGAGTCCCTGGGGGGCCCTGGCCCATGTGGAGGGATCAGGAACCCCAGATCTGGCCCACAAAATGGTGGTCCAGGACCGGTAGGGGAAAGCAAAACCCCCAAACCCATCAGGAGGCCGGGAGGTGGCCCTGGCCCAGGGATATGCACCCTGCTGCCAGTACAATGGCTGAATGGGCCAAACGCTTCTTTTCCCCAAAATCACCAAGGCATGCCAGCAGCGGGGGAATTGAAGCTGCCCCAAGGATCTTCATCTCGTGTCTGGGAATGTTTGTTCCCCACAATTATTCTTTTTATGCTTTTCATCAGAAATATAGTCATCATCTATTCCTTCCAGAGAATTTTTTCCTACTTTTTGGGGAATTCCTTTTGCTGCCCTCCCAGACCAGGCCAATTCCCAGGGCTCCTTCCCAAAGTGAGGTGCAGCCCATGGCCTCCACTCTCCAGCTGAAACAGAAGGAAGCACAGAGTTTGCTGTTGTGGGAGAGGAGCTTCTCTTTCCTGCCTGCTTTCCCTTTGGGACAGGTTGGTGTGTGCTCATTTGATAAAGGCAGATTTAAATTCTGAAGCAGTGGTGTTTCAAACTGCTCCTTTCTCCAGCTCTTCTGTGGGTATCCTTGGACAAAAGGCCTCTTGGTGGGAGCTCTCTGTGGCAGGTTAAGGAAGGAGATTGCTATTTCAGGGTGGTGACTGCTGAAAGCAGCTGGTTTCTGGAGGTGTCCAGAACTGGGAGTGGCTCCTTTTCTCACCTGCCTGCAGAAAAGGAAGATGCAAAGTGGGAATTTCATTTGTGGAGACGGCCACCAGGGGTGTTTGCCAAGAGATGGGCTGGCAGAGAGGCAGGTCTCATGCTAAACTGGCTGTGTGTTTGTTTTGATGGTGGGGAGGGTCAGAGATGCAGACACAGACACCAGCTGAAGGAACAGTGTAATTTACTGTAATGCAAAAGTGCATAAAAGAGTCAGGAAAGGATAAGCTAAGCAATGCACCTCAGCATTATTACAAAAGGGTGCCTCTGGTGATTAAGGAAGGTCCATCACTAGGTAGCCCAATGGTTTCCCCTTCATCCAGAGCTGCACATCAGCTGGGGGAAGCTGTCCCAGCCAAGCCCTGCAGAGCCACGGCCGGGAACCGGGAAATCCTGCGGTGCCTCCACCTTTGGCAGCCACGAGGCTCCCGAGTGCGCTGTGAGAGTAGCCCGGCTCTGATCGTGCTGGACGAGCAATGTGCTAGAGCTTCTGCTGGGGGCACAGCTGGTGTCATTCTCCTCTCGCTTTTCTCCCCGAGCTGCGGCGAGATGTATGTAGCCCAAAAGGTCAGTATCCGGCTAGCTGTGGTAAAGGCCGACACCCAGCTGCGTTCCCTGCCAGCACCCCTCGGCGTCTTAAGGCCTCAGGCTGTGCTGACTGCAGACAGGATCTCGCTGCAGGCAGGACGAGGAAGGAGTAGGACACTCACTGGGGGTGAAGTCTGGTTTATTGCCCAAGGAAACCAACCAGGGAGTGTTCCGGAATGGAGGGTGGAACAAGGTTATAAATGGGGTGGGTGTACAAAGGAGGGGTTTACAAGTAACCAATAGGGGAAGACAAGGGAGTGAACTTAACATTACAAACAGCATAAGAGAACCAATAAACATAGAGTAAGGGAGGGGCCCCAGGACCTCAGCCAACCACAAGCCCCAGAGAGAAGAAGGTTCTGGAAACCTGGGAGGAGTGGGGGGTGATTGCCTGGGCCCAGGGAGGAGAAAAAGTTTACATATAAGGAGCTAAGGGGGAGGAAGAATTATATAACTTAAAGGACTGACAGTACAAGTGGTGGGAAAACTGGGAAGGGCAGAACCATTAACATAAAATGGGGGGAACAATACAAGAATGGGGGAGTAATACAGTGAACTTAACAAACACACTACAACACTGAGCCTGCCCAGGGCTCAAGGAGGAACCGAACCAAGGCCAGGTGTGGCCTTGTCCATTTTCCTCATGCAGAAAGGTGAAGACGTGTTTCACCAGTGAATGGATGCAACAATCCTTTTGATAGTAACACTTGGTTAAGGAGCAGGTACATAGAACATTGGGTTGGGAAGGTCATCTAGAGGGCAGCTTTGGCTCAGGTCCTGTTGTTGAGGCTTCAGTAAGGGTCTGTTGTTCAGGCCTCAGTCCTTCAGTATTTTGTGGTGCAAATCACACCTGTGCAGAGCTGGAAACAAACAAGTCTGTCTTTAGCACATTTGAGACAGGGAACAGGATCAGCCCTGCAAGGCCAGGCTGGGGCCCAGAGCAGAAGGCCAGCACCCTGCTTTTGCCCCCAGGCAGCCCTGCAGAGCCAGCAGCCCCTCCTGCCCAGGGGCTGAGGTGCCCGAAGCTGCCTCCCCGCTGTGCAGCTCTGCAGAGCCCGCGGGGCGCAGGGTCCTGGGCAGCCAGGGCAGCCCGGCTGCCTTGGGGCACAAGGAATGCCCCAGAGAGAAGCTGCTGCCCTTTGCTTTGGAACTGTTCCTCAGAGTCTTGTCATTAATCCACAGTGTCTGATGTGTTTTCCTTTCTTCTCCCAAATTTAACACAGCTTTTTGAGAAAATTGACTGATGTAGCTGCTGCTTGCTGTGGTGGTGCTTTTGTCTGCAGGTGAGGGCAGGTGATTTGGACCAAGGACGAAGTCCATTGTTAACACCCCAGCTTTGCCAAGTCAAGAAAACCATTCACAATTGGGCTACCACTACTGAGCAGTTTTCCTAGTTTATGGAAAGCTACCATCTTAAGAAACCCAAGAGATTTTCCTCCAGGAGGATACCAGCAGTAGCATGATGCCAATGTTTTCCACCCCTTTTCTGTGTCGTTTAAGAGTTCCACAGTGCCTAGCATGAATGAAATGACCGGTGATAATGTGATTTGAGAGCTCTGTGTTGTTCATTGCCAGATGAGTGTTCATGACAAGCTGGGCACCCCACTCGTGGCTCTGTCGAGTTAAATTCATCCCAATTCTGTGCAAACAGCAGCCCCGAGATGCTGAGAAGAGCAAGCACAGTGGGTGGGTGTGCATGCACGCACCCGGGGGCTGACTGCTGTGTGGGCAGATGGTTTTGCACTGTTGTAAATCATCACACTCTCAAGCTGAAAGACTATTTGAAATATATATGTTAAATGAAAATATATATAAAAAAAAAAATTGTCCAAAAATACATGTGCATTAAATTTCATGCATATTATATATTATATATTTTGGTTAATATAATATAATATAATATAATATAATATAATATAATATAATATAATATAATATAATATAATATAATATAATATAATATAATATAATAGTATAGTATAGTATAGCATAGTATAGTATAATATAATGAAAATATGAGATCATTTTTGAAGCCATTGCTTGTGGGGTATATTAGATGATCTCCTAGTGTTTGTACATTTTTGCTTTCTGCTAGTGCTGATCCTAGCAGCAATTCTCTGTCAGTTCTTAAAGGTAACTTCACACAAAGGGATTCCATCATTTCAGTGACTGTGAGAACTTGGCACTGAAATGCCAAGTTGATTCTCAGCTCTTCAGCCTCCTTCTGGATTTTGGGGCATCTCAGCACTTGTGTGCATGGCCCTTCCTTCATCCCCAGCCTGCAGCAGTCACAGTCGCTGCTGCCTCCCCCTTGCTGCAGCTCATTTGCCAAAGTGCTGCCAAAGGCAGCAGAGCTGGCTCAGGATCCCTGCTGGCTTCTGGTCTCTGGGATGAGCTTCAGGGGGACACTTGGAGCACTTTCCTAAAGAGCTGCCCGTGGGATGAGGGATTTGACCTCCCCGGGTGGCTCCTGCTTGGATTCTGTGCTCATGGAGCCCCGGAGTTTTCTCAGCAGCCTCTGCAGCGAGTTCTGAGCCAACGTGGGGCTCTGCTGCCAGCCCAAATCTGCGCTTCCCCTGCCCAGCCTGAGTGCAGGTGGGGCATGTGCTGGGCATGGCCGGAGATTTGCATGGCCAAAATCCTCCAGCATTTACATCTGCCCATGGCTCTGGGTAGCACAAATCTATACTTACTTCAGTTGAAACATTGCATTTATTGCAGATAGTTACACCCGCACTACTAATGTACAAATACACAAACATTAACTTAAGTTTAAAAATGAAATTTATTTTAAATTGCAACAGCTATGCTACCAATATAGAAACACAGAAATATCAATTTATGATTAAAATCTAATTTATTCTGAGAATTGTGCTATGTAAATATATACAGATATCAACTTCAGTGAAAAAAAAATTACTTTATTGCAACCCTCTGCAGCAACTCACTGTACACACATACTGAAGTTACTGAATTGAAGATTAACAATTAAATTTATTACATATTACTACAGCCATACAGCCCATATACAAATACAGAAACATCAATATCCCTCTCTAAAGAATCTCAGATCCAGAACAAAAGAAATAGAGTTTTAGAACTATACAACTCCATACATAATAAATAGAAGTAAATACCTATATAGGCATAACAATATAGAGATGTAAACATGCATTACATATTTCATGACATATAACATGACAATATAATACAAACATAACAGACCTGTCTATAAATACACAAATATCAATGGACGAATAAAACAATCCAGACATCCCCAGCAATAGAAATGCACAGCTCCAGAGCTGTACAAGTATGTAAACAGATGAATATACACGCATCAATATAACAATATACACACATAATATCCCTATACAAATATCAGTCAGTGTATGTAAATATCCCTATACTTGTAACTATCCAAATCCAACTACACATCCATAAACAGCGCTAGATCAGGAGGGATTGCAGCCACCGATGTTCCCAGGCTCTCGCTCGGGCTCCTCCTCCTGCGCAGAGCAGCTCTCCTGGGCAGGGACAGCAGATGGGACATCTGGCAAGCACAGGGAACACTGAGTGAGGGTGGGGACGTTTCCCTTGGCAGCAGCTGCGCTTCCATCAGGGCAGAGGAAATGTCAGAGCCTCCCCAGGAGGGTCAGAAGGAAAAGCAGCCGAGCGGGCCAGGCTGGGGTGAGCTGTTCACTTCTTTCTGGCATCCCAGTTGCTCTGAGGGAACTCCCTCATGTCACATTATTGAACCACCTCTGCACTTATCAAGACTGTGGCCCCCAAATCAATCAGCATTTATGTCTCCAGCTGCTTGCACCAATGACAGGGAATGTCCTCTAACAGTGCTGGGGCACAAAGTTACCTTGCACAGCTCATCGACAGGGCCTTGCTCTTTCTGTGCTTCCTGTGTTTCTCCTTTCCTTCCACTTGGAATTTTTACAGCATTTCTTTTTCTTTCCCCTTGATCAGTGCTGAAATGGGTGTTTCTCTTCCAAGTTTCAGTTTGTTCAGTGATCCTGTCAAGCTTTTTCTCAGAAGCTTTTATCATGGAATTGTGTGTTAATTTCAGAAATTTTGGTGATTTTCTGTGAGATTTATGCAAGTGTCCTGTTCATTGGGCACCATTTAGGAAGGTGCAAAAGAGAAAAAGGATGCTCTGTAGGTCAGTTCACTAGTGGAACATTCATGGACAGAGAGAGTGATTGGCTGAATTTTACATCTACTCCTAACCTGAAAGTGCAACAGGTCATTTGGGGAGAAATTTAAGCCTGATTTCTGCTTCTACCAGCCTGTATTCAAATGTAAAGTAAATAGAGCAGGGTGAGAATGTCAGTGTTCAGTTCCTGAAGTGCCTTATTAAGGTGTTCTTAAAGTAAGGGAGATAAAATCTGGGTGGGCATTCCTAATTTCCAACCACTCATTGTCAATTTCACTGACTCTGAAAACAGCAGAGATGTGCACATCATATGTGATCAATCCATTTGGGGATGTTTTAGGTTCAGATTCTCTGAGGCTTTAGATTTTTAGATCTCTAGACAATGCTTCCAGCAGTCTAAACTTTCAGAAATTAAACTTTCAGAAATCTAAGCTTTCAGAAATTAAACTTTTCTCCTTTTTTTCTCAGTCTTTGCACTCATGTGCACCAGAGACCTTCAGTGAATGGATTCCACTCTAATCCATCTCCAAGCTGAATCTCCCAGCTGTGTTCACACTGGTGGTTTGTGTGTCTCTTCTGCACAGTGCAATTTTCAAATCTTCGTTTCTTATTATCTCTGCCCTTCTTTTTCTGTTTTAGCTTGCAAATGCATGCAGATGTATCAGAGATGATACATCTAATTTCTGATGCATCAGTTCCTGTCTAGCAATTTCATTTTATCCTGTTCTGATGTCATGCTAGCCTTATATGTTTTATCCTAAGTGGACTCCTGTTTTCTTGCATGTGGAAGTTTTACAATGCAATGCTCTCATTCACCTGCTTTCATGAAACCCTTCATTAACATTAGCACAAGTAACTGTGTGATTCCCTTCTGCTTTGTAGAAGATTTGGGAAACTCAAGTCCTGCTCAGCTACAGAAAAACATACATGGTGCTTTGTCATTCCTTTAAGAGCTTAAGTTAATGGTAAACAACTGCAGCTTATTAATTTCACAGAAATTGGGAGAAAAGACATTGCAAATATTGAGGAATGTATGCAATATTGATGGGCATCCCTCAGTTAGCCAGACAGACTGATGTCACTAGCAAAATTCCCTCATTTCCAAAGGTTTTCATTTGCTTTGGCTGTGCTTCGTATGGCTGCAGGTGACATTTCCCTTGGTTTAAGAAAGTACCTTGGCAGTTACTCATGGTGATATATCTTGCTAATTCTGCCCTTGGAGGAATTACTCAGTTCTGCAGTCCTTATTAAATGCCCTGTTCTAAAAGATTTTTATGCTCTTTTCCCTCTCTCTGTGTTTTCACACTTGTACAACAAGGTTTTCTTTCTAAGAATTTTAATCACAATATCCCAAATGATTAAAAAATGCTTAGGTATTTTTCCCTAAGTATTTACTAAGGAAAAATAATAATTAAAAAAACCTGTATGCATGCTGGATGTAAAATCCAAACAGAAATAAACTTGAGAGTTCTCCCAAAAACCTTAAGAAAAAAACCCCATGTATTCTATAAAACCCAGAGTATTCATTTACAGCATACAAAAATGGGCATGTTCTAGAAGAGAAAATTTGTGCAACAGTTCTGCACAGAATTCTATGCTTTCGAGCTTTTTGCCCTTCAAGGGCAGTGCCATTCTCTGAACTGTAATGCTCTGAGCCTGTTCTGCTCACCATGGCAGCTTTCTGCCCTCCCCTGGTACAGATCATCCTCCCAGCAAAGGGGGAGTGCAGCCACCACAACTCGCAGCACCTTCCCACACAGCAAGAACCTGAAGGACAGAGATGGCTTTCACCAGCTGCTGCGGGTTCTAATAGTGCCACCTCTCAGCTGCCGAAAGCCTGAATTTCTGTGTTGCAGTGAGTTAGTTCATTGAGCCAAATGTTCTGTTATGTAGCGGTATGTTCAAGTGTTCCCCAAGTTATTACTGTTAGCTTCTCCCCTATGTTGTGCCCTCCTACCCAAGTGTCCCTCGAGGAATCCCCGCCCTCCTCACCAGATTTTTCCCTGTCTGTCAAGACAACCGGGCCCCTTTGCCCCATCCCTCAGCCCAAACCCTACCTTTTGTTCCAGAAAGTTCCCTGTCCCTCACCCCAAGATCAAATCCCTATCCCAACGCTCTCTCTTCCCCTTGTTCTGATTTGTTGTAGCCCTCAAAACCACACCCCAAGCGTCATTTATTGGTTACTATATGGTGTCCAACCCCTGTTTTGAAAGATTTTAAAAACCCATGCACAGGGGTGCTGGGGCTGGTTTGAACATCTGTTCCCGTTGGGCATTTTCACCTGTGAAACTACCCCCCGCCTCTCCTGATGAATTTGCTGCACTTTACACTGCAGAAGAGCCTCCTCTGCTTCCTTCACTCGGCCCTCCAGGGGTCTCTACTGCTGGCATTTGGCCTAGAGGTTCTGGCTCAGGCAAAACCCCAACCTAGCCAGTTCCCCACTCTTGCCATTGTCCCTGGAGCATCACAGAGCTAGCCAGGGCTGCGGAGGGCAGTGACAGTGACCCATGCCCTGGCATGTCACAGCCCCCAGAGCCACACCTGCCAGGCCACAAGCCCCAGCCCTGGTGCCCACTGCGGCCTCAGGGGCTCCTGGGCATCCTCACCCTGAGTGCAAAGGCAGCCTCAGGAGCCCCCCAGGGCGCTCTGGATCCAGGCTGCAGACACCCTAAAGCCAGCACTGAAAGGGACATGGATGGGGACTGCAGCTGGATCTTGCAGTGCTCACCAGCCCTGACTACTCTCTAAGTGAACCCAAACCTCATTGGCAGCACCTTGAGCACATTTACCCTGCTCGCCTCTCCTGGAACATGGTGTTCTCACATCCTACACCAGCCCTTTGCAGGAAGTGACCAGCTCCCAGCTGCTCTGCTACCCTGGCCTTACTTTCTATTTGCCAGCCATGAACTTAACGGATACACTCCTGAGAAACCTAGCACAACATTTGCCTCTCAGGAGCTCTGTGGCAAAAAAACTCCACTAATCCCTAGTTTTTGCACAGAGAAGGAGGTCCTGACAAAGCCTAAGGCACAGACAGGGCTCTGGCATACGAATTCCTGAGCCACAGGATTCCACCCATTGTTGTTCCTAGCTACTGTGCTGATATTTTAGAACCAGTTCTGGACAGGGGCTGCTGCTGACAGGCTAGGAAAATTTGGAGAAGAATAGGTGCTGGAGACAACCAAAAACAAACAAGGGGGAAAACCCTTAGAAATACAGAGCACAACAGAAGTCCTTGGAGATGGTTGAATAGAAAATGCCAGCCGCAGTGCGCAGAGCCCGAGGTTGCTCACTGCCACCCCAGGGGCTCCTCAGTCCCCTGCTGGTTTGTGTCTGATGCAGCCCTGCCTGGAAAGGGCTCCAGGCTCTGGTGTTCCCAGCTTGCTCCAGGCTACATTCTCAGCAGCACTGAAAGAAGAGGTGAAACAAAGAGCCATTTTCTGTCCTGCCTGCAAACTCTTCTCCTTCAGTGCCACTGCCAGAGATCATCCCTCTGTCAGCTTGGCACTGTGCCTGCTGCATCCTCGTCCCTGTCCCTTGCATCAGCTCCTGCACATCATCAGCACTCCCTGCCCGCACATCATGAACAGAGAGAGCTGTGTCAGAAGAGCAGGGAGTGCATTTTCTTGCCTTTCTAACAGACACAAGAAGCATGAGTCCAAATAACTTTGTTGTTATTTTGTTCCTGCCCTCCTTTTTGATAACTCTTTTCTGCTTTAATGCAAAAGCCTCTTTTCCTACATAGATGGAATGATCTGGAATTGGCAATTGCCTCAGGCTGTCAGGCACCATGGGAGTTTTCTCTTGTCTCTGATGAGGATTTGGTGAATTTTCCATTGGTCACTTGGTGGTGTCACCATGGGCTGAGCTCAGCGGCCGACTCTGCTGTCCCCAGGGGATGCATTGGGATGCCAAGCCCCTCAGGGCTGGAATTAGGGGTTGGGCGGGCTCCGAGCGCCAGGAGCCTGGGCCTGTGAGGAGCTGCTGCTGGCGCTGGCTGTGCTCAGCCCGCTGTGCCGAGCAGCCGCACCCACGGAGACACAGGCGGGAGCTGTGGCCGAGGCGGGCAGGCGGCCCGGGCCGGCTCGCAGCTGTGAGGACACCGGCAGCCTGTGCCCTGAGGCCGAGGCCGTGGCGGGCGGTTTGCGGGCAGGGCTTTTCCGAGCCGGCCGCAGTGTGCTGCCTCCCATGTGGGCCCGGCTGCGGCAGAGGCAGGAGGGAGCGCAGCGGGGCCGGCAGCGGCGGGCAGAGGCCGCAGAGAGCAGCAGCCCGGCCCGGCCCGGCCCGCTGCGGAGCGGCAGGGAGCTGCCGGGCAGCCCTCGGCCGTGTCTGTGCGCACAGGGCAGGAGCAGAGGCCGGAGCAGAGGCAAGAGCTGCGGCAGGAGCCGGCCATAGCTGCAGCTCACCGTGCCCGGGGCCGCAGCCGCAGCTCTCCCCTGACGGCCACAGCCGCAGCCGCTCACCTCCGAGGCTCCGGCGCTTCCCGAAGACGAGGGGCCCGGCCCCCAGCACGCCCTGGAGCCCCGCAGCGAGAGCAGCCGCCGGCGCCGCAAAGGGCAGCGCAGAGGGCGCAGGGTGAGGAGGAGGACATGAGGCTCGCTCTGGGCCGCGCTGGGGCAGCTCTGCCCTGTCAGCCTTTGCCTTGAGCCCTTTGCTTCTTTTCCATGAGCCCTGATCGCCGTCCTTGGCCAAGGGCACAAGCAGCCTTTTCCAGGGCTGCAGGAAAAGCTGCGTCAGTCACAGAATCACGGAATCACTGGCTTAGAAGACAGACACTTTAAAAATGATCGAGTCCAACCTATGGCCTAATACCTCAACTAAAGCGCGGCGCTGAGTGCCGCATCCAGTCTTCTTTTAAAGGCTTGCAGGGATGGTGAGTCCACCAGCTCCCTGCAGGGGTCTGTCCCAGGAAGAACCAAGATAACACTGGGGCCTTCTACTCCCTGGCGCTTGGAGCTCTGGAAATTTGTTTTTCTGCTTAGGCAAAGGCCATGCAAAAGGACTGGGAAAAGTAGTCCCAAATTGAGTAGCCTGCAGAGCTCTAAATTGATGTGCAAGGAATACAGAAAAGATAGAAAAGAAAAAAAGGCAAAACCTAAATGGCATCAGCAAAGTCTTGGGCACGAACACATAGCTGCAAAGGGTCTTCTCAGCCCTATTTCTTTGTATTTCTGAGAACCAGAGGAATCCTGTTTGAGCCTCTGGGGAGATGGGTTTGGGAGGTAAAAGTTCACGTCTTTTTTCTCCTTGGGGCAGCTCCTGTTCCTAGCATCAGCTGAGCCTCTCTCCAGCCTGATGCCTGTTCTGATTGTTGCAGCAAAACAACTGATGGCAGACAGAAGACATTGACGCTTGCAGAGATGTGACTTTTTCCAGTGCCAGCTGTGAGTGGGAGTCAGAAGAAAAACTCCCAAAAGCACAACTCCACTGGAAGATTGCCTTCCTTTTCATTCCGTAAAGAAGCTCTAGATCCACTTGTGAATTGTCAATTGTTTGTTAAAGATGAGAAGTTCTCTTTCATGATTTTTTTCATGTGGCTTGGAAGTGAATGAGGCTCTCGTTCATTCACAAACTCCAGACCAAAGTGCCTTTGGAAGATGGCCCAAGTGGCAGTTTTTGCCCAGCCATGGTACTTGTGGATATAGGAAAGCAAGGGCAATGGTGTTTGCAGCCAAAACCTAGCAAAGCTTGGCTCAGCCAAAACATCCTGGGGAGATAGAGGCCTCCAGCTGTTCCTAGAAATCAGCAGAGTTCCAGCAAATGGTTGTGTAGCACTAAGTGCAATCTTTTTGCCTGGATCAGGGCCTTGCTCAGCTGAAGAAACAGAAAGATCAGCAAGGAGCTCCCAAAGACCCATCACATCATTTTGATTTTTCTCATCTTGTGTAAGTTTGCAACTAAACATGTGTTTGCAGTTGAGCTAATGAGAGAAAAAAAAAGAGTAAATAGAGGCTTTATGGTAGGGCCGTGATATTCCACAAGAGGAATCTGGTGTGCATTTCATTGGACCTCTCTAAATGCTATAAAAGTATTGTAGCCCTGATTTGAAATAGGCTGATATGAACGAACTTGGAGAGACAGAGACTAAAATGGCTTATGGGGTTTTTTTTTTGAAGAGTGAGAAAAACTACCCAAAGGGTGTTGTTTTGTGACATTTTAAAATATACTACCTCAGAATTAGCAACTGCAATAAATCAAGAGTTTAAAATGGAGTGTTTAGGTGTATGAATAATTAAAACCACAAAAATGTGCAGATATGAATGCATGTTTTCATAAAAATCATGAAATTATAGACCAAAAATCACATGCCCTGAACTACAATGCAAAGGCAGGTAGAACTGTACTTGAATGATCTCTTTTTAGGTTGCTGGAGTTTTTTCCTTGTGAAGAGGAGCTAGGGTATTGCTGAAGAAAAGTGGCACCAGCAGGACGGGGCAGCGTGCCGTGCTCCGTGCAGAGGCTGCCAGGGGCTGCCCGAAGAGCGCCCTGCTGCAGCCAGAGCCCTCCTGGCCTGGGGCCCGGGAGCAAAGGGCCAGGGCAGCCACCTCCTTCTCGTCCTGACCCTGCCACCGCTCCCTGCTGCTGCTGCTGAGGGAAAGAGAAGACTCTCCTAAGGCCCCATGAATGAATGCTTACACAGCCCTGGGGATGCCAGTGAAGGAAACCATGTGTCACATAATGCATGTGTGACCAGAGTCACCAAACACCACCTAAACATGGAATTGTTGCACCTCTCTAGGACAGGCAGAAATTTATAGAATTAACTGGGCACTTGAGGGCAGAAGAGGCCAGAGGACGAAAACAACTCTGAGGGGAAAAACCATCATATCTGGAGGGGAAAACATCTCCGCCTGCTCAGAATCGGTTGAGGGAACATGTCTCTAATCCTCTCCAGAAAGGGATGCTTTAGGTGAGCTCTGCACCAACAGCTGCCTTGGACCAGAGCCAGGAAGATTCAATTATGTAAATGTTACATACATAGATAGATAGATAGATAGATAGATAGATAGATAGATAGATAGATAGATAGATAGATAGATAGATAGACAGACAGATCTCATTACTCAAATCTCTCTTTACTGTCCTCTCTGTTGCTACACACATCAGAACTTGGTAGCCAGTGCTCCGCTCAACTACAGTCCTGAGATTGCTCTCCTGTTGCCTCAAAAAAACACACTCTTGGGGAATCTGGAGCATGTAGGTCCTTATGGAATGCAACCAGACACCCAGAGCATTGCACTGAGAACTGCACTCTTTGTGCATCTGTGCTCGGGCAAGTTCTTCTCTTGGACTGGACCACACTGATGGTGCTGAAGTGGCTGGAATCAGAAATGCAGCCCAGCCCCTTCCAGCTCCTGTGACCTCTGAGGAGCAGCTGGAATGCAAGGGCATTGACCTCCTCCTGCTGAATTCCCAAACACAACACACACTGATTCCCTGGGCTGCAAAAAGGCATGAGCACTACTAAGCTCAAAGTGATCTCTAAGGCCATGCTGGCTGGCCTGGAACCACAACAGCTCCTTCTGCACCAAGGTCCCTGCAAAGAATCATGTGTTCTCATGCAAAAATACTGTATTCTCCAGAAGTGACACCTTGGAAATTAAAATTCTAGCAGACCCAGTCCTAGTGCTATAAAAGGGCAGAAAATAATGATGAAAAGAGCCTTAATTGGGAGAAAAAGAAAATGGATAAGCCTCTTCCTCCAAGCAAACAAAAAAAACTCAAGGAAAAAAAGGGGGTAAAGTCACTTCCAAAAGTGGGTCAAATATTTGGGTGCACTGAGGAGATTCTGAAGGTCCCTCACGAGGCTCCCATTGTCCAGGCTAAAGCTCCCTCAGCACCTCCTCCCTGGCCTTGTGCTGCACCCCCTTGCCCAGCTCCCCTGTCCCTCTGTGCCCACACTGCAGCCCCTCCATGACTTTCTGCTTCCCAGGGCCCACAGCTGCACACAGCACTCCAGCTGTGGCCGCAGCGCTGCCCAGCACAGGGCCACGCTCCCTGCCCTGCTCCTGCTGCCCCACTGCTGCTGGCACAGCCACCGTGCCCTTGGCCTTCTGGGCCCCCTGGCCCCACACTGCCTCATCTTCAGCTGCTCACGGCCGCCAGCCCTGCGTCCTTTGGGCCCACGCAGCTCCCCAGCCACAAAGGTGCCCATTGCACTTCAGATACAGCAGGCACCATTGCAAGATGGCCTTCCTGTTTTACCACCTCATGTTCCAAGTAGATATCATAAAGTTTGATAGGAATAGGATTCTAAGTCCCTCTCTTTAAATTAAAATGATCCAATTCAACTGTACAGGAAATTGCTCTTAATTAAATTTTCCCTATCTGCTGTCTGCAAGCATCTTTCTCTTTTCAACATTAGGTTTTTAGTTCTTCAAACTCTGAGAAGGAAATTTAAAAATATCTATCTCTGCCGTTATTATTTTTTGTTACAGGCATGAATATGGATTTTCTTTTGGCCTTCCTAGCTGGCCCTGTACAGTCTATTGCTACTGGCCAAGCTCACATCTTCCTCTACAATTCTTAAACACCAGGAACACGAAATGTTCCCTTCTCACTCACCTCAGGATCTTCAGCACTGCTGAATACACACTTCAGGTGACCTGCAGTGGGAAGGGAAAATGAACCAGATGCTCTCATAAAACTGCCTGGGCTGCTGAATCCCACAGAACAAGTCATCCCAAACAGAGATGATTTCCCATTTCACAACATCCCTCCAGGAGACACATCTCATTCACACAGCCAGCAAGAGATCAGGACAATATTCTTGCTTGTGCCTACACTGCAGCCAGTTTAGCCAGTAATTGAATACAAATATGACCAAGAAAATGCAAAGTGTTTTCCTTTAACACTCAATGCTCCTGTTCTCTTCTGAAATCTCCTTCAGGTACTCTTTTTTTTTTTTCAGTCAATGTCATGCACTAATTCTGATTAACTTGCAGCAAACAGTTGCCCAGAAAAGCTTCCCCACAGTCCCCCTGCAGGTGGTGCAGTTCTATTGCAGAAGAGCACAGCAGCACTTCCTTTCAAAGGGAACAACTATTTTAGCACTCAGTAAAAGGTCAAGTTAGTCAAATCCTTTCATGACAAAATTTAAAAAGAAAGAAGCTTTCTCGGAATTCTGGGAATAACTGCAGAGTTTTTGGAAGGCCTAAAAGAAGGTCTGCCAGTCTACATTTTCAAAGGGGTCTTGCTTGTCCCAGCAAACTGAGGAAATGACACACTCTGCTGCCACAGACTCTCCTGTGGAGGGAACGAAGCCCTGCAGCTTCCCCTGCAAATGCTGCCCCTGTGGCTACAGACACCCCCTTTTTAGCTGAACCTCTTGACAGGAGCTTTACCAAAGCAGAGGCATCCTAAAGCTCTTTCTGTTTCAAAATCAGAAGCTCAGCCCCCAAGAAAGAGCAGAAAGACATACAAAAGTCAGGTTAGGATACACCCTAACCTAAGCAGAAGGGAAGCCTCTACTTAGGTGTGAAATTCGTAAAATAATAAATGGAATAAGTAATGCCATATGCAGCAAAAGCTGCAGTGGCCAGATGGTTAATTATTGGCATTTCTGCAATTTTTCTAAAAGCTAAAAAAACAAGCCTCTTGTCAGTGGGAAGCTGCCTACTGACAGATGCTTTGACCAGGAAGGTTCTCCTGATCTGAGCAAGGCCTAGGGCTGCTCTGACACTCAGGCCTTCCGTGCACCAAGGCAACCTTCTGATGCCACTATGACGATGTGGCAACCATGCCCTGACATCACAAAGGGACAGCTCTGTGTTGGTCTGTGAGTTTATGCAAAGCAATAACCAACCTTCCCTACATCAAACACAAAAGAGCCTGGGAAGTCCTTCTCTGTCACAAAGCAGTAAAAATCCCCCCCATGGGCCAAACCCTCTTGTTCAGGGGATCCAAGAGGAACTCCAGGAGTGCCCCAAGCACCTACAGCCTGTACCCCAGCTGAGCACTCAGATGGGACACAAGCAAAGGAAACCAGACCAAGACAATGGCCCACAGCATTGCACATGTGAGAAATGACTCTCACTTTTAAAATTTTAAAGGTTTAGTAAACCTTAACAAAAGACTGAATAAGGAAAAATTGCAGCATTGGGAGTCTCTGTGACTAGCAGCCATGTGCTCATCTGCAAAAATGATGCTCTGCCTTTTATACCCTTAGCTCCTCCAAAAGATTTGTCGGTCAACTCTTTCTGTGCTGTCCATTGGTGGAGATTACTTTCTTGCATCCTGACTGGAGGTCAGGTGTTGTTACACCCTGCCTGCTGGTCACAAGCCAGCCCTCCCCAAATGCCCTGACTACCAAGGCTATTACAAGGGGGACGGGAAAGAAGACTATGGGAGGTTATAGAACAATACCATCACTACACATTTGAACATCTACATAACATCTACTTCTTAATTGTCAGAGCCAACCATTGCATTACTCATCAAGAACATACAGAACCAGGAGAGAAGCCACTGTTGGCATCACAGCTGAAATGCTTCCTAACAAATCTCCCCACATATTTGCACATTTATTGGACATGTGGACTCCTGTGGATGTACATCTCTGCCATTCTTCCCCTTTGCAAGTAGTGAAACTGGCAACTTGTGGGGAAACCAAGGGCTTTGTGGGGGCTGCATTGCTCTGCACACACCCAGGCCACCCGTGGCACAGAGCTTTGGTGCCTAAAAGGATAAGCCAGCTGGAAAATGTTTCATTTTGATCTTTCTTACCTGCTAACAGAAGCTGCCAAAATGAAAATTGCAAAGCAGAGCCTGATCCCTGTTGCCAGCTCTGGGTTAGAAAGGAGGCATTACTTTGTTTCAGTGGTGGGTGAATAGGGAATCACTTCCCTAAGCCCTGCACAGCCAGCTATCTCACCTACTAGTTTGTATCCATCGAACTAAGACATATTCAATACTTTGCTGAAACTCCCAAGCTAAACATTACCCCAAATTTATTGACATATTTCAATCACTTCTCCGAATTTACTGACATGAGACAGGAGTGTCCTGTAGGTCCCTGCTGGTTGTTGCCACAGGTTCAAGAGGAGATCCATACACAAAAGAACCTAAGATACAACTGAGCTTGCAAAGCAAATTTATTCCATTTGTTTCAGTAGCAAACAATACATACCAACCCCTGGATTCCCAAAAATCCGCTGAGCAGGAGAAGGAGATGGAGTGTGGTGCTTGGCAGCAGGGGCAGTTAGGCAGTGCACTTCCAGGACATCCCCTGGATCAAAACGCTGTGCATCTCATCCTTCTCACCCTTCCAGCTCAGAACCAGGCCTTGTATCTCCTGCTCAGGAGTGGAATTTCCCAGTTACAACACCAGCTCACACATGGCTGGCTGTGAGATGATGGCTCAGGATGACTCCATGACTCCCTGCCACCGAGGGCTCCATTATGCACAGCTCCCTTTTCAAAGCTTGACTGCCCACCGTTTGACCAATACATTGTTTCTCTTTGAAAGGTCAAGGTCCCACCTGTTAAGCAAGACATTTTTCTTCATTGTCTTGTCAACCTGCTCAAACATGGATCAAATACGGCTGGGCCTGGGACACGACTCTGGTTCCTGACACAGTTGTCTGGGAAATATTCCCAATGCTCAAATTCTCCTTTGGTGGTCAAGAGCCTCCTAAAAACACTTTCTTCCCTTTGAATGCATTCCAGCTATGTTCTTAGCAGGAGCACTCTCCTTATTCTTATTCAAGGCCAAGATCGCCAGTTGCACACAGTAAGCACTGCAAGTGGGGGAATACATGGTTCAGCACTCCTTTAAAGCTAAAGGAATTCACAAGACTAAGCCCTATTTGTTCCACGCCTCTCCTTCCTATTCTGGGAATCAAACACAAGTGTTTCATCAATACACCCTGCAAGTGCTCTTGCTGAGTGAAGCCACATTGCTGCGTCAATAAAGCAGCCGGGACTCAGTTTCTTCATGCAGGGAAAGCCAATTCTTTATTCACATAACTCATTTTTATACTGTTTGTGGTAGATAGGGAAAGGTGCTGCGGAAGATCACGCGATGTCACGGAAAGGCAGGACCCTTTGTTCCTCTAAGATAAGAGATTACCCTAGGAATGTGGCCCCACTAACAGTAGTGCTAGTAACTTTCCATTCCTTACCCAGTACTTTTCCATTCCTTACTAACCATAGATAAGAAGGACAAACCCCCTTTTGACGTAGAGAACCCCTAAGACTATAAAACCCCACGAGAAGAAGTAATAAACGCTTTTTGACCGTCCACCATATTGGTGTCTGTGTGTGTCATTGGCCCGAGCGACCCTGGAGAGTTTGGATCGCCATGCTGATCCTCAGAACCAGGTCGCCTGCCTTGATCCAGAAGGCAACATTTGGTGCCGGCACCCGGGAGCTGATCTGCACCCAGGGAACGGGGATTCTCCTGGAAAGATGACAGCGGCTGTGGCAGCAGGCCTGACCACAGCGGGAGGGACGCCTCCGGGCCAGCGTGGACCATGGAAGCCATAGCGAAGGTCATAACAGAAATGCATGCACAATGGGGTATAGAATGTAAACTTAGAGATTTAACTCTCGCATTGTCGAGACTGATTAAGCTTGGGGCTATTGAAAGCCCTGTGGACGTCCTACATTCGGATGTGTGGGATAACTGTACAAAAGCTCTGGCAGAGGACACTATGTCCTCGGGCTCAGGGAAAGCCCTAAAATCGTGGGGCAGAGTTGTCCAGGCTCTGCAAAAAGCTCGACAAGAGCAAGAACCCTGGATAGCCGCGCAAACTTGTTTATTAGCCGTGCCGCAGTTGGGGGTGGGCACGGCGACACAGACCGCGGAGGTGCTTGACCCGGGCGGGCGCGCAGAGGCGCGAACGCCAGAACCCCCTCAGCGAGCGGACTCACCATCGGAGGGGGGGGAACACACACGGGCGTTCTGGCGGGGGCTCGCGGAGGAGGCGCGGAACGCGGCCGGATTGTCGGACCCCATAGGGATCGATAAAACGCCCCCCCACCATATGCGTTTGAAAAATGGCTCCGGACCGCGTGGTCAGGGCGGAAAGGAGGAGGTGGGGGGCAGAAACGCAGTCAGCCCGCTTAACAATGCATGCGCGGGCGAGCGGGGAGACGGGGCGGCCCTCGCGGAGGCGCGTAAGACCAATCAGAGAGCTTTATTCAAATTAAGTCCTTGTAGGGCAAGGACCTCCCCCAGCAGGAGGCGGGGGGACCCCAGGGGGAGGGAATGGCCCGACCCCCGCAGGAAGGAGCGGGGTCGGAGCCCGAGGAAAAGGCAGAGTAGCCCGGAAGCGTCTAGTTACTCGACTTCCGGCTCGGACTCGGACTCGAGCTCTGAGCCCGAGATAGGGTCGGAGGATTCCGACTCAGATTCTAGCTTTAACAGAGAGAGAGCAGCGGCACGTAAGGTCATTAGCCACAGCACTCCCGCATGGGTGAAGGGGTTACCAGAGAAAAACCGAACCTCGCTTACAAACTGGCGGAAAATAAAAATGGCTTGCGCGGAATGGAGTCCGTCTGCCACTCTAGTGTTCCCGGTCTGGGGGGGGGGGGGCAGGCGGAAACCAAAGGACTTATTCACCAGTCAATCCGAAAGATGTGCAGGCAATTGTTAAAGCGATTGCGGATAAGGGAATTAATTCTGCCATGGTTTGCACACTTATTGACGGCCTTTTTGGTGGGGACGATATGCTTCCCTTTGATATTAAGCAGACGTGTAGAATGATATTTAATGGTGCAGGGATAATAGTTTTTAAACAAGAATGGGAGGATAATTGCATCAAACAGCTAGCCTTGGTAACAGGGGCAGACCATCCACTGCATGGCTCCAGCATATAGAGGCTAATGGGCACAGACCCCACTATGATCCCCCCCAGCAACAGGCTGAGGGCTTACGGGCCCATGAGGTTATGACGGCAACCCGTGCTGCCCGAGAAGCCATCCGTAATGCTTCCAAAGTGGTAGCCACATCATCGCCATGGTCTTTCATAAAACAGGGCGAGAGTGAGAGTTTCACTCAGTTTGTGGACAATCTTCAGGCCGCATTAAATTCCTCTGCATTGCCCTCAGAGGCGAAGGGTCCTGTGCTGGCAGAATGCCTACGCCAGCAATGCAACTCAGCCACCAAGGACATTTTAAGGTCACTTCCTCAGGGGTCTAATATAGCTGCCATGATCAGACACGTTGCAAAGGAGGAACATCTAGCTCCCATTCAAGCAGCAGTTCACACTTCAATAACCAGTGTGATGGCGTGCCTTAAGTGTGGCCAGGCAGGCCACTTGGCAGTAAACTGCTCCCAGCCAAGGCACCTATCAGTAGCTGCTCCACCACGCCAAGGGGGAGGTAGGGGGCTGTGATGGGTGTGTGGAAGGAAGGGGCATTTAGCTAAGGAATGCAGATCCAGGCCCCAGGGAAACGGGAGAGGGAGGGGGCGCTTGGGCCGCAGCCAGCCCCCTCCCACCTGGAATGTGCAGCGGCCCAGCTACAGCAACCCCCAGTGGGGCAGGGGACCCTCATACCCTATGCCCCCACAGGGAGCAGTCAACTTTGCACCCCCCCAGCAATACAATGGCAGAGTTGTGCAACACCGCCCTCAATACCTTCGCACCCCCCACCGCCACAAGCCGCGCCGGAGTCACAGGAACAGCAGGGGACGCCCCAGAGCGGGATCCCTGGGTGGCCTTGGTCATGAAAATAGGGAAGGAGCCCCTGATGGTGTGGGGGACATGCCGCCTTTACGGCAGCCAGGATCCCCAAATCATAGGGTTTCAGTTTTGGGCGGACACGGGATCAGACTGCACAATTTTTCCCCAAGCACATTGGCCCAGACATTGGCAATTCAAAGAAGTCCCCCCAGTGAACGGAGTGGGGGGGCAGTCCCGGGCATGGAAAAGCACCCAGCTGGTGGCTATAACACTTCATACGAAAAAGGGACCAGAACAGACAGTAGCAATCTACCCCTACATTTTGCAAAACTCTCCACCCCTGTTTGGAAGGGACGTCCTTTCCATGCTCGGATTTCGGATTACAAATTTATCATGAGGGCCACTGCCGTACACCCTCCGCTGCCAATCAAATTGACTTGGAAATCATCAGACCCTGTATGGGTTGAGCAGTGGCCCCTGACAGAGCCTTGAATGGCAGCTTTGCGGGAACTGGTTATCCGCGAACTGCAAAAGGGTCACATAGAACCCTCCACCAGCCCATGGAACACCCCGGTATTTGTGATCCCCAAAAGGTCCGGACAAGGCTATCGCCTCATCCACAACCTGAGAGAAGTGAACAGGACGATCCGACCCCTGGGTCCAGTCCAGACACTGCTACCCGCGAACTCAGCCATCCCCGCAGGGCAGCCGTGCGCAGTACTGGATATCAAGGACTGTTTCTTTTCAATACCCCTGCACCCTGAGGACAGAGAACGATTCGCCTTTTCCGTGGCATTTCGGAATGGCGAGGGGCCCAACCTTCGCTTCCAATGGAGAGTACTTCCACAAGGCCTTGTCGACAGCCCGACCATATGCCAAATCACCGTGGACAAAGCACTGACGCCCGTCCGACACTCCTATCCCACCGCAACCATCATCCAGTACATGGACGACATCCTGGTCGCAGCACCATCGACAAGCCAAGTGGATCACCTGGTGACCACAATCACAGAGACCCTTCAGGCCAACGGCTTCGAGATCGCGAGCGCAAAGATCAAGATAGGACCCTGCGTGACCTTCCTGGGAGTAGGAATTACAAGCTCCTACGTGACACCCCCCAAGATGAAGGTCAACCGAGATGTCGAGACGCTCCACGACGTGCAACACCTGGTGGGATCGCTGCAGTGGCTTCGCAACATCGTCCTGATTCCTCCTGAGGTCATGGACCCTCTGTACGACCTCCTGAAAGGAAAGAACCCCTGGGAACCCAAGGACCTGGCGCCGCAAGCAACGAGCTCCCTCGACTTCATCGAAAACCAGATGTCCACTGGCACGCTTGCCAGGTGGAACCCTGCCATGCCACTGGACCTGTACATCCACTTTACACCGAAGGGGGGAGTGGGAGCACTGGCTCAAGGACTTGCTGAAAAGGCCCGGCCGATCCAATGGGTGGTCCTTGGAAGACCCGCTCGTGCATTCTCCCCAGGAATCAAATGCATCGCCAGCGTCATCATGAAAGGCAGGAGACTCGCCTTGAAACACCTAGGGACAGAGCCGACAAGCATCCACCTTCCATTTCGCAAGCAGCCGACCACGGAGTCAGCCACAATATCGGAGTACCTGGCCCTTGCTCTCTCCGGCTTTGGAGGAGAAATCTACTCCTCCAAGCCACCCTGGACTAGGTTGCTGACCGTAGTCGACATGGACATGCCACCGAAGGTCAAGGACAGACCGCAGCCGGGACCAACGGTCTTCACAGACGCTTCCTACACGACTTCAACTGCAGCAGCAGTGTGGCAGGCAGGAGAGCAATGGCACTGCGTCAAAGCGTGTGACCCCACACTGTCAGTGCAACAACTGGAGGCAGCAGCAGTGGTTTTGGCGTGCAGACTCTTCCAAGACGAACACCTCAACATCGTAACGGACTCTATATTCGTGGCAAGGCTCTGCCTAGCCATGGCAGGACCAGGAGTGTCAACATCAGCAGCAGCCCTAATGCTGGAAGAAGCACTCTCCTCGCGACAGGGCACCGTGTCAGTCATCCACATCAACAGCCACAACCCAGTCAAGGGTTACTTCCAGATCGGCAACGACAAAGCGGACGCCGCAGCAAAGGCTTTTGGACCTTGCAAAGAGCTCGTCAACTGCATGAGTCGCTCCACATCGGAGTCAAGGCACGGGAGAAGAGATGCGAAATCTCGACGGTGGACGCAAAACATGTGGTAGCCACCTGCCCTCATTGCCAGAAGTCACCCCTTTGGACCTACAGGGTCAACCCGAGAGGTCTCAAGCCCTCAGAAATCTGGCAGTCGGACTTCACCTGGTGCGAACTGTTGAAGCCCTGAGCATGGCTTGCAGTGACAGTGGACACTTATAGCACAACTATCATAGCCACACAGCACCCCAAAACTAACTCCAAAGCCACAATTCAGCACTGGCTGACAGCCATGGCTTGGCTTGGTATCCCCAAGCAGATCAAAATGAACAACGGCTCCAATTTCACCTCCAAACCAGTACAGGAATTCGCCTCAAAATGGGGCATCATGTTAGTGCAAGGCATCCCATACAACAGTACCAGGCAGGCCATAGTTGAGAGAGCAAACCAGACCCTGAAAACCAAGATAGAAGTGTTGGCAAAAGCAGAGGGCTTTGCCAATGCCATTCCCCGAGGAGATCAGGCACGTATGCTGGCAACCGCTTTGCTGGCACTGAATCAATTCCCTAGGGGAGATGAAACAAACAGTCCCATCCAAAAACACTGGGCCAATCGAACGCTAGAAGAGGGCCCACAGGTGGTAATTAGAAACGAGCTAGGTGAATGGGAATGGGGCTGGAGGCTGATGCTCACGGGGCGAGGGTACGCAGCTGTCAAAAAGGACGGCAAAATCAGGTGGTGTCCACTTAAGTCGATTAAACCGGACCTACATAGCGAGCAGAATGAGACTGACGAGAATTGCGAGTCTTTGTTTACAGGACCTGCTCGTGGGACGTCCTCGTGACGCGTACATCCCCATTCCAGAGGAAAATGACAGACCACCAAGCTGCCAGGCAGCGTGCGGGAGACCCGCACAGGTGAGACCCAAGCACCAAGGGTGTTTCTGTGTGATTTTGCTGTTGGGGCTTGTCGCCAGAGGGCAAGCCAGCCCAGACCACTACCCCCATTGGCCCTTCAGGTTGGTCATGCGACACCTTAGTAGTGGCAAAGTACTCAGAGAAATCACCACACCAAACACCCCATCCTTCGTGCTCCGCATCACCGACCTGTTTCCAGGACAGCCAAGGGTAAACCCTTATTCCCCACACATCACATACTTGTACCTATCCTACTGGTGCCCAGCTTCAAACCCTGGGAAAAGCTACTGCAATCACCCAGGGTGGGGATATTGTGGGCACTGGGGCTGCGAAACCATAGTTACAGATGCCAGACCGTCGGGGCCTGGGTGGGATCCACAAGAGCCAGACAAATTCTTACAGTTCACCTGGGCACCCATCGGCTGCAAAACATCCTTCTTCTCTCACGGAAACTTCCATCGAAACCAACATAAAATCCCTAGATTTCGGGCATGCTCTGATTACAACATGACGGTCTTGCAGCCAGATCACCCTAGCTGGGCCACAGGCAAAACGTGGACAGTGGTCCTTCAAGGGTCAAAAGAGAGGGTGAATGTGCAAATTATCAGGCTCCAACCGTCGGCACCCCGAGCGGTCGGACCCAACAAAGCGATTAAAAGCGTGCCGAAAGGGAGAAACGTAACCTACCCCAAAACCTTACCCACAGGGGTCAGCAATGTCCCGACCGGTCAAGCGGAAACCTTTCAGATGAGCCGCTTAATCGAGTTAGACTCAGACCCAATCCTTCGTATGTTAGAAGCTACCTTTGTATCCCTGAATGAACCCAACCCTAACCTAACCGAATCCTGCTGGCTTTGTTACGATGTCAAACTCCCCTTTTACGAAGGAGTCGCTCTAAACACTCCCTTCAGTTATTTCTCAGCCGATGCCCCTCACCAGTGCAGATGGGATACCCCTCGCAAAGGAATCGCCCAGAGTCAAGTCACAGGCCGAGGCAGATGCTTTGGCAATGCAACCCTAGCTAGGTGGAAAGGCAACGTCTGCACCAAAATTGTCAAGCCTAACAGGAAAAACAATAAGTGGGTAATCCCATCCACATTGGGGATGTGGGTTTGCCAGCGATCCGGAGTGAGTCCTTGTATGTTCCTTCCCAAATTCAATGACTCTAACGACTTCTGTGTCCAAGGTTGTTGTTCCTAGGGTCCTGTACCACTCAGACGAAGAAATGTACCATCTTCTTGAGGGACCCAGCCGGATCCACAAAAGAGAAATAATGACAGGTATAACTATCGCAATGCTGCTCGGCCTGGGAGCAGCCAGAACGGCCACGGGTGTCTCAGCCCTAGCGACCCAGCACCAAGGACTGTCCCAGCTGCAACAGACCATTGATGACGACCTGCAAAGGATCGAGAAATCCATCTCCTTTCTAGAGAAGTCGGTCTCCTCACTCTCAGAAGTGGTCCTGCAGAACAGGCGAGGCCTGGACCTCCTGTTCATGCAGCAAGGGGGCCTGTGTGCCGCCTTGAAAGAGGAGTGTTGTTTCTATGCAGACCACACGGGAGTAGTGAGAAACTCCATGGCAGAACTCCGGAACAGACTGGCTCAGAGGCAGAAAGACAGCGAAGCCCAACAGAGCTGGTACGAGTCCTGGTTCAATCAATCACCTTGGCTAACCACTCTGATTTCTGCCCTGATAGGTCCATTGGCGATGCTGTTTCTAACAGTCACCTTCGGACCGTGCCTGCTGAACAAGCTGGTCTCGTTCGTTCAGAGCCGCCTGGAACGGACCAACATCCTGTTCGTAGGCCGACGACAGTTGCTGTGAATTCAACCAGGGAACTCAACCAAGGAACACTGCGAGTCACAAGATTCTCCAAGCTTGTCTGGCAAAAGCTTACTCAGGTTTCCCAAAACCCCTTTCCCTTGTCAAGTTACAACCTTATACCTCATTTTAGTACCTATGTATATGACTACCTCCTTCATTTGTAAAAAAGGGGGGGGAGATGTGGTAGATAGGGAAAGGCGCTGCGGAAGATCACGCGATGTCACGGAAAGCAAGGACCCTTTGTTCCTCTAAGATAAGAGATTACCCTAGGAATGTGGCCCCACTAACAGTAGTGCTAGTAACTTTCCATTCCTTACCCAGTACTTTTCCATTCCTTACTAACCATAGATAAGAAGGACAAACCCCCTTTTGACGTAGAGAACCCCTAAGACTATAAAACCCCACGAGAAGAAGTAATAAACGCTTTTTGACCGTCCACCATATTGGTGTCTGTGTGTGTCATTGGCCTGAGCGACCCTGGAGAGTTTGGGTCGCCGTGCTGATCCTCAGAACCAGGTCGCCTGCCTTGATCCAGAAGGCAACAACTGTTTTCACAGACCTTGTGTTCAACTGGCTGGTAGTTTTCTTTCCAAACAATTCATTGCTTAGAAGGTGTTTTGGTGTGTACATGCTAAGACTCACTCTTACTCAGGTGATTACATTTTTCCTTCATGGACGCTCATGGGACAGATTTCTTGTTTATTACAGATGCAAACAGTTTTCTTAGCACAATAGCTTGTTGTGCTAACTGCACTTATTCTTTTGACTTTTTCCATAGCAAGTTAGCTGGCTGCATGTAGAAGACGTAACAGGCCAGCTGGGAATTTAGCAGAGCAAGGCCTGATTTTAAAAGGCTTTTCTTTCCTAATCCCCCTACCTGTGTGCAACACATTGTGATTTTCTTTCAGAAATTAATGAAGAAAACACAGATTGCCTACTGAGATTATGCTGCTCTCTTCCAAATCAGCTCACTCCTCAGCAAAACCCTCAGACATATCCCCGACTCCCTCTCTCCCAGCAGCTCAGGCTGCTCCGGCCTCTGCCAGGGCTCTGCTGGGGCTCCAGCCTGGGCAAGGCCGGGCCCGCTCTCACCTCACAGGCGCTGACAGCTCTGCATCACAGGAGACCTTCCCGAGCACCCTCTCTGATCTTTCTGCTTTCTCACTTGAGCAAGGCTCTCCTCCAGCCAAAGAGATTATTGCATTTAGGGATCCAAATCCAAGTGGCAGGAACCCCAATGCTCTCCAGTCACAGCTGAAGGCCTGAACCTGCACAGGGTGTCTTGGCTGCCCCACTCCTCCTTTGGTTTTTCCCGCAAATGCCATTGCCCTTTCTGCCTCAACTAGAAATACCACAGCTGTGCCAAAACCAGCCAGTGGGTCATATTCCAAAGGCAGTGTGATCTGGAGAGGATGAATGAAAAAGAGCCTTCCTCACTTGTGAAACCATACAAAAGAAGCCATAGGTGTGACTTAGCACCAATAAAAAACAACTGGTAATTCAGAAGTAAATGCTGAATTTTCTGAAGGGGTCAGAAGGAGGAGAATCTTCCAAATGAATTGATGTTTCAGAAACTTCATTTAATTACAACCCTAATCTATAATCCTATGGTACAAAACTCTTCCAACAACCCTACTCTACAATCCTACTCTAAATTGGTAACAGAGATAACATCTTGACATGACTGCTATGTTCTCGTCTCCTAGGGTTAGGGTTAAGCTTTGGGTTTGGGTTAGCATTTAAGGTTAGGGTTAGGGTTTAGGGTTAGGGTTCTTCTTCACTGAGCTGATGAGTGGCACCAGGATGAATGCTGGCTTGGCTGAAGTTTTGTAGATGTTTGTTGAGCACTTATCAATGCCACAGTGTCATAGTGTCATGGTTTGACACTGGTGCAATGACAGTGCCATCATGAAAATACCTTTCTGCTGTGAGATGTGACTAGGAATAAGCAAAGCAGGCTCTCACTTAGAAATAAAGAAAATTTTATTAACTAAACTACAACTCTAAATAACAAGAAACACACAGGGAAAATGAAAACTTTCTAAAAACATTTCCTCCTCCCCCCACTAAATTCCAATACATCTATCCCCCAGATCAGCAACTCTTAGTCTATCACCACTTTTTAGATAATGAATTCTCAATTCATCAAGAGGAGAGGAGTCTTTCTTGTGCTATAGGTTTCTTTCGGAAACACTGTTGAAACTTCGTGTGTTCTCATGTCACTCGTGGCACCGCTTAGAGTACATCTGCTGTCGTGACCTCCTCTTTATATGCTTAGTGCTCTCACCACTGCACATGGACTAGAACTGCATCTAGGGTTGTCTTTTCAAGGATGCTTTGTCTCACTCCAAAAAGAGCACAGTCTCACCTTTGGGACACCTGTCTTCCCCAGATTTCACCCCCTGGGGCCGAGGGATACCAACACTGAACCCTCTTGGCTCTGAGCCATTGCCTCCCCCTGGATGCAGTCTCTGTGTCACAAGACTCTTGGTTCTGTCTATGACTATAACAAGAAGACTTCAGCTAAGCCACTCCATCATCTCTTCCCACTTAAGATTTTTCTCTCTCTCTTCTGCATCTTTCACTTGCCCAGACCTTCACACTTGCAAATTTCCTTCTTCCATTTCATCTCTATCTCTCTTTTAGGAAAAGTTAATGTTCTGCAATGTTTTCATTGTCCAAAAAAGGGTTAAAAACTCGGGCTCCGACTACCTGGAGATTCTCACAACACGGACACCTTCTTGCTGCAAGCCTCCTTCTCTGCGGGCCGGGCTGTGCTGCCAGCACATGATATCAAATTTCAAGGTGGCACAAGCTCGCACTCTCTCTTTCTGTTGGGGGGGGGCGGCCTGCCCGATGCTTCCTGGTGCTTCTCCCATCCTTCCATGCCGGGGCCTCTTCACCTCCCATCTCTGTCCAAAGCCCAGCCTACCTCACCCAGCCATATGGCTGCCCCTCTCCCGCCCAGCAGCAGCAGCTGGACAGAGGAGAAATCCGAACTCTTTCCCCGATGAAAACCAAGAGAAGTTCCCATGGGAGTGCTCTGTTTTTTAACCCCTGTGTTCGCAGAGGTGTATGCATTGTCCCCAGGTGCCAATATTAAAATCTGAACACCTATTGGTGACCACAGCATATCCCTGAAAGCCTTCTTCCTCTCAAACCACTACGCACAGACAGCTCTGTGATGTCACAACCCCCTCAGTGATGCCACCAGATCCTCTCTGTGATGTCATACTGCCACTCTGTAATGTCACAGCACACACTTTGGCCTCACAGCCAGCTCTATGATGTCACACAGCCATGCCATGATGTCACAGCCTGCACTGACATGTCAGAGAATCCCCTCTATGATGGTGTGTAGTAAACCCCTCAGGTTTAGCCAGGGCCCCTTGGAGAATAGAATGCTGACACAGCGGCAAAGAAGTTTCCTGAATCCAGGGACATCCGCCTTGTACCTTATCCCTATAGCCATGAAAGGCAATATGTTGTTAACCCTACTATTGGTCACTTATGGTCACTCTAACACCTTTGCCATTGGTCAGGATTGGATCCGGGCCAAGGGTATAAAAGTAGCATACTCTACCCTTACTAACTCGGAAGAAGAAGAGCTGAGACCCTTCACGGACCCTCCAATAAAGCCATACTCGTAGAACAGCCAGCTTCTTCTGCTTCTCCTCTCTCTACCGTCTGCTGGAGCCTTAGGCCAAGGGAAAAGCTACCTAGCAAGCAAAGAGCTTGAAATCATAAGAGCTGCCTAATCACTAAGAGCTGGATATTCCCTGCTTGCTAGGGCTGTCCCGTGGCTTGGTCTGAGAGCGAGCTGGCTTCTAGCACCCAGTCCCCTTGGGGACTGAACTCTGGAGCTGTAACAGCTTGCCTAGGATAAGACCAAGCAAGGCTCATTTAAGTGGCGGCCCAAACGTGTCATCGGACCCTGGCCCCCAGGAGCGAAGCGTCACCGGAGCATCGGAGCCTTTCAGGGCCTCCTGTTATTGCCTGTTCGGGAAGCCTCTCCTTCTGTGAAAGGACTTTTCGTTTTAGAAAATCGTCTCTGCGGAAGGCTCAATTTGACCCTCAAGAAACATCTGGACGAGATAAAGTCTGAGGAGAATTGAGGAGCAGACACCCTTCCACAGACCGCTGACCCCAAAGGACGTAAGTATTAAGATTGCGTGCATACCTTTGGGTGCTCTAAAAACCTTTTTCTTTTTTTTTTTTTTTTCTTTTTTTTCTTGTTTTTCTGTTGAAAGGGCTTGAAAAATCATGGGTACTTTTTTAAGCACCCTAAGACTAACAACACGTGAGAGAGAGTTATATTTAACCATTGTAGAAACCTTATCTGTTAACAATTTCACTTTTTCTATAGTCTGTCAAAAAAGACTTTTAAAAAATTTGTATCTTGGATTGTGCTGAATTTCCCTGAAACTGATAAGACCACAATTACTGAATATTCCTTTTGGGATGCAGTTGGAAACACCATTTGTATGTCTCAAACAAAACAGGACTTTTCTGTTACTGACTTCTTACCTTTATTTCATACAATAACAAAAACGATTGAAAAATCGAACTCTGAAAAAAGTTATTAACTAACAGATCTTTCCTCTTCATATGCTAATTGTACTCATAAGATAACAGAAGAATGTGCCTTGCAGGCCAGAGAGTCGCTGGCCCCTGCAGTGCTTCCTGCAGATCCCATTTCGCACATTTCGCAGGCAGAAGTCAAGCAGCACCCCCCCACCCCCCACATTCCCCCCCCTCGCGGTACCCTCGCTGCCCAACTCCCCGCTTCCTGCAGCCCCCCATCTCCCCGGCCCCGCTTCCTTCCCGTGTCCGGCCCCGGGGGCCCCGTTCCCTGTCCCTGCCGCCGTACCTTCCGCTGCGACCACCCCTCCCTGTGCGCCGCTCTACCCCCTCCTCCCTCCTCCCGCGCCCGTGCTGCCGTTGCCGCCTCCCGCCGCCGCGATTCCGGTCCCCCCTACCCCCGCGCCGCCGTTCACCTGCCCCCGCTTCTCCGTCGCGGTATCCCCCGCTCCCGCTGCTGCCCCCGCCCTGCCCTCCGCTCCCCCCGCCGCGCCTGCCGCGTTCCCCGGTCCCGTTATCGCCGCCACCCCACCCAACCCTGCGCTGCTCCCCCCCGCCCCGCGACCGCCCTCCCCGCCGTCACCGCCCCCGCTCCCGCCCCCGCCGAGACCGCCCCGGCCCTCCCGACCCCTCCCGCCGCTTTCCCGAGCCATGCCCTCACCCTGTCCTCCTGCGCCGAGCCGCACACATGTGCAGTAACACCAACTCACCCTATACCTGTACTACCCCAAACCAGTGGCATTGCTTGCGTACCCCCAAACCCCCAGGCGTGCATCCACAGCCCCCATACCCCCCCTGCCCCCACCCGTCCCTCCAACCCCTGACCCAACCCTCCTGCCACCCGAACGGATCAGAGACCACCTGTGGCGTCACCCCCCCACCCAATCCGGTCCCTGCTGTGCTGCCACCCCTCATCCAATAGCGCCAACTTCTGACCAGTCACTGAAAACCATGAAAAATGCTTCTAAACGAAAAAAAAAAGGAATTCACGGGTAGCATATCCCTCACAGCATTCCTCAGACAATGAGAGCTCTTCTGATGAATCTGATTTTGATGCGATTAATATAGACCTGTGAGCTCTTATTAAGATAGAAGCTACAAAGTCTGGGAACTGGGACCTAGCACAGAAAATCACAGCCTTTCCAGTTGAATATAAGCAAGGAAGGAATGGTGGAGAATCTAATGTCAAGACATGGAAACCAATTTCTAATAAGCAACTCGTACAATTGAGAAATATAGCCAAGGAACATGGACGTAGTTCACATACCTTTAGAAATTTCCTAGAAGCCATGTTCTCTGCACATGTCTTGCTTCCTCACAATGTAAAAAATATTTCACAATGCCTTCTGTCACCGGCAGAATATTTGTTATGGGATAGGCATTGGAAGAAACACTTAAAAACGTTATCAGATTCATATACTGCCGATGCTACTAAGACCAACTTCACAGTTGAACAATTGGCCGGTGAAGGAGACTTTCAAACGCCAGCAGAACAAATGGAAACTGAATAAAGAAGCGCTGCAGGATGTAGCAATCGCAGCAAAAACCTCCTTGCTTCTTATGCAGGATGAGTCAATGCCAACAATGCATTTTTCTACTATAAAACAAGGCATTGAAGAAAACTTTATTTATAAAGTTTGTGGACAGACATAGAGATGCTTTGGAGAAACAAATAGAGAGTACTGAGGCAAGAAAGGAACTCTTATGTAAGCTTGCTTTCAGCAACTCAAATGAGAAATGTAAGGCCATTTTGAAGTCTTTACCCATGGATACAGACCTCACTATAGAGCAAATGCTAGAATGCTGTACACGTCACATGTGCACTGAAAATACAGTGGCCCAAGCAGTTGCTAAGGGTATTGCTGAGGGAGTTTCTGGTGCATATGCAGTCATAACCTCTAAAGAACAAGCTAAATGCTATCACTGTGGAGAGCTAGGACATTATATAAAGGACTGCCTGGAGAGAACACCCCCCCGATACCATCGGAATTATAATCAAAGACCCCAACATCAGCAACGCTATCAATCGCGTCCTTTAAACTCCTTGAGGTGCCCGTTCAACCTTCGGGCACAGAATGCAAATCAAAGGCCACCAAGACCCAATCATGCACATACCCAGGCTGCTCCAGACCCAAAGGAGAAGCCCCAACCCACGGGACAACCCAGATGGGTACCCGCTGGCAACTGGTAACTGCTTTGTCCATTGACTTTAATGATAAGAATGTTCACCATGTTCCTACAGGAAAATATAGACCTAAAGGGAGTTCTTCAGACATTTTAATTGTGGGTGATTCTGTTAATACTTTGAAGGAAATCTTCATTGTTCCGGAAGTGCTGACAGTGCAGCCGGGACAAGACATCCTTGTGCAGGTATACTGCATAGACTTACCATTTTTTCTTTCTAAGGGAACTCCAATAGCTCAGGCATTTTTACTCCCAAAGAATCACAGGGAACAGATTCCTCTCAACCCTGTAGCTATGTGGGCACAAGTCATGAGACCATCCAAGCCTACCATTGAGTGTGGCCTTTCGCACAAAGGAGAGAAGACCCACCTTTGCTCCCTTTCAGGTTGTGATTTTGAATGCATATATTTGCCAATAACCCTTAAAGACTTTGAGGATTTGATCAAGACCAATGCGAGTCTACAGTTTGCTCTGGACAGTTATACAGGTCAAACTTCATCAAACATCCCAGAACACAAGCTTTTCAACCAGAATGAAACTTTTCATTTGATTCCAAAACAAATCCAAAGTAGAAATCTTCTCAAGGCTCTAACTCTATTTACAGATGGCTCAGGGTCATCCCACAAGTCGGTGATTACTTGGAGAGACCCCCAAACACAAGAATGGCAATCTGATGTACAGACAGTAGAAGGATCGCCACAGATCGCAGAATTAGCAGCTCTCATCAGAGCCTTTGAAAAATTTAAAAACGAGCCTTTCAATCTGGTCACAGATTTAGCTTATGTTGCGGGAATAGCTATGAGAGCAGAACATGCTCTTCTCAAAGAGGTATCTAACCCAAAGTTATACCACCTGCTCTCTAAATTAATACAATTGATATCCCACAGAAAACAACCTTATCACATAATGCATGTGAGGTCTCACACGGACCTCCCAGGTGTTGTTGCAGAAGGCAACAGGAAAGCAGATGCATTAGCAATGGCAGCAGAAACTGCTAATGTTCCTAACATCTTTGCTCAGGCAAAGCTGTCACACGCGTTCTTTCATCAAAATGTACCTGCCCTTATGAGAATGTTTAAGCTCTCAAAGGATCAGGCAAAAGCTATCGTGGCTACCTGTCCAAACTGTCAAAACTACCAGATACCATCAATGGGTATGGGAGTCAATCCCCGAGGTCTGAATAGCTGTCAGCTGTGGCAGACAGATGTAACTCACTATGCACCCTTTTGGAAGGTCAAAGTACGTGCATGTTTCGGTCGACATGTTCTCAGGAGCAGTGTTTGCATCATCACATGCAGGAGAAAAGACCATGCACACAATAAAACACTTCCTCCTCGCTTTTGCCACCCTGGGTGTACCAAAGGAGATTAAAACAGATAGTGGGCCAGCTTATACCTCCCACAAGTTGAAGGAGTTCTTCAATGAATGGGGCATAGCACACAAGATGGGCATACCTGTAAACCCCAAAAGAGTCCTCGAGCAACAGAACAGGGACACGAAAATCAGATCTCCAGTGGAGAGACTTTGCAAGGCTCTCTATGTCATCAACTTCCTGAACTGCACAGTGTCAGAGCCTGACCCACCAATACTTCACCACTTTGCGAATACCACACAAGCAAAGCTCACAGAGAAACCACCTGTGCTCGTGAAAGACCCTGAAACACACCAAATTTCAGGGCCTTATCAGTTGATTACCTGGGGAAGAGGTTATGCATGCGTGCTACTACCATCAGGTCTAAGGTGGTACCCAGGAAAATACGTAAAAACCATACTTAGGCACAGCGAACACTACTACAGACGAGGACAAGAACTCTCCTGAGGCAAACACAAGACCACCTCAAAACCAAACCAGCTCAGCCTGGAGACGAAGGCGTCGTCGAACACCCACAAACACAAGAACAGACCGCCCCATTACAAGGCAGCAGACAAAACAGAAAGTTAAATAACAGTCTGCTGTAATAGGCCACAGATAGCCTTAACAAAAAAGTGTTCTCTGAATTATGTGTTATTACCCTGTGTGTTGTATTGTAAAAAGCCTTATTATTCCCTTTCCCTAACCTTAAAACCTCATAACCTTCTACCCGGTCCTCTTCCCATAGTGCAGCTTAGAAATTAAAAGAAAAAGTGGGGGGAGGAGAGGAACACAGAAAAGAACAAGGCAGAAATCTCTCTCATCATAAAGATAACAAATTGTGCTTATATTCCCTATCAGAAGCCCTAATCCTGCCCAAAGATGAAAAATATCTCCGGTGCTGTCCTCACCGCTGCCTGGATGCTCTACACCGTACCGCGTGCCTTCGGCTGGATTAGTCCACAGCCCAGCCATAATGTTTGGGTAACCTCAGCAAAAACATTAAAACAAGACAACATGTGCTTGTCTATGGGAAGCATTGATAATCCACTTTCTACATGTCTAGTAGGAATTCCCTTTATAGCAGACGATTGGCCTTTCCAGAACTCAGAGGTTCTCTGCACCACAGGTAAGAGACCCAATGGGGCTGATGCTTGGGATGAGTGGACAAAAATTCTGCCAGATGCTCGAGAGGAACCCCAAGAATTGGATCTATTGGGATCCTCCAAGGCCACATATTGTGTCAAATTTTACTTGAGGCGTCCGAAAAATGATTGGCCAGAAATTGACCAACACAAAAACACATATCGAAAAGATGTACCACCAGTTAACAAAGCCTATAACCCTCATGATTGGTGCAATTACACAGCTCGTGTAATTTCTGTGTCCTCTCTCCATCCCAAAGTACTACCCAAGGGAATGTTTCTCATCTGTGGTGATAGAGTATGGGCAGGGATCCCCTCCCAACTCCAGGGAGGTCCCTGTACTCTGGGAAAACTTTCTACCCTTACTCCAAATATCACCCTGTTACATAATTGGAAAAAAGAAAGAGAATCAAAACGTGAAAAAAGGTCCTACACTGAATTCGATGAAAATTGTGATCCGAGATTATATGATTGGAACAGACCAAAAAAGATTGCTGTCTCTCTGTTTTTACCCTGGGTAGCTGCAGCTAAAGCCCTCGGTGAAATCAATCACCTTGGGTGCTGGCTCAGTAAACAAGCTAATGCCACATCAGCAGCCTTAAGTGATCTCTTAAAGGAAGAAGAAACCACAAGACAAGCTTCATTCCAAAACCGAGCAGCAATCAACTTCCTGCTGCTTGCCCACGGACATGGATGTGAGGACATGAAGGAATGTGCTGCTTCAACCTCTCTTTGTGTTCGGAGTCCGTCCATGCGAACATCCAGAAACTGAAAGATCTCGTGAAGGACTTGAAAGTAGAAAGAAACCCAGATTGTGTCAATGAACTTTTCGGGCAATAGGGACTAACAGGATGGGCTGCATCTTTAGTTAAGGGATTGTTGTTGATTCTCCTTGTAATTTTTACTGTGTTAGCTATGTTCTTGTGTCTTGTTCACTGTTTCAAAAGAACTCTCGCGAATGCATTTTTTGTAAAACAGAAAGTGGAGTTGTAGTAAACCCCTCAGGTTTAGCCAGGGCCCCTTGGAGAATAGAATGCTGACACAGCGGCAAAGAAGTTTCCTGTCTCCAGGGACATCCACCTTGTACCTTATCCCTATAGCCATGTAAGGCAATATGTTGTTAACCCTACTATTGGTCACTTATGGTCACTCTAACACCTTTGCCATTGGTCAGGATTGGATCCGGGCCAAGGGTATAAAAGCAGCATACTCTACCCCTACTAACTCCGAAGAAGAAGAGCTGAGACCCTTCACGGACCCTCCAATAAAGCCATACTCGTAGAACAGCCAGCGTCTTCTGCTTCTCCTCTCTCTACCGTCTGCTGGAGCCTTAGGCCAAGGGAAAAGCTACCTAGCAAGCAAAGAGCTTGAAATCATAAGAGCTGCCTAATCACTAAGAGCTATATATTCCCTGCTTGCTAGGGCTGTCCCGCGGCCTTGGTCTGAGAGCGAGCTGGCTTCTAGCACCCAGTCCCCTTGGAGACTGAGCTCTGGAGCTGTAACAGCTTGCATAGGATAAGAGCAAGCAAGGCTCATTTAGGTGGAAGCCCTATCAGCCATGGGTTCCTGGAGAAGCGGGATGGTTCTTTCTCATAGGAAAGAGAGAACAGAGCCTTCCACAGTGCTTTGGGGACAGGTGAGACGTGACCCTTGTGAAACCATTACCAGCCAGACTTGTCCTGGCAATATTCCCATGCGAACAATCCCTGTATATATGGAAATTTTGAGGTGAAATCCCAATTCTGGCCAGGGGTGCCCGGAGAAGAAGGAGAGATCTTTTCCATAGGAAGGAAAGCATGGAGCCCCAGTGCTTCAGTAGCAGATGAGGAGAGACCCTCAACATGCCAAGGTCATCTGGACCAGTGTAGGGGACCCTGGGAGGCCAAACCAGCCAGATCTGTTCTGTGTTCCCTTGGTTTTGTGGGGCCCCATAGTGTCACAATGGTGCCTTCGATCAATGAGGTCCAACAGTGACATAATTGTGACTTGTTTCCATGGGGTCCAGCAGTAACACAATGGACCCTTTGGTTTGATGGGGTCCAACAATGTCACAATGGCCCCTAGGTTCCATAAGGCCCCACAGTTTCACGATGGTCCCAATGATTCCATGAGGCCTTGCAGTGTCACAATGGCCTCCATGGTTCCATGTGCCCCACAATGTCACGCGACTCCTCTATTACATGAGGCCTGCAATGTCACAATGGACTTTTGGACCCTGGGGGTTTGCAGTGTCACAATGATCTCCTTTGTCTCCACAGTGTCACAATGGACCATTGATTACAGGAGGCCACTCAGTGTCACTCTGGATCTTTGGTTCCACACATCCCTGCAGGGTCACAATGAACCCTGGGTTCAATGGAGTTCCACAATGTCAAAATGGCCCCTTGGTTCCATGCAGCCCTGCAGTGTCACAATGGTCTCTTTTGGTTTCCCAGTGTCACAATGGACCACTGATGTCATGAGGCCCTGCAATGTCACAATAGACCTTTGTTTCCATGCAGTCCTGCAGTGTCACAAAGGCCTCTTGGTTTCACGAGGCCCCAGAGTATCTCAATGGTCCTCTTGGTTCTGTGGGGACCCCCAGGGCCACAATGGTCTCACTGGTTCCATGCGGCCTCACAGTGTCACAATGCTTTGCTTATTCCATGGATCCTCTTAGTGTCAAAATGGTCTCCATGCTTCCATGAGTCCCCTCAGTGTCACAATGGTCTCCACGACTCCATGGTGCCCTTTAGTGTCACAACGGTCTCCTTGGTTCTATGAGGCTGTGAAGTGTCTTAATGGTGTCTCCATGATTCCATGAGGCCCTGCAATGTCACAATAGACCTTTGGCTCTATTGAATCTTGCAGTGTCACAATGGCCTCTTGGTTCCAAGACACGCCAAAGTGTCACAATGGTCTCCACAGTTCCATGAGGCCCTATGGTGTCACAAATGGATCCTTAGTTTGATGGAGCCTCTCAGTGTGACAATGACCCCTACATTTCATGGAGTCACACAGCATCAGTACAGTCCCCTTGGTTGCATGAGGACCAGCAATGTCACAGTGCTCTCCGTGATTCCATGAGGCCCCACAGTGTCACAATGGCCCCTTGGTCTCACAGGGCCCCACAGTGTCACAATGGTCCCTTGGTCTCACAGGACCCCACAGTGTCACACTCGTTCCTTGGTGTCACAAGGCCCCACAGTGTCACAATCGTCCCTTGGTTCCATGGCCCTGTGCTGCTGCATTCCCCCCTCTCCATCTCAGGCTGCCCTGACAGCTGAGAAATGCTCCTTGGGCCTCGGCCTTGGCCAACAGCCCCTGGGCTCAGCTCCTCTGCCACTCATCACAAACACTGTCTGCTCCAGGCAGTGCTGCTGCCCAACCAGCTCCTGGTTTCTGTAGGACCAGCCCTGGGAACTGTTTTTGTTCCCTCAGTGGCACAACATCCCTGTTCTCACCCATCCAAAGAAAGCTGTTGGTGCCAAGTGTGGCCAGGATGAGCCATTGCTGGGACTGAAGCCCCTCTCTTGGGGCCCTGCAAACAGTGCTCCAAAAGGAGCCCTTGGAGCTCTCCTGGGCCAGCGACTCCCTCTGAGTGGGGCCTCTCCCAGCCGGGAACTCTCCCGTTTGCTGCACTCACTGATCCCGAACAACGACGGAGCCTGGGCCGATCCCCCCACTCCTCCAGGCTCAACCCTTCACCCGCTGGGGAGATGCCAAAGGATCCACAGGGAGCATTGCCTGCCCTCAGGGGAATTTCTCACAGGTGCCTTGCACTGACTCTTTGTGTCTGTGTGCACACAGGAGTGCCTGTGCTGGAGAAATGTGGCAGAAATGCTGCTCTCTGAGGGGTTTGAGTGCCTTGGATTGCTGAGTCAATCATGCCTGTAAGTGAGGTTAAATCACAAGGTCTAAGTCAAATGCTTCTCAGAGTTGTTCTTTTTCTAAGTTACTATGTTTAATATAAGTTATTACTAAGTGAAATATTAATAAATGTTATTCTTCTGTTAAATTGCAAAGTCCTATGTTATAACTTAGGGTAAGTACTGTTAAGTGCTGTTCTTCTGCTATATTGTGAAGTTTAAGGTATCAGTTAAAGTTAAGGTATAAGTTCAGTCCTATTAATTTGACCTTTGTTAAGCTTTTAGCTCGTGTTCCTTTTATCCTTGCCCTCACTGTCTTTGTGTCACACATACAGGGACAGTTCTTGGCTCACTTCTGGCTTGATTGCCTGGATTTGGTTTGGTTTTGTTGTTGCTTTGTTTCCGTGCTGTGCCTGAAGGGTCCAGTCAGGAGCAGAGTGACTCTTGCCAAGGAACTTTGTGCTGCTGTCCCGTAATATTAAATCTGGCTTTATCTGATCTCTTGCTGCAGATTTTTTCAGCGTTCTCAAGGCCTCGTTGGTAGCAGGGTGAAGGAGCCCTGGCCCAGGCTCTGGCCCTGGGGACACAGGGACGCTGCCGGAGAGTCCCAGTCCCCCTGTGCCACCCCCAGGGCCCAGCCCCCCGTCCCCGTGTCAGGCTCTGGGGTCGATCTCGTGGAACATCCTCTGGGGGAGGCTGCGGGGCCAGGGGCGGGGGGACCTGGGATGACAGGGGACCCCACTGTGCACGAGCAGGGTTGGACTGCTCTGGGGGGAATTGTGAGGGGGGCTGGGGCAGAGTGACCTCCCCAGTGACCTCACACAGCCTCCTGTGATGTCACACACCCCTCTGTGATGTCACATAGACTTCCTGTGGTGTCACACAGCCCCTGTAATGTCACACAGACTCTGTGATGTCACACAGCTATCTCTGTGATATCATACTACCCCTGTGACATCACAATGCCCGCCTTGATGTCACATGGACATCTCTGCCATGTCACACTGCCCCTGTGATGTCACAAAGCCTCCTGAGATGACGCAAAACATGTGATACCACAGATCCAACTCTATGATGTCACCCTGTGATGTCATACAGCAGTGTTGTGATGTCACAGAAGACTGCTATGTCACAAAGTTATCCTGTGATGTCACAGTCTGTTCTGTGATGTCACAGCCTGCTCTATGATATTACACCGCCACCTGGTGATGTTACAACCCACTCTTTGATGCCACAGAGCCACACTCTATGATGGCACAGTCTGCTCTATGGCATTACACCCTACTCTGTGACATCACAGCCAGCTCTGTGATCTCATAGAACACTCAAGAACTCAGTTACATTGAAACACTGAAGTTTCTTGGACTTTGAAGAGATCGCTGTCAGGGACACAACTGAGAAAGTGTCCCCAGGTTCCAGTCAGAGCAGAACACTGCAGTCAGTGATGGAAGCTGGGGACAAGCAAGGCAAAGGTGTCTCTGATACTGAGCACACCTGGATGTGTTTCATGAATGCATAGGGCCAAGGCCTGAGCCCCAGCCCCTGGCCTGGCAGATGCTGTTCCTCCCTCCTTGCTCAGGACTCTTCCTGGTGTGGGCACTGGCATGTGGGGATGTGCAATGGCAAGGGCGGGAGCATGGGGCGGCCCCTGCCAGGCTGCTGAGCAGGGACAAGGAGGCAATGAGGCCCCAGCCCTGCAAGGGTCACTTGTCCCTTCATGGCCTCAGGCCCAGGGCCAGCAGCCATGGCCAAAATGTTGCCCAAAGTTGGCTCTGGCAGGGCTGTCTTGCAGCTGCTGCCCATCCCTGTGCCCTGTGCAGCCCAGGCTGTCCCACCGTGTCCCTGCCCTGCGCCTCTGTCCCTGCAGGCTGTCGGCATCCCCCGGCTGCCCCACCTGGCTGGGCCCTTCCTTTGCTGACAGCTCTGCCTCCTGCCTGCCTCTGCCTGCCCACACAAAGCCTTAGGCTGCTCCAAGCTCCTGCTGGGGACCTGCTGCACCACAGCCCTGCCCTGGCAGGGAAATTCCTTTCTCTTTGCTTCCAGTCTGGGCCTCCCCAACTTGGCAATAATTCTTCTTTTCTCCAGCTGTTCCCTACTATGTCAAAAGGATCCACCATCTCTGAAACCACCCTTCAGTCCCTCCCAGGGCTCTCCTCTGCTCTCTTCAGTCTCCACCCCACTGAGCACAGAGCTCCTGTGTCCCTATACAGTGGTCAAATGCCTGATGCCAAGAGCACCTGGAAAAGAGGGACAGTTCTTTTCTACAGGAAGGAAACCACAGAACCCCAGGATTTTGAAGGCAGATGAGAAGCAGTCACCAGAGGCCAAGGCCAGCCAGACCTGTCTGTCCTTGCAGCTTTTGTCTGAAAGCAGCCTTTGGATATATGGGGAGTTTTGGGGGTGGAATTCCATTTCAGCCATGGGTTCCTGGACTGGAATGAGAGTTCTCTATAGGAAGGATAGGGTGGAGTCCCAGTGTTTCAAAGGCTGATTAGAGGCAGCCCCAAGGAGGCCAAGGCCAGCCAGATCTGCTGTCAGGGAAGAATCCTTGGAGAGATAGAAACTGTGAGCCCAAACCCCACTTTTGTCAATGGACATCAGGACGAGCAGGACAGTTCTTTTCCACAGGAAGGAAAGTAAAGAGCCCCAGTGTTTCAAAGGCAGATGAGAGCTGGCCCTCAGGAAGTCAAAGGAACCTGGACAGCCCTGGAAGCTTTTGTCTGGGAGCTATCCTTGGATATAAGGAATTTTGAAGGTGGATTCTCAATTTTGGCCATGGATGCCTGGACTTTAAAGATGTTCATTTCCATGGGAAGAAAAGCACAGGTTTCCAGTGTTTTGAAGGCAGATGAGAAGTGGCTCCCAAGAGGCCAAGGCCAGCCAGAGCTGTCTGTCCTGGCAAGTTTCATATGGGAACATAATCAAATTTGGAGGAGGAATCCCAATTTTGGCCATGAACCTCCTCCCATTTCAAAGGAGAAGGACGATTCTTTCCCACAGGAAGGAAAGCACAGAACTCCAGGGGCAGATGAGAAGTGACCCTCAACATGCCAAGGTCATCTGGGCCAGTCAGGCAGCCCCCAGGAGGCCCAGCCAACCAGACATGCTTCATGTTCTTGGATCCTTGGGGCCCTGCAGCATCACAATTGCCCCTTGATTCCATGAGGCCCTGTCAAATCACAACAGATCTTTGTTTCCATGAGGCCCAGTGATGTAACAATGGTCTCCTTGGCTCCACATTGGCACAATGGCCCCTTGCTTCCATGAGGCCTTGCAGGGTCAAATTGGTTTCCTTGTTTCCATGGGACTGTGCAATGCCACAATGGCCCATTGGTTCCATGAGGCCTCAGAGTCTCAAATTGGCCCCTTGGTTCTACTGGGTTCCTCAGGGTCACAATGGCCCCTTCGGTCCACCAGGCCTGGATGTGTTACAACGGCCCCTTGCTTCCATGGGTACCCACAGTGTTACAATGGCCCCTTGCTTCCATGAGACCTTGCAGCGTCACAGCGGTTGCCTTGGTTGTATGAGACCTGTGGTGACACAATGACCCCTTGGTTCCAGTGGGTCCTGAAGTGTCATAATGGTCTCAATGTTTCAATGAGGCCCCACAATGTGACAATGGACTTTTGATTCCATGAGCTTTTATACTGCCAGCAACAGTCTCCTTGGTTCCATGGTGTCACACTGGACCCTTGGTTCCATGAGGACTCACAATGTCAGAAAGGTCTCCTTGGTTCCATGAGGCCCTGCAGAGCCTCTTGATTCCACGAGGCCTAAAAGTGTCAGAATGGCCTCCAGAATTCCATGAGGTCTCACAGTGTCACCATGGACATTTGGTTCCATGGGGTCCAGCGCTGTTCCATGAATCCTTAGTTTCATGGGGCCCCGTAGTGTCACAATGGACTCCTTTGTTCCATGGTGTCACACAGTGTGACAACTGCCCCTTGGCCTGCCAACACTCCATAGTGTCACAATGGTTCCTTGCTTCCATGAGGCCTTGTATGGTCACAATGCCCCCTTGTTTCAGTGTTTTGGTGTCACAATGGTCTCCATGATTCCATAAGGCCTTGCAGTATCACAACAGAGCATTGGTTTCACTGAGCCCCACAGTGTCACTGTGGTCCCCTTGGCTCCACAAGGCCCTGAAGTGCAACGATGGCCATTTGGTTCTACAAGGCCTCAAGGTGTAAAAATGGCCTTCATGGTTCCATGAGGCCCTGCTGTGTCACAATGGACCTTTGGTTCCACTGGATGCTTCATCCCATGGAGGCCCACAGTGTTTACTGTAGTCCCCTTGGTTCCATGAGGCCCTCCCATGCTCTAATGGCCTCTTGGTTCCAGTGGGTCCCAAAGTGTCAGAATAGTCTCCATTGTTCCATGAGGCCACACAAAGTCACTGTGCTCCCCTTGGTTCCACAGGGCCCCACAGTGTGACAATGGACTCTTGGTTCCATGAGGTTCCTCAGTCTCAATGGTCTCCTTGGATCCACAGTGTCACAGTGGCCCCTTGGCTCCACGTGGCCATGCTGTGCCACAATGGCTCATGGTCCCATGAGGCCACACAGTTTAACAAGGGACCCTTGGTTCCATGAGGCCTTGCTGGTCAAAATGGTCACCAAGAGGTTTCTCAGTGTCACAATGTTCTCCTTGGATCTGCAATATCACAATGGACCATTGGTTCAATGTAGCTCCAATGTGCCAAAATGGATTTTGGTTCCATGGGATTCTACTGTGTCACAATGGACCCTTTGTTCCATGAGTTTGCACAGTGTCACAGCTGACTCCTTGGTTCTGTGAGGCCTCGCCATCACCAAATATCCAAAATACCAGAATAAGTATTAACACTAATTTGCTATTTAAGTGGGTATCATTTATTCAGCCCTGAGGTCTAGTGAGGGATAACTCCTAACCTTATGTGGACATGTAATTCTACCAGTACCACTAAATGTGTATTACAGTTTACCCATTACTATAAAACCCACCCCAAGTTCCCAGGTTCAGTCGTTTTTTCTATCACTGCAATCTTGAGCCAGATGTCTTCTCTTCCAAACATCCGTGCTGGGAAAGTAGCTGCTGAATGCCTTGTTCCTGTGCTAAAAGTTCACAGAGACAGTAAAAATTGAATTAACCCTTTCGGTATCAGCCCCAGGCTCTGTGTGGGCAGGCAGAGGCAGGCAGGAGGCAGAGCTGTCAGCAAAGGAAGGGCCCAGCCAGGTGGGGCAGCCGGGGGATGCCGACAGCCTGCAGGGACAGAGGCGCAGGGCAGGGACACGGTGGGACAACCTGGGCTGCACAGGGCACAGGGATGGGCAGCAGCTGCAAGACAGCCCTGCCAGAGCCAACTTTGGGCAACATTTTGGCCATGGCTGCTGGCCCTGGGCCTGAGGCCATGAAGGGACAAGTGACCCTTGCAGGGCTGGGGCCTCATTGCCTCCTTGTCCCTGCTCAGCAGCCTGGCAGGGGCCGCCCCATGCTCCTGCCCTTGCCATTGCACATCCCCACATGCCAGTGCCCATCCCAGGAAGAGTCCTGAGCAATGAGGGAGGGACAGGATCTGCCAGGCCAGGGGCTGGGGTTTAGGCAGATCCTGTCCCTGAGCCCTGAGTGGTTCAGGAATGCCCTTTGCATTCCTGAACCACTTCCAGGTTTGTTCAGCACCAGAGACACCTTTGCCTTGCTTGTCCCCAGCTGTCATCACTGCCTCCAGTGTTCTGCTCTGACTGGAACCTGGGGACACTTTCTCAGTTGTGCCCCTGACAGGGATCTCTTTCAAACAAGACACTTCACTGTTTCAGTGTAATTGAGTTCTTGAGGGTTTTTTAACATCACTGAGGGGATTGTGACATCACAGAGCTGGCTGTAATGTCACAGAGGAGGGTGTGAGGCCATAGAGCAAACCCTGCCGTCATAGAGTGTGGATCTGTGGCACCAGAAAGTGGGTTGTGACATCACCAGGTGGCTGTGTAAAATCACAGAGCAGGCTGTGACATCACAGAACAGATTGTGACACCATATGCTGACTTTGTGACATCACCGTCTTCTGTGACATCACAACACTGCTGTATGACATCACAGATGACATCATAGACTTGGATCTGTGACATCACATGGGGGTGTGTGACATCACAGAGCAGCTGTGTGAGGTCACTGATGAGGCCACTCTGCCCCGCCCCCCCTCACAGTTCCCCTCCCAGAGCAGTCCAACCCTGCTCGTGCACAGTGGGGTCCCCTGTCCCCCCTGGTCCTCCCACCCCTAGCACCGCAGCCTCCCCCAGAGGATAGTCCATGACATCGACACCAGAGCCTGACTTTTGGACGGGTCCAGGGCCCTGGGGTTGGCAGGACAGGGACCGCCAGGCAGCGTCCCCATGTCCCCCAGGGCCAGAGCCTGGGCCAGGGCTCCTTCACTCTGTTACGAATGACGGCTTGAGAGCGCTGGAAACATCCCCAGTGAGGCATCAGCAAAAACCAGATTGAATATTAAGGGACAGCAGCACAAAGTTCCTTGGCAAGAGTCACTCTGCTCCTCACTGGACACTTCAGGCACACCAAGGAAACAAAGCAACAACAAAACCAAATCAAACTTAGGCAATCAAACCAGAAATGAACTGAGAACTGTCCCTGTGTGTGTGTGTGACACAAGGACATTGAGGGCAATGATAAAAGGAACATGAGCTAAAAGCTTAACAGAGCTCAAACTTAATGGGACTTAACTTATAACTTAACCTTAATTTCTACCTTCAACTTCTCAATTTAGCAAAAGAAAAACACTTAATAGTATTTAACCTAACTTATAACCTATGACTTTTCAATTTAACATAGGAATAACATTTTAACAGCATCTAGCTCACCTTATAACTTTAATTAAACTTTGCAGCTTAGCAAAAGAACTACTGTCAGAAGCATTCAATTTAGCTTAGACCTTGTGACTTAACCTCACTTAACCTCAAACCTCAAAAGGGACCATTGTGACACTGTGGGGCCCTGTGAGACCTAGGGGTCATTGTGACACTGTGGGGCCCTGTGAGACCAAGGGACCATTGTGACACTGTGGGGCCTTGTGACACCAAGGGACCATTGTGACATTGTGGGGCCCTGTGAGACCAAGGGACCATTGTGTCACTGTGGGGCCCTGTGAGACCAATGGACGATTGTGACACTACGGGGTCTGTGAGACCAAGGGACCATTGTGACACTGTGGGGCCTCATGAAATCATGGAGAGCACTGTGACATGGACCTCATGGAACCAAGGGGACCGTACTGATGCTGTGTGGTTCCATGGAATGCAGGGATCATTGTGACACTGAGAGGCTGCATCAAACCAAGGGTCCATTGTGACACTACGGAGCCTCATGGAGCCAAAGATCTATTTTTACATTGCAAGGCCTCCTGGAGCCATAGACAGGCCATTAAGATACTTCATAGCCTCACAGAACAACCAAGAGGCCTTTGTGACACTGCAGGGCTGTGAGGAACCAAAGCTCCAGGGTGAAACAGAGGGGCCTTCTGTCATCAATGGTCCATTGTGACACTGCAAACCCCCAGGGTCCAAAGGTCCATTGTGACATTGCAGGGCTCATGGAACAGAGCAGTCACGTGACATCATGGGGCCTGGGGAACCATAGAGACCACTGTGCCACTGCAAGGCCTCATGGAATCATTTGAGACTATTGTGACACTTTGGGGCCCTCTGGAACATAGGAGCTATTGAGACACTCTGGGACCCCATTGAACCAAGGGTCCATTGTGACACTATGGGTCCCCATAAAACCAAGGGAACACAGAATAGGTCTGTCTGGTTTGGCCTCCCATGGACTGCCTGACTGGTCCAGCTTACCTTGGCATGTTAAGGGTCTCTTCTCATCTGCTCCTGAAACACTGAGGCTCCATGCTTTCCCTCCTATGGAAATGAACTGTCCTTCTTGTCCAGGTGCCCATGACCAGAACTGGGACTTCATCTCCAACCTTCCCTATTGTGACAAACTGGAGGAGATTTTTGTCTGGAAACATTTAGTGTGTGGGGGAGGAAGGGGCAGGTCCAGCCTTGCCCTGCCCTGTAAGCACTGCCCTGCCCTGGAGCCCCAATCCCCCCAGAGCCTCTATCCCAGCCCAACAGTGTCTGCCAGTCCCTGGCACAGCACAGGCAATGCTCCACAGCCACCTCTGGAGCCCCCAACCCAGCTCCTTAGTGACCAAATGACCCACAGTCCCACATGGGGGAGGGATACAGGAAGACCAAGGGGTATTTAAAGCTGACGACAAGGCAAGCACACATTTTGACCCTACCTACTCCTGGAATTTCCTTTTAAACACCACTGGAATCCGGGAGTTGATAGCTGTGTATGTGCTTCTCTGTATCTTTTTTGTCTTTCTCTCTTTCTGTGTCTTCTTATTCTCTCCTCTTCCAAATTTCGAGTAACTTAAATTTAAACAAGCTAAGAATTTGTGAAGTTGAATGGGCCAAGCTAATGTGAAATATATTTTTGACTGATTGAATGTTGTGTTAAACCATTTGCCAAGCTTCTCTAATTTTCTAAAATTGACAGTAAAGGCTGTTTGGTTGTTTTCAGCTCTTGAGAACCACTTGTTGGTATTTCTCCAGTGCATCCAACTCAAAGAACACAAACAATTGTATTTCCTTTTAAATGTCTCATTAAGAGAAATTTTTGGGAATGGGTGTCAGGGCTTATCTCTCCTGCCTGGCACAGCCCATGCAGGGCTTTCCCAGCCACATTCCACACTCCATTGCCCAGCTAGAGCCGCTTCTGCCTCTGAGTTGTGCTGCCCCAGCCCCAGGGACGCTCTCCTTGTCTGCCCATTCCCCCACGGTCTCTGGGCAGGGATGGCCTCAGTGGGGGCTGCTGACATCCTCAGCAACTTGGAGGCTGCTGCTGAATTTTCCTGCTCCAGGGGCTTGTTCAGTCTTCAGCTCTTCAGTGCAGGAATTCAGTGTCCAGGGTTCATTAACATTCAGAACACCTTAACAAGCCAAGCGTCTGGGAATAATTTAAGTGTTCAAATATTTTGTGGTAATTAGACAGATTTCAAAACTGTATTCAAACTGAATATATTTTTTTTTTAAAAAGACAATGAGAAGAGATTTCTTAGGTCCTGTTTAGGTGTTTTTTCCCTGTTAAATTGATATGTGCAATCACCAATTGACACTGAATCCAAGTACCTCCTCATGCAGTTTGAATAGATATGAAAATCAAGACCCTTCATGGCTGACAATCAGACTCTGTCCCTACCCCCATCCCACCATTTCCCCCATCCAAGCCCTGGCACTCAGAGCAGCCTTGTGCAAATCTGAGCTCCCTCCAGCCCAGGCTGCACCTCCAGCTTTCAGCTCCTTGGCTCCAACTCCCACCTGCTTTCCTTGGAGAAGGACCTGCCCGAGACACAGAGGGATGTTCATTTCTTATCAGCCACAAAGCCAAGGGGAGGCACAGCTCCATCAAATGCGAAAGTCATTCTTCTCCCTGGCTCTTCCCTGCCCCTGATCCCCACAGTCTGTCCTGTTTCCTTCATCCCTGCATTGCCAGGGACTTTCTGGGACAAGGGAGCTCTGCTCTGGCTATGGAGGGAGGTCCAAGTGCAGCCCTGGAGTGGGAACCAGAACTCATCAGGTTTGTGTCTTTGGAAGTCAGGGACTGGTGAGACTCAGAGACACAGAAATGTTTCTCTTCATGGCACACATAAAAAATGTGAACATGATAAAATTTAAGAAACATCTAAATCCTTCCCCCTTCTCCTTGTGACATCCCAGGAACATCTGACATTTCCATTTTCCACAAGGGATTGCCATAGAGGAAAGATTTTAGACAAAGACATTTTAGATGTAGTTTTATGTCACTCATGCTCCAGTCTGAAACAGGGCCCAGCATGGTGCTGGGATCATCAGAGAGCTGAGGTGTGTGCTGGAATTCAATCTCCTCCCCATCCCACAGCAGCCCTGCATTTCCCTCCTGCAGCCTTGGTCTCCAGCACAGCCATGGAGGCTCTTTGGGCTCAGGACTGTTGCTGCAGCCCCCAGGGGCAGCTGAGATCTGCCTTTGGCACAGTCAGGCCTGGCCAGGGCAGGCCATGCTCAGCAATTGCTTGTGTGAGCCTGGCCTTGCTGTCAGCCCCGGCAGAGGCTTCGTGGCCCCTTTGTGGCCCTGTGCTGGCCCAGCCATGGTGGCCCAGCCCCTGTGCAGGCCCAGCCCAGGCCAGGAGCATTGCGGCTGGGAACGGCCCCTGTGCTGTGGTGCCCACAGCAGCCTTGGTGCTCTGTGCCCCATGGCCTCCCTTCTGGGCAGCCTGTGCCAGCTCCTGCAGAGCCCGTGGCACCTGTGGGGCTGCACAGACAGCCCTGCCCCGGGCTCTGCAGGCCTCTGGGCGAGCAGAGAGGCCAACCTAGGCTGGCCATGGCTGGGAACTGGCCCTGAGCCCCGCAGGAGGATGGAGCTGGGCCACAACCAAACTCAGCCCAGGCCAAAGCTGGGCTCAGCAGCCAGGCCTGCAAAGGGCTGGAGACAGAGACTGGTGCTGACAAATGTGTGGGCCCCCTCCCTGCTCTGTCCATGCCACACAGGGTAGAGAGCAGCCTCTTCTCTAGGCCACATGCCTGTTTGCAATGCCTTGCACAGGCGCTGGCCCTGCCCCACAAGGCCTGGCCTGAGTCCTGCCCCTGCACACTCATCCAGGCTGAGATGGACACTGATGGTTTCTGGGCCAGGCTCTCTGAGCCCAGCCCAGCTCCCTGCAAGCTCTGCCAGCTGCCCTGAGCTCTGGGCAGCACCAAGGGCCTCTCCCCAGCCCAGCCCAGCCGCCTCTGGCCCCACAGCTCTGCTCAGGCCAGGCTGCTCTGGGCACTGGCCCCACGGCCTCAGCCCCTGGCAAGGGCACAGCAGCAGCTGCAGCTGCCACAGGACTCAGCCCCAGCCATGGGGGAAGGTGCTGGGCCAAGGCCAAAGGAGGCTCCCTGGCTGCCCTGCTCCCCTCGGGCTGAGGTGCTGAGAGCTCTGCAGCCCCTGCTGCCATCCCATCTGCTCAGGGCAGCACAAGAGCCGCAGCCTTGGGGCCCTCAAGAGCTGCTCCTGCTCCAGGCCCAGGGCCCATGCCAAAGCTGTGCCCATTTCTGTTCATTGATGCTCTGATGGGGATGGATCCTCCGCCACTTGGAGGCTGCTGATGAATTTACTTACTCCAGAGGTTTTTTCTTTCTGGATCTCTTCATTTAGTTCAGGAATTCAGTGAGAAAAGCTCATAAATATTAGTGCAAAAACACCCAAACAAGAAAAGCCCCTGGGAATAATTCTAAGCTTCTTCTAAGCTTCTTCTGTGGTTAATTAGACAGATTTCTGATGTTTAATGAAAGTGAATATACTACATTAAAAAAAATGAATAAGCAATTGGTTTGTCCTGTTTTCTTTTCTGGTTTATAGACTGATACAAGCAATGTAAAATTGATGTTTATCCTCTGAACCTTCTAATGCAGCCTGAATAAATATGAAAATCAAGACCCTTCATAGCTAAAAATCAATCAGACTTTTTCCCTACCCCCTCCCCACCAGTTCCCTCAACCATCCCCTGGAACTCAGAGCAGCTGATAAATGCAGTCACATCCAGAGGTGTCCCCAGGGCTCAGGATTGGGGCCAGGTCAGTTAAATCTCTTTATTGCTGATCTGGACGAGGCCATTGAGGGCACCCTCAGTCTGTTGCCAGGTGAGCCCAAGCTGGGTGGCAGTGTGGCTGTGCTGGAGGGCAGGAAGCTCTGCAGAGGGATCTGGCCAGGCTGGAGCCATGGGCTCAGGACAATTGGATGAGGTTCACCAAGGCCAAGGGCAAGGTCCTACCCTGGGCTCACAACCACCCCAAATCCCTGGCTGTGCCCTGCCCCTGATCCCCACAGCCTGTCCTGTTTCCTTCATCCCTGCATTGCCAGGGACTCTCTGGGACACGGGAGCTCTGCTCTGGCTATGGAGGGAGGAGCAACTCATCAGTTTTGTATCCTTTGGGGGTCAGAAACTGGTGAGACTCAGAGGCACAGGAAGTTTCTTTTCATGGCCCACAGACCATAGTTGAACAGGACACAATTTATTAACAATCACACTCTTCCCTGAGCTATGTCCAAAGTCCCAGCATCATCTAATGAGTTGGACATCCACAAGTGATTTCCATACTAAAATGAATTTCAGAGAAACGTGGTTCTGTGATAGATATAAACACAATTAAGTTCTTGTATCATCATACTTGTCCTGGTGTGGGAGCAAAAGTGCTCAGAACAATTCCTGATTTGCAAATCTGTCAGTGATGGATGGAGAAGGGGGTCAGGCTGCTTTTGGTGGTGAGGAAATGCTGAAACCAGCCTGACTCATTTAATCTCCTCCTGTCCTGGCTGGTCTACCCTCTTTCTCCTTCCACCAATTGGCTTTTCTCTCCCACCAGGCCCCCCGGTGAAGAGCCTGGCTCTGTATTCTCCATCCCCTCCTCGCTGGCACTGCCAGGCTGGGATGAGGAGCCCCTCAGCCTTCCCTGCTCCAGGCTGGACAAGCCCAGCTCCCTCAGCCTCTGCTCACAGCCCAAGGGCTCCAGCCCCACCTTGGAGGCCCTTCCCAGACCCTGCTCCAGCTGCCAGACATCTTTCCTGCCCTGGGGAACCCAACCCAGGCCACAGTGACCTGGATAATCCCCATCCTTGATGTCCTGGTCACACAGCCCTGGCCTCTTGTCCCCTGTCAGGCTCTGGGGTGGATCCTGTAGAACATCCTTTGGTGGAGGCTGTGGCTCCTGGTGGGCCGGGGGGATCCCGGGGGACCCTGCTGGGCATGAACAGCATTGGAGTTGTTGGGAGAAACTGTGAGGGGGAGCTGGGGCAGAGTGACCAACCCAGTGACCTGACACAGCCCTGCTGGGATGTCACACAGCCCCTCTGGGATGTCACAACCAACTCTGTTATGTCAGTCTGCTCTGGAATGTCAGATACCTGCCCTGTGATGTCACAGAGGCAGTCTATAATGGCTTTTTGATGACCTCACATAACCCACTCTGTGATGTCACAGCCCATTCTTTGACCTCATGTTAGCAGATGAGAAATTGTCTCCACCAGGTGAGCTGACACCTGGGGCTTGTTCTCCACAACCCCAGGCCTGTGGAAACCACACAATGCCCATTGTGTGGGAAGGGAACTGGAAATTCACCATCCTGAGTGTCCTGCCAGCTCAGCCAGGCCCACTGGAACATTGGGATTAATGAGCACCAGTGTTGCCTTCTGAATCAAGGCAGGCGACCTAGTTCTGAGGTACAGCTTGACAGCCCACTCTCCAGGGCCGTTCGGGCCAATGACATACGCAGACACCAATGTGATGGACGGTCAAAAGGCGTTTATTACTTCTTCTCATGGGGTCTTATAGTCTTAGGGGTCTCTACGTCAAAAAGGGGTTTGTCCTTCTTATCTATGGTTAGTAGGGAATGGAAAAGTACTGAGCGAGGAGTGGAAAGTTGCTGACTTTACTGTTAGTGGGGCCACATTCCTATTGTTAGTTTCTTATCTATGAGTAACTGAGGGTCTTATCTACGGGAAACAGAGGGTCCTGGCTTTCCGTGACATCGCGAGTTTCTTCCGCAGCGCCTCTCCCTGACTACCACATCTCCCCCCTCCCCTTTTCACAAATGAATGAGGTAGTCATATACATATGTACTGAAATGAGGTATAAGGTTGTAACTTGACAAGGGAAAGGGGGTTTGGGAAACCTGAGTAAGCTTTTGCCAGACAAGTTTGGAAAATCTTGTGACTGGCAGTGTTCCTTGGTTGAATTCTCTGGTTAAATTCACAGCAACTGTCGTCGCCCTATGAACAGGATGTTGGTCCGTTCCAGGCGGCTCTGAACGAACGAGACCAGCTTGTTCAGCAGGCATGGTCCGAAGGTGACTGTTAGAAACAGCATCGCCAATGGACCTATCAGGGCAGAAATCAGAGTGGTTAGCCAAGGTGATTGATTGAACCAGGACTCGTACCAGCCCTGTTGGGCTTCCCTGTCTTTCTGCCTCTGAGCCAGTCTGTTCCGGAGTTCTGCCATAGAGCCTCTCACGACTCCTGTGTGGTCTGCATAGAAACCCTTTCAAGGTGGCACACAGGCCCCCTTGCTGCATAAACAGGAGGTCCAGGCCTCGCCTGTTCTGCAAGACCTCTTCTGAGAGTGAGGAGACCGACTTCTCTAGAAAGGAGATGGACGTCTCGATCCTTTGCAGGTCCTCGTCAATCGTTGCCTGCAGCTGTGACAGTCCTTGGTGCTGGGTCGCTAGGGCTGAGACACCCGTGGCCATTCCAGCTGCTCCCAGGCCGAGCAGGATTGCGATAGTTATGCCTGTTATTATTTCTCTTTTGTGGATCCGGCTGGGTCCCTCAAGAAGATGGTACATTTCTTCGTCTGAGTGGTACAGGACCCTAGGAACAACAACCTTGGACACAGAAGTCGTTAGAGTCATTGAATTTGGGAAGGAACATACAAGGACTCACTCCGGATCGCTGGCAAACCCACATCCCCAATGTGGATGGGATTACCCACTTATTGTTTTTCCTGTTAGGCTTGACAATTTTGGTGCAGACGTTGCCTCTCCGCCTAGCTAGGGTTGCATTGCCAAAGCATCTGCCTCGGCCTGTGACTTGACTCTGGGTGATTCCTTTGCGAGGGGTATTCCATCTGCATTGGTGAGGGGCTTTGGCTGAGGAATAATTGAAGGGAGTGTTTAGAGCGAATCTTTCGTAAAAGGGGGTTTGACATCATAACAAGGCCAGCAGGATTCGGTTAGGTTAGGGTTGGGTTCATTCAGGGATACAAAGGTAGCTTCTAACATACGAAGGATTGGGTCGGAGTCTGACTCGGTTAAGCGGCTCATCTGAAAGGTTTCTGCTTGACCGGTCGGGACATTGCTGACCCCTGTGGGTAAGGTTTTGGGGTAGGTTACGTTTCTCCCTTTCGGCACGCTTTTAATCGCTTTGTTGGGTCCGACCGCTCGGGGTGCCGACGGCTGGAGCCTGATAATTTGCACATTCACCCTCTCTTTTGACCCTTGAAGGACCGCTGTCCACGTTTTGCCTGTGGCCCAGCTAGGGTGATCTGGCTGCAAGACCGTCATGTTGTAATCAGTGCATGCCCGAAATCTAGGGATTTTATGTTGGTTTCGATGGAAGTTTTCGTGAAAGAAGAAGGGTGTTTTGCAGCCGATGGGTGCCCAGGTGAACTGTAAGAAGTTGTCGGGCTCTTGTGGATCCCACCCAGGCCCCGACGGTCTGGCATCTGTAACTATGGTTTCGCAGCCCCAGTGCCCACAATATCCCCACCCTGGGTGATTGCAGTAGCTTTTCCCAGGGTTTGAAGCTGGGCACCAGTAGGATAGGTACGAGTGTGTGACGTGTGGGGAATAGGGGTTTACCCTTGGCTGTCCTGGAAACTGGTTGGTGATGCGGAGCACGAAGGATAGGGTGTTTGGTATGGTGATTTCTCTGAGTGCTTTGCCACTACTAAGGTGTCGCATGACCCACCTGAAGGGCCGATGGGGGTAGTGGTCTGGGCTGGCTTCCCCTCTGGCGACAAGCCCCAACAGCAAAATCACACAGAAACACCCTTGGTGCTTGGGTCTCACCCGTGCGGGTCTCTCGGGCACTGCCTGACGGCTTGGTGGTCTGTCACTTTCGTCTGGAACCGGGATGTACGCGTCACGAGGACGTCCCACGAGCAGGTCCTGTAAACAAAGACTCGCAATTCTTGTCAGTCCCATTCTGCTTGCTATGAAGGTCCAGTTTAATCGACTTAAGTGGACACCACCTGATTTTGCCGTCCTTTTTGACAGCTGCGTACCCTCGCCCCGTGAGCATCAGCCTCCAGCCCCATTCCCATTCACCTAGCTCGTTTCTAATTACCACCTGTGGGCCCTCTTCTAGCGTTCGAGTGGCCCAGTGTTTTTGGATGGGACTGTTTGTTTCATCTCCCCTAGGGAATTGATTCAGTGCCAGCAAAGCGGTTGCCAGCATACGTGCCTGATCTCCTCGGGGAATGGCATTGGCAAAGCCCTCTGCTTTTGCCAACACTTCTATCTTGGTTTTCAGGGTCTGGTTTGTTCTCTCAACTATGGCCTGTCCGGTACTGTTATATGGGATGCCTTGCACTAGTGTGATGCCCCATTTCGAGGCGAATTCCTGTACTTGTTTGGAGGTGAAATTGGAGCCGTTGTTCATTTTGATCTGCTTGGGGATACCAAGCCAAGCCATGGCTGTCAGCCAGTGCTGAATTGTGGCTTTGGAGTTAGTTTTGGGGTGCTGTGTGGCTATGATCGTTCCGCTATAAGTGCCCACTGTCACTGCAAGCCATGCTCGAGGCTTCAACAGTTCGCACAAGGTGAAGTCCGACTGCCAGATTTCTGAGGGCTTGAGACCTCTTGGGTTGACCCCGCAGGTCCAAAGGGGTGACTTCTGGCAATGAGGGCAGGTGGCTACCACATGTTTTGCGTCCGCCGTCGGGATTCCGCATCTCTTCGCCAGCGCTTTGACTCCGATGTGGAGCGACTTGTGCAGTTGACGAGCTCTTTGCAAGGTCCAAACGCCTTTTGCTGCGGCGTCCGCTTTGTCGTTGCCGATCTGGAAGTAACCTTTGACTGGGTTGTGGCTGTTGATGTGGATGACTGACACGGTGCCCTGTCGCGAGGAGAGTGCTTCTTCCAGCATTAGGGCTGCTGCTGATGTTGACACTCCTGGTCCTGCCATGGCTAGGCAGAGCCTTGCCACGAATATAGAGTCTGTTACGATGTTGAGGTGTTCATCTTGGAAGAGTCCGCACGCCAAAACCACTGCTGCTGCCTCCAGTTGTTGCACTGACAGTGTGGGGTCACACGCTTTGACGCAGTGCCATTGCTCTCCTGCCTGCCACACTGCTGCTGAAGTTGAAGTTGTGGCAGAAGCGTCTGTGAAGACCGTTGGTCCTGACTGCTGGCTGTCCTTGACCTTCGGTGGCATGTCCATGTCGACTACGGTCAGCAACTTAGTCCAGGGTGGCTTGGAGGAGTAGGAGACTTCTCCTCCGAAGCCGGAGAGAGCAAGGGCCAGGTACTCCAATATTGTGGCTGACTCCGTGGTCGGCTGCTTGCGAAACGGAAGGTGGATGCTTGTCGGCTCTGTCCCTAGGTGTTTCAAAGCGAGTCTCCTGCCTTTCATGATGAGGCTGGCGATGCATTTGATTCCTGGGGAGAATGCACGAGAGGGTCTTCCGAGGACCACCCATTGGATCGGCCAGGCCTTTTCAGAAGGTCCTTGAGCTAGTGCTCCCACTCCCCCCTTCGGTGTAAAGTGGATGTACAATTCCAGTGGCATGGCAGGGTTCCACCTGGCAAGTGTGCCAGTGGACATCTGGCTTTCGATGAAGTCGAGGGAGCTCGTTGCTTGCGGCATCAGCTCCTTGGGTTCCCAGGGGTGCTTTCCTTTCAGGAGGTCGTACAGAGGGTCCATGACCTCGGGAGGAATCAGGACGATGTTGCGAAGCCACTGCAGCGATCCCACCAGGCGTTGCACGTCGTGGAGCGTCTCGACGTCTCGGTTAGTCTTCATCTCGGGGGGTGTCACGTAGGAGCTTGTAATTCCTACTCCCAGGAAGGTCACGCAGGGTCCTCTCTTGATCTTTGCGCTCGCGATCTCGAAGCCGTTGGCCTGAAGGGTCTCTGTGATTGTGGTCACCAGGTGATCCACTTGGCTTGTCGATGGTGCTGCGACCAGGATGTCGTCCATGTACTGGATGATGGTTGCGGTGGGATTGGAGTGTCGGACTGGCATCAGTGCTTTGTCCACGGTGATTTGGCATATGGTCGGGCTGTCGACCAGGCCTTGTGGAAGCACTCTCCATTGGAAGCGAAGGTTGGGCCGCTCGCCGTTCCAAAACGCCACGGAAAAGGTGAATCATTCTCTTCCTCAGGGTGCAGGGGTATTGAAAAGAAACTGTCCTTGATATCCAGTACTGCGCACGGCTGCCCTGCGGGGATGGCTGAGTTCGCGGGTAGCAGTGTCTGGACTGGACCCAGGGGTCGGATTGTCCTGTTCACTTCTCTCAGGTCGTGGATGAGACGATAGCCTTGTCCAGACCTTTGGGGATCACAAATACCGGGGTGTTCCATGGGCTGGTGGAGGGTTCTATGTGACCCTTTTGTAGTTCGCGGTTGACCAGTTCCTGCAAGGCTGCCGCTCGAGGCTCTGTCAGGGGGCCCTGCTCAACCCATACAGGGTCTGATGATTTCCAAGTCAATTTGATTGGCAGCGGGGCTGTACGGCAGTGGCCCTCATGATAAATTTGTAATCCGAAATCCGAGCATGGAAAGGACGTCCCTTTTCCCCGGGGCCGGGATGCTTGGAGTGAGGGTGCTGCCAGGGAAAGCTGTGCCAGCTGGGGACAGCTCGCTGAGTTGCTGCCCTTCCCCGGAAGCCTGGGCTAACGTGGTCGCCCTGCCATTCCTGCTTAGATACAGTCCGCCCGCCCCATCAAAAAGCATGCGGCTTATTTGCGTAATATCAAAAGTGAGCAGATCGTTATTGCTAGAAAGGTCGTCCTCTAGAGTGGGTACTACATCTGAGTTGATCCCTATTTCTGAAATCGCTTTTGCTTTTTTTGGGTTAACTGGGGCATATGCCCTTTGTTGGTTCCCCCGCGCTCCGGCAACCCCCCCCGGGAAAGCGTGCATGGAGGCTGCCGGTGCCCGGTCCCCACAGGCTGCTTTTATTTTTCCCCAATCGCTGAGTTTGTGTTGCGATTGTTTCTCGATATTGTTTAAAGCTTTATTCGGTTTCGCTCGAAACCGCATTAATTCTGCTCTCTCGGTTTCCGAGTCCCAGCCGGACTCGGTCAGCTCTTCCGAGCTGTCTGAGCAGCTGTTACTTGACTCTGAGACGGAAGCTGACTGCCGGTACACTTCCGGCGCTCCGTGCCATTTTGTTCAGCTTCGACCTCGCTCCTCCCTTCGGGGGTGGTGCTGCTCCCTCCCACTGGGCTCTCCCCGCCTCCTGCTGGGGGAGGTCCTTACCCCATAAGGACCTAATTTGGATAGAGCGCTCTGGTTGGTCTTACGCTCCTCCGCGGGGGCCGCCCCGTCTCCCCGCTCGCCCGCGCATGCGTTGTTAAGCAGGCTGACTCCGTTTCCGCCCCCCGCCTCCTCCCTTCCGCCCTCGCCATGTGGTTGGGCACCATTTTTAAACGCACATGGCAGGGGCGAGTTTTTACCAATCCCGGTGGGGTCCAACAATCCGGCCTCGTTCCGCGCCTCCTCTGCGAGTCCCTGCCAGAAGCATCGCGCGCGCTGCTCTGCTTCTTGCGCCGGACCGGTGGCCGGCGTGGAAGAGACAGATAGAGAAACCGCGGCTTTTTCGGACGGTTCCGCGGGCGGGCTAGGACCCGGCGGGCTCCGCGGGAAGGTTGGGGGGTCCCCTGGGGGTTCCAGGGGGTCTCCTGGGGGCTCTGGGGGGTCTGGGCTCGGGCTTGGGAAAGGGTGGAACGCGCCCGGCCCCCGCATATTCCCGCCTTCAATCCGATCACTCTCAGAGGTGGTTTGCGTCGCGACCCCCACCCCCGGCTTTGGTGTAGCTAATAAACGTATACACGCGGCTTCCCGCGTCTCCTGTTCTTCTAACGTGTTGCATAGGGCCTCTTCTACTTTCCCCCACGCTTTGAGGTTTTTACCACTGCCTGCGGACTTAGAGTCCTCTGCTGAGGCGGCAGTGCACTTCTCCCGCGCTTCCGAATATAATATATTTACCGGACGTTCGATCGTCCCCAGCTCTAGGAGCCTTGCAATAGCAAGATTAGAATTCCTGAGCTCACCTTTAATTCCCCATTGCTCATGAGCCTGACTTACGACCTTCGCTGTGGATTCCATGGCCCAAGCGGGTCCCAGGGCGTCCCCTACGCTGTGGTCAGACCTGCTGCCACAGCCGCCGTCCTCTTTCCAGGAGAATCCCCATTCCCCAGGCGCAAGCCGCTTTCCCAGGTCCCGGCACCAAAATGTTGCCTTCTGGATCTAGTCAGGCGACCTGGTTCTGAGGTACAGCTCGACGGCCCACTCTCCAGGGCCGTTCGGGCCAATGACATACGCAGACACCAATGTGGTGGACGGTCAAAAGGCGTTTATTACTTCTTCTCATGGGGTCTTATAGTCTTAGGGGTCTCTACGTCAAAAAGGGGTTTGTCCTTCTTATCTATGGTTAGTAGGGAATGGAAAAGTACTGAGTGAGGAGTGGAAAGTTGCTGACTTTACTGTTAGTTGGGCCACATTCCTATTGTTAGTTTCTTATCTATGAGTAACTGAGGGTCTTATCTACGGGAAACAGAGGGTCCTTGCTTTCCGTGACATCGCGAGTTCCACAGCGCCTCTCCCTGACTACCACACACCAGGGACCACCAGAGACCCCCAGGACAGAAGAACACATGGGTAAAGGGGAGAGGATGATTTTGGGGAAATGATTATCATATGTGTGTTTAGTCCAGGACAATCAATGAATATGTGTGCAAAATACAGAATATAAACAGAAACTTTCCTGTACTGAGCATGCACGGCTTTGGAAGAAGCTATCCCCGTGCATCCAGCTGAATAAAGAATGCTGCTTCTTTATGCTACATTGGGGTTAAGGAGTTTTCTGGTTTACTGAATTTTTGGTAACACTCCCGCTTCCAAGGATAGCTCTGTCTGCTGCTGTTCACAAACAGAGAAGGGCTGGTGGCAGATGAGGGGCTCAGAGGCTGCCTGGGGCACAGTGACCATGAAATAATCAAGTTTTCAATGTTCTGTGAAAGAAGGAGGGGCAGCAACAAAACTTCTGCACTGGAAATAGGAAGGGCAGACTTTGGCCTGTTTAGGATGCTGATCTGGGGAGTACCAAATCAGGTCCTGATTTTTTTAAGTGAAACATCCCTTAAAAACAAAGGGATCCAGGAAGGATGGACACATTTCTAGAAAGCAATCATAAGCGGGAAGGAGCAGCCTGTCCCAGTGTGGCAAAAGATGAGCTAGTGAGGAAAATTACTAGCCTGGCTGCCCATGGAGCTTTTGTGGGGACTCAGGTGCAAAAAGGACTGGCACGGCAGGAAGTTTTAAGGATGTCTTTAGGTTATCAGAAAGAACATTAGAGTGGTGAAAGCTCAATCAAAACTTAAGCTGACCCATCCTTTAAAGAAAAAAAAATTATTGTATAAAAATTTTTTAGCAAAAGGAGGGCGAAGGAGAACCTCTACTCTTTATTGGATGCAGTGGAGAAGATAGTAAGTAAAGATAAGGAAATGGCTGAACTGCTTAACACCTTGTTTGTCTCAATTTTCAATATTAGGACAGGCTGTCCTTAGGACAAGTATTCTCCTGAGCTGGTAGATGGGCACAGGGAGCAGAACAGCCCCCCCTGTAATCCAGGAGGAATCAGTTGGTGACCTGCTGAGCCACTCAGATGCCCACAGGTGAATGGGATAGAATAGGATCCATCCCAGGGGGATGAGGGAGCTGGTGGATGAGCTCCCCAAGCTGCTCTCCATCATTTACCATCAGTGCTGGCCCAGCAGGGAGGGCCCAGGGGACTGGAGGTGCCAGTGTGAGCCCATCCCCAAGAATGGCTGGAAGGAGGATCTGGGGAACTCCAGGCCTGCCAGCCTGACCTGGGTACCTGGCAAGGTTATGGAACAGATCACCTTGAGTGCCATCCCAGGGCACCCACAGGATGGCCAAGGAGTCAGAGCCAGCCAGCGTGGATTTAGGGGTGGCAGGTCCTACCTGACCAACCTGGTCTCCCTTTATGACCAGGTGACCCGCCTGTGGATGCAGGAAAGGCTGTGGATGTTGTGTGCCTGGAATTCAGCAAAGCCTTTGACACTGTCTCTGACAGCATTCCCAGGAAAAGCTGCAGCCCACGGCTTGGGCAGGTTCCCTCCTCGCTGGGAGATTTAAGAGCTGGCTGGAGGCTGGGTCCAGAGAGCGGTTGGGATGGTGCTGCACCCAGCTGGTGTCCAGGCACTGGTGGTGTCCCCCAGGGATCTGTGTTGGGCCCAGTCCTGTTTAATATCTTCACTGATTATCTGGGTGAGGGGATCAAGTCCACCATTCACAAATTGCAGATGGCACCAAGCTGGGTGTGAGTGTGGATCTGCTGGAGGGCAGGACAAGAAGACACAGCCTTAAGCTGCATCAGGGGAGGTTTAGGCTGGAAAATAGGAAGAAGTTCTTCACAGAAAGGACGAGTGGGCATTGGAATGGGCTGGCCAGGGCGGAGGTGGCAGAGTCACTGTCCCTCTCCAGTGGCATTAAGTGGCATGGTCTGTGTTACAAGGCAGTATTAGGGCATTGGTTGGACATGATGATCCCAAAGGTCTTTTCCAGCCTATTTGATTCTGTCATTCTGTGATGATTGGGACACTCTGGGGCCATTGGGACACTGCAGGGCCTCATGGAACTAAGAGGACCATGGTGACACCATGCAGCACCACAGAACCAGGGGTCCACTGTGGTGCTCTGGGGCCAAACGGACCCAGGGAGTGCACCGTGACATTCTGGGTCCTTGTGGTCCCACAGAGGCCATTGTGACACTGCAGAGCCTTGTGTAACCAAAGGGTTTCACCATTTTGACACTGCAAAACCAAAGAGACCATTGGGAGACTCCAGGGCCCAGTGGATCCAAGGGGCCGTTCTGACACTGCGGGGCCTCATGGAACCAAGGGGACATTGTGACACTGCAGGATCCTGTGTAACCAAAGGACCACTGTGACATTATGAGGCCTCAAGGGATCTGGAAGAACATTGTGACACTGTGGGGCCTTGTGGAAACAAGGAGTTCATTGTGATACTGAGGGGACTTGTGTAACCACAGACACCATGGTGACAGTGTAGGACCTCATGTGACCATGGGGCCATTGTGACAGTCTGGGGCCCCATGGAACCGAGAGGCCACTGTGAAAAAGCAGCACCAATGAGAACACTGTGACACTGTGAAGCCCCATGGAACCAAGGAGACCATTGTCACATTTGGGCGCCCCATGGAACAAAGGAGACCAGTGTGACAGTGCAGGGCCTGGTGTAACCAAGAGGCCATTGTGACACTGAGGGGCTCCATGGAACCAAGGACATCTTGGCAGATGACACCAAGCTGGGTTTGAGTGTGGATCTGCTGGAGGGTAGGGCGGCCCTGCACAGGGCCCTGGACAGGCTGCATCCAGGGCCAAAATCCAACAAGGTGAGGTTTAACAAATCCAAGTGCTGGGTCCTGCACTTTGGCCACAGCAACCCTTGCAGCACTACAGGCTGGGGACAGAGCGGCTGGACAGCAGCCAGGCAGAAAGGGACCTGCAGGGACTGATGGACAGCAGGCTGGACATGAGCCAGCCGTGTGCCCAGGTGGGCAAGAAGGCAAATGGCTCCTGGTCTGGATCAGGAATGGTGTGGCCAGCAGAAGCAGAGCTGCTGTGCCACCACTGATCTACCCCCATCTCTGCAGACAGACATTGCTGCTTCAGCTCCAGAGAAGGCAACAAAAGGGCATCTCTGCAGAAAATTCTGCTGGGAGATCCTTTAGTTCCTTTAAAGCCACCAAGTGCACAGCCCCTCTTTGACACAGTCTGTGGCCACAGGGAAGTGGAGAGAAACAAAATGAGAAATGGCACAAGAAATGACATTTCTTTGTGGACAATATGAAAAAACTAAAACAAAGGAAAATAATCTCCAAAATGAAACCAACAAGAAGTATCAAAAACTAGCTTTATTAAAAGTGTTTTGCAGAAATTGCGCAGCAGTTTAATGTTCCTGAAAGCATCCAGTCATCAGTCTCCTCACTGCAGCCTTGAGCTCCTGGTTCCTCAGGCTGTAGATGAGGGGGTTCAGGGCTGGAGTAACCACCGAGTACAGAACTGACATTGCCAGATCCAGGGATGGGGAGGACAGGGAAGGGGGCTTCAGGTTTGCAAACACTGCAGTGCTGATGAACACGGAGACCACGGCCAGGTGAGGGAGGCAGGTGGAAAAGGCTTTGTGCTGTCCCTGCTCAAAGGGGAGCCTCAGCACAACCCTGAAGATCTGCACATAGGAGAAAACAATGAACAGAAAACAACCAAACACCAAACAGACACTAACTGTAATGAGCCCAAGTTCCCTGTGGTAGGATTTGGAGCAGGAGAGCTTGAGGATCTGTGGGATTTCACAGAAGAACTGGCCCAGGGCATTGCCATGGCACAGGGGCAGGGAAAAGGTACTGGCCGTGTGTAGCAGTGAATAGAGAAAGGCACTGGCCCAGGCAGCTGCTGCCATGTGGGCACAAGCTCTGCTGCCCAGGACAGTCCCGTAGTGCAGGGGTTTGCAGATGGACACGTAGCGGTCGTAGCACATGATGGTCAGGAGGAAATACTCTGCTGAGATAAAGAAAACAAAAAAAAAGAGCTGTGCAGCACATCCTGTGTAGGAGATGTTCCTGGTGTCCCAGAGGGAATTGTGCATGGCTTTGGGGACAGTGGTGCAGATGGAGCCCAGGTCGCTGAGGGCCAGGTTGAGCAGGAAGAAGAACATGGGCATGTGCAGGTGGTGGCCGCAGGCTATGGCGCTGATGATGAGGCTGTTGCCCAGGAGGGCAGCCAGGGAGATGCCCAGCAAGAGGCAGAAGTGCAGGAGCTGCAGCTGCCGGGTGTCTGCCAATGCCAGCAAGAGGAAGTGGCTGATGGAGCTGCTGTTGGACATTTGCTGGGGCTGCACGTGGGGACCTGTTCATGGAGAAAAGGAAAGTGAAGTGTTAGAGGATATTTGTATCCAAAATCAAAGCCATTTCCCATATACCATCCTCTGTAACATACATGGACATGGTTTTGTGTTTAAGAGTTTTGAAGTTTTCTTTATAAGCTCCCCCCATGTGTCTCCTGGTATTCTTGGATATCTGAAACCATCAGCATTATTTCTGCCCTCCAGTAGATGAGAGTGAGTTCCATAAGGCAAGATGATGAGTGGAGAGTCAGGGGAGATGGTCTGTCCCTTCATTCTGTTTGGAGTTTCTGTGAACTTTCAGTTTTCTCAAATGTAGGGTGTTCACACTCCCACATTTCTCTTAAAACCCCCCAGGTACTGCTGAGAGCAGATGGATCCACCACAGCCCAGCTCCACATTTGTAGCCAAGGAGTCACATTGCTCATTTCACCAACCCAATAGCAGCATTTTCAGTGTCAGAACACCTCTGATTTCCCCATCAATTATACAACTCAGAGATGCTCTGGGACACGTTTGCACCCTGGATTGGAGCTCCCAGCTTGGACTGAAATCTCAGGGAGACCACCAAGTGTCCTTATGATGGCATTGGACGAAGGGAGATGCAGCTCCTTCCCTGGCTGCACTGACAGCATTGCCCAGAGCCGGGCACTAGGGACAGCATCACTCTGAGCCAGCTGTGTCCCCCGGCCAGAGCCCCCAGTGCTGGGCAGCTGTTCCCAGCCCTGTGCTCTGCAGAGGGAACTGGGCCCGGGGCTGCAGAGCTGCCCCACGGCTCTGCTGCAGCTCTGCCTGCACAGGAGGGGCTGCACGCCTTTGAGACCTGGCCCTGAGGGCACAGGCTGGGCTGGGGGCACAGGAGGGAGGGGGCTTGTTCAGAGGGAGGGGCTGCACTGGAGGGGATCCTGTGGACATCTCTAAACTCTCCCTGCCACAGCAATTCTGGGTTTTGTTTTCTCTCCTTGCCTGATCTTCTCTCTGCTTCCTGCAGATTTCCCTCCTGCAGGTGTTTCCCTGTGCCTGATCTCTCCCTGCCAGCACTCACAGACCCCAAATCTCTGTGCACTCTCCTTGGCCTGACAGAACCCTGGCTGCTTGCAGGGCACTGGCTGGGGCAGGTTCTCTTTGCAGGTGGGAGAAAGGACAGCTCAGACTGAGCCTGATGGGTCCAGCAAAGGTGATGCTGGTGCTGTCCCTGGGCAGAGTGGCTGAAAGCACTTTAGGGATCTCCTGTGAATCTATTGATCGCTAAAACCAACAGTCCGGATATCTCAGAGACTTGAAGAACATAATGATTAGCAATTCATACTATCTTTAATATTTAACCCTCCCTTCCTGACATTCTCCAATATTAGGAAACTGAATACTTGAACTCTTTGTAAATTTCCTCACTTTTATTAAAAAGCTTGTCTTGGAAATATTCTATGACTTATTAGAACCCCTAAGCATGTCTGAGCTTCATGAGCATTTCACCTCCCCTGCACCAGAAACACCCAGAGTTGTACTCACAGAGTCTGTAGGCATTGGGATGTTCCAGCTTTAGGAGATCACTCCAGGAGCTGCAGCTGCATTGTCCTGCAGCCAGAGGTTGCTGTGCCAAGGGCTGGCAGTGATTGTGCCCCAGGCACTTCTCAGCACCTTCCCAGCCCTGATTGATTGAAGCTCTCTGTGCCTCTGTGCTGTGCCCGGAGTGGCTGCAGGCAGTACCCCAGCCCTGCTGGGCTGGGAGAAGAGTTGCTCATCAAGAGAAATGTGCTTTTGAAGCTCTTCTTGGTTACCAGGAACTGCCTCTGTGCCAGGCTCAGCTCAGCAGCACAGACACAGCACAAGGACTTTAATGAGCCTCTGGGGCTTTGTGCTCAGGCCCTGACCATCAGTCGCTGAGAGGGAGCTGAAAAAACCTCACCAGAACTCCAAGTCAGAGTCCAACTCCAAAGTTGCTTGGACTTTTAATGGGTCCCACTGAGGGACATGACTGAGAAAGTGTCCCCAGACCCCAGGCAGAGCAGAGAACTGGGGGCAGTGCTGACACGTGGGGACAAAGAGAAGCCAAGTCTTGGTGCCCTGGGGAACCAAGGGCTGGGAGGAGACATCTTGTCCTGAGGCACGGGGGCCTCCTGGCACAGCCCCAGCCAGGCTGGGCACTGTCAGCCCCTTGTCCTGCCCTCAGCATCCCCCCTAGCCCACATCCCAGTGGCCTCAAGGATCTGCTGGAAGGAGTCCCTGGGGAGCCTTGCTCAGGAATGCCCCTGGGAGCTCTTTAATGCTCCCTGCAGGGACTGCAGGTTTTTCAAAGGACTTTGGGTTTGGCTTTTGCCTTGGAGTGTCTGAGAGGTTTTTGCTATCTTTGCCTCCAATTATCTGCTGTAATTAGTCCCTGGAGAGGCTTTGTCAGTAACAACACTCAGTGGGGCTCATTAATGCTTCAGTATACTTCAGGTATTTTAAGGTACTTGGCGTTTCCCTTTTGATACAGACTCAGTGAGAGGTTTGTGCAATCATGGCTCCAATTATCTGCTTTAACGACCCTTGAGAGCTTTGTACTGACACTCAGTGGAGCTCATTAATACCTTGAGATACTCAAGGTTTTTAAGGTACTTTGGATTTTCCTTTCCACACTGAGTCTCTGAGAAGTTTTTGTGCCATCCTGGCCTCCAATTCTCCAAGGAGTCCATGAAGAGCCTGTGTTGGGATGTACCTCAGTGGGACCCATTCATGCTTTGAGACACTTTGAGTTTTTCCTCTGACTTTGACTCCTGGAAAGGTTTGTGCATTCTCTTCTCAGGCCCTGAGGTTCCAGGGTTCAGCTCCAAATGCACAGTGAGGCTCATGAGGATCAAGCAAGTCCTGATAAACCATGGCTCTGCCTTGATTTCCTTCTTCTGTTGTACAAATCACTAGGAATTTCTTCTTGTATAGTTATGGAGAAATATTTCAAAGAGCTTCTAATAAATCCACATTCTTCTTTTAAAGATATGTTGTTCTCTTTAGAGCAGAGGTGATCATGGCATTCAGTGACTGATAGTGACTCAGGGACTCTCCTCAAGCAGTCTGGCCTGATCAGAGAAGCTGTGCCTTGAGGTCTGACCCTGTGTGCACCACCTTGCTCCACATTTGCCAACCCCATTCTGTCCCTCCTTTGTCACTTGAGGCCAGCTTAGCTTGGAGAACTGGCTGCACTCAGGCAAAGAGTGGTTTTCTTTTTTTATTTTTGTAATCTAAAACTCCTGAGTTCTCCATTGAATACAGACACCCTCCTCACATGTGTGCCAAGCCCACGTGCCACCAAGATCACTCCAGACCTGCCCTGGGCCAGCTGTGAGGGTGTGTGGAGGCCCAGAGGCCTACCATCAGAGTCTCAGTCCCCTATACATGGAGGACTGGTTCCAGATAAGACGACTATGCTTTCAGGTTAGGGTGAGATCCCACTGATCTTTTCAGGCACATGCTGATTTATGTCACGTTATGTTACCCCATTGGCCTAATTACCCTAGTTCAGCTCCTATTGCCCACGTTTGTTTAGTCCTTGAATGTTCTTCTCTCTCTGTCCCTCCATTGGCCCTAGTTTGCGGCATTCTTTCACCCTTTTTCCCTATTGGCTGATCTGACCTCTGACCCATCCTTTGCACCATTTCCCCCCATATCCATTGGACCCTGACCCTCAGCTCCACCCTCACTACCCCATATAAGGCCCTGTTCCCTCAGCCTACACCCTGTCTTCATCCCTGGAGCCTTTTCAGCTGTGTAGCCTGTTCCTGTACCAATAAACCCAGTTTTCTGGAGAAAATACAAAGATCCATCCTGCCTATTCTGTCGACTTTCTAAGGTAGCAGTGAGCTTTGGGGTCATGAGTGCTGGACCTCCAAGGGCCTCAGTAGAGCCATGGTGCTACACATGGCACCCGAATAGGGACCTGATTTGTTGAGTTCCCTGTGAGCGTCTCCAGCGGTGATCCTGCCAGCCAGACGTCACTGGAAGCTGTTCCCCTTCAGGTCAGCCACAACACTGAAGTGAGACTTCAGTTTTATCGAATCTCATTGAAGAAGAAGTTAACAATCCCTTCAACATCTGTGGTACCAACTTCACTGACAGCCCCACAAGCCCCACTTTGGCTGAAGATTCTGCCTGTGAGACTGAGAGTGAGTGACTGAGTGGCAGAGAGCTCCCAGGTGTTCAGGCTTTTGATTTTCTGCTCCTGCGAGTGGGAAATCCCTCTTCCATTGGGGGAAACTATGGGAAATAATCAGTCCCAAGCCGAAAAGGATGTTTTTGTTAAATTTTGGAGAGTTTTAAACTTAGAGGGGAGTTCATTTTCTCAGGAGAGTTTAAAATATTTTGTTCACTGGTTGTTTAAGGAGTTTCCTGATATCTCTGTTGATCCTATCTTTCAGTTATCATTTTGGGATGTTGTTGCGGAAAAGTTTATATTTTACAAACACAAGCAATGTTCAAAGTTGGGAAATTTTATCTGTTGTTTCATTCAATTTATAGGATCATTTAACAAGTTCATGGTTCAAACCCTTTGTCCTGGTTTATTCAACCCGCCCCCCACATTTCTGAACCCACGTTCCCTGAGAACAGGATGGGAGATGGAGCCTGCCCTTTGGCACACACAAGCCATCTGCTGCCTGCCATCTTCCCTCCTTTTCTGTCCTCTCCTCAGGGTGGTAGTGGCCATGCTGCCCTGAGATACACCCTTGACCACATTCCTTCATCCCGTAGACCTAATCCCCCTTCCTATAAATCACAAGATGGCAATACTCCTGTTAGGGAGATGTCCATTTCAGATTCCCTCCTACCTTCATCCCCCTTTCCTGCCTTTTCTCTGGGTACCTCCCCTGTGATAGGTCCCACCTTGATGTCAAATTCCGCCCCCGGAACTGGACATGGGGCCAACTGGAAGGAAGCCATTTCAGCTACCAAAGGCCTTCAACACAAGGTGTTGCCAGTTGGCCGAAAGCCCTGCGCCCCTCCCAGCAGATCTGCTTCCTGCAGAATTCTCTTTCCCTGGATCTCTGTTGCAGATGGAAGCTGCTGGTGCCATCCTCACCTTAAACCTCTCTCTTGAATGCAAACAGATGTTCCCACGTGTGTTAAGCAGGATTTGTTTAATGTTCCTACAAAACTTTTGTTGTTCATCATGGAATGAAGGGGCCATTTTGGGACTGAGGGGGTGACGTGGAAACAAGGAGTCAGTTGTGACCCTGGGGTCCCATGGAACCAAGGGGCCATGGTGACACAACAGGGTCACATGGATACTGTGGTCCATTGTGACAGTGTGGATCCAAGGAGACCATGGAGACACCTCCAGAACCTCATGGAACCAAGGAGTCCATGGTGACACAGTGGGCTGCATGGAGCCAATGGTCCATGGTGACACTGCCCATCCAAGGAGGCCATTGTGACACTGTGGAAGCTCATGGAGCGAGGGAGGACATTGTGACACTGAAGAACTGCATGGCACCAAATATCCATGGTGACACAGCAGGGCATCATGGGAACCAAGGAACCGCTGTTGGCAGTAGGGAAACTCATTGAACCAGGGGCCCTTGTGGAACTGCAGAACCATCAGAGCTGCTGGACCTTGTCCCAGCTCCTTGGGAGGCACGGCAGGAGTGTGGGAAGGGCTTCAGCTACAGCTCCGCCCTCATCAGGCACCGGCGCATCCACACTGGGGAGAAGCCCTACGAGTGTGCCCAGTGTCAGAAGAGGTTTCGGACCAGCTCCAGTCTCCTCCAGCAACAGCAGATTCACACAGATGAGAGTCCCTTCTGCTGCCCTGACTGTGGAAAAGGCTTCAAGCGCAACTACACCCTTGTCAGCCACCGGCACATCCACACTGGGGAGAGGCCCTACGAGTGTCCTGAGTGTCAGAAGAGGTTTCACACCAGCTCTGATCTCCTCTTGCATGAGCGGATTCACACGGATGAGAGACCCTTCCTCTGCCCTAGCTGCGGGAAGGGCTTCAAGCGCAACTCCCACCTCATCAGGCACAAGCAGACCCACACTGGGGAGAGGCCTTACGAGTGTGGGGAATGTGGGATGAGCTTTAGCCAGAACTCTAACCTGTTCTCCCACCAGAAGACCCACACCAGAGAACGGCCCTATGAATGTGGGGAATGTGGGAAGAGCTTCAGTCTGAAGTCTCTCTCAAGCTGCCACCAGAGGATCCACACTGGGGAAAGGCCATACAAGTTTTGGGAATGTGGGATGACCTTTACTAGGAGGCCCCCACTGATCATCCACCAAATGACCCACACTGGGGAGAAGCCCCACAAGTGCCCTGAGTGTCAGAAGAAGTTTCACACCAGTTCTGATCTCGTCCAGCACCAGCAGATTCACACGGTTGAGAGGCCCTATGAGTGTCCTCAGTGTGGGAAGAGCTTCTCCAGCAGCTCTCACTTGACCAGACACCAACGGAGTCACCAGTAAAAGAAACCCTGCACATGTCCCAACTGCAGGAGGAGTTCATGCACTGCTCCAGCTTTATCCCCCATGGGAGAACCCACGTTGGGAAGAGCCCTGGGGACCCATTTTCCCTGTGATCCATGCTGGGAAGACAGCTGTACCTTTTCCTGCCTCTGCCAATTATATGATGTGGGATGGAAGAACATGAGGGTCTGGCCATAGCCCTGTCATTACATTTACTCCCACCTCAGGTCATTGCTAGGGGCAGGAAAGGGACTCTCTCTCTCCCTGAAGAGAAGGGTGTCCTTTCCAGGCAGGGGAAATTGTGGCCAGGCAGACCCAGTGAATTGCGTTTAGTTTTCCCTGTAAATAGTTTTTCTGTTATCAATAAAATTTCTGTTCCATTTGTTCCTTATATTGTTGCTGTTCCCAATAAATCGTTCCTATCCCAGCCCAGGATCTTTCCCTTTTGTGCTTTCCAGGGGAGGTGGGAGGGCAGCAAGGGCAGCGCAGTTTTAGTGGGAGCAGAAAATTGGGGTACCCAATTCCTGAATCCTGGCTCGTGGAAACCGAGCATCCCAGATGGTCCCAGCCCTGGTGGTGATGGCAACAGCCTTGGGAGCGGGTCCCTGGCTGGGGCTGTGGGAACCTGTTCCCTCTGGTGCCCAGGGACGGGAGTGGAGGGAACGGCTGCAGCTGAGTTGGGGCAGGCTCAGGTTGGATGTCAGGGAAAGGTTTTTGCCCAGAGGCTGCTGGGGCCCTGCCCAGGCTCCCCAGGGAAGGGTCCCAGCTCCAGGGCTCTCTGAGCTCCAGCAGCGTTTGGACAGCACTGCCAGGCCCAGGCTGGCATTGTTGGGGTGTCCTGTGCAGGGCCGGCAGTTGGACTTGAGGATCCTGATGGGTCCCTCCCAGCTCAGCCAATTCTGTGGTTCTGGGATCCCATGAGCCTGGGGATGGGGCTGCCAATGGTTGCCATGGCAACGGGCTCTGCCTGCAGGCCTGAGCTGGTGTCCATGGAAACCACCCCGGCATGGGGTCTCCATGGAGCTGTTGAGGGACTGAGCATAGCAACAGGGGGCTGGTGATGGTTGCCATGGAAACTGACCATAGCAACAGGGGGCTGGTGATGGTTGCCATGGAAACTGACCATAACAACAGCATGCTGCTGATGGTTGCCTACTAAGGATCAGATTCATCACAGGCCCTCAGAGGGGCTCCATGGGGACTTTCCAAGAGTCTCCAGGCTCTTCCAGAACTGGAATGTCACAGGCAGAGACAGGGGCTCCATGGAGACCTCCCAGGGCTTTCTGGGGATGGTAAAGAGCCCTGTGGTCAGAGGCAGTCACAGCCATTCCATGGTGACATCCCAGGGGACCTTGGGCTGCAAAGGCACCAATCTGTCACAGGCACTCACGGGGGCTCCACGGTGACATCCCAGGAGTCCCCAGGCTGCGAAAGAGCCGGGATGTCCCAGACACTCACAGGGGTTCCTGTCATGGGCACAGTGGAAGCTTCAGGCAATGTTTATTAGAGAAGCTCCTCTTGAGTCACGAGGTGCAGAAAGGAGCCCCAGTAGCCCCCACAGATCCCAAAATACCCCCAAGGACCTCCAGGCTTTCTCAATGTCTTCTGTGAGAGTAGCCTTGGAGCAGCGGTTTCCAATCTGAGTTCCAGACTTTTACAGAGTTTGTGTGTAAAGAATTATAAAGTTGGAATTAAATCTTTGTAGAATTTGTCCCACAGGATTAGGGATGGCACACCAGATATTTTTATATAAATATGTATGATATATTATGGTAATGATTAGAGAAAATTGCCTAAATCATAAATATAAAAGATGTATAATATATTACATAGGGCACTAAGAAATTATTTCAAAGGAACTGCATTAAAGCAAAATCTGTAATTATGCAGAGCTTGATGTTACTCCTGCAGACCAATGACTGTGGGCAAATCCCTTCAACTCAGGCTGGAGCAGTGACCTTGAGGGGTATCCCCACTGCAGTGAGGAAGTTCCACACCCCCCAAGAAGGGAAATGTCAAAAGATGCTGCCATTAATATTTGGGACGGGGCTTTTCTAGTCTGAGGTGCTGCCCTGTCAGTCAGATGTGCCCAGGCTGGGCCAGCTCAGCAGCTCTGCAGAAGCTCTCAGTGGTGTCATTTGGTTGTTCCTTTCTCGGGGGATTTTTCCACCTCTGCCACAGCTTCAGCTCTCTCTGAGGATGTTGAACTTTGGGATGGAGGAGTCAGGCCGGTTTCAGCATTATTCACCCCAAAAGCAGTGTGACTCCCCTCCTTAATTTCCCACTGGGGGCTTTGCAAACAGGGCCTTGCCAGAGTTGTTGGAGCCCATTGCAGGCAGAGCCTCCTGCTCCAGCAGGAACTGCCTTTTCAGTGCCATCAGCAGGGCAGGTCCCGCTGCAGGAAAAGCCCCAGGCCAGCCCCAGCACAGGGAAGGGTTCGGGTACAAGGGCAGAGTGCTGTGCTGGGAGCTGTGCCAGGGAGAGCCTGAGGCACCAAAGGCACCTTGGCAGCAGCAGCTGCTTGCAGGCCATGGCCAGAAGCCTCCCTTGGCAGCCCGTCCTGATGCCACCACTGCAGAGCTGCTGCCCCAGGGCTCATTCCTGGCTGGGCTCTGAAAAGCCACTTCTGCTCCAGAAGCCCGACTGGGAAGCCATTGGCCCCAGCAGCTTGGGGACAAGATATTAATGACAAAACTCTTCATGGCAGCAGAGACAAGGCAGGGGCAGAGGAAATGGGAGAGCCAGGCCCAGGGGACAGGGCTGCCATGGTGATGGCTGTGAGGTCACTGCCCCTGCAGCAGCCTGGCTGCCCTCAGCAGACATTCTGGCCAGAAGCCTTGTGAGGGCACCCAGCACATCAGAGAACCCACAATGCAGGAATTCTGTCACTGGGGATGAGAGGGTTTCAATGGGCAAGGCTACACAAATCTCCTGCTCTTGGACAATACCAGGGATGGGGAATCCACTTCTCTGGAAAAACAGCTGCAGTTTCCTGCCACTTTATTAATTGTAAAATATTTCCTCCTTCTAACAAATGTTAATTTGTCCCCATTCAGTTTAAAAATACTGACCCGTTTTCTGTCACTGTAGGATTTAGGAGAAAATAACTTCGAATGCTATTTTTCCCTTTTCACAGACCTTGGAGAGGACTCAAAAATCTCCCAGAATGGGGTTTGGAGGCCTCATCACAAAACCAGCAGGGAGAGTTTGCGGCCTCTGTGGTCAGTGGTGTAGAGACTGAGGACTGAAAGGCAATAGGCTGGGAGGGATGGATGGGTGGTTTCAGAGAGGCTGGAGCTTTTCTTCATAGTAGGAATAAGCCTGAAGAAGACCTAATAGCACCAAGTGCAGCTTGGGAGGTCCAGACTGAACACCAGGAGAAGGGAATTTCCCTATCAGGGCAGGGCTGTGGTGCAGCACGTTCCCCAGAAGGAGCCTGGAGCAGCCCAAGGCTCTGTGTGGGCAGGCAGAGGCAGGCAGGAGGCAGAGCTGTCAGCAAAGGAAGGGCCCAGCCAGGTGGGGCAGCCGGGGGATGCCGACAGCCTGCAGAGACAGAGGCGCAGGTTTCCTTAACAGCAGAGACACCTTTCCCTTGCTTGTCCCCGCCTGTCATCACTGCCACCAGTGTTCTGCTCTACCTGGAACCTGGGGACACTTTCTCAGTTCCGTCCCTCAGATGGATCTATTTAAAGTATGAGAAACTTCAGTGTTTCACCCTCTTTTTGAGTCCCTGAGAAGGTTTTTTGAGCACACTGTGAGGGACTGAGTCTGATGCAAAGAGCAGCAAAGCCCCAGAGGCTCATTAAAGTCCCTGTGCTGTGTCTGTGCTGCTGAGCTGGGCCGGGCTCCTGGCCCAGAGGCAGCTCCTGGCAAGGGCAGCGCTGCAGAGAGACAGCTCTGGCCAGTAGCAACTCCTGTACACAGAGCTGTCTGTGACATCATACGGTAGAGTGTGTGGCCATTGAGCAGATCCTGCCATCATAGAGGGTGGCTCTGTGACTTCAGAGAGTGGGTTGTGACATCACCAATTGGCTGTGTAAATTCATAGAGTAGGCTGTGATGTCACAGAACAGACAATGACATCAGAGGATGGTTTTGTGACATCACATTCAGCTGCATGACATTCCAGGGTTACATCCCAGAGTTAGATCTGTGACATCATAGGAGGCAGTGTGACATCACAGGGACTGTGTGACATCACAGGGGCTGTGTGATATCACAAGGGCAGAATGACATCACAGGGGCTACATGAGGTCACTGGGGAGGTCACTCTGCCCCAGCCCCCCCCACAGCTCCCCCCAGAGCAGTCCAACCTTGCTTGTGCACAGCGGGGTCCCCTGTCCCCCCGGGTCCCCCCGCCCCCGGCCCCGCAGCCTCCCCCAGAGGATGTTCCATGAGATCGACCCCAGAGCCTGATATGGGGACGGGGGACAGGGGCCCTGGAGGTGGCACAGGGGGACAGGGACTCCCCAGCAGCGTCCCCGTGTCCCCCAGGGCCAGAGCCTGGGCCAGAGCTCCTTCACTCTGGTATAAGCGAGGACTTGAGAGCACTGAAAAATCCCTGGCAAGGGATCAGCAAAAACCAGATTTAATATTAAGTGACAGCACCACAGAGTTCCTCAGCAAGAACCACTCTGCTCCTGACTGGATACTTCAGGCACACCAAGGAAACAAAGCAACAACACAACCAAACAAATTCCAGGCAATCAATCCAGAAATCATCAGAGAACTCTCCCTGTCAGTGTGTGACACAAGGACAGTGAGGGCAAGGATGAAAGGAATATGGCCTAAAAGCCTAACAGAGTTCAAATTTAACAGGACTTAACCTACAGCTTTACCTTTACTGACACTTTCAAATTCACAATTTAGCAAAAGAACAGACCTTAACAGTATTTAACCTTACTTAAAACTTTTGATTTAGCAATTTAAAAGAGGAATAACGCAACAATATTTAACTTAGCTAATAACTTAAATTAAACTCAACAACTTTGCAAAACAACTCTTAGCAGCATTTAACTTAGCTTAGACCTTGTGATTTAACCTCACTTACAGGCCTGACTGATTCAGCTATCCAAGGCATTCCAACCCCTCCGAGAGCAGCATTTCTGCCACATTTCCCCAGCACAGGCCCTCCTGTGTCCACACAGACACAAACACTCAGTGCAAGGCACCTGTGAGAAATTCCCCTGAGGGCAGGAAATGCTCCCTGTGGATACGTTGGCATCTCCCCAGCAAAGGACAAAGGGTTGAGCCTGGAGGAATGGGGGCATTGGCCCAGGCTCTGTGGTTGTTGGGGATCCCTGTGTGCAGCAAATGGGAGAGTTCCCGGCTGGGAGAGGCCCCACTCAGAGGGAGTCGCTGGCCCAGGAGAGCTCCAAGGGCTCCTTTTGGAGTGCTGTTTGCAGGGCCCCAAGAGAGGGGCTTCAGTCCCAGCAATGGTTCATCCTTGCCGCACTTGGCATCAACACCTTTCTTTGGCACTGTGAGAACAGGGATGTTGTGCCACAGAGGGAACAAAAACAGTTCCCAGGGCTGGTCCTACAGAAACCAGGAGCTGGTTGGGCAGCAGCAGTGCCTGGAGCAGACAGTGCTTGTGATGAGCTGCAGAGGAGCTGAGCCCAGGGCTGTTGGCCAAGGCCGAGGCCCAAGGAGCATTTCTCAGCTGGCAGGGCGGCCTGAGAAGGGGAGGGGGGAATGCAACAGCACAGGGCCATGGAACCAAGGGACCATTGTGACACTGTGGGGCCCTGTGAGACCAAGGGACCATTGTGACACTGTGGGGCATCATGGAATCATGGAGATCACTGTGACATTGCTGGGCCTCATGGAACCAAGGGGACTGTACTGATGCCGTGTGACCTCATGGAACGTAGGGATCGCTGTGGCACTGTGAGGCCCCATCAAACCAAGGATCCATTGTGACACTGCGGGGCCACATGGAACTGTGGAGACCATTGTGACACTTTGGGATATCATGGAACCAAGGGGCCATTGTGGCACTGTGAGACCCCATGGAGCCAGACATCCATTGTGACTTTGCAAGGCCTCATGGAATCATGAAGAAACCACTAAGACACTTCACAGCCTCATGGACCCAAGAGGCCATTGTGACACTGTGGGGCACCATGGAACCAAGGGGCCATTGTGACACTGAGTGGACTCATGGGATCATGGAGACCTTTGTGAAACTATGAGGCCCCATGGAATAAGCAAAGCATTGTGACACTGTGAGGCCTCATGAAACCAGTGAGACCATTGAGACCCTGGAGGTCCCCACAGAACCAAGAGGACCATGGTGATACTGTGGGGCCTGGTGAAACCAAGAGGCCTTTGTGACACTGCAGGCCTGCATGGACCATAGGTCCATCGTGACATTGCAGGGCTTCGTGTCGTCAGTGTTCCATTGTGACACTGGAGAGCCAAAGGAGACCATTGTGACACTGCGGGGCTGCATGGAACCAAAGGTCTATTGTGATACAGAGGGGCCTCTTGTCATCAATGGTCCATTGTGACACTGTGGAGCCAAAGGAGACCATTGTGACACTGCAAACACCCAGGATCCAAAGGTCCATGGTGAAATTGCAGGACTCATGGAATAGAGGAGTCACATTACATTGTGGGACTTGTGGAACCATGGAGACCATTGTGACACTGCAAGGGCACATGGAATCAGTGGGACTATTGTGACACTGCAAGGCCTTCTGGAACCTAGGGGCCATTGTGACATTGTGGGACTCCAATGAACTAAGGGTCCATTGGATCCAACTGCAGATCTTCCTGTAATCAACAAGTCCTTGTGACACTATGCGACACCATAAAACCAAGGGAACAAAGAACAGATCTGTCTGGTTTGGCCTCCCAGGAGCCATATGACTGGTCCAACTGACCTTGACATATTTAGGATCTCATCTGCTATTGAAACAATGGGGCTCCATGTTTTCCTTCCTATGGAAAAGATCTGTTCTTCTCCTCCAGGCATGCTTGGCTGTTGTGGTGTGCTGTATTATCACATTTTGGCCTTCCAGGTCACTTTCCCAGGTGTGCCTATACCTCTCTCCCTTCCCCCTTACCCCCATGCTGAGTGAGTCCTGTCACTCAGACTTAACATTCCAGCAAGGCGTCGTGTGGTTGGTCAAGTTCAAAGGATGCCACTCAGGCCCAGGGGTCATTGGCCTGTCTGGGTGTCATCTTCCCCTGAGACCCTGCCCCTCTCACCTGGTTGGTGGCTCACCTGTACCTCCCCTCCCCCTGTCCCTGAGCTTAAAAAGGTCATGAGACCATGCGGTCTTGTTCTGTTGGAGCAGGTCCTCACGTTCAAACCTCTGTAACCATGGAATAAACCTCTGGACATTAAACCCTCCAGCAGAATCCATCTCCTTTTTCTCTTCACCATTGCCTGAAGCTATTCCTCTTGAGGTAAACGGGGTCCTAACAAGCCTGGACTTGTTCAGTGCCCAGCTGCAACCACCAGCAAGGCAAGGTATCTCTGGGGTGATACACCGCAGTTGCTGCCTTTGGCCCAGCAGCGAGGGTCAGACCGGCCCAGGCACAATCTAACTGGTAATATTGGGAGCCATTTTTCCAATACTTGGCCAGAATTTGCGTTTCACCTCCAAATTTCCTTATATCCAGGGATTGTTGCCATAGGAATATTGCCAGGACAAGTCTGGCTGGCAATGGGCTCACAAGGGTCACCTCCCATCTGACCCCAAAACACTTGTCAAGTCTCTGTGCTTTCCTTCCTATGGGAAAGAACTGTCCTGCTTCTCAAGATGCCCATGGCTGAGTTTGGGTTTCCACCTCCAAAATTGCCTATATCCAAAGACTGGTCCCAGACAAAATCTGCCATTACTGACAAATCTGGCTGGCCTTGGCCCAGTGAGTCTCTCACCCACCTTCCAAACACTCGGGCTCTGTGCTTTCCTTCCTATAGAAAAGAGCTGCCCTTCTAGGGCAGGTGCCCATGGCCAGAATGGGATTTCACCTCCAGCATTGCCTGTTGTGACAGACTGGAGAAGATTGTTGGATCAAAATATGTTGTGTGTGGGGGAGGAAGGGGCAGGTCTAGCACTGCCCTGCCCTGTGACCCCAATCCCCCCAGAGCCTCTATCACAGCCCAGCAGTGTCTGCCAGTCCCTGGCACAGCACAGGCAATGCTCCACAGCCACCTCTGCAGCCCCCAGCCCAGCTCCTGAGGGACCAAATGAGCCCAAGTCCCACCTGGGGGAAGGGCCCAGGAAGACCAAGGGGTATTGAAGGCTGACCACAAGGAAAGCACACGTCTTGACCCTACCTCCTCTTAGAATTTCTGTTTATTTTAACACCATTGGAACCCAGGAGTTGGTAGCTCTGTGTGTGCTTCTATGTATCTGTTTTGTCTTTCTCTCTTTCTGTGTCTTCTTCTAATTTTGTTCTCTTGTAAATTTTAATTGACATAAACAAGAACAGGATTACAATTTGTGGAATTGGATGAGCCAAGGTATTGCTTTGAGAAGTGTTTCTGTTGATTGTTTGTCGTACTGAACATTTTGCAAAAATTTTCTTGATTTTCCAGATTGCCAGTAAAGGCTGGTTTATTGTTTTGAGTTCCTGAGAATCTCTTGTTGGTATTTCTCCAGTGCGTCCAACTCAGAGTACACAAACAACAGTAATTCCTTTTAAATGTCTCCTTGAGAGAGTTGTTTGGGGGATGGCAGTCAGTCAGGGCTTGTCTGTCCTGCTTGGCCCAGCCCAGGCAGGGCTTTCCCAGCCACATTCCACACTCCATTGCCCAGCTGGAGCCGCTGGTGCCTCTGAGTTGTGCTGTCCCAGCCCCAGAGACGCTCTCCTTGTCTGCCCATTCCCCCACGGTCTCTGGGCAGGGATGGCCTCAGTGGGGGCTGCTGACATCCTCAGCAACTTGGAGACTGCTGCTGAATTTTCCTGCTCCAGAGGCTTGTTCAGCCTTCAGCTCTTGAGTGCAGGAATTCAGTTTCCCAGGTCTCATTAACATTCAGAACACCTTAACAAGCCAAGCCATTGGGAATATTTTGATTAAAGTTACAAAATATTTTGTAGTTAAGTAGCTCTCAGTCGTGTATTCAAAGTGAATACATGATATTTGAAAAGACAGAGAGAAAATATTTTTTTAGGACAAGTTTAGTTTAATTTCCTGTTGATTTATTGATATGTGCAGTCTCCAATTGACACTGAATCCAAGAACCTCCTCATGTAATTTGAATAGATATGAAAATCAAGACCCTTTATCACTGACAATCAATCAGACTCTGTCCCTACCCCTACCCCACCATTTCCCCCATCCAAGACCTGGCACTCAGAGTAACCTTGTGTAAATCTGAGCTCCCTCCAGCCCAGGCTGCACCTGCGACTTTCAGCTCCTTGGCTCCAACTCCCACCTGCTTTCCTTGCAGAAGGAGCTGCCCAAGACACAGAGGGATGTTCATTTCTTGTCAGCCAACAAAGCCAAGGGAAGGCACGGCTCCATCAAATGCAAAAGTGATTCCTCTGGTGGATATTAAATCTACTTTCCACAGCAGACAGTCTCAGAGCAAAGGAAACACCTTCTGTGCCCAGCATAGATGCCAAGGTCCCCCAAAACCTTCCTGCCCCAATTCTTCCCCGAATTGCTCTTTGCACACACAAGTCACAGGCTGAAGTCAGGAGCTCCCTCCATGCCCAGAGGGAGAAAAGAGAGAAAGGGGATGAAGAGCTCTCCGGTGCAGAGCCAAGGTCCAAGTGCCCCTGCAGTGGGAGCCACAACTCATCAGGTTTGTGTCCTTTGGGCTCAGGGCCTGGTGACTCTCAGAGGCACAGAAAGGTTTTGTGCCAACAAACACAAGTCAAACATTTGAACAGTTTAAAATCCATTACAGCTCTTCCCTCAGCTCTCTGGGATGTCCCAGCAGCATCTGACATGTCCCCAGTCTTCACTGCTCCAGTCTGAAACAGGGCCCAGCATGGTGCCGGCATCATCAGAGAGCCGAGGTGTGTGCTGGAATTCAATGCCTTCCCTACCCTGCAGCAGCCCTGCATTTCCCTCCTGCAGCCTTGGTCTCCAGCACAGCCATGGAGGCTCTTTAGGCTCAGGACTGTTGCTGCAGCCCCCAGGGGCAGCTGAGATCTGCCTTTGGCACAGTCAGGCCTGGCCAGCGCAGGCCATGCTCAGCAATTGCTTGTGTGTACCTGGCCTTGCTGTCAGCCCTGGCAGCGGCTGCGTGGCCCCTTTGTGGCCCTGTACTGGCCCAGCCATGGTGGCCCAGCCCCTGTGCAGGCCCAGCCCAGGCCAGGAGCATTGCAGCTGGGAACGGCCCCTGTGCCGTGGTGCCCACAGCAGCCTTGGGGCTCTGTGCCCCATGGTCTCCCTTCTGGGCAGCCTTTGCCAGCTCCTGCAGAGCCCGTGGCACCTGTGGGGCTGCACAGACAGCCCTGCCCCGGGCTCTGCCGACCTCTGGGCCAGCAGAGAGGCAGCCAGGGCTGGCCATGGCCGGGAACAGGCCCTGAGCCCCGCAGGAGGATGGAGCTGGGCCGCAGCCAAACTCAGCCCAGGCCAAAGCTGGGCTCAGCAGCCAGGCCTGCAAAGGGCTGGAGACAGAGGCTGGCACTGACAAATGTCCTGGGCCCCCTCCCTGCTCTGTCCATGCCACCCTGGGCACAGAGCAGCCTCCTCTCTGGGCCACTTGCCTGTTTGCATAGGCGCTGGCCCTGCCCCAAGGCCTGGCCTGAGTCCTGCCCCTGCACGCTCATCCAGGCTGAGGGTTTCTGGGCCAGGCTGTCTGAGCCCAGCCCAGCTCCCTGCAAGCTCTGCCAGCTGCCCTGAGCTCTGGGCAGCACAAAGGGCCTCTCCCCAGCCCAGTCCAGCTGGCTCTGGCCCCACAGCTCTGCTCAGGCCAGGCTGCTCTGGCCACTGGCCCCATGGCCTCAGCCCCTGGCAAGGGCACAGCAGCAGCTGCAGCTGCCACAGGACTCAGCCCCAGCCATGGGGGAAGGCGCTGGGCCAAGGCCAAAGGAGGCTCCCTGGCTGCCCTGCTCCCCTCTGCTTGAGGTGCTGAGAGCTCTGCAGCCCCTGCTGCCATCCCATCTGCCCAGGGCAGCACAAGGGCCCCGGCCTTGGGGCCCTCAAGAGCTGCTCCTGCTCCAGGCCCAGGGCCCATGCCAAAGCTGGGGCAGCCACAAAGCTGTGCCCATTTCTGTTCATTGCTGCTCGGATGGGGATGGATCCTCCGCCACTTGGAGTTTGGTAACGAATTTTCTTACTCCAGAGGCCTCTTCTCTCTAGAGATGTTCTGTTCAGGAATTCAATAGGAAAAGCTCATAAACATTTGTTCAAATCTCCCAAAAAAGAAAATTCTCTGAAAATAATGCAATATATTTATTCTTCTATTAATTAGAGAGATTACAAAAGTGTATTCAAAGTGAATATACTATACTGAAAACAATGCAGAGAGAACTGTTTTGTCCTGTTTTCTTTTCCTGTTTATTGCTTGGTATCAGCAATCCACAGTTGATATTGGCCCCCAGTTCCTTCTAATGCAGTCTGACTAGATATGAAAATCAAGACCCTTCATGGCTGCCAATCAATAACAATTTGTCCCCACCCCCTCCCCACTGTTATGAACAAAAATTTGGTTAATATTTTTTTTGTGAGAAAAAGTTACCTCTACTGCTGGGCTGCTGCCTTTGTTATTGTAATCACGGGTCGTTGTCGTTAATGGTTGTTTTTGTATTAGTAAAAGCCCTGGCTGGGGCGAGGTGATGGCCCTTCTCCTGGGTGGGGACCTTGCCCGAAGCTAAGTTTTACCTTTCTCAGAATAGGGAAGACACCTGAGAAGGTGGGGGGGGTTATGCAAAGTGACTCGCAAGACCAGAATGCTTTGTGGGACCCCCATCTCCAAACTCATGGAGAAACCCCAAAAACAACAAGCCACCTAAGAGTTGAGAGACTGGAGTGATGTCTGGACGTGAGGAGCCGAGTGCTGAGCCTGCAGAGACGCGGAACACCTTTGGACCCTCTCGCCCTGACCAAGGGAGTTGACCCCGGCGGTGAGACCAGGCTGACTGAGTGGGAGGGGCACCATCTGACAGGGATCAGGAGGCCCTAAAGGCTCCCAAGAGGATCTGATCCCCAGCTCTGCCCCTGGTGGACAGAGCTGTGCATATCCTCCTCCTCTGAGCCGCTTTGGGAGAGACGACGACGGACGCTGCAGACCCGTCGAGCCGCCCAATCCTGAGCTGATCACTTTTAATAAAGGCATTAAAAAGGAGGAGAAGAAGTCTCCTGGCCCTTTGTTTATTTCAGAGATCACCCAAATTAACGCAAAATTAACCCAAAATACACTAAAATTAACCCAAAAATCCCACAAATCACCCCACAATCACCCAAATTAACCCCAAATCACCAAAATTTACCTAAAAATACCCCAAATTAACCCACAATTAGCTCACAATTTATCCCAAGTCACGAAAATTAACCCAAAAATCTCCCTGAAATCACCCAAATTGACCCCAAATCAGCCAAAATTAACTCTGAAATCCCCCCAAATTCACCCAAAGATCACCAAAATTCACCCAAAATACACCAAAATTAACCCTGAAATCCCCCCAATTAACCCAAAATTAAACCAAAAAGCACCAAAATTAACCCAAAAATTACCCAAATTAACCCCAAATGCACCAAAGTTCATCCCAAAATCCCCCCAAATCCCCCCACAATCACGCAAATTCACCTCAAATCACCAAAATGTCCCTAAAAATCCCCCAAATTGACCCAAAATCACCCAAATTAACCCAAAAATCAGCAGTCAACCAAAATACCCCAAAAATGTCTCCCAAGTCACCCAAAATATCCCAAAATCACCAAAATTACCCAAAGTTCCCCATTTACCCCAAAATTCCCCTTTTCCCCCTAAATTACAAAAAAAGCCCAAAACCCAAAATCACCCCCAAATCCCCAATCCCAAATCCAAATTCCCAAAATCCCCCAAAATGCCCAAACCCCAAAAACCCCAAATCCCAAAAATCCCAAAATTCCCCAAACTCCCCCAAAATCCCCAAGCCCCAAACATTCCAAAAACCTCAAAACCCCCCAAAATCTCCAAAATTTCCCATTTTACCCCCTCAAAAACCCCAAATACCAAAACCCCAAAAAACTTCAAAAACCTCAAAATTCCCCAAATCCCCCAAAGTGCCCCAAACACCCAAATCCCCCAATCCCCCAAAATACCCCAAATCCCCAATACCCCAATTTCAGCCCAAAATTCCCCATTTTACCCCCCAAAAATCCCGAAGTCTCCAAAACCCCAACATGTCCCCAAATCCCCCCAAAACCCCAAATCCTCCAAGTCCCCCGAAATCCCCAAATCCCCCCAAAAACCTCCAAATCCCAAAAATTCTCCCCCCAAATCTCCCAAAAACCCAAATCCCAAATACCCCAAAACCCCAAACCCCCCAAACCCCAAATCCCCCAAAATCCCCAAAATTCCCCCAGATCCCTCCCAAAATCACAAACCCCAAAATCTACAAAACACCCAAATCTTAAATCCCTAAAAATCCCAAAAGCCCAAAAACCCCCCATACCCCCAAAATTCCCCAAAATCTTAAACCCTTAAAAACGCCAAAAAATAAATCCCAAAAACCCCAAAATCCCCAAAACTGCCAAAACTCCCCCAAAACCCCAAAATCCCCTCAAATACTCCCCCAAAACCCCCATTTTATACCCCAAAAACCCCAAATCCCAAACATCCCAAAATCTCAAACCCCAAAATCCTCAAACCCCAAATCCTAAATCCCCAAAACCTCAAACTCCCCCAAATCCCAAATCCCCCAAACTCTAAACCCCCAAAAACCCCAAATCAGAAACCCCAAAAAAACCCCAAACCCCAAAATCCCCCAAAAAACCCCCAAAATCCCAAATCCAAAATGTCCAAAATCTCGAATCCTCAAAATCCCAAATCCCAAAACCCCAAAATCCCAAAATCCCCCAAATCCCAAAACTCCCCAAAAAACTCCAAGGCCCAAAACCACTAAAAAAAACCCCAAAACCTCAAACCTCAAATCCCCCAAAATCCCCCAAATTCCCAAACCCCAAATCCCTCAAAATCCATAATCCCCCACCCCCAAAATCCCAAACACCCAAAATTGCCCCAAATCCCCCAAAAGTTCCGATTTTATCCCCCCAAAACCCCAAAATTCTCAAATCTCAAACCCCCAAAATTTCCCCATTTTACCCCCCAAAACCCCATAAAAACCCCGAAAAACCCCATAAAACCGCCAAAAATCCCAAAAACCCCAAATCCCAAACCCCAAAACTCCCCATTTTATCCCCCAAAAACCACATAAAAACCCCCAAAAACCCCAAAATTTCCCCCAAAATTCCCGCACTCACCACTCGGCGCCTCCCCCTCCACAGCTGCTGGCGGAGCTGCTCCAGGGCCGAGTTTGGGCTCAAATCCGGGGATTTTGGGGGCAGATTTGGGCATTTAGGATCCAAATTTTGGGGTTTTGGGGCCAGATTTGGGCATTTAGGATCCAAATTTTGGGGTTTTAGAGCCGATTTTGGAGCTGATTTTGAGGCCAAATCTGAGGATTTTGGGTCCAAATTTTGGGATTTTGGGGCTGAATTTTGTGGATTTTGAGGTTTTGGGGCCGAATTTTGGGGTTCCTGGGGTGGATTTTGGGGATTTTGGAGCTCCTGCTGGAGCTGGGTCAGCGCCCGGCCCAGGGAGGCCCGGTAGGCCAAGAGCCCCTCCCGGAGCAGGAACAGCCTGGGGAGGAAATGGGGGTGAGAAATGGGGAAATTGGGAAAATGGAGAGCTGAATTTGGGGCTGAATTTGAGGATTTGGGGGCTGAATTTGGGCATTTTAGAGCAAATTTTCGGGATTTTATGGACAATTATGGGGCCAAATTTGGGAATTTTAGGGCCAATTTGGAGCGGAATTTTGGTGGTTTCGGGCAAAATTTTGGGGTTTTTTTCTGGGGGTTTGGAGCCAAACTTGGGGATCTGGGGACTAAATTTGGAGCATATTTTGGGATTTTAGAGCAGATTTTGGGGATTTTGGGGCCGATTGTGGGGATTTTAGAGCCAATTTTGGGGCTGGTTTGGGGGCTGGATTTTGGGATTTTGGGGTGAAATATTGGAGATTTTGGGGTGGAATATTGGGAGTTTCGTACCAATTTTGGGGCTGATTTTAGGGCAAACCTGGAGAATTTGGGCCAAATTTCGGCGATTTTGGACCAGATTTTGGGGCCAAATTTTGGCGATTTTGGACCAGATTTTGGGGCCAAATTTGGGGATTTGAGAGCCAATTTTGGGGTCAAATTTGGGGCCAAACTTGGGGATTTTGGGGCCGAATTTTGGGGTGATTTTGGGCGATTTTGGGGGCCCAGGGAGCCCCAGAAGGCCGAGAGCCCCACCCAGAGCAGGAACAGCCTTGGGGGGGGGAGCGCAGGGAAATTTGGGTTGAGAAATGGGGAAATTGAGAAAATGGGGAAAAAAATGGGGAAAAATAGGGAGGGTAAAGGGGGATTTTGGGAGGAAAATAGGTAGAAAAATGGGAATAAAAATGGGATTTTGGAGGGAAAAATGGGAAGAGAAATAGGGATTTGGGGGGATAAAATTCGGGAAACAGGAGAAGAAAAAAGGAGATTTTGAGGTGAAAAATGGGGATTTTGGGGAAAAGGCAATAAAAATTGGGGATTTTGGGTACATTAGGACAAATTTAGGATAATTTTGGGTATTTTAGGACCAATTTCAGGGAGTTTGGGGTGGATTTGGGAATTTTTTTGGTACATTTTGGGCTAGATTTCAGACATTTGGGGATAATTTGAAGTATTTTAGGATGGATTTGGGATATTTTAGGGATATTTCAGGGGATTTCGGTCTCACCTGGTGACTCCATCGTTGCCCATCCCCCGCTGCAGGTGTGTCCCAGGGGATTTTTGGGAGCATTTGGGATTTTTGGGGTATTTTGGGCCGGATTTCAGGGATTTTGGGATATTTGAGGGTAATTTAGAATATTTTAGGATAATTGAGAATATTTTAGGGATAATTCAGGACATTTTGGTGTTACCTGGTGACTCCATCGGTGCCCATCCCCCGCTCCAGGTGCGTCCGCAGCTGCCCCCTCAGGTGGGACAGGTAGGACAGGAGGGGGGGCAGTGCCCCCCACACCTCCCCCATGGCCCCCCAGCACTCCTGGGGACCTCAAAAGCACATCAGGGACCCCAAAATGGCCTGGAGACCCCAAAATCCCAAAAATCCACCCCAGAAATGAGCTCAGAAACACCCAAAAGCCCCAAATCCACCCCAAAAACGATCCTGGGATCCTGAAAATGGACTCGGAAACCCCAAAACCCCACCCAAAACCCCAAACTACCCCAAAACCAGCTAAGAAATCCCAAAAATGGACTCAGGGAGCCCAAAAATCCCAAAATCTGCCCCAAAACCCCCCAGTACCCCAAAATTCACCCCAAAAATCCCAAATCCACCCCAAAAACACCTCAGGAACACAAAAGAATGGATTCAGGGACCCCAAAAACTCCAAATTCACCCCAAAACCCCAAATCCTGACCCCAAAATTGCCAAAATCCCCCCAAAAATCCCAAATCCCCCTTAAAAATCAAAATCCCAACCCTAAAAGTTCCCAAAATCCCTCAAGTCCCCAAGAAAGTCCCCAAAATGTAAATTTCTGACCCAAGAAATCCCCAAAACCCCCAAATCCCCCCCAAAATCCCCCAATTTCAAAAACTTGACCCCCAAATCCCCCAAATCTGAAGTTTTGACCCCCAAGAAGCCCCAAAATCCCCAATTTTGACCCCAACCCCATTCCCCTCCCCCCTCACCTGCAAGAGGCACTTCAGGGTGGGCGGGGCCTCGGCTGAGTGGGCGGGGCCATGCAGGAGAGCTCTGTGATTGACAGGTGTGAGGCCACACCCCCAACAGCAACAGAAATCCCCTCAGGGACCCCAAAATGTCCTAAAAACCCCCAAAATTCCCTCCCACCCCATTAAGCCCCACCTTAGGCCACACCCATTCCTTTGGCCACAATCACCCCATTATGCCCCACCCACCCCTTTAAGCCCCACCCATTTCTTTTGGCCACACCACACCCATTTAGGCCACACTGACCCCTTTAAGTCCCACCCACTACTTTAAGCCCCACCCAATCCCTTTCAGCCCAATACACCCCCTTAGGCCACACCCACCCCCTTAAGGCCTGCCCATCCCTTTAAGCCACACCCACTTCTTTAAGCTCCACTCACCCACTTAGGCCCCACCCACCCTTTTAAACTCCACCCATCCCTTTAAGCCCCACTCACCCCTTTAGGCCACACCCACCCCTTTGGCCCCACCCACCCACTCAAACCCCATCCACGCCTTCAGCTGCCCCATCCCTTAGAGCCCCACCCACCCCTTGAAGCCTCACCCATCGCTTTAAGCCACACCCACCCATTTAAACCACACCCCTCTGTGTAAGCCCCACCCAACATTTAGCCCACCCAATCCCTTCAAGACCCACCCACACTTTAAAGCTCCACCCACTCCTTTCAGCTCCAATCATCCCCTTAAGCCCCACCCTTCCTTTAGGCCCCACCCACCTTTTTAAGACCCACCTATTCCTTTAAGCCCCACCCACCTCTAGTCCCCACCCACCTCTAGTCCCCACCCACCCTCTAAGTCCCACACATCTCTTTAAGCCCCACCCACATCTCTAAGCCACACCCATACCCTTTAAACCATACCCTCCCCTTAAACCCTGCCCACCCTTTTTAAGCCCCACCCACCCCTCTAAGCCCCACCTACATCCTAAAGGTCAACCCACCCCTTTAATCCCCACCTCCCTATTAAGCCCCACCCACCCATCAAGCCCTGCCCACCCTTTTAAGCCCCACCCATCCCTTTAAGCCCCACCCACCCATTTAGGTCACATCCCTCTAATCCCCACCCAACATTTAGCCCACCTAATCCCTTTAAGCCCCACCCACCCACTTAAGCTCCACCTACATCTTTAAGCTCGACACATGCCCTTAAGCTCCACCCTCCCATTTTATGCCCCACCCTTCCTTTAGGCCCACCCACCTTTTAAAGCCCCACCCACCATTTTAAGCCACACCCATTCATTTTGGCCCCAGCCACCCCTTTAAACCCTGACTACTCCTTTAAGCCCCACCCACCATTTAAGCCCCACCCTGTCCCCTTAAGCCCACCCTACCATTTAAGCCCCACCCACCACTTTAAGCCACACCCACCCCATTAAGCCACACCTATTCTCATTAAGCGACACCCACCCCATTAAGCCACACCCACCTTTTAAATCCCCCCACACCTCTTTAGGACCCACCCATTCTTTTAAGCCCCACCTACCACCCTTTAAGCCACACCCATTCTTTTAAGCCTCACCCACTCCTTAAAGCCACACCTATTCCCTTTGAGCCACACCCACCTCTTTAAGCCCCACCCATCCTTTAGGCCCCACCCACCCATCCCTTTAAGCTCCATCCACTTATGGCAAACCCACCCACTACTTTAAGCCCACCCCATCCCTTTAAGCTCCACTCACAATTTAAGCCCCACCCACTCATTGAAGCCCCGCCCACCATTAAATCCAGCTAATCCCTTGGAGCCCCACCCACCCTTTTAAGCCACCCCCACCGTCTTAAGCCCCACACACTCTCTTACCCTCTTAAGCCCCACCCACCTTTTGAGCCCCCCTCACATATTAAAGCCCCCCCCACCCTCTTAGGCCACACCCACACTTTAAGCCCCACCCATCTCTTTAAGCCACACCTACCCCTTTAAGCCCCTCCCATTCTTTTGGCCACTTCCTCCCCTTTAAGCCCCACCCACTTTTTCAGGCCCCACCCACCTTGTGCTCTGATTGGCCAGGACCTCCAGCGCCCAAAGCACCGCCTCTGGGCTGTGGCCAATCAGTACAGCCTAGGGGCACCACGTGTCAGAGCAGAGGGCGTGGCCTGAGCAGAGCCACGCCCCCTCCCCAGCCAGCCACGCCCACCTCAGCCTGTTCCGAACAATCCGGAGCCTTCTGAGCCTTCCTGGGGTGATTGGCAGCTCTGGGGTTCATTAATTAATTGATTAATTGAGGGGTTAATTAGGAGTTAAGGACGAAGGGGTGTGGCTTACCTGTGTGGGCGTGGCCTGTGGAGCTCCGCCTCCCTGGCCTTGCACAGGGCCTTGATTGACACCTGTAGAGGGGGAGGGGTTGGGGGAATTTGGGGATTTTGGGGGGTTCCTGGGCTGATTTTGGGGTCCCTGAATGGTCTCCAGGCCCCGCCCACCATGTCAGGCCCCGCCCACTCACCAGCACTTCCGGCTCCGCCCCTGCAGCCAAGATGGCCGACAGCTCCGCCCAGGATTGGCCTGGCCTGAGGGGAACCAAAACTCTTTTAAAATACCCAAAATCTCCAAAAACTGCCCCAAAATCCCCCAAATTTACCCATAATCCACTCAGGAACCCCAAAAATCTCATCAAGAACCCCAAAGTCTCCTCAAAATCAACCAAAATCCCTCAAAATTTCTTCAAAATCCCCCCAAATCCTGTTAGGAACACAAAATCCCCCCAAAATCCCTCAAGTCCCCTCAAAATCCCTCAGGGACCCCCAAATCTCCCCAAAAAATCCCCCAAAATCCACTCAAGGACCCCAGTATTTCCCTTATAATCCCCCAAATCCCTCAGGAACTCCAAAATCTCATTAAATTCTCCCAAAATCCCCGAAAAATCCCCTCAGAAACCCCAAAATTCCCTTAAAATGCCCCAAATTCCCTCAGGGACTCCAGAATCTCCTCAAAATCCCCTCAGGGATCACCAAATACCCTCAAAATCACTCAGGGACCCCAAAATCTCCTCAAAATTCCCTTAAAATGCCCCCAAACCCAAAAATTCCCACCAGAGACCCCAAAATTTCCTAGAGTTCCATTACAATCTCCTCAGATTCCCCCAAAATCTGATCTAAGTTGCCCAAATCCCCACAAAATCCCCTCAGGAAGCCAAAATTTTCTCAAAATCCCTGAAGGAACCCCAAAATGTCCTCAAAACCTCCCCAAAATCCCTCAAAATTCCCCAAAATCCCCTCAAATTCCCCAAAATATCGAAATCTCCTTTAAATTCCCCTCAGAGACCCAAAATTTCCTCAAATTCCCCCAAAATACCCTCAAAACCCCCAATAATCTCATCAAATTGCCCCAAAATCCCTTCACAGACCACAAGATCCCCCCAAAAATCCCCTCAGAGACCCAAAATCTCCTCAAATTCCCCCCAAATCTCCTCAAATTCCCCCCAGGAACCAGAAATTCCCTTAAAATGCCCCAAATTCCCTCATGGACCCCAAAATCTCTTCAAAATTCCCTTAAAATGCCCCAAAATCTGAAAATTCCCACCAGAGACCACAAAATTTCCTCGAGTTCCATTAAAATCCCCTCAAAATCCCCCCAAATTGATCAAATTTGCCCCAAAATCTCCTCAAAATTGCCCAAGTCTCCTGGAAATCCTCTCAGGAACCCAAAATCTCCTCAAATTCCCCCAAAATATCCTCAAATACCCCCAAAATCTCATCAAAATCCCCTCAGTGACCCCAAAGTTCCCTTAAAATGCCCCAAAATCCCCTCAGGAACTCCAAAATTCTCTCAAAATCTCCCAAAATCTCCTCAAATTCCCCCCAAAATTCCCCTCAGGCACCACAAAACCTCCTCAGAATTCCCTTAAAATCCACCAAAATCTCAAAATTCTCCTGAGGGACCCCAAAATTAACTCAGAGGCCTCAAAATCCCTCAGGGATGCCAAAATCTCCTCAAAATCCCCCAAATTCACTCAAAAATCCCATCAAATTCTCCAAAATCCCCCAAAAATCCCCTCAGGAACCCAAAATCTCCTTAAATTCCCCAAAACCCCCTCAGAAAGCCCCAAATCCCTCAGGAACCTCAAAATCTCCTCAAAACCCATCAAAATCCCTCAGAAACCCCCAAATCCACTCAAAATCCCCCAAAATTCCCTCAGAAACCTCAAAATCCCTCAGGAACCTCAAAGATCCCTCAAAATCACCACAAAATGCCCCAAAATCTCCTCTGAATTCCATCAGAAATCCTAAAAATTCTTTGAAATCTGCCAAAATCCCTCAGGGACACAAAAATCTCCTCTAAACCCTTAAAAATCACCTCAAACTCCTTCCAAATCCCCTCAAGGACCCCAAAATATTTCCAAAACCACTTTAAAATCCCCAAAAAACCTCCTCAGAGACCTCAAAACTCCCTTAAAATGCCCCAAAAATCCCTCAGGGACCCCACAAATCCATCAAAATCCCCACAAAATACCCCAAAATCTCCTCTAAATTACATTAGGGAGCCCAAAAATCCCTTCAAAACTGCTAAAATCCCTCAGGGACCCCAAATTCCCTTAAAATGCCCCCAAATCTCTCAAGACCCCCAAAATTTCTTAAAATCCCCCCAAATCCTTCAAAATCCCCCCAAACACCTCAAAATCTCAAAAAATCCCCTCAGGAACACAAACTTGCCTCAAAATCCCCCTAAATCCCCTCAGGAACCCAAACTTCTTCAAAAATCCCCTCATGGACCCCAAAACCTCCTCAAAACCCCTCAAAATTTCCCCAAATCCCATTAGGAACACAAAATCCCCTCAAAATCACCTCAGGGACCCCCAAAATCCCCTCAAAATTTCCAAAAATCTCAAGTTCCCCCAAAATCTCCTCAGATTCCCCAGAATTCCCCAAAAATGCCCTCAGGAATCTAAAATCTCCTCAAAATTCCCCAAAATCCCCTCAAATTCCCCTCAGAGATCCCAAAATTTCCTTAAAATGCCCCAGATTCCCTCATGGTCCCCAAAGTCTCCTCAAATTCCCTTCAAATGCCCCAAAATCTCAAAATTCCCACCAGGGACCTAAATTCTCCTCAAAATCCCCCAAAATCTCCTCAGGAGCCCCAAAGTTGCCTCAAAATCCCTCCAAATTTTCTTAAAATCTCTCAAAATTCTCCCCAGGGACCCCAAAATCTCTTCAGATTCCCCCCAAATTCCCTTAAAATCCCCCAAAATTCCCTTAAAATCCCCCAAAATCTAGTCAGGGACCCCAAAATCCCCTAAATTCCCAAAAAATCCCCTCAGAAACCCAAAGTCTCCTCAAATTCCCCAAAATCTCCCTGAAATCCACTCAGAGGCTCAAAGTCCCGCAAATCCCTCAGGAATTCCAAAATCTCCTCAAAACTTCATTAAATTCTCCCAAAATCCCCCAAAAATTCCCCCAAATCCCCAAAAAATCCCCTCAGGAACCAAAAATCTCCTGAAATTCCCCCAAAATCTTCTCAAATCCCCTCAGGGACTCTGAATTTTCCTTAAAAAGCCCCAGATTCTCTGAGGGATCCCAAAATCCCATCAAAATCCCACAAAAATTCCCCCACAGACCCCAAAATCACCTCAGACTTCCCCAAACTCCTTTGAACTCCCCCAAAATCTCCTCAGAAATCCCAAAATCACCTCAAAATCCACTCAGGGACCCTGAAATCTCCCCGTAATCCCTCAAAATTCCCTTCAAATCAGGCAAAACCCTGAAATTCCCTTCAGGGCCTCTAAAACCAACCCAGGAACACCAAAAATCACTCAGAGACCACAAAATCTTCTCAGAATCCCTCAAAATCACCTCAAAACCCTCTCAGGGACCCCAAAATGTCCTCAAGATCTTAAAATTAACTCAAAATCCCCTCAGGACCCCAAAATCCATCAAAATCCTCCAGATTACCTCAAAACCCACCCAAAATCTTCTCAAAATCCCACAAAATTTCATCAAAATCCCATCAGGGCCCCAAAAATCCCTTCAAAATCCTTCAAATTGTCTCAAAATCCCCTCAGGAACCCAAAATCCTCAAAAAAACGCTTCAGGGACCCCAAATTCTCCTCAAATGTCCCAAAATCTCCTCACAACCCCCGAGAGACACAAAAAATCTCTTGAAAACCCTTCAAATTCCTCCCAAGTCCCAGAGAATCCTCCAAAATCCCCTCAAAAATCACCCAAAATCCCCTGAAAAGCCCCAAAATTCAGTCAGGGACCAAAAAATCTAAAAATCCCCCAAATTCCCCCATTGCCCATTTAAGGAAACATTGCAAGGCCCCGCCCCTTCCACCCTGCCCCCTTCAGGCCCCGCCCCTTTTACCTTTTATGGATTGCCATCAGAGCCCCCTCGTGGCCGTCCCGCAGCCCAGCCGGGCCCGGCTCCGCCCCCAGCAGCTGAAGCTCCGCCCCCAGCAGCCAAAGTTCCGCCCCTCGCTGAAGCTCCGCCCACCACCGGCTCCATTGTTCCCTGAGGCCCCGCAATGTCACTGTGCTCCCCTTGGTTCCACAGGGCCCCACAGTGGGACAATGGACTCTTGGTTCCATGAGGTTCCTCAGTCCCAGTGGTCTCCTTGGATCGACAGTGTCACAGTGGCCCCATGGCTCCATGTGGCCAGGCTGTGTCACAATGGCTCACAGTTCCATGAGGCCACACAGTTTAACAAGGGACCCATGGATCCATCAGGCCGTCCTGTGTCACAATGGACTTGTGGTTCCATGAGCTCTCACACTGCCAGCAGCACTCTCCTTGGTTCTGCAGTGTCACCATGGAGCCTTTGTTCCATGAGGTTCCGCAGCAGAACACGGTCACCTTGGTTCCGTGAGGTTCTGCAGTGTCACCATGGACCCATGGTTCCACCAGGCCTTGCTGTGTCACAATGGCCCCTTGGTTCCAAGAGATTTCTCAGGGTCACAATGGTCTCCTTGGATCCACAGTGTCACAATGGACCATTGGTTCAATGTGGCCCCAATGTGCCAAAATGGATTTTGGTTCCATGGAATTCAGCTGTGTCACCATGGACCCTTTGTTCCATGAGTTTGCTCAGTGTCACAGCTGACTCCTTGGTTCTCTGAGGCCCTACTGTCACCAAATCTCTGAAATATCAGAATAAGGCTACCAAACACTAATTTGCTATTTCAGAGAGAATCATTTATTCAGGCTTAAGGTTCAACATGGGATAACTCCTAACCTTATGTGGACATGGAATTCTACCAGTGTGTTGCTTATATACAGTCCCTAAATGTGAATTACAATTTACCCATTTCCATAAAATCCACCCCAAGTTCCCAGATTCAGTCCTTGTTTTCTCAGTCCCTGCACCCTTGAGCCAGATGTCTTCTTCTTCTCTTCCAACCATCCTTGCTGGGAAAGCAGCCCCTGCATGCCTTGTTCCTGTGCTGAAAGTTCACAGGCAGGGTAAACATGGAATGAACCCTTTTGGTATCAGCCTCAGGCTCTGTGTGGGCAGGCAGAGGCAGGCAGGAGGCAGAGCTGTCAGCAAAGGAAGGGCCCAGCCAGGTGGGGCAGCCGGGGGATGCCGACAGCCTGCAGGGACAGAGGTGCAGGGCAGGGACACCGTAGCACAGCCTGGGCTGCACAGGGCACAGGGATGGGCAGCAGCTGCAAGACAGCCCTGCCAGAGCCAACTTGGGCAGCACTTTGACCATGGCTGCTGGGCCTGGGCCTGAGGCAGGAGCAGGAGACAAGTGACCCTTGCAGGCCTGGGGCCTCACTGCCTCCTTGTCCCTGCTCAGCAGCCTGGCAGGGGCCGCCCCATGCTCCTGCCCTTGGCATTGCACATCCCCACATGCCAGTGCCCATGCCGGGAAGAGCCCTGAGCAAGGAGGGAGGGACAGGATCTGCCTGGCCAGGGGCTGGGGCTCAGGCCTTGGCCCTTTGCTGTTGAAAGCGAAGGGAGACGACCCATCTTTGTTGATCAGCATCGACTCCAATTTATTGATCAAATCAGTCACCTTTTATAAAAGTGGTAATTAACTTCATGCATATTGCAAAATTCAAGCTCATGATAGGCTACAGAGAAAACTCTAACCCCTCCTTTTGTTTACAATACCTGTGGCTTGTTTATTGAAACCAAGACCAGTGTTCTCACCGTGATATGAAAAGTTCTCAAAACCTTCATATCTGTTCCCAGAGCAGCTATCAGTTCCCAGAGCAGCCACGGACAGAATGTTTACTTGTTATGAGAAGACTGAGAATCTTGTTGTTTATAAAAAATAGGCTTGAGAACCTAATTATTTACAGAATCAAGCCTGGGAACTGCTGCTTTACAGCTGCCTTTTACTTTTCCATCAGCTGTATACCTTCATGGCCTCTTTCTTTAAGCCATGTCTGAACCAGGCTCTCCACACTTTGCATTCCTCAAACACATCCAGGTTTTTTCAGCACCGAGACACCTTTGCCTTGCTTGTCCCCAGCTGGCATCACTGCCTCCAACGTTCTGCTCTACCTGGAACCTGGGGACAATTTCTCAGTTGTGTCCCTCTGTGGGACCCATTAAACCTTCAAGAAAATTTGGAGTTTAAATTTAACTTTGAGTTCTTGAGAAGTGTTTTGAAGACACTCACAAGGACTGAGTCTGATGTAAACAACAGCAAAGCCCTGAGAGGGTCATTAAAGTTTTCCTAGTCCAGTTATGGAGAAAGATTTCAAAGAGCAGTAATAAAATATACATTCTCATTTTAAAGGGTGTCTTTTATTAAATTTCTCCTTAGAGCAGAGGTGATTGCAGCATCCTGTGATTGATATTGACCCACGGTCTCTCCTCAGCAGCTCTGGCCTGCTCACAGAAGCTGTGCCTGGAGCTCTGACCCAGTGTGGACAACCTTGCTCCACATTGCCCAGCCCCATCCTGTCTGTCCTCACTTGCCTGGGCCCTGCTGTGCTTGCAGAGCTGGCTGCACCCAGCCTCAGAGGTGTTTTCCCTTTTTGTACTTTTTGCAGCAATCTCAAACTCCTGAGTTTCCCCAGTGCAAACAGGCACACTGCTCAGGTGTGTGCCAGCCCCAGGTGCCACCAAAGGCACTGCAGAGCTGCCCTGGGCCAGCTGTGAGGGTGGATCATCAGCCCAAGCTGCACTGGGCACTGCAAGGGGCTGTGGCCATGGGCACTGCACTGACCCCACTGCTGGGTTTGGCTGTCACGGCCACCGAGAGAAATGAAACTGTCCTTGGAAACACTGGGGAGGACTGGGACATACTGGGGACACTGGGAGATATTGGGACAAACTGGGGACACTGGGAATGCTGTGGGAGACACTGGGACATACTGGGAGTGACACTGGGGGATATTGGGACAACCTGCGAATACGGGGAGTGCGAAAGGGGAATCTCTGTGGACTGGGAATGGACTCTGGGGGTGCACTGAGCCAGACTGGGACATACCAGGACATACTGGGAGTAATACTGGGGGATACTGGGTCAAACTGGAGACACTGGGGCCATTGCAGGGAGGACTGGGGACACTGGGGCATCGTGTCGATGACACTGGGGGGAAGTGGGAGGGACTGGTAATCAGCTCAGGTGTATTGGGAGGGACTGGGCTGTACTGGGAGGGACTGGAGGGGCACTGGGTTTGTACTGGCTTCTACTTGGGATGAACTGCACTGTACTGGCGTTGTATTGGTCTGCACTCGGGATGAACTGGACTGTGCTGGGAGGGACTGGAGAGGTTGAATGGGCTGTTCCCGCCTCCACTGCATCCCATTTGCTGAGATTCCCGCCCATCATCGCCCGAATCCAGCATCCCATTTGCTGAGACTCCCGCCCATCATCGCCCGAATCCAATCAGCACCACAGAACGCAGACTCGGGGACGGCGCCTACGGTAGCCACAACTCCCGTCATACCCCGCGGCCCGATTGAGCCCCATTGGAGTCGGGACTGCAACTCCCGTCATGCCCCGCGCTCCACAGAACCCCGGGATCCGCCCCCCCTTTGTCCTTTAAGTATCCCCCAGACCCTCCAGGATCCCTCAGTGCCCCCTCAGCGCCCATTCGGGACACCCCAAAAGCGTCCCCGGACCCCCTGAGTTTTCCCAACCCCACAGATGCCCGGTACAGCCACTTCTGGGAATTCATCTCCTCTCCTCTCCCAGAGCCCCTCAGAACACAGTCCGGCGCCGTGCGCTGCGCCCTAAAGAGCCCGGTTAGAGCTCCCCAAGATCTCCGCAAGTGCTCCTGAACCATTTGCGTTCCCCCGAGGACCTCAAGTCGTGGCTCGGACGCAGAAGTTTCCCCGAAGAGCCTTCCTGCACCTGCAAATGCCGCGTTCGAGCCACTTTCGGGACTACGGCTCCCATCATGCTCCGCGGTGCACGTCCAGCGCTGTTTGAGCCGGGACTTCATCTCCCATCATGCACCGCGCCTCCACTGAGAGCCATTGCAACTGCGCCTCGAACTCCCGTGATGCTCGGCGGCCATGATAAACTGCAATACACCCGCGCCTTCAACTCCCATCACCCCCCGCGCCCCACAGAGCCCCGCCAGAGCCCCCCAAGGGCCCGCCCGGATCCCGAAGGGCCCCAAATTCCCCTCCCTGACCTCCAAGGGCCCCCCTGGACCCCCAAGTGCTGCCCCTGACCCCGAACTGTCCCTCGGAATCCTGAGTGCCCCTCCAAGTACCCACCCGGCTTCCCAAGTGTCCTCCAGACCCTCAAGTTCTCTCTGAATTCCCTCCCCAGACCCAAAACTGCCCCAAATGTGCCCCAGAAAGTTCTGCACAGACCCCAAATGGCCCTTTTTACCGTGTCTGTGAAAATGATTTAAAAAAAATCACAAAAGGATTTTAAATGGTACTAATTAGCATAAAGAAGGAGAAATCAATAGCCACACTGCTCAATGAATTAATGAAGGGAATTATGTTACTTAGAACCAATGACCAATAATTTTTTTGCTTGCTAAAAAGGTATGGACTTTAAAGTATAAATATTACAATTTGGTAATACAAATATAGAATAATACTATTATAAATAGGAAAAAGAATTTAAATTTTATGAATTCAGTAAATTTTCTTTTTAAGGGGAAAGGCATAATTATTTTTATGTGTTGGGATGTCAGTCTGTAAGAGATGGTCCAAAGATCCCTCATCTGCCTCACAGCTGCCGTCAAGGACGGAGATTGAAGCACTCCCCAAGGACGGAGACTGAGACCCTTCAAATTCTAACCCAGGAGTGCTGGCCTGACTGGAGTGGGATGTCTGCCATGGGAAGCGGGATGTTTCCCATAGGATTCAGTCCAGAAACAACGGGCCCTGCTCACTGCTGGCACCGGTTTGTGCTGTTCAGAACTGGACTGTCTGTACCTGTTCCAAATGGATTTATTCTCCACTGTTCCCTCCATGTGCCGTCCTCCTCCCCTCCTGGCGGTGGATTATAAAAGAGCTTTGAGTTAACCAAAGACTTTGAGACTCTCCCCGATGTGACCAGACGGATCTATTGGCACGACCACGTTTCATCTCTATGTTGGCAGCTATTCCCCCCTTCCTTTTCTCTGTCTCTCTATCCTTTATCTCCTTTCTAATCCTTGTGTTACATCTGCTGTGGGCACTCACTAAAAGGTGCATTTGTTTTGGTTAATACTGAAAGTCCCCTGCTGTGTGTCTTTGCACCCTGAGATCAGTGAAACGAATCATTGTGACCCCTCTTGTACCAGGGGATGGTGACACGGCCTGATGGGGTTGCTGCCCACAGCGTGTGAACGTGACCTTCTTGGTGGTGACTGCACTGCTTCATCTGCTCTTGCTTTCTGGTCTCCCTATCCCAGAATTACCTTTGACACCTGCTTTTCTTATATTGTGGTTCTCTGTAGTTCCTTCAATAGTCAGCCCTTCCTAAATTCACTCTTGGAATAGGGGATTATCACCTTCCCATCATATCGAGTGCATTTGAATGCACTTGAATGCATTTTGCCTGCATTCAAAATATGGTCCCTGTTTTTGATTTACTGGGGAATCCCTGTTTGTATTTTCTACCTCTGTCAAGGCTGGGATTGAAGGTACTTGAGATGATATTTCGTGTTCAGATTCAGGTGGTTTTTGTTTCTCATCAGTGACACAGCCTCACAACCATGAGTTCTGCAGCCTTTCATCTAAGGCACAGAATGGCTCCCTGTCTCTTGTTACAAGGCCTGGATGGTGCCAAGGAGACCATGGTGATACTGGGGATCCAAGGAAACCGTGGTGACACCATGGAAACTCATGGAACCATGGGCATTGTGACACAGCAGGGCTTCATGGAACCAAGGAGTCAATTGTGACACTGAACAACTTCAGGGAACCAGGAGTCTCTTGTGACACAGGGGGTACTCATGAAACCATGGAGACCATTTTGAAACTTCAAGGCCTGATGGAACCAAAGGGTCATTGTGGCACTTCTGAGCCTTGGAAGCAAAGGGACCACAGTGACACAGTGGGGCTCTGTGGAACCAAGGGGCCATTGTGACAGTGTGGAGTGTCATTGAACCACCTGTCCATGGTGACACTGCAGGGCCTGATGGAATCATGGACACCATTGTGACACTACAGGGTGTCATGGAAGCAAGGGGCCATTGTCACACTCTGGGGCCTCTTGGGATCCAAGGGCAGTTGTGATACCATGGAAATTACGGCAACTGTGGCACCATGAAACCAAGGAGACCATTGTGACCCCACAGGACCACATGGAACTAAGGATTCATGGAACAGTGCAGGACACATGGAACCGAGGGGCCATTGTGTAGCTGTAGAACCAAAAGAGCCCATTGTGACACTGTGGGCCCCCATGGATCCAAAGGTCCATTTTGACATTGCAGGGCCTCATGGAATCCTGGAGACCACTGTGAAACTTTGAGGCCTTGTTGAATTAAGTGGCCCTGCAGGGCCTGATGGAACCAATGAGACCCCATAGAACCAAGGGTCCATTGTGACCCTGTGGTACCAAGGTGTCGTGGGTTGACCCAGGCCAAATGCCAGGCATCCATGTGGGCTGCTCACTCACTCCCCTCTGCAGCTGGACAAAGAAAATTTAATAAAGGGTTCATGGGTTGAGATAAGGACTGGGTGAGATCACTCATCAAGTACTGTCCTGGGAAAAACAGGCTTACTTAGAGATGTGAAATTCATTTATTACTAACAAGGTCAGAGCAGGAAAAGGGGAAATAAAATAAGTCCCTTTCCTCCCTCCTTCCAGCTCTGCCTCCTACCCCAGCAGTGCAGGGAGACAGGGAATGGGGGTTATGGTCTCTTCATGACCCATGGCTTCTGCCCCTGCTCAGGGAGAGGAGTGGTTCCCCTGCTGCACCGTGGTCCCTCCCAAGGGAGACAGTTCTGCAGGAGCTTCTCCCATGTGAGTCCATTTCAGGGGCAACAGCCCTCTCCAAACTGCTGCAGTGTGAGTCCATGCCAGGGACAACAGTCCTTCCCAAACTGCTGCAGCATGGGTCACTCTTCCAGGGGGTGCATTCCTCCAGGGACAGGCTGCTCCAGCCTGGGAGCAGGGCCCCTCTCTCCATGGCTCTCCTGCAGGATGCCTGGGTCTCCAGGGCCTGGAGCAACTCCTGCCCCTCCTTCTGCACTGACCTGGATGTCTGCAGAGTTGTTCTTCTCCATGGAGACCCCATGCCAGGGGTGGTTGCCATGGACACCAGCTCAGGCCTGCAGCCACAGCCCGTTGCCATGGCAACCATTGGCAGCCCCATCCCCAGGCTCATGGGATCCCAGAACCACAGAATTGGCTGAGCTGGGAGGGACCCATCAGGATCCTCCAGTCCAACTGCTGGCCCTGCACAGGACACCCCAACAATGCCAGCCTGAGCCTGGCAGCGCTGCCCAAACGCTGCTGCAGTTCCGAGAGCCCTGGAGCTGGGACCCTTCCCTGGAGAGCCTGGGCAGGGCCCCAGCAGCCTCTGGGCAAAATCCTTTTCCTGACATCCAACCTGAGCCTGCCCTGACTCAGCTGCAGCCGTTCCCTCCACTCCTGTCCCTGGGCACCAGAGGGAAGAGGTTCCCACAGCACCAGCCAGGGACCCGCTCCCAAGGCTGTTGCCATGGCCAGCAGGGCTGGGACCAGCTGGGATGCTTGGTTTCCATGGGCCGGGGTTCAGGAATGGGATTCAGCAATTTCCTGCCCCCACTAAAACCACGCTGCCCTCGCTGCCCTCCCGCCTCCCATGGAAAGGACAAAAGGCAAAGATTCTGGGCTGGGATAAGAACAATTTACTGGAAACACAACGAGATAAGGAACAAACAGGAACAGCAACAATATTGATAACAGAAGGGATAAGTAAAACTATTTGCAGAGAAAACTAAAACATCAACAATTGGCTCTTCACGGCAATATATTTCCTCCTGTCTGCAAAGGACACCCTTCTCCCTGGGGTGAGAAAGAGTCTCTTTCCTGCCCCTGGCAATGACCTGAGGTAGGAGTGAATGTAATGACAGGGCCATAGCCAGACCCTCATATTCTTCCATCCCACATCATGTCATTGGCAGGGGCAGGAAAAGGGACAGGTGTCTTCCTAGCATGGATCACAGGGAACATGGATCACCAGGGCTCTTTCCAATATGGGTCCTCCAATGAGGGATGAAGCTGGAGCTGGGCATGAAGCTCTTCTGCTCTTCTGTCAGTTGGGGCACTGACAGAACGTCCCTTACCAGTGCTTCCATTGGTGACTGGTCAAGTCAGAGCTCTGGGTGAAATTCTTCCCACACTGGGGACACTCGAAGGGCCTCTTCCCTGTGTGGATGCGCTGGTGCCTGATGAGGGTGAACTTATGCTTGAATCCCTTCCCACAGTCAGGGCAGCGGAAGGGCCTCCCCTCTGTGTGAATCCGCTCATGGAGACGGAGATTTGAGCTGGTCTGAAACCTCTTCCCACACGTGGGGCACTTGTAGGGCCTCTCCCCAGTGTGGATGCGCTGGTGGATGATGAGGTGGGACTTGCGCTTGAAGCCCTTCCCACACTCAGGGCAGCAGAAAGGCCTCTCCCCAGTGTGAATGAGCTGGTGCCTGAGGAGATCGGAGCTGGTCCGAAAGCTCTTCTGGCACTCGGGACACTCGTAGGGCCTCTCCCCGGTGTGGATGCGTTGGTGGGTCACAAGGGTAGACCTGTAACTGAAGCCCTTCCCACATTCCCCGCACTTGTAGGCCCATTCCCTGGTGTGGATCATCTGGTGGCTGATCAGGGTGCTGCTCTGCCTGAAGCTCTTCCCACACACTGAGCACTTGTGGGGATTCTCCCCATCATGAAGCTGCTCATGGACCACCAGCTCTGTGCTCTGGCTGAAGCTCTGTTCACCTTCCTGGCTCAGGGTGGGTCTTTCCTCCTCAGCACACCCTGGTCTGGGTTTTGAGCCCCTCTTCCTGTGGAATCTCTGGGGATTATCCTCCCCATTGAATTCCTGTGTCATGGAGCTGCTCAAAATGGCCTCCTCCTCCAGGTTCTGCCGTGGGGATTTGTCCTCCCTGGTCTCCATCCTCAGCTTCTTCTCTGGGGGAGGAAGGACAAGGAGAGGATGGGATTTGCCTCCACGCCCGAGGGAAGGGGAAGGAGATCCCCCCAATGCATCCCCGTCAGGACAGCGTTGGCAGCAGGGTTGTCCTGCAGCCGGGGGCCGTGCTGGGCTGGGAGATGGAGCAGGAGAGAGGGGGAAGCGGGCACTGACTTCCTCCTCACCTGCCTGGGTGTCCTGGGGCATCTTCCTCTTCCTTGCAGTCTCTCCCTCCATCTGGCTAAATTTTAGGAATGGGAAATTCTGTTTTGGGAGGAAAACAAGAAATGAGCACACTAAATTTTGTACCAGATTGAAGGCAAACCAGGGGGAGAGTCTGAGTCAGAATTCCAATTCAAAAACAAAATTAGGATCAAGGCAATGATACAGAAACACTGCCTTAAACTGACAGAGTCAGGATATAACCTGACACCATGTTGGTCAGGGTGGTGGCTGCAGTCCTGTTGGAGTGATGAACGTGATTCTGTCCAAGAAGTGATGCTGTAGAAGGGTCTGGTCTTCCTCTGCAGGTCCACTGGTGGTTATGGAGCTCTTGTCCTCTGGGAACCCAGTAGGCAAGGTGCTGCTGGTGTTGCCAGCCTCAGCTTATATCCAGGTAGGAATGCTTGGATCCTCCCCCTGGCGGGCGGAGCATCCCACAATGGGATGATGGAATTTTATCAGTCCTGCAGTGACACTCAATGGCCCATTCTCAGAAGATATCTCCCCTGGAGGGCGTTATCAGGGGTGAGTCATGGAAGAGATAAAGAACACTGCCCCACCTGTTTATAGCAGTTGATGGAGATGGTGATTGAAAATATGCATGTGGTTACATCTTGCATTGCAGCCTGAAACAGTGGGGTAATCCCTGCTCAGGGGGTGAACACCACCCCCCTTACCCAGACTGGGTCAGGTGTAAATCCCCCACCCCAGGAAGGCCACACACACAGGGGACAACGTCACACTTGCCCTGCTCCAGGTGAGGTCTCTGTCCCTGTCACTCCCTTACTCTCCCCACTTTTCTCTTTCTTTCCAGCTCTCTCTCTACCTCACATTTACTGTTCAATAAAATCCACCTTGGATTTGGTCTTGTTAGTATCGTAATTGGGGCAGAGGAATCTCTCCAACAATTTTCTTAAGCAGATTGCGACATTATTTTGCCATGGTGGGTTCAGGGCACTGTTGTCTGACCCCAAGTGCCTTTGACAACAGCATGGTTCCCTCCTCTGAGGAGGTTATGGTTCTCTCTGGAGGAACTCTTGGAAACTTGGACACAGCTTCCTCCGAGCACCTTATGGGAGAACTGATGAGGAAAATGGCTGTTGTAGGTGGCCAGTGAAAAAGAAAATATTTTGTTGTCCTTCCTTGAAAAGTTTGTTAAAATCACTGGAGAAAAGGGAGCAAATGTTACCAGCGAGACTGACAAGGTTCATTCACCCCATGGTGAGGAACACAAGGCTCCTAAAAGTCCAACAAAAAGCGCAATTCAAGTAGCTAAATTCCCAAATAACTCTGGAATTCACAGGCTTGGGTTCTTTGCCAAATGTGAGCATCATTATTCTCTTCATCCCTGTCACCTTTGTGACAGCTACATAGAGTTTCCCCTTCCTTTAAATAATCTGTATTGGGCCTAATTTCCACTTTTATTTTATTGGAACCTACCAGCAGCTGAGCTGGAGCTGTGCAGGTACCAATGAAACTTGGAATTGCCAGAGAATTTCTTCTATTGTCAGTTTATTCCTGTTTGGGATTTGTTTGCATTTCCATCACATGTGACTCTCGGGAAAATCAAATATTCATCAAAGTATTTTATGTAGGATTAAGTTTGATTTATGCCTAGTTTATTTTGTCCAGTGCCCTGGGGATGCTCAAGGGATCTCTGTGCCTCTTGCCCTGGGGGACGCTCAGGAGGAATTTGTTGCGATTGTCCCTGTCCCTGTCACCCTAGCCCATGCCCTGGGAGTGTCCTTGTCCGTGTCACCCCAGGCCATTCCCCAGGGGGTCTCCATCATTCTCACCCCAGGAAATGCCTGGGGGGTCTCCCTCCCTCTCACCCCTGTGCCAGGGGGTGCTCGGGCCAGTGTCTGTCCCTCTCAGCCCAGGGGATGCTCAGGGGTCTCTGTCCCCTCACCCTGGGGGATGCTCGGGGGGTCTCCATCCCTCTGGCCTCAGGCAATGCCTGTGCAGGGCTGGGGACCAGGGGCTCTGTGTCCCTCTCACCGCTGAGGGTGCTCGGGGCTGGGGGGGCTCTCCCACCTTCTCACACCTGGGGAGGCCGGGGGGGTCTCTGTCCCTCTCAGCCCTGCTGTGACCCCCACCCAAACCTCATCGGGGTCAGAGAGATGGAGACACCCCCAAACCCCCAGAACGGCAGAACCTGTGATTTGGCTTGGGGCTGAGGATTTAGGAAGGGGCTGGAATTGGGGCTGGGCTTGGAGTTGGGGCTGAGATTTGGATTAGAGCTGGGATTGGGGTTAAGGCTGGACATGGGGTTGGCTTTAGGGCTGGGGTTGTGATTGGGTCTGGGGCTAAACAAGTTTGGCACTGGGATGAGAATAAATACAGAACTGTGAGTGTGTCTAAACATGGAGTGAGATTGAGACCAGGATCAAGGTCAGGTTTGGGACTGAGCTCACCCAGAGTGGGACAGGGGGGATGTCACTGTGGGATGTCCCTGGCATTGTCCCAGCCCTCCTCAGGCACCTGCACACATGGGGGGCAGCTGGGTGCTCCAAGATCCAGGTGCTCCCACGCTCCCACCTCAATATGAGGTGAGCATTCCCTGAAGGCAGCCCTGACTTTGACCCTTGGGGCTCTGATATCAGCTGTCACATCCCTGTGGGAGCAGCTACAGACAGGAGGAGAGATTTCCCCCCCACCTAATTCAAGTGGAAAGATGAAGCCCAGCTGCCCTTTTCTTCTGGTGCCTCCTCCTCTCCTTTGGCAAGGATGTCAAACTCACCAGAAGCAGGAAAATCCCCATTCCCTGTGTCCTAGAAGGCTCGGGAATGCCCCTCTGGGATCCATGGCACACACTCCCAGGGGCTGGAATTCCAGTTCCCTGCCAGCAAAAGGTGTTCCTGCCCAGGAAGGAAAAGCTCTCAAGAAGGAGCCAAAAGCCAAGTGGAGCAAGATCCTACAGTGATGTTTCACTGCCAGCCTTCATATCTTCACCCATAGTTGTTATAGGTCCTGGATTGGGAATTAAATCAGGGCAGGGTCTTTGGTGGGAGCTGCCCTGGGTCAAGGGAGATGCTGAGAGAGAAACAGAGCAGGCAAAGAAAGGTAGGGGAGAAAGGAGGGCACAAACACAATCAGCCGAGAAGGTGGCACTCTGAAAACAAACCAGAACTGACTGAAAAGGAATATGACAGAAAGAAATAATTTTGCACATTTTATTTCCTATCAAAACACAATTTCTTCCCATTCTCACAAACCTCTTGCCATTGTCATTCAGCAGAGCTATCAGAAAATTCTTCACTCTGAGTGGATGTTCCAGGCTGCAGCTACAAGGAAACAGGGAATGGGGATTTTCCTGATCCTGGGGAGTTTGACATGCTCAGCTGAGGAGAGGAGGAGGCACCAGAAGAAAAGGGCAGCTGGGCTTTTTCCATCCACAAGTTCAGCCCTTCTGGGGGTTTGGGGGTGTCTCCATCCCTCTGACCCCGATGATGTTTGGGTGGGGGTCACAGCAGGGCTGAGAGGGACAGAGACCCCCCCGGCCTCCCCAGGTGTGAGAAGGTGGGAGAGCCCCCCCCAGCCCCGGGCACCCTCAGCTGTGAGAGGGACACAGAGCCCCTGGTCCCCAGCCCTGCACAGGCATTGCCTCAGGCCAGAGGGATGGAGACCCCCCAAGCATCCCCCAGGGTGAGAGGACAGAGACCCCCGAGCATCCCCTGGGCTGAGAGGGACAGAGACTGCCCCGAGCACCTCTGGCACAGGGTATGAGAGGGAGGGAGACACCCAGACACCCCTCAGCATCCCCTGGGATGAGAATGATGGAGACCCCCTGGGGAATTGCCTGAGGTGACAGGGACAAGGACACTCCCAGGGCATGGCCTGGGGTGTCTGGGAGAGAGACAATCCCAACAAATTCCTCCTGAGCGTTCCCCAGGGCAAGAGGCACAGAGACCCCTTGAGCATCCCCAGGGCACTGGACAAAATAAACTAGGCATAAATCAAACTTAATCCTACATAAAATACTTTGATGAATATTTGATTTTCCCGAGAGTCACATGTGATGGAAATGCAAACAAATCCCAAACAGGAATAAACTGACAATAGAAGAAATTCTCTGGCAATTCCAAGTTTCATTGGTTCCTGCACAGCTCCAGCTCAGCAGCTGGCAGGTTCCAATAAAAGAAAAGTGGAAATTTGGCCCAATACAGATTATTAAAAGGAAGGGGAAGCTGTTAGTAGCTGTCACAAAGGTGACAGGGATGAAGAGAATAATGATTCTCACATTTGGCAAAGAACCCAAGCCTGTGAATTCCAGAGTTATTTGGGAATTTAGCTACTTGAGCTGGGCTTTTTGTGGGATTTATAGCAGCCTTGTGTTCCTCACCATGGGGTGAATGAACCTTGTCAGTCTCACTGGTATCATTTGCTCCCTTTCTTCCAGTGATTTTAACAAACTTTTCAAGCAAGGAAAACAAAATATTTTCTTTTTCACTGGCCACCTACAACAGCCATTTTCCTCATCATTTCTCCCATAAGTTGCTCAGAGGAAGCTGTGTCCAAGTTTCCAAGAGTTCCTTCAGAGAGAACCACAACCTCCTCAGAGGACAGGAACCATGCTGTTGTCAAAGGCACGTGGGGTCAGACAACAGTACCCTGAACCCACTATGGCAAAATAATGTCGCAATCTGCTTAAGAAAATTGTTGGAGAGATTCCTCTGCCCCTATTAAGGTGCTAAAAAGACCAAATCTAAGGTGGATTTTATTGAATGTAAATGTGAGGTAGAGAAAGAGATGGAAAGAAAGAGAAAAGGGGGGAGAGTAAGGGAGTGACAGGGACAGAGACCTCACCTGGGGCAGGGAAAGTGTGACGTTGTCCCCTGTGTGTGTGGCCTTCCTGGGGTGGGGGATTTTCACCTGACCCAGTTTGGGTAAGGGGGGTGTTGTTCACCCCTGAGCAGGGATTACCCCACTGTTTCAGGTTGCCATGCAAATGCATGTTTTCAATCCCCATCTTCATCAACTGCTATAAACAGGTGGGGTAGGGTTCTTTATCTCTTCCATGACTCACCCCTGATAACACCCTCCAGGGGAGATATCTTCTGTGAATGGGCCATTGAGTGTCACTGCAGGACTGATAAAATTCCATCATCCCATTGTGGGATGCTCCGCCCAGGGGGAGGACCCGAGCATTCCTACCTGGATATAAGCATAGGCTGGAAATACCAGGAGCAGCTTGCCTACTGGATTCCCAGAGGACAAGAGCTCCATAACTAACCACTGGACCTTCAGAGGAAGACCAGACCCTTCTACAGGATCACTGCTCTGACAGAATCACGTTCATCACTCCAACAGGACTGCAGCCACCATTTAATAGGACTGCAGCCAGCACCGTGACCAACAGGGTGTCAGGTTATATCCTGACTCTGTAAGTTTAAGGCAGGGTTTCTGTATCATTGCCTTGATCCTAACTTTGTTTTTGAATTGTAATTCTGGTTTAGACTCTCCCCCAGGTTTGCCTTCAGTCTGGTGCAAAATTTAGTGTGCTGATTCCTTGTTTTCCTCCCAAAACGGGATTTCCCATTCCTAAAACGTAGCCAGATGGAGGGAGAGACTGCGAGGAAGAGGAAGATGCCTCAGGACACCCAGGCAGGTGAGGAGGAAGTGAGTGCCCCTTTCCCCCTCTCTCCTGCTCCATCTCCCAGCCCAGCACGGCCCCCAGCTGCAGTACAACCCTGCTGCCAACGCCGTCCTGCTGGGGATGCACTGGGGGGATCTCCTTCTACTTCCCTCTGGCACGGAGGCAAATCCCATCCTCTCCTTGTCCTTCCTGCCCCAGACAAGGAGCTGAGGATAGAGACCAAGAAGGACAAATTCCCCCAAAAGAACCTCGTGGAAGAGGCCATTTTGTGCAGTGCCACGGTGCAGAATTCCAACTGGGAGGAAATGCCTCAGAGATCCCACAGGAAGAGGGGCTCCAAAGCCAGCCCAGTGTGCTCTGAGGAGGAAAGACCCACCCTGAGCCATGAAGGTGGACAGAGCTTGAGCCAAAGCTCAGCGCTGGTGGTCCATGAGCAGCTTCATGATCGGAAGAAGCCCTACAAGTGCTCAGAGTGTGAGAAGAGCTTCAGGCACAGCAGCACCCTGATGAGCCACCATATGATCCACACCGGGGAATGGCCCTACAAGTGTGGGGAATGTGGGAAGGGCTTCAGCTACAGCTCCGCCCTCATCACCCACCAACGCATCCACACTGGGGAGAAGCCCTACGAGTGTGCCCAGTGTCAGAAGAGGTTTCAGACCAGCTCCAGTCTCCTCCAGCACCAGCAGATTCACACAGATGAGAGGCCCTTCCGCTGCCCTGACTGTGGGAAGGGCTTCAAGCGCAACTACACCCTCGTCAGCCACCGGCGCATCCACACTGGGGAGAGGCCCTACGAGTGTCCTGAGTGTCAGAAGAGGTTTCACACCAGCTCTGATCTCCTCCTGCATGAGCGGATTCACACGGATGAGAGACCCTTCCTCTGCCCTAGCTGCGGGAAGGGCTTCAAGCGCAACTCCCACCTCATCAGGCACAAGCAGACCCACACTGGGGAGAGGCCCTACGAGTGTGGGGAATGTGGGATGAGCTTTAGCCAGAACTCTAACCTGATCTCCCACCAGAAGACCCACACCAGAGAACGGCCCTATGAATGTGGGGAATGTGGGAAGAGCTTCAGTCTGAAGTCTCTCTTGAGCTGCCACCAGAGGATCCACTCTGGGGAAAGGCCATACAAGTGTGGGGAATGTGGAATGACCTTTACTAGGAGGCCCCAATTGATCATCCACCAAATGACCCACACTGGGGAGAAGCCCTACAAGTGCCCTGACTGTCAGAAGAAGTTTTATACAAGTTCTCATCTCCTCCAGCACCAGCGGATTCACACAGATGAGAGGCCCTTCCGCTGCCCTGACTGCGGGAAGGGCTTCAAGCACAACTCCACCCTCATCACCCACCGGCGCATCCACACTGGGGAGAGGCCCTATGAGTGTCCTCAGTGTGGGAAGAGCTTCTCCAGCAGCTCTCACTTGGCCAGACACCAACGGAGTCAACAGTAAAAGAAACCCTGCACATGCCCCAGTTGCAGGAAGAGTTCATGCACTGCTCCAGCTTTATCCCCCATGGGAGAACCCACGTTGGGAAGAGCCCTGGGGACCCATTTTCCCTGTGATCCATGCTGGGAAGACAGCTGTACCTTTCCTGCTCCTGCCAATGATATGATGTGGGATGGAAGAACATGAGGGTCTGGCCATGGCCCTGTCATTACATTTACTCCCACCTCAGGTCATTCCTAGGGGCAGGAAAGGGACTCTCTCTCTCCCTGAAGAGAAGGGTGTCCTTTCCAGGCAGGGGAAATTGTGGCCAGGCAGACCCAGTGAATTGTGTTTAGTTTTCCCTGTAAATAGTTTTTCTTATCCCTTCTGTTATCAATATAATTTCTGTTCCATTTTTTCCTTATCTCATTGCTTTTCCCAATAAATTGTTCTTATCCCAGCCCGGGATCTTTGCCTTTTGTGCTTTCCATGGGAGGCTGGAGGGCAGTGAAGGCAGGGCGGTTTTAGCGGGAGCAGGAAATTGGGGAATCCCATTCCTGAAGCCCGGCCCATGGAAACCGAGCATCCCAGCTGGCCCCAGCCCTGGTGGCCATGGCAACAGCCTTGAGAGCGGGTCCCTGGCTGGGGCTGTGGGAACCTGTTCCCTCTGGTGCCCAGGGACAGGAGTGGAGGGAACGGCTGCAGCTGAGTCAGGGCAGGCTCAGGTTGGATGTCAGGGAAAGGTTTTTGCCCAGAGGCTGCTGGGGCCCTGCCCAGGCTCCCCAGGGAAGCTCCAGGGCTCTCTGAGCTGCAGCAGCGTTTGGACAGCACTGCCAGGCCCAGGCTGGCATTGTTGGGGTGTCCTGTGCAGGGCCGGCAGTTGGACTTGAGGATCCTGATGGGTCCCTCCCAGCTCAGCCAATTCTGTGGTTCTGGGATCCCATGAGCCTGGGGATGGGGCTGCAAATGGTTGCCGTAACATTGGGCTCTGGCTGCAGGCCCAAGCTGGTCTCCATGACAACCACCCCTGGCATGGGGTCTCCATGGAGCTGTTGAGGGACTGAGCATAGCAACAGGGGTCTGGTGATGGTTGCCATGGAAACTGACCATAGCAACGGGTCCTGGTGGTGATTGCCTGCTAGGGATCAGATTTGTCACAGGCCCTCAGAGGGGTTCCATGGGGACTTTCCAAGAGTCTCCAGGCTGTTCCAGAACTGGAATGTCACAGGCAGAGACAGGCGCTCCATGGAGACCTCCCAGGGCTTTCTGGGAATGGTAAAGAGCCCTGTGGTCAGAGGCAGTCACAGCCATTCCATGGTGACATCCCAGGGGACCTTGGGCTGCAAAGGCTCTGATCTGTCACAGGCACTCACGGGGGCTCCACGGTGACATCCCAGGAGTCCCCAGGCTGCCAAAGAGCCGGGATGTTCCAGACACTCACAGGGGTTCCTGTCATGGGCACAGTGGGAGCTTCAGGCAATGTTTATTAGAGACGCTCATGTTGGGTCACGAGGTGCAGAAAGGAGCCCCAGTAGCCCCCACAGATCCCAAAATACCCCCAAGGACCTCCAGGCTTTCTCAACTCCTTCTGTGAGAGGAGCCTTGGAGCAGTGGTTTCCAATCCCAGTTCCAGACTTTTACAGAGTTTGTGTGTAAAGAATTATAAAATTGGAATTAAATCTTTGTAGAATTTGTCCCACAGGATTAGGGATGGCAAACCAGATAGTTTTATATAAATATGTATGATATATTATGGTAATGATTAGAGAAAATTGCCTGAATCATAAATATTTAACCAGGATGTAAGAGATGTATAATATATTATACAGAGCACTAAGAAATTATTTCAAAGGAACTGCATTAAAGCAAAATCTGTAATTATGCAGAGATCGATGTTACTCCTGCAGACCAATGACTGTGTGCAAATCCCTTCGACTCAGGATGGAGCAGTGACCTTGAGGGGTGTCCCCACTGCAGGGAGGAATTTCCACACCCCCCAAGAAGGGAAATGTCAGGAGATGTTGCCATTAAAATTTGGGATGGGGCTTTTCTAGTCTGAGGTGCTGCCCTGTCAGTCAGATGTGCCCAGGCTGTGCCAGCTCAGCAGCTCTGCAGAAGCTCTCAGTGGTGTGTCACTTGGTTGTTCCTTTCTCAGGAGATTTTTCCAGCTCTGCCACAGCTTCAGCTCCCTCTGAGGATGTTGAACTTTGGGATGGAGGAGTCAAGCTGGTTTCAGCATTATTCACCCCAAAAGCAGTGTGACACCCCTCCTTCATTTCCCACTGGGGGCTTTGCAAACAGGGCCTTGCCAGAGTTGTTGGAGCCCATTGCAGGCAGAGCCTCCTGCTCCAGCAGGAACTGCCTTTTCAGTGCCATCAGCAGGGCAGGTCCTGCTGCAGGAAAAGCCCCAGGCCAGCCCCAGCACAGGGAAGGGCTCGGGCACAAGGGCAGAGTGCCGTGCTGGGAGCTGTGCCAGGGAGAGCCTGAGGCACCAAAGGCACCTTGGCAGCAGCAGCTGCTTGCAGGCCATGGCCAGAAGCCTCCCTTGGCAGCTCGGCCTGGTGGCCACCACTGCAGAGCTGCTGCCTCAGGGCTCATTCCTGGCTCGGCTCTGAAAAGCCACTTCTGCTCCAGGAGCCTGACTGGGAAGCCATTGGCCCCAGCGCCTTGGGGACAAGATATTAATGACAAAACTCTTCATGCCAGCAGAGCCATGGCAGGGGCAGAGGAAAGGGGAGAGCCTGGCCCAGGGGACAGGGCTGCCATGGTGATGGCTGCGAGGCCACTGCCCCTGCAGCAGCCTGGCTGCCCTCAGAAGACTTTCTGGGCAGAAGCGTTGTGAGGGTACCCAGCACATCAGACAACCCACAGTAAAGGAATTCTGTCCTTGGGGAGGGGATGGGGTTTCCCTATGTCAGGTTGCACAAAGTTCCTGCTCTTGGACAATTCCTGGGATGGGAAATCCACTTCTCTGGAATAACTGTTGTCGACGGAAGGGAACCAGGACATCAGTTTGATCATCACAGGCTCAATTTTATTGATCAGTACGGCGGGTTAAATACAGTTAATAATGAGCTTCATACATATTGCAAAAGTTGAGCTCAGGATTGGTCAGCTTACATATCAGCACCTACGCCTACTTCTACATTCCTATGGTTCTACTTTTGATACTTTCTACATATTCTTAGGATATATTCAGGACTAATCTCAACTCCCTATCCTCATGTTGCAGCAAGGTCACTGCTGACTCTTCCTTTTAGCTTGCTGACTGCTGACTTTTCTCCTTCAGCTTAACCAGTGGCATTATATCAGTGTGGCCTTTCTCAGCTAACCAATTATTAATAATGCTCTCCACATTTCCCCCGTTTTCTTCTTGTGCAAGGAGATTAGTTTGCCATGTTTTTGCTATTGTACGGCTGACCATGTTTTGGATACAGTTAAAGATACAAGGCAAAATAAGCAAAAACAGTAAAATTACACCCAGCAGTCCTATAGCATAGATCACAAGGTTCCTCAGCCACGGTCCGAGTCCCAGGCCTTTAAGCCATTCGTCAATTCCTAAACCGTCTTCTTTCTTAAGTTTGTGAAGTCCCTGTTGTAATTCTTTTATCTTAGTGTGAATGGACACCGAATGATCAGACAGATTCATGCAACACATTCCCTCGAACTCTTCACATCCATGTCCTTGTGCTAAGAGCAAAAAATCTACAGCAGCTCTATTTTGCAAAACAGCATGGTTAACACTTTGCACATCTGCAGTTAACATGTCTAGAATTTGTGATGTCTTGTTCAGCTCATCCCTTGCCCAGCATCCTAATTGTTTTCCTAAATTCATGGCTTTATTGGCAGATCCTCCTGGTAAGATCGTTGAAACCACCACCTGTTTGAATGTGCCCCAAAACCGTGGATCTCCTATCTTGCTGCAGTCTAAGTCATGTATGCTATGTTTTCTCCTGTTTGAATTTTGACTCAGCTGCATTAGCAAGGACACATTAGGATGAAACAGTGACAATTTTCCCAAAAAACAGGGTCCACCCTGTGGTTTAACTGGTATACCATTCCATGCCCTGTCTCCACAAATCAAAAATATTCCTGTGGGTAATTTCATTGGTGCCGTGATATTGGTGCCGTTACATTGACTGTAATGCTGTGGAGAGAATTCACTCACATTCAGGGATGAATCTAGGGTGGCCCATGTTTCTTTAGGTTGGTTTAAATTCTGAGCACCCGAAAGTTTGAAGCTAAACCATCCACCAGCTGTAGTGTTAGATATGCTGGCATTTGTACTTCCAAAAATATCCAATTCTTCAGGAGGAGAATGCAAAGAGGTGTTAAGTGATTGGATTAGTAAACATTGATGATAGCCATCACTCTGACCTGCAGTATACCCTTGTTGCACCGGCAATGTGATGTTTGACATGTTAGACATACATAAGGTTTGATTGTTTATCAAACTGCAAAATTCTCCAGGAGACCACACCGGAAGTCCCACCAGGCATGTTCGAAATGGGTTAGTGACTCCTCCAAGACTAAGACAGAGTGATGATTGGTTAGTTTGATTAGCAAGCGTTACCCATAAATTTTCCCTTGGTTGACTAAAGTGTGTTACTCCTACTGCCTCACTTGCTACAGCATTGAGCAGTATTACAAAAACAAACCTCATTTTTCTTTCTGCTTGCTTTGCTTCTCCTTTTCTTCCTTCTGCTTACGTTGTTTTTCCTTTCTTCGCTGTCTTTTCCCTGGTTTGCTAGATTGTCTATTGTAAGGCTGAGTCAATTCTTGAATATACTGATCTAATTCTAAATCAGCATCCTTGCTCACAAGTATAGCACGAGGTAAGTTTGAAGGCAAATCAGCTTTGCAGCGAGCTGCTATGATGCGTGAGGCTTTAGTAATTTCAAATATTCTAAGGTTTTCCTGTAACTTCCACCTAAGATATGCTATAACCACTTGTTCTGCACTCTCAAAGAGCTGTAATCCTGTCCGTCCTGGCAGGCCAGTACTTTGTTCAAGAGCTCTAACCCAGATATGATTTCGAATCCACTTTCCAAAACAAGATGTGCACCATAAATATCCCAATGACTTCTGTGAATACCAATAAACCTGATTACAATCTGCACAATGCAAAGCTACCCATGCATAGCATTTATCTTTATCCTTTTTGCAAACATAACAAGGAAGCGAATGTAAGTAAGGACCAGTATAAAATTGTGTATCTTCAACCCAATGCAACCAATTCAATGGTGGTGATCGCAAAGCCTCTTCAGCCTTTTTACTATATGAGGCTAACAGCTCAAGGTCTTTCCTTTAACACAAGGTGTATCTTATTTCGTAATCGTAGTTCTTGTTCGTTATCCTCCTCAACAACTATATCCTCCCGAGGGTCCCACAACAGTAAAATTGTTCTAATCATAGAAAATTAATTAGCAATCACTGATACCCCTATTCAAATGAGACCGTTCCCTTTTTTGCCTTCTTTTTCTTATCTGTCTTCAATCTTGCTGCTCCTAATTTCACTGGTCCTGCCACTTTCAAACTTAATTTTTGCAACTTATCAATGCAGCAATCTAATGCTCTATCAGGATCCCCTTGGAAGGGTCCTACAACTGAATGCTGTGTTAAAGGCACTAATTTCCTACACCTTATAGAAACTATACGTGATTTACTTTGAACCTTAATTCTATTTACAATACATTGTATTTCCCATCGATAATAAGCAAGAACCTTCTGTTCAGGAGACTCATAAAGATTTAAAGCTATATATGCGTTTTGCCCCGTTTGTCTCCTTAATTCATCTTGCCAGCTTTTTCCCCACGTATGCTCGTGTTCACAAGTATGACACCACAAATCCCATAATAGTGATTGTTCTATCCAAAAAGTTCTTTTACAGCCCCCACAACGCAGAGCTATCCAGGCAGCACAATGTGGATTGTGACAGTCAAGGCAATGTAGTTTCGCTGGATCTGTTAAGTGAAAAGTTGATAATGAGTCAATGAAACCAATCAACTCCTGGGCCGTCCGATAGTGACGTGTCAGTGCTCTGTCCACCGCTTCCGAGTACCCCTTCAATTGAAACAGTAGTGGTTGTAGGACTAGAAGCAGTTTCTTCCCCAGTCGCTTCTTGTCCTCCTCCGTAAGGTGATCCACCAGAGGCTGCATCAAAAACAGGTTTAGTCCACTTAGCAGGCACCCACAAAGGCCCTGTAGGTGAGGAAACACAAAGATACCCCTGACCCCAATATAATACTTTTGCAGGTTTTTCCCATAATCCTGTATTTGGGTTCTTATACTTAACCCAGACCTCTGTTTCCTTAGTATTTTCCTGACCTGACCTCGGATGATGTTTCATTGCAGGGGGGGTATCATCTTCCCCAAAAATGCATAAATGATTAATCACATACAAAACCTTAGCCAAACATGCTTGTGGATCTGTCAAATCTTGATGTTTTTCAATATACTGCTTAAGGGTACCGTTTGCTCTTTCCACTATTGCCTGTCCAGTAGAAGAGTGTGGAATACCTGTCACGTGCTTAACAGACCACTGATTCAAAAATTTCCGGACCCTAGCACTTACATAAGCTGGACCATTATCCGTTTTGATACTCTTTGGAACTCCCATAACAGCGAAACAACTTAACAGATGTCTGATAACCTGTATAGCTTTCTGTCCTGCCTGAGCCGTAGCCCATATGTAGTGACTATATGTATCTATGGTGACGTGCACATGCTTGACTTTACCGAATCTAGCTATGTGTGTAACATCCATTTGCCATATCTCATTTATTTTTAAACCTTGAGGATTAACCCCGATGCCTAGACCTATCCCACCATTATGATAACTACATGTTGGACATGCTCTGACAATGGCCTTGGCTTCTGACAAACTCAGCTCAAAGTGTTTTGCTAAACCTCTTGCATTTTGATGATATCTACTATGTGCTTTTCTGGCCAATGTGTGCTTGTCAATAGGACAAGAATTATCAGTGGGTAGGGTAACCAATTTATCTGCACGTTCATTCCCTTCTCCTAAACCTTCAGACCACTTATGGCTCCTAATATGAATCACAGAATATGCTGCCTTTCTTTCTCGTAAAGCCTTCCTTAACTGTATCAGTAACTCATACAATCGTTTATTATTCACTTCCTTAATTGCTGCTTCCTCTATTCGTTTGACTACTCCTGCAACATACATAGAGTCTGTGACCACATTTAAAGGCTCCTGTAAGTTGGACACCGCCCATACTACTGCTAACAATTCCAAAGTTTGTAAGCTATCTGCAGGGTCTGCTGTGAGGAGTTGATGCTTCCATTGTCCTTTTTCTTGCCAGGTAACAGCAGCACGCCTTGATTTCTTTCCTGCATCTGTAAAAACTGTAATAGCTCCTTCTATGGGGTTTTCTTCTCTTAAAGGTCGAGTAATCCAGTTCCATTCTGTCATCCATTGCAAAACTCTAGGCACTAATTTACTAGTCTCTACTTTAGCAGGTGACATCAATAATGCTTCTTGTAAATTCTTTGAATTTATCAAGTACCAGTCCAAGGTTTCTTTTTCCATAGGCAATCTAATATTAGCAGGTTCTCTACCATCCACTTCAAGAATTCTGAGACGCCCCTTTTTGATTAATGCAGCCAATTGTTCAATTTTTGAAGATATTGTTTTCTTATGCTGTAGTGGTGGTGATAACCATTCCAACACCTGTATCTCCCCCGTTTTCTTTTGCAACTGAGAGAGAGCACCAAGCAAGTGGCAAGGGCTATTCCAAATAGTAAGGTCAATGGGGTGGTCGAGTTGTCGACGAGACACATATCCTTGCTGTACACAGTTACTAATTTGCTGCAAGGCAAGACGATGCTCCTTTGTCAGGTGTACAGGAGTAGTAGGGTCCACGCCTTTTAACAAAGGCCGTAGGGCTTCTAATAAGTGATTTGGTATTCCCACAATAGGCTTCAGCCACTGTAAGTCTCCCAGCAACTTCTCTGCATCATGTAGAGTTTTAATGTCCAATTGTAATTCCAATTTTTGTGGTATCACTATTTGATCCGTCAAAGTCCATCTCAAATATTTCCAGGGCTTTGTAGTCTGAATTTTCTCTGCAGCAATAACAAGTGAATATGCAGCAAGAGTATTTATAATGGTGTTAATCTGTAAAGAGGAGAATGGCTGTTGCTGTGCAAACAAAATATCGTCCATGTAATGATATATTATAGTTGCTGGCCATTTACGACGTAGTGGCTGTAATGCAGCATCAACATAAAGCTGACATAAAGTGGGGGAGTTGTGCATGCCCTGCGGAAGAGATGTCCATTCAAATCTTTTATCTGGTTCCCCACGATTTATTGCTGGTAAAGTAAAAGCAAATCTCTTCATGTCATCAGGATGCAGGCCAATAGTGAAAAAACAATCCTTTAGGTCAATAATTAAAAGTGGCCAGTGTTCTGGAATCATAGCTGGATTTGGAAGACCAGGCTGTAAGGCCCACATTGGTTCCATTTGGTCATTTACAGCCCTCAAATCATGTATCAAACGATATTTCCCTGATTTCTTTTTGATTACAAAAATAGGTGTATTCCAAGGGCTTGTGGACAGTTGTAGGTGCCCTTTTGCATATTGTTCCTGTACCAATTCATGGGCATGCATAAGACTCTCCCCTTTTAATGGCCATTGCTTAACCATCACCGGTGTATCTGTTTTCCAGGTGAGTGGAATGGGGAAAGTCCAAGCAATGGCAATTACCCCAAAGGGTGCTGATTAGTTAACACCACTCCCAATTGTGTTAAAATGTCCCTTCCAATTAAAGAGGAAACTGTAGGAGGCAGTTGAACAATTGAAAACACAGCAGATATTTGTTGATTCTCAATGCACACAGACAAAGACGGCGATCTACTTGCCAATGTAAATCCTCCTACTCCTGTGAGCATGTTTGATGAAGGAAATAGAGGCCAATGTTGTGGCCATGCTTCTGGAGAAATGATGCTAGTATCTGCTCCTGTATCCAATAATCCATAAAGGGTTATGCTTTGATGCCCATAGGTAATTTCAACCTTTTGTTTTGGTCTATTTTGTAAATCCACAGTTAAAAGTGTAACACCAGTAGAGCCAAAACCTTTTTCATCCCGTGCTTGCCCAGTAAATGATTGTATTCCCGATGTCATTTGTGACAGTGGTACCAATTGTGCAATGCGTTGTCCTTTTGTAATTTTAATCGGAGGATAAAGGGTGTAAGCCATAATTTGTATTTCCCCTGTAAAGTCCGCATCGATAACACCAGGCAAAACAAATAATCCCAACATAGTTATAGAGGAACGTCCCAGCAATAATGCTCCACATGTTTGTCCATTTAGTATAAGAGGACCCTTTATTCCAGTGGGTATCCTCTCAGGCCGGTTCATCATTAGTGTGACGTCTACTGCTGCTGATAAATCCAAGCCGAGGCTCCGTGTTGTTGCGGGTTGCAGACAGGAGGTAGCAGCGATGTTACGGCAGCTGCTGGTGTCTCCGATGTCACGGCGGCAACTTGTGTCTGTCCCTCATTGCCGCATCGGTAACACTTGATGAATGGTCTCGAGCCTCTTTACGTGACTGCCAGTGAGCCGCTTTGGAGAGGAGCAAGAGCAGCTAACACCTGATTTTGAGTAGACTACGCTTTTGCAACCCTAATCCTAATTCCTTTAAGGCTTCTGCTATAAATGCCTGTGAAGCTGTTGGCATTAATGCCATTCACTCTAATGCTTCCTCAATAGTCCAGTTTGCCCCTAAAGTAGCTAACACTCTTTGGGTTGCTGGATTGCTATTTTGCAAAGCACACTGCTTCAATAGCGCCCTGCAACACGAGCCCAATCTATAGCAGTAGCTGTTCTATCGATAAAATTTCCAAATGATTCTTCCCTTCCTTGCTTAATACCCATATAAGCCGGTAACCCTCCTGGCTCTTTAACCATGTCTATTGCAGCACGCACTAACCACATAGACTCTCTAAGTTTATCTGCTCCCGATATCATCTGTGCCTCTGTACGCAAAAATGCCTCTAAGCCCATCAGCTCCTTTACTGTTACTCCATGTAATGGGTCAGGTGCATTAAACAATAACTGCTGATGCTGAGTAAATATCAACCGAACTATTCCTCTTAAATCATTAGGACATAAAACCTGAGTATTAAAAAGATAATCTAACATTTGCTTAACAGGTTCACTTTTTACTCCAAACTGACTAACCGTAGAACGTAGCTGAGTTAACAGCTTCCAATCTAAGGGAGTATATTCTGCTATATTATGCGTAAGGTTCCCCTGTGCATCATACTGTGATGTGTATGTAACTGGACATGCAAGACTAGAAGCTATTTCCACCGCCTCACCATCCCCCATTTGCATTACTTCTTTCGCCAAAGCAGCCCAAGCTTCCCTCCTCTGTTTAGCCATCTCCCCCCATGGATCACGGTGTGCCCCTGGGATGGGATCTGGCCCTTTAAGGGTGCTATGCTGCTGGCGCTTCGGTGCAGACACCGAGCTTTCGCGCGGGGGGGGCAGTGAAGCAGAGGCTGGCTCGTGCGGGGGAAGCGGGAGCCCCCCCTCCCCCGCTGGAGCTGACAGTGAAACCGGAGCCGGCTCACGCGGAGCCAGCCTGCGGGGGGCAATCCGCCCCCCCGCTGTAGCTGGCTCTGGCGGGGAAATGGACTCTTCCCCCACCGAAGCTGTAACCTGAGCCAGCTCACTGAGGGGTAGCGGCGGAGGCAAGGCTGGCGGTGGAGGCGAAGCTGGCTTGCTCCCACCCCCACCATCCGACCCGCCTGAAGCTGGTGGCGGAGGCAAAGCTGGCTTGCTCCTACCCCCACCATCCGACTCGCCCTCCCCCTCTGACAGGAAAGGTGCAGACGGTTCCACTGCGCCTATAGAGAAATCCTCCACACCACTTTGCTGGGGACTCTTAGGCATAAGTACCTTAGTTACAGAAGGTGCCAGGGGATCATCTTCACGACCATACCCTATATTCCTCTTATGAGCTTCTGTCGCCCTTTCTGCTGCCTTTCTCTCAGAGACCTGCTGAAGTAACGTGTTATACACCACCCGCCATAACTTCCCGAATTTCTTTGCTGACTTATCATCGTCTAGTACTGTATCCCACAATATTTCCCCAAACTTTCTCCACTCTGATAACTCATGAACTGTATGAGGATTAGAAAAGATACCCTTAGCATGGCCATAAGCTAATAACCCTGGTAACTCCTTTTTTAAATCTATCCCTTTTATCCCATGCCGCTCTAAATAGGCGGTAAATAAATCATATGCCGCTTGCCTATCCATACCTATTAATCAGCGCGCGCTGTTGCAGCTCTCCAGGCTCCTGCGACACGTATTGGCTTAAGTCACCGTTGTGAACCTTAAGGGTGCTTCAAATTCCGGCACCGTCCCGGCTGCTGGGACCCAAACCCAACTTCCGGACCGTGGTGTAATCCCTTTTTCTTTTAATCCGAGAAAAAGGGCAGAGATTCGGTTATGCCCGCATTCTCCACCATTTGTCGACGGAAGGGAACCAGGACATCAGTTTGATCATCACAGGCTCAATTTTATTGATCAGTACAGCGGGTTAAATACAGTTAATAATGAGCTTCATACATATTGCAAAAGTTGAGCTCAGGATTGGTCAGCTTACATATCAGCACCTACGCCTACTTCTACATTCCTATGGTTCTACTTTTGATACTTTCTACATATTCTTAGGATATATTCAGGACTAATCTCAACTCCCTATCCTCATGTTGCAGCAAGGTCACTGCTGACTCTTCCTTTCAGCTTGCTGACTGCTGACTTTTCTCCTTCAGCTTAACCAGTGGCATTATATCAGTGTGGCCTTTCTCAGCTAACCAGTTATTGATAATGCTCTCCACACTGTTGGAGTTCTGTGCCATTCTTATAATTGTAAAATATTTCCTCCTTACAAATGTAAATCCACCCTTATTCAGTTTAAAGATATTGACCCTTTTTTCTGTCACTGCAAGATTTGGGAGAAAATAACTTTGATCACGATTTTTCCATTTTCACAGACTTTTGAGAGGACACAAAATCTTCCAGGATGGAGGCCTCATCACAAAACCAGGATGTAGAATCTGATAGCTCTGGGATCAGTGGGGCGGAGACTGAGGACAGAACAGGAATAGCCTGGGAGGGATGGAAGAGTGAGATTCTGGAGCTTTTCTTCATAGAGGATATAGGCATGAGAAAAAAACAATGGCACCAAGGGCAGCTGGGGAGGCCAAGACTGAACACGAAGAGAACAGAGTTTCCCTGGCAGGGCAGGGCTGTGGTGCAGCACGTCCCCCAGAAGGAGCCTGGAGCAGCCCAAGGCTTTGTATGGGCAGGCAGAGGCAGGCAGGAGGCAGAGCTGTCAGCAAAGGAAGGGCCCAGCCAGGTGGGGCAGCCGGGGGATGCTGACAGCCTGCAGGGACAGAGGCACAGGTTTGCTCAGCATCAGGGACACCTTTCCCTTGCTTGTCCCCACCTGTCATCACTGCCACCAGTGTTCTGCTCTACCTGGAACCTTGGGACACTTTCTCAGTTCTGTCCTTTAATGAGACCCATTGACCCTTCAAGAAAACTTCTGTATTTCAATCTGACTTTGAGTTCCTGAGAGGTTTTGAGCACACTCTGATAGACTGAGTCTGATGCAAAGAGCGCCAAAGCCCCAGACACATTAAAGTCCTTGTGCTGTGTCTGTGCTGCTGAGCTGGGCCGGGCTCCTGGCCCAGAGGCAGCTCCTGGCAAGGGCAGCGCTGCAGAGAGACAGCTCTGGCCAGGAGCAGCTCCTGTCCACAGCCCAGCAGGGCTGGGACGCTGCCAGGGCCCCTCAGGGACACCAGCAGGGCACAGACAGAGCTCACAGGGGCTCAGCACTGGCAGGGGCTGTGGGATGTCCGAGAGGGGGCTGTGTCACAGCAGCACCTCTGTGGCTGTGTCATAGAGGCACAGAGCAACGGGGATGTCAGCAAGGGGCTGTGTGACAGCACAGAGTGGGCTGTGTGAGGTCACAGATTGGGCTGTGACATCGCAGAGTTTGTTGCGTGATGTCATAGTGCAGCTACGGCATCATAGAGTGGACTGTGTGACATCATAGAGAAGGCTGTGACATCATGGCATGGCTATGTGACATCATAGAGCTGGCTGTTAGGTCAAAGTATGTGCTGTGACCTTACAGAGTGTCAGTATGACATTGCAGAGAGGGTTTTGTGACATCACTGAGGGGGGTTGTTACATCACAGAGCAGGCTGTGACATCGTAGAATAGGGTATGAGGCCACAGAGCAGATTCTGCCATCATAGAAGGTGGCTCTGTGACATCAGGGAGTGGGTTGTGACAACACTGGGTGGCTGTGTAGCATCATAGAGGAGGTTGTGACATCACAGAACAGATTCCAACATCACATTGTGGCTTTCTGAGATCACAGAGTCTTTTGTGACATCACAGTGCAGCTGCATGACATTCCAGGCTGACATAACAGAGTTGGCTCTCTGACATCACAAGGGTGCTGTGTGACATACCAGAGTGGGCTGTGACATCACAGGTTGCTTTGTGACATCACAAAAAAGCTGTGTGGCATCATAGGGGGCTCTGTGACATCACAGGATACTGTGTGACATCACAGGTGACTGTGTGACATCACACAGGCTGTGTGACATAACAGAAGTTCTGTGACATCCCAAGAGCTGTGTGAGGTTGCAGAGATGGCTGTGTGCCATCACAGGTGACTGTGTGACATCACAGGGATGGTGTGACATCACAGGGCCTGTGTGACATCACAGGGGCTGTCTGAGGTCACTGGGGAGGTCACTCTGCCCCGGCCCCCCTCACAGTTCCCCCCAGAGCAGTCCAACACTGCTCGTGCACAGCGGGGTCCCCTGTCCCCCCGGGTCCCCCCACCCCCAGCCCCACAGCCTCCCCCAGAGGATGTTCCACGAGATCGACCCCAGAGCCTGACACGGGGGCCTGGGGGTGGCACAGGGGGACAGGGACCCCCCGGCAGCGTCCCCATGTCCGCCAGGGCCAGAGCCTGGGCCAGGGCTCCTTCACCCTGTTACGAACGAGGCCTTGAGAGCACTGAAAAAATCCCCAGCAAGGGATCAGCAAAAACCAGATTTAATATTAAGGGACAGCAGCAAAAAGTTCCTTGGCAAGAGTCACTGTGTTCCTGACTGGACACTTCAGGCACACCAAGGAAACAAAGCAACAGCAAAACAAAACCAAATCCAGGCAATCAAACCAGGAACGAACCAAGAACTGTCCATGTGAGTTTGTGTAACAAAAGGACAGTGAGGGCAAGGATAAAAGGAATATCGCTCAAAAGGTGAACACAGCCCAAACTTAACAGGACTTAAATTATACCTTAATCTTAATTGATATCTTAAACATCAGAGTTTAGCAAAAGAACAGCACTTAACAGTATTTAACCTAACCTATACCCTATGACTTAATGATTTAACAGTGGAAAAATAATTTACAATATTCAACTTTGCTTATAACTTATATTAAACATAACAACTTAGCAGAAGAAAAACTCTTAGCAGCATTTAACTTCGCTTAGACCTCATGACCTAACCTCACTTACAGGCCTGACTGACTCAACTATCCAAGGCAATAAAACCCCTCAGAGAGCAGCATTTCTTCCACATTTCCCCAGCACAGGCACTCCTGTGTGCACACTGACACAAAGAGTCAGTGCAAGGCACCAATGAGAAATTCCCCTGAGGGCAGGCAATGCTCCCTGTGGGTCCTTTGGCATCTCCCCAGCGGGTGAAGGGTTGAGCCTGGAGGAGTGGGGGGATCGGCCCAGGCTCCGTCATTGTTCAGGATCCCCAAGTGCAGCAAACGGGAGAGTTCCCGGCTGGGAGAGGCCCCACTCAGAGGGAGTCGCTGGCCCAGGAGAGCTCCAAGGGCTCCTTTTGGAGCGCTGTTTGCAGGGCCCCAAGAGAGGGGCTTCAGTCCCAGCAATGGCTCATCCTGGCCACACTTGGCATCAACAGCTTTCTTTGGCACTGTGAGAACAGGGATGTTGTGCCACTGAGGGAACAGAAACAGTTCCCAGGGCTGCTCCTAAAGGAACCAGGAGCTGGTTGGGCAGCAGCAGTGCCTGGAGCAGACAGTGTTTGTGATGAGCTGCAGAGGAGCTGAGCCCAGGGGCTGTTGGCCAAGGCCAAGGCCCAAGGAACATTTCTCAGCTGGAAGGGCAGCCTGAGAAGGGGAGGAGGGAATGCAGCAGCACAGGGCCCATGGAACCAAGGGACCATTGTAACACTGTGGGGCCTTGTGAGACCAAGGGACCAGTGTGACACTGTGGTGCCTCATGGAATCATGGAGAGCACTGTGACATTGCTGGGCCTCATGGAACTAAGGGAACCGTACTGACGCTGGTTGGCTCCATGGAATGTAGGGTTCATTGTGACACTGAGAGGCCCCATCAAACCAAGGGTCCATTGTGACACTGCGGGGCCTCGTGGAACTGTGTAGACCATTATGACACTTTGGGGTGTCATGGAACCAATGGGCCATTGTGACACTGTGAGACCCCATGGAGCCAGAGGTCCATTGTAACATTGCAAGGCCTCATGGAACCATGGAAAGACCATTGTGACACTTCACAGCCTCATGACACCAAGGCACCATTATGACGCCTTGGGGCACCCTGGCACCAAGGAGACCATTGCAACACTGAGAGGACTCATGGAATCATGGAGACCATGGTGACACTATGAGGCCCCATGGAATAAGCAAAACATTGTGACACTGTGAGGCCTCATGGAACCACTGAGACCATTGTGACTCTGGGGGTCCTCACAGATCCAAGAGGGCCATTATGATACTGTGGGAGCTTCTGAAACCAAGAGGCCATTGTAACGCTTAGGGCTGCATGGAACCAAGGCTCCATTGTGACACTGCAGGGCCTGATGTCATCCATGGTCCATTGTGACACTGTGGAGCCAAAGGAGACCATTGTGACACTGCAAACCCCCAGGGTCCAAAGATCCACTGTGACATTGCAGGATCATGGAACAGAAGAGTCATGTGACATTGTGGGGCCTGGGGAACCACAGAGACGATTGTGACACTTCAGGGCAGCATAAAATTAAGGGAACGTGGAACAGACCTGGCTGCTTTGGCCTCCTGGGCCTCCTTACTGGTCCAGCTGACCTTGGCATGTTGAAGGTCTCTTCTCATCTGCTACTGAAACACTGGGGCTCCATGCTTTCATTACTATGGAAAAGAACTGTCCTTCTCCAGGTGCCCATGGCCTGAATTGGGATTTCACCTCCAACATTGCCTATTGTGAGAGACTGGAGGACATTGTTGGCTCAAAACATTTCATGTGTGGGAGATGACAGGGAAGGTTCAGCCCTGTCCTGCCTAGAATCCCTACCCTTCCTTGGAACCCCAATCCCCCCAGAGTCTCTATCCCAGCCCAGCAGTGTCTGCCAGTCCCTGGCACAGCACAGGCAATGCTCCACAGCCACCTCTGGAGCCCCAGCCCAGCTCCTGAGGGACCAAATGAGCCCAAGTCTCACCTGGGGGAAGGGCCCAGGGAGACCAAAGGGTATTGAAGGCTGACCACAAGGCAAGCACACATCTTGACCCTACCTCCTCTTGGAATTTCCATCTGAACATTGCTGGAATCCAGGATTTCGTAGCTGTGTGTGTGCTTCTCTGTATCTTTTTTGTCTTTCTCTCTCTCTGTGTCTTCTAATAACCTCCTCTTGCAAATTTTGATTAACTTAAAATTGAACAAGCTAAGAGTTTGTTAAGTTGAATGGGCCAAGGTAATGCTTTGAGAAGTGTTTTCTGCTGATTGAATGTGGCATTAAACCTTTTGCTAAGCTCCTCTAATTTTCTAAAATTGCCAGTAAATGCTGTTTGGTTCTTTTGAGCTCCTGAGAATATTTCCCCAGGGAGTCCAACTCAGAGTACACAAACAATTGTAATTCTTTTTAAACGTCTCACTGAGAGAATTTTTTGGGGCAGGGCAGTCAGGGCATGTCTGTCCTCCTTGGCACACCCCAGGCAGGGCTTTCCCAGCCACATTCCACACTCCATTTCCCAGCTGGAGCCGCTGCTGCCTCTCAGTTGTGCTGCCCCAGCCCCAGGGACGCTCTTCTTGTCTGCCCATTCCCCCACGGTCTCTGGGCAGGGATGGCCTCAGTGGGGGCTGCTGACATCCTCAGCAACTTGGAGGCTGCTGCTGAATTTTCCTGCTGCAGAGGCTTGTTCAGCCTTCAGCTGTTGAGTGCAGGAATTCAGTGTCCCAGGGCTCATTAACATTCAGAACACCTTAACCAGCCAAGCCTCTTGGAATAATTTGATTTTAATTTTCATATCTTTTGTGGTTAATTGGACAGATTTGAGTAGTGTATTCAAACTGAATATATTCTATATAAAATGACAGTAAGAAAAGATTTTTTTTAAGTCCTTTTAAGCTTTTTCCCCATGTTTATAAATTGACATGCACAGTTCTCCAACTGACACTGAATGCAAGTACCTCCTCATGCACTTGGAATAGATATGAAAATCAAGACCCTTCATGACTGACAATCAATCACACTCTGTCCCTACCCTCACCCCACCATTTCCCCCATCAATGCTGTGGCACCCAGAGCAGCCTTGTGCAAATCTGAGCTCCCTCCAGCTCAGGCTGCACCTGCAGCTTTCAGCTCCTTGGCTCCAATTCCCACCTACTTTCCTTGGAGAAGGAACTACCAGAGACACGGAGGGATGTTCATTTATTGCCAGTCAACAAACCCAAGGGAAGGCAGGGCTCCATCAAATGCAAAAGTCATTCTTCTCCCTGAATTTGCCCTGCCCCTGATCCCCACATCTTGCCCTGTTTCCTTCCTTTCTACATTGCCAGGGACTTTGTGGGACAAGGGAGCTCTGCTCTGACTATGGAGGGAGATGCAAGTGCCACCACTGAAGTGGGAACCACAACTCATCAGGTTTGTGTCCTCTGGGGGTCAGGAACTGGTGAGACTCAGAGGCACAGGAAGTTTCTCTTCATGGCCAACAGACCATAGTGTAACAGGACACAATTTAATAACAGTCACACCCTTCCCTGAGCTATGTGCAATGTCCCAGCAGTGTCTGATGAGTTCCTCCATCCACAAGCAATTTCCATACTAAAATTAATTTCAGACAAACATGATTCTGTGATAGATATAAACACAATTCAGTTCTTGTATCTGGGTGCTCACCCTGGAGTGGGGGCAGAACAGCTTGAACAATTCCTGATTTGCAAAGCTGTCAGTCCTGGATGGAGAAGGGAGGTCAGCCTGCTCTTGGTGTTGAGGAAATGCTGAAACCAGCCTGACTCATTTAATTTCCTCCTGTCCTGGCTGATCTCTCCTGTTTCCTCTTCCACACAATGACTTTTTTCTCCCACCAGACCCCAGTGAAGAGCCTGGCTTCTGTGTTCTCCATCCCCTCCTCACTGGCACTGCCAGGCTGGGATGAGGAGCCCCTCAGCCTTCCCTGCTCCAGACTGTACCAGCCCAGCTCCCTCAGCCTCTGCCCACAGCCCAAGGGCTCCAGCCCCACCTTGGAGGCCCTTCCCAGACCCTTCTCCAGCTGCCAGACATCTTTCCTGCCCTGGGGAACCCAACCCGGCCACAAGGACCTGGATAATCCCCGTCCTTGATGTCCTGGTGACACAGCCCTGGCCCCTTTTCCCCTGTCAGGCTCTGGGGTGGATCCTGTAGAACATCCTTTGGTGGAGGCTGTGGCTCCAGGTGGGCTGGGAAGATCCTGGGGGACAGGGACCCTGCTGGGCATGAACAGCATTGGAGTTGTTGGGAGAAACTGTGAGGGGGAGCTGGGGCAGAGTGACCAACCCAGTGACCTCACACAGCCCTGCTGGGATGTCACACAGCCCCTCTGGGGGATGTCACAGCCAGCTCTCTGAGGTCACAGCCCATTCTCCAATGTCACACAGCTGGTCTCTGATGTCACAGCCAACTCTGTGATGTCATAGTCTGCTCTATGATGTTAGAACCTCTGCCCTGTTATGTCACAGCTTGCTCAGTGATATCAGAGAGGCAGTCCATGCCATAGCTGCTTGATGACCTCACATAACCCACTCTGTGATGTCATAGCCCACTCTGTGACCTTGTGTTACCAGATGATCAGTTGTCTCTACCAGGTGACACCTGGAGCTTGTTCTCCAAAATCCCAGGCCTATGGAAACCACACAGTGCCCATTGTGTGAGAAGGGCAAGTAGAAGTTCAGCAGCCTCAGTGTCCTGCCAGCTCAGCCCGGCCCACCGGAACACTGGGGTCCGTGACCACCACGGACCACCAGAGAGATCCTCAGGACAGAAGAACACATGGGTTAAGGGGAGGGGAAATACATTAATGATTCTGGAGAAATGATTGTCATATGTATGCTTAGTCTGGGAAAATCAATGAATATGTGTGCAAAATACACAAAATTAACAGAATCTTTCCTGCACTCAGCCTGCACGGCTTTGGGAAGAGCTCTCCCCCATGAATCCAGCTGAATAAAGAATGCTTCTTCTTAATGCTACACTGGTGTTAAGGAGTTTTCTGTTTTACCAAATTTTTGGTAACATTCCCACTGCCAAGGAAAACTCTGTCTCCTGCTGTTCACAAACAGAGAAGGGCTGGTGGCAGATGTGGGGCTTGTAGGCTGCCTGGGGCACAGTGACGAACAACTTTTCCATATTCAGTGAGAGAAGGAGGGGCAGCAACAAAATTTCTGCACTTTAATTAGGAAGGGCAGATTTGGCCTATTCGGGATGCAGATTTGAGGAATACCTCAAAAAACACAGATTTTTTTAAAAAAGAAACAGCCCTTAAAAACAAAGGGGTCCAGGAAGGAAGGACACATTTCAAGAAAGTAATCTTAAGGGGCTAGTGAGGAAAATGGCTGGCCTGGCTGTCCATGGATCTTTGGTAACAACTTAAGGGAAAAAAGATGATGCATCATTTTGAAAGGCAAACAGGCAACTAAAAAGTGTTTAAGGAGGTTGTTAGGTTATGCAGAAAGAAAAGGAAAGAGATGAAAGCTCAAGTAGAGCTTAATCTGGCCACTTCTGTTAAAAATAATAGGAAATGTTTCTATAAATAAATTAGTAGCAAAACACCAGATAAAGAGAACCTCTACTCTTTATTGGATGCAGTGGAGAATAGAGTAACTAAAGAAAGGCTGAACTGTTTAACATCTTGTCTGTCTCAATGTTCAATATCAGAACAAGTTGTCCTCAGGACAAGTGTTCTCCTGAGATGGTAGATGGGCACAGGGAGCAGAATAGGCCCCTGGAATCCAAGAGGGAGCAGTTGGTGACCTGCTTGAGCCACTCAGATGCTCACAGGTGAATGGGATAGGATGGGATCAATCCCAGGGGGATGAGGTAGCTGTGGATGAGCTCCCCAAGCTGCTCTCCATCATTTACCATCAGTGCTGGCTCAGCAGGGAGGTCCCAGAGCACTGGAGGCGCCAATGTGAGCCCATCCCCAAGAAGGGCTGGAAGGAGGATCTGGGGAGCTCCAGGCCTGTTAGCCTGACCTGGGTGCCCAGCAAGGTTATGGAACGGATCACCTTGAGTGCCATCACAGGGCACCCACAGGATGGCCGAGGGATGAGAGCCAGCCAGAGCGGATTTAGGGATGGCAGGTCCTGCCTGACCAACCTGGTCTCCTTTTATGACCAGGTGACCCACCTGTGGATGTGGGAAGGGCTGTGGATGTTGTGCGCCTGCACTCCAGCAGAGCCTTTGACTCTGTCTCTGACAGGATTCCCTGGAAAAGCTGCAGCCCACAGCTTGGGCAGGTTCCCTCCTTGCTGGGAGATTTAAGAGCTGGCTGGAGGCTGGGCCCAGAGAGTGGTGGGGATGGTGCTGCACCCAGCTGGTGTCCAGGCACTGGTGGTGTCCTCCAGGGGTCCGTGCTGGGCCCAGTCATGGTTAATATCTTCACTGATTATCTGGCTGAGGGGATCGAGTCCAGCATTCACAAATTGCAGATGGCACCAAGCTGGGTGTGAGTGTGGATCTGCTGATAGGCAGGACAAGAAGACACAGCCTTAAGCTGCATCAGGAGAGGTTCAGGCTGGACAATAGGAATAGGTTCGTCATAGAAAGGGTGAGTGGGCATTGGAATGGGCTGGCCCGGGGGGAGGTGGCAGAGTCACTGTCCCTCTCCAGTGGCACTTAGTGGCATGGTCTTGGTGACAAGGCAGTATTAGGGCATTGGTTTTTTTTATGATCCCAAAGGTCTTTTCCAGCCTATTTGATTCTGTCATTCTGTGATGATTGGGACACTCTGGAGCCATTGTGACACTGCAGGGCCTCATGGAACTAAAGGGACCATGGTGACACCGTGCAGCCCCATAGAACCAGGGGTCCAATGTGGTGCTGTGGGGCCACATGGAACCAGGAAGTGCACCGTGACACTCTGGGTCCTTGTGGAACGACAGAGACCATTGTGACACTGCAGGGCCTCGTGTAACCAAGGGGTTTCACCATTTTGGCACTGCAAAACCAAGGAGACCATTGGGAGACTCCAGGGCCCAGTGGAACCAAGGGGCCATTCTGACACTGTGGGGCCTCATGCAACCAAGGGGACATTGTGACACTGCAGGATCCTGTGCAACCAAGGGGCCACTGTGACACGATGGGGCCTCGAGGAATCTGGAAGAACATTGTGACACTGTGTGGCCTCATGGAAACAAGGAGTCCTGTAGGCGACGGGGGTCACGCACGGTAGGGATGGATGGAGACGAGATCTCTTTGAAGCCAAGTTGTGAAACTATCGGTTTATTACAAAGGGCGTGGGTGAAGGGTCCTGTTGCGAGCTGCCAGCCGCAGCTCGAAGCAGGGCCCAGAGAGGAGAGGCTTAAAGTGTGAGAGAGTCAACAGCAAAGATTTAAGAGTGGAGAGCATGTAGAAAGGAGGGGGTGAAGAAGTGCAGAGGGAAGACAAAGAGACAAAGAAAGAAAAGGGCGCGAAGAGGAGCACGAGAGCAGGCAAAGAGATAAGGGAGAAGAGAGATAAGAGAGCGTGGAGAGCAAGCGAAAAGAGAGCAAAAAAAAAGAGTGCGAAGCTCCCGTTACAACACAATAAATTGTCTTCAGTGTTGAAAATGCAGATTCTCATTAACCAATCTACTACAGCATGCATATCTTATAACATTTCCACACAACCTATAAGAATCACTACATTACCATACTATGTTTACGTGTTAAACCCTAAATCTTATTCTTTGGGCCCTATCTGCCAAGCTGCAAGGCCTGCTCTGACTCTTAGGCCTGCCTGCTTGCAGAGGGAATTGTTTCCTCCAGGGGGGATTACATTGAACTGGTCACAACTAAGGTAACTCAAAGGTTTCTTTCATTTCAATCTCCTTTATAGTTTCTATATTCTCAAAATCTTTTGCTAGGCAGTCATATTTAAAAGGCTTTCTTGTTTCATCCTGCCCAACAGAGTCCATTGTGTCACTGAGGGGACTTGCGGCACCACAGAGACCATGGTGACAGCGTGGGAGCTCATGTGACCATGGGCCCATTGTGACATTCTGGGACCCCATGGAACCAAGGGGCTACTATGAAACTGCAGCACCAACAAGAACATTGTGACACTGTGAAGGCCCACAGAACCAAGGATTCTAAAGTCACATATTGGGGCCCCATGGAACAAAGGAGACCAGCGTGACAGTACATGGAACAAAGGAGACCAGCGTGACAGTAAAGGGCCTGGTATAACCAAGAGGCCATTGTGACACTGAGGGGCCCTTAGGAACCAAGGATATCTTTGCAGATGTCACCAAGCTGGATGTGAGTGTTGACCTGAAGAAACATAGGAGTGGTCTGCGCAGGGACCACTGATAGGCTGGATCCAGAGGATGAATCCAACAAGGTGAGGATTAACAAATGCAGGGTCATCCAGGCCCTGCTTTTTGGCGCCTGTACTACAGGTTGGGGAGGGAGTGTCTGGACAGCAGCCAGACAGAAAGGGACGTGCAGGGACTGATGGACAGCAGGCTGGACATGAGCCAGCAGTGTGCCCAGGTGGCCAAGAAGGCCAATGGATCCTGGCCTGGATCAGGAATAGTGTGGCCAGCAGGAGCAGGGCAGGGATTCTTCCCTTGCGCTTGGGGGAACTGGTTGGGCAGCACCTCGAGTGCTGTGTCCAGTTCTGGGCCTGCTGGGGTGGGCAATTAGAAGAAATTTGAAGCAGAAGGAGTAAAGAAAGCAAAGGTCAAGCCAAGGAAATGCTCAGGGCAGTTTGGGGGTGGCTTCCAGGCAGCCCCTGCTCTGAGCAACAGTGTCTGCAGTGCCACAGGAAGCTCCCAGCTGATGGGAACAAACTTTCTGGCTGACTGCAGAGGCCAGGACAAAGCTGAGTGCTTTCCCTGGTGTCCCCCAACCCTTGCTGGCCCCAGGGGCTGATGGCATTTCTGCTCCCTCATGTTCATGCCCCCACAGCAACAGGATGGGGGTGCTCCTGTATTGGAGAATTTTGCTCAGAAATGGCTTACAGAGTTTTGTTCAGACATGCCATAATCATATACAGCTGATGGAAAAGTAAAAGGCAGCTGTGAGCAGAAAATTCTCACAGCCTGTTTCTGTAAACAGCTAAGTTTTTAAGCCTGTCTTCAATAACAAGTAAACATTCTGTCCTTGGCTGTCTTGGGAACAGACATGGAGGTTTGGAGAGCCCTTCGTATCAGGGTGAGAACACAAATCTTGGTTTCAATAACAAACCACAGGTATAGAAAATAAAAGGAGGGGTTAGTGTTTGATCTGTGGCCTATGGTGAGCTCAGGTTTGCAATATATATGAGCTTAATTAACACAGTTATAAAAACCTGCATTTTGGATCAATAAATTGGAGTTCGATGCTGATCAACAAGGATGGGTCATCTCCCTTCGCTTTCAACACTCCTGCCTGCTGTGTGCAATGCAAACAGGGGCTGCTGAGCCAGTGCTGCCGTGTCTGTTCCTGCAAGGATGGGGCACCTGTGTGAGCTGGGGGAGAGGCCAGGGCTGCAGAGGGGGGATGTTGTTGGCAGCTCCATGAGGACGCTCTGGGACACTGCCCTGGGCTGTCCAGCGCACTGGGGATGAATCAGCCCTTGCTCTGCTGCTCCTTCCCATCTGCCTCATGGCCCTTGCAGAGCCCCAGCCATGCTGTTTGCCCCCAGCCTGCCCACAGCCAGCCTGGGGCTGATCATGGGAGTTTCTGTGCTGAGCATTGGCCTGGGCGTGTTCTTGAGAGAGCCTGGGCAAGGAGCCTGGAGCCCCCAGGCCCTGGCCTGAGGCATCAGCACTGCCCCAGCAGTGCCCGTGGCCTGTCCCTGCTGCAGCCCCGGCACTGCCACACCCAGGACTGTGCCCGGCCCCGAGAGCACTCAGGCCCTGCAGCAACACCAGGGCCACCAGGGCAGTGGGACAGGGCCATGGCAGCAGCACTGGCAACACCAAGTGCTGCTGCTGCTGGGCACAGCTGATGGGCCAGCACTGATCTGCCCCCAGCTCTGCACACAGACATTGCTGCTGCAGTGCAAGCATCTGCTTCTGCAGAAATGGCACAAACAATGACATTTCTTTGGGGACAATATTAATACATGTAATAGAGAAGGAAAAAACCCACAAACAAACCTAAAAGAAGTATCAAAGATAACTTTTATTACCAGTGATTTTCAGAAATTTTCCAGCAGTTTAATGTTCCTAAAATCATCCAATCATCAGACTCCTCACAGCAGCCTTGGGCTCCTGGTTCCTCGGGCTGCAGATGAGGGGGTTCAGGGCTGGAGGCACTACGGAGTACAGAACTGACAGGGCCAGATCCAGGGATGGGGAGGACATGGAGAGGGGCTTGAAGTAGGTAAAAAATGAGGTGCTGAAGAACAGGGAGACGACAGCCAGGTGAGGGAGGCAGGTGGAAAAGGATTTGTGCCGTCCCTGCGCAGAGGGGATCCTTAGCACAGCCCTGAAGATCTGCACATAGGAGAAAGTCATGAACACAGAACAGCCAAATACTAAACCGCCACTAACAGCAATCAGCCAAAGTTCCCTGCGGTAAGAGTAAGAGCAGGAGAGCTTGAGGATCTGTGGGATTTCACAGAAGAACTGGCCCAGGTCATCGCCATGGCAGAGGGGAAGGGAAAATGTATTGGCTGTGTGCATGAGACTAGTGAGAAAGGCACTGGCCCAGGCAGCTGCTGCCATGTGGGCACAAGCTCTACTGCCCAGGAGGGTCTCGTAGTGCAGGGGTTTGCAGATGGACACATAGCGGTCGTAGCACATGATGGTAAGGAGATAAAACTCTGCTTCAATGAAGTACATCAAGAAAAAGAGCTGAGCAGCACATCCTGAGTAGGAGATGTCCCTGGTGTCCCAGAGGGAATTGTGCATGGCTTTGGGGACAGTGGTGCAGATGGAGCCCAGGTCAGCGAGGGCCAGGTTGAGCAGGAAGAAGAACATGGGCGTGTGCAGGTGGTGGCCGCAGGCTACGGCGCTGATGATGAGGCCGTTGCCCAGGAGGGCAGCCAGGGAGATGCCCAGCAAGAGGCAGAAGTGCAGGAGCTGCAGCTGCCGCCTGTCTGCCAATGCCAGCAAGAGGAAGTGCCTGATGGAGCTGCTGTTGGACATGTGCTGTGCCTGCACATGGGGACCTGTTCATGGAGAAAGGACAGTGAGAAGTCAGGAGAGGCTTCTTTGAGCCAAACCTGGGTCATTCCCTATAGATTGTCCCACTGGGACTCACCCAGCCTTGTTCCTGCTCTGGGAAATCCTTCACCCAGGTCCCTGCCTGAGTTCCAGTTGTGCTGGCTGAGTGTGCCAGGAGCAGCCAGGGCTTTGCATGGGGGCCCTCAAGGAGCCATCTCTGCCCCACTGCCCTGGGTTTGTGGCCATGGGGTAGAGGGACAAGGCTGGATATTCAGTATTTGTCAGGGGAATCACTCGTACTGCTGACATACTATTAGCATCTGCACTCCCAGTTGTAACACAAATAGATGGCAGGAGTTGGTTTTAGGAATTATTTTCCTATCTACCAATCATTCCTGGCTCTCTGAGGTCAGAAATCCCCAGCATTTCTGCTGCACTCAGAGTTTGCCACTGAGAGATGTGAGAGGCAAAGGATTTCCTGTGGCTGAAGGAAGGTGAGGGGCTGGATGGGCTTGTTCAGAACCTGCCCTGGCTTTGCACCTTTGGCTGCAATCAGAGCACAATCACACTCCCTGGGTCACCCTGGGACAAACCAGACCCTGCCCAGAGCAGAGGGATCCCTGAATGTCTTGCCCTCTCTCAAGGTCTCTGGGCAAGATCTCAGCACCCCCTTGTGCCAAGGACACTCACAGCTCCCTTGGCAAACCCAACAGCATTTCCTCAGCACTGGCAGCTCTGCCCTTCCCCGTGGGACATTAAGGGAACTCCCAGAGGCTCTGGCACAGATTTGCACCCAGGAGGGCAGCTCAGAGCTTGGAAGGGCACAGCAAGGAGATCCCTGGCAGTGCCCATGATGGGATCTCAGGGATAGGGCTCAGCTCATTCCCCTTTCCCATGGACTGCTTTGCTCACAGCCCCACAGATGCCAGGGAATCTTGGACATCCCATTCCTATGGACAGCCCTGCCTGGCAGGAATGCCAAGGGCAGTGCCTGACTCAGCTGCTGCAAATGCCAGAGCCTCCCTGAGAGCAGCAGGTAACAGTGACAATATCAGGGCAGGGCAGAACCAAGAGAAGATGTTGTGGTGCTGTCCCTGAGAGGGCAGGGCAGAGACAGCCGGGCACTCAGGACACTGTTCCCGTGCCCAGCTGTGCCCGGCACCTCCCACACACCAACAATGCTCCCCTGCCCCCAGCACTGCTCTCTTCAGCCCCCTCTCCTTCCCTGAGCATCTCCCTGGGCCTGGACATTCCCTCCTGAGAGGAGCCTTGTCCCTGCCAGCGCTCACAGAGCCCATCCCAACCTGTGTGCCCTGGCCAGGGCCCTACAGAAACCTGCCCGTGTGCAGGGCCCTGGCTGGGGCAGGCTCTGTGTGCAGCTGGGCAAGGGCAGCTCAGGAGAGCCCTGCTGGGCCCTGCAGAGGTGATGCTGCTGCTGTCCAGGGCTGAGGAGTGGCTGATGGCCCTTTGGGAGGCTCCCAGCAGAGAGACTGATTAAAGTTACAGTTCTGCAGTCCCTGTAAAAGATCAAACATTACTTTGATGATTCTGCTGTGTCCCTTTCAACTCAGAATCTTCTGTGATTCTGGGATTACAATTCCTGCTCTGCTTCTCTCATCCCCCTGTTGTCTATAATCCAAAGAGAAAAAAAAAAAAAAAAAAAAAACAAAAAAACAAAAAAACCCTTGCTACAAGTGTTAGAACAGTAAAGTAAAAACCAGATATTAATTGAAAGCTTCTGGGTGTCCCAGTGGGGATGGGTCACACCCAGGCCCTGATTTCAACAATTTATTGAGATTGATTAACTAGGATATTTAACAGGAACATTCAATAAGAGATTCAGTTGCCCCAGTTACACACCTCTGGCTGAATCCATTGGAGTAGGTCCAAGGGCTTCTTTGCCTTAACTTTTTATAATGACTGCTCATATTCTGCTCATTCTCAAAACCCAAAATGTTCCTATATGTCCAGTTCCTAGAAGACTACATAGTATTTCAGGACTATATAAAAGAATAGGACTATACAGCATTTTAGGAATATATTTAGACTGTCAGGTTATTAAGAGAAAGGTAAGAAAACATACTAGATTTAATTCAGGATTAAAGCTTTTATAAGAATATAATAGTGGTTTAAGAGGTTCAAGAGTTTAATAAACTAAGGATTATAGTATTGTAAATATATAATAGTAATTTAGAGAGCTATAAACATATAAAATGTAAAAAATACAAAAATCTTTTGTCATCACTCCAACGTTTCCATCCTCTCCAAGTAGGAAATTGAAAACACTCTCAGGAAAGCTCCTGATCTTTCCAGCAATCCCAGGCTTACCTTCTTTGGGAAGTGTCCTCTGGAGCTGTGCCCAGGCACAGCAGGGAGCAGCCCTGCCCCACCCAGCCCCTCTCAGCAGCAGCCCCTGCCCAGCTCAGGGTGGCTCCTTCCCCCCACAGCTTCTCCCCAGCGCTGGGAGCAGCTGCCAGGGCTGGCTGAGAGCTGTCCCTGGCAGGCAGCAGAGTCCCTGCCCCAGCACAGTGCCCTGGGCTGCAGGACCCTGCTCTGCAGGACAGCCCTGGGCACCCCTGGCTGCAGCCCCGGCTGCTCAGCCCTGCAGCAGAGCCTGGCAACAGGAGCTGCCTTGGGCTGTGCCTGGGCTGGGGCAGCAGGGAAAGCCAGCCCTGGCCTAGGACCACAGCCCTGCCCTGGAGCAGCTCTGAGAGTCCTCCTGAAAGGTCCTAAAAGCTGTGGGATGTGCCAGCTCCAGGAGATCCCTGCAGGAACTGCAGCTTCTCTTCCCACAGCCAGGGAATTACTGTTTCAAACCTGGAATGATTTCTGCTCTAGTGAGCCCTGAGTGAGCTCTGCTCTGTGCTCCCAGCCCAGGCTGAGTTTAACCCCTCTGTGCTGTGCCCAGGGTGGCTGCAGGCAGTGCCCCAGCCCTGCTGGGCTGTGCACAGGAGCTGCTCCTGGGCAGAGCTGTCTCTCTGCAGCGCTGCCCTTGCCAGGAGCTGCCTCTGTGCCATGAACCTCTGTGCAGGTTTTTCAAAGGACTTTGGGTTTGGCTTTTCCCTTGGAGTCTCTGAGTGGTTTGTGCAATCATGGCCTCCAATTATCTGCTGTAATTAGTCCCTGGAGAGGCTTTGTCAGTAACAGCACTCAGTGGGGCTCATTAATACTTGAGGGTACTTCATTTATTATAAGGTAGTTGGTGTTTTCCCTTTGATACAGACTTTGTGAGAGGTTTGTGCAATCATGGCCTCAATTATCTGCTTTAAGGAGTCCCTTGAGAGCTTTGTACTGAAACTTAGTGGGGCTCATTAATACTTTGAGGTACTCAAGGTTTTTAAAGCTATTTTAAGGATTTAAGGATACTTTTAAGTACTTTTAAGGATTTTCCTTTCCATACTGAGTCTCTGAGAGGTTTTTGTGCCGTCCTGGCCTCCAAATCTCTCCTCCAAAGAGTCCATGAGGAGCCTGTGTTGAGGATGGACCTCAGTAGGACCCATTCATGCTTTGAGACACTTTGGGTGTTTCCTCTGACTTTTCCTCCTGGAAAGGTGTGGTGGTTTGACCAGGAAGAAGTGGGAATTCTGGGATGCTGTGGTCAAACCAATGGGTGCTTGGATTTTGATATTGGCACCTGGTGTAGCCAGTGGGGTTTTGGACACACCTCTGAGAACACACAGGGGTTAAAAGCAGAGCTTCGGCCCTGGGAGTTCTCTCTTGGGACTTCGAGGGACGGAGGTCGGATCTCCCTTCCCCCGTCCAGCCGCTGCTGCTGGGCGGGAGAGGGGCAGCCATGTGGTAGGCCTGGGCCTGGACAGAGATGGGAGGTGAGGAGGCCCTGGAGGATGGAAGGGTGGAGGAGCCCCAAGAGACATCAGGCAGCCATTCCCCCCCCGGAGAGAGAGAGGGAGAGCTGGCGACAACGAATGTGATAGCAGCCGGCCCAGGAGGAGAAAAGGGGGGGAATGCAGCGAGGGAGGAGGTGCCCGGCCAGCCGGAGCAGCAGCAAGTGTGGGAGTGCCGGAGTTCTGGGACAGACAGAGACTGAAATTTTTAACCCCTTTCTTTCATGATTGGGACCTTCCAAAAAAAATACTGATCCTCCTCAGAGCTGAATAAGACGGGAGATAAGAGATGAGATGAGACAAGGACCTGGCCCGAAGGACGTGGAGAAGGCTTGCTGAGTGGAGAGAGAGGTGATTGGAGTGGCCTTTTGGCTGGACTTTTCTTGTGTAGCCATAGACTGAACCAGTTTTATTCCTGTGACACAGAGACTGCATTTAGGGGGAGGCAGTGCCTCAGAACCAGGAGGGTTCATTGTGGGGACCCCTCGGCCCCTGGGGTTGGATAAAAATGGGGGGGACAGATGTCCCAAAGCAGAGACTGCGCCTTTTTGGAGTGAGACAAGGCATCCTTAAAAGACAACTCTAAAAGCAGCTCTGGTCCATGCCAGTGGTGAGAGCACTGAGCATGGAAGGAAGATGTTACAAGCGGCAAAAGGACTTTCCGGGCAGTGCCGAGTGACATGGAAGCACACGAGGTTTCAGCGTGTTTCCAGGGGAAGCCTATGGTGCAAGAAAGACTCCTCTCCTCTTCATGGACTGAAGTTTGAATATCCAAAAGGGTGATGCCAGACTGGGCAGTTGGTGATTTTTGGGGGAATGTATCGGATTGGGAAAATTTTGGTGGTGGGGAGGAGGAAAGTGTTTTTTGTAAGGTTTTCAATCTTTTTTCTCTTATAGTTTTTGTTCCGTCTTTCTTTTCTTGTAGTTTAGGTAATAAAGTTTTCTTTATGTAAAAGCTGGAGCCTGCTTTGCTTATTCCTGGTCACATCTCACAGCAGACACCAGGGAGAAGGTATACTCATGGGGGCTCTGGCTCTGCCAGGCCCAAACCATGAGAAAAGGTTTGTGCCATCTCCTCTCAGGCCATGAGGTTCCAGTGCTCAGATCAAAGTGCACCACAGGGCTCATTAGGATCAAGCAATTCCTGACAAACCATGGCTCTGCCTTGTTTTCCCTCTGCTCTCATGCAGTTCATCAGGAAGGTTTCCTTTTATGTTTTGGTTCTCCAATTTGAGATTTCTTGGCAAATTCATCAATTATTGTGGTGTGTTCAGTTTTGGCTGATTACCAGTGCACTCGCTAGAATATACTTACTCATTTCCTGCTGTGAGAGAGGATTAGGAGAAAGGCAAAACAGGCTCAAAACTTTAAGAGTGTATAAAGAAAAGTTTATTAATAGCAACTAAAAGAAAGAGTAATAAGAATGTTGGGATCGGCGGGAGAAATGCGGCACGCAATATGAATGATCAGCAAATCTCGAACTTTATTGATAGGCACACATCTTTATGTCGGTGTTAATGAATCTCATACATATTACAAAGGCCAGCTCACTATTGGCTAGTAACTTATCAGCCAACTACGCCTACTTCTGCATTCTTGTGGATATTTTATTGAAACTTTTCTTTGTATTTCTGCCAAAGATGTTCTCCCCTATCCTGTTGTTGCACCAAGGGCACAATGTCCTTGCCTGTTATTGGACACTGACTCCTGACTCCTATATTGTTGCCTTCAAGCTTAACCAGCGGCATTATGTCGACGTGACCTTTCTCGGCTAGCCAACTGTCCACAAAGCTCTCCACACTTCCCCCGTTTTTCTGTTGGACAAGCATAGTCTGATTAAATGCAGCAGATATCATCCTTTGCACCATGTTCTGTAAGCACATGCAAAAACATGGCAAAATTAACACTACTAGCAGAGCTATAATGCCCACTATAATGCCAGCTTTAACAACAGAACGTAACCATGATCCCAGGCCTAACGATAAGAGCCATCCATCAATACCGAAACCTGATTCTACCTGTAAGTTTCCAATTAACCTTCGCAATTCAGCGAGCTGGGTATGGATGGAGACTGCGAATGGTCAGAAAGATTCAAGAAACACATGCCCTCAAATTCTTCACAGCCATGGCCTTGTGCAAGTAAAAGAAAGTCAATCACAGCTCTATTTTGAAGCAGTGCATGACAAATAGAATCAATATCAAGCAAAAGGCTAGAAAGTGCCAAAGAGGTGGCATTGGTTTGCTTTGCAAGCCAGCATCCCAACTTATTTAGGGCACCATAGGCACCTGCAGCTGCCACCCCTGGAGCCAAAAAGGATGCTGCAATTATGGCCCCTGGGGACCAAAATTTTACATCGTCCCTACAGTCAGCAGTAAATGCATGGATCATTCTCTTATGTCGATAACGGTGGCGGCTCATGTTTAATATCATGGACGTATTGGGTGTAAGCAGAGACAGCCGTCCAATTGTACATGGCCCCCCCACACAGCATCGATGGGACACCAAGCATGGTCCCCACAGATTAAGAAGTAACCTGCTGGCAGTTGAATAGGGTCATTTGATGAGATTGACACTTTCCCTGTGGTATAATTGCACCAAGCTGTTGCATTACGGTACACAGCCATGCTGGAAGTTACAATAGTGGAATGGTTTTTTGCTGAAAACTGGCTTCTATGGTTAAAATTAATACATGCATCTGCCATCACTGAACCTAAAAGCTCCAATTCTTGGGGTTCCTGTGGTGCTACGGGGAGGTGAGAAACCCATTGGTCCCAATTATCTGCAGTTGTCTTAGGATTGTCAGTTTTGCAGGTGGGTACACCTGAGGGACATGGCCAGGGATCTGCTGGTAGTCCTACTAAGCAAGTTGTGGATGGATTACCGGGAGGAGATAATGACAGGCAAATAGCCTCCTAGTTTGTTAAGTTTGCCAGGATAACCCAAATATTAGTCTTAGGCTGAGGTGGGGCCCATGCATGATAAGTTTTCACCTCTCCGGCAGCATCTGCACTGTCTGCTAAGAGGGTGAGGATCAGCAACATAACAGCATAAATGTGCCACATCACCCTGGTCTCCCCAGGCGCTGTTTTGAACCACCCACACATTTGGTAGATAAACTTGTTTCCCACAAGTCGTTAAGAATGTCTCTCCTTTCCCCTTCTTTCTCCTTGATCTGCCCAGATTTAACCTCTTTAGGTCTCTCAGACAATTGTCCCACGCTTGGTTGAGATCTTGATCTGCAGAAATCGGACCTATTATACTTGTTTGTGAAAGGGGAATACCCCTACCACACTTAGTCTGTAAAATATGCAACTTGGACTGTCCCAAAGCACGTTTAACTAAATGCTGGGTTTCCCACCTAAACCATGCAATAATTTTCTGTTCTGGTGACTCATACAACTGTAACCCTTGGCAACCAGGTAATCCTGTAAAGGCCCGGAGTTCTGCTTGCCAGGAGCCGAACCGCCAATAAAATCCACAGTTCCTGCACCACAAATAAGGTAATTGAGTCTGATGTAGCCACTTAGTTTGCTGACAGCCCCCACAGAAAAACAATACCCATGCAGCACACTGTCTATTATGACAATTAATACAAGCTTGGTCCCTAGGCCCTCTAAAATCAAACGTAGAAAGCGCTTGAAGCAGGCTTAGTATATAATCTAAGGATTTACACCGATCAATCGCTCGGTAGATAGCCAAACTACACTGTCCTTTCAGCTTAAGAAGTATTGGTCGAAGGATGATCAACAGCTTCGTCTCTACTCGCTGACAGTCTTCTGCGCTCAGTTGATGGAGTTCTGGTGGTTCCATCTAATACAGCTGCTCGGGTCCATTTAGCAGGTACCCATAAGGATCCTGTAGGGGTAGAGACACAAAGATGTTCTCGGCCCAAATATAACACCTTAGCAGGACCTTGCCATTGCCCTGTTTTAGGATCTCTGTATTTTACCCATACGTCTTGCTTTACACTCTCTTTCTCCTGTACATAGTGGTGAATGTGAATTACAGCAGGCACCTTGCTTTCCCCAAAAACACACAAGTGATTTAAAACAAATAAACGCCTTAACAATCTTTCTTGCAGTTCTCTAATATCCATGTATTTACCTAGATATCTTTTCAAGGTACCATTAGCTCTTTCTACGATTGCTTGCCCTGTCGGGGAATTAGGAATGCCTGTCACATGTTCTATCCCCCACATTTGCATGAACTACTTTATTCTTTTGCTGCAGTAGGCAGGCCTGTTATCTGTCTTAATACACCATGGCACTCCCATTACAGCAAAGCAGCTGCTGAGATGCCTCTCCACTTGCCCAGCTTTCTCACCTGTCTGTGCTGTGGCCCATATAAAATGACTATAGGTGTCTATAGTAACATGCACATACTTCATCCTTCCAAACTCAGCAACATGTTTGACATCCATTTGCCAGGTCTCATTTGTACTCAACCCTCTTGGGTTAACTCCCAGACCTAACCCGCAGACCCCATTATGATGACTACACATGGGACAGGCTTTGACTATTGCCCGTGCCTCGCCCATAGATATCTGAAATTCTCTATGGAGACCTTTTGCATTTTGGTGAAACATGGAATGTGCCTCTCTGGCAATAGTCTGCCTGGGAATTGTAGTAATTTGTGTGATTGAGACTAGTTTATCTGCTTGCACATTACCCTCTCCTAGACCAATATCCCATTTGTGACTTCTGATATGGATAACAGAAAAGGGATGTGTTCTCAGCTTAATTGCCCTCTGTAATTGAATAAACAGTTCATGTAAGCTCCTGTTTTGAACCTCTTTTATAGGCGTCCTCTATTCACTCACACACTCATGCAACATACAAAGAATCTGTCACTATGTTGAGGGCCCCCGAAAAATGCATCATGGCCCATAAAACAGCCAATAGCTCCATCATTTGTAAAGTATCCGACTTGGAAGCCTGGAGAATCTGATGGTGCCATTGTCCCTTTTCCTGCCAGGTCACTGCAGCAGTTCTTGATTTTCTTCCTGCATCCGTGTAGGCTGTTATAGCATCCAACAGGGGCTTCTGTGATCTTTTTGGGCATTGAATCCAACCCCACCGCCCTATCCAGTTCAATGGTATATTGGGAATATCATCAGTGGCAATCACGCTTCCAGCTCCCAGCGGTGCCTCTTGTAATTCCATATTGTTTATCAGGTACCAGGTCAATGTATCTTTCTTCATTGGTATCCGTATCTGATCAGGCTCCTTTCCCGTAATCTGTAATGCACGTTCACGACCCTTCTTAAGCAGGTCAGCCAAAATTTCAATTTTTTGAAGAAGGGTTTTATGCTGTTGAAGTGGAGGAGATATCCATTCTAAGGCCCAAGCCTCCCCCATTTTTCTGTTTTGCTGAATAAGTGCACCCAGTAAAAATTTAGTTCCACACCAAACTGTCAGCTGTATGGGGAGGTTAAGATCTCGTCTCTGGACACTGCCCTGTGTCACACAGTCCAATATCTGCTGAAGTGTCTTAACCTGCTCAGAGGTTATATGGACAGGTTATGCTGGGTCAGTCCCTTTTAGTAAAGGTCGAAGTTCATCTAACAACTCATTTGGGATGCCCACAATAGGGCGCAGCCATTGCTGATCACCAAATAACTTTTAAGCATCATGCAATGTATGTATTTTAATTTTGAATTGCAATTTCTGGGGGGTAACAACCTGATCAGTAAGCGTCCATCCCAAATATTTCCAGGGTGCAGATAATTGAATTTTTTCAGGAGCTGCAACCAAGCCATGTAGTTCCAGGGCCTTATGTATTTCTTGAATTTGTTGACCTGCAAAAGGTTGTGGCTGCACAAATAAAATATCATCCATGTAATGATAAATGGTTGTTTTGGCCCAGACCTGTCGCAAAGGTTGTAAAGCATTGTCAACATACAGCTGACACAAGGGGGCGCTGTTGCGCATTCCCTGTGGGAGAGTAAGCCATTCAAATCTCTTGTCTGGTTCTTCCCTATTTAAAGCCAATAAGGTAAATGCAAACCTCTGAGTGTCTCGAGGGTGAAGAGCAATAGTAAAAAAGCAGTCCTTAAGATCCACAATTAACAGTGGCCAGTACTTTGGCAACATGGCTGGGTTAGGCAAACCTGGTTGTAAGGCTCCCATAGGCTCCATTTGTTCATTTACAGCCCATAAATCCTGTAGCAAACGATACTTTCCCGACTTCTTTTTAATAACAAAAACAGGGGTATTCCATGGGCTTACTGACAACTGTAAATGACCCTGCTCATATTGTTCTTGTACTAGTACATGTGCTTGTTCCAGACTTTCCCTTTTTAATGGCCATTGCTTAACCCACACTGGTGTGTCTGTGTTCCAAATGAGTGGGATTGGGAAAGTCCACACAATGGCCATTAGCCCAAAGAGTACTCATTTGTCAGCACTACCCCCATTTGAGCAAAAATGTCCCGACCAATGAGGCACTGCACAGTAGGAGGCATAGGCACAACAGAGAAAACACTCCGTAAAATTTTTCTGTCAATACTTACTGATAACATGGGTGATTTCCTTGCAAGCGTTAAGCCTCCAACCCCGGTAACGGCTACTGTGGTGGGCTGTAACGGCCAGTTGTGGGGCCAGCAATCCGGGCTGATAATGCTGGAGTCTGCACCAGTATCTAATAAACCTTCCAAGGTTTTCCTGTCACCCTGATACTCTATCAATACAGGAGGTTTTGGTCGAATGTTTAAGTTCATTGTTAACAGAGTAAGTCCTCCATTGGAGCCAAAGCCCCGTTCCCCCTGGACAGTGATTGATGAGGGGGTAATGTTTTAGTCATTTGTTCCAATGGAACTAATTGAGCTATCCTCTGTCCTTTCTCGATTCATATCGGTGGAAAAGGAGCGAAAGGGCCGCTCCTCTGTGTGAATCCTCTGGTGCCTGACAAGATGAGAGCTGGTCTGAAACCTCTTCCTGCATTTATCACACTCATAGGGCTTCTCCCCAGTGTGGCTCCTCAGGTGGTAGATCAGGTGGGAGCGCTGGCAGAAGCTCTTCCCACACTCTTCACACTCGTAAGACCTCTCGCCAGTGTGGATCCTCTTGTGGACAATCAGGTTCGACTTGTGGGTGAATCTCTTCCCACTTGGAGCACTTCCAGGGCTGCCCTTAGTGATGGCTCTGTTGGTGTCTGGTCAAGTTAGAGCTCTGAGAGAAACTCTTCCTACGCTCAGAACACTCGTAGGGCCTCTCCCCGGAGTGGATGCACCAGTAGCTGATGAGAGCAGTGTTCTGCTTGAAGCCCTTCCCACAGTCAGGGCAGTTGAAGGGCCTCTCATCTGTGTGAAGCTGCTGGTGCAGGAGGAGAAAGGAGCTGGTCTGAAACCTCTTCTTGCATTTAACACACTCATAGGGCCTCTCCCCAGTGTGGATCCTCTGGTGGCCAAACAGGTGGGATTTTGACATGAAGCTCTTCCCACACTGCCCACATTTGTAGGGCTGTTCCAGCCCTGTGTGGACTTCCATGCGGCGGGTCAGGTGGCTTCTCCTCTGGTAGCTCTTCCCACATTCCCCACACTCAAAAGGCCATTCCCCAGTATGGTTTCTCTGGTGGATGGTCAGTTCAGAGCTCGTCCTGAAGCTCTATCCACCCTCTGCATACTCATAGTTTTGTTCCTCCGTGTGGGTCCTCAGGTGGGCAGTCAGGGTGGAGTTCTGGGTGAAGCTCTTTCCAAACTCAGGACACTCGTAGGGCCTCTCCCCGCTGTGGATGCACAGGTAGTGATGAGGCCGGAGTTGTACCTGAAGCCTTTTGCACAATGGTGGCAGCAGAAGGGCCTCTCGCCTTTGTGACTCTGCTGATGCCTGATGAGACAGGAACTCATCTGAAACCTCTTCCTGCATTTATCACACTCGTCGGGACGTTCTTCTGTGTGGATTCTCATGTGGCGGATCAGGGAGGATCTCAGGGAGAAGGTCTTCCCACATTCTGAGGACTTGTGGGACTCCTCCCCCTCCTGGAGCTGCTCATGGATCCCCAGCTCTGAGCTGCAGCTCCCTCCCTGGCCCAGGGTGGGCCTTTCCCCCTCAGATCCCCGTGATCGGCGTTTGCAGCCCCTCCTCGTAAGGGATCTCTGGGGCTTTTCTTTTCCCTTTGATTCCTGTGCTGTGGAGCTGCACAAAACAGCCTCTTCTACAAGGTTCTGCTGTGGGGATTTGACCTCCCTGGTCTCTGGCCTAAGCTTCTTGTCTGGGGAAGGAAGGACAAGGAGAAGATGGGATTTGCCTCTGTGCCACAGGGAAGGACAAGGAGATCCTCCCAGTGCGTCCCCAGCAGGACAGCTTTGGCACCAGGGTTGTCCTGCAGCCGGGGGCCGTGCTGGGGTGGGAGATGGAGCAGGAGAGAGGGGGAAAGTGGCACTGACTTCCTCCTCACCTGCCTGGGGCTCCTGGGCCATCTTCTTCCTCAGGGCGTCCTCCTTCTTCATCGGGCCAAGGTTTGGAAAAAAAAAATCCTGGTTTGGGGGAAAACAAGGGCTGAATGTGTTGGGTTTGATAGTCCTGTTGCCCAAGTGCAGCTGGAGAAGTCAATGCCCCTTTCAGCCTTGAGGGGCCTGGAGCCCACTCATCCCCAGCCTCCCCCACCCCTCCAGGCAGCCAGTTTGTCTCCCAGCTCCGGGATCGCCCCTCTGCGCTCTTCCCCACTCCAGGGCTCCCGAGCTCCCGTCTGCTCTCCTGGGCATCCCCCAGCCCGAGATCACCCCTGTGCCCATCGGTACCAGGCGAACGTGAGGCTGTTCCCTCCACGGGAAATTAACGGTTCAGGTTTGAGGTCCTGCAAGAGTCAAAGATCCCCTGCCCCATGAAAAAACCCTCCCAGAGACCCCCCCAATGGATCTGGTGCACGCTCCCCCTCCCCACTCACCTGTGGCTTCTGGAGGGGGCAATGCAGCAGGAGTCGGGGGAGCTTCAGCCTGAGCGGCAGGGGAAGGCGGCGGGGAAACCAACGTGGTTGTGCTGCTCCTCTTCCTTCTGCTCCTCCACTTACTCCTCGTCTGTTTCTCCTCTTCCTTCCACTTTTCTTTCACTCCTAGACCGGCCCAGGCAATGCTGACACCCAAAAGCAGCCACGCTCTGCCCTGGGCGGGTTCGGAAACAGCATGGCAGTAAAACTGGGGAGTGAAATGGGAGCATTGGGAAAGATCATGAGAGCAGCGGGAAGGAATTGGGAGCGCTTTCCCTGCCAGTCCCGCTTTTACTGGGAGAACTGAGAGGGAACTGGGAGCAAACAGCACTCGGAGGCGGCTGCAGCCGGCGGCTAGTGGGGCCACGATAGAAGGCCTGGTTATGAGAATAAGAGAGCGATCACTTGCTGGGATTGGTGGACGGGAGCAGCGCGGGGTTTGCTCGGTTATGTGAGGGCCGGGAGGGGCCGGAGCAATGGCGGCGGCGGCCGGTGAGAGGGGACAGGGAGCGGGAATGGGGACCGGGAGCGGGAATGGGGACGGCAATGAGGACAGGGAGTGGGTATGGGGACAGGGAAGAGGCATGGGAATGGGGACATGATCGGAAATGGCACGCGGAACTGGAATGGCACAGAGAATGGGGACAGGGACCGGGAATTGGAATATGGGTATGGGACAGGGAATATTGAAATGGAAATATGGGAACAGGAGTGGGACCGTGAATAACAGAAGGGGAACAGAGACTTGGAATATGGGAGACAGATAGGGAATGAGACTGGAATGAGATTCAGGCTGGGATGGCAGCGGAACGGTACCAGGGTGACATGGGAATGGGTGGGTGAGAGGGGGTGACAGCAGGGAGAGGGGGATCCTGAACAGGGACACTGGCAACCAGGACAGAGGGACATGGAGACAGTTCCAGGGCAGGGGGGCCTTGATCAGCTGTGCCACAACTTTCACCAGGGTCCCCAAGCACTTTTGCAGCTACTGGGCCTGTTCTGCCCAAAGCCCTGAGCAACCCCCAAGTCCCTCCCAGGAACGCCCACCTCCCTCAAACCCAACATGCCCCCCGTCCCCTGGCAGATCCCCCCATGTCCCCATCAATGGCTTATTCCAATGTCTTTTTTTTTACCCTAGTTTTGTGTGTTTTGAAGGGACCAACAGAAATGAAAGGAAAATCCAGGCCACGGGGTGCAAGGAAGATGTGAAGCAGCTGGACAGGTGGTTTCTAAAATGGATAACCAGCAACAGGAATGGCCTGGGCTCTGCTTACCGGCGTTTCCTGGGGATTACCCAGGGTGGATCCCTCTGTGGTGGCTGGAGCTGGAGCAGTGCAGGAAGGTCTTCCTGCACTTGGGGCACTCACTGGGCTGCCCTTAGTGCTGGCTCTGTTGGTGTCTGCTCAAGATAGAGCTCTGAGAGAAGCTCTTCCCACACTCAGGACACTCATAAGGCCTCTCCCCACTGTGGATGCGCCGGTGGGTCACGAGGGTGGAGTTGTCCCTGAAGCCCTTCCCGCAGTCAGGGCAGCGAAAGGGCCGCTCCTCCGTGTGAATCCTCTGGTGCCTGACAAGATGAGAGCTGGTCTGAAACCTCTTCCTGCATTTATCACACTCATAGGGCTTGTCCCCAGTGTGGCTCCTCAGGTGGTAGATCAGGTGGGAGCGCTGGCAGAAGCTCTTCCCACACTCCCCACACTCGTAAGACCTCTCGCCAGTGTGGATCCTCTTGTGGACAATCAGGTTCGACTTGTGGGTGAATCTCTTCCCACACTCGGGACACTCATAGGGCCTCTCCTGGGTGTGCATGTGCTGGTGGCTGACAAGGGAGGAGTTGTACTTGAAGCCTTTCCCGCAGTCGGGGCAGAGGAAGGGCCTCTCCTCTGTGTGAGTGCGCTGGTGCCTGAGGAGATCAGAGCTGGTCTGAAACCCCTTTCTGCATTTATCACACTCGTAGGGTTTCTCCCTGGTGTGCCTCCTCATGTGGACAGTCAGGTGGGAGATCCGGCTGAAACTCTTCCCACACTCCTCACACTTGTAACACCTCTCCTCGGTGTGCCTCCTCAGGTGGACAATCAGGCAGGAGATCCAGCTGAAGCTCTTCCCACACTCCTCACACTTGTAAGACCTCTCCTCGGTGTGGCTCCTCAGGTGGACAGTCAAGTTGGATCTCCGGCTGAAGCTCTTCCCACACTCCTCACATATATAGGGCCTCTCCCCCGTGTGGATTTTCATGTGGCAGATCAGGTTGGATTTCTGGCTGAAGCTCTTCCCACATTTCAAGCACTTCTGGGGCTTCTCCTTACCCTGAAGCTGCTCGTAGACCACGAGCTCTGAGCTCCAGGCGCCTCCCCGGTCCAGGGTGGGCCTTTCCCCCTCAGATGCCTGAGATCTGCGTTTGCAGCCCCTCCTTGTGCGGGATCTCTGGGGTTTTTCCTCCCCGTTGGATTCCTGTGCTGTGGAGCTGCTCAAAACAGCCTCTTCCACAAGGTTCTGCTGTGGGGATTTGTCCGCCCTGGTCTCCATTCTCAGCTCCTGGTCTGGGGGAGGATGGGATTTGCCTCCGTGCCACAGGGAAGGACAAGGAGATCCCCCCAGTGCGTCCCCAGCAGGACGGCTTTGGCAGCAGGGTTGTCCTGCAGCCGGGGGCCGTGCTGGGGAGGGAGATGGAGCAGGAGAGAGGGGGAAAGGGGCACTGAATTCCTCCTCACCTGCTTGGGGCTGCTGGGCCATCTTCCTCTTCCTCACGACCTCCTCCTCTTGCATCGGGCCAAGGTTTAGAAACAGGAAATCCTGGTTTGGGGGAAAACAAGGGCTGGGCGCGTTGGGTTTGATGGTCCCGCTGCCTGTCTTGGTGTCTGCTAAGGAAGGCAGAGCCTCCCTTAAAATTGAAAATGTAAACCCCCTCCCTCCAAAGTACTATAATTTTGAAATTAAGGGGCTCTCAGGGAAAGATATGGAAATAGGAATAACAGTTCTTTGCTAGGAAAAATAAAATGCAAAATGTAATAGTAGAAAGAAAACCACTGACAGAGTCAGAATCCAAGCTGACACCCTGTTAGTCAGGGTGTTTGTTGCACTCCAATTAAATGGTGGCTGCAGTCCTCCTGCAGGGACAGATGTGGTTCTGTTGAAGCAGTGGTTCCTGCAGAAGGGTGTAGTTTTCCTCCAAAGGTCCAGTGGTGGTGTAGATAGGTCTGGTCTTCCTCGGCGAATCCAGTGGAGAAGAAAAGCTGCTCCTCTGGGAATCCAGTGGAGAAGAAACGCTGCTCCTCTGGGAATCCAGTGGGAAAAGCCTGACTGTGGTGTTCCAAATCTCTGATTATATCCAGGTGGGAATGCCTGGCTCCTCCCCATGGGTGGAACATCTGCCAATGGGGTGAGGTAATTTTATCAGTCCTGCAGTGAGGCTCAATGGCCCATTAACAGAAGATATCTCCCTGGAGGGCTTGTGGAAGAGATAAAGAAAACTGCCCAATTAACAGAAGATAACTGCCCCACCTCTAACAGATGGCAATAGAATACATACCCACATCTTGCATTTCCAACCTCAGACACTCTCCGTTGCTCTCAGTAGCCCAAAGTGTGATCCCAGTTGCTCCCTTTTAACAGCAGTATGATCCCAGTAACTTCCAATATGATCCAAGTCATCTACCACTATTCCCAGTATGGTCCTAGTATAATCCTAGCTGCTTCCAGTCCATCCCAGTATGGTCCAAGCTGCCTCCAGCTACATCAACACAATCAGTCCCAGTATGATGCCATTTGCTACCAGCGTGCTCCCAGTTGCTCACAGCATCTCCCACTCACTCTCAGAATGATCCCAGTCATTCCCAGTATATCACATTAGCCCCTAACATGGTCTCAATTGGCCCAGCAGGTTCCTACTCACTTCCAAAATGATCCCAGGATGATCCCAGTACAGCCCAGTCCCTCCCAGTGATGCCACTCCTGGCATCCCCCAGCCCTGTCTGTGTTCCCCCCTCCCAGATTGCCTGATAGGAGCCCCAGGGGCTGGAAGGCCTCAACCAACATCCCCAGCAAGCCCCAGTGTGGATGTGCAGCCTCCAGTTTTCCCAGTCTGCCTCTCCTTCTCCCCAGGCAGGGTTCTCCTCCTCCTGCTCCTCCCGGCCCCAGCGGGTGGGAGCAGCTGAGAGCCCCGCACTGCCGAACCCGACCTGTCCCGGCTCCATCCCCGCTCCTGCCGCGGGCTGCGAGGGCTGCAGGACCGGGGCAGGAGGAATGGGATGGTGGAGCAGGGAGGGAGAAGCAGCAGGACAAGGGCTGGAGGGAACAAGAGAAGGAGGAGGAGGAGGAGGTGTGGAGCAGGAAGAGGAGGAGGACGGGTGGGAGGAAGAGCTGGGTGAGAGGAGGAGGAGTGGGAAGTGGAAGCGGGGGGAACACAGGCTCCAGCCCTCGCTTTCTCCGCAGCACTCCCGGACCCTGGGGCATTTCCCCCCCATATCTCAGGTGATCACAGAGGGGGAGCTCAACCAAATATCCTGGGTGCTCCATAGCTGGGTATCTTTTTGGGGATGGGGGGATTTTTGGAGCTCAAAGGACTCCAAAGCTAAGCTGCAAATGCCCATTGGGGAGATTTTGGCGGTGTCCTGGCAGGTTGTTTCTTCGCGGGGGAGGGCAAGAGAGGGGAGAACACTGGGACACCGACGTGTGTAGCCCAGAGAGAGGAGACCGCCAGGATTCAGCCCGGAGAGGGGAACACCCTTGCGAGGGGGAAACCCTGGAGCTCCCCACAGCCTGGAGCAGAGTCAGGGGAAACGGGAGCGCTGAGACACCAAGAGCCCCGGCATTGCTAAGAGGGAGCCCAGAGAGGGGGATCTAGGGAACCCCTGGGGGCTGCAGGGAACCCCCAGCAGCACAGAGAAGGGGGAGCCCCAGAAGCCCAAGGTCAGAAGAGCAGAGAGGGGGGACCCTGGGGATTCCCGTGACAGCCTGGAGAGGGTGTGGACTCCTGGAGAGGAGAACGCTCAATAGATGCAGGACTCCAAGAAGTCCAAAGTGGAGAGACCAGAGAAGGGCAATTCATGGGGAGCTCTTTTTTGGAATAATCATGAGACATTCAAGTCTTGGCAGGCTTAAGGATGGTATTTCTCAGGGTTTTTCCAACTAAAGTTTTTTGGTCTGGAGTTTTTTTTTTGGGCAGGATCTTGGTGGTCTGGAGATTTTTATGGACACAAAATGTCTGGAGACTTCTAGAGATGGGTTGGGGCAGGAGGAATGCCCAACAAAATGCTCTCATACCTTGTTTTTCTCATTTCCAAACCTCAGCCAAGTCTGTTGCCCTGTCTCTGGGAACACCCGCTGGTGTCACCTCGATACATTGTCCCCGCTGCCTGGTGTCGCTCTCTGGTCTGTTCCCTGTGTCATCCCATTCCTAGTGTCCACCATGCCTGGCATCAACCCCTGGTCCATGTCCATCTTGTCTTATGTTGCAATGCGAGATGTAACCAGCAGTATGTATTTTATCACCATCTGTTGAAACCAGGAGGAGCAGTGTTCTTTATCACTTCCATGACACATCCCTCCTAACACCAGGGCAGATATTCTCTATTAATGGGCAAGCTGTTAAAACCAGGTGAGGCAGGTTTATTTTTATCTCTTCCATAACCCATCATCCCTCCAGGGAGATATCTTCTGTTAATGGGCCATTGAGATTCACTGAGTGACTGATAAAATTAATCAACAGTGGGTGTTCCCAGAAATGGAGCTCACAGACTGGGCTAAGGTTTGGAAATGAGAAATCCTATTTCCAAGAGAAAAACAAGGTATGAGAGCATTTTGTTGGGCATTCCTCCTGCCCCAACCCATCTCTAGAAGTCTCCAGACATTTTGTGTCCATAAAAATCTCCAGACCAAAAAACTTTAGTTGGAAAAACCCTGAGAAATACCATCCTTAAGCCTGCCAAGACTTGAATGTCTCATGATTATTCCAAAAAAGAGCTCCCCATGAATTGCCCTTCTCTGGTCTCTCCACTTTGGACTTCTTGGAGTCCTGCATCTATTGAGCGTTCTCCTCTCCAGGAGTCCACACCCTCTCCAGGCTGTCACGGGAATCCCCAGGGTCCCCCCTCTCTGCTCTTCTGACCTTGGGCTTCTGGGGCTCCCCCTTCTCTGTGCTGCTGGGGGTTCCCTGCAGCCCCCAGGGGTTCCCTAGATCCCCCTCTCTGGGCTCCCTCTTAGCAATGCCGGGGCTCTTGGTGTCTCAGCGCTCCCGTTTCCCCTGACTCTGCTCCAGGCTGTGGGGAGCTCCAGGGCTTCCCCCTCGCAAGGGTGTTCCCCTCTCCGGGCTGAATCCTGGCGGTCTCCTCTCTCTGGGCTACACACGTCGGTGTCCCAGTGTTCTCCCCTCTCTTGCCCTCCCCCGCGAAGAAACAACCTGCCAGGACACCGCCAAAATCTCCCCAATGGGCATTTGCAGCTTAGCTTTGGAGTCCTTTGAGCTCCAAAAATCCCCCCATCCCCAAAAAGATACCCAGCTATGGAGCACCCAGGATATTTGGTTGAGCTCCCCCTCTGTGATCACCTGAGATATGGGGGGGAAATGCCCCAGGGTCCGGGAGTGCTGCGGAGAAAGCGAGGGCTGGAGCCTGTGTTCCCCCCGCTTCCACTTCCCACTCCTCCTCCTCTCACCCAGCTCTTCCTCCCACCCGTCCTCCTCCTCTTCCTGCTCCACACCTCTTCCTCCTCCTCCTTCTCTTGTTCCCTCCAGCCCTTGTCCTGCTGCTTCTCCCTCCCTGCTCCACCATCCCATTCCTCCTGCCCCGGTCCTGCAGCCCTCGCAGCCCGCGGCAGGAGCGGGGATGGAGCCGGGACAGGTCGGGTTCGGCAGTGCGGGGCTCTCAGCTGCTCCCACCCGCTGGGGCCGGGAGGAGCAGGAGGAGGAGAACCCTGCCTGGGGAGAAGGAGAGGCAGACTGGGAAAACTGGAGGCTGCACATCCACACTGGGGCTTGCTGGGGATGTTGGTTGAGGCCTTCCAGCCCCTGGGGCTCCTATCAGGCAATCTGGGAGGGGGGAACACAGACAGGGCTGGGGGATGCCAGGAGTGGCATCACTGGGAGGGACTGGGCTGTACTGGGATCATCCTGGGATCATTTTGGAAGTGAGTAGGAACCTGCTGGGCCAATTGAGACCATGTTAGGGGCTAATGTGATATACTGGGAATGACTGGGATCATTCTGAGAGTGAGTGGGAGATGCTGTGAGCAACTGGGAGCACGCTGGTAGCAAATGGCATCATACTGGGACTGATTGTGTTGATGTAGCTGGAGGCAGCTTGGACCATACTGGGATGGACTGGAAGCAGCTAGGATTATACTAGGACCATACTGGGAATAGTGGTAGATGACTTGGATCATATTGGAAGTTACTGGGATCATACTGCTGTTAAAAGGGAGCAACTGGGATCACACTTTGGGCTACTGAGAGCAACGGAGAGTGTCTGAGGTTGGAAATGCAAGATGTGGGTATGTATTCTATTGCCATCTGTTAGAGGTGGGGCAGTTATCTTCTGTTAATTGGGCAGTTTTCTTTATCTCTTCCACAGGCCCTCCAGGGAGATATCTTCTGTTAATGGGCCATTGAGCCTCACTGCAGGACTGATAAAATTACCTCACCCCATTGGTAGATGTTCCACCCATGGGGAGGAGCCAGGCATTCCCACCTGGATATAATCAGAGATTTGGAACACCACAGTCAGGCTTTTCCCACTGGATTCCCAGAGGAGCAGCGTTTCTTCTCCACTGGATTCCCAGAGGAGCAGCTTTTCTTCTCCACTGGATTCGCCGAGGAAGACCAGACCTATCTACACCACCACTGGACCTTTGGAGGAAAACTACACCCTTCTGCAGGAACCACTGCTTCAACAGAACCACATCTGTCCCTGCAGGAGGACTGCAGCCACCATTTAATTGGAGTGCAACAAACACCCTGACTAACAGGGTGTCAGCTTGGATTCTGACTCTGTCAGTGGTTTTCTTTCTACTATTACATTTTTCATTTTATTTTTCCTAGCAAAGAACTGTTATTCCTATTTCCATATCTTTCCCTGAGAGCCCCTTAATTTCAAAATTATAGTACTTTGGAGGGAGGGGGTTTCCATTTTCAATTTTAAGGGAGGCTCTGCCTTCCTTAGCAGACACCAAGACAGGCAGCGGGACCATCAAACCCAACGCGCCCAGCCCTTGTTTTCCCCCAAACCAGGATTTCCTGTTTCTAAACCTTGGCCCGATGCAAGAGGAGGAGGTCGTGAGGAAGAGGAAGATGGCCCAGCAGCCCCAAGCAGGTGAGGAGGAATTCAGTGCCCCTTTCCCCCTCTCTCCTGCTCCATCTCCCGCCCCAGCACGGCCCCCGGCTGCAGGACAACCCTGCTGCCAAAGCCGTCCTGCTGGGGACGCACTTGGGGGATCTCCTTGTCCTTCCCTGTGGCACGGAGGCAAATCCCATCCTCCCCCAGACCAGGAGCTGAGAATGGAGACCAGGGCGGACAAATCCCCACAGCAGAACCTTGTGGAAGAGGCTGTTTTGAGCAGCTCCACAGCACAGGAATCCAACGGGGAGGAAAAACCCCAGAGATCCCGCACAAGGAGGGGCTGCAAACTCAGATCTCAGGCATCTGAGGGGGAAAGGCCCACCCTGGACCGGGGAGGCGCCTGGAGCTCAGAGCTCGTGGTCTACGAGCAGCTTCAGGGTAAGGAGAAGCCCCAGAAGTGCTTGAAATGTGGGAAGAGCTTCAGCCAGAAATCCAACCTGATCTGCCACATGAAAATCCACACGGGGGAGAGGCCCTATATATGTGAGGAGTGTGGGAAGAGCTTCAGCCGAAGATCCAACTTGACTGTCCACTTGAGGAGCCACACCGAGGAGAGGTCTTACAAGTGTGAGGAGTGTGGGAAGAGCTTCAGCTGGATCTCCTGCCTGATTGTCCACCTGAGGAGGCACACCGAGGAGAGGTGTTACAAGTGTGAGGAGTGTGGGAAGAGTTTCAGCCGGATCTCCCACCTGACTGTCCACATGAGGAGGCACACCGGGGAGAAACCCTACGAGTGTGATAAATGCAGAAAGGGGTTTCAGACCAGCTCTGATCTCCTCAGGCACCAGCGCACTCACACAGAGGAGAGGCCCTTCCTCTGCCCCGACTGCGGGAAAGGCTTCAAGTACAACTCCTCCCTTGTCAGCCACCAGCACATGCACACCCAGGAGAGGCCCTATGAGTGTCCCGAGTGTGGGAAGAGATTCACCCACAAGTCGAACCTGATTGTCCACAAGAGGATCCACACTGGCGAGAGGTCTTACGAGTGTGGGGAGTGTGGGAAGAGCTTCTGCCAGCGCTCCCACCTGATCTACCACCTGAGGAGCCACACTGGGGAGAAGCCCTATGAGTGTGATAAATGCAGGAAGAGGTTTCAGACCAGCTCTCATCTTGTCAGGCACCAGAGGATTCACACGGAGGAGCGGCCCTTTCGCTGCCCTGACTGCGGGAAGGGCTTCAGGGACAACTCCACCCTCGTGACCCACCGGCGCATCCACAGTGGGGAGAGGCCCTATGAGTGTCCTGAGTGTGGGAAGAGCTTCTCTCAGAGCTCTATCTTGAGCAGACACCAACAGAGCCAGCACTAAGGGCAGCCCAGTGAGTGCCCCAAGTGCAGGAAGACCTTCCTGCGCTGCTCCAGCTCCAGCCGCCACAGAGGGATCCACCCTGGGTAATCCCCAGTGAACCCCGGTAAGCAGAGCCCAGGCCATTCCTGTTGCTGGTTATCCATTTTAGAAACCACCTGTCCAGCTGCTTCACATCTTCCTTGCACCCCGTGGCCTGGATTTTCCTTTCATTTCTGTTGGTCCCTTCAAAACACACAAAACTAGGGTAAAAAAAAAGACATTGGAATAAGCCATTGATGGGGACATGGGGGGATCTGCCAGGGGACGGGGGGCATGTTGGGTTTGAGGGAGGTGGGCGTTCCTGGGAGGGACTTGGGGGTTGCTCAGGGCTTTGGGCAGAACAGGCCCAGTAGCTGCAAAAGTGCTTGGGGACCCTGGTGAAAGTTGTGGCACAGCTGATCAAGGCCCCCCTGCCCTGGAACTGTCTCCATGTCCCTCTGTCCTGGTTGCCAGTGTCCCTGTTCAGGATCCCCCTCTCCCTGCTGTCACCCCCTCTCACCCACCCATTCCCATGTCACCCTGGTACCGTTCCGCTGCCATCCCAGCCTGAATCTCATTCCAGTCTCATTCCCTATCTGTCTCCCATATTCCAAGTCTCTGTTCCCCTTCTGTTATTCACGGTCCCACTCCTGTTCCCATATTTCCATTTCAATATTCCCTGTCCCATACCCATATTCCAATTCCCGGTCCCTGTCCCCATTCTCTGTGCCATTCCAGTTCCGCGTGCCATTTCCGATCATGTCCCCATTCCCATGCCTCTTCCCTGTCCCCATACCCACTCCCTGTCCTCATTGCCGTCCCCATTCCCGCTCCCGGTCCCCATTCCCGCTCCCTGTCCCCTCTCACCGGCCGCCGCCGCCATTGCTCCGGCCCCTCCCGGCCCTCACATAACCGAGCAAACCCCGCGCTGCTCCCGTCCACCAATCCCAGCAAGTGATCGCTCTCTTATTCTCATAACCAGGCCTTCTATCGTGGCCCCACTAGCCGCCGGCTGCAGCCGCCTCCGAGTGCTGTTTGCTCCCAGTTCCCTCTCAGTTCTCCCAGTAAAAGCGGGACTGGCAGGGAAAGCGCTCCCAATTCCTTCCCGCTGCTCTCATGATCTTTCCCAATGCTCCCATTTCACTCCCCAGTTTTACTGCCATGCTGTTTCCGAACCCGCCCAGGGCAGAGCGTGGCTGCTTTTGGGTGTCAGCATTGCCTGGGCCGGTCTAGGAGTGAAAGAAAAGTGGAAGGAAGAGGAGAAACAGACGAGGAGTAAGTGGAGGAGCAGAAGGAAGAGGAGCAGCACAACCACGTTGGTTTCCCCGCCGCCTTCCCCTGCCGCTCAGGCTGAAGCTCCCCCGACTCCTGCTGCATTGCCCCCTCCAGAAGCCACAGGTGAGTGGGGAGGGGGAGCGTGCACCAGATCCATTGGGGGGTCCCTGGGAGGGTTTTTTCATGGGGCAGGGGATCTTTGACTCTTGCAGGACCTCAAACCTGAACCGTGAATTTCCCGTGGAGGGAACAGCCTCACGTTCGCCTGGTACCGACGGGCACAGGGGTGATCTCGGGCTGGGGGATGCCCAGGAGAGCAGACGGGAGCTCGGGAGCCCTGGAGTGGGGAAGAGCGCAGAGGGGCGATCCCGGAGCTGGGAGACAAACTGGCTGCCTGGAGGGGTGGGGGAGGCTGGGGATGAGCGGGCTCCAGGCCCCTCAAGGCTGAAAGGGGCATTGACTTCTCCAGCTGCACTTGGGCAACAGGACTATCAAACCCAACACGTTCAGCCCTTTGTTTTCCCCCAAACCAGGATTTTCTTTTTCCAAACCTTGGCCCGATGAAGAAGGAGGACGCCCTGAGGAAGAAGATGGCCCAGGAGCCCCAGGCAGGTGAGGAGGAAGTCAGTGCCACTTTCCCCCTCTCTCCTGCTCCATCTCCCACCCCAGCATGGCCCCCGGCTGCAGGACAACCCTGGTGCCAAAGCCGTCCTGCTGGGGACGCACTGGGAGGATCTCCTTGTCCTTCCCTGTGGCACGGAGGCAAATCCCATCTTCTCCTTGTCCTTCCTTCCCCAGACAAGAAGCTTAGGCCAGAGACCAGGGAGGTCAAATCCCCACAGCAGAACCTTGTAGAAGAGGCTGTTTTGTGCAGCTCCACAGCACAGGAATCAAAGGGGAAAGAAAAGCCCCAGAGATCCCTTACGAGGAGGGGCTGCAAACGCCGATCATGGGGATCTGAGGGGGAAAGGCCCACCCTGGGCCAGGGATGGAGCTGCAGCTCAGAGCTGGGGATCCATGAGCAGCTCCAGGATGGGGAGGAGTCCCACAAGTCCTCAGAATGTGGGAAGACCTTCTCCCTGAGATCCTCCCTGATCTGCCACATGAGAATCCACACAGAAGAACGTCCCGACGAGTGTGATAAATGAAGGAAGAGGTTTCAGATGAGTTCCTGTCTCATCAGGCATCAGCAGAGTCACAAAGGCGAGAGGCCCTTCTGCTGCCACCATTGTGCAAAAGGCTTCAGATACAACTCCGGCCTCATCACTACCTGCGTGCCCACGAGCACGGCCTGGGGATCCTCTGCAGGTAAAATGGGGGGAGAGACCCCTCCCCAAATTAACAAAAATCCTAAAAACCCAAAAAACGGAAATTTGGGGAAAAAACCCGGAGAAAATAAAAAATTCTGAAGAAAAATATCAAAAATTGGGGGGAAACACTCAGGAAAGGGGAGCAGATAGGGGCAGTAAAGGAAGGCGGAGACCCCTCCCCTAATTACCAAAAACCATAAAAATTAGAAAATCCCAAAGAAACTGAAATTTGGGGAAAAAATACCCAAAATCCTGGAGAAAAAAGCATCAAAATTTGGGGGGAAAATACAAAAAAATTCTGGGGAAAAATATCAAAATTTAGGGGGAAAAAAGGGGAGGGGGTGGGGACCCCTCCCCAAATTAACAAAAACCCCAAAAATCCAAAAAATCCCATAAAAAACCCCCAAAATTCAGGGGGAAATCCCGAAATTTGGGGGGTCTTTGGATGGTTTGGGGAGGTTTTGGGTGATTTTGGGTGAATTTTGGGCAATTTCTGGGGGATTTCTGGTGGTTTATTGGGTGGGTTTTGGGGTAGATTTTTGGGAGATTTTCAGGTGATTTTTTGGGCATTTTTGGGGGATTTTTGGGTGATTTTTTTGGGTCATTTTGGGGTGTTTTTTGGGGGAGTTTTGGGTGATTTTGGAGGGAATTTTGGGGAAGGTTTTGAGGGGATTTTGGGGTGATTTTTGGGCTGTTTTGGGTGATTTTGGGGCAGTTTTTTGGGGGATTTTTGGGTTATTTTGTACTATAAATACTGAATTTTCCCAAAATCACCGTTTTTCACCCCAGCCTGTCCTCAGGCTGCCCCAAGGGGCTGCGGGAGTGCCGGGACCCCATGTAGGAGGAGTTTTGGGGGAGTTTTGGGTGATTTTTGGGTGTTTTTTGGGGGTTTTGGGTGAATTTGAACTGAATTTGCCCAAAATTGAGGAAAATTCGGAGATGAGGGAAAATTCGGACAGACTCTCACACTGGCTCAGTGCCTTTCTGTGACCCAAGTATGGGGCTCGGGCTCTTCCTTTTTGCTCTGGGATGCAAAACCTTTTCACTGCTTCCATGTGACTGAACTCTCGAGGTCCCTGATGTGAAATGTTTTAACACAGCTCCTGCTACAGCAGACAAGTTTGGATTTACAAATGTGAAAGGAGAGCTTTTCTTTTGGAATTTAAAACCCGGCCAAGAAGGCTGGAAGGAAAGAAGAAAAGGATTCAAAAACCAGCAGAAATGTACTTTATTTTATGAAATGGGTTGGCCCTGCCCTTTCTCCTATGACCTGAGCAAAGTGAGCAGAAACGTGTGTTTCCCTTGTAGATAAAGTGTCCCTGCTGAAAGAGTTCAGCTACCAATGGAATCACCTGAGTGGCCAAGCCCTGCTGGATGTCACCGAGCGTATCACAGGTTTGGCCTCCCCTTCTGAGCCCAGAGCTCTTCCCAGGGAGCATTTACAGGGAATGCCTGTGAGCAGACAGCAGAGCAGCTCCTCCAAACCAGGAGGTGCTGAGCGTGTCCCTGCTGCCCCATGGCCAAGGCAGGTGGGTTTGGCAGGTTTTCCCTGGCTGCTGCAGGGCTGGGCAGCACCTGAGATGGGGGCAGCGCTCGGCCTGGGGCTGAGCTCTCACTGGGGCATCTCAGAACCACCTCCAGCAAAGGGAGGGCTAAAAATGCCCCAGCTGGCTCCTCTCTGGGGAGCTCAGGGACATCTGTTATCTTTGAGGGGAAGTGGCAAATGCTGTTTCAGGGCATCAATTTGTTTTGTCCTCACAGAATTCTTGTTTGTCTCTTGGAAAGTTTTGAGGCTGAACCGTGCAGAGCCTGGGGGTCACAGCTTAGGCTAGAACTCAACAGAGGTATCAGAGGCACGGGTTCAGTGCAAGGCAGCCTCTGGGGCACAGGGACAGAAGCAGAGTGCTGAGGCTCCCTGCCTGTGCTCTCAGAGGGGCCTTGGACTGAGCCTTTCAGGGTGTGCAAACAGTGTCTGCCTGTGTCAGCGCTGCCCAAAATGATACAAATGCAGCTGATAATTGATTCCTCAGCGGAGCTTGCTATGTCAGCAACAGCCAAGGAATGGAAAAAGGATAATCTCAATATATAATGGAGAAGATTACTGATAGCCTTGCTTTAACTGGGGCTAAATCCACTGCTAATTATGCCAACATCTTTGAATGCAAGGTTTAATACACTTTGTGTCTTCATTAGGAATCTCAAAAGGGCATGTTTAGCAATTGGGAATGTCAAAGGGCCTTAAAGACCATTTGAATAAAGTAGATCTCCAGCAATAGGGAATTTAGTTTAGCAGTTCTTTTGATCTCTTTTTTAAATATAGGAATTAACCATAAATTATGAGTACTTTAGAAAGAGCAGATGTTCTCTCTAGTAGGAACAGAGAGCTGTTCCTCACGTTCAGTAGTCACCAATGTCTTTAATTGCATTTAAACTCAAATACATTCCCATTTTAAAATGGGTACCATAACCCTTTCCTGCTTAGCAGAATTGGTTTTGGGTACTTGCAGGAGCTCTTTCAATGTTGATGACTGCTGGTGGATTAACAGCATAGAGAAAATGAAGTCTCTTCCACCAGAGAATATTAAATGGCTGCTAGATAACATTTTGTGTGATCAGAAAATAAGAATGGTTTCCAAAGCATTTCAGGTTTTGATCTCTCAGCCAAATCTGCCATGCAAGAAGCCTGTTGGTAGTAAATATTTGTCTGTGTTTGATAAAATTCAGTTCAGAAAATGGACAGAGAGGTTTCAGAGAAAATATGAGAAAAGACTCGTGTTTTGGTTACATTTCAGTTCCATGTGTAGCATTTTTCTTTCTCTATGCCCCTATTCAAGTGGACATTATAAGAAAAAATGCCATTAACATTGAGAGGGGGAGTGGCATTAAAATGTGAGGATGCCCAAATGCCAAGGCAATGGGGTCTGGGTAATTCTCTCAGATACCCTGAGGTTTGAAACAGCTCTTTGTTGGAAGCCCCAAAAGCATTCTGCCAAAGACACCAGCTGGTCACTGATGTTTCCCATCCAGCTGTCAGGCAGCAGCCATCTCTGGTGGGCTGGAGTTTTGAGGTGTGTTCTAATCCTGCCCTTTGCTGTGTGCCGCTGAGCAAAGGGAAGTGCCAGATTAGACATTTGGCACTTGACATCTAAGTTACAAAAATGGAATCATCCCTTTTATTAGAAATCTCTCCATTTCCTCTCTATGGTGCATTTCCAAATCTTCAGTGTGGGTTTAGACAACTTCTTAATGGAAATCAAAGGCAGTTGGACATTTCATTCATTGTTCATGCAGAAAGAGATTGTGAAATAATTTAGTAAAGGTAGGAAGTCTGCCACAGGGACAAGGGCTCTGGTTGGAGCAATTAGTGCTGAGGGGTTGGTGGTTCTGTTTCCAGGATGCTCAGCTGCTTTGCCCGTTTCTGGACCAAGGGGCTCTGTGTGCTATTTTGCTGCTCTTTGCCAGAGAGGCTGGCAAGAAGCAGAAGCAGAGGTAGATCCTTGTTGCAGTGAGGCTGGTGGGTAAGGAGCTGTGTCTCTGTCCCGGCAGTGCTTGTGCAGGGGGTTCATGCCAGGAGCCCTGAAGTCATCCAGCGCGACGCCCTGCCCGTGCTCTGGCCCTGCCTGGAGAACAAGGCGCTGCCTGTGCGGAGCGCCAACGTCCGCACCGTGGCCACCAAGCTGGCCTCTGCCCTCTGCAAGGTGATGGGCACCCAGCTGAAGGAATGTGCTGCCAGCAAGCCTCCACATGTGCGGGAAAACCTCTCCAAAATGTTGGGCTGGTGAAGGCGAGATGTTCTCCAGGAAGCTGAGGAAGCGCTGAGTTGGACACCTCTGGATTTGCCTTTTTAGCTGTGCCAAAATGACGAAATCCTAAGGAAAGGTGTGCATCTGCCCCTGCTCTCTTCATTGCCCTTCCTAGTCATGGCATGGGGGGCCTGGAGCAGCTCCAGACTGAGGACAAGATGAAGGCAATCATGGCTCAGCCTCACACAGAGGTGAGGGGGGAGCTGGGCCAATCTCTGCTGGTAGGAAGGGTCTTGTGGCAGCCCAGAGGGGCCGTGCACATTGCCAGGGAACAGCTGTGCCCTGCACGTGCCCCTGCAATGAGCTGTGCTGCTGCCAGTGCCCCTGGAGCTGTGGGGCTGCTGAGCTGTGGGGCAGGCAGAGGAGCAGGAGGGTGTGTGTGCAGCTGAGCCATTCCTGGGGAGCACAGGGCTCTGGGCTCCCTGCTGTCCCAGGGCAGCCCAGAGGCCAGGCTGTGCCTGTGCCAGCTCTGGGCAAGTGGCTCAGGGTTTTGCCCTGGCCTGCCTCACGTGTCTGCCAGCAGGAGCATGTTTCCCTGTGCAGCTGTTTGTACATTTCCAGGAAATGTGTCCCATGAAATATGGAGCTTCAGCTGCTTTAGGTTTGCATTGTGGCCTCTGTTAAACTTTGCCTCTCTGTTAAAATTTGTGTCTCTATTTTGCAGATCTGGCTGGTTACAGTCTTACCGAGAAGTTTTCTCTGAACACTTCTGATGTTCCCTCACCCACAAAGTCCTTGCCTCCCCTCCAGAAGAGCTCTCTTTCCTCCAAGCTCAGGAAGAAGCTGCCGCCTGTATGAAGAGTGTTTGAAGAATAGGATTGATGTGTTAGGCTTCATAGTTAGAGCTGTACATATGTTCTGAACTTTAGATGCAGTTTTGATTTAATGAGTTTTGATGGTATCTTTCAAATTTGATTACATATTTTTATTCTATATATTTTATTTTGATGATGAAGAAAAGTAAATAAATAAATAAAATTTAAATAAACCAGGAGGAGAATGTGAGACCATGACCTGCTAGCCTAGAGATTATGGGAGTGCAGCTCACTCAATGTGCCAGTGTCTCACCACATCCTTTCCTTATTGAGTCTCTCCTCTTCCTCTTTGGCCATGGTTTCTTTGTGTCATTTGTGCTGCTGTTTTCAACTTGTCATTGTAACAGGGCCACACATTGACATGTTTGGGGGACAATGGATCCAAAAGATCCTGTCTAGTCAAAGGTTTTCTACCTAGGGGTGTTCTCTGCTCACCAACGGCCTGAGCAAAGAAACCAAGAGAAGTGTGCCCAAATCCCAAAGCTTTGCTCCTTTGCAATCTCCCACAGATCTGGCTCACAGGTGTCTTCAATCACAATTCTATAGGTAAGAAGAGGTAATGTATTTCACTGGGAAATGATGCACTGCTTTGGCAAAGTCACCTGTATGTATATTTACCCGGGACAGCAGTCCAGCTGTGTTGTTTGCACCTTGTTTGCAGAAGGATGAGTGCACTGGGAGGCCAATAACAAGTGACAAGGGTTCCTCAAATCTGCACTGCAGCCTGGGCGCCATTCAGCCCAGAGCTAGGGGATCATTTGTTCCCATGGACCAGTGCTTGCCAGTGGAATGAATTGCTGCACAGCTGGAAGAAGCAATTCTGGATTCAGCTCCAGCTGTTGGTGGGCAGCATGATCATTGACAATGCTGCCCTTCCAGAAATTATTCTGCAGTTTCCTTTCATAGTCATTTGAAGCTTTGAAACTTCACATTTCGATTTGCTTTGCCTTAAGGAAAAACACTTCTGGGCCAAGTGCAAACTGTAACCTTTCGGCAGCAAAGTCCTCATGGTTGCCAGCTTCTGATGTCACACAATGTCACCTGACTGCCTGTGTTTGCTTAGCTCTGGGTCTAGTCCCATCCCAGTAAAGCCCAGGCAGGGTGGCACGTTGCAGGGAAAACTTGTCCATGAGCTTATGGGGTTGCCATCAGCAGCAGAGTGAATGTGCCCTTTGGGGATTCCTCTGGAGACAAAATTTGGGACCCACTCCGTGCCACAATATTCTCTTAGATCTTTTTGAAATATCCTAGAAAAGGCTGTGAAACTTCACATCTCCTTGCACAGCTACTGTTTGAAGAGGGGCATTTTGGTCCCTCCTCAAAGTCATTGCTCTTGTACATGAGAAACATGAACATCCACCAACAGGAATGATGCATGGTCCAGCTGCTGCTGCTGCAGACAACTGGGCAGTGCAGACCTGAGTATTACCAATATGAGCACTTAATTAGCATTTCATGCTCCTTCAAGCTCTCCAGATCTCAGGGCTTTTTGTTTCAAAGCAGCCACTGCACCATCTCTAGGGAAGAACAGGAACTGGGAAACAGCGACTGCCAGCCTTGCAGGGGTGTAGGGGAAAACGTGAGGTGTCTGCCTCAAAAGATGAATGGGAAGAGTGTATTTGCCAAAGCAAATGCTCTGTTAGGACAGCCGGATCAGTTCTTTACTGCATGCTTGCATGAAGATCATGTGGGATCTCCTTTTTGTATCTCATGCAGAAAAGGAGCTCTTAATAATACCATGCTACTTAAACCAGATTGGGATGCAGCTCTGTAGTGGTTCACAATGAAGCAGACTGCCTGCTCTGTCACTGCCAGCCCTGGTGAGCCTGCGAGGGACTGTAGTTTATCCCATGCCTGTTTTACCTCCACGCAGAGCTTGGTTTTCCTTATTAGTGTGGAGTAAATAGAAGAGTAATAAAATGGACAATTAGACTGACCACTTTGGAGGATATGCTCATGCTTTCGCATGTCAGTCCTGCACCTCATTCTCCCAAGGCCTGTTATTCATCAAGAAATATTTTAATACAAAAACCTCAGCTCTCATGTTACATCTGAATAAAATTGCACAAGATCATCAAGAATTCTGCTGTCAGGAACAAGACAAGAGCCTTCTGACACTCACTTGCAGCTGTCCTGGATTGCTGCAGCCCTTTGTGAAAAGCTGCAGAGAGAGTGTTTGGAGTTGGTTTGGGCCTTTATGAAAGATCTATGGAGCAGTGCGCAGGGCTCTCCTGGCAGGAAACTGTGGAGAGTTTTGTCAAAGAGTGGCTTGAGGAGAGGGGACACAGCCAAATCAATTTGGTGAAGATGTCCTAACTAGGGCACAGGCCCTTTCGCAGGCAGGGTGTCCTTGTTGACAAAGAAAATGCTGAAGTTATACAAGAATGGGATGTGGAATGCAGAAGTTACTATGCTTGCTAACCACAAGAATGTAGATAAAGGCTAAATTAGGCGGGGTTGACATGTAGCTGAAGAGCCAATCCTGAGCTCAGCTTTTGCAATATGTATGAGGCTCATTATGGACTGTATTTAGGTTGCCGAATCAATCAATAAATCAGACCTGTTGATGACCATCTGGTGTCCTGGTCTCCTTCCTTTGACAACTGGTGACCCTGACGTCTGCCTCCACATCTTGCTGAAAAAGAGAACGGGGGAGGACGCGCCACGGTTGAGGGAAGTTGGAGTTGGGTCCTGATAGCAGCCAGGATGGTGCCGGAATTTTGAAGCACCCTCGAGGTTCTCATCGGTGACTTGAGCCATACGTGTCTGCCAGAGCCTGGAAAGCTGCAACAGCACTGACGTATACAAATAGGTATGGATAGGCAAGCAGCATATGATCTTTTCACCGCGTATTTAGAAAGGCGAGGAGCAAAGGGGATAGATCTAAAAAAGGAGCTACCAGGGTTGTTAGCCTATGGCTATGCTAAGGGGGTTTTCCTTAACCCACATACGGTCCATGAGCTCGCGAAATGGAGAAAATTTGGGGATATACTGTGGGAAGCGGTGTTAGAAGATGGTAAGACAGCAGAGAAATAGGGCAAGCTATGGTGGGTGGTGCACAATACACTGCTTCGGCATGTCTCTGAGCACAAGGCAGCAGAAAGGGTGACAGAAACTAATAAGAGGAATATAGGGTATGGTCGTGAGGACGATCCTTTTGAGCCTTCAGTAAACAAGGTGTTAATACCAAAGGGTTCAAAATAGTGTTGTATGGAGGATCCTGTTACAGGCGTGGGGGGCCGTCCGCACCTTCTATGTCGGAGGAGAAGGATGAGTTGGAGGATGGCAGAGAGAGCGAGCTAAGCCTGCCGCCCCCCCTGCAGAGAGAGAGAGTTAAGCCTGCCACCTCCCCACAGAGAGGGTGAGCTGAGCCTGCCGCCTCCCCCACCCGAATGGCCTGCACAGAAGTGCCAACAGCGCAGAACTCTCGGAGAGTCAGATTCTATCCCAGGGGCACTCAGTGACCTATGGGAGGAGATGGCTAAACAGAGGAGGGAGGCTTGGGCTGCTCTGGCAAAAGAGGCAATGCAAACGGGAGATGGTGAGGCTATGGAGTCCGCTTTTGCTCTTGCCTGTCCAGTTACATACACGCCACAGTATGATGCTCAGGATAACCACACACAGGATCTGGCAGAGTATACCCCTTTAGACTGGAAGTTGTTATCTCAGTTGCGGTCCACAGTCAGTCAGTTCGGTGCAAAAAGCGAACCTGTTAGGCAGATACTGGATTATCTCTTTAATACGCAGATTTTGTGCCCAAATTACCAAATTATTTGAGGGGGATGGTACGATTAATATTTACTCAGCATCAGCAATTGTTGTTTAATGCGCTATGGCAAGCCTTGGTTAATGAGTTGGTTGCGTCACAGCGAGCTCAGGGGGACCCGCTGCATGGAGTGACGATAGATGAGCTCATGGGCTTAGGGGCATATTTGTGCACGGAGGCACAGATGATATCAGGAGCAGATAAGCTTAGAGAAGCTATGCGTTTGGTACGTGCTGCCATAGAGAGGGTTAAAGAGCCAGGAGGGCTGCCGGTGTACATGGGCATAAAACAAGGTAGAGAGGAATCATTTGGGAGTTTTATTGACAAAGCAGCTGCGGCTATAGACCGGGCAGGAGTTGCAGAATATACAAAGGGGGCGTTATTGGAGCAGTGTACCTTACAAAATAGCAATCAGGCAACGCAAAGGTTGCTAGCCACTCTGGGAGGAAATTGGACCATTGAGGAAGCACTAGAGTGAATGGCATTAAGGCCAACAGCCTCACAGGCATTTTTAGTAGATGCCTTAAAGGAATTAGGATTAGGGCTGCAAAAGCAAGCAGAATGCACTCAAAATCAGGTGTTAGCTGCTCTTACTCCTCTCCGAAATGGCTCCATGACAGTCACACAGGGAGGCTCGAGATCACATCTCAAGTGCTACCGGTGCAGCAATGGGGGACACATGGGCCGAGAATGCAGAGCGACTGGCGTGTGGTGCCAAAGCTGCCAATCTAGCTCCCGCAACACTACGGCTTGTTGGCGCCGATCGGGAAACGGTTAGTGGCCGCGCCCAGACACAAGTTGACGCTGTGACATCAGCGCCACCTTCTGTCTGCAACCAGCAACAGCAGGGAGCCTCAGCTTGGACATAGCAGCAGCAGTAGATGTCACATTAATGACGAACCAGCCTGAAAGGATACCATCTGGAGTAAATGGTCCTCTCACGCTACAAGGACAAAAACGTGGAGCATTATTACTAGGACGCTCCTCGACATCCATGCTGGGACTATTTGTATTGCCTGGGGTCATAGACGCAGACTATACAGGGGAAATACAAATCATGGCTTACACCCCTTATCCCCCAGTTAAAATAACAAAGGACAACGCATCACACAATTGGTACCACTACCACAGATGACATCAGGTATACCATCGTTTACTGGACAGAAGCGTGATGAGAAGGGTTTTGGCTCTACCGGTATTACACTTTTGACTGTGGACTTACAGGAGAGACCAAGACAAAAAGCTGAGATCGCCCATAGACATCAGAGCATAACCCTCTATGGATTACTGGATACAGGAGCAGACACCAGCATTTTATCTCCAGAGGCATGGCCACAACATTGGCCCCTGCTCCCATCAATAAACATGCTCACAGGAGTAGGAGGACTTACTTTTGCAAGCAGAACACGGCTTCTGTCAGTGCGCATTGATGGGCAACAAGTGTCCGTTGTGTTTTCAGTCGTTCAGTTGCCTCCTATGGTCTCCTGCCTGATAGGCAGGGACATTTTAACACAGCTGGGGATGGTGTTGACCAATCACCACCCTTTGGGGTAATTGCCATTGCTTGGACTTTCCCCATTCTACTCACTTGGAAAACAGATACACCGGTGATGGTTAAGCAATGGCCATTAAAAGGGGAGAGTCTTATGCATGCCCATGAATTGGTGAAGGAACAATACACGCAAGGACATTTACGACTCTCAACGAGTCTGTGGAACACGCCCATTTTTGTGATTAGGAAGAAATCAGGAAAATACCGCCTGGTACACGATCTGCGAGCTGTGAATGACCAGATGGAACCGATGGGGGGAGCCTTGCAGCCTGGTCTTCCGAATCCAGCCATGATCCCACAAGATTGGCCACTTCTAATCATCGACTTAAAGGATTTTTTTTACACTATTGGGCTGCATCCCGATGACATGAAGAGGTTCGCCTTTACCCTACCAGCAATAAATCATGGAGAACCAGACAAAAAATTTGAGTGGACGTCACTACTGCAGGGGATGCACAATGCCCCTATGTTGTGCCAGCTTTATGTTGATGCTGCATTACAGCCATTGCGTCAGCAGTGGCCAGCTACCATAATATATCATTACATGGATGATATCTTGTTTGCGCAGCAACAACCATTTTCCCCTTTGCAGGCAGACAGGATCAGAGACACTCTTGCAGCATATTCACTTGTTATTGCCACAGAGAAAATTCAGACCACGAAACCATGAAGTATTTGGGATGGACCCTAATGGACCAAACAGTGGTACCCCAAAAATTAGAACTGCACTTGGACATTAAGACTTTACATGATGCTCAAAAGTTGCTAGGAGACTTACAGGGGCTAAAACCCATTGTGGGAATACCAAATCATTTGTTAGAAACCCTACGACCCTTGTTAAAGGGCACTGATCCCTCTACCCCCATGTGCCTCACAAAGGAGAACCATCTTGCCTTGCAGCAAATCAGCAACTGTGTGCAACAAGGATATGTGTCTCGTCGATAACTGGATTGCCCTATTGATCTCACTGTTCGGAATAGCCCTTGCCACTTGTTTGGCGCTCTCCCGGTGTGAAAACAAAATGGGGGAGATACGGGTATTGGAATGGCTGTCACCACCGCTACAACATAAAAGAACAATATTCTCAAAAATCAAACAATTGGCTGGGTTGATCAAAAAAGGCTGTCTCAGAATTACTGAAGTGGACGGTCGAGAACCTGCCACCATTAGGCTACCCATGGAAAAAGAAATGCTGGACTGGTATCTGGTTAACTCTACGGTTCTACAGGAAGCACTATTGACACCATCTGCAAAAGTGCAGACAAGCAAGTTAGTGCCCATGGTCCTGCAATGGATGACAGAATGGGACTGGATCACTCGGCTGCTGAGAAGAGAGAGCCCCATAGAAGGAGCCACCACAGCCTTCACAGATGCAGGGAAAAAACCGAGACGTGCTGCTGTCACCTGGCAAGAAAAAGGACAATGGAAGCATTAACTTCTTACAGCAGACCCTGCAGATAGCCTACTAACCTTAGAATTGTTAGCAGTAGTATGGGCAATGTCCAACCTGCATGAGCCCTTGAATGTGGTCACAGACTCCATGTATGTCGCTGGAGTAGCCAGATGTATAGAAGGAGCAGCAATTAAGGAAGTGAATAACAAACGGCTATATGAGTTACTGGTTCAATTAAGGAGAGCTCTCCGGGATAGAAGTGCAGTGTACTCTGTAATCCATATCAGGAGCCATAAGTGGTCTGAGGGTCTAGGAGATGGGAATGAGCATGCAGATAAATTGGTTACCTTACCCATTGATAACTCTTGTCCTGTTGATAAGCATACATTGGCAAGAGAAGCCCATAGTAGATATCATCAAAATGTGAAAGGGTTGGCGAGGAACTTTGATCTGGGCTTATAAGAAGCCAAGGCCATTGTCAGGGCATGTCCAATGTGCAGTTATCATAATGGGGGAATAGGTCTGGGCTGCAGAGTTAATCCTCGAGGTTTAGAAATGAATGAGAAATGGCAAATGGATGTCACGCATGTAGCTAGGTTTGGTGGGCTCAAGTATGTGCATGTTACTATAGATACATATAGCCATTATATATGGGCTACAGCTCAGGGAGGAGAGAAAGCGATACATGTGATCAGGCACTTATTGAGCTGCTTTGCTGTCATGGGAGTTACAAAAGGTATCAAAACGGATAATGGTCCGGCTTACACAAGTGCTGGGGTCCAAAAATTTTTGGACCAATGGTCTGTTAAGCATGTGACAGGTATTCCACACTCCCCCACAGGACAGGCGATAGTGGAAAGAGCAAATGGTACCCTCAAACAATACATCGACAAACACCAGGATTTAAAGGACCCACAAGCATGCCTGGAAAAGGTTTTGTATGTGATCAATCATTTATGTATTTTTGGGGAGGACGATGCCCCCCCTGCAGTTAAACATCACCTGAGATCAAGTCAGGAAACTATTAAGGAAACAGAGGTCTGTGTGAAGTATAAGAACCCAAGCACAGGGATATGGGAAAAGCCCGCAAAAGTGCTATATCGGGGTCGGAGATATCTTTGTGTTTCCTCACCAACAGAGCCTTTGTGGGTGCCTGCCAAGTGGACTAAACCAGTCTTTGATGCAGCATCTGGTGGACAATCTTACGGAGGGGGACAAGGAGCGTCTGAAGAAGAAGCTGCCACTGATCTTACAACCCTTATTGCTGCAACTGAGGGGACACTTGAAAGCGGTGGACAGAGCAGTGACACGCCGCTACCAGACGGCCAGGGAGCTGATTGACACTGTTGAAGCACTATTGACCTTCCACATAAAAGGACCAGCGAGGGAGCGCTGCCTTGAGTGTCGCAGCCCCTATTGTGCTGCGTGGGTAGCTCTATATTGTGGGAGTTGTGGTAAAAATTCTGGTTAGAACAGTCCGGGATCTGGGGTTTATGGTGTAACACCTGCAAGCATGACTACACCTGGGGGGAAGACTAGCAAAGGGAACTAGGGAGACAGATGGGGCTAGGTACGGCTCTGGCTTTAAATCTTTACAAGTCTCCTGAGCAGGAGATCTTGGCCTACTACTGGTGGGAGGTACAGTGTATTGTGAAAAGTGTCAAAGCTCAAAGTAGATCATACATAGCCTCTGCTAGGTGTAGACAACTGGTGCCTCTAACACAGCATTCTGTAGTAGGACCCATTAAAGGAGATCCCAATGAGGCAATGGGACTCCTGCATTGAGAGTCTACAGAGATTTAGATTGCAAAAGTTAGGATCGATGAGGTTAAAGACAGATAAGAAAAGGAAAGCGAGAAAGAAAACAGAAAAATGAGGCTTATTTTTGTTATACTGCTCAGTGCAATAACGGAAGGGGATGTAGGAGTAACGCGCTTTAATCAACCAAGAGATAACACATGGATAATGCTTGCTAATCAAACTAACCAATCATCGCTTTGTCTTAGCCTTGGAGGGGTTACTAACCCATTTCGAACATGCTTGGTGGGACTCCCAGTGTGGTCTCCTCGGGAATTTTGCAGTCTGATTGATAACCAAACTCTATCATGCACAATATGACAAACATTAGGTTACCCACGCAACAAGGGTACACTACAAGTCAAAGTGATGGTTACCACCAATGCTTAATAATCTTATCACTTAATACTACTTTGTACTCTCCTCCAGAGGAGTTGGACCTCTTCGGAAGTGCAAACGCCAGTATGACTAACACCTCAAATGGTGGATGGTTCAGTTTCAATCCCTTAGATCCCCAGAATTTAAATCAGCATAGAGGAACATGGGCTACCCTAGATTCATCCCTGAATTTGGGTACGGTGTCTCAGCAGCTTTACAGCTGATGTAACGGCACTAACATCACGGCACCGATGAAATTACTCACAGGGATATTTTTAATTTGTGGATACAGAGCTTGGAAAGGTATACCAGCCAGGCCACAGGGTGGACCTTGCTATTTGGGAAAATTGTCATTGTTTCACCCCAATGTGTCTTTATTAATGCAATTGAGTCAAAATTCAAGCAGGAAGAGATGCAGCCTGCATGACTTGGACTGCAGCCAGATAGGAGGCCCACAGTTTTGGAGTGAGTTAAAACAAGCGATAGTTCCAACTATCTTGGCAGGAGGAGCTGCAAATAAAGCTGTGAACTTAGCAAAGCAATTGGGATCCTGGGCCAAGGATGAGCTAAACAAGACGTCACAAATTTTAGATATGCTAACCGCAGATGTGCAAAGTGTTAATCATGCTGTTTTGCAAAGTAGAGCTGCTATAGATTTTTTGCTTTTAGCACAAGGTCATGGATATGAAGAGTTTGAGGGAATGTGTTGCATGAATTTGTCCAATCACTCTGTATCTATTCATGCGAAGATAAAAGAATTACAGCAGGGACTTCACAATCTTTAAGAAGAAGAGGGTTTAGGAATTGACGAATGGCTTAAAAGCTTAGGACTTGGACCGTGGCTGAGAAACCTTGTGACATATGCTATACTGGGTATGATTTCTGATGCTTTTGCTTATTTTGCCTTGTATCTCTAATTGTATTCAAAATATGGTCAGCCGAATGATAGAAAGAACCTGGCAGACTAGCCTCCTTGCTCAAGAACAAAACGAGGGAAGTGTGAAGAGTTTTGTCAAAGAGTGGCTTGAGGAGAGAGGACACAGCCAAATTAATTTGGTAAAGATGTCCTAACCAGGGAAGAGGCCTTTTTGCAGGCTAGAGAATGGAAAAGTACAAGACCGTGGCTAATTCCAAGTCCTGCACCTGCAAGATACCATGTCCTTGGGCCTAACTGAGTATGATAACGAATTGGACAGAGAGACGTGAGAAGTAGAGAACATAGGCCCAAAGGAATGAGGAGGAGTTGATGGTATAGTTTAACCAATAGATTGCTTGGCTTACAGAATATTCATAAGTTTATTATTTGCTGTATAAGTGTTTGATGCTTTCTTCAATAAACGGGACCTGTTGATGACCATCTGGTGTCCTGCTCTCCCTTCTTTCGACAGGCACTGGCATGTGGGGATGTGCAATGCCAAGGGCAGGAGCATGGGGCGGCCCCTGCCAGGATGCTGAGCAGGGACAAGGAGGCAATGAGACCCCAGGCCTGCAAGGGTCACTTGTCCCCTCGTGGCCTCAGGCCCAGGGCCAGCAGCCATGGCCAAAGTGCTGCCCAAGTTGGCTCTGGCAGGGCTGTCTTGCAGCTGCTGCACATGCCTGTGCCCTGTGCAGCCCACGTTGTCCCACGGTGTCCCTGCCCTGCGCCTCTGTCCCTGCAGGCTGTCAGGATCCCCCGGCTGCTCCACCTGGCTGGGCCCTTCCTTTGCTGACAGCTCTGCCTCCTGCCTGCCTCTGTCTGCCCACACAAAGCCTTGGGTTGATACCAAAAGGGTTAATTCAATTCAATACCAAAAGCTTAATTCAAAAGGGTTAATTAAATTTTTACTCTCCCTGTGAACTTTCAGCACAGGAATAAGGCATTGAGGGGCTGCTTTCCTAGCAGGAATGGTTGGAAGAGAAGATGAAGACATTTGGCTCAAGTGACAGAAAAAAGAAGGTCTGAATCTGGGAACTTGGGGTGGGTTTTAGGGCAATCAGTAAATTGTAATATACATTTAGTGACGCTGGTAGAATTACATGTTCACATAAGGTTAGGAGTTATCCCTTGCTAGACCTCAGTCCGGAATAAATGATACACACTTAAATAGGAAATTAGTGTTAATGAGTCTTATTCTGATATTTTTGAGATTTGGTGGCAGTGGAGCCTCACAGAATCAAGGAGTCAACTGTGACACTGAGCAAACTCATGGAACAAAGGGTCCATGGTTACAAAGCAGAACCTCATGGAACTAAAATCCATTTTGGCACATTGGGGCCACATTGAACCAAAGGTCCATTGTTATAGTGCGGATCCAAGGAGACCATTGTGACCCTGAGAAACCTCTTGGAACCAAGGGGCCATTGTGACACAGCAAGGCCTGGTGGAACCATTGTGACATTGCAGAACGTCACAGAGCCAAGGTGACCGTGTTCTACTAATCTCATGGAACCAAGAGTCCATTGTTCCACTGTGGGGTCCTGTGGAACCAAGGGGAACACAGTGACATTGTGGGGCCTTACGGAACAATGGAGACTGTTCTGACACTTTGGAACCCACAGGAACCAAGGGGCCATTGGAGGATGGCAGGGCCTGGCGGAATCAAGAGGATTGCAGTGAACACTGTGGGTGTCCATGGGATGAAGGGTCCATTCTGACACCATGGAACCAAGGATACCATTGTGACACTCTGAGGCATCATGGAACCAAAGGTGCATTGTGACACAGCACGGCCGCATGGAACCATGGAGGCCATTTTTACACTTGGAGGCCTCGTGAAACCAAAGGGCCATTGTGGCACTTCAGAGCCTTGTGGAGCCAAGGGGACCATAGTGACACATTGAGGCTTCATGAAACCAATGGTCTGTTGTGACACTGCAAGGCTTTATGGGATCATGGAGACTACTGTGACACTACAAGACCTCACTGAACCAAGGAACCATTGTGACACTGTGGAGTCTGGCAGGCCAAGGAGCAGTTGTCCCACTGTGTGGCACCATGGAACCAAGGAGGCCATTGTGACGCTCCCGGGCCCTATGGAACTAAGGATCCATGGAACATTACAGGACCCCATGGAACCAAAGTCCATTGTGACATTGCGGGGCCTCATGGAATCCTGGAGGCCATGATGACATTTGGAGGCGTCGTTGAATCAAGGGGCTCTGCAGGGCCTCATGGAACCAAGGAGACCCTTCTGACACTGTGAGTCCCCATGGAACCAAGGGTCTATTGTGACACTACGGCACCAAGGAGACCCCTGTGACACTGCCAGGCCTCATTGAAGCAAGAGACCATTGTGACACTCTGGAGCCCCATGGAAACCAGAGGCCAGTGTGACACATCTGGGCCTGATGAGACCAAGGATACAATATGACATCACTACTGCGACACTGCAGGGCTCCATGAATCCAAAGGAACAGGGAACAGGTCTGGTTGGCTTAGCCTGACTGGTCCAACTGCCCTTGGCATGTCGAGAGTCTCTTCTCATGTACCCCCGAAACCCTGGGGTCTGAGCTGACTTTCAAATGGAAAAAAACCTGCCCTTCTCATTCAAGCATCTACGGCCAAAACAGGATTCCCTCTCCAAAATTCCCAATATCCGGGGATTGCTGCCAGAGAAAAGCTGCCATTACCAACAAGTCTGGCAGCCCTTGGCCTCCTGAGGGCCGGCTCTCACCTGCCTTCCAAACACAAGGGCTCTGTGCTTTCCTTTCTGTGCAAAAGAACTGACCTTCTTCTCCAGGCAAAAATGACTGAAATTGGGATTCCACATATAAAATTTCAAATATCTAAGAGTTGCTCCCAGACAAGCCTGCCAGGACAGACAGGTCTGCCTGTCCTAGACCTCTGGTGACTGCAGTTCAACAGACCCTGAAATACTGGGGCTCTGTGGTTTCCTTCCTGTGGTGACACTGCAGGGAACCTGTGGAACCATGGAGACCATTGTGACACTGTGGGGCCTGGTGAAATGAAGGTGCCACTGTGACACTGTGAGGCCTTGTGGCACCAAGACCATCACTGTGACTCTGTTGGCCAGCATGGTCTCAAGGGGCCAGTGTGAAGTAGCAGGGCTTTGTGGAACCAAGAGGCCATTGCTGCATTTCAGGGCCTTGTGGAGCCAAAGGGCCGTTGTCACAGATATCTTTTGTGAAAAATCTTTTCTTCAGGATTTTTCCCTCTTCTGGGAAGCTGAGGCCTGAGAAAGAGAATGTAAACAATGGTTATCTGCTGCTGTGGAATGTAACAGGTGCACCTGTGATTGGCCCATGTTCCATGTTTAGAATTAAGAGCCAATCAGGGGCCAAGCTCTCTCTGGGACAGATCAGAGAGACCTTGTTGTCGATTCATTCTTTTTTCTATCCTTAGCATAGCAGCTTCTGAACTTTGCTCTCTATTCCTTTTAGTATCATCTTAATGTAACATATATCATAAAATAATAAATCCAGCCTTCTGATCATGAAGTCAAGATTCTCGTCTCTCTCTTCACCCCTGAGGAACCCTTGCAAGCCCGGTAACAGGCCGTTGTGATCCTGCAGGGCACCGTGGATCCATGGAGAGCATTGTGGAATTGCAAGGCCCCATGGAATCATGGAGACCATTGTGACACTGGGGCCCCACGGAACCAAAGGGCCACTGTGACCCTACAGGGCCTCATGGGAGCACGAGGCCATTGTGACACTGCAGAAACAAGGAGAACATTGTGATACTGCAGGGCCTCCTGGAACCAAGGGGAGATCGAACAGATCTGGCCGGTTTGGCCTCCCAGGGGCCAGCTGATCTTGAAATACGGGGGGCTGATTCTCATCAGTTCTTGAAGAACTGAGGCTCTGTGCTTTCCTTCCTATGGAAAAGAACCATCAGTCTATCAAAGTGCCCAAGGCCAAAATTGATACTCCCCTTGAAAAATTCCCTATATGCAAGGGTTTGCCCAGACAAAAGCTGGCAGGACAGAGAGCTCTGGCTGACCTTGGCCTCTGGTGGTCACCTCTCATCTTAAGGAAGGCCTGAGGAAAGTATTTGAACAGGTTTGACTACTGCAACATCAATAGGTCTCTCATCCTCTGAAAAACTCAGATGCTGTTCTGATCATATGTGTCTTTTTTTCCTCAGTGTGTATTATGCATGAAATATTATTTTCAGCTAAATAATATTATTCTTCTCACTCTACCAGTATTATCTGAAACAAAACACCTCCTCTGCATATGGATCCAGGTCACCTGTACAAGCAAACACAAGAAAGAATGCAGCAGGAATGATTTGTCCCTACTCCTATCTGTCCCATTTCCTCTGGAACTGGAGGTGCAGCCCCAGCATTTGGCAGGGCTCAATGGCTCCCAAGATCAGCTCCCACCCATAGAACTTGCAGACCCTGGGCTGCTCTTCTTGGCCTCTGCACACTCAGCCAGGCTGAGATGGACACTGATGGTTTCTGGGCCAGGCTCTCTGAGCCCAGCCCAGCTCCCTGCAAGCTCTGCCAGCTGCCCTGAGCTCTGGGCAGCACCAAGGGCCTCTCCCCAGCCCAGCCCAGCCGGCTCTGGCCCCACAGCTCTGCTCAGGCCAGGCTGCTCTGGGCACTGCCCCACGGCCTCAGCCCCTGGCAAGGGCACAGCAGCAGCTGCAGCTGCCACAGGACTCAGCCCCAGCCATGGGGGAAGGTGCTTGGCCAAGGCCAAAGGAGGCTCCCTGGCTGCCCTGCTCCCCTTGGGCTGAGGTGCTGAGAGCTCTGCAGCCCCTGCTGCCATCCCATCTGCCCAGAGCAGCACAAGAGCCCCGGCCTTGGGGCCCTCAAGAGCTGCTCCTGCTCCAGGCCCAGGGCCCATGCCAAAGCTGGGCCAGCCAGCTGTGCCCATTTCTGTTCATCCATGCTCTGATCAGGATGGATTCGCAGTCACTTACAGGTTGGTGATGAATTTTACTTTTCCAGAGGCCTCTTCTTTCTTGAGCTTCTCATTTGAGAAATTCAGTGACAAAGGCTCATAAAGATTTGTTCAAAACACCCAAACAACAAAAGCCTATGGGAATAATTCAAATCTTCAGTTCTTCTGTGGTTAATTGGACAGATTTCAGAAGTGTCTTCAAAGTGAATCTACTATATTGAAAACAATGAAAAGAGAATTCTTTTGTCCTTTATAGTTTCCCTGTCTATAGATCGATATCAGCAATCCCCAGTTGATATTGATCCCCAGCCCCTCCTCATGCAGTCTGAACAGATATGAAAATCAAGACCCTTCATGGCTGACAATCAGTCACACTTTGTCTCTACCCCCATCCCAGCACTTCCCTCATCCAACCCATGGCACTCAGAGCAGCTGAGGAATGGAGTCACATCCAGGGGTGTCCTCAGGGCTCCGGACTGGGGCCAGGTCAGTGAAATCTCTTTATTGCTGATCTGGACAAGGCCATCGAGAGTACCCTCAGCCAGTTCCCAGGTGAGCCCAAGCTGGGTGGGAATGTGACTGTGCTGGAGGGCAGGAAGCTCTGCAGAGGGATCTGGCCGGGCTGGAGCCATGGGCCCAGGACAATGGGATGAGGTTCACCAAGGTCAGGGGCTGTGTCCTGCCCTGGCCTCACAACCACCCCAAATCCCTGGCTGTGCCCTGCCCCTGAACCACACAGCCTGTCCTGTTTCCTTCATCCCTGCATTGCCAGGGACTCTCTGGGAGAAGGGAGCTCTGCTCTGGGTGTGGAAGGAGGTGCAGGCGCCACCATTGGAGTGGGAACCAGAAATCACCAGGTTTGTGTCCTTTGGGCATCAGGAACTGGTGGGACTCAGAGGCACAGGAAGTTTCTCTTCATGGCGAAGAGATTGTGGTTGAACCGGATATAATTCAATAACAACCACGCTCTTCCCTGAGCCATACGCAATGTCCCAGCACTGTCTGACATGTCCACCATCCACAAGTGATTTCCATATTAAAATTAATTTTAGAAATATATGGTTCTGTGATAGATATAAATAGAGTTAAGTTGTTGTATCAGGATGCTCGTCTGGAAGTGGGATAAAACAGCCTGAAAAATTCCTGATTTGCAAAGCTCTCAGTGGTGGATGGAGAAGGGGGTCAAACTGCTTTTAGTGTTGAGGAAATGCTGAAACCAGCCTGACTCATTTCATCTCCTCCTGTCCTGGCTTATCTCCCCTCTTTCCATTTCCAGCCATTGGCTTTTGTCTCCCCACAGCCCCCGGTGAAGAGCCTGGCTCTGTGTTCTCCATCCCCTCCTGGCTGGCACTGCCAGGCTGGGATGAGGAGCCCCTCAGCCTTCCCTGCTCCAGGCTGGACAAGCCCAGCTGCCTCAGCCTCTGCTCACAGCCCAAGGGCTCCAGCCCCACCTTGGAGGCCCTTCCCAGACCCTGCTCCAGCTGCCAGACATCTTTCCTGTCCTGGGCAACCCAACCCAGGCCACAGTGACCTGGATAATACCCGTCCTTGGTGTCCTGGTCACACAGCCCTGGCCCCTTGTCACCTGTCAGGCTCTGGGGTGGATCCTGTGGAACATCCTTTGGTGGAGGCTGTGGCTCCAGGTGGGCCGGGGGGATCCCGAGGGACAGGGACCCTGCTGGGCATGAACAGCATTGGACGTGTTGGGAGAAACTGTGAGGGGGAACTGGGGCAGAGTGACCAACCCAGTGACCTGACACAGCCCTGCTGGGATGTCACACAGCCCCTCTGTGATGTCACAGCCCCTTCTCTAATGTCACAAAGCTGGTCTCTGATGTCCCACCAGAGTCTGTGATGTCATAGTCTGCACTGTGATTTCAGACCTCTTCCCTGTGATGTCACACGTGGGTCTGTGATGTCACAGAGGCAGTCTATGATGCCATGGCTGCTCGATGACCTCACATAACCCACTCTGTGATGTCATAGCCCACTCTGTGACCTCATGCTACCAGATGATAAATTGTCTCCACCAGCTGAGGTGACACCTGGAGCTTGTTCTCCACAACCCCAGGCCTGTGGAAACCACACAATGCCCATTGTGTGAGAAGGGGAACTGGAAGTTCAGCAGCCTCAGTGTCCTGCCAGCTCAGCCAGGCCCATGGGAACATTGGGGTCAATGAGCACCGGGGACCACCAGAGAGACCCGCAGGACAGAAGAAAGCATGGGTAAAGGGGAGGGGAAATCTTAAAGATTTTGGAGAAATGATTATCACATGTGTGAAAAAGAATAGAAAATCACCAAATTTGCAGATGACACCAAGCTTGGTGTGAGTGTGGATCTGCTGGAGGGTAGGAGGGCTCTGCACAGGGCCCTGGATAGGCTGGATCCTGGGCCAAAATCCAACAAGGTGAGGTTTAACAAGTCCAAGTGCTGGGTCCTGCACTTTGGCCACAACAAGCCCTGCAGCACTACAGGCTGGGGACAGAGCGGCTGGACAGCAGCCAGGTAGAAAGGGACCGGCAGGGAGTGATGGACAGCAGGCTGAACAGGAGCCAGCAGTGTGTCCAGGTGGCCAAGAAGGCCAATGGCTTCTGGCCTGGATCAGGAATGGTGTGGCCAGCAGGAGCAGGGCAGTGATTCTTCCCCTGCACTGAGCCCTGGTGAGGCCACACCTCAAGTGCTGTGTCCAGTTCTGGGCCTCAAATTTAGGTAGGCCATGGAGGGGCTGGGGCATGTCCAGAGAAGGGCAGCAAGGCTGGTGAGGGGTCTGGAAGACAAGTCCTGTGAGGAGTGGCTGAGGGAGCCGGGGTTGTTTATCCTGGAGAACAGGAGGCTCAGGGGAGACAAGAAAGTGTCAGGGAACAGGTTGGACTTGATGATCTCCAAGGTCTTTTCCAACCTTCCTGATTCTGGGATTCTCTGGAATCACCATTGGAGCAGTTGCAGGAGGAGCCCTGGGCCTCCTCTTCAGAAGCTCCAGCAGCCCTGGTCCCTCAGCTTCTCCTGCCAGCCCCAAAGCCCATCCTGTCAGTCCCGCAGAGCCTCTGCAGCCCCTCCTCACTGCCCAGAACAGAGAGCACCAGAGCCAGACACAGCAGCCCAGATGTGCCCCCCTGGCCTGAGGTGCCTCTGGCAAGGGAGCAGAACCAGGCACTGCAGGAGCCTGCAGACAATTCCTGCAGCACTTGTAGGAGGATGATCCTGCTCCCCAGGGGACGTTCCCATGGTGCCAAGTCAGGAACTGCAATGGGGAGTGGGGCCAGAAAGGAAAGGGCAAACAGGGATGGGCTCCTTGGAGGGGAGGAAACAGGGATGGGCAAGAGGGAGAAATCTGGAACAAGAAAGAGGAGAGAAAGCAAAGGTGAAGCCAAGGAAATGCTCGGGGCAGTTTGGGGGTGGCTGCCAGGCAGCCCTGGCTCTGAGCAACAGCATCTGCAGTGGGACAGGAAACTCCCAGCTGATGGGAACAAACTTTCTGGCTGACTGCAGAGGCCAGGACAAAGCTGAGTGGTTTCCCTGGTGTCCCCCAGCCCTTGCTGGCCCCAGGGGCTGGAGCATTTGTTCCCCCTCAGGTTCATGTCCCCACAGCAACAGCATGGGGGTGCTCCCCCTGCTGTGTGCAATGCAAACAGGGGCTGCTGAGCCAGTGCTGCCGTGTCTGTGCCTGCAAGGATGGGGCACCTGTGTGAGCTGGGGGAGAGGCCAGGGCTGCAGAGGGGGGATGTTGTTGGCAGCTCCATGAGGACGCTCTGGGACGCTGCCCTGGGCTGTGCAGCTCACTGGGGATGGATCAGCCCCTGCTCTGCTGCTCCTTCCCGTCTTCCCCAGGGCCCTTGCAGAGCCCCAGCCATGCTGTTTGCCTCCAGCCTGCCCACGGCCAGCCTGGGGCTGCTCACGGGGGTTTTCTGTGCTGAGCATTGGCCTGGCCGTGTTCTTGAGAGAGTCTGGGCAAGGAGCCTGGAGCCCCCAGGCCCTGGCCTGAAGTGTCAGCGCTGCCCCAGCAGTGCCCATGGCCTGTCCCTACTGCAGCCCTGGCACTGCCACCCCCAGGACTGTGCCCGGCCCTGAGAGCACCAGGCCCTGCAGCAACACCAGGGCCACCAGGGCAGCGGGGCAGGGCCATGGCAGCAGCACTGGCAACACCAAATGCTGCTGCTGCTGGGCACAGCTGCTTGGCCAGCACTGACCTGTCCCCAGCTCTGCACACAGACATTGCTGCTGCAGCTCCAGAGAAGGCAACAAAAAGGCATCTCTGCAGGAAACTCTGCTGGGAGATCCTTTAGTTCCTTTAAACCCACCAAGGGAATAGCCCCTCATTGACACGGTCTTTGGCCACAGGGAAGGCAGAAAGAAACAAAATGAGAAATGGTACAAGCAATGATATTTATCTGTAGACAATATGATGAAAGTAAAACAAAGGAAAAAACACCACAACCAAAGCAACAAAAAGTATCAAGGATGACTTTTATTACAAATGATTTCCAGAAAGTGGCCAGCATTTAAATGTTTTTGAAACCACCCAGTCATCAGTCTCCACACTGCAGCCTTGAGCTCCTGGTTCCTCAGGCTGTAGATGAGGGGGTTCAGGGCTGGAGGCACCACCGAGTATAGAACTGACAGGGCCAGATCCAGGGATGAGGAGGACATGGAAAAGCATTTCAGGTAGGCGAGCAATGCTGTGCTTACAAACAGAGAGACCACAGCCAGGTGAGGGAGGCAGGTGGAAAAGGCTTTGTGCCATCCCTGCTCAGAGGGGATCCTCATCACAGCCCTGAAGATCTTCACATAGGAGAAAACAATGAACACAAAACAGCCAAATGCTAAAGAGGCACTAACAGCAATGAGTCCCAGCTTTCTGAGGGTGTTGGTGTGTGAGCAGGAGAGCTTGAGGATCGGGGGCACATCACAGAAGAACTGGTCCAGGGCATTGCCATGGCACAGGGGCAAGGAAAATGTATTGGCTGTGTGCATGAGAGCATTGAGAAAGGCACTGGCCCAGGCAGCTGCTGCCATGTGGGCACAAGCTCTGCTGCCCAGGAGGGTCCCGTAGTGCAGGGGTTTGCAGATGGACACATAGCGGTCGTAGCACATGACGGTCAGGAGGAAATACTCTGCTGAAATGAAGAAGAGAAAGAAAAAGACCTGAGCAGCACATCCTGTATAGGAGATGTTCCTAGTGTCCCAGAGGGAATTGTGCATGGCTTTGGGGACAGTGGTGCAGATGGAGCCCAGGTCGCTGAGGGCCAGGTTGAGCAGGAAGAAGAACATGGGCATGTGCAGGTGGTGGCCGCAGGCTACGGCACTGATGATGAGGCCATTGCCCAGGAGGGCAGCCAGGGAGATGCCCAGCAAGAGGCAGAAGTGCAGGAGCTGCAGCTGCCGCGTGTCTGCCAATGCCAGCAGGAGGAAGTGCCTGATGGAGCTGCTGTTGGACATTTGCTGTGCCTGCACATGGGGACCTGTTCATGAAGAAAGGACAGGGATAAGTCAGGAGAGGGTGCTTTGAAGCAAATCTGGGCCATTCACTGCAGACTGTCCCGCTGGGACTCACCCACCCTTGTTCCTGCTGTGTGAAAACCTTTACCCAGGTCCCTGCCTGAGCTCCAGTTGTGCTGGCTGAGTGTGCCAGGAGCAGCCAGGCCTGTGCATGGGGGCTCTCAAAGAGTCATCCTTGCCCCTCTGCCCTGGGTTTGTGGCCATGTGGCAGAGGGATAAGGCTGGATATTCAGGATTTGTCAGGGGAATCACTGCTAATGCAGAAAGGCTTTGTAGCATCTGCATTCACAGTCCTGTAAGACACAAATGGCAGGAGTTTGCTTTAGGAATTATATTCCTACCCACACATCATTTCTGGCTCTCTGAGGTCAGAAATCCCCACCATTTCTGATGCACTCAGAGTTTGCCACTGAGAGATGGGAGAGGCAAAGGATTCCCTGTGGCTGAGGAAAGGTGAGGGGCTGTATGGGCTTGTTCCCAGCTGCTCTGGCTTTGAACCTTAGGCTGCAATCAGAGCACAATCACACTCCTGCGTCACCCTGGGATAAACCAGACCCTGCCCAGAGCAGAGGGATCCCTGAATGTCTCACCCTGGCTCAAGGTCTCTGGGCAAGCTCTCAGCACCCCCTGTGCCAAGGACACTCACGGCTCCCTGGCCAAACCCAACAGCATTTCCTCAGCTCTGGCAGCTCTGCCCTTCCCCGTGGGACATTCAGGGAACTCCCAGAGGCTCTGGCACAGATTTGCATCCAGAAGGGCAGCTCAGAGCTTGAAAGGGCATTGCAAGGAGATCCCCGGCTGTGCCCATGATGGGATCTCAGGCAGGGGCTCAGCTCATTCCCCTTTCCCATGGACTGCTTTGCCCACAGCCCCACAGGTGCAAGGGAATCTTGGACACCCTATTCCCATGGACACACCCCTGCCTGGCAGGAATGCCAAGGGCAGTGCCTGACTCAGCTGCTGCAAATGCCAGAGCCTCCCTGAGATCAGCAGATAACAGGGTCAATATCAGGGCAGGGCAGAACCAAGAGAAGATGTTGTGGTGCTGTGCCTGAGAGGACAGGGCAGAGACAGCCGGGCACTCAGGACAGTGTTCCCGTGCCCAGCTGTGCCCGGCACCTCCCACACACCAACAGTGCCCTCATCCTGCCCCCAGCACTGCTCTCTTCAGCCCCCTCTCCTTCCCTGAGCATCTGGGCCTGGACATTCCCTCCTGAGAGGAGCCTTGTCCCTGCCAGGCACTCACAGAGCCCATCCCAGCCTGTGTGCCCTGGCTGGGGCCCTACAGAAACCTGCCTGTGTGCAGGGCCCTGGCTGGGGCAGGCTCTGTGTGCAGCTGGGAAAGGGCAGCTCAGGAGAGCCCTGCTGGGCCCTGCAGAGGTGATGCTGCTGCTGCCCAGGGCTGAGGAGTGGCTGAGGGCCCTTTGGGAGGCAAGCAGCAGAGAGACTGACCACCCAAATTTACACTTCTGGACTCTATGTAGATGTTCAAACATTCCTTTGATGATCCTGTGTGTCCCCTTCAACTCAGAATGTTCTGTGATTCTGGGATTACAATTCCTGTTCTGCTTCTCTTATCCCCCTGTTGTCTATAACCCAAAGAGGAAAAAAACCCCTTGCAGCAGTGTTAGAACAGTAAAGTAAAAACGAGACATTTTTTGGAAGCTTCCAGGTGTCCTAGTCAGGATGGGGCACACCCAGGGCCTGATTTCAACAATTTATTAAGGTTGATAATTAGGATATTTAACAGGAATCTCCAAAAGGAGATTCAGTTTCACTAGTTACACACCCCTGGGTCAACCCATTGGAGTAGGTCCAAAGGCTTCTTTGCCTTCACTTTTTATGACTGCTCATATTCTGCTCATTCTCAAAACCCAAAATGCTCCTATATGTCCAGTTCCTAGAAGACTATATAATATTTCAGGACTATATAAAAGAATAGGACTATACCGCCTTTTAGCAATATATTTAGACAGTCAGGTTATTAAGAGAAAGGTAAGGAAACATACTAGAGTTAATTCAGAATTAAAGCCATATAAGAATATAATAGTGGTTTACTACAGTTAAGAGTTTATACAGTTAAGTAAGGATTATAGAATTGTAACTATATAATAGTAATTCAGAGAGCTATGAATCTATAAAAATGTAAAAAACACAAAAATCTTTTTGTCACCACCCCAACGTTCCCATCTTTGTCCAAGAAGAAAATTGAAACACTCTCAGGAAAGCTCCTGGCCTTTACAGCAATCCCAGGCTTACCTTCTTTGGGAAGTGTCCTCCAGAGCTGTGCCCAGGCTGGTCTGGAGCTGGGAGCAGCCCTGCCCCACCCAGCCCCTCTCAGCAGCAGCCCCTGCCCTGCTCAGGGTGGCTCCTTCCCCCCACAGCTTCTCCCCAGTGATGGGAGCAGCTGCCAGGGCTGGCTGAGAGCTGTCCCTGGCAGGCAGCAGAGTCCCTGCCCCAGCACAGCGCCCTGGGCTGCAGGACCCTGCTCTGCACAACAGCCCTGGGCACCCCTGGCTGCAGCCCCGGCTGCTGAGCCCTGCAGCAGAGCCTGGCAACAGGAGCTGCCTTGGGCTGTGCCTGGGCTGGGGCAGCAGGGAAAGCCAGCCCTGCCCTGGGGCCACAGCCCTGGAGCAGCTCTGAGAGTCCTCCTGAAAGGTCCTGAAAGCTGTGGGATGTGCCAGTTCCAGGAGATCCCTGCAGGAACTGCAGCTTCTCTTCCCACAGCCAGGGAATGACTGTTTCAAACCTAGGATGCTTCCTGCTCTGGTGAGCCCTGAGTGAGCTCTGCTCTGTGCTCCCAGGTCAGGCTGAGTTTAACCCCTCTGTGCCTCTGTGCTGTGCCCGGGGTGGCTGCAGGCAGTGCCCCAGCCCTGCTGGGCGGTGCACAGGAGCTGTTCCTGGGCAGAGCTGCCTCTCTGCAGCGCTGCCCTTGCCAGGAGCTGCCTCTGTGCGGGAAGTCTCTCTGCAGGTTTTTCAAAGGACTTTGGGTTTTGCTTTTGTCTTGGAGTCTCTGAGAGGTTTGTGCAATCATGGCCTCCAATTATCTGCTATAATTAGTTCCTGGAGAGCCTTTGTCAGTAACAACACTCAGTGGGGCTCATTAATACTTCAGGATACTTCAGATTTTTTAAGGTACTTGGTGTTTCCCTTTTGATACAGACTCTGTGAGAGCTTTGTGCAATCATGGCCCCAATTTTCTGCTTTAATGAGTCCCTTGAGAGCTTTGTACTGACACCCAGTAGTGCTCATTAATACTTTGAGATACTCAAGGTTTTTAAGGTACTTTGGATTTTCCTTTCTGCACTGAGTCTCTGAGTCTCTGAGGATTTCGTGCCATCCTGGCCTCCAATTCTCTCCTCCAAGGAGTCCATGAGGAGACTGTGTTGGGGATGGACCTCAGAGGGACCCATTCATGCCTCAAGAAACTTTGGGGTTTTTGTCCATCTTTGACTCCTGGAAAGGCTTATGCAATCTCCTCTCAGGCTCTGAGGTTCCAGGGCTCAGCTCCAAATGCACCATGAGGCTCATTATGATCAAGCACTCCTGACAAATCATGGTTTTGCTTTGATTTCCCTCAACTGTAGTGCAGTTCACTAGGAAGTTCTTTTTCTATTGTTACAGAGAAATATGTCATATAGCTTCTAATAAATCCACATTCCTGTTTAAAGGGTGTATGGTTCTCTTTAGAGAAGAAATGATAACAGCATTTTGTGACTGATAGACCCAGGGGCTTTCCTAAGGAGGTCTGGCCTGCTCTGAGAAGCTGTGTCTTGAGATCTGACCCAGTGTGGAGAGCCTTGCTCCACATTTCCAAACCCCATCCTGTCTCTCCTCACTCACCTGGGGTAAGCTTAGCTTGGAGAACTGGCTGCACTCAGGCAAAGAGGGGTTTTTCTTCTTTTATTTTAGCAATCCAAAACTCCTAAGCTCCCTGTTGAAAACAGACACCTTCCTCAAGTGTGTGCCAAGTCCAAGCTGCCACCAAGACCACTCCAGACCTGCCTTGGGCCAGCTGTGAGGATGTGTGGAGGTCCAGGGGCCCACCATCAGAGTCTCAATCCCCTAGACATGGAGGACTGGTTCCAGATAAGAGGAATAGGCTTTCAAGTTAGGGTGAGACGCTTTCTTCTCCCATAGATCTTTGCATACACCTGAGTTATGTCATGTTATGTTATCCCATTGGCCCATTGGCCTAATTACCCTAGTTCAACTCCTATTGCTCACGTTTGTTTGGCCCTTAGAATGTTCTCTCTCTGTCCCTCCACTGGCCCTAGTTTGCTGCATTCCTCCACCCTTGTTTCCTATTGGCTGACCTGAGCTCTGACCCCTCCTCTGCACCATTTTCCCCCATATCCATTGGACTCTGACCCTCAGCTCCACCCTCACTACCCCATATAGGGCCCTGTTTCTTCAGCCTACATTCTGTCTTCATCCCTGAACCGTGTTCAGCTGTGTACCCTGTTCCTGTACCAATAAACCCAGTTTGCTGGAGATCATATGAAGACCTATCCTGCCTGTTCCGTCAGCTTTCTAAGGTAGCAGTGAGCTTTGGGCCCATGAGTGCTGGACGCTCCAAGGGCCTTAGTAGTGCCACCTGGCACCCGAACAGGGACCTGATTCATTGAGGTCCCTGTGAGTGTCTCCAGTGGTGATCCTGCCAGTCAGACATCACTGGAAGCTGACAATCCCTTCAACATCTGTGGGACCAGCTTCTCTGACAGCCCCATAAACTCCACTTTGGCTGGAGATTGTGCCTGTGAGACTGAGAGTGAGTGACTGAGGGGCAGAGAGCTCCCAGGGGTTTGGGCTTTTGATTTTCTGTTCCTGTGGGTGGACATTCCCTCTTCTATTGGGGGGAGCTATGGGAAATAATCAGTCCCAAGCTGCAAAGGATGTTTTTGCTAAGTTTTGGAGAGTTTTAAATTTAGAGGGGAGTTCATTTTCTGAGGGGAGTTTAAAAGGTACTGTTCATGGTTATTTGAGGAGCTTCCTGATATCTCTGTTGCTTCTATCTATCAGTTACCATTTTGGGATGCTGTTGGGAAAAAGCTTTATATTTTACAAACACAAGGGGTTTTAAAAGCTGGGAAGTTTTTGCTGTTGTTTCATTCAATTTATGGGATCATGTAACGAGTTCATGGTTCCAACCCATTGTCCTGGTTTATTCAATCCTCCCCCCAAGTTCCTGAACCCATGTTCCCTGAGAACAGGATGGGAGATGTCTGTTTTAGGCACAGACAAGCCATCTGCTATCTGCCATCTGCCATCTTCCCTCCTTTTCTGTCCTCTTCTCAGGGTGGTAGTGGCCATGCTGCCCTGAGATATGCACTCGCCCACATTCCTTCATCCCCTGATCCTAATCCCCCTTCCTATAAATCACAAGATGGCAATGCTCCTGTTAGAGAGACCGCCAGTTCAGATTCCCTCTTGCCTTCATCCCCATTTCCTGCCTTTGCTCCAGGTACCTCCCCTGTGACAGGTCCCACTTTGGCATTGAGTTCCACCCCCAGAACTGGAAATGGGGCCAACTGGAAGGAAGCCATTTTTGCTACCAAAGGCCTTCAACACAGTGTTGCCAGTCAGCCAAAGCCCTGTGCCTCTGCCAGCAGACCTGCTTCCTCTACAGAGGAAGAGAGCGATAGCTTATCCAAGAGTGAGGATGAGCCCAAGGATTCTTGGCAGAGGATACAAAGAAAAGCCACAAAGGAGGGGGACTGGGAGGTGGTATCCAAGATTCAGGTGGCACATGTGCAGTATAAACAAGGGCCAAAACCTCAATGAGAATCTATTCCCCACAGGGAAATGAAGGATTTACTTAGGGATGCAAAGGATTATGGTAGGGTTTCTCCCTGTTTTAACCATTTGCTGGACACGACATTTTCTGCCCACCTGATGGTACCATAAAATTTAAAACAGTGTATGAAAATTATATTGTCACCTGCTGAGTTTATTTTGTGGAAAGGACTTTGGATAAATAAACTTAATGAATTTCCAAAAGGTTATGTTAAGGAAGAAGGGCGAAAACAACTCACAGTGGACCACATTACAAGGGAAGGAGACTATACTAGACTGCAGTATCAGGCTGAAGTCCTCCCCTGGTCAATACTGGAAGATCTCAAAGGTGCTGCACGGTCCACCCTCCTCCAAACACCTGATGTTTCTACACCCCACACTGACTTCACTGACATTCGCCAATGCCTGGACAAGAGCTATATCAAGTTTATCGATCACCTTATGAAAGTGCTGGAAAAACAGGTAGATGACGAAAAGGTCCGGGATTATTTTATTAGGAAATTAGCTTTCTATAATGCCAGTATTGACTGCAGAAAGGTTCTGCACACCCTCCCCCTTACCCTGAGCCAACCATAGCTCAGATAGTTAACGCTTGCATTTGCCAAGTGGACTCGGACCGTGACTCCAAGCCTAGCCTAGCCAAGGCCACCGGCCATGGTCCAATGGAAGCACTGGTTGCAGCAAATATTCTTCCCCACAATACAAAATGTAATAAAGGCAGTGGAAACTGTTATAACTGCGGCATTAGCGTTCAAAAACACATAATCACGGAGCGATTATATGCGGTGCTTTTTATTAAGAGCTCTGGGAATCGGGGTATATTCAACCCAAACCTGACTCAGACCATAAATCCAAAATGATCATGTTTTTATACTCTATCGTTACATAACTTTCATGTTAATTATTAAACTTATATTGTTCTATTGTATACATAAATTTAGCCCCTCTCTGAATTTCCAACATAGTTTCTCACTATTCTTCTTATGGTTATATAATAATTACATTTAATTACTAAACAATCATCACATCTAACAATTATATAATTTATCATACTGCTTATGCAGGTGCAGTTGATCTGGGAAAGCACAAAGCCTAACATTTTAGATTCTATCTTTAACTTTTTCCAAGGTTCCACTATCATTCTCCCCCCTTTGAAAGCATTTTCACTTCACTATAGGTGTAAATGTTTTCACTTGGTACAGTCCTTTATTCCTCAATTCGTATTTGGTTCTTCAAATCCAGGGTTGATGTAAACGTTGTCGTGGATGCTGTTACGAACTGGAGAACCAGAAGATGGTGGGCATGGATCTCGTGTTAGTGCCTTTATTATCCTCTGGTTCCAGGACGTTTTCCTCTGTATCTCTTCCTTTAAGATGCTGTAAACTAACCAAATTGCTAAGAATACAATTAGTAAGATTATCACACTCTCAATGATAGATTTAATCCATGAACTCACATTCCACCCCAATCCTTTAAAGATTTTTCCTAACCAGCTTGTAGCCAAATCCTTTTGCTCTTCTTGTGCTTCATGATCTACTTGTTTCAACTGATTGATGTCATATTCTACATCTGCAGTTACATTTGGGATATGAACGCAGCAATGATCAACTTGTCCCTTTAAAAATCCACATACTCCATGCTCTTTCAGGAGTAACAAATCTAGGGCCAATCGATTTTGTAAAGTCATTTTTGTGGTGGCTTGTAGTTGTATATTTAATTCATTAAATCCTTCCCGGGTGACTCTTGCCAGTGTACCTACCTGACCTGTAAGTTTGTACAGCATCTCTCTACTCCGATATAGGACCAAGCAATGACTCTAGGGTCCATCCAAATTTCACTCTGCTAGAGGGTTCTTGCCAAGTGTCATCTGGATTTTCATTGTCTAGAGCTTCTCATCTTGCTCTTATCTGTAGAAGTTCATGTTTTCCATTAAATGGGGACTTTTTCCAAATTGGACATAAGGTTGGGAGGCCTAAAGTAATCTCCTTTACTTTCCCATCTACAGGCAGATGTGTTGTCCAGGTACCATCACTTGCTGCCCATACAAATTGTCCTGGACCTCGGATTGTAATCCTGGTACACCCTATAATGACTTTATAATTCACTCTGCCTTGTTTATGTTTGATCCCTCTGCAAGCACAACCAATTTGTAGGGCTATTTCCAGGGGTGGCATCTGTTTTACCTCTTCATCATCTGAAGTGCAGTCATAAGTTTTATTACATGCCCACCAACTTACTTTGTTTGCCCTCATTCTGCTACTAGTGTCAGTATTTGTTATTGCTGGATCTGTTTCATTCTTGGGGCCTTCCTACTTAATACACCAAGGGGTGTTTGCCATATATTGGAATCTTTGAAGAATACTCACAGACCACGCACTGTCCCAAGGTTCTATCTGATCTTTCTTATCCCTGGCCTCACATTCCCATACCAGAGTTGTTTCTGTAACTTGCCTCGATTCAGGTACCAGTTTACATGTAATTGTTTTGTTCTTTTGTATTTCAGGTAGTTTTGATGTTATGATTCCCCAATTTACTGGGTCTCCTGCTGCCTTTGATATTGGCAGACAGGCAGTTACTCGGCTGGTGTTTTGCATTTTGGCAAAATCTTTGACTAATCCCATCATTACATTCTCAGTCTGAACTGCATTAGAAACCTTTATCACCTGTGTTTCCGTTTGTACCTCTCTCTTCATTCTAGAATGAAGAGTGGTTAGTTGATCATTTTGCATTCCACATCTCAAAGATATTAATAACCATAACGTTAGCACAATTACTGATAGCATTCTGAAAGCAATTAATCACGTCTTATCTGCAGCCTTTGTTCATTCCAGAGTTTATACAGCCTGTGATCCAGGATGGACTTTCTTCACTCGGGTATAGTGGATCCAGGGTTCCACGCCGGCTACTTTGACTGCTGTAAAGGTGGTCAGTAGTACCTGATGGGGTCCACTCCACTTTTCTTTCAGCGGTTCCTCGTTCCAGTTCTTGATGTACACCTCGTCTCCTGGATGTATGTTATGAACTGGGTTCTCGAGAGTCAGTGGTCTATTCCACACGAGGATACTCCGGAGCTGAGCTAAAGTTTTCCCGAGAGACAGAACATAATTATACACTTCCTGCTTTCCTATGACATGTACATTAGGATTAGGCTCAGGAGATTCATATGGTTTCCCATACAATATCTCATAAGGACTGACTGACATCCCACTCCTAGGCTTTATCCGAATCCTCAACAGTGCTACTGGCAAAGACTGGGGCCACTGCAATTTGGCTTCTTGGCATATTTTACTGATTTGCCTTTTTAGTGTCTGATTCATCCTCTCTACCTGTCCACTTGACTGGGGTCTCCACGGTGTGTGGAGGTCCCAATTTATCCCCAACAATATACTTACCTCTCTTACTACTGTATCTATGAAATGGGGTCCCCTATCTGATGATACCCCTAGGGGTACCCCAAACCTGGGAATAATCTCCTGTAGTAACCACTTAACTGTTTCCTTTGCTTGGTTCGTGCGACAGGGAAGGGCTTCTGGCCACCCAGAGAATGTGTCAACCCCCACTAACAGGTATTTGTATCCTCGAGTCCTTGGTAGTCCTACAAAATCTACCTGCCAATAGTCTCCTGGCTCTATTCCTATCTGAATTCTTCCTAGCTGTGCCTGTCGCCTGGCCACTGGGTTGTTTTTCAAGCAGATATCACATTTTGACATTATTGATTTTGCCATTGTTAACATCCGTACTGAAATTAAACTCTGCTTTAGCAATTTTACCAATGCCTCTGCTCCCCATTGACATTCGTTATGTTTAATTTGTAGAACCTCTCTCATTATCAAGGGGGGTACCACTATTTGTCCTTGTGCAGTTACATACCATCCCTCTGAATTCTTTTGTGCATTTAGCAAACGTGCCAGTCTCTCATCTTCCACTGAATACTTTGGTTTTGGAGGCAAATTGAATTGGGATACATTAAGCTTCAAATGTATCAATGCCATTGTTGTTTGTACCTTTCGAGCAACCTGTCGGGCTGCCCAGTCTGCCTTTCGATTTCCCTCACAGATTTTGGAGTTTCCTGATTGGTGTGCTTTGCAGTGAATGATTGCTACTTGTTCAGGTTTTTGTACTGCCTTTATCAATTGCAGGACTGCATCCTGATGTTTAATGTGCGTACCCTGAGACGATAACAGTCCTCTGTCTTTCCACAGTGCTCCGTGTACATGCACCACTCCAAAAGCATATTTTGAGTCAGTCCAGATATTTACCTTTTTCCCTTCACTTAATTCTAGTGCCCTGGTTAAAGCAACCAGTTCTGCCCTCTGGGCAGATGTATTTGGTGGTAATGCCTTTGCCTCCACCACTGTATTGACTGTTGTTACCGCATATCCAGCGTATCTGATTCTATTTTCCACAAAGCTGCTCCCATCTGTAAACAGCTCCCACTCCAGCTGCTCTAGTGGGACGTCTTTCAGGTCTTCTCTTGCTGAATAGGTGTACTCTATTACTTCTACACAGTCGTGTTCTAATGGGCCTTCTTCAGTTGTGGTGCCTAGGAACAAAGCTGGATTCAAAAGGTTAGTTGTTTTAATGTGACATCGTCCTGCTCAGTCAGGACTACCTGGTATTTCATCATCCTGCTGGGAGATAGCCAATGGCCCCCCTTTTGTTCTAAGACAGTGGTTACCATGTGTGGTACATAGACATCTATGTGCCTTCCCATAGTAAGTTTCCTGGCTTCTTGTATCAGGATCACAGTAGCTGCGACTGCCTGCAGACATGGGGGCCACCCGGCACTTATGTTGTCGAGTTGTTTGGAAAAGTAGCCCACCGGCCTTTTCCAGCTTCCCAGACGTTGAGTCAGGACTCCTAGTGCTAGGCGCAGCCTTTCATGTACCAACAGCTGAAAATCTTTAGACAGATCAGGTAACCTTAATGCTGGAGCAGTTGTCAGTGCTTCCTTTAATTTTAGGAAGGCTTCTTTCTGTGGTTTGCCCCAGGTGAATGGCTGCGTCTTCTGAGCTTCATACAGGGGTTTTGCAATCAGTCCATAGTCCATGATCCACAGGCGACACCATCCTGCCATCCCGAGGAAGATTCGCAGCTCATGTAAATTCTGGGGCTCTGGAATAGCACAAATAGCTTGGATACGATTAGTACCTAGTTTTCGTTGCCCTTGTGAAATTTCACATCCCAGGTAAATCACAGTCTGTTTTGCGATTTGTGCCTTTCCTCTGGATACTTTATAGCCTCCCATCCCCAGTGAATTTAAAATCTCAATGGTTACCTTTATACAGGTTGTTCTTTCTTCTGTAGCTATTAGTATATCATCAACATACTGCAACAATAAGTATTGATCTCTTGGTACTTGCCCATTTTCAGTCCAAATTTCCAGTTCCTTTGCCAGTTGGTTTCCGAATAGGGTCGGCGAGTTCTTGTAGCCTTGTGGCAATCGTGTCCAGGTGAGCTGGGTCTTTCTTCCATTCCCTGGGTTTTCCCACTCAAAGGCAAATAGTTTCCTACTTTCTTTGTCAAGGGGGATGCAGAAAAAGGCATCTTTTAAATCAATTATGGTAAACCATTTATATATCTCCTTTACGGATGCTAGCAATGTATAAGGATTTGTTACCACTGGATAAATGTCCTTTGTTATTTTATTTATTGCTCTCAAATCCTGCACTAATCTATATTCACCATTTGGCTTCTTTACTGGAAATATTGGTGTATTAAATTCTGATTCACATTCTTCTAAAATTTGGTATTTCAGGAATTTCTCAATAATCTTTACTATTCCTTGCCGTGCTTCTGGTTTTATGGGATATTGTTTGACTTGTACAGCCCTTGCCCCTTCTTTTAACTCTACATGCACTGGTTGTGCCAATTTAGATTTCCCTGGTATATCCGTCTCCCATACAGAGGGAATCACTGCATCTTCTACCTCCCTAGGGATAGAGGGGACAGGTTTTTCTTTGATCATTAATATCTGTCCCATCTTCGATTCAGGTATTTTCATTATAAGCTCTCCATTTTCAAAGGTTATTACCGCATCAAGTTTTGCTAGCAAATCTCTCCCTAAAAGCGGAATTGGACACTCAGGTACATACAAGAACTCATGTGTCATGACCTTATTTCCAAAACACAAATTTAGGGGTTGCAGGAAAGGCCGTTTTTCCTCTTTCCCTGTAGCGCCGACTATTGTCGTTTCCTTGTCCCCAATTTGTCCTTCCAAATCATTCAATACAGAAAAACTAGCTCCCGTATCTATTAGAAATCTGACCTCTTTATGCCCTAACTGTATATTTACAACAGGTTCCTTAACTTGTTCTACCGGTTCTACGTCTAGTCAGCTGGTATACTCCCCCAGGACCATCTCCTTTGTAGCCTGCTGGAACTGATTGCCCTGGTTAAACTGGTTATTCAAACTTGGGCAATTTTACTTCCAATGCCCCTCCTGCTTACAATATGCACATTGATTCAGGCTTAACCCCTGGGTAACTGGTCTCCTACCCCGACCATTCCTGTTACGCCCCTTGAAATTTGGGTTCCCTCTCCCCTGTATTACTGCCATAAGATTCTGCTGCTGCCTTCTACTAGCTTCTTTTTCAGTAGAATCCATCAGAGTATCTAATATCACGTGTATGTCATCCCAGTAAGGATTTTGCGTTTTCATAACCATTTTTACTACACGTGCCACTTTATCAGGATTTTCTCTATAAGTTCCGGCTGACTGTTTCCAAATTACTAAGTCTGCCAGGGAAAAAGGCACTGTTACAAATACAGGCCCTTCCACTCCGACACCTTGTCGCAAGGGGGCAATCACAGTCCATTTTTGTTTCCTTATGCCATCTCTATGCACAACTGGAGCGAGCTTTGCCCAACCCCGGGTTCTATGAGCTGTTGGGGTCACTGATTCATTACCATTGCTATCTTTTTCACTCGCATACCTCTTTCCCCTTTCTATCACAGTTAGGTTTTGCTCATCTTCCGAGGAAGAGGGATCGGGTGATGATGGGAGAGGAGGATAAAGAGGGAAAGATGTACTAGATGAAACAGGTTCAGGGGTAGGTGGGTGAGGAGGTGAGGAGCAGGTAGTGGGATAGGGACAGATGAAACAGGTGGGATAGGGTTAGGTTCTCTTGTTCCTATTGGAGCTACTTGTAAATCAATATCTGTATAATTTTCCCTGCTCAAGCTTTCTCTTAATGCCAAGTGTTCTAAACAACATTCCTCACAAACCCCACACTTTGAAGATGTTTTAACCATTAATAATCCACATTCATTCTGCCATTCTGGCTTTCCCCGTAAGTAGAAAAACAAATCAACATATGGGACTTCATCCCATTTTCCTTCTTGTTTACAAAACGACATTAACTGCGAAATAGTGTTATATTGCAGAGTACTGTATTTTGACCATTTTTCACCATTCTCCAAGGCATATTCTGGCCACCATGAAATACAATAATCAATCAACTTAGTTTTACGTAATCCTTCTCCAAAGTTACCTTGTTTCCAATGTGCTAATAAGCACCCCAAAGGAGAATTTTGCGGGATAGGAGTGTTACTGCCCGAAATCCCTTTAAGTTTCTCCATTTCAAAAATACCACAAATGCCGAACCTGCAACGCTTTTGTGATTGTCTTACGGAACGGCGCCTAGGCTTCCACCAAAAGGAATTCCTTTAGCCCAACCAAGCGTAGCTTTCGCTGAGTCTTATTGGCAGGCACCCAAACCAAAGTAAAAAGCACCTTACCTTTCTCCCGGGGATGTTTGTGAGCGGCGGAAGCGGTCGCGGCCGATGGGCTCCCCGAGAATCCCTCGGTGCCGGCTGGAGCGTGATCGAGTCGCGAACTCGCTCAGCAGCACTCACAAGGGTCCCATCTTCGGGTCGCCAAAATGTTAGCATTCAAAAACACATAATCACGGAGCGATTATATGCGGTGCTTTTTATTAAGAGCTCTGGGAATCGGGGTATATTCAACCCAAACCTGACTCAGACCATAAATCCAAAATGATCATGTTTTTATACTCTATCGTTACATAACTTTCATGTTAATTATTAAACTTATATTGTTCTATTGTATACATAAATTTAGCCCCTCTCTGAATTTCCAACATAGTTTCTCACTATTCTTCTTATGGTTATATAATAATTACATTTAATTACTAAACAATCATCACATCTAACAATTATATAATTTATCATACTGCTTATGCAGGTGCAGTTGATCTGGGAAAGAACAAAGCCTAACATTTTAGATTCTATCTTTAACTTTTTCCAGGGTTCCACTATCAGGAAGGGCCTCCAAGATGGGGCTGGAGCCCTTGGCTGTGAGCAGAGGCTGAGGGAGCTGGGCTTGTCCAACCCGGAGCAGGGAAGGCTGAGGGGCTCCTCATGCCAGCCTGGCAGTGCTGGAGGGGATGGAGAACACAGAGCCAGCCTCTTCACAGGGGGCTGGGGGCAGACAAAAGCCGATGGGTGGAAGGGGAAAGAGGAGAGATCAGCCAGAACAGGAGGAGATGAAATGAGTCAGGCTGGTTTCAGCATTTCCTCAACTCTAAAAGCAGCTTGACTCCCTTATCCATCCACCACTGACAGCTTTGCAAATCAGGAATTATTCAGGCTGCTTTACCCCCAGTCCAGGATGGGCATCCTGATACAAGAACATCACAGTGTTTATCACAGAACCATATTTTTCTAAAAATAATTTTAGTATGGAAATCACTTGTGAATGGTGGAGATGTCAGATGCTGCTGGGACGTTGCACATAGCTCAGGGAAGAGCGTGGTTGTTATTGAATTGTGTCCTGTTCAACTGTGGTCTGTTGGCCATGAAGAGAAACTTCCTGTGCCTCTGAGTCCCACCAGTTCCTGACCCCCAAAGGGCACAAAACTGATGAGTTCTGGTTCCCACTCCAGTGGTGGCACCTGCACCTCCCTCCATCCCCAGAGCAGAGATCCCTTGTCCCAGGGAGTCCCTGGCAATGAAGGGATGAAGGAACCAGGACAGGCTGTGGGGATCAGGCGCAGGGCACAGCCAGGGATTTGGGGTGGTTGTGAGCCCAGGTCAGGACATGGTCCTTGGCCTTGGTGAACCTCATCCCATTGTCCTGGGCCCATGGCTCCAGCCTGGCCAGATCCCTCTGCAGAGCTTCCTGCCCTCCAGCACAGCCACACTGCCACCCAGCTTGGGCTCACCTGGGAACTGGCTGAGGGTGCCCTGGATGGCCTCATCCAGATCAGCAATAAAGGGATTTCACTGACCTGGCCCCAATCCCGAGCCCTGGGGACACCCCTGGATGTGACTCCACTCAGCTGGTCTGAGTGCCCGGGATTGGATGGGGGAAATGCTGGGGTGGGGGTAGGGACAAAGTGTGACTGATTGTCAGCCATGAAGGGTCTTGATTTTCATATCTGTTCAGACTGCATGAGGAGGTGCTGGGGATCAATATCAACTGGGGATTGCTGATAGCAATTTTAAAAGGGGAAAATAAAACTAAACAGGACAAAACAATTCTCCTTTCATTGTTTTCAATATAGTAGATTCACTTTCAATACACTTCTGAAATCTGCCTGATTAACTACAGAAGAATCAAAGACTTGAATTATTCCCATGGGCTTGTCATGTTTGAGTGTTTTGAACAAATGTTTATGAGCCTTTGTCACTGAATTTCTCAACTGAAGAGCTCAAGAAAGATGAGGCCTCTGGAAAAGTAAAATTCCTCACCAATCTCCAAGGGGCTGAGGATCTATCCCCATCCAAGCAGCAATGAACAAAAATGGGCACAGCTTTGTGGCTGCCCCAGCTTTGGCATGGGCCCTGGGCCTGGAGCAGGAGCAGCTCTTGAAGGCCCCAAGACCGGGGCTCTTGTGCTGCCCTGGGCAGATGGGATGGCAGGAGGGGCTGCAGAGCTCTCAGCACCTCAGCCCGAGGGGAGCAGGGCAGCCAGGGAGCCTCCTTTGGCCTTGGCCAAGCACCTTCCCCCATGGCTGGGGCTGAGTCCTGTGGCAGCTGCAGCTGCTGCTGTGCCCTTGCCAGGGGCTGAGGCCGTGGGGCAGTGCCCAGAGCAGCCTGGCCTGAGCAGAGCTGTGGGGCCAGAGCTGGCTAGGCTGGGCTGGGGAGAGGCTCTTGGTGCTGCCCAGAGCTCAGGGCAGCTGGCAGAGCTTGCAGGGAGCTGGGCTGGGCTCAGAGAGCCTGGCTCAAAAACCATCAGTTTCCATCTCAGCCTGACTGAGCGTGCTGGGGCCAAGAAGAGCAGCCCAGGGTCTGCAACTTCTCTGGGTGAGAGCTGAGCTTGTGAGCCCTTGAGCCCTGCCAAGTGCTGGGGCTGCACCTCCAGCTCCAGAGGAGATGGGAGCACGGACAAATAATTCCTGCGGGATTCTTTCTTGTGTTTGCTTGTAGAGGTGACTTGGATCCATATGTAGAGGAGGTGTTTTGTGTCAGATAACACTGCTAGAGTTAGAAGAATAGTACTATGGAGCTGAAAAAATTATTTCATGTATAATACACACTGAGGAAAAAAAGGCACATACGATCAGAACAGCATCTGAGTTTTTCAGAGGATGAGAGACCCATTGATTTTACAGTAGTCAAAACTATTCCAGTACTTTCCTCAGGGCTTCCTTGAGATGAAGTGACCAGCAGAGGCCAAGGCCAGCCAGAGCTCTCTGTCCTGGCAGCTTTTGTTGGGGAGAACCCTTGCATATAGGAGTTTTTTAGAGGGAGTATCCATTTTGGCTGTGAGAACCTGGGAAGACAGATGTTTCTTTTCCATCGGAAGGAAAGCACAGAGCCCCAGCTCTCCAGGGGCTGATGAGAGGCAGCCCCCAGCATTCCAAGATCAGCTGGACCTGTCAGGTGGCCCCTGGGAGGCCAAACTGGCCAGATCTGTTCAATCTCCCCTTGGTTCCAGGAGGCCCTGCAGTATCGCAATGTTCTCCTTGTTTCTACAGTGTCACAATGGCTCAGTGCTTCCATGAGGCCCTGCAGGGTCACAGTGGCCCTTTGGTTCCATGGGGCCCCACAGTGTCACAATGCTCTCCATGGATCCACGGTGCCCTACAGGATCACAACGGCCCTTTTGCTCCATGAGGCCCTGAAATGCAACAATGGCCTCTTGGTTCCACAAAGCCCTGCTGCTTCACACTGGCCCCTTGGGACCATGCGGCCCAGCAGTGCCACAGGGATGGCCTTGGTGCCACGAGGCCCCAGAGTGTCACAATGGTCTCCACAGGAAGGAAACAACCGAGCCCTCATGTTCCAGGGTCAGGTGAGAGGCAGTCACCAGAGGTCAAGGGCAGACATATTGGACAGTGCTAGCAGATTTCATCTGGGAGTAATTGTTAGGTCATGTACGGGGTGTGAGGGGCAAGGAGACCCAGACAACTCATCCCCAATGATCTTGTAGCACAGAGGAAGTTTATTTTCCAGGCTACCCTTTATATAGAACATTTGATAGACCAGTGTGGATATTCTCGTTGGTCTGAGCTCCATACCCCCTCCGCATTTGGCCAGTTAAATGCTTGCAGCTTCATAAGAGACCTGACTGGGAGAAGCCTCTGACAGTCAGTCCTGGGGCTTGGTAGCAAATATGCTTTTTGGTAAAAAGCAATCTCCAGATATTTGGAATTTTAGAGGCAGAATATTAATTTTGGCCATGCATGCCTGGAGGGGAAGGATGATTCTTTTCCATCGGAAGGAAAGCATGGAACACCAGTGTTTCAGGGGCAGATGAAAGGTGGCAATCAGAGGCCAAGGCCAGCCAGACCTCTCTACCCTCGTAGCTTTTGTCTGAAACCAACCCTTGGATATATGGAATTTTGCAGGTGGAACCTACATTTGGCCATTTTTGCTTAGGTGAGAAGGATTAGAAGATGAGAAGAACAGAGCCCAAATGTTTCAAAGACAGAAGAGTAGACAGGTGGCTCCCAGGTAGCCAAGCCAGCCAGACCTGTTTTCTAGGCAGCTTTTGTCACCAAGATATCCTTGGATATACAGAATTTGGGGGGCTGAGTTTCAATTTCAGCCCTGGACATGCTGATGAAAAGGATGGTTCTTTTCCATTGGAAGGAAAGCACCGAGCCCCAGTGTTTCAAAAGCAGGTGAGAGGCAGCCCCCAAGAGGCCAAGGGCAACCTGTCTGTCCCGGCAGCTTTCACCTGGGAGCAATCCTTGGATGGATGGCGTTTTGGAGATGGAATCCCAGTTTCAACCATGAACACCAGGTCAAGGTGGATCGTTTTTCCAGAGGAAAGAAAAGTGCGAAGCCCAAGATTTTTGGAAGAAGATGAGAGGTGGCCACACATGGGCCAAGAGAGCCAGACACCTCCTGACATTTTTCATCTAGGGCAAATCCTTGGATATAGGGAATTTTGGAGGTGGAGTTTCAGTTTTTGTTGTGGGTGCCTGGCCAGAAAGGAGAGTTCTTTTCTTTAGGAAAGCCCAGAGCCCCAGTGTTTCAAAGGCAGATGAGAGACAGCCCTCAGGAAGCCAAGGCAAGCCAGATTTTTATCTTCTAGCAGGTTTTTTCTGGGATATATGCTTGGATATAGGGAATTCTAGAGGTGGGTTCCCGGCATTGGCCATGGGGACCTGGACATGAAAAGTACTTTTCTCCCATAGGAAAGAAAACCACATGGCCCCAGTGTTTCAAAGGCAGATGAGAGGTGGACTCAGGGTGGTCAAGCCAGAAAGATCTGTCTGTTCTGGCAGATTTCATCTGGGAACAATCTTTGCATATAAGGAAAACAGGAGAAAGAATCCCAATTTTGGCAATGGACACTTGGAAAGAGGGACAGTTCTTTCCATAGGAAGGAGAGCCCAGAGCCCCAGTACTTCAGGGGTTAATGAGAAGCACCCCTTGACATGCCAAGGTCAGCCAGACCTGTCAGATGGCCCCCAGAAGGCCAAGCCAATCAAACAGTCAAGACCTGTTTCATGTGTGGAGAGCATTATTAATAATTGGTTAGCTGAGAAAGGCCACACTGATATAATGCCACTGGTTAAGCTGAAGGAGAAAAGTCAGCAGTCAGCAAGCTGAAAGGAAGAGTCAGCAGTGACCTTGCTGCAACATGAGGATAGGGAGTTGAGATTAGTCCTGAATATATCCTAAGAATATGTAGAAAGTATCAAAAGTAGAACCATAGGAATGTAGAAGTAGGCGTAGGTGCTGATATGTAAACTGACCAATCCTGAGCTCAACTTTTGCAATATGTATGAAGCTCATTATTAACTGTATTTAACCCGCCGTACTGATCAATAAAATCGAGCCTGTGATGATCAAACTGATGTCCTGGTTCCCTTCCGTCGACAAATGGTGGAGAATGCGGGCATAACCGAATCTCTGCCCTTTTTCTCGGATTAAAAGAAAAAGGGATTACGCCATGGTCCGGAAGTTGGGTTTGGGTCCCAGCAGCCGGGACGGTGCCGGAATTTGAAGCACCCTTAAGGTTCACAACGGTGACTTAAGCCAATACGTGTCGCAGGAGCCTGGAGAGCTGCAACAGCGCGCGCTGATTAATAGGTATGGATAGGCAAGCGGCATATGATTTATTTACCGCCTATTTAGAGCGGCGTGGGATAAAAGGGATAGATTTAAAAAAGGAGTTACCAGGGTTATTAGCTTATGGCCATGCTAAGGGTATCTTTTCTAATCCTCATACAGTTCATGAGTTATCAGAGTGGAGAAAGTTTGGGGAAATATTGTGGGATACAGTACTAGACGATGATAAGTCAGCAAAGAAATTCGGGAAGTTATGGTGGGTGGTGTATAACACGTTACTTCAGCAGGTCTCTGAGAGAAAAGCAGTAGAAAGGGCAACAGAAGCTCATAAGAGGAATATAGGGTATGGTCGTGAAGATGATCCCCTGGCACCTTCTGTAACTAAGGTACTTATGCCTAAGAGTCCCCAGCAAAGTGGTGTGGAGGATTTTCCGATAGGCACAGTGGAACTATCTGCACCTTTCCTGTCAGAGGGGGAGGGCGAGTCAGATGGTGGGGGTAAGAGCAAGGCAGCCTTGCCTCCGCCACCAGCTTCAGGCGGGTCGGATGGTGGGGGTAGGAGCAAGCCAGCTTCGCCTCCGCCGCCAGCCTTGCCTCCGCTGCTACCCCTCAGTGAGCCGGCTCCAGTTACAGCTTCGGTGGGGGGGTCACCTCCCCCGCCCGAGCCGGCTCCAGCGGGGGGGCGGATTGCCCCCTGCAGGCTGGCTCCGCTTGAGTCGGCTCCGGTTTCACTGTCAGCTCCAGCGGGGGGGGCTGATTCCCCCGCGCGAGCCAGCCTCTGCTTCACTGCCCCCCCCAAGCGAAAACTCGGTGTCTGTACCGAAGCGCCAGCAGCATAGCACCCTTAAAGGGCCAGATCCCATCCCAGGGGCACACCATGATCCATGGGGGGAGATGGCTAAACAGAGGAGGGAAGCTTGGGCTGCTTTGGCGAAAGAAGTAATGCAAATGGGGGATGGCGAGGCGGTGGAAGTAGCTTCTAGTCTTGCATGTCCAGTTACATACACACCACAGTATGATGCACAGGGGAACCTTACGCATAATATAGCAGAATATACTCCCTTAGATTGGAAGCTGTTAACTCAGCTACATTCTATGGTTAGTCAGTTTGGAGTAAAAAGTGAACCTGTTAAGCAAATGTTAGATTATCTTTTTAATACTCAGGTTTTATGTCCTAATGATTTAAGAGGAATAGTTCGGTTGATATTCACTCAGCATCAGCAGTTATTATTTAATGCCCATTGGCACGCGTTGGTAAATGAATCGGTTGCTGTACAACGAGCCCAGGGAGACCCATTACATGGGGTGACAGTAGAGGAGCTGATGGGCTTAGGGGCATATTTGCGTACAGAGGCACAGATGATATCGGGAGCTGATAAACTTAGAGAGTCTATGTGGTTAGTGCGTGCTGCAATAGATATGGTTAAAGAGCCAGGAGGGTTACCGGCTTATATGGGTATTAAGCAAGGAAGGGAAGAATCATTTGGAAATTTTATCGATAGAACAGCTACTGCTATAGATCGGGCTGGTGTTGCAGGGCGCTATTGAAGCAGGTGTGCTTTGCAAAATAGCAATCCAGCAACCCAAAGAGTGTTAGCTACTTTAGGGGCAAACTGGACTATTGAGGAAGCATTAGAGTGAATGGCATTAATGCCAACAGCTTCACAGGCATTTATAGCAGAAGCCTTAAAGGAATTAGGATTAGGGTTGCAAAAGCATAGTCTACACAAAATCAGGTGTTAGCTGCTCTTGCTCCTCTCCAAAGCGGCTCACTGGCAGTCACGTAAAGAGGCTGGAGACCATTCATCAAGTGCTACCAATGCGGCAATGAGGGACAGACACAAGTTACTGCCGTGACATCGGAGACACCAGCTGCTGCCGTGACATCGCTGCTACCTCCTGTCTGCAACCCGCAACAACCGGGAGCCTCGGCATGGACTTATCAGCAGCAGTAGACGTCACACTAATGACGAACCGGCCTGAGAGGATACCCACTGGAGTAAAGGGTCCTCTTATATTAAATGGACAAACATGTGGAGCATTATTGCTGGGACGTTCCTCTATAACTATGTTGGGATTATTTGTTTTGCCTGGTGTTATCGATGCAGACTTTACAGGGGAAATACAAATTATGGCTTACACCCTTTATCCTCCGATTAAAATTACAAAAGGACAATGCATTGCACAATTGGTACCACTGTCACAAATGACATCAGGAATACAATCATTTACTGGACAAGCACGGGATGAAAAAGGCTTTGGCTCTACTGGTGTTACACTTTTAACTGTGGATTTACAAAATAGACCAAAACAAAAGGTTGAAATTACCTATGGGCATCAAAGCATAACCCTTTATGGATTATTGGATACAGGAGCAGATACTAGCATCATTTCTCCAGAAGCCTGGCCACAACATTGGCCTCTATTTCCCTCATCAAACATGCTCACAGGAGTGGGAGGATTTACATTGGCAAGCAGGTCGCCGTCTTTGTCTGTGTGCATTGAGAATCAACAAATATCTGCTGTGTTTTCAATTGTTCAACTGCCTCCTACAGTTTCCTGTTTAATTGGAAGGGACATTTTAACACAATTGGGAGTGGTGTTAACTAATCAGCACCCTTTGGGGTAATTGCCATTGCTTGGACTTTCCCCATTCCACTCACCTGGAAAACGGATACACCGGTGATGGTTAAGCAATGGCCATTAAAAGGGGAGAGTCTTATGCATGCCTATGAATTGGTACAGGAACAATATACAAAGGGACAGCTTCGACTATCCACAAGCCCTTGGAATACACCTATTTTTGTAATCAAAAAGAAATCAGGGAAATATCATTTGATACATGATTTGAGGGCTGTAAATGACCAAATGGAACCAATGGGGGCCTTACAGCCTGGTCTTCCAAATCCAGCTATGATTCCAGAACACTGGCCACTTTTAATTATTGACCTAAAGGATTGTTTTTTCACTATTGGCCTGCATCCTGATGACATGAAGAGATTTGCTTTTACTTTACCAGCAATAAATCGTGGGGAACCAGATAAAAGATTTGAATGGACATCTCTTCCGCAGGGCATGCGCAACTCCCCCACTTTATGTCAGCTTTATGTTGATGCAGCATTACAGCCACTACGTCGTAAATGGCCAGCAACTATAATATATCATTACATGGACGATATTTTGTTTGCACAGCAACAGCCATTCTCCTCTTTACAGATTAACACCATTATAAATACTCTTGCTGCATATTCACTTGTTATTGCTGCAGAGAAAATTCAGACTACAAAGCCCTGGAAATATTTGGGATGGACTTTGATGGATCAAATAGTGATACCACAAAAATTGGAATTACAATTGGACATTAAAACTCTACATGATGCACAGAAGTTGCTGGGAGACTTACAGTGGCTGAAGCCTATTGTGGGAATACCAAATCACTTATTAGAAGCCCTACGGCCTTTGTTAAAAGGTGTGGACCCTACTACTCTTGTACACCTGACAAAGGAGCGTCATCTTGCCTTGCAGCAAATTAGTAACTGTGTACAGCAAGGGTATGTGCCTCATCGACAACTCGACCACCCCATTGACCTTACTATTTGGAATAGCCCTTGCCACTTGCTTGGTGCTCTCTCTCAGTTGCAAAAGAAAACGGGGGAGATACGGGTATTGGAATGGTTATCACCACCACTACAGCAAAAGAAAACAATATCTTCAAAAATTGAACAATTGGCTGCATTAATCAAAAAGGGGCGTCTCAGAATTCTTGAAGTGGATGGTAGAGAACCTGCTACTATTAGATTACCTATGGAAAAAAGAAACCTTGGACTGGTACTTGATAAATTCAAAGAATTTACAAGAAGCATTATTGATGTCACCTGCTAAAGTAGAGACTAGTAAATTAGTGCCTAGAGTTTTGCAATGGATGACAGAATGGAACTGGATTACTCGACCTTTAAGAGAAGAAAACCCCATAGAAGGAGCTATTACAGTTTTTACAGATGCAGGAAAGAAATCAAGGCGTGCTGCTGTTACTTGGCAAGAAAAAGGACAATGGAAGCATCAACTCCTCACAGCAGACCCTGCAGATAGCTTACAAACTTTGGAATTGTTAGCAGTAGTATGGGCGGTGTCCAACTTACAGGAGCCTTTAAATGTGGTCACAGACTCTATGTATGTTGCAGGAGTAGTCAAACGAATAGAGGAAGCAGCAATTAAGAAAGTGAATAATAAACGATTGTATGAGTTACTGATACAGTTAAGGAAAGCTTTACGGGAAAGAGCAAATGGTACCCTTAAGCAGTATATTGAAAAACATCAAGATTTGACAGACCCACAAGCATGTCTGGCTAAGGTTTTGTATGTGATTAATCATTTATGCATTTTTGGGGAAGATGATACCCCCCCTGCAGTGAAACATCATCCGAGGTCAGGTCAGGAAAATACTAAGGAAACAGAGGTCTGGGTTAAGTATAAGAACCCAAGTACAGGATTATGGGAAAAACCTGCAGAAGTATTATATTGGGGTCAGGGGTATCTTTGTGTTTCCTCACCTACAGGGCCTTTGTGGGTGCCTGCTAAGTGGACTAAACCTGTTTTTGATGCAGCCTCTGGTGGATCGCCTTACAGAGGAGGACAAGGAGCGGCTGGGGAAGAAACTGCTTCTAGTCCTACGACCACTACTGTTACAATTGAAGGGGTACTCGGAAGCGGTGGACAGATCACTGACACGTCACTACCGGACGGTCCAGGAGTTGATTGGTTTCATTGACTCATTATCAACTTTTCACTTAACAGATCCAGCGAAACTACATTGCCTTGACTGTCACAATTCACATTGTGCTGCCTGGATAGCTCTACGTTGTGGGGGTTGTAAAAGAACTTTTTGGATAGAACAATCATTATTACAGGATTTGTGGTGTCATACTTGTGAACACGAGCATATGTGGGGAAAAAGCTGGCAAGATGAATTAAGGAGACAAACGGGGCAAAACGCATATATAGCTTTAAATCTTTATGAGTCTCCTGAACAGAAGGTTCTTGTTTATTATCGATGGGAAATACAATGTATTGTAAATAGAATTAAGGTTCAAAGTAAATCACGTATAGTTTCTATAAGGTGTAGGAAATTAGTGCCTTTAACATAGCATTCAGTTGTAGGACCCTTCCAAGGGGATCCTGATAGAGCATTAGATTGCTGCATTGATAAGTTGCAAAAATTAAGTTTGAAAGTGGCAGGACCAGTGAAATTAGGAGCAGCAAGATTGAAGACAGATAAGAAAAAGAAGGCAAAAAGGGAACGGTCTCATTTGAATAGGGGTATCAGTGATTGCTAATTAATTTTCTATGATTAGAACAATTTTACTGTTGTGGGACCCTCGGGAGGATATAGTTGTTGAGGAGGATAACGAACAAGAACTACGATTACGAAATAAGATACACCTTGTGTTAAAGAAAGACCTTGAGCTGTTAGCCTCATATAGTAAAAAGGCTGAAGAGGCTTTGCAATCACCACCATTGAATTGGTTGCATTGGGTTGAAGATACACAATTTTATACTGGTCCTTACTTACATTCGCTTCCTTGTTATGTTTGCAAAAAGGATAAAGATAAATGCTATGCATGGGTAGCTTTGCATTGTGCAGATTGTAATCAGGTTTATTGGTATTCACAGAAGTCATTGGGATATTTATGGTGTACATCTTGTTTTGGAAAGTGGATTCGAAATCATATCTGGGTTAGAGCTCTTGAACAAAGTACTGGCCTGCCAGGTCGGACAGGATTACAGCTCTTTGAGAGTGCAGAACAAGTGGTTATAGCATATCTTAGGTGGAAGTTACAGGAAAACCTTAGAATATTTGAAATTACTAGAGCCTCACGCATCATAGCAGCTCGCTGCAAAGCTGATTTGCCTTCAAACTTACCTCGTGCTATACTTGTGAGCAAGGATGCTGATTTAGAATTAGATCAGTATATTCAAGAATTGACTCAGCCTTACAATAGACAATCTAGCAAACCAGGGAAAAGACAGCGAAGAAAGGAAAAACAACGTAAGCAGAAGGAAGAAAAGGAGAAGCAAAGCAAGCAGAAAGAAAAATGAGGTTTGTTTTTGTAATACTGCTCAATGCTGTAGCAAGTGAAGCAGTAGGAGTAACACACTTTAGTCAACCAAGGGAAAATTTATGGGTAACACTTGCTAATCAAACTAACCAATCATCACTTTGTCTTAGTCTTGGAGGAGTCACTAACCCATTTCGAACATGCCTGGTGGGACTTCCGGTGTGGTCTCCTGGAGAATTTTGCAGTTTGATAAACAATCAAACCTTATGTATGTCTAACATGTCAAACATCACATTGCCGGTGCAACAAGGGTATACTGCAGGTCAGAGTGATGGCTATCGTCAATGCTTACTAATCCAATCACTTAACACCTCTTTGCATTCTCCTCCTGAAGAATTGGATATTTTGGAAATACAAATGCCAGCATATCTAACACTACAGCTGGTGGATGGTTTAGCTTCAAACTTTTGGGTGCTCAGAATTTAAACCAACCTAAAGAAACACGGGCCACCCTAGATTCATCCCTGAATGTGAGTGAATTCTCTCCACAGCATTACAGTCAATGTAACGGCACAAATATCACAGCACCAATGAAATTACCCACAGGAATATTTTTGATTTGTGGAGACAGGGCATGGAATGGTATACCAGCTAAACCACAGGGTGGACCCTGTTTTTTGGGAAATTTGTCACTGTTTCATCCTAATGTGTCCTTGCTAATGCAGTTGAGTCAAAATTCAAACAGGAGAAAACGTAGCACACATGACTTAGACTGCAGCAAGATAGGAGATCCACGGTTTTGGGGCACATTCAAACAGGTGGTGGTTTCAACTATCTTACCAGGAGGATCTGCCAATAAAGCCATGAATTTGGCAAAACAATTAGGATGCTGGGCAAGGGATGAGCTGAACAAGACATCACAAATTCTAGACATGTTAACTGCAGATGTGCAAAGTGTTAACCATGCTGTTTTGCAAAATAGAGCTGCTGTAGATATTTTGCTCTTAGCACAAGGGCATGGATGCGAAGAGTTTGAGGGAATGTGTTGCATGAATCTGTCTGATCATTCAGTGTCCATTCACACTAAGATAAAAGAATTACAACAGGGACTTCACAAACTTAAGGAAGAAGACGGTTTAGGAATTGACGAATGGCTTAAAGGCTTGGGACTCGGACCGTGGCTGAGGAACCTTGTGATCTATGCTATAGGACTGCTGGGTGTAATTTTACTGTTTTTGCTTATTTTGCCTTGTATCTTTAACTGTATTCAAAACATGATCAGCCGTACAATAGCAAAAACATGGCAAACTAATCTCCTTGCACAAGAAGAAAACGGGGGAAATGTGGAGAGCATTATTAATAATTGGTTAGCTGAGAAAGGCCACACTGATATAATGCCACTGGTTAAGCTGAAGGAGAAAAGTCAGCAGTCAGCAAGCTGAAAGGAAGAGTCAGCAGTGACCTTGCTGCAACATGAGGATAGGGAGTTGAGATTAGTCCTGAATATATCCTAAGAATATGTAGAAAGTATCAAAAGTAGAACCATAGGAATGTAGAAGTAGGCGTAGGTGATGATATGTAAGCTGACCAATCCTGAGCTCAACTTTTGCAATATGTATGAAGCTCATTATTAACTGTATTTAACCCGCCGTACTGATCAATAAAATCGAGCCTGTGATGATCAAACTGATGTCCTGGTTCCCTTCCGTTGACATTCATGCTCCCTGGATTCCATGGGGCCCCGCAGTATCACAATGGTCTCCTTGGTTCCCTGAGTCCCTCTAGTGTGAAAATATTCTCCTTGTTACAATGTTCTCCTTGCTTCTGTAGAGTCAAAATGGATCTTTGCTTCCATGAGGTCTTGCATTGTCACAATGGTTTCTTGGTTCCACAAAGCCCTGAGGTGTCACCATGTCCCTTTGGCTCCATGTGGCCCCACTGTGTCACAATGGCTCCTTGGTTCTATGGCCCCACATCTTCATCCTTGAGCCTTGGTTCCATAGGGTCCCTGAGTTTCACAATGGTCTCCTCAATTCCATGAGGCACAAGGGTGCCACAATGGTCTCTGATTCCATGAAGTTCCAGAGTGTCTCCATGGTGTCCTTGGATCTGCATTGCCACATGTCAGGATCCGTCCTAGTGAACAGATGACCTGATGGTTCGTAGGAGTGATCTCAGAGTGCAAAAACTAACACGGTACAAGGGGATTTGCAGTGATAATCAAACCAAATGCAGTTTTTTTGAAATAACCACAGCAAAAGTGCAATAGAGGGATTAAGAGAAAGCAAAAGATAAAGAGAAAGAACAGAGAGAGAGAGATAGGGGATATAGCTACCAATGCAGAGACGAAGTCCTTCGGTCCAGTCCAGCCAAGGGTCCGCCTGCTACGCTGGGGAGATCTCAAAGGCTCTAGCTAACTCAGAGTTTTTTATTATTGAAAATTGTGAGGGGGGGGGAAACAGATACAATAGGGAACAGATGTAACATGTAGTCTATGTTCTCAGCAGTAAATGAGCTTGATAGATGTAACAGGTAGTCTATGTTCTCAGCAGTAAATGAGAGTCAGAAGGAGCAGAAGGGCCTTTTAGGAGTTTCATGTCTCAGTCTTTGGTGTGGAAGCTTCTTACATCTCAGTCTGTCTGTCACGGTGGTTGTTAAAACAAGTGAGGGTCTTCTGTGGGAGACCACCTGAAACTCAGGAGAAGTCCAGCCAGGCCGAGAGATGGGACAGCTTCCAAAGCTGCTATTGTTGCAAATGGGGCACTGTCATAGGAGGGGGACCAGGACACCAGGTGGTTCATCACAGGTCTAGTTTATTGAAGAAAGCATCAAACACTTATACAGCAAATAATAAGCTTATGAATATTCTGTAAGCCAAGCAATCTATTGGTTAAACTATACCATGAACTCTTCCTCATTCCTTAGGGGTTACATCTCTCTGTTCTCATGTCTCTTTTCACTATTTGTTATCCTACTACAGCTAGGCCCAAGGACCCGCTATCTCACAGGTGCAGAACTTGGAATTAGCCACAGCTTTGTACTTTTCCATTCTCTAGCAGCTAAGATCCCAACAGGACACGGTGCCGCCTTCTTAGCTTACAGCAAACGCACTTGTGAAAACAATAGCTTAACACTGAGCTTTCCGGTCTCAGGGCATTTGGCATGTGACTTTTCTCCTTCAGAGCCAGATATAGACGGGGGGGTTCTTCTCTTCAGTGGTCTCCCAAGGACGGTCGTGAGGCAGATAACGGAAAATTCTGACAGACTCTCACACCACAATGGCCCCTTGGTTCCATGAGTTTCTGTACTGTCAGCAATGGTTTCTTTGTTCCAATGAGGCCTCGATGTGTCGCAATGGCTCCTTGGTTCCATGACATTCCATAGTGTCATGTACGGAAAATCATACTATGAAAAGCCGTGTCTATAAATGAGACAGAGGAGTCCTGCAACTTTATTCCAATAAAGGGAAAGAGTCTACCAGGGCACACACCCACAGGGTTTTCTCTCTCGAGGTTTCAGAGGGTGCAGCCTC